>NC_092522.1:105937160-107154660 GCF_037038585.1 Patagioenas fasciata
CTTAAATTGGCCAACTCATGAAGAAGAGACTCATTTTGCTGTTCGATGACTTTGTTCTCCTCTTCTATCGTCTTCAGGTTGCTCTCCATTGTGGTAATCTAAAATGGACAAATTTGTGTACAATGTAATAGAAGGCAAGCTGTTATAAAGCATGCACTCTTTGAAGAGAGAAATAACAGAAATACCAGGGAAAGGAGAAAAAGGTCTAGTCATTCACACTAAAAAAGGTTTTGCTTGAGTCTGCAATTCTTGTCATTGTTAAGGGATTCTTATTCCTACTGCATGTTGTATGACTTTAACAGCTTGTCTTTTTTAATATTGCTAATAATGAATGAACTTGGATTTGATTTCATCGCTTTAGAGCTTTTCTTCTTGAGTTGAAAGGCATTAAGAAGGACCTTAGTTCTGCAAGTTCACCCATGTGGTTAAACACTACTACTCCTAGGAGCCTATCATAGGGACATTCCACAGTAAGCCATGCATTTCTTATACTTTCTGATATATATATATAGTTGAGCATACACAGCTCCTTGCTGCCAGTGTTTAGCTCTTTATAATTTGATTCTATGCAAATTCACAGGGCTGCTTTTGAAAGCTGAACAATTGCATGTTACTGCGATGTAAGTACAGATTCAGAAAATTTTCTAATCAATACAATGATTTGCAAGACTGAAGGAACTGAAGAAAATTTACTCACAGTCAGGAGAGTGAGTCTGTGGGGCATGACTACATGTGCAGGTGAAGACAAGTGAGGGTTTGCTCTGCCCGGGTTCCCAGGTGAGCAGGCCCAAGTTAGCTCTGACCTTGGTGGTGCTGTGCCTGAGCTAAAACCTGCTGCTGGGAGGTAACTTAGCTGAGCTCGTGCGGAGCTCTGCGTTAACGTAGCTGGGAGGATTTCAGATGAGCACTGGCTTATGTCCAACTCGTCGAGAGCACAAGAAGAGCTCACTCATTTCTAGCTACACTTTCCTCTCTAGACCTGCCCTTATTTTCCACATTGGATGACAACCATTGACATCTTTTACAAAGTGTCCATTTGTGTATGTGTATAGGTTAAAATAGGCATTGACAAGAGGATGAAAAAAGATGCCAGAGAAGTGGAAAAAATGCCAAAAAACACAAGGTTTTTCAATTCTCAGAATGAGCTTTACCCATTTCTGCACTGGCATAGACAATGAACTGTGGGAAGAATTGATGCAATTTAAATGCTGATGGGAAGGCTGGAGGTTTGTGCAGTAATAGCAGGGAAAAGGGGAAAAAGTTCTTAAGTGAATATTAACTTGACCACGGATGAGTAAGTTTTAAAAAGCTGTTGGCACAATCAGGTTGTCAGATGCTTCAGTTTTTACTCTGGACCTGAAATTTCAGTCTGCTTATGGAAATGCAATCCCCCAGTTGATAAAGGTAGCTTTGACAAGTGATGTGGCTCCATAAAATGATCTTCAAGTATTTCTTACTGTGACTACAAGTGTTTATACAGCAGTTTATCACGCTTCCAGTATTACAGGGGCTTGATTTTGTCAAAAGTAGTTGAATCTGAGCTATTTCCACAACATTATAGTAGAGAAAATGCTTGCTTCAGCTTTGAAATGGGAAACACATTCTTTAGTGTTTGCTTTCAGCTTTTTTATGTCAAAGAGCAATGCCGTATGCAAATGCAAAACATCTTTCAGAGGTGCTCTTTAGAGTCAGTCATGCTCCAATATTTAGCCCAAAAATTCTTTTTCATATTATAGACCGAAGTGAAGAGTGTGATGTCAATGAAGGCCCAGTTCAGTGCGGTGTCCTGCTGCTGCCTCACACTAACTTAACTAGGAGCTGACATTTTATAGTTTTTCCAGCTAGGTGAGTGCTGCTACTTGAACAAATCTTTTTTCTTTTTTCATGTGAGATGCTGACCATCTGCAAATACAGTGGCAGCTGATCAGCATGTCTCACAATTTCATTTAGTGCTCATCTGTAAGTATCTTAACTGGCATACTTTATTACTGTATTCAACTGCTTAAAGGTTGGAGTTTTCTTCCCCATCTTTTACACTAAAGCTAATGAATGTTCACTTGTATCTTTTCTAAAAACAGGATAACCTGCTGATTCTATGAGACAGTTTTTTTGCAGATTCTTCTTTCCCCCTCTCCATGTGTTTCAGCCCCTCTCATACTTTGGATCTGCATGCTATATTTGGACAAATTTACCAGAAGATCTTAGACTAAAAATACTTTCTTCCAAGTATTAAAGCAAAAAGGCAGCTGAGTAAAGGAGAGTTTTATGAAAGCCTTGACTAAGAGAAAGACTGCAGCATGACTTTTCACTTTATTAAATAGAAAAGATTCTACATGGAAGGGAAGTTCCTGTTGCAGGAAAAACTTTTGTTGGCACTTACAATTATATGGGATGCTAATCCTTATCAAGCAATACTCTTACTACTTCTGGTGTTCACAGAACTTCCACAATTTTCCCATTGTTTATTCCCCAGCTGTGAAGACTTGTTGAAATCTAGGTTGCACAATGATTTTCTAAAGGTTTATCAGCAAACATTTTGTTATGCTCAATATAATTTTGCCATTGCAAATAAAGGGGACTATTGCCTGCAATCCTCTTAATAGACTGATAATTACAACAGTGTAACTCTCTTCATGTTGGAAATGTAAATCGCTTATCTTCAGGAGAGTGTATGAATTCAAAACTGAGGCCTCTGGATTTTTGTGAAGTTTAACTCAGCTGGGATTTTCTGCGAGGCATCAGTAGCATGTTGGGTAAGAACAGGTTAGACCAGACTGCCCAGAGACTGTGGAATCTCTAGTGTAGGCAGTAAAGGACAGGACAGACCAGCATCTGTCCAGATTGGTTTAGGAAGAGCTACGGAAGAAGACTGGTGGACAAAATAACCTTTCAAGTTCTCTTGTAGCTCTGTTTTCTAGAATCCTGTTAATTATTTTAATGATAGTTTGTGTCACTGTCAGTCATTCAACACTTTTTCTAAATCTGCTGCACCAAGGTGTGAAAAGCATCCATTCAACTTGATGGTAAAATCATCATCTCAGGTATTAGGGATTTTTTACCAAGAACAGGCAGTGGTGCCAGGTAGTGCCTAATCTGGTTTCTAAGAATATGCAGTGGCGCTAGCCTGAGGTATGAAAGCTGGAACTGAGACCACTGAAGCATGGTGACTGTACTCATTTCAGATCAAAACTTGATGTGAAACTCATAGCTAAATCTTTGACACTCCATGTATGTTTTATGACTGTGATAGTGTTATTATGGCTTTATTTTTTTTAGTTCATGTGGTCAAAAATAAAATTTAAAACCCTGACAGTTATTGACAAATGGGGCATTTACCTAATGTACACATGATGGCCAAACTAGTGCACATTTTAAAATCTCAGCTAAATCAGTCTGTCTGTAAATAGCACACACAGTGTTCTGTTAAACTAATGAAAATATAAGGCAGATTTGGAAGCTGCCAGATTAAATACTTAGTACCAAATTTCTCCAATGAATACATATATTTTTTCTGTTATTGATTATTCTTCTTGTTTTACATTCTTGCAGATTTTTCCCTCATCCTGCAGTTACACTTGGTCACATCAGAAATCTGTGCAAAATGTAAGTCAAATCCTATAAAGGCCAAATAATGAAAACAGAACCTTAAATACAGGCATAAAATAGAAGTGAGGATTCAATAGCAATTTGGCTAAAGTTTAGAAGTCAAAGAAAAGTCAAGATCCTGCCTTCTATTAATGAGCACACAAGAGGAGGAGGACAATGGACGTGGTGCTCTCATCCTCAAGCAGCAGACGAAGAAGCAACAAGGAATGCTTTACCATCTTTCCATCAAGATCAATTGGATGATTATGACCATGGGACTAAAGGCTGATAAATGGTGAGAACTGTGGTAAATCTTACTGTTGGTACCCGTGCTCAAATCATGTGAAGCAAAAAGCACCAGAAGCTATGTTGGACATTGGAGAATGCAAGGGAAATTGCCTTTCTTTGCTTTTTCCATCCAGTTTTTGAACTGCTGAATAACAAGGTTTTAAATAATAGTCTAATGTCACGTTTTCTTTGCCTTTTTTTTTTTCCTTAATAGATTTATGTGGAACGTAAAAAGAATTAAGCTGGATCTGTGGAAGTACTACTGCTGCCAAGGGCTGCACTTAGAGTACCACATGATGAAGTGAAGTGTAACCTCTCTATCTAAATTTCCTCTGTAAGGCAGACCTGGCAAAAGCCATGTTGTCCATCTGGACTCCTTCACTTTGTAACTTATGTTAATGACCATGATCTCACACAATATTTTAACCACTATTGGAAAGGCATAGCCTTATCAAGTGGAAATACAAAGCTGACCATGACAGGGTCATACTTTCGTCATTATTTTAAAGAATATTTTTTGCCAAGCCTTTTTTTTTCTTTAATGCTGGTAATTGATGTGGAAATTGAATAATGGATATTGTTTTCTGATTTTATAAATGGCAAATCACAGATAGCAATCATGTAAGAAACATAAAAGGGAACAATATATTTCCTATATTTCTTTTAATCAGTCATGTAGAAAAAGCAGCTGAATTTAGGGCTTCATAAAACTGTTACCTGAGTTCTGAGTTTAATCATATCAGCTTCCATCTGGGAATTGGATTCATTTAGTTCTTTGATTTCTTCATCTAACTGTTTAATTTCTTCATCATTTTCTATACCTATGTGATATAAAAATAAAAGAGGTGTTAAAATAATTAAGCTTTACATCAGAGTTCAATGAATTAATTATTTCCATATTTGAAAAGAAATTTATTTCAAGTATAAGTACTAAAGTAAAAAAGAAAGTGTCCCTCAAACTTGTCTTTTGAAGTTAAAACAATGTCGTTTCCACTACTTTTATTTTTAAAATTGGAGTAATTTTCCAGCGAGAGTGTTGAAAATGCCTGGAGGATCAATAAGACACACCTTTTTCTTTATATGTGCTGATTTTAACTTTATGTTGTAAGAAATGCACCTGCAGCAATAAATTCAGCTCCACTGTCACATGTAACTTATCTGAAAGACTGTGTCCACTTACAGATCCTCTGAAGGAAAATAAAATATCTTAACATGCTAATCTCTTCATAGTACAGTATTGTCAATATCATTAGTAACTAATTCACAAGATTTTTTTTTCCTGAACACAGTGAAACTTTGTTGATGCACTGGGATTTATTGTGATTCTCTGCTGTTGCTATTAATAATTTCATGGTTCAGAAGGCTGTTATTAAATAATGCTGTGTAGGATAATTTGCAAAATGGAAGTGATTACTGAAGTTTTATGTCATAAATATTTAGAGAACAGAATTTTAACGGTACCAGAATCTTTAAGGATTCAGACAGGAACAAACTGCAAAGGTTTGATTTATTTGTCCTTTTAATTCCTATAACAAAGCACAAAATAGCCCTGGGAAGAGACAGACCTGTTGTCTCTCAAGTCAAAGTCTTAACTTCTAAATCTACAGAAACTGGTGCTTCCACTGTCTTGTCCCGCATGGCAAATACAGTTTTCAGTACTTCCCAGGTTGCAGAGAAAATTACATCCAGACCTTCCACTCCCTGGTTACTGGCTACTGAACAAAGGCAACCAAGTCTTTCTCCAGCTGTGCTGGCAATGTGGCTGCAATGGCTCCTGCGCTGTGTTGACAAAGCATTTTCTATCAATTTTCTGTAAATGCTTTGTGGTTCTCAAACACAGTCACCACCAGCAGTTAAGAGGGCAGCATCTGTAGGCGTGCGCAGTCATGGACTAAGTGACTACATAAAGTTTTCCAAGAAAACTCAGGACTTAGGCACCTCCTGGCCAAGCCTTTTGTGCATTACTTATTTGAACAGAAGCACCTATTTTTTTTGCTTTTATTGTACTTCTAACTATCAGGGTATTAACCTGACTTTTATCCAGGGTACTTTCCCCATCTTCCCTGCAATTCAGGGCTCCCAGGAAGGACTGCAGATTACTGGAGGTGAAACGGCACAAGGCCATCTACACCTGCCAGAGCTTAGAGAGTCGCAGCTCCAAATGAATTCAAGTGAGCTCATGAGGACTCGACACCTCTGGAAATCAATTATTCTTCTCTTTTGAATCCTGCAACAATATAAGACCAACTATCCACCTTGGTGAATGAGCTATGAACCAGGAAATTATAATGGTATATTCTACTTGGAAATATTTTAGATTTATGTGGACATAACTCAGGCCAGTCTGACCATTCCACTGCTGGCTCAGATTTCCACAGCATTAAACCCAGTTTTGATTCTACTAACAATGCATTCACTATTTATACAAGAAAAGATTTACACATGTAGGGAAAAAAAAGGCCCATAGGGTAATGATAACATTAGTTCACAAAGAAGTAATATTTAAAAAGGTAATGATTAAAAATTTACCATTACTGGCCCGCTGCTTTATTGTTAGCATTTGTTCTCCAGACAGCTTTGCTTTCTTCATTGCTGAAGTAGCTCTGGGGCATCCTGATAAACTGTGAACAGTAAGGAGCCTGTTAATTTTGATAGGCCATTTAAAATAAATATGTAATCCAAAACTGTAATAAAAAGAGTATCGGATACAAAGTTTGTCTTCACTGTCTGACACTGGAACAGTGCATTAGTCTGGAAAAAAAGACTTACCATAGTGATTTAATGATTTTATTCTTTCTTCCAAATTCTTTTTGTATAGACAGCTAATATAAAAGTCAGATATATCTTGTAAAACCATAAGCCTGGGAACAACAGTCCAATTTTTCTAAAGACACAATAGTCTTATTAAAAAAATTTTATTTTAAAAACAGTTAAACAGTTACTCTGTAAATGCCTTTAAATTTCCATGTTCTCACTCTGAACTCCAGTCTTCTTCATTCATATGACATTAGAGAATCCCTCAAAATAAAATTCTCTCTCAAACAGCCCACAAGTAAGGCATTCAAACCCTAAACAGAACAACAAGAAACCTGGATGCTAAAACTGTGCACTTGAACGTGCAGAAGAATAATGAAAACAAAGCATGCTCACAACTATTAGAAATCTACTGTGAGAGTCAGTGTGCCTACATCCAAACTTCAGTGCCAAAAACCCAACCTTATTCCCAGAACACGGTCACGCAAACCTAGTTTTCAGGACTGCCTAACCTTGTAGATACCTTCTCGGCTTGTCTGAAAGGTTACCTCCCTACTGCTATCTTCAGCGTGCTCCGAATCATGCTCTCACACTGAGGCCCCAGGTACAATGTCCCGTATTTGCGCTACTAAGCTTCCATATTCTACAAAACAGTTCTAGCCACATTCTAGCTGCCTAATAGCAACTGTCTCTGGCCCATGCTATCTCCACTGGGAAGATACCTATTGCAAGAGTAAGTCCTTGTGTATCATTGCTACCTCTGCTGCAGTTCAGGCATACTGGCACCAGGTGTCCTCTGCCTAAACTGGAAACACAAAGATCTGGATCCTGTGCTCTGTTTTTGCTGCAGAACTGTTGGAGAGTTATTCTGCCTGGATTATCTACCTTCTTCCAGAGGTACCCAGGTGAGTCATGAGTTGGTGAAGGGAAAGGCAAAGGGCTGCCTATTTTTGAGATGACTAGTGAGGATGGAGAAGGCTTCCACATCCTGCAGCCAGATTGGTTTTGTTCTTAACCACTGTTGATCTAATACAATATGTGCAGACAGAGGAGGGCTTAGATCAAAAGGACTTTCCTTCCGTGCAGCTGCATGCCCCAGTCATGAGCTTCCTCTTTTTGCTTTCCTGATCCTTACGCTTTAATATACACATCATGTCCTGCTGTGACTACCTTTACCTTGTTACGGGTCTGCCCTAAGAAGAGGCCATGAATGAATAGGTCCTTACTTTTCCTGTGGCTTTACGCAATTTAAGAGGGCATTTAAAACTCCCAGAGATACAAAATTCAACACAGGGGAAGATGCCAAAGCCAGACCACGCCACAAAATTCCTCTGCAGGTCTTTACTGGCAAATCTGTCTCTCCATTAACTGTATATTTTATTTGTGTATTGTATTGTAAGTGGATTAGCTCACTTACCTGAGCCACGCACTTACATTTGCATTCTAGCAGATACTAAGTTAGTACCTAAATTAGAGGGCTGAGTTCTACTACAATTATTTAAGTCGGCTAAATTCAGCTAAATTTTGCCCAGCTCTGTTCTTAATTAGGTTACCTAAAAATACTTTAAATAATTTAAAAAGTAAATTAGGACTTTCAGGATAAACTTCTACTCTGCAAGGAAATTCTACCTTTTCCTTTCTATCTTCTTGACTATGTTTACTTCTTCTCAAGGTAACTGCTCTTTCTCTAATTTGAGAACAACAAAAAGAGGGCAGGACATATGGGAAGATGAAAAACAGGACTAAGTCAGCATTGCACCAGAAGTTGGCTGTTCTACAAAGGCTGAACATGAAGGAGGTGTAAAGTTAACCAAAAAGCTTGAACTGAAGATCCCAGTGAGACTGGGAGCAGCTCGAGATCTCTAGAAGACTGAAGGGTAGAAGGAGACAGATAATAAAAAGGAGTAGGTATGATTTCATCTCAAATATCTTGAGATTTAATTTGCCTTCCCATGACTGGCAAATAAAAGAGTACAAGTGAAATCCACTAAATTTCTTTAAGATTTAAGAAAAATATGTTTTAAATATCTCAAAAATCAAAAAGACCAAGAGAAACATGCTAGCTAGTAGTTTTGGTAAGGATAATACTTACTCTCACATCAAGTTTAAAGCCTTTACAGTTGGTGCTTGTGTCATAGGTTTTCTGTTACAAGTGGAATTAGTGGATAATCAATCCTGCTTTGGTTCATTTTTTGTATTTCAACAGACCTTACACTGACTTTTACGTAAACATGGAATTCTTCAGTTTGCTCATTCCAGCAAAGAACTAGTAAAATTAATCACAGTTATCTCACTTGCTACTGCCATTATTCTCATACACATGAGAAATCATGCAAAAAAAAAAAAAACCCAAACCCCAGTTGAGTATTCTTTCCATAATAAAAAATTAATAAGATTTTCTAACAACATCGCTGCAAGTACTGCTGTAATAAATACTGTATAAATGTACTGAATCATCATTGATCTCTGTCAGATTGTAGATGCCACAGGATTTGAAGCTACAGCATTTTGGTGGGGCTGTGAGAAGCACTGCCACTCAACTCCTGGCTCAGAGTTCCTGATTCAGCAGGAGCTGTGAGCTATTGCTGCCACAAAGACAACGTATTGACAACCAGGTGGACATCAGCACCTTGTCTCTTTGAGATGCAATGTGTTTTGACTCTCACTGAATTTCTATCGTCAGGCTTAATCTCAAAAGTGCAGTCTGACACATCATCCTCGAAAGCCAATCTCTGCCATAATTTACAAAATACTATGAAAAATGAATTAAACTGTTAGATTAAAGTGATCTAGGCTCAGATATTGCAAATCTCCTGTAAGGCATGTGCTAAAATTTGAGAAGGTCTCAATTTTTGCTGGTTGGTTGGAGACACCTGACATCAGAACACATCATTTATTTGGAAATGTGGTTTTGCTGGGCATGAGTGCTGCATGCTGAGGTGCATGGCTGGGCGCCACTTGTGCAGCTTTGCTTTGCAGGACATGGCACTGTCCATGTAACAGATGTTTCTACACAGTCTGTACCTGCAGGACTGACAGGCAGAAGTGACAGCATTTTACACCATTCAAGTTCAACCTGCATTCATCAGGGTGTTTTTTTCAGGAAGACCTAATGAATGTAGGCATGCAGAGGTAAAGTACTCATGACTCTATGAAGTGTACAAAATAATGTTCATCAGTATGTAACAGGTACATTTTACCCTAACTGCCCTGAAGAGTAGTGACTAATGGAAACCAAGTCATCCCGAAGGTATGCAGAAAGTCTTTGTGCACAAATTAGGATAAAGAGTACAAGGTGACTGCATCTGTTAGAGTTGAACACAACGTGAGGAACGAATTTTCTTTTTTGTTTAGGACTGTGGTTATGTTATGGCAATCTATGTGTAGCCATATATTCAGTGGATTTAGGAAATAAGGTGAAATAGGTCCCCAAATAAAAGAAAAATTACTGGGGAAAAAACATTTGTAAGGGACATCTAGCTAGTGGTTAGTGCACATTTACCAAATATTTAGTTTAAAAACAAAGAAAATCCTTAACTGCTTCAAGAATGTAATTGCACTATCTTCAGGGATGCAAACAAAAGAGGTCATCTGAGTGGAGGATGATTGATCAAGTGGAGCAATTGTCCGGGTGACTGATTTTAGTTATCTGGGTCCCAGCTGTGCTCTATTAAATACATTTTTTTTCCTCAGCAGACAGATGCAGTCTTGTCCCTCTTGAAGCTGAAGGAATTGTACTTGGCCTGTTAAGTGAAGAAAACATTTTCCAAACAGAGAAGTATGGATGTGGGAAAGGAGGAGAGAAAGGTCAAATAAAATGCAACTTTTGTATTTGGTGTGTGAAGTCCTGAATTTTACAAAGAAAGAAAGAACAGGTTGTAAAGAAACCAGAGCCTCAACCTGGAGTACCCAAAAAGCATCCTGAGGGCTAACTTTATAAACACTGTAACATGTTTATAGATTCACTACCATAGTGATTTTTCAAAAAAAGTTAAGAAAATGAAACACTTTTCCTGTTTATTAAAACTAACATTGCCCATAGATTAGAGAAAGGAACATGTCACCTCTTTTAACTAGAGACAGATCAAAAACAAGACCCAGATGTAAATCCTTTTGAAATTCATGGAAATACAGATCACAATGAAAACTGCTGTTTTATTTTGATAATGGATGATACCTTGCTTTTATGACTAAGCTCCTAAGCTATTTGGTAATGTTTGAAGTTCAAGTTAAGAGATCAAACTCAGTGATCAAAGTGGCCCTTTTCCTTGGTTTAATATTAAATCCATGAACCACTCAGTTTTTCTATGTTGAAGGGTACCAGTTTAGTGTTTTCCTTATTCCCGTGGGTAAATTCTGCTACACACCTTAGAGGATGAAATATTCTATGCACAGCACCAGCACAGATAAAAGGAACTCTCCCTTGCTCAGCATTCATTTTTATTTACATTCAAGGGTGACTGGCTTTTACCCAGTCTCTTACTGATCTGTGAAGTAAAGGGATTCCAGGAGAGAGGTTTTGAAAAGAAGGTAGTTCAGTTTGCATGGAGATTGCTTCGACTCTCAGAGGAATCTCTCCTCCTGCCCACCAGGCACACAACCCCAATTGCCTTTGTGCTGCAGTGGAGGAAATAGTCTGTTCAGCTCAATTTCAGAATTCTTCACTAAGAAAGAATAATTCTGGTTAATGTAGCGCCTTTTAGGTATTGCTCCCTAGTTAAAGTTCAGTAGGTTTTTTGTTTGGTTGTTTTTCGTTGTTGTTGTGTGGTGTTTGGTTTTTTTTGTTGTTTTGTTTTGTTTGTGGTTTATTGTTGTTGTGTTGTTTTTCTGTTTTTGTGGGGTTTATGTGCGTTTTTCTTGTGCATTTACAACTCGCACTTGAATGTTGATACTGAAGAACTTTGAATTTTCAGTCAGGAGGGAAATCTAAGTTAAAAAGACTGAAAGCTTGATATAATGTGGAAAGTGGCAGCTCCTAACCCAAGACGTTTTCCAAATCTGCTGAGGAAAGTAGCTGAGATTATACACTGTTTAAATAAATATTTGCGTTGGCTCCAGAGCTAAGAAAAGTTAAAACGCCACCCAAGTGGCCATAAAAGAAATATAACCATTATAATTAAGACAAAACGTAAAATTTTTGAAGTTATTTTAATGATATCTGATCATTGCTTCAGAAAGACCTTCAGGAAAGAGCTACTTTCTTATTTTAGAGAGGGAGGGCTTAAAGCAGCATTAATATCTGATCAGTCAGGCATCAAATGGACAACTATACAGAGTGAATGGCTATGATACCCAGAAGATGAGATGAGAGGGTATTTGTTTTTTATTGGAGATTTAAAAGGTAAAATAGTGTTACAGCTTAATCATGCATATCCCTCATAACAAAAGAATAAAACAAGAATCAAGTAAGAAAACAAAATAGAAATTATGCAGAGCTGTAAAGATGGTCAAGCTGGAAGAACAGGCTATGAGAGCAGACTGAATTTGAAAGGAAAGTCCCTGGGGCATAAATACACTCCAGAAAAAGGATTAATGAATCTTGAAGTGCTGGCACTTTAAGAGCACTGACAAATTTGCACTTCAACTGGGCACAGCAGTCCTGTGGCAAATTTACATAATGTTTTGTTAAATTTGCTTAGTCAGCAAAGAGGCTCTGTGGGTGGGTTTCTCACATGTGCTTATGAGCCTTGACCTGGATCATCCCTGAACAGGGAAAGAGGTTTGACTCTTGCCCAATGATGCAACAACTGTTCAAAAGTCTCTCCTTTATTTTTGGTTAGTGAGGAAGCACTGCAACACTTCACACAGTTTACAGGTGACCCTTCCAGTAAGTTATGGGGAAGGAGTGTGCACTTAATCAAGCACCACTGAGTGCCCTGGGAGCTGGGGGCCACCTACCACAAAGTTTACCAGTCTCTCTCCAGTCCTGTGACTGCACATAACATGACCTGAAGACCACTGGATTTACTGGCCAGTTGAACAGGGCATGTATTGTGAAGGAGAAAATAGGCTGGGACTTCCCTGTGTATAAACAGGTGAGGTGTATCTCTAGCTACATACCTCTGATTAGTGCTTGTGGGCAGCTAAAAATTTCAAGTGATCTATTTAGTGACCAAGCCCAGCTCACTTAGGCACTTCAAATGAAGCACAGTTTCTCCAGGCACTTCTGTAGACAGCAGAGAGAAAACAGGTACTTCAAGAGGAAAATTCTTCCCACCTCAAATCTAAAAAGCCATCCAGTCATCTCCGCTTTTTTATGGGCTATGCCTGGAATGAGGACAAACAGACTTATAACCAGAGAGCTTCTGCTAAGTGCCTGGAATCAAGGAGATGTCATATTGCAAGCACCTGTACAAATTACTGTCTGCTGTCATTTGTCAGGTCTCCTCAGCAAAATGATTTTTCTTATTTATATTGTGCAGCCTGCTTTTTCTCATATAAATTTCATATTATTTTTCCCTTGACTTTCCCAAGTTAAGTAAACCTCTTAAGTCCTTTTAGATTAGCTCTCTGTTAGGAGCCTTTCAGTTTAATAGACTACATCTAATTACAATGCTATTCCATCCTTCTACCGGCTAGTAATGAAAAGAGATGGCACAACTACTCACAGTCAGAGGACCTTATTCTTTCAACAACCAGGCTCTGAAGTTAGACACTTCTGACTTTTGCCAAATTTTAACTGATCTGACAGAAGTCTTCCATGGTAGGTGTCTGGCCAGGCTCAGATTTTTCCAAATGTCATAGGAAAAAATTCCCATTTCTCAGAATATATTTGTATACCATTGTTTCGTCCATATACCTTGTTTTATTCATACTGAGGGGAAAAAAATTCCAATAATTTAGTGAATATCTCTAATTGTCCGTGAAATGGAACAAGACATTTCACATGGTATTGCTTTGAGTTTAGAGATGCATTCTGCTGCCCTCAGGAAAACAAATGTAGATTAGGCAGAGTTATAAACCCCTGACAGATTGTCACTTGGACATGCTCGGTAGATGTGAGTTAGTGTTTGGCTGCCAGACGTCTGTGTACTTTGTGTTTGTAACAACTGGGAGCACCCTCTCTGCCATCAGCCCCGTTCGGGGCTGCAGGCCCTGGAGTAGAAGGTTGCTTGCTGGATACAACATTGATGAGACAACCTGTCCTGTTCTGCCAGCACTCAGGAGAAGCTGCCTGATGCCAGTCACCTGAGATCCTGAGCCTGAGAAGCACAGAAGTGAGAGGAAAGATCAAATGGGAGCAGAAGCAGGAGAGGGAGGGGAGGGGAGGGGAGGGGAGGGGAGGGGAGGGGAGGGGAGGGGAGGGGAGGGGAGGGGAGGGGAGGGGAGGGGAAAGGAGAGGAGAGGAGAGGAGAGGAGAGGAGAGGAGAGGAGAGGAGAGGAGAGGAGAGGAGAGGAGAGGAGAGGAGAGGAGAGGAGAGGAGAGGAGAGGAGAGGAGAGGAGAGGAGAGGAGAGGAGAGGAGAGGAGAGGAGAGGAGAGGAGAGGAGAGGAGAGGAGAGGAGAGGAGAGGAGAGGAGAGGAGAGGAGAGGAGAGGAGAGGAGAGGAGGGGAGAGGAGAGGAGAGAGGACCGTGTTGAAAAGTAACTTAAGACTTTCCTTGAGCTTAAGGGTAAACACAAAATTCTCAACTCAAAAAATCCTTTGTACTGCAGGATCCACCTTGCAGATTTTAGTTTAATATTTTCCTCCTTTATATACATTATTATTATTTAATTGCCAGGTTTCTCTCCTTGCTGCATTTGTACATCCGTCAGTTTTCAATAATGTCACCATGATGACGCTTATCACTGTCAGTTGCAATTTCTGTTAAATGTTTGGTAAGTTCTTCTCTACTTTTAACATTATATGGGTTTCTCCTGATGAATTGCAACACAGAGCTTGTAGGGAAAAACAAAAAAGAGGTGGGAAACAGCAAAATAAATCCATGGTGGGGGGGGACAGGCAGGTTAAAAACAAAGAAATAAACAAACAAACATGTTAAACAACTTTAAAAAACCTACTGGAGAAAAAATGAAACAATGAGAATTGAGTGAATTAATGTTGACTCAAATGTGGAACTCTTTTTGTCAACTTACTGTAGCAACAAATGAAAAAAAGGACAAGACTTGACAAGAGAGGCCTGGCTAGAAATAGATGCAACATTTTAAAGAGCTGCATATTTGAAGTTTCTTACACATCTGGAGGTTGACAGTATTTAGGTTTCATAACTAGATGAATGGAAGAACAAGAAAAATTCATTCTCTTTGAAGTTTTACCATTTTCACCTTCCAGAAGTGCTTTTTAACCTTTGGTTCCCTGGAGCTGTAATTGCTGGACAGAAATTCTTCATAAACTTGGTATTTTGGAGGTTTAGAGAATCCTGAGATTTCATCTGGCAGTTTGGTTTCTTTTTGTTTTAAAGGATGACCACAATTACTTTTTAAATTGTTTTTACAGAAGGTATTTCATCATGACTTATCTCATTTTTGCATTGGGGTTGACAGCACTGAAGTACCGAATTAGTATGCATCTTCTGATATCTTTAATTTGTACTAGTCCACAGTGAATGCTGCATCATTCATGTGTATATATATATATTAAAAACATCTCAGATCTGATATGACTTTATATTTTCAGTTGTTTAATAAAGCTTCTAAGTTTTCCTTTCTGCATTTATTTGCAAATATCACAAAACTTTGTTTTACATTTCAGCTTTTATTTCAAATAATCTTCCTATCCTGCTGAAAATCTGACTCCTGCTAGGAACCTATTACCTCCATCTAAATGCGGGGCACTTTCGTTTCTCCATGAACTGAAAGGAGTAGCTGATATTTAGTATCTCAGACAACTTAGCGTAATGTAAATCATGCTGTCTTATCTATAAGCCTCATACAACACTGCATCAACACAAAGGCTATTTCAGGTCCAAGACTCTGTAGTTCTGACTTTGCTCAATTAGCAGAGGTTGCAAATCTAAGTACAAAGCATAAAAATCAGAATAATCTGAGGTCTTCTCAGGCCCTAGGTAACCATAGAGCTCATTTCTAAAAGATGTATTCACTCAACTAATGCTAAGTATTTTTATGTTATTAAATGCTGAAGTTGAGAAATGCTGATGCTAAAAGAGGATGTGACTGCAGGCAAAGACTGAAAGCTCTGCAATAATTTAGAAGCAAATTCGCAGCCACTAGTACATGTTTGGAGATGCAAAGCAGCTGGATTATAGAGCAACTGCCCCTTTGGCGCTCTGCATGTGAACATCCAGCCCAGATAAACCCTGGGGTGACATGCTGTTCTATGGATACAGGCTCAAGCTATAGCCCTGAGCACCAGGAGATAGGGCCATAGGTGGCATTTCCAGATCTTCCCTTCAGGAGCTGAGGTTGATGGCACAGGCTTTTTAGACATCTGTTTGTAAGTGAAGCATATTCCATGAGATCTGCACATGAAAATCTACAACTCCATCCTTCTTTCAGCACATTTGTCATGTCCCGAATGCTTTGGGAGCTCAGAGGTCCCCTGAGGATCTGAGTGTTGGTATCTCTCTGCTTCTAGCAAGCAGCTGCAGAGGGCAGCTCCTGCCATGGGTTTGCATCTTTTTATTTTTTCCTAATCTGCCTCTTCTCAGGCTTAGCAATGCAGCCGTGCAGCTCAGAGCTGTGACCAGCCTCGAATTTCTGGAGGAAACAACACTGGCAGTGCTCCTTCACTTCAGGACATGCATGTGAGGTGATGGCTGAACTGAGTGCACTGCTATTATCTTCCTGCAGGCTTTCTGGCAGCTGTACCTTTAGCTAGGCCTTCCCAGTTACTCAGGCTCTGGCAGCCCATAACAGTCACATGTAAACATTTCTCACAAAAGCCTGAGTATCTCTACGTCCATTCCTTCAGGAGGGAAAAGGCACTGGATGGTGTCCACTTCTTCCTCCCGGCATATCTAGTCATTTTGTAAGCCCAGTGGCGTGCCCTTGCTGCTCAAAAAGAAATCCTATTCTATAAACTTTTTAATGGATCTTAGAGTCCCACTGACCTTGGCAAGGATGCAGGTACACTAAAGAAAAATCTCCTCCACATTCTTATCTCTATTTAGCATTAGCTTCTAAATGCTGAAAATACTTAAAATTCAATCATGTCTTGTATATTATAGCTCTACCAGCATATGTTTTTATACTGGTTTTGGCTTTTGACAGAGTTATTTTTCTTCATAGTAGCTAGTATGGGATTATGTTTTGGATTTGTGCTGAAAACACTGTGGATAATACAGTTACTGCTGAGCCAAGTTTAGTCACTTGCACAGAGCCAAGGCCTTTTCTACTTCTCACCCCACCCCACCAGTGAGTAGGCTGGGAGTGGGCAAGAAGTTGGGAGGGGACACAGCTGGGACAGCTGACCCCAATTGACCAAAGGGATGTCCTATACCATATGACACTGGGCTCGGCAATAAAAGCCAGGGGAAGAAGGAGGAAGTGGGGACATTCAGAGTGATGGTGTTTGTCTTACCAAGTCATTGTTAGGAGTAACGGAGCCCTGCTTTCCTGGGGATGGTTGAACACCCGTCTGCCAATGGGAAGCAGTAAATGAATTCCTTGTTCTCTGCTTGTGAGGACAGTTGTTGCTCTACATAGTAAACTGCCTTTGTCTCAACCCAGGACTTTTCTCGCTTTTACCTGTGATTCCCCCCGCATCATGCTGGGAGGGAGTGAGCAGCTGTGTGGGGCTGCACTCCCTCCTGGGGTTAAAACACAACAGTTTTCCATAGTGAAGGGAATTTGAAAGTACATTACTGTGTTTGATATGGGTGAACACTGATTAAAATAGACGTGGGCAGGAAATGGGAGCAGGAACATTGTTTTAGATCTGAAAAGGCATATCTGAATGTAATTTCCACTGAAGTTAGCATAAGCACATTTCCCCATCTGTGCTGAGGAGCAGAGTTGCTAAATCCAAGTGTATTCTGACAAAGTCCCAAACTGATCATTGTATTACAAATCATGCTGTCCTGAAAAATCTTCTTAAATCAAATATGAGGATGTAAGGGCCGGTTCAAGAACAAAACTGGAAAGCTACAGAATAATAACCAATTTACATTTCATTATAAACTGTTTCATTTACCTATCTACAGCCTCCATGCTTGCGTGGCTTCCAATTCATTTTCATATTGCTGATAGGTCACCTAATTTCACACTGGCCTCTCCTACTAGCACAGGCTCTTTTTTGAAGTATAGTACTCTTAATCCTATGCTTTAAATCCCTTCTGATAACTCTCTGTTGCCATTCTTCCCTATGCAAAACTTCTTGGCAGACTAAAACTATTAATACCAATTTCTGCAGATAGGCATAGCTAACATTAAATAAACAGAAACCTTTTTTGGTGTCTTTGTTCACAGAGTAGGTTTCAAAACTTACTGAAATTTGTGACTTTTTCAGTTGACTGCTTATTTCTACTTCAGAGGCATGTATGTAAATATGCATATATTTAAATTCCAGACTTCATAGTACCAGTTGGAGCAGGCTTTTAACTACGTACTGATTTACCAGAACTTGTGGATCACCTCAAGAGTCCATTGATATCAGTGGAATTACACCATGCGTACAAGGTGCAAGAAAGGCTCTAAGAAACCTTTGCCTCAGAGCCCCCCCCTATATATTTAATCAATGCAACAGTTGGCATAATTTCCACAAGCCAGTCTGCCATTCTAGGTTCCAGAATATTACAGCTGCTTGGATGACAGCACATAAACAGCTGTCTATGAATGGCAGAATATAAAATCTCATAGAAGACATTAAGGACACTACACATGCACTTAGTATATATGCTTAGAGAAGTGTACTGATAAAAAAATATTTGCACTGGGGAAGAAAAATGATGTATCAGGAGAGAAGCAAGATGTACTGCCAAAATTGAAGACTTTGAACTACTACTTCCCTAGGAGTTTTTACTGCCTCAGTTAATGATCATAACCTTGCTTTCTCCCCATGCACGCTGGACACAGCCATACCTGCAAAAGGCTGTATTTAAGCCTGGTTCCATCTTGTAATCGTCATAGCATTGCTTCTCTTCAGAAGGTGGTGTTTGAGCTATACAGCCATAGCTGTGTACCAAAATGTTGTCGAGGTAGAAGATGAGACCACAGACTATTAAAATGTACACACTAAAAGTGAGGGGACATTCCATCCTTAGGTAAGGAAATGCATAGTCTGTATTTAGGTAGGACTAAACTCCACATTAGGACAACTAAGTTTAAATGTCTGCATGGGAACTCTGTGTCAAATCTTCCACAGAGCTCATTTAACAGTTCTAGCACCCTTCCAGATCCCCTGCGATGCATGTTCAGCTCTCAGCTGTTACAATCAAAGGAATGTCTCACAAATCTTCAGTCATTTCTGCCAGCCCAGTAAGGCCATCTTGCATGCCTCATCAACACTTCCAAGGGCATAACGTGTCTATCCCTGTTGGTGCACTCAGTGCATTTAGGATACAGCTCTGATCAAAGGCAGGTGTCCGCTTCACAGGTGAAGCAAACAGCTCTCCAGATCCATTGACTCCATTCACTGGAAGAGGAGCAAAAGCACCTTGTTCAACTTTACATAGATTCTTAAAGGAGGTGAATTGTTCTGAAGCTCAATCCTACGTGCAGAGTTTGGTTTGGTTGTTTGTATACAGGCATGAAATGCTGCTTGAGAAGATGTATCATTAAGGCTGGTAAATATGACACTGGACCTTCCACAGAGGTATGCCCTTCTGAGCAACAGCTGGAGGCTACATAAATTATCCAAAAGGCATCTAAAATGGCTTCAAATGATTTTATTTGTGTGAGCAAATGAACCAAGCCCTTTTAACAGCATCTTAAGAATTTTACAAGAATTAATATTTTTAAATAATAAGGCTTTTTATTAATATTGCCATAGCTTATGAAAGCTTCAAGAAACTGTTAAACTTGCTCACAACAACTTAAAATACTTGTGCTTTGTTACATGAAGACAATTAATAAGATCAGTCTACTTCTGTCAGTCTTTTAAAGTGACCTTTCATCTTCTGGTGCTCTCCTCTAACAATGGACCTTTACGCCCCAAACTGGTCTTATAAGGTAAGCATTACATGTCTTGGTTTCTACTTAAAACAATAGTACTCAAGAAAGCATCAGGCTGCAATGTAGCAAAAATGGCATATTTCAGTTTCTCTATTGCAAAAAAAGGAATTTAAATGTCATTCTATTTTTTTTTCACAAAAACATTCCTGTTAAAAAAACCCCCACAAACCTCCAGGTACCACTTGCCCCTTAATTTTGAAGAACAGTTAAATTAGTATCAGTACGTTCCTTTAGAAGTTAGTTATTCTTGTTGCAAGAATTTTCTCTTTGAAAGTATAAATACTATGTAAATACCCCTTGAAACCAATCTCTGAGTAATTATATTGTACCTTTCAACTAAGGTAAAATGATTTCAAAATTTTAATGACCGATCTCTATGAGTTAAATAAATGTTACACCATTATAAAGAAAGTTAAACTGAAATATGAATGCTAATGCTGATATTTTACTGAAAGCCAGAAACTTAAATTCACATGTGGATATCTGCACAAATGGTTGGAGCTTTTGCATCTGCATTCCCTAAAGCCTGTGGGAGCTGCAGGCTGTGTAACACGTTTCACCACCTCGGTAGCACCTCAGGTCATGGACCAGAATCCCATCATGGTAGGTACCAGACAAACACTGAGTAGAAAACCAGCTCTGAACCTAAACAATAAAAGGAACTATGTGCACAAAGTCTGGAGAGGTTGCAGTAAGGGTAAGGCTTTTGAGTTAAGGTATAAAGGGTTGTCAAAGAAAGGATCAAAGGAAATAGTTACAGGCAAGAGGAGGAAGAAGTAGCTCACTTTTCACCTCCATATCTAGAACTGACTACAAAGATCTGGTTGGTTTAGTTAACTAAAAGGTATAGAAGTTCAACTGAGGTCTGCCTGGAGAAGGGTGACAAATGAGGCACATCGGCTTGACATATTTGAAGTAACAGAGTTCTGTATTAGTGAATATGTAATAAGAAATTTGCTCTGGAATGATAGTCATGTTCAGGCTAAGATTCTCAGTCAAAGCTCCAAGAACACCCTCCTTCCTCATAAGCTAATATCTAAAATGGCAGGAAGATTTATCACTAAGAGGCTGCCTGATTTTTCTTTCTTGATCTCTTAAAAGCAACGAAAAATGTTATCACTGAAGTTCTCTTATTTTTGCTAAGTTTATGCAAAATTTGGCTTTGTATTTCTTTTGTCAAATACTTGTATTCCATTAGTTTGAATCAAGCTACTGTATTTTATATTTCTTGTTTTGAGCAAACATTTTCATTACCAAATGAATAAAAGCACTTTGTTTTTATGGAACTGGTTCCTTAAATTCTTCAGTTCCATGCTTTGATGAACCAACAATGTGTTCAACATCTCTGAAAACCAGGGGCATTCAGATTTGTATTACCAAATCTATCATAAGGTAATTTGTCCAACATCAGTCAAGAAAGCAGCAGCAGATTTACGGTTATTGTCATGCACACTTTTTTCCCTAAAATTTTCTGTGTACTATAGATCTGATTCAGGTCACTACCTGCAAGCAAGGACTTGTATAAAAAAAAATTTGTGTGTCTTGATTTCCAGTTATCTACAAATGTATGTAGGAAGATTATTTCTCAAAGTAATAATGTAATTCAAAAGGAACAGAGAAATGCCATGACAAAAAGCTGTACTTTAAATCTTGCTAATCTAATTTAAATAACAATTGTAAGTGAAAAATACAAGCCATAGTTACTCACCTGCGATGAGTAAGAAAACTACCACTGACATGTCCTGAACCATCACATCCTGGGGTTGGACATGACATTCCTTCCGTCTTCACTGACTTCCAAGAGAACTGTGAGCCATTGAGGTACCCATCCTTTTGCCTTTTGGCAGCCAGAGGACACCCTGACGCACTGCGATGGGATGCATATTTTCCAGTTATATGACCCTGACCATCACAACCAGGAACTGGACATCTGGATAGCAGATAGATGAGATAAACTTTATTGTCTTGCCATCATATACCTGGCAGCCTCTACAACGAAGTCAAAATAAACCCGACATGAAAAGAAAAGAACAATCATGCACTGTGGTCTTAAAAACAGTCAAGATACCCTGTAGTGGGTAAAATTAGAAGCAGAACTTCACTAATACAAATAAAAATACGTCCTTTGATAAACTGTAAGGAGGCTAGCCAGTAGACGAAGTCACAGCTGTTGACATTGTGCAATTGCAACAAAAGGACTGAGAC
The DNA here is from genome assembly GCF_037038585.1 of Patagioenas fasciata. Classification (NCBI taxonomy): domain Eukaryota; kingdom Metazoa; phylum Chordata; class Aves; order Columbiformes; family Columbidae; genus Patagioenas; species Patagioenas fasciata. Next base: position 105,959,065 of record NC_092522.1, read on the forward strand.
ATATATTTGAATTGCAAGTGTTCATTACAGAAAGTATTACAATGGAATTTAAATGTTGGCTATGGAGCTCCACTCAGCAGGGAAATTGCCCGTAAAACCTCTATAAGCACAAAATCCTACTTAGTGTAGTCCTTGGTACATTTTATTTAAGCGTGTGGAATCTAAAGAAGACTTGTCTGAAGTCATGAAAATGTTAGGTATAAAGTGATCATGAAACCTCATCAGAAATGCTGAGCACCTTTAACCACGCTCTGAATAGGAGAGATTATAATAAACTACGTGTTACAGCCTAGAGAGAGCAATGAAGGCAGTTCTGTATTTATCTGATGGCTTTCCTTACTTGGGAATTGCCACATACATTTGCCCTGTATACTTCTAAAAAATTAATAACCACGGACAGAAGGCACAGGTTAGAATCTTCAAAGCAAAATGTTTAACTAATTTATTTATTTATTTATTTATTTATCTATTTCAGTATGCTGCTACATAATACATGTCAAAACAAGGCTGGTTATTTCACTGTTTGCCCCTCACTAAATTGTTGCTCTAACTCTCCACTGAGGATCCAGTCCTGGGTGGACTCATTTTCATCGGGGCCACATCAGCCTCGTGGTTGTTCTTCAAAGGGCTAAATGTAATTTTAGGACTGTAAAAAGGAGGAATAGTTACATCTTTACAACAACCTCACAACAGCGAGGCTGACGTGGCCCCCCGTGAAAATGAGTTGTACAACCCTGGTCTAAGCAGTCACTAAACCGTCTGAGTTCAGTGGCCACGGATATCTGCACCTTGCAAGAAGAAGCCAAGATCTATAGGTAGGCATTTTTTCCCTCTTGCAAAGTGCACAAACAATTAGATTTGTTGCAGTAATCTCATGCAAATACTCAATTCTCTATTCCCACAACTACTTTATTTAGCATGTATGGTTTGTCTAAAATATGCAACACTTTCAAGGATTTTTTTAGGAGATAGAGATCTAGGTAATTTTTTAATTTCATGTGAAAAAACATATTTAAAGCTGTTTCTAAATTATAGAAGATTGTATATTTGGCTGAATATTGTATCCTTTGCTGAATAAATCAGCACAGATCCTTGATTTGCTGTTCACTCATGGAAATCAGTATGGCCATCTGCTCTAACTATCACACAATAACATTTATACCTTCATAAAAAGCTGATGATATCTATGACTTTATAAATCACATGATGGTCCTTTGGCAATATTTATTCTCACCTAATTGGCTCTTGGTCTTCTTTGTCTTCCTTGCTTTGTGCTATCCTGATTCCACTTTTCTTTGCTCGCGGACAGCCTGAAAGACTGAGTGAAAGAAAACGTTTAAAAATGCAATTTCTCATTCTGGAGTACAATTAACACGGGATGCATTTTCTATCTGAAAAACTGGCAGAATAGGTAACTCCACCCAGTTTCCAAAACCAAAGCACTGGCCGGCCCCGAGAGGTCTGACTCAGCAGCAGCAGCGACAGCTTTAAAAGGAATAGAAATCAGTGTTTCAGGGCTGAGAGATGTTATGTCTTCTGTATGTCTGAGTGGGAAGGAAGAATAGGCTCAAAAAACACGAGTCTTTGGATCCCTTGGTAGGACTAACGATTTCTCTATGGAGCACATTAGAAACACTACCAAACCTCTGCAGCCATCATGTAAGAATCCTACAGAACTCTTGAATAAAAACACAGCAGAGCTCAGAGCTGCATGATGCCTTCCTGAGAAAGGGTTTAAGTGTTCGGAACTCACCCAGACACAAAGATTTGGTAGAGACAAAGTTATGTGTTAGGTTAAGCAATGTTACATTTAACTACACATTGAGAATGTTATTTTTAACTATGCAATTTATATCTGTTCCAAGATCTTACGAGCTCAGCCCTCCCTTTGCATATGAAGAATTCATTACAGAAACCATTTAGTAGTCTTGACAATGACTTTAAAAGATATTTAAAGATTTTTTTAAGTAGTTGTTTTCTGAGGACACAAATATGTCTATCAAAAAATCATGTTTTGTCTTCTATTTAAATGTTATTTCCATCTTAACATATCCAACAGCAGAACACCACCTTGAAAAGTAATGAAATGAGAGATTTAGTGTTACCAAACAAAAACTTCTGCAGAGAAAGAAAATAAATAGAATATTAAAAAATTGTTTTCAGCATAAAAAAGGTACTTCAGTGTTGTATAGTAGGTCCTGTCTTCAGGAAGAAGAGACAGAAACAGTGGTAGCAAAATTTTCAGTTATTTTGCAAGACCAGCGAGGACTGGGAAGGAAAAGCAGAGAAAAGGGTGATGCAATCACACACAGAATTCCATGTCAGTTATGAAAAATAGACAGAAATAGTTTACATGCTGTAAAGTCATAAAAAAAGTCAATTAAAGAAAGGTAGGAACATTAGCACAAGATATTGGACATAGTATATTATTACCTAGCAATGCTTAATGAGATGGCGTGGCTACACCTATGGTGGTAAATGGAAGGGACCAAGAACTGCTGTCTTGACCCAAGACCAGCAAGCTCACATCCATCCAGCTGAACTCTCTACCTCAGCACAGCAGAACAGCTACACCCATATTGCTTATAGAGAATAATTTGGACCCATGCTGAGGTGCAAATCATATCTGAGAATTGCCTGGGAGAGTTTCAGTGGCTCAGGGTCAGCACCATGTGAGGGGACATGCTAACGCTTCATTAGCACAGGCATCTGCACTCTGGTGCTTGGACCTGTGCTCCTTTCCCATTTCGCTTTCTAGTTTAAATGCAAACTGATCATTTTCCTTTGTAAAGCAAGATGCTGTTTATTCCAGCATGCATAGTGCACACCAAAATAACATGGTTCCTTCTGTACAAACTAAATCTCGCAAAGCCCATGACACTTAAAAATAGTTATCTTTGAAAATATTAATAATATCATCTGTAAGAAGAGAGAGGCAGGAGGAACAGAGTCTGAGAGATTTAGAATGAGAGGAAGCAAGCTCTGGGGCAAGGGGGCAGTTCAGAAACAGGTTGTTTCATTGTCCCCCATACAACCTGCACTGCACAAAGTGAAGGAGAGAGGACAGGAGTTACAGATATCCCTGGCTTATCTGTGACACTAGCTGCGCCCACCATGTGAGAATAATCAGGACTTTTATACAAAAACTGCATCATTAATAGAAATGCCTCAGAAAACAATACTCTTTTTTGTAGGTGTACAGATGGGTATGCTTGTAGATGATGACATTTTCATAACAAAATCTGAATGAAGAATTTCTGCCTTGATTAATGATTTAATGCTTTCTGCATATTAAGTCAATTTAATTATCACCTACTTATTGGTATTTTGGTGCATCGTCTTTTTGCAATAGATCTTTCTATTCTGGGTCTGTGATTTATTAGAAAATTCTAAGACTTTTCAGGCCCTCTAAACAGACATTTTCAACAGACAGCTTCTGAGATTATGATTAATTCATTTTGTCTCTGACAGCAGATTCACCAAGAAAACATATGCCAAGGATGAGCCTTTGCTTTAATTTTTTAAATCCTATAATAATCAAAAGCTATTACAAAATAAACATATTATTTCATTTTTATATCAGTTTAATTCCTTATATATGAAGATAAAAGACAACAAGGGAAACTCAACGCTGGTATATGCTGATATAACTTCTTGCATATATTGAATGGGTGTGTGGAATTGCAGAGAGTTATGGCAGAGTTCAACCTGCCTTCATGTGCGCTTGCTGTTGAGCAGCCATTTTAAATACAAATGACACAGAGACATCTTGGCAACCATTAAAGAGAGAAGTTTGGCATTCCTTCTGAAACTGAAAAGGTTGTAAGGGATGGTACGAAATACAAACAAAAATGCTAATTCAGATGCCAGCAGAGGTAAATGCTAATTTTCAACGTGGGAATTAGAAAGCTCAACTGTGAACATGCTGTGGGGTCTTTCATATTCAACAGTTCCAGATTTAGGCTATAGGTTTGTTGCCCTTTTAGAGACCGTGCATCTTGCTGGCCTCACGACCTTAGAGAACAGCCTTGACAGGTACCGTGACCTGAACAGTGTGGGGCTGGCTCCATGCAAACACGACACGTCTCCTGGGGACACAGGTAGTTTTAAGCAAAGAGACATTACTCCTCCAGTGTCAGTGCCCCTGCGCCTGCAGGCAGCCAAGGACCTGGGGTTGCTGTGGAGGCCCTTTGGAAGACAAAAGGAGGAGTGTTTCCCAGAGGTATGTCATCAATATAGACATAATGGCATTTCAAAAGGCAGAATGTGTTAAATTCCAATAGACTGGACAAATTACAGATCACTTAGTTTTGCAGAATTACTTTTTACGTCTGTGTACTGAGTATGCTGCAGAATCAAAGGAAAACTTGGTCCAGCAGTCTTCTGCAAAAATACAAGGACGTAACAATTTACAGATGGAAGTAGGTAACACCATCTAGTTCGTGGTCTGGTCCTGCATGGTCAGGAGACAATGCCCAGGGAAAGAGTTTAAAAAATGAGCTGACATGCAGTGATTCTTCCTTGCCTGCTTGTAGGTTTCTCATCTTTGTAACACTTGGCCTTCTGCATCTTCACTGTCCTGTGTGTTTGGCTAAATGTATGACCAAACACATAGCTTCTTGAAATAGCAAAATCAGGGCATAGCTACATCAAGAATACTATTTGGAAACGTGTGAGCTGATAAATCCACACAGAGTTAAACGTAGTTAGAAATTTGACCTTAAATCCCTTTCAAAGTGTGATATAATCTCCTACATCATGTAAGTGCTTTAAAACTGTTTACATCTTCTCCTTTCTAATGTTATTTGTACTTTTGATGTTTAACTGTGCATTATAGAAACTGTTATTTTGATCTTTCATTTTTAGACCATGTAAAGGTATGGCACTTTCCCAATCTCTATATTATTTATGTTTTGACTTCAAACTGTTTGTTGCTTTTACTGGGAATACATTTAAACTGGGAATTTGTATATTGACTAGTTATAGTCAACTGGAAACCTACAGAGACTGTCTGCAGCAAGTAAACATCCAGACTCAACAGTATTACTACACATGGGAGTAAAGAGCCTTTACTAACAAATGAGAGGTGGACTACACTATTATTCTTTGATTAAACTGGATAGCTGTTTACAAAACATGGTGCAGCTCTTCTCTAGTGATTTATAGTTCTCAGGGGAATTGCTACTTACACAGCATTCGTAAAGAACTGTGTTCAGTTTGGCATTTTAGGAAATACAGAGGGAGTCTGGAAGATATTGATAGGAGCAATCAGGAAATATAACTTGTGGAGAAAAAAATTCCAGAAAAGGTAAGATTGTGAGGAGAAGAGTTAAGTCATTCGGAATGTAAAGCAGCAGAAACTGATGAATGTTGAATAACTTCCCTGGCCTAAGAGAGAAGGTATAAAACTGGATTCATTTTCTACAAAGATTTTACTATATATTAACAAAAATCTTCCTACCTGTTTGGGTAGTGAGCCACGCTGAAACTGAGAAATATTATTCACTGGTGATAAATGAGTCAGACTAATGTATGTGTATATAGAGCACACAATGCTGAGGGAGGGAAGAGAGGTCCATTGCGGTCCCTTCTAGCCCTTCAGTTGTTTGATTTAAAGAACAAAAACTTCTCTTTACGTACCTTCGATGTGAAGCATAATTTCCAGTAATATGCCCAGAGCCATCACAACCAGGGGTGGGACACCTAGAATAACAATGGAAGACATATGGAGCAGCGTTACTGACAGGAAAGACACAGCCGCCCACAAAAAAAACATCAACTGTCTCAGTCCTTTCCACAGGTGCCAGCCTGGGGACCTCTAGCCATTGCTAAACCTGAGCTTCATTCCATACTGGGGACAAACATACTTTTTCATTCATAAAATATTTTTGTCTGTCACTCCTCACCTGCCCACTCAAACGCTTTCTGGATATCTCTAGCATCAGCAGATTAGTGATGATTTCCAGCAGCAGCGTCACATCCCTGCACCACCAGGAGTAAGCAGAGTTGACAGCAAACAGAATATCCCCATGTTAGGTAAGCTTAGGTACTTAGGTGTAAGCTTAGGTAATGGCTAACACTAGAGCAAGCCATTTTGTTTTCCATCAGAGCTATTGCTCTATCCCCACGGCACAGTGTCACAAAGGCACACCACGGAGAGACCCCTTCACCTCTCCAAGAAGTGCAGAAGATGCCTAAGGAAAAGGAAATGTGTAGATGGAGCAGTAAGGCTGGCCTCTTGCAGAGAAATGGTAACCTACCCAAACACTCCCAAACACCAAGGTACAGCACCAGACAGAGAAGTCACTGATACAGACATCAGTGGAATTTCTAATAGCTGAAAGACATCAGTCACCAAAGAAAATTCATGGGTTTTTCTCTACATTTCAAAGATGATTGCCATTACCACAGAATAAGCTAAATTATAATGCTAAGTAAAATCATTAGCTGGACTTTGAACTGCTACACTAAATCACAGAAAGACAAAGGAAGAATTAATTTATATTCATTTTACCAAACAGACGAATACTACATGAATTCCAGAAAGTCACTTTCCTTGAGACTGAGTTTGGAAATTTAGCCATGCTTTAAAGCTTCATTTGAAGAAAGCATTCAAATTCAAAAAAAGCATGCACACAAATTCAGATGTTGCATTCTGAAACGTCAGATTTCCATAACATCGAATTCTTTCACTATTTGAATCCAGCATTCACGCAGCCTTTGGCTTTCACCCTTTAGTTACATGTGTGCTTTCCTCAAATCTGATCCAACATACTGGTCAACTTTTTTTCCACAACGGTTTCTCCAGAGACTTGAAAGTTGTTTTGTTTTTAAATCAGGAATTAAGCAACCCAGAATTCAGTGCAATAGAGCTGTCATGTTCCTTTAAGCTTCATTTTAGTTCTTTAAAGCTAGCAAGTATTACCTACTTTTGACAAGTTCAGCAGGGCCAAACTTCAAACATGATTAATGCAACCTTGAAAGAGACAATTTAAACTGGAATTCATTAGATGGAGTTCTCAGATGGTCTTCATGCGGGCCAGTTCAGTTATTCTACAGAAAATATTAAAATATGATAGCACTTCCAGGATGGAAGTTGGTAAAACCTCCGGGATTCACTATGTCGTTTCTCTTTTATATAAAATCCTGTGTGCTTTGGACAAGTCTAAACAACTTCCTTAAAGACAATTCTCCCATTCTCTTGCTTTACATCTTTGCACAGGACCAAGTATAAGACCCTGATCTTCACTAGATGGTATAAGGACTACTGTGACTCTTAATCTGAAAGACCAATACACAGGTTGACGTCACACACATATCTTTCTGCTTGTAGAAAGATAAAAATCTGATTTTTTAACAGTTACTTCTGACACAAATTAGGGAAAATCTGGCCCTTGGTGAAAACATCATAGCTCCTTCGGTATGGCACTTACTGTTCTTTCTTTGTTGCGGCTGCACATGGCTAGCACAAACTTTGGCTATTTCTTTCAGTTAAAAAATAAATGGCTAGGGCATCTCATATAAAGGGTCTTATTTTAAATGCACCATATCTAAATATTTAGATGTTCTCACTATTTATTTTTATTTTTTGGCAAACATTTCGAGATCCGTAACTCCTGCTTCATGTGGTTTTTAATGCAAGGTATCTTCAGTCATCTACAATGTCTATTTCCTACTTCCATCAAGACCAGCTGCATCACTGTAGCCTGCCTGAAGCTTCTAAAGGTATTGAGTCAAAACATATAGGAACAAGATTTAATTAAAGGAGCTGACTAAACTTTGGCTGTAAATGTCCGTGACATTTAAATGAATAAAGGAGAAAAAGGAGCCATGAGTCTGTTCCTCTGCAGTCTGTCTGAGGTACTACAAGGATCCCTTAATCAACCCATGCTATTTGAAGCCATCATTGTCCACTATAGATTTTTCAATCCTTTTGAGAACAAGCTATTATCAAAACGGAACAATGGTTTTTCTCATCTTTTCCAAGACTTTTTCTACAGGCAGGCATGACTAATGGTGCTTTAACAAACAGGATTTACAAAATCCATCAGTATATCCAATCAGTCTTAAAATTAGACCATTACACCTCAAGCATTTGGAGAGTCTTACACAATTTAAAAACTAGCTTATTTCTGTGTCATTCAAAAAAAAAAAAAGTAACTGAAGTTAAAGTGGAAATCACCCTGTGGTAAGTTGAACTGAGAATCTTCACAATGGGCTCTGTACAGTTCACATCAGTTTAAAATCATACTTCTGATTAAATCAGAGGAGATTTTTTATGTAGGCAAGGATTTTAGAAAGACCTTTCAGATTTTTATTTTGGCACTATAATATTTGTTCGCAAGTTTCATAATCTTATATTGATCTAAATGTTACAGATGAAATGACAGTTTAGTGCAGTTGATAAGAGTGTTTAAAAACCGTGGAACATTTCTGTTCACTGCGGGTTCCATTCTACGAGAAGTGTTTATAACCACTGTGAAATATAGGAAGCAGATCTACAGCAGTCTGTTTCAGCTATAAAGTTATTACAATATTTGCTATCCTCAGCAGATTAGATAAGGAGACAACCGCAAGTCCTTGTACCATTGGAACTGCAAGTTTGTATTTTCAGAATGTCTGATCGTATATTGGATACTACATTACTATCAACTACTACCTGTACATATTTGACTTATCTACATGCAGCAATGCCAGAAAAATTGTATCTATGGGTGCTTATAAGAGGAAAGTGACGGGAAACTCTTTGAAAATGAGTATCAGAGTAAGTGCGAAAAGACATATATAGTTTCCACACTTACTTCAAGTGAATGTAATTTGGCAGGATCAGAAGCTTATTTGTAGACTGTACATGATAGCTTAAAAACCTTATTGCAGCAAAGGAAATACATAAATACTCTAAAGAGTGAGGTGACAAAAGGAACTCACTCTGTAAAGAATGAAGTTCAGAACATATAACACTAGCACTTTACCACAAACTCAGGGCATCCAGTGAAAGAAAGAGCTTGTCAGTGAAGGGGAATGCAATTAGCACTGCCTTGATGTCCCATTCATTTCACAGAACATCGCAGAGTAGCTTTTTTGGGAACATAAACATAAGCAGAAAGCAGGGCAGGCAGCAGAGCAGCAACAGCTGTGGCAGCTGGGTTCAGTATTGGGCTTAGATTCAATACCAGGAATGAAAAAAAAAGGCGAACGCCAAACCGGGATCAATACACTTAAGCCCTACAACCCATTCTTTACTGGGGAAAAGACTGAAGGTGTGCGCAATTAAAAAAGAACTTCTGCAGCTTGAAGGAACTTAGGAGGGTTCCTGGGACTGGGGAGGAAATGGCTGCAACGCCAAAATGGGCTCTGGGAAGGTTTTTCCAAACGCCAGTAGTTAAAAGTCTTGCTGCAAGCTCAGCTGAGAGAAAAAAATATCCAAACCAACCAAACAAAACCCAGCTCACAGCAGCACAGCAGACTACAAATAAAATCCAAATTTAAACCTATATTCCTACGCTTCTGTCTAGATCTATAGCAGCTAGATAAGCTTACATGTAGCTTCTTTATTTAGATTTATAGCTCAACTAGCATGAGACCAAACAGGTTGATACACAAAGGTGCAAAGACAGAACTGACATTTTTTTCTTGTTATTGTCTATAGCTTTGGTTGACTTACTTTTAAAATTTATTTTAAAACATAAATTATCTCTAAAACATGCTGAAAAAAAATACAGTAATCTGCACCATAATGGAAATACATTGCTTTCCCCCCCCCCCGCTTTCAGAGAATTTACCACAAAATGACAATGGCTTTTTGGAACCTGAAGGATTGTACTTCCCTAGGGAAGAGGCAGTGCTCAAGGAAGTTTTTCAATGCACAGAGCTTGACCACAGCTCAGTGCATGGGCTCAGGTTTCCTCTCTCTCACAGAAACCCTTGGCTGAGATTCATCAACACAGTGAATTCTATTTCCATTCCAGTCAAGTCTTGTCTTTAAGGTTTGACGAGGTTGTATGTATATATGCAAATGGAAACCTTGGATCTAGAATTATAAAAGCCCAAATTCAGCACACCACACAAACGGAAGTCAGGTCATTGAAACGCCTGGCTGGTTTTTTTGCTAAGTAGGGTGATAATGTTTACCTTAATCACCAGAAAGAGTTTTAGCAACTGTAAAAAATGTAACTTCTCTCTGTCTCTTGCCCCTTCAATCGCCCTTGGTACCTTCTGTGCCCTGCATCAAGCCCTCTGGCCCTGCATGCTTCCAGCCTCACCGCCCGTATCACTACAGCTTGGTTTGCACTAAGGAAGGAGCATGTTATTAAATCAGGCCGTAGTTTTCACAGGAATTGGCAGGTCTGTTCATTATCTGTGTACTTCTTTTAGTCTTTGCTCCTGGGGGATTCAGAATAGCACTCAGTGGACCCTTCAGACATAAAAAAAAAATAACCACGGCCACTACTAAAGGTGAAGAGCATTTCCAACTCTGATTATGGCAAAGTGCTTTGATATTTTATTTTTGTGTTGAAGAAATTTGCTTCCATGGAACTGAAATTAAACCATTAATTTCTCTCATGTTGGCCATGCCAAGAGCCATCAAATAGTAACCCTTTCTAGTACCCACCAAACTATACTAGAATTCAATTGCAACAGGTTGCTACAAAATACCTTGCATGACCTGTTATTAATAACCTGGTATATCAACTCTGAAGATTGATGTTCGTTTTATTGTTTAGTTTACAGAACTTAGTACCTACTATGTTTTGGATCCAATCTTCCTTTGAGTAATTAAATGAACACATGTATAAATAATAAAGTCCACCAGAGAGAATATGTATCTTATAAATTATTAATTAAATATTTAAAGCAGATGTAGCTAGCAAGCCAAAAGAAAAATAATATTGAATTGAATGGGGAAGGAAACCAGTAAGTTCTGCAAAAATTCAGAATGGTTCCTCAGAAGTGTTCCACACTGCAGAAGAACTGGGATTTAATAGAAAATCGTATCTTTCCCATTGTTGTATTTTGACCATCCTGTCAATCTCTATAGTAGAGGTGTGATTTTCTGTTGAAGGTTCAGAAAGGCTAGAGAAATATAATTGTTTCCTGTGGGATTTTTTCACAACAGAATGTAGAATTTTTTATTGTCTGGTAGTTTCCATGTATTTGAGATTCTGTTTTATTTGAATCATGAGGAATGGAATTCATAGGTTGGGAGTCTGGAAGACAGACAAAATAATAATTTGCATTTCTATCCTTCATCTGAAGATCTGAAAGTATTTAACAAACATTAATGGATAGAATCTGACAATACTGCTTTGATAAAGGGAAGAATTTGGCAGAGGAAAACTGGGGCATAGAGAGGCTAAATGATTTAAAACGAAAGAGGAAAATGGGCTGGAAGCAGAGATTCTTATTCACTGCTCTGTCTGCAGTTATAAAGCCATATGCCTCCTGAAACTAAATGTAAATTCATAAACAAAATATTGTGGGTTTCTTCGCTAGTCAGGTGGTCCAGAAATAAAAGGTTCAAAAAGTAAACCTGTAAAGATACTGTGTTTGCAGTTTCCTGAACAGAATATGTGAGGAAGGAGAAAAAAAGGGGAGTGGGCAAGAAATGAAGGGATGAGAAGAAGTTTTGTCAAATTAAGAAACCAAGTCTTCTGTAAAGTATGGAAAGTTTACACTACGTCTACATTTCTAGGAATTTGGGCGCTTGTCAAAAATCAAAAGATTTGCAGCTCTTGACAAACAAGTCCCCTTTTTATCTATTTAAGAGGACAAAAGAGAGAACACGTTTTCCTCCGGTTCCTTCCTATGGCACTCAGCACTAACCTGTGCGGAACATTCCAGGGCAAGAAGAGAGATCACAGAGCTGGGTGGTCCTCACTGGAGAACTGGTGACCACAGGTGTGTCAGTAACAGTCAGGGTTGTTGTTAGTGTTATGAAAACACCTATTTAACTGGACAGAAACCAGCAACTCACTGTGTCTTTACCTTCCTCAGCAGAGCGATGCCTCCCAGCCATTGCTGTTCTAGCCAGCTCTGTGAATGCAATCTGGATGTGTAAATCGCTACATCTTATTTTAAGTCCCAGGTATTTCGGTAGATTATGAAGATCTAATTAAGAATGTGAAATAGGAATGCTGCTGATTCTTTTCCTCATGAAGACACAGAAGAAAAGCCGTTGTCTGGTCTAATTCCAGTAGGAACAGAGATGCTTTTCCACTTTTACACCATTGTCTTTTATTGTCTATTTTTTTTACCATGGCATTTGACTTCTGAATTCCTAAAGTGTTGCTACTTTCTTTTGATACATAAACAAAGACCCTCTACCTACACAACCTATCCGTGAATTTGCAATGAAAAACTTGCTAGGATGTGCTTATTTTCTCTTATTTTCCCTCAATGAAGCTGCACATTTACATAATTCTTCACTCTTTATTTTACTCCCTCCATTTTGTTTCCTGATGCTTCTTTCTCCTCATCTGATATCCCTTTTCCTACACAGGAGCAAGAACCTGCAGTTGGCTTTTGCCCCATGGTTTGCTTTCCATCCATATGCTGTTTCCCACAGCGTTCTCCTAGAGAAACTGGCTGCTTCATGGCTTGGACAGGCACACTCTTCACTGGGTGAAGAACTGGCTGGATGGCTGGGCCCAAAGAGCTGTGGTGAACAAAGTCAAATCCAGTTGGTGGCTGGTCAGGAGTGGTGTTCCCCAGGGCTCAGTATTGGGGCCAGTTCTGTTTAATCTCTTTATCAATGATCTGGATGAGGGGATTGAGTGGATCCTCAGTAAGTTTGCAGATGACAACAATTTAAGTGGGAGTGTTGATTTGCTTGAGGGTTAGAAGGCCATACAGAGGGATGTGGACTGCTTGGATGGTTGGACTGAGGCCAACTGTATGAGGTTCAACAAGGCCAAGCGCTGGGTCCTGCACTGGTGAGGCCACACCTTGACTATTGTGTTTAGTTTTGGGTCCCTTGCTACAGGAAAGAAACTGAGGTACTGGAGAATGTTCAGGAAAGGGCAACGAAACTGGTGAAATGTGTAAAGAACATGTCTTATGAGAAGTGTCTGAGGGAACTGGGGCTGTTTAGCTTGGAGAAAAAGGAGGTCGAGGGGAGACCTTCTCTCTCTCTACAGCTGCCTGAAAGGAGGTTGTAGCATGGAGGGTGTTGGTCTCTTCTCCCAAGTAGCAAGTGATAGGACGAGAGGAAATGGCCTCAAGTTGCGCGAGTCAAGGTTCAGATTGCATAGCAGGAAAAATTTCTTCACGGAAAGGATTGTCAGGCACTGGAACAGGCTGCCCAGGGCAGTGGTGGAGTCACCATCCCTAGAGATGTTTAAAAGATGTATAGATGTATAGATTAGCATCATGGTTTAATGTTAGAATTAGATGAGTGGCTGCATTCAATAATCTTGAGGGTCTCTTCCAACCAAAATGATTCTATGACTCTATTCTATGATTCATATTCCTCTACAGTGTTTCTCTTCCACATTCTACTGCTTCCTTTTCCAGATCCTTTTCCATTCTCATTGTCTCTTCTTGTCACTTTTAAATTTGCTCTTTTACTTCTTTTTTTCTCTGTCCTCTTTTGCTGATATCTTCATTCTCTTTTCCTCCCTCATCCTTTTCTCCTCTCATGATCTCTAATAACCTTGAAGTCAACAGTTCGTTCTTCTTTCTTCCTCTTTGTAGTTTCTTTCCATTGTATCTTCTTTCATCACCCTTCTTGTCCTCCTGCTCCTTTCTCCCAGCTGATTTTGTCTTTCCCTTAGTCTGCATTGCTTGTGGTCCTCTCGCACTGCTGAGATGACTGGCTACACATCCTTGTGTCGGGGGAGAAAATGCTGTGTCTTGTGAAACCTTAACATAGAATTTCTTGGCTGCCAAGACACAATGAGTTATTTTAAGTATATTGCACTCTTCTATTTTCATTAAAGTCCTTGTAAGCTTTATTACTGGCTTCAAAGGGAGCAGAATCGGGCTGGCACTTCCGAAAACCTCGTTCAGAGCTCATCTGACGCTCATCTGAGTTGTCCCACATAAACTCTGTGGGACAGGTATGCAGCTCATGAATATTTCAGTGGATCTTGAGTCTGTGGTTTCATGTTTAAGGGAAAAATCTATGCTCTAGTCTTCACAAATATACCTACAAAAGCATGTGAATTCAGACCCTTATAAATAACAAAGGTTCATAAAGATGTGTTGTAAGTCAAAAATAAAAAAGAAGTTAAATTTAGATTCATATGTTAATTATTTTCCAGTATTCAGCCTAACTAGGAGTACTTAATCACAGAAATTTAGTTTTAGCAAAAGTGCTATATGTTACTTTTTCATATGTAAAATACTGCTAACATTTCTTGCTTAGCAGAATGCTACTGACACAACAGACTTCATTGGAGGTAATAGAAAAATTTTAAACCTAAAACCACAGCAAATATAAAGGAAGAGGATTTAAGGGAAGAACAAGAGCCAGGAAAACAAACAAACAAAAAAATGTTGTGCAGTGGCAAACAGGTTAATTGAGAAAAGTCTTCTATCTTGTCAGTTGCTTTTTGGCATTGGATCCAGTGCAGCTCCAGTAGGAATGGGCAGGAGGTCAGGGGATCAAGGCATGGGTCACTCCTCGTGGGGCATTAGTGACCCCTCTCAGAAGCCGCTGGGAGAAGTGCAGGTTGGAGATTGGAAAGAAGCATAGAATGGGAGGATTCGTTGTTACCATTTTCACTGTACAGTCTTTCTATCCATGAGGGAATGACGCCAGGCCTATGGAGCTAGTTCAGGCATGAGACTAAAATAATTTTGGCTCAGAGGCTTCATGGAGTAACTTCAGTCTCTTCTATCTCTGCTCTCTCTTTGCCTCTAGAAACTGGGGATGGCTGACTGCATACTCTCTCTTTAGGTAAAATTTAATTAATTCCCTGACTTTCTGCATGTACAATTTTTTCTGTCTATAGCTGCTGGTATTATCTGTATTGCATTCCTGCATTTTTTGAACTGTGTGGGGGTAGGAAAGAACGTGATAAGATTTTTTAATTACACTGAAATCCATTTTCCTATAAGCAGACTAAAATACATCATGCTGGCATTTAAAATATTGCTGTGCACTCGAATGCATAGATACATATGATGTGTTTAAATTAATTATATTGCTTTATAAAATATATTCTTGTGCCTTCGGTTACCACCTCTGCAGGCTGTCTGCTCTGTTAGCAGTCAGGACTTCCCAGCTTCCCAGCAGCAAGTGCCATGACGTGCTGTCCGCTGTTCTCACATCTAGCACCAGCATATACTGCCTAACATGCAGCTCGCCAAAGGCATGGTATGTGCCTAATGTAAAAGAGATTCTGTGTGCTACCCGGGGGTGCTCCATTCACAGAAGATGCCAGGGGGAAGCTGTGAATCAGCTCTCTCCATGGGCACCTTGCCCACGCTTTGCCTCCTGCCAGCATCGCCTGCCTCACAGGCAGCGCCAGCCAGCTGCAGATCCCCTCCCCGCAGCAGAGAGCGCTTCCTGGCACCAGGGATGAATCAGTTCCAACATATGCAAATTCATATGTTCATTTCCAAACATCTCAGCCTTTGGAAAAAAGCTTCATTTTTATAGTGAAGGAATAACAAAAAATGGTCATGGCATGGAGAAAAATGCAGGAGAAGACAACTGTAACAGAACATGCCCTACAACTAGGGGCATAGCCATGTGAGATCTCTGTCTCCTAATAGCATTGCTGCAAGCCTGTGCTTGAAAAAAACACCAAACCACGTGGCCTTTATTTTCAGTAATTTTGGGTAGACACATTTGTTTCTGAAGAAGAATGTCCTGTTCCTGGTTGGTCTACTAAAATGGGAACCACTAAGCCCCTCAGGAATATCTGCCATACAGCCACTGTGCAGCAAGACTTGTCCAGATTTTGCAGAACAGGCAGTGACACATTTTATCTTCCTCTCTGTATGTGAAAATGGGTCCAAGAGAAGCAATGAAAGGCAGGAGCACAGGTATAGCATTTTGGTATTCTTCAACTTAAAAGGTATCTTCAAAAACTCATACAACTGGACTAATTTTTCTGTTTATGAAGTAAGCGGAATTTTTAGCAAAAAATTAATTTAAAATCAGGCCAAATTCCGAGTACTTTGAAAATGCACTCTTTAAAGTGGGGAATCTTTCCTTGATAAGACATTTACATTATGGTCAGTAGCCTGCTGGTTGCCTTGAACACCATAAAATTATGAAGAGCATAGTTCTTGAATTGTTGTCTCTATGTTGCTGCTCCTCCCATGGTCTGCTCTTTCGTACTTCGTGTATCTTCTCCCAGGTAAAGCAATTACTAAAACGTCTGGTGGGCACAGCGGTATGACCTTGGATTTGTCACTTTCTGAGAGTTTCCCCAGAGGTTTGGGATGACTTCAAAATCTATGAATCTGGAATTCTCAAAATGGTCAGCACTTCCCCAAGAAATACTTAGAAAAACTATCAGATTAGGATTGCTAAAAACAGAAGTTACAAATTAACAATTTGCATATAGTCTGTGGTCTTAAGAATCCACCGAAGTCGCCAGGAAGAGAATGGGCAGAACCCATCATCAGTCATTCTTTAGCTATTCTGTTTAACTGTTTTTCACTTGAGCAGAACTGCTCAGCTTGTGCTCACACAAACACTTGGTCAACAGGATGACTCTAGAAGAACATAAGAAAAGAAACAGTTGGATCAAATGTAAGGGGGAAAGGAAAGGCTGAGTGGGAAAGACAGAAAGAGTAAGAGCATGAAGAAAGTTGAATTCATATGCTCTCTTTGAAAACAGTGTATCAAATATTGGTATGAAAGATGAAGCCTACGAAATATTTCTAGTCCTATATAATTAAGAAAGGAGCAGTATACCTGAGAGTCCTCTCAGTCTAGCATTATGACAAAGCCAGAAATGAATAGGACTGCAAAGATCAATGAGTCATCTAGGAAATATACCATGGGCAGGATGAGGATGCAAAAGTTTGCAAAAAAAACCCCCATTAATACAATCCAAATGACAGAAAATGTAATGACTTGGATTTTTTTTTCACTATTAACAGATTATTTCTTACTCTCCTGTTCAGAAGAGCAAGTAAAAAGATGATTTTCACTGCACATTGAGAAAGGTAAGGTAAAGTTAACACAATAGTTTGGTGTAAAACGTGTTCAGGTGACTTATTGCACCTAAAGGCTGAGAGGTAAGTTTTGTTTCATACGCAGTCACTGCACTGTTCCCATTAGCACTGAGAAGTTCCATTGTACCATGAAGTCACTATACTGGATGGACTTCAAAATCTCTTCTGAATGAATGAGTTTCTATCTGAAAACATGTGCCATCCAATAACAGGGGAGCAAACTTGCAATGGTTTTGCTTTCCCCGACAGATAAAGCAGAGATACTACTTTCTATTTTAGGGGTGAAGAGTCAACAGCAAGAAAGTAAAATCCTTCAGTTTTCATTTCATGAAAAACAAGCAGCTTTTTCCCTCTAGGCCTAAAAACATTTGTCAGAAGCCCAAGGGAGGAAATGTGAAAATACTGAGTGTGAATTATATCAGACTGTGAGAGGCAGTCTGGTCTAGTAAGAAGGCTAATGAACAGTACGGCTAAGGGAAATCCAGTTTTGTCACTGGTTTTCTGTGTGAGTTTATACTAATTTTTGAGCAATTCTCAGACATACTCTATTTTTGGTGCAATTGACTTGAGACATGCTCCATCTACACTGACTTTTAAGTATAACCTCATCATTTACTTGAATTTACCTCAGGCCTGCAATGTTAGCAAGAATTAATTAAAGGAAGGGAAAAATTCTTAGGGTGAGTCCAGTCAAGAACCTCTCTGCAAGGAGGACAGGTTAGGCATGAGCACAGGTCACTTCTACAAGCACTCCATCCTATTGCCTTGAGGTAGTCTCGGATGGTAGGCAGTGGGCAGACAAATCAGCCTTAATGAAGTGACACTTAGGAGGGCACGTCTTCTGCATTCTTCCCAGAGTTCTGAGAACTATAAACACTAAACTACAAGTTCGCATTGTTGAAAGATGTTGCACGATGGTTATAGGCCTGGAGCACTCGATATACGAGACTGAGAGCGTTGGCTTATTCATTCTTGTGAAGAAAAGTGTAAGAAATCTGATTGCTGTTTACGAATACCTAGCAGGATCGTGTAGTGAAGGCATAGCAAAAGTTTTCTCACAGCTGCACACCTGAAGAATAAGAGGCAATGAGGACAAGGTTCAGCGTGGGAAAGCCCAATTCATTATAGAGGGAAAAAATTACCATCAAGCTGGTCAAAGACTGGAACAAGTTGTGAGAACTCAAAGACAGAGGTACTTAGAGATATTATATAGAGATTATAATGTTCTCTTATTAGATAAAGAAACTTAGAGATACTCAAAATTTGACTGAACAAAGTCCTGAGCAACCTGCTCCAAGTGGACTCAGTCTGAGCAGGAGTTTGGACTAGGTAACATTTGGAAGTCCCAACCTACATGCTTTTATAATTCTGTAATACATCTTAAAAGCTGTATCAGGAAGCATGCCGTTTGGCCTCCTATTGCAGTACAGATGCAAACTTTCCTTACAGGTTCATTTCCACAAAGATCAGGCACTATTATTCTACTTGACTTCAGTCTCTTCTTGATAGTTCAAGTTCAACCATTAGCCAATTTCTTTGTATAGTTGTATATATTAAAAATATTTTTTTATTTCTTTGTATTTGTATATGTTCTTTTCAACAACTGAAAATGATGACTTCGAAGCCCAGTTTGCAGAGCTAACGAATGCTCAGAAATTCTCAGTGAGGTAGATAAAGTGGATCACACCAAATGTCCCAATCAGTGAGACGGGCTGTGTGGCTGAGATAATACTCCTGGTTTTCACTCCAGGCATCCATCTGCCTCTGCTTCCAGGTCTCCTGTCCCTCCTGAAGGGAAGTTGCAGCTGTCTGGGTAGCAGTAAAAGAAACAATGGAGCTTTTAGTACGGTATTCAATAACCTGAAATTGGTGCCATTTCACCCTAACCTGTCAGACTGTATGAGGCAGTTTGCACATTATGTGAACAAAGGACACGTCCCTTCAGCGAGGGCAGGAAGCTCTGAGAAGACCATTAAAACTGTTCCAAGATAAACTATTCCTTCTTGTGCTGGAATCTTAGACTGTATTGAAAAGCACATAAGTAATAATTCCAGCTTCATAAGACTGTTCCAAGGTATCATTAGGTAGAGTACTTGGAAACGAATTGTGCTTTTTATTGTCATGGGATACACTCTGGTGTCTTTTCTTACTTTGACCCTCTTTACTTTCTCCTTAAAGTTAACAAAGGCAGAAAGCCCACACTTTTGTACAATTTCCCCTTCTGCAACTCCCATACGGGTAGGCAGCACAAGCTTGGTTTATACCGTAAACATTTCATGAAAGAGCCACTTTAATTTTGCAGTCTAATAGCTGCAGGAACAGTTTTCTGAATTGCTGCACAAAGTGCGGGAGAGGCCGGAGGTGACACGCTGGGACAACTGGCTGCGCAGCACAATGAGTGGCTGCAGCGGCAGTGGAAAAAACAGCTCATTCACCCAGAAGCACTTTGCTACACCTCTGGGCTCAGAGCTCTCACGCACTGCATAATTAGAAAAGCAGCCTTGAGTGAGAGGCTAATATGATTTTTACAAAAAAAGGGCTTCCCTCTGAGAAGTGGGCCTATGCAAACCTCATGAGGTTGAACAAGACCAAGTGAAGGTCCCGCACCATGGTTGGGGCAACCCCTGGTATCAATACAGGCTGTGGGGAGAAGGGATTGAGAGCAGCCCTGCAGAGAAGGACTTGGGGGTACTGGTGGATGAAAGATTGGACATGAGGCGGCAATGTGCGCTTGCAGCCCAGAAGGCAAATCATACCTTGGGCTGCATCAAAACGAGTGTGGCCAGGTTGAGGGAGGTGATTCTGTCCCTCTGCTCTGGTGAGACCCCACCTGGAGTCCTGCATCCAGCTCTGGAGCCCTCAGCACAGGAAAGACATGGACCTGCCAGAGAGGGTCCAGAGGAGGCCACAAAAATGATCAGAGGGCCGGAATAGCTCTGCTGTGAGGACAGGCTGAGAGAGTTGGGGTTGTTCAGCCTGAAGAACAGAAGGCTCTGGGGAGACCTTGTTGTGGTCTTTGAGTACTTAAAAGGGGCCTATAAGAAAGATGAGGACAGACTTTTAGTAGGGCCTGTAATGATAGGCCAAGGGGCAATGGTTTTAAACTAAAAAAGGCAGACTCATACTAGATATAAGGAAAGTATTTTTTACAATGGTGGTGGTAAAAGACTAGCAAAGGTTGCCTGGGGAGGAGGTAGATGCCCCATCCCTGGAAACATTCAAGGCCAGGCTGGACAGGGCTCTGAGCAGCCTGATCTAGTTGAAGATGTTGAAGCTTCTAGTTGAAGCTTCTAGTTGAAGCTTATGGCAGGGGGTTGGACTAGATGATTTTGAAGGTCCCTTCCAACCCAAACTATTCTATGATCTTATTATCTATTTACTGTTCCTTATTCTGATTTTTAATTCTCTTGGTGAGTATTAATACAGATCTCATCTGAACGTTGATTTACTTTTCTCTTTCCAAGCTGGAAAAGAGGAACCATAACTTTCTACTTTACAAGTGAACTTTTACACCCTGTGTTCAAACTGTTTTATGCTTTTTTAAAAATCACTGTCCTCAGAAACACTCCTGCAAATTAAATGCCCCCTGATGAGGATTTGGGAGAATAATATGTAAGGCAGGAACACAGCTGAAACAAATTCTTTGTTTTGATTAGCTCAGAGGTTGTGACCCTCAGCTATACACAATATGGAAGAAGAGCGTCTTATCAACCTCCTGGTACGAGCTAGGAATAGGCAGAATTCTAGCCATAGGAAAACCACTAATTTCAAGACGAATATAGCATCTCAAGAACGTCAAATGAAAGACTGTGGAACAGGTGAACCAGCAAACTACATCTTACGGAAATGTCTCCTATAGGTTGCCACTTCCCAGTACGCACTGTTGTGGACTGCATCTCTGGCACAGAATTTAATCTATTGGCAGTGTCTTTAGAAACTGGCACATTTCTCTTTTTTATGGTGAGGGAAATTTATAAGAAAAAAATGCCCTTTGGCTAAACATCTTATTCATTACATTTACTTTATTTTTGAATGGAAAGTATCTTCACTGATGTGAAAAGACAAAAAAAAAAGTTTTTCTTAGCCTTGAAGACAATTCCACTATGTTGAAATAATGGCCTTTAAAGTTTAAGATGAAGTAAAATTATTTTTTAGTCATTCTTGATTATATAGGTCTTTATATAAATATATAAAACACATTTGGTCTGTGGTACACTGCCATTCACTAAGAATTTTTGTAAAAATTGGAGATAAGTAGTCCTGACATGTTCACTTGTTACCCATTTATGAATCTGGGTTCAGTGGAGTTAATACCAAAATTTGTAAAAATGTTATTGAAATCTGGTAACCTATAGTTAAAATGTTGTATTCTGAATACAAGTTTTGCATACAAACCAGTAGACAATTACCTCTCCTTTGCATTAAATATTAATCATTTTTAATTTACAGAGGTTAATAAACCTCTGTATTCAATAGAAGTCACACAAAAGTTAAATAATTTCCTTACCAATATTTGACTAATTAATATCTTAAAAATACCTTTTAACAAGTAATGGTAGGACTCTGCCCATGACAGTATCCACCTGAAACTGGTTTTGTCAAGTGTAAGGAGAGCAAATTCTGCTGATGGAGTTATGCATGGAATTGGCCTTGTAATATTTTTCTCACTCCATTAAAAACATGCTGCTCAGGGAAAGCTTTTCAGAGTTACAGGACATAATTTCAGATCCAAAGCAAGCTAAACATGGTGGGAGGTTTTCCATTCACTTAAAAGGACTTTGGATCAGGCCTCAGAAAAGACTTAGAGCCATTGAAGGTCTTTTTCTCTTAATGGGAGTGTTGAGGATTAAACCTTTGCTGGCTTAAAGAAATAAAGAAAATATTTATTAAGAATTCTATTATTTTAGATTCTTCAAGCTGAAGTCACAACAGGTATATTGGGTGTTAATCAAAAACAAGGTCCTTGCCCCTCCTCCATTACATCTATACTTATGGAACATACTTACACTTTCCTGACAGATGTTTCTTGCTTAGTGCATCAGAGGAAAACAAATCACCACCTACAATGGTTCCTGGAGAAGCCTTGAGGAGAAACCCCTAATCTATATTTTTTTAAATTATTCAATTATTTTAATATAAATTTTTATGATTTCCCTGGTTTTTTTTTCCGTAATTAGCTTATAACTCTTATTCACAGGGAACAAACCCAGTGACGTATCTCTGCAGTGTCCAACATACCTAACATTCACAGCTTTTACATTAGAATTCATTTGTGAAATACAGAAAAGTTAAAATAGCAGGTACTGAATTCAGTCTCTTTTAAAGAATAACTCTGGTATTTAAAAGAAAAATATACATATATTTGTAAGAAATAACTACGACGTTTTTTCATTTTTATGTCTATTGTCTGATACCACGTCTAACACATGGCTGAATTACAGATTAAGATCACACAATCAAAAAGTAAATTATATGTTGTTTACCTATTAAACTCTGAATTCAGCATTCAGTAGACTGCATTTAACACAGGGTCATTTTAGCTCTTTCAGCTATTATCAGTTTATACAAGCAAACAGAAAATCTGTAAGCTCAGTTTTACAGGCAAAATGAGTAAATTGTGATTTTCTAGTAAGTCTGCTTTAACATACTTTTTGTGTGAACTATGTGTTCAAGAAAAGTGCTAGACTGACTGGCCTGGAAAGGTAGCTTTCTATGTGTAAAAACCAAACAAAGAGACAAACAAACAAAACAACAACAAAAAAGGCTATGCTGGCTTGGTTTTCTTATAAATTGCTTCTGCAAGTTTTGATTCCTTTCCTGCTTAATACAGAAGTGCTATAGAATCTAATCTCTCTTGAATAAATTATATTTATAGCTCTTTTAAGCTGATTATATGCTTTCATAATGATGTCCCCATTAATTTGCAGTCTGAAAATCTGGAAACAAGATTCCATTCATCTTCATGTAGTCTTAACTCAAGCTTGAAGATGACATTTTAAATATCACTCTGATTGACTACTTTACAGCTGATCACTTTAATGAAACTATGTAAATAGTATAAGTCTGGAAACTGCATCTTAAATATAATTTATTTAGATTTAATTTTTTTCAAGGGTCTGTCTTTTTTTTCCTTTTTACCACAGTGTAGAAAGTACCACATAACAATAGTAATGTGCTTATACTGCAGTCCTCTGCCTCTTTTTTATTACGGAAAACCGATATTGCTGGAGCTGAGTGCAGTGTAAGCACAGTCAAGCATACAAAAACAATTAATGATGGCCACTGTTAAAATGCTCCTCAAAATCTAAGGTTGTATCACAGAGTGTACACCAAATGAGCCCATGCTGAAAGAGCACAATGTCGTTATCTGTAGAGGGAGAGAAACCAGCAGACTTTGAAGCAGTGGGAATTCTGTGTGTGTTAGGGTAGAAGAGCAGATTTCACATGCAGATGAGAAAATTCAAATTCAAATTACTGGGAATACAAAAAATATTGTAAAAGAAGATTATGATGAGGTGTTTATGAGGGATATGGGATATTTAAGAGATATAAAACATTGATATAAGTACTACAGTGCTGCAAAAAATGTGTGCCACATAAAGTCCCAACCGCACTGAGGTAAAAATAAACTTAACTGCATGGCAAAATCATATTGTACTGTGCAGATACAGACACAATGTAATCAAGTCAGCAATTGGCCATTCTAAGAAACCAAACAATGCAAGGAATTTTATAACTTCAAAAGATTTTAAAAAGGCAATCAAACATGAATGCTAACCCAAGAGAGCAGCTGAGGGCATCTGCCCAGATCATCACTGTTGTATCTTAGCGTAACTCCGCGGAAGGCAATGGAGCTATGCTAATTTACACCAACTGAGGATCCAGACAATCGTATTTAGGACTTTGAGTGACAAAATTACTTTTGTTTTGGGATATACATTAAAGGGTTTTGGCAAGTCTGACCAAACACAGAAAGTGCAAAACACTGCACTTTTAATCCCTCTTTTAGCAACCGTATAGTTTATGCAACTTCCCATGGGGACTGCCTCAGCACTTGGGATATACCACAGCATCATGTTGCAGATCTTTGCGGATCTGGATGGAATGAGCAATTGGTTATGATCTGTTGATTTGAAGCAAAAATGATCAACATCACAATGGTAGTTTGCACGATAACCAAATTGTGTCAAAGTAAAGACCCTTGAATTGAATATGAGCAAATGCCAGGCTGAATGAGATTAATTATGTAGGACACATTAAATGACAAGAAGTTATGACCAAACCCAAGGAAGGCAGAAGAAACTGTACAAATGGAAACACTCCAAGACAAGAAGGCCTTAGAGAGGTTCATTGGGCATGTTAACATAACTAAGCAATTCATTGGTAATTAATCACAATTAAGTGCTCCTCTCAGAATAGCTGGTTAGGGACTGCACAGAATGGGACTGGAATGACTGACAAGAGAAAAGTTTTGAAAATTAAAATGACCTGTCAAATAAACATTCACACTGAAATATCTGGTGATCAGTGAAGAACCTAGGAACTAAGGGTTGTATCTTCAAAACTGCCTAAGTTGTTACAGTAGACATTGGATTCTACTTTCAAAGTTAGGCATATAGAAGTTGCAGGGATGCGGATGCCCAGCACTTACATTCCTTCTGAAGATGAAGTTTAGACTCTTAAGTCATACCAGTTATTTTGAAAAAAATTACTCTAATTCAGTGAATGTTCATCTGAATTAAAACTATTTTGAATGACAACTAAGTGGCAAGTGGTTTTAAATACTGATTGAAATCCAAACAGCAAAAAAGTACAGCTATTATATCTTTTGTTTTAAATAATTAAGTATGGAAAGAAAGAGGCCATAAACTATTTGGATACTGTAGATGCCACTGTACAAATGAAGCTTCTAATTTCAGAGCATTTCATGGTATTGAAAACTTACTAAGGCCCTGATTCTGCAAGGTGCTTCATGCAAGCAATTTTGTGCCTGCATGGAACATTTCACAGGATCAGAGGTACTGATATGCAGATGGCTTTAAAGGAGATTTTAGAGAGTACATGCTTTTAAGACTACCTCTCAGTAACGAAAAAAATGATGAAGGGTCTTATGTAAACAGAACTGAAGTATTTTCTAACAGAAAAAAAGCCCAGCCACTTCCATATGTAAAACTTATTGCGACTACAGAGATGAGGTTGCTGCAGATGATGGGTTTCTATACAAAGGACATTATAATAACACCACACAACATGAGGTTGGAAATGCTAGGTATAACCTACAGTGCCCATTTGAGTATTGAGAAGTGCAGGAACAGAGCCCAAGGTGTTCTGTTCTGGCCAGGCATGCATGCTGCCATCAAAGATAAGGTATCCAAGTGGAAATCTGCAATAAATACAGGAAACAAAAATGCAAAAAAAACCCACTGAAACCACATGAGATTCCTAATTTCACTTGGCCCAAGGATCTAGTTGAGCAAAATGGGAAAGATTATTACTTACAGGTGAAATAATATTGGGGAATCTATGTTCCTTGGTATTGGTTTTAATACTTTAGATTAGACTTGCACGCTAACTTGCAATATAATAGCACATTAAAACCCAGTTTGTTTTACCATAACATTGCAGATAAGTTAATAAAACACTATCATTTACAAATGACTCTACTACTTTTTAACATTACTCCAAACACATCTCATCTGGTCCTTGCAATCACATTTTCTATATAAAAGTTAGCTAAAACACCAAGGAACTTAAAAATTATCTGCAGATTCAAAGGATATGTACTTAGCATCAAAGGAGTATTTCTTTATGCCACAAGATTACTTACTAGGCTCAACAACTTCAGTATTCAAGAAAAATGTAATGACAACTTCTATTAAGTTTCCCATGTAGAAAAACACAGAGTACATAAACAACAGAGGTAAAAAAGGGATAAAAAGAATGGAAATGGTTATTCTTCTGGTAATAAAAGGTAATTTTCTATGAGAAAAATGAGTGAAAATTATATAATGGGTCATAGTCTTACTGAGTTCTTATAGGAGGACAGATGTAATCTCAGCAGGAAAAGGGAAGGGAAGGCAAGGCAAGGGGTAATAGTCCTGTGCAGATGAGGCAACAAACGTACACCCAGGCACTGAACATTGGAAACACCTCATGTGGCAAACACAGGATGTAGATGGAGAAATCACTTCAGTGGCTAAACAGATCTCTGCAGAAATAACTGGTCTGAGTACAAAAAGTGGTTGCATATTGGGAGAGCTATCAAGGTTTTAAGGGTATATGTACCAATCAAGGCCCAAGAATAATCCGGTTACCTGTCTAAAGAGGGGAATATTTCTGTGGTGTTTTACTAATCACACTCATTTCTGTTTCTGCATTTTAATTTCGTATTTGGAGAAGGTCTGTTTTTTTGCAAGATCACTATAGCGAGGAAGAAAATATTACTTTTTCAGTAATATTTTATTTTACATAGTCATAAGAATAAACACAATGCAGGCTTCTCCATTTCTGGGAGGACATTCCTTCTTCCCAGCTGCTAGTTCTTGCTGAGGGAATTGCAGCAAAACTACACCAATAAAAACTAAATATTAGGTGTTATTCTGACATGGAAGAACTTCCCTGGAAGCATGCGCTAAGGATATCCTTTCTATCCAGAAAAACAATGTACTGCATGGAGCTGTTCTTCCTAGAAGAGTTGTGGTTAACAGGGAAAACTTCAAAGAAGCTCACCTTTCCATCTGAAATGAATGGAAAACACTACTAGGATGACACATCTGGGAACAGGGAGACAAGGATAAAAGGAAGATAAGAGAAAGACTAGAATATGACCACCAACAATGTAGAAAATAGGGCAGAGTGACACAGAAAGAGGGAGGAACAGAAATACCAACTCTTCATTGTGGACAATGTGCAAAAACAGACTGAGCTCCTCAATTCGAGTTAGAAAGAGTTGTGGAAAATAAAAGAGCTTAGGCTTAATTGTAGAGAGGCAAATGAGATTGTACTCCTCTCTGTAAGTGCCACAGGGGAATACCGAAAGATGTCCACCACAGAAAATGACACGCAAAATCTACACAGACACACAGGTGCTCTGGGAATGAAGGATGTGGCACACTAAGTATCAGGTAAGTATCCAAACTTGTTGAATTGCAAATCTTTCAGAGGTTCAGATTCTCTAATATAAGCACTAATGGGATTTTTCTGGCAGAAAATTGACCAAAGGAACAAGGATAAATGTTGACAATTTGATCATCAGTTCCATGGTAGACCAAGGTAATACTTAGTTACCTACACCCTTTGACAAAGTATGATTATTTTTACATCAACGCAGCATTAAGTAGAACTAAGTTTGTAATTTTCTGGTAGTCTCTGGTGCCCAACTTCTCTGGTTCCCAAACTGGAAGTACACCAAGTAGAAACATTCTCAGTCAGTGTGCTGCATTTTGGCTGAGACTGAATTACTGATGATCAAAATATGTCCTTCTAAAAGCAATAATTAATTTTAGTGGTTTTTTTCTTTTTTTTTTTTTTAATTTTGAATAAGATTAAAAGTGCTTCAAAATGTTGCCTTTTTTATAGTATTTATAATGCTACAATGGGATTAAACTTTTGAAGTAATTGTAACTGTTAGAAAAACCTCCTATGATAAGGAGTAAATAAGGAAAACTGATAAAAAAAGGCCCCTGGGTAAGATTAAACTGGATTTAACTTGTGAATATTTTAATAGTGGTAGCTGTCACTGGGTGGGCTGTTAATTGCTTTCCCATCACAGTTAAGTTTACTCATCAATATAGTGTCCCTAGGTCCTTTAAAAATTAGCTGCTTTTCACAAGCACTATAACCCAAATCTTCATGCTGGAAAAACTTGGGTTCTTGCCAGATATTAATTTCTTCAGAGACCCTTGAAGCTGTTGACCCCGTTTTTTGCCAGCAGCAGTAACTGAGCATGAAAGCTAAAGAAATTCTTCCGTTATTTGGAGATCATTGACCAGGCTGTGTAAGTGCTTTGGTCTGCTGATAAACTCTGCACAAAGACTCTCATGTTTCCACTTGGGCTTTGGGTGAAAGTGGAGAATTGTACAATCTGCACAGTAAACATGAGCAAGAAGCCTTACAGATGAGAAGCACAAATGGTAAGGAAAGATGAGGCCGACCATGGAATAATTTAATTGAAAGCTGCAACATTATTGTTCTAGGAGCCAGGGAAGGTGGGTGATGGAATTTATGGAGCCGTATCTACCAAAATGCAATGCACCGAGCAGAACTGTTAAGTGAAATAAACTTTTCTCTAAGCTTTTCAGATTCTCATTTTATTTTGATTATGAATATTATGTGGATGATGTTATTAATGGATATTATTTGAAGTGTCTGCTACTCTTTATTTTATTGTAGTTTGGGCTTAAAAAGAATTAGTGTGTTAGCAAAATTCCAGTTAGGAAGCTGCATTATTCATAACTTGTTTGTGTTATACAATGCACAGAAGGATATCTTGTATTGGTAAAATGTGATATAAAGGCTTTACAAGCTCAAATGCAATATTTGCTGCACAAGCTATGCATGGCAAAGCCATGAAAGTAGGAAATCTTTCCAGACTATGCAGTCCAGAAATACAAACCCTATGCTGCACTATCAATTCTACCACACTATCAATTTTTCTTTATATTACATACATTAGCAAACTATTTTCCAGAAGTTTTACAGAGATTGAGGTCTTTTTGGATGACTGGAAACAATTACATTGAAAACTGTAACAAGGAATAAAAGATGAAGACGAGATGGGAACAGTACAGATTGGCAGGGACAGGACAGAAGGGATCTCAGCTTGGGATATAGGCAAAAAACGTATATACATTTCTCCCTACAGCCTGGGGCAGGAGCCAAGGTTACTGATTCTCACCACTCTTCCGCTGCCAGCAAATATGTATGAAAAACACCAGCAACTTTCCCCACCTCCTTCTGGTGCCAGTCCATGCAGAGCATTATATCTTCTACTGCTGTTTGCTGCCACAGGAGTTCAGGTGACCTACCATCGGATATGAAAAGTTCCTGTGGTGGCTGGTGGCCTGATAGAGAGCCAGTAGAATCCCACATTATGGAATTTCTGCTTCTTTTCAGCTTGCTCTTTTTAAAAGCAAGGAAATCATACCCCCAAACCTCACACAAAGAAGTATAACAGATGTAAATGGAGTTCTTCACAGCTTAAAAAATTTCAAAACCAGAATCAGTTGTGTAGCTTTCGTTTAGCTGTTTTGTGCATATGCATTATCATATACATGATCACATCTTCTTCCATCTCAGGCAGAGAACAAGAGCATAAATGAGAGCTGTATAAAGGGTGCTGCCACGCATTGGACTCCTACTTCCCTGCTTTCAAAGATATGTGAGAAATGCACAGATGCTATATTTCTCTCTGCACCAACTTCAGCAGGATGGCTAAGAGGTAGAGAATAATAAAGATATAAAAGTGATGGCAGGAGGTGGGCTGATTAGGCAAGAAGCTTGAGACAGGGAGCAATGTAGAAAAAACTATGAAGGAAAACAGGACAGAGTGAATGGACCAAGTGGAAGCTGGAAGTGATCAGAGTTTTGGGGAAGGTGACAGGACAGTTTCGTTGCTGTTCTGGAACACTGGACTCTATCCTGATTTTTCTGTGGAGTTCATCCCTTTTCACAAAGGGTCAATCACTCCTTGTGTAAAACTGCCGGGTACTTTGTGTGTATACAGCTCTCTACAATGAGAACTCTGACCAATTTAGTCCTAGAAGTCTCAAACTGAGCAATCAAAATTACATGCTTAAGATTT
The DNA here is from genome assembly GCF_037038585.1 of Patagioenas fasciata. Classification (NCBI taxonomy): domain Eukaryota; kingdom Metazoa; phylum Chordata; class Aves; order Columbiformes; family Columbidae; genus Patagioenas; species Patagioenas fasciata. The sequence goes on from NC_092522.1 coordinate 105,989,003, forward strand.
CTGGCTATAAAATTAGGATAATACTAACCCTGACCTACTTCAGTGTATAATTGCAGGTGAAAATAAATTAATTCCTTTATAACCATGAAAAATTAATTAGGAAACACTCCAACGCCATGGCAGTGAAAATATGTGAGTGAATTAGTAGTTATATCCTGAAAGTACAGTCTGAGAAAAGTGCAGTGGACAGCAGACAGGGCCACACATGGGATAATGAGGAAAACAGAAGAAATTTATTAGTTGCTTGTGCAGTGATTACTGTCTGCCCTGTGCAAAAAATTACTTCGTTATACTGTGAAAAAATATGTGGACAGAAAATGAAGGATTGCCTTGTAATGAAAACACAAAAGAGAGTCTGCTTAGAATTCTGGCATTTCCTAACTTTTGAGTTCACTTAGCAGAATTTTTATGTGTTCAATAGGTGTTATGATAACTGACAAATAAATAATTTATGCTAAATAAATAATAGATGATAACCTAAAAATATAACTTTAAATATGACTTAATCTTATTCTCTCTGCTTAAACAAAACTTGAAATTGTTAGATAGAACACCATGAGATGGTAGTAGCTTTTCAAGTTCAAGAGACTTTTTTTTTCTTCCTGGTCTATATTAGGTAGGCTTGACTGCAGATACTTGAGAAAGGCAGAGGAGATGGCATAATTCAGGAACACTTTCCTAACATAAGTAGAAACTTTATAATGGGTTAGCGCAGCAAAGTATGTGCTTAAAGTATTATTCATGCTGCCCCAAGAGTCTTGTCTGTGTTTTGTTCATGTAATTACATTTCCTCGAATGTCTACCACTTGAGCCTGCACAACCCAAAAGCCAGGTCCAAATCTGAGTTTCACTGGGATTATATGCCTATGTCTTACTCTGCTTATACTTACATGTTTTCCCTGATCTCACTTACATCCCTTCACCTTGCATATCATGTAGCCTTCTAGCAGCAGATACCAGCATGATCTAAACTGATAGTTTCAAAAAGTTGTTTTTGACTGGGTGGGAAATAAATTGTAAATTTTGCACCTATTGTTTGCATCTAGTGACTAGATTAGCTAAGACTAGAGAGCAGTCTTACTTTAGCAGGTTTGTTATGTTTGCTTTCTTATCTTTCCCATGCATTATAGTTCTTTCCATCAAGGTATGTTCTGAATTCAAGAAATGCTATTTAAGGCATTCATGGATGATAAATACAGAATACTGCTTAGCATGGCAGCATAAGCTACCCAGGCATACTTTCCCTACCCAATTTTTCCTCTTCCTTATGAACATCTTTCTATGTTAACCAAAGTACCAACTCCAGAGTACCAGTATCTCATAGCTCTAACAAATGCTTTACAGTTCTTCCACATACAGAGTTTCAGTCAGGCAGGAAGACAGATCAAAGCTAAATCTCATGATTCTCTAACTTTCATTGCTCACAATTTCCACTCCAAAGAACTTAAAGGAATTGTAAAGAATGCATTTTAAGTAGGGGAATAACTAAGTAAACACTAAAAAAACACAGTCAAATGATAAAATGCATTAAGCTGGTAACAGTGATACAAACCTGGGGAAAATTATGCAAGCATTAGGGATAAGCAAATTGTTTTTTCTTCCCTTCGATCTATGTCTGAGAAACTACAGCACTTTACTGGTGGTATAATCAGAAGCATTTCATCAGCCTAATCGCATGAGAATTTTCTGCTCTAACTAGCAAACTCAAGTGTTCACAAAAAAAATAAATAGGAATTTAAAATTTTAGATGAAAATCCAGAATATGTGACTTTTGTCCATCCCTATCACCTATTGAATACACAAAACTAAATACCATGTCAAGAGACTTATATATAGAGCCAGCCTGCATGAAATTTCTAGAGACTTCAGCACATGTTCCAAGCAAGGTCAGCCCCTTCTGCAGCAGCTCTCTGGATAGTCTTCCTAATTTCTGATACAATTATACACAATTTGTGGTCAAATAAATGTTTATAAGGAAAATATTTGTTCTTTATATCTTACTTGAGTTCTTGTGAGCTTGTGGCCAGCATACTTCGAATGCTTTTGTCAGCCAAGGGACAGCCAGATAAACTGTAAGACATGGCAGGACATACAAGTAAGTTAATCTTCTTATTAACTGAACACTCCCAAACAAACACAACATAAAAATTAAAAAGTAAAAGTTTGTAATGCAGAAAAGCGATGGGGCAAGTGCTGTAATATTGAATTTTGTAATATAGTTAACCCTCTGAATATATTTAGGTATCAACATTACTTCCAAAATTACATACTGTAAATGATCTTTTTTTGTTTGTTTGTTTCTCTATGAGCTAATAAAATGCAACAAAGAATATTTGAGATTCCTGGGTTAACTACTTAAATGCGTAAGAATACTTTGGAAATTTTAGTAATCTATTTAAAAATAAAAGACGCTTATACAACACACAAATTAGCATGCTTTTAAGATCAACATATATTACTCAAAGGGTTAACACATAGTTCAACGTTTTACTTTGACAGCATTGTTGAGGTAAGCTGAAAACAATAAATTGAAAAGACAGAATCCACCATGAAAAAAATGAAGTCACACCTTCTATGTGAGGCGTAATTACCAGTCACATGACCACTCCCATCACACCCTGGTGTTGGACATCTGCCACCAAACAAAAACAAAAACAGCCAAAATAGTAAGTATGTTTAAAAAAAAACTTTTAAAAGTTTCATTGTTTCCAGTTTAGCTGCAATGACTGCAAGGGGTTTTAAGCATCCTAATCGAAAAGCTGCAAAATGAACAGGTTTAAATGAAAATGGCGTCTCAATACAATATAGCATCATTAAGAACAAGCAAATACACGTTAGCTTATCACTTTACTTAACCGGCAGTTTGAAACATTTATATGCTGCAAATGTTGCATGCTCATACTGCAAGGCGTATATGTACTTGTTTGTTTAAAATAAGACAAAGAGAGAAAAGGTTAAAAGGAAAAAATAATTTCACCTCACATTATGCTTACGTTATTAAATCCTTTTTGCTCTCTTTGCATTGAGGGTATTTGGGTTTAGGACTTGGGATTGTAACTTCACCAGGATACCTTCTTTCTTCGAGTGCCTCTTGGAAAGGATCCAAATCTTCTGGCTACAGGCAAATATATATGCATTAGTTTCAGCTCGGTGAGGTTGCAACTTATGCAAAATAATACAAAGCAGAGTCATCAGACCTTATCTCCTTCTTTATCCTATTCTACCAGAGAAAATTAATGAAATTATTTTATATTCTTTCATCTATCAAACCTTTCAACAATATTTGGGTATTTCCATGGAGACTCAACAATATATGAAATACATAGTTTATTTAACTAGAAAAGAAAAACAAAGGGCAAAACACAGTTTTTTCTCTATAGCTGTCATATTATTTTGCTTTAAAAGAATCACAATTTTTTCCTAAAGTCACCACAAAACACACGCAAGGGAAAAAAAGATAACGAAATACAGTATCTTACGCATCAAAAAGCCACCTTAAATAACATTTTTAAGAGTTTAGAACATCTCAAAGACAAAATAAGAGCAATCTTAACATCTAAACACCAAATCTAAATTCGGGCCAAACCTCAATGGATCTGCCTGGCACAACAGAATTAGATAATTTGTAATTAACTTCAGTGATGCATTCAGAAATTCAAAATCATCTATTTCAGGAATGAAGTGGCTGAATGCATTGATTTAGCGATTCCTGCAGATGGTGCTATAAACACCACAGTAGAAACAGGGAGTTCTGCTTGCTCAGAAAAAAACACACTTTACTGTCTATCTGACGCTGCCTTGATAGTGACAGATTTCCTCCTAACTTCAGTGAAATTAATAGCAAAATTGTAATTAACACCAGAGCTAGAATGCATTCAGTGCATCTAGTGAAAATGCCACTTTGTTATATGTTTCAAAGTTACTGAAAATAGTCATATGTTTTAATTAACATTGGCAAGAGACATGCCACACCCACTTGATTAGCATAACTTTCTGCTATAAACCAAGAAAAAACAGAGAGCAATCTCTAGAAGTCTCAAAATGGCTAAATTGCGTTGAGTGAAGCATTGTCAGCTACACAGTGGATAAGGCTGAAACCTGATGGACAAGAGCACTGACCTTAACACTTGCCAGCAGACCTCTTCAGTGCCCTGGTTGTCCTAAGTTTTGAAAACTAAAATAAATTCACTAACATATTTTCTTTATTTGCCTCCTCCATTTAAAGGGCTTTGCTTTTGTCTTGGTATTATGAATTGAAAAGTAATACATATTTCTAATATCCCTTCTTTGTATTCTTGAAACAAAGTATTTCATTAAAGCAGGCCCTTTCACACACAGAGCTATCAGGAGTTTATAAGTAGTCTAGAAGAAGATTAGCTGAAATAGTTGAAAGCTTACATTATACTCTGCTGCTTTTGTTTAAATTGATTTCTAAGTAATACATGCTTTCAAATACTGAGCACATCATTTATGGTTTTCAAATTCAGGAGAGTATCTTGTCTTGAGAGCTGATTATCCCAGTATTGCACAGTTATGCTAACTTGCCTATACAGAGTAACATAATCTGCATATAGTGAAACATCTTTGCTGCAGAAAATATTTGTTAACATGATGATGCTGTTAGAAAACATGATTCACATTCATGGTTCAAATGTCTCATGGAACTTAGTCACAGATCAGATGTGTGCCAGCATGATATAGTCCTAAAGATTAACCATCAGAAAGCCTTTTTTGTAGAAAACCACTATTTTTAGCATATATTAATTTTGTTTCCTCTTCCCCTCCAAATTTCAGAAATTTAATGAATTACCAAAATCAGACTGCAATGAGAACTAACAGATGAAAAAGACATACATTAATCTCTTTAGAATCATCTTCATCTATCCTACTGGGCTTCATTTTAGTGTAGTCCACTGGCAAGTCCCAGCAGTCACCCTCGTTCAGCTGGTAACACCGGTTGTTCATCACGGCTTGCCGTTGCGGGGACATTGGCTCCAGTGGTGTCAAAATGGTACAGCAACCATCTCGCTGCCTCTGCTTGTTCATGCTCAGATCCAACGTCCCATTTTCATCGACTTCCATGTCAGGATTCTGTCAAAATAAGAAAAATATTGTTAATCTGGCTTCACACTAGCAAACTGTTACCTCTCTGTGTTCTTCAATCTGATTGCCTAGCAGAATGACAAAATGCTTTTCCATTCCTGTATAGATTGTAAGCATTGAGCCCCCTCCCACACATAGCATGATGCTGTTACACAACATTAATGCTGTTAAAGTAGATTTCTTCCTGAATGGCTAATCTGATGTTTGGAGGAAGAGGAGAGAGTCTTTATTACTCCTCCTGCCAGCCAGCACACAGGTGCAAAATTTGGAATGAAAAGTAGAAATCTCTAAAGGTACTTCCTTGTTGTTTTCTTTATGCTCTTGATTTATTCTGTGACAGGTATCTATGAGGTAACATCTGTATAATTCTTGTTTCCAGTCCTGACACCTGCTTGGATGATTAGAGTAACAAACACCAGCTAGCATCAAATAATATTTGTTTATTTAACAATACCCTAATAGATAATGTCAGAAAATTAAACGGGGAAGTAGGGTATCAACGCAAGTCCTTTTGGACACCATTTGCCAATGAGGAAATACCTTCAAATTTCACAGCTCCTTCCCCACAGATGTACATATATTAACTTTTCATATGTCTCTCTTTGTAATCAATACATTCAGGCAGAAGAATAGTTGCAACACTGTACCAATTTCTGTGGTGACTGAGGTACTGTGAAAAATAGGCTGTTTCTTTGACAGAAACAAAAAAGGGTTGTCTATTACATTAGGTGAGGAGAAATAAGATATCTTAAAATGAAGACAAATTTTTAAAAAGGACAGAAGAAAAAATGCTCACAGAGAACCCCTCATCCTTTCAAAAATGTAATTCTCCACAAGAAATTTGGTTTCAAAACTAATGTGAATGCAACTGACTCCACGAACATCTGAGGACTTTCTCTCCTCTGGAGTAACAACAGAGCTGCAGAAAAGCACCATGTGTGCAAATCTGCCATTCTGAATTCCTGCCTTTTGTCAGAGTATATATGTAATTGCTGCTATGCTGCTAATTTAATCTAGAAATTACTTGTTTACCTTTTCAGATTCATTCCTTCAGTCTCAACATAGGGTGACACATTAGGAAAGAGACCCCTTTTGGTTTTGACACAGAAGATTTTTAGCACTGTATTCCAACTTTTTCTGTTGTGTTGATATAGAGAACGAGTGCATTTATTTACATGCCAGAAAGAGGTTTCCCTCTTTAATGGTATTAAATAAATTAATACAAAATACAGCATTTGAAAACAAAGTCTTCAGCCATTCTGGCTTAAATCATTATTGTTACTAATACCTACTGCTATGGGCTTCTTATGAATGATCAAGGGGCTTTACACAATGACAGGAAGAAAACCTTTGTCTATATATAGAAGAACAGAAGATGTCTGCCAGCTCAAAAGATCTTCTATAAGCACAATAAAAATGTTTCCTCTGCACTACATCTGTCTGCTCAGCCATCTAGTGGTCTCCTACAGGAAGCAGCACACTGTCAGCTGGTGCACGTTAAATACTCATTTCTTAACAGCTATCAGAGTCAAAACTAAATGTTTATAATGAAAGAAATATCTCTGGGTAAATATTTAATGAATGTTAATACCGGACTGTTTTTCTTAAAATATAAACCTCCATAACAAAAGCTTTAATTTTTATGTATGTAGGCATTTCATAATACACTGAGGCTCCATGAACATACAGAATATTAGTGACCCTGCACTACTGCTAAGCACATTTAAAGTCACCTGTATTGGTGGATTTGTTCATTTCAAATGTATTATGCAGTGACTTAAGAACTGTGGTATCACAGGCAAGGAATTATAACATACAAGTACCATAGATTTCTTTGTGCTAGATCTTACAACCTTAGGTCCCATTTGTGACTTTTAAATGAAAATACATCGTTAAATGTTAATTCTTGCACAAAATGTATGAATCAGACTATGTTTAGCAAAAAAAATCAGTAGTGCAATTAATATGCCGTGAGCAATCCAAACACCTTTTATAATTATAGGTCTCACTAGTATGAGACAAATTAAAAAATAAAGGAGTACATGCTATTAGTATCACCAGTTTATATACCGATCAGGCTTTCCTGAGATATTTGTAAGCAACTTGCGGCTTTCTTTTTTTTTCTTTTCTCCCTGCTTTAGCAGAGCCACCAGATTATGCTAATTTTGAGAAAAAGAAAAAAAAAACAACCAAAAACAAAAAACCAAAGTAACCAAAATGAATTAAAGCTATTCTTCTATCAGGGCCACAGAGCAACTGAAGTAAAAAGAAATCTTCATCAACAAACAGAATTACTGATTTTTACCCTTGCACAAAGATCCTGAGGCTTAGTGGAGAGGTTCTGAGGCATCTCCCTGCAGCGGGTGGAGAGATTCAGAATAGCAGTGGCAGCCATGTGCGCTGCCTCCATGTCATGAGTGTAGTCAAAGCTGCTCTTGCTGCAGGTGCTGCTGGCACTGCTGCCTCCACCACAACTCATGTTGCTGCTGCTGCTGGGGGCATAACTGCTCGTTGTGCTGCTGGTTGGACTGGAATTCTTACAGTAGCGTTTAGCTGTGGGAAGAAATATGACAAGGATGAGTCAAAAGAACGAGCATTCTGCATAAGTGAAGAGAAAAACAAACTGCTGGCGGTGAAATTTATAATGAGCAACAGTAACTGATGGGGGAAAAAAAAAGCTGGCAATGATGGCTGTATTTCTTGATTTCTGTCTGTGACTTTTATATGCTACATATGTGAGTTTGTATGAAATAACCTCCTGTAAAAATCTGCATGACATGATCATGAATCATTCTGACAAACAGGCTGGATTTAGAAAACAATAAAAACACAGAAACACTGCTTTTACCCCACATATATAGTCAGACAGAAGGCAGGATCTGCTCAGCTCATTCATGTTTATTAATGAGGGGCAACAAAACACTCCCGGACCTTTTCATATTTACATGAGCAAACTGTTAATTTGAGGCCTGGAATCCCCTGAGCTCGAGGCCACTGCAAGGCTGACAGGCTTGGGCTCTGGGCCACAGTGCTACCCACATGTCCTCAGACACCCTCTGCTTCCTAAAAGGTTTCTGCTTCCTACATCACAGGCAAATGCTACGACACTGGCCACCAGAAAGGAGAGGAACGCGGTGGAAGAAGAAAGGTGGTAGTCACACGTGAGCTCTACCGTGGCTTGCACAAAAGCAGAAGCAGTGGCTGTATAAATGGATACGGACATGAGTGAAATGTCCCCCACCTTCAAACAACCTCAGCACCTACAACTCTCCATAAAAACAATAAGTACTAGAGACACCCTGTCCTGCTCACACCCAGGACAGCAGCGCTCAGCCATACTCTGACTGACAGAGGCTGTGAGAGGTCACAGAAGAGCTCAGGGATGGACAAATCTCATGTCCAGCCTATCTCAATACAGTGCAGTGCTGTTGCTGCATTTAAGAAACACTCCTTGCAGCCAAAAGTTTTGTGGTAACAGTGGAAAACAGCCCAATTAGCCCACTTATTTCTCCAGCGCTCTTCCCAAATTAACTGGTTTAAGTGTTTACATAAAATGCAAGGAAGTATCAGCTCATGTCCTAAATCTAAAAGTTTATGTATTTTCATTAAAAAATGAAAGTCAGAGGATATGTGCATGCATATTAGAGCGACTACTTCCCGTTAAGATGGAAATGTATACTGCAGAGATCATACCATATAGCACAGTATAACAATAACCAACAAGCATGCTGATTAGAGAGCTAGACAAAAAAAGGTCAGGGCCTAGCTAGAGCTCTTCCGTGATGGGCTCCATTTAAATGCCAGACTCTTCAGGTGTATTTGTCTGAGCAGACATACATATAATAATCTGCTCCCATGAGCACAGCCTATTTGTGCACCACAGGCTGCTTTGGTAGGCAGGCAGGGTTCAAAAAAAGAATCTGAAAGCAAAATTTCTCTGCTAGAGCTTATGTCATCCTCCTTTACCTAAAAAAACTGGAAAAAATCATGGCATTATTTTTACTGTAAAGGAAATAGTGGTTCACTTAATTCATAACAGATGGAGTTTTCTCAGGAAAGCCACATAATGCACAGGGTGTGATTTTTTTTAAGTGAAGTGAATGCTAAACATTCATCACGTTTCTTTGTTTTGAACACATAGTATCACTACTTCAGCAGGGTATCCACTAGTAATAAACCTGTGAACTATTTCTCAAGAGTTTCATTATTTATATAGTAGTCAGTGGTGCTCACTAAAAATTCAGCATTTATCTATTGTTACTTTGTATTGGTATCCAAAGCACACAAGAGTTTTCCTATACTTAAGGAAGGAAATAATTGAATATTCCAGTTTCTACTGGAATATTCAAGCAAGCAAGCAAGCCCCCTGCACTGCTGAACTTGTCAAATTAGAAGTATCTTTCAAAATTCATATTAACAAATAAGACTTCTGTCACTTGCAGAAAACGTCAACCTTGTTATAGCAGGTCACATTTAGACAGACATAAGCGACAAGCTACATGGGAAATTATATATATGAGAATGTGTGCTAAAGAAAGGGAGGGAAAGAGGCAGCTTTATATGTAGGACTAACCATCAGAAACTCATGCAGGCTCTGATATGGACTCCTCTGTGGCCTTGGTCAAACTACATTATCCCTCGAATTCATTTTCCCTATAAACAGAAAGTTGCTTCTAAAACTTAGTTGTGTTGTGATTCACTTGCAAAACACTTTGAAGATGTAAAGTGCTAGAAGCATGCTATGCAATTATTAGCTTTTAGATTACCAATAATTTAAATAGTTTAAAACTCCAACAGAAATGGCCATGGTTATTTTAACTTTACTGTAGCTGTACATTTTAAGATGAGTCACATAACCCAGACTGTTCATTTCACATTAGCTCTTCAGGAGAAACAAAGATCACCAATTTATAATGAACTAAATCAAGTAGAACTTTAATGAAGGGAAATATGCATTTTTTCAATACCAGATAATTCTGCTTGTTATGTCACCCAATTCTGTGGCACCAGGTTTGGGAAACTCTCCAGTTCCCCCTACACTTCGTCATCCAGAGCAAAACCAAAAGTGGAGAACAACTTTTCCATTAAATAATAGATGTGGATCTAACCAGCTGCACACCCACATTGGCCTCCTGTCAGACATGCCTGGGGCTCATTGCAAAGAATCTCTCTAAGTCTACAGGCTCCCCTTGCTAATTAATAACGGGGAAATCGGAGAGATCCCAACAACATGAAGGACCCAACTAAGGTATTTGGAATGGAATTAATTCTGCCTAGGCACCCTCATCCCTAGTACTGCCTAAACAATGAATATGTTACGTAAATTAATTACAGTTTCAACACATTTTCTGACCCACACAGTAAGAGATTCTTCTCACCTAACTTCAGATATCTGACCTAGTCATTACATGTTTCCTCTACAGGCAGTTGTAAAAAATAGGAACTTTCAGTCGATGATTCACCTGACCAGTTTTAAATACATACTCCAGGAGGAGATTAAGTGCATCAGGGAGGTGTCTGTCTTCCTCCTTGGATCCAAAAGGGGTGACGAGCTCAGATGTAGGTGTTGACATTATGAAAGTCTAGATATGGTCAGATGAATCCCACTCCTACCGTATTCTCAGTGATTTGATGGAAGGAGCCAGCCCTACTGGTAGAATGTGAGGAGCTCCTCCCATCACCTGAGCAACTGTAAGTGTTGACACCTCCTCTGCCTGTTGTGTCCAGATGCTCCTGTATCTGCTGCTGCATACTATAAGCTCAACATCCAAACCACTATGAAACTGCTTTCAAAGGAAAAGCAAGACCGCAAACACAAGATTTCTCAAGAACCATCAGAGCATTCTATCCCAGAATACAAAGTATCCATGTTTGGTTTTTATTAAAGCTTACTGCAAAAAAAATCAAGAAAACAATACAAAGGAGCTATTTATGTCCATGTCACTCACAACCATACAATTACTGAACATATAATCCCTTTCTCTGATGATGAAACTACAGTGCTAGTTTACAATTAAAGAAGGATTGAGACATGAAGTTACTGATTTTCTGGTCCTTAGACTATTTGTCTCATCTTACATAACCAGAAAAATTAAAGTGCTGTTTACTTGCAAGTTCTCCCAAAACCTTAGGCTTACTTTCAGGTTTTTCAGTATGACTTTTCAGAACTACATCTGCTTTTATACAAATGTATTTGCTGACATACATAATTGGTGTGCACTCTGTGCCTCTGTAATGGCTTTAGTAGCAATAATTATTTTTGGTTTTTTTTTTTTTTTTACACACAAATATGAAATCACCCAGAAATACTACGAAGTTTCTTGAGGAAAAGTGGCTCTCTTAAGTGAAGAGCCTCTTCCTGAAATCTCTTTATATTCAGTTATTTACAATAACTGTCAGCAAAATCCTTGTCCTGTTGAAAGTCAGTGCCAAAACTGACTGATTTCAGTGTGCCCAGGATTTCACTTCATCATTCTCTGAATTTAGCTGATTTTCCTGAGGAACTTTAAATTGCCAATTTAAGCCAAACAAAATGGAGTGCTTATGGAATACCAAAGATACGCGAATCCTAAAGGTTTCATGACAATCACTGAAAAGGTACAAAGAAAAACTCAAATTAGGTCTTATCTCTGGGACTGTGTTGGCATGTCTGTCTGGTCAAACAGCACACACAGCACTTAGAACCAGGTACAGCATGTGCTGCAGAGCCCAGGGTGTGGAACAAATCCATAGGGAATCTGCCTTCCTTTGGCAAATAACCAGCTCCAGCTACAATGGGTTTCAGCTGTTCTGAGTACACAAGAACCAGGTATACTTGCTGTACCAGCATGAATCACATGTATACAGTGTCCCTCAGGCCTCTCTGGCTCACGTTACTGAGCAGTGAAGGAAACTAGTCCCAGTCTTACCTCCCAAATAAAATTCCTAATTACATCAAAGGAAGATGAGTGTGCCTGTATCACCCTAACCTGTCATTATTTAAGGCCATTGTTGAACTTGTGTTTAATGTTACCTGTATTTTCATGTTCTGATGATTTGGGGAAAAAAGTGCAGTTTGGAATTATCTGCTGAAACGGGATCTTAAATGAGGAAAAGAAATATCAGTTGCTTAAGCATCAGTAATTTGATTGGAAAATATGGATGCCCACAGGATACCCAGCAATACTCTGATTCCTTCCTCTCTACAAGAGTAGATTGAGCATACAGAGAAGAGTCAATATCTCTTTTACTCTATATTAATGTACAGTCATTAGCTTACTAACTACTAACTACAGTTAGAGTTAGTGCTTTACCTTTAATAATGTTCAAGCCCTTATTCTCATACAGGCAAAGCAGACAAGAGTATGAGAGAAAAAAAAAGGGCACTTTTACTCAAAAATGTGTTGTCTTTCACAACTCTTCTCCTTTCTGCTATAGTGCAAGAAAATGCCTGTTGATATTATGAGTAAACAAAATATCCAAAATATCAGAAATATGAAGACAAGAGCTGTAGCAATTTTCCCTTACTCCACTTACCTGCTTTCGAATGTCAGAATCTGTGTTCAGGCAACAGCATAAATCTTTCTATCTAGTATGTTTATTTCTGTTTTCCTAAACAAAAAACTGACACCTGCCTGAAATTTCCTATGGTACTCAGTGAGTAGTATCAAATATTTTAACCAAAAAATAAACTGTTCATGTTAAAAAAAAGTAAAAAAAATGAAACGATAAAGGCGCCATTTGGTTATATATATATATACACACACATAATATATATACACATACAACTGTATTGCTCTGAAAAATTCCTGAAGTCCTCAAAAGCTACAATTCAAATTCTCTTTCTTTACCCTGCAGTTAATTTTTCTCCCCTAACGAACTCCTCTTGCCTGACAGACCCCATCCATTGTCTTCTCCTGAACTGAAGCCACTTTCAGCCTACTCCTAAAGATGTTACTTATGTCAGGTTTTCCAGAGAATTCAACAGCTGTATTCATGAGGACAAAATGAGTAGAAATGCCTCATTAAGTAAGTAGCAGTGATTTCTGAAGTGCAATGAGATCCAGATTTTCTACTTCCACATCCCCTTAGAGCAAGTGTGTTATCTTTATGGGTTACCTGAATTACTCTACAGAAGCAAGAATCCTAATGTGACTCTTGAGGTCAGGTCTCCCAGACAGCAACATAAGGACTAGCTCTGTTACTTAGCTTTTATTGTCATCTCAACACATCCCAGGAGCTTAATAGCTGGAGATGTTCTTTTGCCAGTGCAACAATCCTGAAGCAAGCACCATATAAAACACCGCTTTTTGAAAAGGCCTTTAAAATAATTTACACATGACAGCATTCCTCATAATACTACATGAACATGAAAACATGTCTTATTTGTATGATGTTTACATATACAACAACATGATTAACTGCAAACTTGTCTCTCATGTATAAGAGTGTGCACCTCCTACCATCATATCCTTTGGGGGATATATCCCTGGATTGCACCTTGGGAGCTATGGCTCTCTTGCCATAGCCATGGTTGTCATAACTGTTATATTCAAACGTAGTCTTAGAGTATTTCTCTAGTTCCTTGGCCAAGTTGGAGCGGGGTGTGGTGGTGGGGACATTGTTTCTGTAGCCATACTGAGGGATCTCCAATTGCTTAACAAAGCACATGGGCCTAGAAATTAAAGATATGTAAAGTTTGTTAGATGCAGTTCAGTTCACTGTGTCTGTGCATAATTTATATTTCAGATTAGAAAATCTTAGTTATTTTTTGTACTCAAAAGAGCAATATGTCATGGCATTTGCTTAGTTTGGTTATTTTCAGCAGACAAACAATATATATTTTCTTGAACAAAGCCTAGACAAAATTAATTCTAATACTACTTAAAGTATCCTGTAGCTAAAAGTATTTTAAAATTCTGTTTTAAAATACTTCAGGGTTTCCCTTTCCCCATGTAATTGCATCACATATCGAACATTTTCTGTTTGGGGAGGTGAATTAAAGAAGGGCAAGCAGACTGACAGAAGAAGTTTGGAGAAATTCCTTTAAATGTCAAAAAGAAAAAATAGCACTGGAAGCTCCACTTAATTAATGGAGTTTCCTCTGAATTTCTTTCAACAGAGCTGCATGCTGCTTTCCTATATGCTTTCCAAAGGAGTTAGTTCTGTTTCATCCCTCAATATATAAATCCATGTTCATCTTGAGGAATACACAAGAGACCCCCACAATTTCTGTTGACTTTGGGGTGTGGCCTCACAGATCCCGGTAACCCTTAAATGCAAAGTTCTGGCAGGATCTGCTACTCCTGATACACAGATACACACCTCAAGGAAGGGTCTGCAAATGAATACAGAACAAAACTGTATCAGCTTAGTTTTTCTTTCATTTAGGATCAGGGAGGATAGTCAGGAGAAGCCCTGACTGAGCTCATTCGGCCATTGTAGAAACTTGTGAAATCTCAGTGAAAGAACGCCGTAGTGAACTCCTCCACTGCCATGCTCTTCTGCATGTGGACACAGAAGTCACCAGCTCCCACAGCAGGCAAAAGAAGGTCAGCCTATATAAGGAAGTGCTGTATGACTGGGCGATAGGGAGCAAATGCTACATAGTGCTGCTTGTCTACCTACGGTGTCTAGCAGGAGGTAAAGATGATGAACGGCACACCTGAGATGCTTCTGCTTTTCTTTCTTTTATTTTTCTCTTTTTCTTTTTCTTTTTCTCTTTCTTTTTCTTTTTCTTTTTCTTTTTCTTTTTCTTTTTCTTTTTCTTTTTCCTTTTCTTTTTATTTTTCTTTTTTTTTTCTTCATTTATAGCCAGAGGAAATGGAAGGAACATTCATAGGAACATAAATTCAGTCAAGACCAGAACTATCATCATGCTGACTCACAAAATGGAATGTGATAAATAGAAGGAAACAGATTTTGAATATTATGTTTTCCTGAATGAATTCATTTTCATAGAATTTAGACAGGATATTTATGTAAAGATCACCCAAGAAATCACATTAGTCATACTATTCGCTTTGATTTATATATGCTTGTTCATTCAGACACCTTGTCACAAAATACAGTGGGCTCATTATACAATGAGCTGATACAAATAATATTTTGATCCTGTCTCAAGATAATCTATATTTAACAAAAAAAAATGAAATTCAGATCCTGTACATTCAATGCAAATTCAAAATTTCTGTGGAACAGAAGTCCTATGAACTTGATTTCCTTTTAAGTAACAAATTTTAAATGCAGGTGGGATGGAAACTGGGATGAAGACAAATATTCAAGATTTACTCTTAGAATGTCATTGTCTGCCCATCAGTTGCCTGCATGTAAATATTATAAATAGCTCCCAAGTTCTTCATTGTAAATACTTCAATGACTCAAAGGTTAAAGGGAAGCAGAAGACAAGATGAAAGCATTATTTGAGTTGTCTGTAAAATCTGAAACACGAGGCAGGCACACAAGCAAAGTTAAGATTGCAGAGCAACTTCCAAGGGAGTTTGCCAGCAAACTGGATGCTGGTTTTGAGCAGTTGGCTTCTTTGTCTGGCATCTGCCTTCAGTGGTGTCCCTCCAATGAGCAGTGGCAAAAGCCACTGCATTTTTGATCTGTCTTTTGTCATCAAGTGAGAAACTGTGCTGTGCCCTCAAAGGCTGTTTTTATTAATAGGTTTTGAAAAACTCTTCTATAAGAAAAGTGTCTGGGATGCTGTATTAAAAACTGTACAATCTGAATTAGGGACTGTTAAGATAAAGGCCATCAAAAACAGTCCGAAGAAGGAAAACGGAATCAACAGGCATGACAAAAGATCTTTTGCAAATATGAACCATCTTCCTTAGCTCTATAGAAAGACTGGTTTTTGAAAAGACCATCAAGATTAGATGAAGTTTTAAGAGAATATTCAAAGAGTTATGTTGATAAAATGGTAGAAAATATTCATTTTAAGCAGCCCTATCAGATTTTAAATCTAGAAGACAGCTAAGTACTGAGAAACCTATGGAATAAGTAGGAAATTCTGAGAACTACGGCTGCGGCACTTCCTCCACGCTCTTCAAGGCAGCTGGGAGGGATGTACCTATCCCAGCCCACAGATATCACAGTATCCATGGAGAAATTCTGCAGCTCTTGGGGCATCATCAGCATAAGGCTGGTACAATCATGCAGAAGTCTAGTTCCTTCACATGTATCCTTCATACTTCAGCTCCTTTTCCCACCCACATATCTCTAAAGAGGAGACAATAGCTCAAAGCTGGATATAGCTTTGGATAAATGCAGAATCCTATATGGATGAAGACAAGGGGTATAATTATGTCAAACTGGTTCAAGGTTCCCCTGTATGAAAATTTAGGAAAATTTTTCTCTTTTTCTATCCTTCCTGGCAGTGATTTGGGGAAGAGAGACAAAGAACGTAGCCTGACCTTATTTTGGAATCTAAGCTATACCTGGCATTTTTCCAAGTGTCCTGCCGAAAAGTGTACTACCAGTCTGGTAATGCAAATAGGGCTTCTGGTTTAATTTAAACTGATATTTACTAGTAAAAGCCTGCTGAAAAAACCAAGACTTACCGGTAAATATTAGTTTATTCCCAAAAGATACCAACTTTTTTTCACATTGTTCTTAGACTTTGCACTCCAGCAGTCATCTTTACACCAAACAATGCCTAAGACAAAAATGAGCTTTTCAGCTTTACATGTATTTGCCAAAAATAGTTACCAACCCTCCCCCATGTAAATTGAGTGGGAAATACACACTGTGAGAATTTGATCCAGAAGCCCTAATTCTAACTGGTCTTTAAAGGAGATATGTATGTATATACAACGTATATAAATATAAATTCTCAGGTTAAGTGAATGTGTGATGAATTCTGCATAATAATAAGTATTATAGTGATTTCTAATACCTTAAAACCCGATCTGATGCCTGGTTTGATTTTGACACATCACAGTTCTGATGCTTCTCTTGAGCTTTAGCCAGTTTCTCTGCTGCAGCAATAGGACATCCAGAGAGGCTGCAATTACAGAAAGGAAATTTAATTGTCTTGTCCTGCGTAGTTTCACATTATAGCACTGACCCAATTACTCCTTCTCCTCCTTAGCCAGCATCAGGAAGAATCTGAAGGAAAAGAGTTTCCAAAAGCTTTTTGGTCATATGTATTTTCTCTAGAATAGACTTTCTTCTGCTTTCAAAGTTGCATGGTAGATCTTACATCTGCTCTTCTTCCCTGACTGCACATGGGTATTCATGGATGTCAGCCAGTGAAAATACCAGTAGGAGAGAAGAATATAAAATGGAATCTACTGTGCAGCTCTGCTAGCAGACTTGTGACCTTTATGCATCTACAAACGTTGCCAGTGGAATGGCTCCTGAAGATGATTAAATGACACCACCATACAGGCCAAATCTTGTGCTGCTTCACACCTCATTCAGCTCCATTAACTCCAATATTTTTTGCTAGGCATATAAATGAGTGCAAAATTAGGCCTTGGGTCTCTAAATCTACATCTCAACTATGTTACATTTCATGTTTGTTCATCAATTTCAGCCACTGAAGTATGTTTTCTAATAGCTGATGATGTAACATGAAAAGAACTTCTGCACTTCAAATTCAATTAATTTTGCAAATGCTGAACTATTATTGAAGTGACAAAAATAAGCCTGATTCTTCTGGAAAAGATTTAGAACAGGGAAAAAAATAAATACGTTGATGCCAGCAGATGGTGCTCTTAGTGAAGCTGTAAAAACCTGTGACCTAACAATGGAGGGGGTCCTTGACTTGTCATAGTCTATTGCGTGCTTATGAGACCGCAGCTCTCTGTGTTCTCCACAGGAAAAGAAATTAAAATGAAAGACACATCAGTGCATTCCCAGATGTTCCCTGCTCTACAGGAAATAAGGGGGGAAAAAAAAAAGGAAGAGTAAAAAAAATGAAGCAGAGCAAAATGCCCCAAAAGCTGCAGAAAGAGGTGAGCACAGAGTGCAGACTGCTCCCCACACCCCTGCCTTGCTGGCCTAGTTCTGCAGAGGGGAGATGGGGCTCTGCGTGGCTTTGCAGTCATGCCAGAGGGCAGCTGTGCTCCACTGACATGTTCTTCTTCAGACACATCAAATATTCTAGCAGATATTCAACCAGAAGTGAATGCTGCTTCAAGCAGCAGTAATTCCTGTAAAGCCTTCTCAGAGGCTTTTCCTGCATCCACTGGCAGCATCACTGCAGAGAAGAAATGGGTACCAGAGCTTACTGCAGATGGGCTTGTATCCACAAGAGCCTTCCAGGAGACAGGCAGTTCATATGAGGAGCTCTAGTAACCCAGAGCTTTAGAGGACTGAACTTCCGGTACCTGTGTAGTCCCTTAAGCCTTCATGCTACAATTAGCAATTAAAAAGGAATTTGGTAACAGGAAGCTTGCACAGTTCCTTTTACCCCCTAACCCACCTTTCCTGGATGTTTTAAAACTGTAAAGAAATAAGCAAGATCTTGTTGTTCTGAGGGGATATTATGACACGTACTAAAAATTATAGTAACATTTTGATAATTTTGTTATTTGTTTGACAGAATTTAATAGGCAATGGTATCCTTTCTGTAAGAATCTATTACTTGTAGATTCTTCAATCAGCAGGTTGAGGGAGGTTCTTCTCCTGCTCTGCCCTGGTGAGGCCGCATCTGAAGTATTGTGTCCAGTTCTGGGCTCCCCAGTTTAAGAAGGACAAGGAATTACTGGATGGAGTCCAGTGGCAGGCTACAAAGATGATTAGGGGTCTGGAGCATCTTTCTTATGAGGAGAGACTGAGAGAGCTGGGTCTGTTCAGCCTGGAGAAGAGAAGGCTGAGAGGGGATCTTATCCAGTGCTTATAAATATCTCAAGGGTGGGTGTCAAGAGGATGGGACCAGACTCCTTTCAGTGGTGCCCAACAACAGCATAAGGGGCAACAAGCACAGCCTGAAACACTGGAAGTTCCATCTGAATATGAGGAGAAACTTTTTGATTTTTAGGGTGCCAGAGCACTGGAACAGGCTGCCCAGAGAGGTTGTGGAGTCTCCTTCTCTGGAGACATTCAAAACCCACCTGGACACATTCCTGTGCAATCTGCTCTGGTGAACCTGCTTTAGCAGGTGGGTTGGACTAGATGATCTCCAGAGGTCCCTTCCAACCCCAACCATTCTGTGACTCTGGGATCTTAGCAAACTATATAAGAGTAGCTTTTTTCTTGATCTTCTTTTGTTTTGTTAGAGTATTTACAATGAACATTTCTGGCTTCTGATTTTTATATTTAATGAGAAATTTTCGTAATGTTTCTTAAATAAGGAAAATCCTCATTCAGTTTTAGCTGGATAAGGACTTTGGGATGGACACTGTGGTCGGCAGGAAAGCTAACTCTTATAATGTCTGTCTACTTAAAACGCCATTTCTCGTGTATTGAAAAAATCATTTTTAGGAGTAGAGTGAATTTTTTCATGTGCTATAAAATAATCCCTGAAGAGAGTGAAGTGTGAGAACAAGATCTCTGTCCTAGTCCTGCTGATTTTGGCAAACTTTTCCTTTTCCCTGCAACATACCCATAAGGAGTCATACCATTTATTTCATACCACTGCTGTTCAGCTAATATCTAAACAAGAAGAAAAAAAATCCACCCAAAAACTAAAGGATGCTTAACAGGTCCTCTGTGGATCAGTTCACCCATAGTGAAGCAAACGCACACTCGTTCTCCTCAAAAAACACATGAATAAATGTTACTCTTTAAAATGGATAAAGCACACGAAGCACCATCTGTCAATCATAAGAACAAAACAACGAAACACACACTCACACCCCCCGCCAATGGACTGCCAGAAGGGCCGCAGTTCAGAGGCACCGTTCCCTCTAGACTGGCGTCCAGCGACGGCATCCTTACCTTCGGTGGGAATTCCTGTTGCTATTTACGTGGCCCCGGCCTGTGCAGCCTGGTGTAGGACACTTAAGAACATTTTCATGCATGGCAAGAACTTGACAAGGAGAGTAAGAGAAAACAGCAGAGTATGAAAACAAGAAAAAAAAAATCAAATCCCAGTATATATGAAACCATTTTAAAACAAAGCAGGATTCATTAACAACCAGCATTCCTCAAAATACACATGACACACATAGCCAATAAAGCCTGATGAGGGAGGTAAGTGTTGTGACCCTATGCTCATTAACACAGGGCAACGGTGAAAGTTATGAAGATTACAGAACCTATAAGCAAAGGCATCTCTGATGCAATAGTGAAGCAGATGACTTCCAATATCTTTTTCATACAAAAACACTGAGCAAAGATCAGCTCCATAGTAAAGTGTGAGCTAGCAACGGTCCAATACAAAATTACGGACTAGAAAAATTCTTTCAGGAAACCTATGCATTCATAATGCGTAGCTTTATACACACACAGTATCAAACTCAAGAGCTGAAAATAGGCTCTCAATTTATACTGGTAGAACACTGAAGTATTTGAAATACACCTTAATACGACCCTGAACAGAATTTAGCCCTAACTATAAGACAGCCCAATTGAGCTAGGGGCCAGTTCTGCCCACTTCCACATAGATACACCATTAATATTTATATGACGAGCAGAATTGGTCCCTTAATTTTTACTCGTATTCTGTACAGATGTGAAAACTGCAATAGATAGAAAGTTTTTGAAAAGATTAAAAACTAAAAATAAGCACTTAAAAAGTTGAAGGATGGTGGGGAAAAAAAGAAGAAAGAAAACTGTGTAAAAAAGAAATAAGTGGTACAAGCTTAAGCGAGTAAACTCATTTATATCTGCATCCATTGCAAGCTGGATGGAAAACTAACTGCCAAGGCTGCTCAGAGCAGTACTCCTCTGAATCATAAAGGTTATGTTATGAAGTGCCAATTTATCAAGAAACTTTTGGTAATACTAAAGAGTTTTGCACGATGTGAGACGTATCTGAATCCACATCTCAGAGCTGCATGGCAGTACTTCACTCTATGGAAAAAAGCCATCCAGCCCTTGCAAAGTTCTGGTTTGCTCATACAAGAACTAGTCTAGAAGACTGTATTTAGTTCTTAGTCAAAAGAGATCTAATAAAATCAGTGATTCCCTTGACTGAGTTAAGAACTGAATAAACACTGTTCAGAGACTTGAGACTTTAACCACATGTACTGATTAAACGATAATCATCATCATCACCCCATCATCAGTGTACTAAAACACGTGTAGATGCAAAAGCTTTATGCCAAAATTCCTACTATTCAAAGCTGTTCTTGAAACATGCTTCACAAGGCCAACATCACAGGAAAAAAATAAAAAGATGAGCTCACCTTTTTCATTTTAGTAGGTACAGGAGCATGCAAACAGTTTAAAGCTATATTCTTCTTTGATTTACAAAGTCTTCTAAAGAGCCTTTTGTTTACCATTTTTAAAAATGAGAGAACTTTGAGCAACTGAATAAATATTTGTGTTCCAGAAAATTAGAGGGTTTTGCAAAGCAGAGAAATTACTCTATTGGTTCTACCATATTCAGAGACCAACAAAGCCACAGCAAAGTTTCCTAAAGCACTTCCTCATTATTTTACTTCTGGAAGAAGCCACTGTACCATGAAAGAGGAGACTTTTTATGTCTGCCATTCTTGGTGTGTTAATCTACTTCTGTTTTCCTGTTCTTCAGAATCTACTTTCCTTTGGAAACTGGGGCCATTTTTAACCCTGACTGTCTTTATAACATTTCCTTTAGGCTGTTGTAAATCCTCTGAGGTTAGGGTTGTAAGTGGTGATGGACAGTGGGGATTTTAGATCCACAGGCTTCAATGTAATAGCTCCATTTTAAAATCGGTATGAAAGAGAACTGGATCTTAGCTGGATGCTTGCCTGGTGTAAATCAGCACAGAGCAATCAGCTTCGCTAGAACTCTGCCAATTCCACCAGCCAAGGAGGTGATTTCCAGAAACAGAGCCCTGTGCCTTCAGGTGAACATCCATGAACCCATATGGGTGAACCTCGTTTGCAAAGAATCCGCTGACATGGCACGAAATTCCACCCATGTGACTGATAGGGAAATATTACTCAGAATCCTGAGTTCTTTAACTAAGTAAACAGCCAAATTGTTATTTTCAATAATATAAGTTAAATATAAACTATGTTTAACACACCACAACAACACAGGAAAGGGGTTGAAAGTTTTTCAAGCACAACTCTTCCTGTACAACACAACAGCAACAGTTAATGTGACATCAGCACGCAGAAGTAAAAGCAGTGCACATCTTCTGGAAACCCCTTTCTCTGTTGACTGAGTACATCTATTTAAAAATAGCCTAGCATTCTTAAAATCAAAGAATACAGCTTTAAAAGTTGTTCTTTTAGTGTAAGAGTTAGTAGAGAATGGAAATGATGGAATAAAGGAAAAAAACATAACACAGAACAATTGACTAAGTTGAGACAAATCATACTGAGAAATGAAAATATTTTTTAAAATAAAAGGTTTAAAAAGCATGCCAGAAAAATCTTTGTAGTTTTATCCCCGGTTTCCATGAAACAATGTGAACTTACTTTCTGGAGGGACCCTATCTTTGTGTGGGCATCCTGACAAACTGCGGTGATGGGGGTAAAGCCCCGTTACATGGCCAGTTCCATCACACCCAGGGGTAGGACATTTGCTCTCTTTCTTTTCTGTTCTTGAGGGATCTATAATTTACAACAAATGTGTCAAGTGAATGATGCTTTTCACATTTCTGTAAGAAGGTTCATTTAGTCATGTCATTTACTCTTTGGTAAATGTACTTATGAAAACTAGAAGAAAAAAAACCCCGAAATTTCTTAACACAGTTCTGTCACTTTTATCCCGTTATCTTCTTTTCAGACTGCAGGCTCCTATGTTCACAGCAATATCCATTCACAGTGATTGGAAAGTGACCTTTATACAGCAAAGCCATACCACTGTCAATCAATGTTCTTCTGGCAAGCACCAGCTCAAGAGTGTAAGGTCATTTGGAAACTGTTTGGTTGGAGTTTCCTTTCTTTACATTCTTTTTTTTTCCTGATGTATTAAGGTCTGCAAATGTACTGTCACAGAAGTTCAGTGTCCTGAGAGTAGAAAAACTAGCTCCTTAGCATAGTGATTCAATGATTCAGCACAAATAAATCCCTTTTCCAAGGCTCATGGAGGAGACAACTCTTGTTTTCTTTAAATTCCTTATGAAGTGGTAGAAATTTTACAAATGTTCCTTTCTCTTTGATCAGTTATGGTGGGGTAAACATTGTAATCAGAGCTACTGAAAGTATCCCTTGCTGTGTAAATTTGGGCCATTACAAACGTGCACATATAATGCTTGAATATTCATATGCCTAAAGGGTTAACGATCTTTTAGAATGTTGTTGAATCTTCTGCCTCCAAATCAATGAAAAGTCTAAACAGACTTTGTTTTTCAACAAAATAAGGTTTTCTGCCAATGATGTAGTGGAAATGCTGGTGAGATTAATCCTGAACTAGAACTTTCTCACATACTTCATCATTTTGTTTCCTTTAGCAGAACATCTGTAAAATAACATCCCTAGTCTTCCAGCCCAGCACGATTCAAATTACAACTTATCCATCTCGACCACAGTTGCCAGATTTTGCTGATTTTCATATTAGGATTTAAGGAATAAAATTCAGGATTCTCTAACTGTCTCCATTTTGGCTCAAGTTCAACCAACATCTCCCTTCCATTTTTTTGCCCATCTTCCTTTCAATACCCAGTCGGAGCTACCCTCATTTAAGTATTTTATGCTGCTCTTGTCATTACTCTGCTTCAGTATTTCTGCTTTCATCTCTGGAAAATAAGATTTTGCTACTTGTTTTCCTTTAAGTCCTTCTTACATGAAATTCCATCCCAGCTTCCACAAATGCAACCATTAGTACAATCAATGGAAATTTTAGTACTTGCAGAACTTCACATAAACCCCATTTTTTTTCAGCATGAATCAATACAATCCAGAGTTCACATTCAACTGTGGACTTATTTTTCTTTGATTTCTCTCTGGTAGCTTATGTATATATATATATTTATATACTTTTGCATTCCAAGTTCTTCCAAAACACATTCATTTTAAATAAAATCTTTAGCTCATTGTAGTGACTCTCCAAGTCTTAAATCCATTCCCTAAATTTTAAGATGATATTGAAACCTTGTCTTTGGTAAACTGAATCTCTAATCATGAAAGTTTTCTTTTATTTAACCTTCATGTTGACTGTAGAACGCAGTTCTTTGTTTCATGCTCTTTAACAATAAATACACATACGAATCTATCTCCAAAGTGTTATAGAGTTATCACAACACTCCTGAAAATACCATAATCTTGTAAGTGAGGAAATTGAAACAAAGAGATAAAGAAGTGAAACCCAAGGCCACAGAAGGAGCAAATGTCAGAGGAGGGATCTGAATTCCTGCCAGATAGGCCTGTGCTGAGACCACTAGAACAGCAAGCCCACAGCTACATACATACACAACTCTAAGCAACTCTTCATGTCAAGTACTTTGGGATGTGTAAAAGTATTACATAAGTGAATAAGTAATGTAAATGAAATATAAATAATGTAAATATAACAATATTCAAGGACTGTAAAAAATGTAGATGGTAAATAGACCATAATGGCTTTTTAGAGACTTTAAACTAGAGGAATTTTAGCTACTCCACATTGTCAGAACTCTGCTGAAGTCAATGCAGGTATTCTAATTTAGAGCAGCTGAGGATTTGGACACTTGCGTTCTAAAGTGTCAAGCAAATCCTCCTCTGTATTCAAGTCTATGCTGTAAAGTTATAGCACGTATCAGATCCTTAGGAGCCTTTATGGTCCAATGAGTCAGAAAAGATGCTGTATACTATTCTTAATGATTTCAAAACTTGCATAAAATCGCACTTGCACAATTTCCCATTGCTTTTAATGGAAGACGTTTAACTAAACTTTCCACAACTTTATACAAAACACTAGATAATCTTTTGTAAATCCTCTTCTGCTAATTGGGAGAAATATTGCACAGTTTTAGTTCTCTAACTTTTTCTTCCTTCTTGCCACAATGTGAATATTGCCTGAGTGAAGGTTGTCAGAGGACTCAAAAGGCTTTAAAATTCTTAAATTCCAGAAGAAAGTCTGTTTAGAAGGCTTTAAATGGCAGGGGGAAAATGGTTAGTGGTCCCTTAACAGTTGTTTCAGCAACCTCTGAAAGCAGAACTCCTGAAGCCAGGAGACAGTTCTCACTGCAAACTTGTATACCCAAAAAGGTTCCACTTAGTCATATCACACATCTCTATGGGTATCTCTTCCAGATGCATTTGGAAGATAATGTCTGAATTGAGAACAAATGATATAAGCAGTTGTCTTACTTAAAGCATCATCTCTCAAAAACTACCAGAATGTTTCCTATGTTTTTTAAAGTTAGGAAGGAATACTTTTTCATTCTTCCTCCATTAAAAAAGCATAGAATGATCCAGTTCACAAAGTGTCTTGGTCTAAACTACCACAATATTTAATCCCTGGCTGGGGTTTGGACCTTTGATCAGTTCAGCCTGCAGCTCCAAAGAGATAGGATGGTGCAAAGAAGCTCTAGAATTTACTGAAACAGGAAGCCCCTACTTTTCAGAAATTATGTAGTCTTTTTGGGGACACTGGATCTATTTGCATAAATGATTTTCCAGACATACATAGCCTGGAAAGGCTGGACAACATTGGAGTTAAGAGACTATTCAAAAATTAATATTGGTTTGCCATATTTTCTGTGGTTTTAATAGAGACATATATTCAAAGGGAAATGTACCTAAAAAGGTCATATGCGAACAACATTTAGCACAACATCCACATGGCTATGCAGTAATACACTAACTAAATAAAGTTGTCTGCCTCAAATACCCACAGTTACTACAGCACTCAGTGGACCACACATTTGTTTTTAAAATAAACAAAACTTCACTAAACTACATTGCAGAAGAATGTTTGACATCAGTAATTTCCATGTTTTTCTAAAAGATTGGTCATTACTTTAAGGCTTGTAAAAAGAGATCAAAACTTTTCTTGGACCAAGATGTTGTCTGCCTACCTGACTGTTGCAGGCAGATGGTAGGGTATTACTCTTTCAAAACAGGGGTTTACAAAAAGGAGAAAAATGCCCACCATCTCAGTTGTAGAAAAGAGACCAAATAGTTTTTCAGCAAATATAAGATGAGCCCAGTCCTTGCTTAGCATCTCCCAATAAATACCATGTCCTCAAATTCCACTAAAGTCAATGGGAATCAGGGGTGTTCAATGAGTCTCAGGAGGTATTGAACACTTTATACAACATGGCCCTACATGTACAGATGTAGACACGTTGAACAGGGGTGTGGTAATATAAACACACCATCATCATAATAATCCCATAAATTAAAAGGCATCTAAAGGTAACCTTTGGTTTGTTATTTTTTTTTTTTTCTTTTGTATTGAATTATGGTCAAGGCAGCACCTTAACTGTTTCCACAATGGAATGAGACCAGTGAAGTGGAATGCACATAAGAAAGAAATTGCTATTGATCTCAGCCCAGGCCATACCATGCCTTGCATAGCAAATGGTTTCCACTACCTTACTATCTTAAGATAATTAATGTGCAGTCACTGCCCCTATCTTATGTTATTGGTCATTCTGATACTGTTCAATTTCTATCATGCAATTCTACATTTTAGATGGAAGAGGCTTCATCAATAACTGTCATTTGATGATAATTTTATAAATCATGATGCTACCTACCCAATCCAATGTGTAAAATACGTACTTCATAGCTGATTGACTACCTACTACATAAAACCCCAATCTCCAATATAGTTTGCAATGCAATTCCCTTTATTGTTTTTTAATTATTACTATGAAATATATTAAAAACTTGAGAAAAATCTTTGCCTCTTTCAACATGATCTCTTATTTAAATGTTTTGTTTCCCTGAAAAGTTATATTTTAACTTAGCCAAATGATATTCACTGAAATACTGTACGTATTTCTAACACTGCAGAATGAATTATTTTATTTTACAATCGCAGCATGATGCTATTTTGCAATCATGCCATAGTACAACAATGCAAATAAAGTCCCCATTTTGTGGAATTTGTAACTTCATTTCCGAAATCTATGCAAAACTTAACATATCAGCTCACACTTTCTCATGACATAACATACGGTATATAGAAATATTACCTTTACCATAATATGGCTTTTTGACATGGCCGTCACTGGGTTTAGGCTTCCTGTCATCTCCAGAAAGGTGTCTTGGAGACTGTTCCTCATATGATCTCATATTATCCCTCCTTCCAGCTTCCACTGCCATTTTTTCTCTCATGGCTTTTGCTCTCTCAGTTTCCAAAGCAATTGCTTTCTCAAGCAGGGTTAAGTTACCTTTTGTCATATCAAACACTTCTTCAGACCTATCTGAAGTAATAGAGGTGGTATCATCGTCTCTTTCATGACAACCATCCTCCTTTGCACAGCTAGAAAAAGTCCTAGATCTGGGGCTCAACTGCTCTTCAAGCCTCATTAGGTTCATCATATCAGAGTAATTCCGGTCTGGTGTTCTTCCTTGGAAGTCATCTTCTTGCCTGACATGCTGACGAGTGTTCGTGTTTTGCTGTTGATTTCTTTCCTGTGGGTTTGTCTCACTGAGTTTCCTAGCCAGATCAAAACACTGGTTCCTTAAGCACTCCAAACTGCTGAGACACACCTCTTCATCACTCTCCTCCACCATTTTTTCCGTAAGTCCATTGTTCACAGGCTTCCCTAGCATTACAAAGTTCATATTCCTATTATCTTGCTGTGAAGTATTGTCTGCATAATTTCTGTCATTAATGTTTTCTGAAAGCACTACACCATGTCCTTGTGCTAATAACTTAAGGGAGTCCACTGTTTCCCTAACAACATCACTGTCTAAATCTAAACTCAGCTCACTTTTCCGACCAATATTTTCATTTTTGTCACTATCATCTTCCAGACTATTAGATGTATTGCTGTTCATTTCTGATTCTGTCCTGGCTCTGTATGCTGCATCCTCTGCAATTTTGCCAAGATTTAACAATGACTTGGCCACCAGTTCATCGTAATTATCATACTCATCATTATTGTTATCGTCTTTTTCTGTGTCTTGCATTATTCGAGTATTGTGACAATTCATTTGATGGTCTTCTGCATAAAAAACAGAAACAAAGAAAGAAACAAAGAAAGAAAGAAAAAGGAAAAGAAAAGAAAAAAGTGGCTACAATTGGAACTGTTGTTGCAATCACACGGACAGAAAATAAACTGCATGTCAAATATTGTTAATCATACAGTAATTCTATAACACTAAGGCCCATGTGAAGTGAATTTCTCTGTAGTCCATAAGGCTATTTTTGTTTATTTGTTATTCAGATTAATTTCTTTCCCAGCACTGATAAGAAAAAGGTAATCAAAATGCTAAGTAGTTCTAGTGCTAAATATTATGACACAAATACTTATGTTTCTCTTTTCACTTCTATATTTACAGTTTTATGTGGTTTATTACAATCTATTACTAATATGACATAATTGCTGTGGTTTCCAACTTTTCTCACTCCTGTATTTCCCGTAGATATGGTAGGTGGCAAAGGAGTGAGTGCTACTGGATTTATTCTCTTACTGATGAATGCCATTCACCAAAAGAGAAAGAATACACACCAAGCAGAAAATTGTCCCTTTTTTAACATCATACACACCATTAACACTAGATAACCAATAATTATATGCAAAGATCAAAATGGCATTTTACTTAGTGGATTCATCAGTAGAAATCAAAATGTCTCAGTTTAACTATGCAGACTGTGGAAAAGTAAGAATTTCAAAAGAGCTGTTACATCAAAGGAAGATAGAAGCAATTATATATGCACAATATAATTTTAAGTAAATATGCCAGCCCAAATTATATGGTGGTTCATGTATGATAGGGCTCTGATCTACTGTCCTGTGTATTGTAACATACTGGTGGAGAGTTACCACATTTTACTTAGCTTTGTTTTAGTAACTGTTGAGTAACAGAGGGATAACTGAATAAGATGGAGCCAACATGAGGCCCTGAGGATGAGACTCATCTCACCTAACTTTAGACATGAACAAGGCAGACATCTATGTCCAAGTAAGATATCTGATGTTCCCATCCTTAGCCAGTAAGAGAAGCAGACACTTTAAGGATACAGTCCACCTGATCTAGTTAAGATATCTTCTTGAGAATAAAATTAATAACTACTAGAAGTACCTGTTTCTCTTTATTGACAACAAAGGAACTCAGAGTAGATGTCTACTTTAAAGATACCTGTATTTGGTCAGATTAATTTCATCCAGAGAGCATTTTCTGATATCTCATGTTGACTCAGAAGTTATGTCATTCTTAGACCCATTCTTAAAACAGACATACATTCATCATTATTTACTCATGAACATCTCATAAATTATATTTTGATAATCGGCTACTCAAGCAATATTTAAATGTTTTGAATCACAACTGGAAAAGAAAGTTCCTAAATCTGTCATTACATTGACATGCTAGGCCAGTTTTTCAGCTGGTGCAAATGGAAATAAACCAGTAGAGCTAGGACAATTAACACCTGCTCAAGAGCTAGTCCATCAAATAGTAACTTTTCAGCTCAGATGTTCTTTCAACACTGGTACACCTAAATAAGCAGCATTTTCTAAAATGTGACTTCTATGTTTTGGCTTAAACAAAGCGCGAAATTTCTGGTAGTAGGTGGCTTGTACACTAACATTTTGATCACAAGAAATAATTTTTGATAAAAATATTTTTTTTTCACCAGTGGACAAAATAGTGAATCAGAGTTTTAAAAACAAAGCTCAACAGCACAATAATTAATATTTCAGCCACAAGATAGTATTCCTCTACACAGTGGTTAGGGATCCTGGGATGATAGTAGGCTGTAGTTAAGCAGCAGAACTAGTAGATGACTAGGCTACATCTATGGAAAGAAAATGTTTCAGTCATAACATGTATACAGTATATATTATCTACCTGGGTACAGTGAGAAGATGATTAATAGGGAAGGATGTATGGTATTTTTACATGACAAGATATCCCAATTCAATAGTGGGTTACCTGTTCATCATCAAAAGTGGTTTTATTTTAGTTGCTGTTGTTCTCAAGACAATCATAATTCATCTTTAAATTTCAGTCCCTCAATACCAGAGTATCAGATTTTCAGTGTAAAAGTAAGGGATGCCATTTACAGTTCCTATTTGAAAAATTTCCATCTTGAATGACTGCATAGAAGAAGGATAATTAGTTTGTACTATTTAAAATGTAAATGTTTAAATACACTAATTATAATTTTCTAAAGTGAAACGTACAAACAAATCCTACTTTAATTTAAATATTAAGGATAAAGCTTGATGCCAAGAAGACTGTTCAATACAAACTGGTGCTTTTATAGGGTGCTTCTTGTAACTACGTCTGATGGGCAGTCAGATGTAGCAGAAGAAACATCAGAGTAATTAAAGAAGCAGTGAGCTATAGCTCCAAGATTGCCAGTTCCTTCAAGTTTAGGATGAGATATCTACAAACACTGGTGGGATCAGTCCACATCTAGCTCTAACAGGATACTGAAATAAAGAGTAGGAAAAAACCATATTTTCTCAAGCCATTCAGAGAACTGTCCAGGTAGTCAGTGACTATTTTGGGTCAACTTTTGAAATGTGAAAAGTTTAAGGCTTTGGTTTTAAAAAAGGGGTTTTGCGTTTCTTTTTATATGAATGAGAATCATGTAAATGATCACCAATGGGAGGAATATGTTATACTTTGCCTGCACTACAGTGAAAAGTCAAAATATGAATCATGTACTATGTGAGTGAAGACATGTAAATTCCTTTTGAGTAGGTGAAGCTGGGTGAAAGCTGTAACTATAATATTTATTTATTCTGTTTGTTTGGTTATATCCTTTTCAGTTCTCCTGCTCCTTCAATCCTAAAAGGAAGAAAAAAAGGTGGTGGGGGAGAAGAAAGTGTAAAGCATGAATCCTAGATGAGAGAGGCAGGAAAACAAAATATTTCAATCAAGTTTAATTCCTCCTCTTTTAATTTTTAGCCTTTTCTTGCATCTCCTTTCTTTAACAACTATTTGTTACCTCCATGCAACAGTTGATTTTAATGAAAGGGTATTTGTGTATACTATGTCATCTCCTCAATAACAGTTTGTTGGATTCTGAGCCTACTTTGGTGAAGCACCTGTGTCACCTGTTTATTAAACTGAAATTTTACGTACTGAATTATTTTGTGTATTAGTTAAAAGTCTTCTAGAAAGTATGTTAGCCTAGTAGCTCTACATGAACCTAAGTGCATTTTCTTTGATTCACCTCTGTAAAATCTAATCTTGCTTTCATTTCACATTTCTACAGTTTCTAAGATTTAATCTTTAATTTGGTAACTACACTGTGCCATTTAATGACTGTTAAATGAATGCAAAGTGCACAGGACTATAACACCTACTCTACCCCTTACATAAATTTTGTAACCATTGACCCAAATTACAGTTTTCTATTTGGCAAAGAGGCTGAGTTTGTCTCAAAAGAAACAAGTGAGCCAGTTTAGGTGAAGAGCAGACAAAGTTAGAATATATCCTTTTCCTGTTAGCTTTAGAATAGTACGGACAAGGAATACACAGCACAGTCTAGAAAGAATATCAGATTATTTTAGCCCTCATCTGCACAATACTACAGCATTTGATCACAAATTCTATTCTTTTTATCTCCCAGCAGATATAATACATGAAAGGAGGGAAATTATCATGAAGAGTATGTGGAATAGCTATAGAGAACTGGAAGCTTTTAGCCATCTCAACAGAAGTGCATTCTTGTATTGCACTATAAAAAGTGAATAATTGGATTTCTTATTGCATCTTTCATCCAAGGATCTCAAAGCACTTTACAAACATTGTTTTAAAAAGCCTCACAACACCCCTGTGAGGTAGGTATTTTAATGCCATTTTACAGATGGGAAATTGAGACACAGAGAAGTTGAGTGACTCTTGCAATGTCATATCAGGAGTCACTAGAGAATGACTACAGCCTCTACATTGTTGATTGTTTCCTCTCTTTGTTCCTATCACATCCATATTGAAACATTTTTTGGCAGAAGAAACGGATTGCTGTTTTTCGTGTAGGGAGTCATGCAAAACAGCACCTTCTTTTTGGAAAGGAAAATATACAGAATTTAGTTTGAGAGATTCTGCAGAGAGAGGCAATGATACTTCAGTGATTGCAGTGGCATTCCTACCAAAGGCCAAAGACTTCAGACTTTCAGAATCAGTGGTTTGTGTATCAAATCACTCACTTTCTCCCAAACACAGGAAAACATGATGGCTAACAAGCTAAACCTATATGTGGTCATATAGACGGATAGTTTCATTATCCAGGCAGCATTCTCTGTCTTAAAACACTTCACTGCTCTTGCTACTGCCCTTGTCAGTCCCTGAGTGCTCAGCATGTGATACTAGTGCATCACCATTCTTCTCCATCTAAACTGTAAAGTGAGGTACATGCGTACATCTCCATATCACAATCTGGTCTATGGGAAATATTTAGCAAGACAATGTTGGCAAAAATGAATCCCAAATCTTAGAAAGTTGGAGGATTGCATGGGGCAGGAGGTTGTTTGTACATTGCCTTCCACCCTGGGAAAATCTTACAAGTGAGGAAACTGAAGAGATG
Source organism: Patagioenas fasciata (assembly GCF_037038585.1). NCBI lineage: Eukaryota > Metazoa > Chordata > Aves > Columbiformes > Columbidae > Patagioenas > Patagioenas fasciata. The sequence continues at coordinate 106,021,776 of NC_092522.1, forward strand.
GAAAAATCAGCTCTCAACAACTTCTCCAGTCCACACTGAAGAAATGGAGCACCCATGTACCTCTCCAAGGGCCTAAGCAAGGTCTCTAAAAGTCTCTAACACTCCTACTGACATGGGATTTGATCAGAGCCCAGGCTTTCAAATATGCCTATTTCAGGGATGCACTGGAGTTGACCATGTGCATTTCTTTCTTCATCTCTGCCAAAGTTCTTGGAGTTCTTTTATACTGCAAATACTCTAAATAAAGACCCAAGCAATTTGTCTTCACAGTAGTTGAGTGTTTATGGACCTTATACTACCTAATGAAAGCCAAAAGAAAAAGATAATTGTTCACTTATTTACTTGATGCACTTTAATTATCCCATTATATCTATTTTTTTTTCACTCTTCCCCCTCAGCCTGCTACACCTACTTATTACAGTTATAATACTGGGATTTACTGTTTAGAGTCTCCTACAATAATTACAGTATTCAACTAATAACCAATGCTCAAAGTAAAATAAGAGTAGAAGTCATTAAGCATGGCAAGGGAAGTCTGAGCTAAAGAACATGGCACATCACAGTAGGATTCAGTATTATAAAGTAGGAGTGAGGACCACAGAGCAAGCCCATACAGACTTTAAAATGTTGTACATAATTTGCTGTCTTGCTGTGTCTTTTCTTACAACTTTTTTCCTGTTACATTCTGATCTTTTCATTTTCTATGGGTTCAACCTTTTATCTGGTTTTGCTCACTAGAAAATTAAGTACTAATTTGCTTTTTCGCCCCTCTAAGAACTAAAAGCGATCCTAACAGATCTGAACTTCTTTCCTGTTGTGGAGTGATTACTGACATGTAAAGCATTCCTTGTTTTTTCTTCTTTTTTTTTGCAATTAAAATACTTTAAATAGAAACTATAAATATTAATAAATTATTTTGTCATAGCAGCATTTTTGAAGATTTACTTTTATGTACAAATTGGTGTATTCTCATCTAAATGCACAGGTGTTTGTATACAGTCAATACTCTGAAATACTATTTTTTCTTTGTTTACGCCATCCTTACAACCTGTTATTATGCCTCTGCCTACATCAGACTTGTATGAACAGCAACGTGATCTACAAATATTCACATAAAGTACTGCTAGAATATAGATGTTCTTACTTGGGGTATTCCTATCAACATTATAGAATCAGGCAGGAATTTAGATAAAGAGAGAACACAACAGATAATCCAGAGAACGGTGAAGCAATACATTTTAAAAAAATAAGGTCATTTGTTATTCATCCATGTTTTTGCACCCTAAGTCCCTATGAACTACCTGTATCAGTATAGTTTTGGAAAAGCATCTGAAGATATCTGACAACTCCTCTGGCAAGATCATGACTGTGGTAATTTTGCTTCAATTGACAAGACTGCAACAGCTGCTTAAAAATTACTTACATTCTGGCTCAAGCCGATATGCTCCATTTAAGATTTGGTCTTTTCACCTCAAGGTGCTGCTTGGCTTTCTTTAATCTTAGAGCATCTCACATGCCACCTTACATTGCACTACTGCCAAGGAACCATGGGGTAGCTGAGGGTGGAAGGGACTTCTGGAGGCTATCTAGTCAAAACCTTGCTCAAAAAAGGGCCAGCTTAGAGCAGATTCTCAGGGCCCTGTCCTGTCAGTCCAGTTTTTAGTATCTTCCAGGATGGGGATACCACAGCATCTCTGGGAAATCTGTTCCAGCATTTGACCACCATTGTAGTGAAAAATTCCTTCCTCATTTCTAAACGGTATTTCTTCTGTTACAACTTGTGTCTGTTGCCCCTTATTCTGTCACTGAACATCTTCATTTTCTCTCTGCTCTCTATACACATAGCTGAAGACAGGAATAAGATCTCCCCTTAGCATTCTCCTCCTCACAGAGAAAAAACCCTTTTTTCTCAGTCTCTCTTTGTACATCATGTGCTCCAGCTCTTTAATCATCTTGGTTATTCACCACTGGACTCCAGTATTTCAATGCTTTATTTTACTGATGAGCCCCAAACTAGATCTAGTGCTCCACAGACAATCGTGTAAGTGCTGAATAAAGAGGAATAATCACTTTCCACAGCCTTCTGGTTACAATCTCCCATCTTTTCATCCTGACAGAAAAAACATTCTTTCAAAAAAGTCAAAAGGTAATGAATATGCTGGGGATTTTTTTTTTTTTCTACCACAGAGAGAGCAGAAAATACTTTTCGGCTACCTGCAGGCATCCCTTCAAGTAGATAAGGTCCTGGTTGGTATGAAGCTTGCTTGTTTGGTTTGCAGTATCTGCAGTACTTGGCATATGTTTAGGTTTGAGAAGGAACTTGCTGAGATTATCTGTAATTAGCAGTGGATATGCTGGGTTTGCAAGGGCGGTACAGTTTAGGCAGCCATCCCCATGTGGTCCATGCTTCTTGGAGAATTAGGCTCAGGCAGCCCTTCAGTGTTTTAACCTGACTTCCTTCTGTCTGGGCAGATAATGAGATGGCTTTAGCTGAGGACGGGTATTCATTTCATCCTACTTTTTCTCCCCAGGAAGTCTACATGAGGGAGGAGAGATATTCTGTCTCATAGCCTTACAGTGATTCAGTGGAGTATGGCAGTTCCTTGCCTTCTCTCAGGTTTCCACAGCTCAGCAGGGCAGCAGGCAATGAGGAATGCAAAGCTGTTCTCCAGATATTGGGATACAGCAGGGAGACAGCAGGGGAGCAGAGGACCAGCTGCAGTGATGGGAGAACACCCACTCAGACAGCACTTGATAGAGAGCTTCTCATGGGGCTAATCCAAATGCTGTTCAGGAGACAGTGACCCCTACCTATACTCTTCTTCTTGATCATTGCTGTGCAAAGGACACAACCTGAAGAACATGTTTTTGGTTCATTAACTAACATTTTCTTTCTCACATACAAATCTCTGAACAAGACAGGTTGGAAACTGTTGCTATAGGGATTCATAATCCTTTCTCACTGGTTTTGTTTGAGTTCACATCTCTGACTCAATGCAGATGTCCATATTGAACATGTCTCCAAATGAACTAGACATCTAGACTCCATGGACAACGAACAATAACATGCATCCTGGGATGTGATTTGTCTCATCCTAAGATAGGTATCTAAAGTAGATTGGCTGAATTATTCCCTAAAAGTGACTATTTCTCTTGATTGGTTATAAGTGATATTGAGGGTATGAACCCTATCCCAATTTCTTTTACTCAGAACTTTCAAATTGCTCCTTGCTGAAATACAACAATATCTTTAGTATGACACAGTAGGAATCATAAGGGCAGAGGGAATGAAGGAGCTACCCAAGGAGTTACCTTTAGGTTGCAGACAGAGCAAAAGTTATATAGGGAAATGTTGTTGTGGGTGGGGTAGTGTAGATGCTTTGGATGTGACAGATGCTTGTGACTGCATGCATTACATGGAGTGAGTTACAGCTTATTCGATGAGTCTGATCTCCATTATAAGTGTAATTACTTATCTTTGGTTGTGTTCGATTATCAAAGGAAGCTTGTTTGTACTTTGATCATAATCTGACCTGGCTGGCCGAGGGGACAGAGGCAGACATCACTACCACTCTAGAGGATGAGAGAACTGCTAAATATAATACCCGTGAAATTTCTTCTTCTTGTCTCCCCTTCTACCCCATCAAAGAGTTCAGCATCAAGGGGTCTGGAAGGACAAAGACTTCAACGTGCACAACTGCCAGTCTTCATCTGAAATGTAAAGCTTTTCATTAGGGAGTCTGTTCCTATTTTTCTTATCTCCTCATCCAGCTTCTTCATCTAAATTTCCCTCATTTCCCACCTTTTCATGAGAAAGTAAATACAAAGGGTGCTTTCTCTCTGGTTATAGCCATTATAGTATTAGCTATTGAGGGACAAAACACCAGACCAAGCAGTGGCATGTGATTATTCACACTGCTAAATGCTTAGTGAAGCCCTGGTATGATTTTGACTCGAGTGCCTTGTCATCCTTTCAAAAACGTCCAGATACAGTGCAGAGGTGCTGGTGAGGGACCACTCCCAAGAAGGAGTTTGAATGTGATGGTCCTATTTTGGAAGGCAAAAGCTCAGCGGTATGGACTCAAGTCATGCAACCGTTGAATTCAACATTAAATGGGTGGACAATAGTGTGATTCATTCACTCAATGGATACAGTCTTTGATTACTGTGATTGAAGAGATGAGGAATAGGCAGGAGAATTTGTAACTTTGGATTGACGGAAAGAACTCTGTTAACAGTAGCTTTAAAAAAAATGAGTAAGGAAAATGGGAACCTCTCCTTTTAACCATGCTACTCCAGTCAGTCAAGAACATGTTTACAATGGACCTCAAAAACCAGAAAATGGTGACTCAGTGGTGCAGCTATCTCTTAGCTAGCTAGAAAGATTCTTTATTATCTCGTGTTTATTTGCCATCTACACTACGTGTACATGGCCTACGAGATTGGAAATGTCTAAGATGGAGATTAGAGTACCAGAGAGCTATGGTAACACATGTAAAGAACCTTTTTCTGTGACTATGGCATCTGCAAAGGCATTTCCAGTGAGGTTGTTCCAACTACCTGTCCACCTGAAGAACACACAGTGTCACCTTTTTAGAAATTGTCAGCTCCTCCTTTCTATGACTGATTTCCCAGTGCTTTTCAGATCTGCACTGAGATATCTGTCCTGAGGATGAAAGCTTGTATCTAATAAAAGAAAACTTTTACTGGACAAAGGTAACCACCTAGATATTTACATATATTTGTATGTATTTCCAACTGAAGACACACCTGTCAGCTATGGTGACAGTGGCTTCATAGCCAGCTCACAGTGCCTAAATTGACTACAGCAGCACAAGCTGCTATACAGCATTTTCAGCATTACATCTCTGCTGAAACTTTTATTCTGTCTCAGAGAAATGACAAACTACAAAGTGGATCAATCAAACAAATAACCACAAAAGTCAGTTTTCCAAGATACATGCACACACATAGATACAAAGATAATCTTACACTGTACAAAACTAAAACCTGAGTCTCAGTCTGGTCTTAGGATGATTCAGCTCAGAACTTGTTTTGCCGCAGTTCACTGGTGAATGTAATATACATGAGATAAAGTCAGTACCCCTACTTCTGCCTGAAATTATTTTTGTTTTTATTTCTTTTCTTCAAGTATTTATCAGGTGATTCATACTGAAATCATCCTAAAATATTGTTCACTTACAATTGCACTTTGTATGATTATTTTTAGGCTCTAGTCACATTAAATTTCTTCACACTGAATTACATGAGCTACTTAAGAGGCAATGGAATTAACCTATCCAACGTGAACTTTTCCCTGGTGCTGTTTTGTGTTTTATGACATCAAAATTAATTTATCAAATGGAACTGCATCGAATCTTTTCGTAAGCCTCAGATAAACTGTGCACATTATTTCCATGCTACCTATCTTCTCAGCGAAGTGCAATATGCAGATTTCAAGCAAAACACACATTTGCCAAATATTTGTATTATTCCCTTAATGAATAAATTGCTATTACTTTTAGTTATGCCCTTCTAAATAGTAATTTTGGCTCATCACTCATATCTTCTCCACAGATCATGTCAAGTTTAATAATCCTGGTTTTCCATATTATAACAAGTCTCAGAGAGTGAACACTTACTGGTTAGGTTTTCAAAAGTGCTCTGCATCTGTATAGTTCTGATTCTACTAATGACAATTATACAAAATTCCATCAGTATGGTATAAAGACACAGTAAGTTACATCAAATCATGAAGTGTAAGGAAAAGTGCTCACATATTAGGGAGGGGAAAATATAGCAACAGAAAATAAATGTACTGTGTCGCATCAGCTGTGGGTGTGGATATTTTCTCTAGCCATGATCAGCAATACTGCAAAATTACCCTTCTTTCTTAATGCCTTTTTATTGTTATTTTAAAGATACTGCATAATGCAGATTCTAGACTGCAGCTTTCACATCTTTAGGTCTTTCTACACTCTTTTTTTTTTTTCCTTCCTGCTTAGATCCTGTACTCCCTTTTACACTTGGAACTTAATTGTTTTCATTTCTGTGTCAGAAGGCCCTCTGGCCATCAAAACAAATTTGTTCTAAAACTCATACTCATCTTCGGTGGGCATTTTGATATGAAGCAGTTCAACAAAATCTTATTAATAGTAGCAGCAATATCTACATCACTTTCAGATTGGGTTCCTCATGTGGCATGTTGTACAGAAAGGAACAGTCACATTTCTATTACTCTTGGTGATACAACTATATCTATGCTCATTTGTGGCTTAAACCTGGAAGATTTCTAACAGTGATCAACTGTTCAAGGCTCTGCTTTTATGTGCACCAAAACAGTTCCAGCCTCAAGAAGTTCTCCACCTATCTGCCATGTAAGTCTCAAAAGATTCTAGGCCTGGGGTTGTCCCGGTTTTGTCTAAGTTAATTTTCTTCATAGTATAGAATCATAGAATCATAGAATCATTTTGGTTGGAAGAGACCCCAGGATCATGGAGTCCAACCATAACCTAACCTAACTCCAGCACTAAACCATGTCCCTAAGAACCTTGTCTATACATCTTTTAAACACCTCTATGGATGGTGACTCCACCACTTCCCTGGGCAGCCTGTTTCAATGCCTGACAATCCTTTCCATGAAGAATTTTTTTCCTAATATCTAATCTAAACCTCTCCTGGCACAACTTGACGCCATCTCCTCTTGTCCTATCACTTGCTACTTGGGAGAAGAGACCAACACCCTCCATGCTATGCCCTCCTTTCAGGTAGTTGCAGACAGCGATAAGGTCTCTCCTCAGCCTCATGTTCTCCAGGCTAAACAACGCCAGTTCCCTCAACCGCTCCTCATAAGACTTGTGCTCCAGGTCCCTCAGCAACTTCGTTGCCCTTCTCTGAACTCTCTCTGGTATTTCAATGCCTTTCTTATGATGAGGGGCCCAAAACTGAACACAGGATTCAAGGTGGGGCTTCACCAGTGCTGAGTACAGTGGCACAATCACTTCTCTAGTCCTCCTGGCCACACTATTCCTGATACAAGCTGGGATGCTGTTGGCCGTTTTGGCCACATGGGCACACTGCTGGCTAATGTTCAGCCGGCTCTCAATCAACACCCTCAGATCCCTCTCTGCCAGGCAACTTTCCAGCCGCTCTTCCCCAAGCCTGTAGCGCTGCCTGGGGTTGTTGTGACTCAAGTGCAGAACTCAGCACTTGGCCTTGTTGAACCTCATACAATTGGCCTCAGCCCAACGATCCAGCCTGTCCAGATCCCTCTGGCCCTTCAGCAGATCAAAGCTCCCATCCAATTTGATTTCATCTGTGAACTTACTAAGGATGCACTCGATTCCCTCATCCAGATCGTTGATAAAGAGATTAAACAGAACTGGCCCCAATATTGAGCCCTGGGGAACACCACTCGTGACTGGCTGCCAACAGGATTTGGGTCTGTTCACCACAACTCCTTGGGCCCGGCCCTCCAGTCAGTTCTTTATCCATCACAGAGTACACCCATCCAGGTCATGAGCTGCCAGCTTCTTCAGGAGAATGCTGTGGGATACGGTGTCAAAGGCCTTACTGAATCTAAGTACACAACATCCATAGCCTTCTCCTCATCTACTAGTTGGGTCACCTTGTCATAGTAGGAGGTCAGCTTGGTCAAACAAGACTTGCCTTTCATAAACCCATGTTGACTGGGCCTGATAATATGGTTCTTTTGTATGTGCTGTGTGATGTTACTCAAGATCGTCTGCTCCATGACCTTGCCCAGCACCGAGGTTAAACTGACAGGTTGATAGTTCCCCAGATTGTCCTTCTGACCCTTCTTGTAGATGGGCATCACATTAGCCAACTTCCAGTCAACTGGAACATCCTCAGTTAGCTAAGATTGTTGGTACATAATGGAAAGTGCTTTAGTGATCACCTCCGCCGTTTCCTTCAGCACCCTTGGGTGTATTGCATCTGGCCCCGTAGCAGGTTGCTAACCATTTCCCCTTGGATTATTTGGGCTTCATTCTGTTCCCCATCCCTGTCTTCTGGCTCAGGGAGCTGGGTGCCTAGAGCATAACTGTTCTGACTACTAAAGACTGAGGCAAAGAAGGCAATTAGGACCTCAGCCTTTCCCTCATCTTCTGTCACTACGTTTCTGCCCTCATCCATCAGGCGATGGAGATTCTCCTTACTCCTCCTTTTGTTGCTGCTATGTTTATAGAAACATTTCTTGTTGCTTTTCACAGCAGTGGCCAGGCTCAGCTATAGTTGGGCTTTGGTCCTTCTGATTTTTTCCCTGTATAACCTCACAGAGTTCTTGTATTCCTCTTGAGTGGCCTGTCCCTCCTTCCAATGGTTATAAAATCTATTTTTGTTCCTAAATTCCAGCCGCAGCTCTCTACTCAGCCAGGCCGACCTTCTTCCCCACTGGCCTGCCTTCCAGCACACAGGGACAGCCTGTGCCTCTAAGATTATGTTCTTGAAGGCAGACCAGTCTTCCTGGCCTCCTCTGTCCTTCAGAACTGTCTCCCAAAGGACTCTGCCTATCAGCCTCCTAAACAGGTCAAAGTCTGCCCTTTGGAAGTCCAAAGCAGCAGTTCTGCTGACCACCTTTCTAACTTCTCCAAGAGTAGAAAACTCCATAATGCCATGATCACTATGCCCAAGGTGACCTCCAACCAACACGTTGCCCACGAGTCCTTCTCTATTTACAAACAACAGATCCAGTGGGGCTTCTTCCCTGGTAGGCTCACTGACCAGCTGCGTTAGGAAGTTGTCTTCCATGCACTGCAGGAGCCTCCTAGACTGCTTCCTCTCTGCTGTGTTGTATTTCCAGCAGACATCTGGTAGGCTGAAGTCCCTCATAAGAACAAGGGCTAGCGATTGGTAGACTTATCCCAGCTGCCTGCAGAATATTTCATCTGCTACTTCATTCGGGTTGGGTGGTCTGTAACAGAACCCCACCAGGATGTCCCCCTTGTTGCCCATCCCCTTGATTCTCACCCACAGACACTCAATCCTATATTCACCCTCCTCAAGTTCCAGAAAATCAAAACCCTCCCTAACATACATGGTTACCCCACCTCCCCTCCTTCCTTGCCTATCCCTTCTGAAGAGTTTATTGCCATACATTGCAGCACTCCAGTTATGGGAGTCATCCCACCATGTTTCTGTGATGGCAATTAAACCATAGTTTTTCTGCCTCACAAGGGCTTCCAGTTCCTCCAGTTTGTTGTAGCTGATATAGTGCTCTGTTTTGGATTCATGAGGACAGTGATGTTGATAAGACACTGATGTTTCAGTTGTTGCTAAGCAGTCCAGAACTTTTCAGCTTCTCATACTTGCCTCAACTGACCTACGGAATATTCCATACCATATGACATCATGCTCAGTATATAAAGCTGGGGGAAGAAGAAGGAAAGGGGGATGTTCAGAGTCATGGTGTTTGTCTTCCCAAGTCACCATTACACATTACGGAGACCTGCTTTCCTGGGGATGGCTGAACACCTGCCTGACAATGGGAAGCAGTGACTGAATTCCTTGTTCTGCTTTGCTTGTGTGTGTGCAGTCCTTGCTTTACCTCTTAAACTGTCTTTATCTCAGCACACAAGTTTTCCAACTTCTGCTTTCTGATTCTCTCCCGCATCCCACATGAACAACATGGGTGGTTACATACATAAATTCCCAGAGAGATCAAATCCAATAAGTATGCTCTAATATACACCTGAAAGAAAAAGGTTTCCCACAAACTGTTGCTTTGACTGTCTTGCTTTAATTAATAGCCAAGGGAAGTACTGCCTGTTTCATCCTTCATCCCCCCTGTTCACCACTACTTGCCTGTTTCCCAGGTAAAATACATTGTTTAGTAGGTCACTTGCTAAAGAATTGGAAGACTGAGAGCAAAAGATCTTCCAGTTTGAGTAGTTTCAATACCACACCTCCCATAAAAGTTTGCTAGTCACCACAATAAAAGCTAGACTGGGCAAAAGCTTCACAAGGAAGCAGAAAACACAAGAGAAGCATAAAATCTATACATTTTTTTCATGCTATTTGGGTCATGCAAAAATATACTGCCTTTATTGTACATATTATACAAGGGTAGTAGTAGTGTCTGATTCCTGCTCCCAGGACTGATTTTCTAACCTAATATTATGCAGTCAGTTCATAAGATGGTTAGAGTGTCCTTGGAGCAAAGACAGGAACCCAGATTGTCCTGCTTTCCCAGAAGAACAACCCTCTTTGGTCTACTGCAGTTCTTAATTATGTTTTTTTCCCCTACGGTGTGATAGAGCTTCAGCAGAACGCGTAAGAGCATTGCTTATGCAAAGCAGCCTCCGATCGAGCTACTAACCCTCTGTGTAAGGAAAGAAGGAAATGTGGCATTGAACTCCTGCACCACCTCTCACACTCAACTCAGGTACCTGAGTTACAGATAGGGGCAGAATTTCCATTTCATTCTATTCTGAAACATTTCTCTTGGCCTATCAAATGTAGGAGGATCCTTGGCTCCCAAGAAAGGTTTCAGTTTCTATTCAGTCAAAAGTTGCCCTTTCTGGCTGTATTTTCAGAGAAGGGCATCCACAGACTGCTCTCATTAGGTAATAAGGAAACTGTAATATAAACATTAGTATCCTTTCTGTAAGTCCAACTCCAGCCCTATTCCTAACGGTCTGGTAATAACTATCTGTCATTTTGTATTTCCACTGTTACTTTTCAAAATATATTTTGCACGTAATGATCTAAGGGCAAAGTTTTATTCAACATATTGCAATAGAAAAATAAAGGATTTTTAACTTTCCATTGGATGCCAGCCTTTAAAGTTGAACGATGTCTTACTTAGTGAAAATGATAAGAGGACAATCTTCTGTAAAGACTCCAGTCCAGTGCTTTACAGGGTATTCAAGAAACTCTTTAGCAAATGCATGTTTTTTACATAGAACTTCTATGATAAGCTGACACAGTTGGTGAAACAATAGATTTGATACAATAAAAAACAGAAGAAAAACAGTTGCATAGCATGCCTTAAAAGTGTACATGGTAAGTAAGGAGTCTCACCATATATGCTTTGGAAAATGTAAAGAGATAACTCCAGCCTGACACGGGCCTCGGTAGCTTTGTCAACACTCCTGTATTTGGTGACTGGAAGTATTCATGTCACACAGGCCTTTTCCTCTTACCATCAGTAATCCATATCTATGGAGCACAAGGAAGAAAGCAACGGCTTGTTTGTTTTTGTAACTGTGAAGTCAGCTCTTCTGTGGAGTCCCTTTAGTGTCACAGCAACGCTATTACTTACTCTTCCTATTAATAGCATAGCCTGCAAAATTAAGTTTTGGGATGACAAAACTATCATATTGATGAGTTCACCTAATAAACTCCCATTAAGTCTTGAGCTGTCAATCCTGTTAACTTGCAAAACCTTCTCCTATAGAGCCACCACAAATTTTTTGCTAAAACAGCAATATTTACCATACAGACCATGTATCTGCCACGGGTTACTCAGAAAAAAAAAAAAACCAAACACTAAAAAACCCAACTGTGGTATTATTACAGATACTTGACATGCTTAAAGTTAGTGACTGACTATTTTCAGTACTTTCTGCATGAAGCTTTTTTGTGTCAAATAATTCTGAGGATTTCAACAACAGCGACCAAATCCAGCTTGAGTCCATAACTCCTTGAGGAGGTGTCTCTCCTAACATTAGTTCTCTTCGTCAGCTAATAAATTACGTGGCCTTCCTTGCTGTCCATCTTGGTAATTGTCGCTCCCACAGTCTGCTCTCCCAAATACCTGTAGAATACTTTAATTCACAGAAGGGAAAGTATCTCCTACAGTTTAAAAGGACAATTCCATGTGTAGTACAGGTGACAAAAGAACAGAACTGAACTGTTCCAAGACCTGTAAAATGAGGAGCAAATGCTTCCACAATAAAAATAATAATTACTATATATATATGTTCATTATATAGCAATGCTTTTGTTTCAAAAGAATGCTGCGTTAGTGTTGTTGTTTATATATTTCAGTTAAACAAAATTTCAGTGACTTGAGGCATTTGCCAGGACTGCAAATGTGATTCATGAAGATAGATACGGATCAGAAGAAATGATCAATGCAGTCTGGAATTTTATTTCATTTTATGATTTCCTGAAGGAACTGTAACAGTGGAAAATTAACTCCTACAGCTCCCAAATAAGGTTCTCTGGTTTTCAGGGTGAAAAGCTGCTATTTGTGTTCATTTTTTTAGGACAAATACAGTAAGCCTGAGGGGAATTGCGAATTAATAGGGTGATGAAAATTTGTCCTTAGAGCTGCACTCTAAACACAAGAGGAAAACAAAAAACTTCTAACACTGACCAAGCAAAACTCATTTTTAAGAATCATGACATGTATAGTGTCAAGAAGGATTCATACAGAGTTTGTGGTGTCTGTGTAAGCTGCAGTACAGTGTGGAGAACATAATATTTGAAGTACCACTGTGAAAGGTAAAGGAATTCAAAGAGAGAATATGAAGAATTCAGTTTTGCACAACCTGTGAATATGTTTCCAAAACTGCCATATCCCAAGTGAGAGTTTCTACAACATCAGGCCATTATGTTTGTAAATTAGGATGCAAAGAGCTGCTATATAACTGAGCTCACTATTGGTTCTTTAAAGCACTATAACACACAAGTAACCAGCTTCTTGGCACGGTTGTGCCAAAGCCAGAACACTGGGAACTAACTGTTTACAATCTGAGTGAAAATATGAATACAGTTTTAAGGCTACAGCACTTTTGCTCTGAATATCTTCTCATTCTATGTTAGTACAGAAAGAATTAATTTTACTATATGATCTTGCCAGACAACAAATGAAAGAGGCAAAATCAAGGACTCACTCAGCATTTACCTACAGACAGAAGGATGCCATGGAAACACAGAAAAGGCAACCTCTGAGCAGCCTCTTCTTGAGGACCACAATCCACAAGAACCCAAAGCAGCATTGCTGAGATATGCAGTTCCTTTCCAGACCTACCGCTCTGGCAAGACTACAGAGACTCAGTCACACATAAGCCCTGAAACGTTTTGCTATTACAATGGGCCCAAAATCTCATGTTCAGCTAACACTGAAGGAAAGGCTTAGTGAATTAAAAATACAAGCAAGCAACTCTAGGCTATGTAAAAGAGATTCAGGATGAAGTAGCATTAAAATCAGATGTGCTGCTGAATGTGCTCTGTGATGCTCTTACTAAGGCCTCCAGGTCAGACCTGGAACTCCTTAAGCATTTCAGTGTCCTCTACAGAATTTCTGCTTCCGTCAACAGAAGTTGTATATGGCAGAGAACTATAATCTGTCTCATCAGAACAATTTCTTTACACTGCATAAAGCTATAATTGAATCATTTGCTCTTGAAGGATCAGATATTTTACATTATCACTTAAGGCCTTTTATTTGTAGGAAAGGAGCTAAATATGCAAACCTCTACATCAGAAGGATACTCAAGTATTATACATTCCTACCTTTAAACACAGAAGTTAAAGTGAAGAGGGTTACTAACTGCTTAAAATTACACCAAAGTTTCTACATGCAGATTGCAAGGTTTACTGAGCCGCTGAATTTAACATTAATACGGAAAGAAGTATTTTAAAATAGTTCTTCAAGGGGAGGAAAATTTAGGTATGACAAATGCAACATCACTGCACGTAAATGTAATTCTATTGGCATAAAGTTACTCTTGATTTGTCCTGATCTAAACAAGCTCAGTATCAGGCCCAATGTCACTTCAGATAATTCAAAAATAATGTTAAAATAATGCTCTTAACAAATTACACTGTCTCTGAGCATTAAACAGAAAACATCGTAAGCATGGGACAGCAAACTAACACCACAGTCATGTTTGATCAACCCATCAACAAACCAAGCCACAAACATGTAACAACTATAATAAATAGATCTGAACTTTTTTTCCACAAGAACTAGATATATCCAGAGGGTATTTCCTGGCTGGCCATTTCCCCATCCTACTCCACAACCCTGAGGTTTTCAACTCTGAACTACCTGTTCCAAATCTTTTAATCACATTATTTCTAACAAAAATTTTCAGAGAAAATGTTTAGTTGGAAGGTCTCTATGTGGAATAATATCACAAGCTCAATAGCAGAACATGCTGCAATTCATGCTTGTGCATTCAGTGCAGAAAGAAGGTATCAGTACAAGTTCTTATGCTGTGGTTTGACACAACCTCTCCCAGAGTTAAGCACTTAGTAACTACATCAGAAAGGCAGTTTTTCTTATCCAGAGGAAATCAATAAAATGGCCAGGATAAATGTTTTCCAGCTGCAACTCTACTTTATTCTGGTTTTCATATTGTTACTGGTGAGACACTCTAAGCACAGGGTATCTCTTATGAAGAAGGTGAAACAATACAGCGATAGTTTATTAGCAAAGGGTTGAGATCTGCTTCACCTTATGAAGGTGTCAGGTATATATTTAGTCTTCTTTGGCCCTGGAAAATGCACTTCTCTCCACATACATTGTCTTAACCAGTGAAATTATGATTTCCTGCCTCTTAATTTAAAGCTGTAATTTTCTTCTAGTAGGTGTTTTGTCTGCAAGTTACACGTGAATCTAGCTCTCTGCTCTTATTAATACTGAACACCTACTGTGTTTACCAAATAGATGACCACTTTCCTGCTAATAGTTTGAATAAATGAATATGACTAGTGATCATTAGACTGGACAGGTGACCTTGCTAATACAGATCTGTCATCTTTATTTTATGAAGATGCAGAGTGTCTTCAGAGGCGAGCACAGTTGGGAAGCTGTGTGCCACCGCCATCTCCTCAGCACATCTGCTTCTTTCATCTTTAGATTGGTATTTGTGGCTCCTCTTGCTTAGAGGACATAAGTGCTTCAGAAGCAACCCAGTGAGGGGATCAGGAAGATAGCAGAGGGCACTAACAATCTTAACAGAGCTCATAGATGGTTTTCATATTATGAGGACCCGTGGGTCTGTGTCGAGCTCATGCAAGTGAAGGAAAAAACCCAAACATATTAACAGTTTTCTTAAAACAATCCAACAGTTTAAACAAATGTGAAATCAGGTAGAACATCTATCTCTACACCTATGTGCTAGATTTATTTTTAAAAACTGTATTATGTCTCCTTTTAATATACACTGCTATCTACGTTTTACAGTTATTTTTGCAGTATATTCCACCTGAAAAATTAGGTGCAGTACCACTTCTGGCATATTGTATATGCCAGCTACCCTGAGTTTATTAGAGAATGTAAGGGAATGTCTAAAATACACGCTAACAATTCACCTCTTGGGAAACAGCAATAATTTTTGTAGCATCATTTGCGAAATGCATTTGATTGATGTATCAAATTTCCTTAGGTCTAGAATCAGCCTAACTCCTCCAGCCCCTGGCAGATTATGAAATACGCGGAGCACAAGCCATCTTGAATGACCTCATGTGATATGGGCTAAACGATGCCGTAGAACAGCTGTTCCAGGAGCTCCTCCAATGGAGCTTGCTTTCTATAACAGAACAGCTTTGTGAAACAGTCTTTGGGACACAACTACCTGAACCAAACCCTTCTCAGTAGAAAGTACTCCAGTTTGCCTTGCAAATCAAATAGACCCTTCAGATTGCAATCCAAAGGTTCTCGGCAGATGCCATCACAGAGATGGGGCACTCCAAAAGCAGCCTTTTCTTTCACTCCTTCCCATTTCTAGGTTATTGTAACACAGGTCATCTATCTGCTCTTTCTTTCTGGGATATAAGGGAAATTGGAAACATCCACCTTTACTTTAGCGGTGGTGCTGAACATGAGGGCTTCTCAAGTTGATTCATAGACTGATGGATGGATATTTGTTCTTCAGAGAGATTCATAGATTTATTGTAAATTTAAAGAGGATATGCCACCCATTGCTGGGGATTTTTAAGCATTAATTTTGGTTCAACGGATTGTATACAGAAATACGAGCACAGAATTTGGGACTCATCTAAAAAAAGCTTGGTGGGTTTTATTATTTTAAATGGGTATTTTGAGACGTGTAAGAATTTTTCTTTAGGATACACCAGTATTTTCCAAGTCCTTTAGCTTATCAATGACAAGCCTAGAAAGGTGTGATTTTCAAAAAGGCTTGGACTTTCAGTAAGAACTGTATACTTATATTACCTGTATATTATCTGTCCTCTGAGAATTCCATACAAAATTAACTTGCTTTCAACAAAAAGTATGGGCAATGAGATTCCAGTGAGGTACTTGAGTTTCCCAGGATGTACTGTTTTCTAACAGAAAACTGAATTTGGGCTAAGAAACAGTAAAATACATTACCTGTCTCCTCTCTCCCCTTCCCCACCAACTGCTGCCTCCATAGTCCTACACTTGCTGTTGGAATTCTTCTGTCTTGTGATTTTAGCTGTTTTGTCCACCTAGATTATAGTTATTTATGGAAATTTTCTGAACTGCTATAATCTACAGCACAATCGACAGAAACTTTTATGAGAACTGTGCAGGCATCCCGGTGTCCAGTGGATAATTCTGCATTTCATTTCTAAGGATAGGAACACTAAGAAACATTCAGGCTTCCTGCTAAGGTGCCTTAAAAGTAGATGGTGGTTTACTACAAAATCTGCAGTGTAGTGAGCAAGCGATTGAGACAAGTAAATTCAGAACTGACAGATTTAATTTTCCCATATGGTCAATAGATAAAGGCAAGTGCCATATTCAGACCACGTAGTTTTAGAACGCCTAACTTTGATTGCACTCTGTTTCCCTGGAAAATCAACAGTCCGAATTCCACTGAAGCTGCTTATGTGATGAGTGGAACAAAATGAAATGCCAGGACCCCTATCATAATCAATAGGAAGTAAGCTATCTAAAAAAGTCTGATTTATTGACCAGCTTCTAAACCTCACCAAGAACAAACTATTATCACTCTCCACTCCTCAGCATATACATAAGGAACTGCTCATTAATTACTACAACTCTTTCTTGTAAATCACCTGTGCTCTACCTGGGATTGCTGCATAGTGTTTACTATGTTTATTCTCAAATTATCTCGAAATATTTTTCTAATGAAATTCTATTATCAGTTTTCCCATTTTCTGAGGATATTTTCTTAATGACTAAGATTTTACATAGAACGTATACATATTTATTCATGTACATATGCATCGTGCATGGAATAACATGGGATCCTAAGAAAAACTTGACCTGTGTAAGTTTTAATTCCATGTAGTATGCAGAGCAGCTAATACAGGTATTTCTGTAGAGTTTTTGCAGTTCTTAACCACAGCCTACTATATATGGAAGGAAAGCAGTCAGAAAGCAATGTCAGCCTCTGTAGATTGATTAGGACTACTAATTGCATCTGTAACTTTGTTGGAATAATTAAACCACTGTGTATCATTATGATAGTAAAAGAAAAGTGAGTATCAAGCCTGCTGGCTTGCCAGAAGCAATTTTCTTGAGCTTTGCTTATTTTGTTTTCCTTTTATCATTTTTGATAGCGTAGATTCAAAGTTTTTCATGTCAGCTGAAATCGCAGCAGAAGTCGCACCATACCCTAAGCACCAAGAAGCTCAGTCACCATTATCTCCTGAAGAAACTACTAGACACCCTGTGCTTGCCCATCAGGACAGCAACAGCTGTTGCACATCAGCCTCATCTAACACAGCTTCTCTTCCAGGGTCTGAAACAGCAGAGTTCCCTGACAAAGGACACCGCTTCCCTGGTGCATCAAACTCACGTACCTTTTAAAATTGACCATTTATGTTCTACCAATTTTGCTGGCAAATTTAATCAATTGAGGAAATGCTACAGGTTCAGATATCTGAGAAAATGTTTATAGCCACCCAGCTGGCCACCATCTTGCCCAAATGGAAAGAATACTTCCAAAGTCTTTCTATGAGATTTAAGATCTGACCTTACAGAATGCTGAAACAAAAGTCACACAACTTTCATACCTGGTTCCTAAGAGGAATCCAACTGAGGAGTGCTGAAAGCTTTTCTTATATTTTTATTGGTTAGAAAGGTGAATCTACCCAACCAAAAACGTGTTCCCTGGAAATGGGAACAAAATACTTTTTAGATAGCTCATTAATTTTTGCACGATTCTTTCATTTCACCCCAGTGCATTATGATGTCTGTCATCAGCATATGGACTCGTAAATGGACACTTATTACATATTTTGAAAATACTGATTTTATAGAGTCCAATATCCCAAAAAAAAGAGAAAGGTGAATTCAAGTTAATCATATTGCTACTATATTAATTTGGTTACTACCAGTGACCTCTATGTCTAAATGGCATTTATGCCATGGAATGATAAACAAAATCTATGAATTTTAGAAGGACTTTATCTGTGTAAACCTCTCACTCTCTATTTTTTCAATAAAATCAACTAAAGTACACGCATTCAAATCTCAAAGAACCAAAGTATATTGTAATAGTTCATTCTGAACAGTTTCTTGGGGTAGGGGAGAGTATGGGCCAAAATTTCCAAAGGGAAGAAGCCCATTTTTACTCACAAATATTATCTTCAAACTTGTGACAGGATTTATGTGGGCAACCATTGACATTATATCAGCAGATCCAGCAAATACACTTGCAAATGATCAGTACAGGCACCCAGCTGTAGTTGATGCTTTGTTTGTACCTTCATGAATATTCTCCTGGTAACTGCCTGTATTAATCCATTACTAGGATTATATTTTGTGCAAGCACTTTTAGCACAAACACACCTCCACCCTCCTTGTTTGAAATGTGAGTGCTGGTGTATTAAAAATATTTGGAAGACAGACTTATTAAAATAAATGTTAAGAGAACACAGTGGGGTATATTTTCAGTGTGGAGCAGAGAGATTTAACTGCATGACTTCCATTAGTTTTAATGAGAATCACACAGCTAAATCCTCACACACCACACTAGAAGATTAACCCAGAAAACACACATTGTTTACTTTTTACTAATACTCTGATTATTACCACGTTCTTCCTCCTCCTCCTCTTCTTCCTCCTCCTCTTCTTCCTCCTCCTCCTCTTCATCCTCCACATCTTCACCTTCCTCTTCATCCTCCTCTTCTTCTTCTTCAATCTCCTCTTCTTCTTCTCGATCTATCTCCTCATCATCCTCCTCCTCATCACCTTGCTCCTCATTATCATCAGAATATTCCTCCTCTTCTTCATCCTCTTCCTCTTCTTCCTCTTCCTTCTCATCCATCTCCTCTGTTCCATCGGTTTCATAGCACTCATCTACCGAAGAGTTGTCTGCTTTAACCACAAAGGGTTTTCTTTTGGGGGCTGGTTCTTGGGGTTGCTTGTCTTGCGTTTTTCGCTTTTTTGCCAAAGGACAGCCGTAAACACTGTGCAAAAATAAAAGATGCAAATTGTTACACTATCTTGCAGATTTCTGTAGGTTAGATTGTATAACTCATGTCATTTAGTCATATACTCTGAATTTACACCATGCTTAGTCGCTGTTCTCAAAATGCATGTCTTCAAATTAAAATGCAACTTAGGTAATAATGACCAAGGAGGAAGACACTTACAAAACCTGAGAAATCGCAAAAGTGTCACATGTACATGCCAGTGTAACAGTTACAGAACTGATACAAATGTGTGTTTTTCCTTCTCATTCTTCTCTCTCTTATGCATGTTACGCTCTTTTCTAAGGCAGATGAATATAGTTAAAAAAACAGCAGTGTGATCCTATCTGTTACCTATTAGTACAACAATCAGGAATAAAGCAATGCTTCATAATTTTGTAACGTTCAGTAAGGTTTTGACTGTGTAAAATTAAGTTATGTTTCAATGCTATTTAAATAATGAAAATACAACCACGTTCTTAATGCTTGTTTGTTGTTACTATCATTAGTGACGAATTGCTCTTGAATTCTCCACTACAGTGCTCCATTATAAGCTCCAAGTCTGGGTTAATGGGAAAGCAAGCTCCTCAACACAACCAAACCAGTTTTCATGGCCAGTGTTGGAAGCGTTCTCACACTGAAAAAATAAAAATAAATAAAACCAACCAACCAACCAACCAACCCAAAGCCAAACCAAACCAAACCAAACAACACCAACCAAGCAATAAACAAAATCATTTCTCACTGAAGGAAGTACAACTTTTCAAAGCTGAGTACCACTTCCTCCCTGATCATTTGATCTTCTACCAGAGTGGTTACACGTTTCTCAAAGGTCATATAATCTGTGCTTGTTGAATGTGATCACCCTCGTGTAACCCATATAACCTCCTACCCAGAGTGACTGCACACACAAACTACTTTTTGTTTAAAGAACTTCCTCTTTGAACTTTATCATTCTGTGATGCTACTCAAGCTACATTGCATTTTAGTCTTCTTCCTGTGACTAGCTAGTTTTGGGACATTTAAACTGTTCTTTCCAGACCTTACCACACATCTACCTATAACTTCCTCTTCTGTGTTATATTTTTGTTCCTTTTATCTCTATTACAATACACTGAGGATCTTTATCCTTTTCTTCCACACTAATAATGCCTCATTTTCTACTGACAGACCACTGGAAAACAGGGGGTTTCACCTCATGTAGTACTACAGATGTGCCCTTTGTGGTGTCTGCATGGTCCTGATCTTGGCCTGATTTAATTTCATCCCAGCAGATATGCATTCCAATTACTTAAACTGCTACTTAGGTAACAAGCATTTTATTTAAGTGCCTGACCGTTTTATTTAAGTGTCTAATTTAGGCATGGTCTTACCTAAATTTTAAAGCACTTGTTCACAGTAGGGCTGGCTCAGGCTGCCTGGCACACACATAACTGAAGAATGTGTACAGTCACAAATGATGGTATTCATCATTGAAAACCTCCTAAGGGAAACCTCTGCATAACACGGGTACCTCTCTGTGTAGGGACTATACATGTCTTTAAAAGCTAATCCAGCATATCTACATTAAACACATCCCTCCATTAACACTATCAAGAAATACTGAGTAAACTTCAAGTACCTCCACCTAGTCAGATTACAATCCTCTTCATTTCGGAGTAGGTATGGGGCTAATGGGACAAAGTTTCCAGGCACTGGAAAGTCCAGGTCAAACAGTGGAGGCTAGAGGGGGAATACACCCATATCCTCCAGATGCCAGGACCAGGTTCCATCCAGCAGGTAGCATGACATGTCCTAGGGAAGAGCATCTCCTTCTAGAAGATGAGCCCCAGTGCACCTGGCTGCAAGAAACTCGGTCTGATACACAGCAGGCAAAAACCCAAATGTTCACTAATTTGGAGGACCCTAAAGCTGGGAAAAGAGAAGGCTAACCTTCTGGCATTTTTGGAGTATATTTGAGATGCTTCAGTGTAAAACCAATAAATACATTGGAAATCTTTGCTCCTAGGTCACCACTCTTGCTCACTGCCAAATGTCTGTCCTGCCTCTCACCCTGTGAGTCCTTCTTTTGGCCAGGACCCAGCTGCTCAGAACCAAGAGGAAAGGCAGGACTCATTTTCATGGAAAATATCCCACGTCATCACAGTCAGGCACAAGGAGAAAGTCAATCTCCATCAGTGTGGAAAGTGCCCGAAACCTGGGGCAAAAGAGGAGCACTGTCTGTTGTAGTTCTTATCACCGCAGGTTTATCTGGGTCCTTCCCCTGGTGTTATGGGGGTTCATGAGTTGTCTATTTAAACTCTCCATATGGAGCTCTGAGAAAACACAAATAAATTTTTCCTCAGAGCTGGAATTTCAGACTGTATGTTGTGCCCAGGGAAATGACTGGATAATTAGGGAGGAACCTGTTTCATTTAGGTGTCTGACAGAGGCTGCAGCCTGGAAAACACGAGTGGGCCACAGCCTGGAGCTCAGGCAGATTTTAGAAATGTGAGTATCAGTTCAACGGGATTTAAGCAGACAGGATAACATTTATGGAGTGCATGTGTCTTGCTTTCTTGATTTCTGATCCTTCTTTTTGTGATGCATATTGCCCTCACTACAGCTTCTTCAATGCCATTATCATTAAATGATATTTTCTCAAAACTCTGATCTTTATTTTGTCACATTGAAGACAGAACATTAACCCCATGCTGCTACAATCTTTGTTCAGTTAAAAACACTAAATACTTGCAAAAGTTTTCATCCAGTAATGCCCCCAAACAGTCCTCTTTGGAATTCACAGCAGTCTAGGGACTGGGGAAGAACACAGTAAGATAACAAATACATCTATTTTGTTTTGAAGTGCTGTTTAATTTTTTTATTTGGCATTTAAATGTAATTGTATGACGTTTTAGATACAAGTTATTGGTCAAGGGTAGAAATAAATTGTCGTCATTGCCATTTCTGGTCATATTTCATCTTTTTTTTTTTCATGGCTTTATGCTTTTCTACACAACATTTTATAAAGTTTGTGAGAATTTTAGCCGTTACTTGGGATTCAGGCCACCCTGGAAAGTGCACTACTAGCAATGGAAATCAATGCCAGTTAGCTGCCTCATCAGCTTTGATGCTTTTATAAATCTCATTAAGTAACTATTTGCAACTCAGCTATTCAAGTTGTGAACTTGACCTTAGTTTTTCATTTTATTTATCTATTCTCACTGACTTTGCTCATAGAATAAAATTGAGGACGCAGCAGCAACTAACAGAAAGAAACACTTGTATATTTTAAGGGTTGGGTCCAGCACTATGGACTTGGGAAGATATCACTTTTCCAAAGATACCAGTTATGTTAGTTAACTCTGACTCAGCTTTTGCGAATTTTTCCTGATTAGCTTGTAGCAAAGTGCTGCCCATTTCCTCTACAACCCTGAATTTGGTTTTGCCTGTGCTTGGATTTGTGGTTTATAAACCTACCATTGCATGAGTTTCTCTTATAAAACCTTTAAAATACTGTCTTGCACTGGCTCCCTTCTGCTCTTTGAGTATGTACCTCATAGAGCTTACAGACGCCTCACGTGCTACAGACTTCATAGTCCAAGAAAGTTAAAAAAAATATCCACGTCTCTCAGAAACCCGGGAAAGAGGTCAGCAGACCTGGTGCCTCCTGCTTAGCTGCCCTATTTTCTTCTTTTTCTTTCTTAACCTGTTCTTCTCCCATCCTCCGTTTCATTAATTTTTCAGATTCTGCCTCCAGGACACTTCCCTGTGATTCTGGCACGTTCCCTGCGGTGTCTCCGGTGAGCGCATCGAGGGGAAGGCGGCACTGGCTTCCCAGCAGCCTCTGCCCCCAACCTCCCCTTCTGACCACACATGGAGACGAGAGTCTCTCCACTGACCTCTTGCTCCTCGTATATTAGTGAAATCTACTATTGTTTGTCCTTACAGCTTCTGCAATTTTCTCTCCATTTCCAGTTCTGGCTTTTGTGATCTTCCCCTTATTTGCTTATTTTTTAGACTTGTTTATCCCTGCTCCAAGCAATGACCCCATTGATTTATCTGTCTTGTATGCCTTTATCCGTCCTTTTATTGCTCACTGTATTTCCCTGGTCAGCTGGGTTTGTCTTATTTTCTCCTCACGCTTCAGCTTTCTTGGCTTTCAGCAGAATATATATGTGGGCTTCCTGAAACACACTTTTAAATATTCCACGCTGCTTTGCTGTGTGTCTCAGTCATCTCCGGTTTTTGGAACCTGTCATGAATAATTCTTGTGGAAAGAACGCTGTTGAATTTTATAGCAATAAGCTCCAAGAGGACATATAGACATTAATAATTGAAGAAAAGTAAGAAATAATATATGAATTTCTACTCCTTATTTAGAAGATGATTTATAGTATCATTTAACTCTCACGCAATTTTTATTCAATAAAAACATATGACACTACTCATTGATACATTCAGTAGGACCTTTCTTCAGGAAATACGTATTTCTTTCCCAGAGCTAAATTTACTGATTTTTATATACTTTATTACTATTTTAGCATCATTTTCAGCATAATTAGTATGGGTATTATTTCTAAGTTATAACAATTAAACATATCTCTTTAAACATATATAGTATAGGACCAGAGAGTTCAAAGGGATTTTCTAAATCAGATTATTGATTAATATTCTGCTCACCATTATATGCCAACTCACACATCAAAGGTGGGACATGACACCTATGTCTGGAGAACTTTCCTCTTAGAGTGTTTTATTGCCTCACCTGAATTAGAGAGGGAGCTCATGTGACTAATAATGGTTCAGTCAACTTTAAATACTATCAGCCCTTTTTTGTTCATTTGTATCTCTTTCCTATTGAATGTATTATTTCAGAAGCCTCACGCTATAAGATCTATGTCAAGAAAAATAAGATGATGGCAATTTATGCCTTAAATCTAAATATCTTTTCTTGGAGGATAGCTTGGGTTTGTTTTCCTTTTTTTTTTTTTTTCCTCATTAGTACTTTGAAAAATCTTACGAAGTGTTTTTCTAACCTAAAAGTGTCCCCAGCAACAGTGCTCTCATTCTTTCTTTTTTTCATGTGAGAATTTAATTTAACATAAACCAAAACATTTGGCACGTAATAGAATCTAAAAATTTACTGCATAGATGCCAAGTGAGGTTATCAAAAAGCACTTAAGAATCTGAAGTGGCACTGAGATGGTATTTTATCATATACAGTCAAGGATAATAAATTGGGAAGACTCTACTTGGAAGGAAACTTCTGCTTAAGGCTTCAGGCAGAAAGTTCCCAAGGCATTTACACTTGTCCCACTGGATACCGTATTATTTTTGGTTTGGACTAGATAACTTCCAAGTCCGTATCTCCACATGAAGACTTTTAGGATACTGCCAAACAGGCATTTTGCAGATAAGTCCTCCCTCAAATCCAATCTTCAAAGAATGAGCAAACCTAATTAATTTGCATAACACTGCATCCTATTAAATCACTCTCAAAGCAGTGACTACTTTCAGCATTAAAGCGTTGATACTACCAGTTGGTAGTGTTTGAGCAGAAAATATATATTTGGATGCCACCAAACCTTACAGGTTGAACTCCCTGCACTCCAGAAGGATGATGTTCCCAGCAGACTATGCATTACTAGGAGAAAAGTTGGTAGCACTCCTGTCGAAGCTGGACCATCGAATTGACAGGAATGAAAGAATCATAATAAATTCAGGAAAAGAGACTGAACACAGTCCAGTGATTTGCCTACTCAATTACAAGAAAAAACTCCTTTAGCTGAGGATGATGTTCTATTCTTATTTAAATCGCTGCTTAAAGTATGCCAAGTTACTAAAGGATCCAGCAGCAAACCTAGTGGACAGTAATAACTGTGTGGTAGTAGAGTCAAATCATTTGTGGGAAATTATTTTTGCTCTCTAAGCCACCTCGTCAGGAATCTTTTCTACCCCATAAAAGTCCTATGTAATGTCTGCATACTGTCCTGGAATATGGGAGATACTGAGCTGCGCCTTTCGTTAAAGAACTTTGCTGAGTATCCTAATCAGTACACTACAGAAGAGAAAATGGGAAGAGCGACAAGCTAAAGTTCAAGAAGGACATGGAGGTTTTTGAGCTTTCATTTCACAGAGATGGCTAAGTGCAGCCTACAAGAAAGAGCTAGCATACACGGGTTTTGGTGGTTCCAACAAGCTGGATTAAAATTGTCTGTGCTAGCATCCTGCCTGCTATGAATCCCCACCTAGCAGACTCATTTATCCAAATCTTTCCAGAAACCTGCTGGCAAGTGAGCCAGAGCCTTGAATACTGTTCCAGAACTAGGCATGTTTCCTACAACCATCGTACTGCCAAGCACCACAGTATCTAAGGCCACTTACAGAATCACTGCCCTCACTCCTGTCTTCTCAGCTGCAAACAGGCACCAATTCAGAGTCAGTGCTCTGGAAAATCTGCGTTGCCATCCACGTTTTACATGCTCAAATATTTTCATAAGTGTGGCCTAAGTTACTATGTTATCTATTTAAACTATAATTAAAACTAACAAATATCTTCAAAAATACAATAAAGTCATCTCTGCAGTTCTATCGTATTTCAGACTTCCCACTAACTTCTCCTTCTAGTTCAATAAATCAGATTATTATAAGCAGGAAATGCTTTTATAAGTGCAGTGTCAAAACACATCATCTTTACTTCACTTATTTGTACCAAATAGAAGTTCGTTGACTTTTCAGATTGGGTACAATAGTATCTCAGTTCAGTGAAAACTATTAATTTACCTGAACAGGTACAAGTTTGCCTCTTAGGAATGAATGCAATGTAGAGCATTCTACCCCTTTTTCCCTTCTGGTGTTTCAAATATTTGTGTAGTGCGTTATGGAACACTAAAAAAAATGACAGAAGTGACCAGAAGCATGCTGGATCTTAAAAGGTAAAGGCAGAAGCTGTGATGATTTCTTCATGGAGCTTTAAAAGCCAACTCAGTTCATTTGCACTTCAGAGCTGTTTTAAACACACAAATAGCTACAAACATAGCACTGATGTACTCAGGTGTATTGCGTTGTTTAACCAAGTAAGCCCTATAGAAAAATTAGTATATTTTTTTAAAAAGCATTGGAAAAGGAGTTAGGAGTAAAAAACTCATTGAGAACAGAATGATGTGCTGGAAGTAAATAATGGAGCTCAAAACTTACATATTTTCTTTTTAGAAATTCAAATATTAAAATACGTATTTTTAAACAAAATGAAGTGGACTAGCTTTGATGAAGTGAATACAGTAACTTAAGTCAAAATGAAGATCTTTTATTTAATTAGATCCTATACATCTCCCATGTCAAACACCTCCTCACCCGCATTCACTGAGACTCCAGACTGGCAGATCTGAGCCCTGTGATGAACAGTGGCAAATTCACTGGCTCATCTGCCCTCTGGCTGGCAAAACCATTTCACCCATTGCCAAACTCTGCTCTTAGGACATGACAAGTGGAAGGAAACTTTAAGTTTTGCAAGAATTAACCCATTTAAGCAGTAAGTTTATTTAACTGGTTGAATTCAATAGCTCTTCAGTGGAGAAAAATGAGGCACAGTAATGTACTGCTAGGTGTTGTACAAATACACAGGAAAAATCTCAGCCCTGGAGAGCTCATTTAAAACAAGATGTAAAAAAACAAATGTAGCAAATCATGAGACTAAAAACTTATGTGGCAGCACAGGTTAGCAAAGTGCAAGCCCTGCAGTTGTAGCTCATCCAAAAGTATTTATATAAATAAATCAATATAATATTTGATTGCCCCATGACTTATGATGTCACGTACGGGGTTCATCTCTCACCTACCCCTAGGCTTCTAAAAACTAAGTCTATACATGTCAAGTTAAGCTCCCTTCATAAGTCAATGCAGAGAAACTGGGACCTCCTGGGAGGCAATTTATCTCACCTTTCTTAGACACTCTGCCTATCTCTCCACTGACAATAAAGGGAGTTAATGGTGATCAACTTATATTTCTATCACTTAAGGAATCCAAGAAAAATGAGAGAAATCCAACTCTTTTTCTCTTTTTTTAATATACTGTATGCCCATTCCCAACAAAGCCAGTACCTAGCAGATTTCAAACCCAGGTACCACAACACTTTTACAAAGAGAAAACCAAACCCCTGCTTCTTTCCTTTCCACAGATGCTGTATCACTTAACACAAATAATTCTCCTCCCTATATTTTAGCTGTCTTTTCAAGACCACCTGCATGGGCCAATGTCAGACAAATGCTGTAGTTGCACTCTACTCTTAGAATGGCAAATACCCAACCTAACTGTGCGTTCAAGAGCCGGAAGCCACAATTGATTATGTCTTGTTGCCAGACCCTTGAATGCAGGGACTGATCAAACAAACTAGGACAGTGCAAAGAGTACAGGTTTAATGACTCATATTGATTCATTAGATGAAATGCATATAATCAAGTTTTGCTACGAGGCTATTGATTCTTTACACTTCAATGTTGATTTAGGTGCAACCCAGACGCATAAAAATGGGAACATGCAAATCCAGTGACCACTTCTGCACTAACTCAAAATCCTGAAGTCCACATTTATTTCAGACATCTAAACTGGAAGAAAAACATTGGGAAAGAAAACCCTCTATTTTTCTACATACAGACAAAAATGAAGTTGGCTACACTGAGCTAAATCAAAGTGGTACCTGGAGCTGCCAAGATGTCCAGCTTTGCATGGATCCTGTATTTTCAGCCGCAGTGGTAATGACAACTCTGTTTACAGGTAAAGGGCAGGGCAGGTTCCAATTTATTTCTTTTTCATGATAACATGATATGATGAAAAGGGAAAAGTTCATAATGAATTATTCATCAATGTGAAAGGGTTAAGACACGCTACAAGAGCACATCTGTGTTACAAAAGATCTTTTCGTAGTCACAATGTTTGAGCCTTGGACATAATATGAAATCTTTCTATTCCAGTATTTTAAACGTAATTGCTTTGAAGCAATTCAGTATGCTAAGTTCAAGCATTCAAAAATCAAGGGAAATCAACTGCTGGAAATCAAAGGTGATCCATGCAGTTATACTGTCAATCGTTTACCAGCACGGCTAGGCATGCATTAGTAGAATCAACACCTTTACACACAGACTCGCTAGATCATTTTTAACAACAACAAAGCAGGTCAAACTATCATTCTAACATGTACTTAAGTATTGAGTAGTAGAGTACGCTGTCATTTTATCGCATTTCTAATACTGGGCTACTATAATACGACGATAATACTGATTCTTATCACAAGTACTCTTCCCATCATCTCTGCATAGATACACAATAGCACTGGCTCCCAACTTAATTTTAACTAAGAAAGGTAAATGGCACCAAATTAAGAAATGTAATAAAATACACCAGTTTTCCTGCAACTATAGTAGTAAGTATCTTACTTGAACTAAAAAGCTAATGGCTACAGAATCTAACCAATGGAAGGGAGTAATACTGTGGAGCAGCCTTCTAACACAAGAATGGGAGTGTCATCAGTAAATACCTGAAATTACAGAAAAAAAAAAAAAAGACAAAATCAAAGTGATACAAGCCGCAACCACCGCAACCACTTCAGTGTTTATGTACTGGATTCTCACCTCCAGCATAAGCTACACGATACTGTTCTTCGTCTTGCACAGTTGGTTAGGAGTCATTCAAGTGTGAAATATTCTAAATTCTGTTTTTTAGAGGATTGAGATGTTTGAATTTTGCTATTTTTGGGGAAAAAAAAAAAGTAAAAAGATTGTGCCTTTCTATTACATGAAGAATACATGATTATTCTAAAACAGAATAGAAATGACAGTGTTATGCCTATTTTATTGCATTATAGAGCTGCAGCTACAATTGGACTCTTGGTAAAAATGTTAATCATTATTAATACACATTTAGCAAACATTATTACAAAGGAACTGAAAGTTCATCCTCCATATTAATTTTTAACAGTGCTTGCTTTCTTAGTGGGCTCTACACCCAAAAAAGCTACCATAAAAATCTATGTAAGGTAAAGAGGATTTCTAAACACCTTTATCATTATACCTCCTTGAGACTAATTTCTAGGACAAACTTTTGATACTAGCTGTTGTGCGTGGCAGTTTACTACTGCGTAAGTACAAACTTATAACCGAGACTTTATGTTCTTTGCTCTAGATGGACAGAGCTATTTTAGTATTATGTAATTTTCAACAGTCGCTAGAGTCCCTGTTAGCAGTTCTTATCAGGGATGCATTAGAGCAATCTGGGTTTCTAGACCCACACAATTCTCCTGCCCTAACTTTTGCTCAGTGTGGCAGTAATAGGGCACATCCTTCAAGAGACACAAACACAATGGCATTGTTTTTTCCACCCCATGCAAGCACGAGGCAGGTATTGTGGATCACTATTCTCACCTCTGAGAAGATGCTGCCACACACGCCGCCTCCCACCCTGGGACTTACACCCTGAAAAACACATATTTGCATGTGCTAATAATCTACCAAACTAGTCTCTTCCTGCAGCTCACATGAGTTGCTTTGTTGTACTATCAGGGGGTCTTGCAGGCAGGAGTTCAACTAAGATACAAGCTCACTTAAGTCAAAGAAGTTGGTTCAAGCTCTTGGCAGACTCAAAGGTCAAAACTGCACCTCTTAAGCTAAGTTCATTATTTTTTTTTTACCTTTTTTTTTTTTTTTTTATTTCCCATGATCCAAAGGGTTTGAAAAGCTCTGGTCTAAAAATGAAAGCTTACCTATTGGCTTAAGCACATGACTCCAAAAGCCACGTCTAGAATTGGGCCTCAATGGCTTTGCCTTAATCTGGCCTCTTTTGATATTTCTGATGAAAGGAAGGATGCTGTTCAAGAAAAAATAACCTCCAAAAACCCCAAAAAAGACAAAACCACAAACCACTAACTGAAATCCATCACATTCTAGTCCAGAATAGTGAGGCTCCAACTTGACTCATGTCATGATTAAAAAAAAAATACTACAGTATATGTTACTTTTTATAGCTGACAGTGAGTTCTATTAGACTGTAGAAGAATCTCTGACAGAAAATGAAAATAGCCTCCCAAGGGAGTGGAAGCCCCACACAGCATGATTTAAATGTGGCAGCTGGGTTGTGGGTGGAAATGGCGGTTTCCATTGAAAATCTGCTGCCAATATACCTCCTATGGCTTGATTTCACAGGGAAATGTGGCAGCTATCCCTCTCTGAAGTTCAGCTGCTCAGCTTTAAAGATGCGCAGACAGGAAAGGCAGCAACAGTCAAAGACTGAATAGAGAAAGTCCAGAATGATGCACTGTCCAAGGACCAAAACCTAAATTGGAAAATGGCTGAAGTCCAAGTGTGTAACAGGAAGATGGTAAGAAGAGGAATGGATTCCTTAGTTGTGTAAGATGAAAGGCAACTTTTTAGAAAGTGTATGCCACCTCAAAGTCTACTTTTAATTTTTTTAATAGTTTGAGGCATTTGATGCTTAACACTTTTGTCTCATTGAAAGAAAGTTAGCAATGTGTTAGTCACTTTTAAAAATGGTCCCTATATATTTGGGGCACAGATCTATAACAGGAATAGTTGTGGCAAAATTAAATGTCAGCACACTTCAATTTAAAGTACTTCAGTTTAGATGACTAAGTTCCTTAGTGCATAAATTCTCCAATGGTAATAATATATAGGTATATAATCCTGAGAGTCACTATAGCAAGCATGTTGAATGTGTTATATCTACGCTAAGAAATACGAAGTACCATGAAACAAATGTTGTCTCTTGTTGACGTCTCCGTCTACTTGCAACCCTGACCTAGGCATCATCTTGAAAATATGACTCATAATCCAAAAAGACACTTTCCCATGCAGGTACAGAAATCATGCCTGTAGTGTGGATGGCTACTTTATTGCTCTCACTTTTGATACAGGCAGCCTGGTACTGTTTTCTGCCTTTTTTTTTTTTAAACAATTCGGGTTGAAACAATTGTCAATTGGACCCCACCCACCCAACCTGCTATGACTCCAGATCTGGTTTCTCCAGAGGATTCCTGTAATGTGCTTGGGCCCTATCAGGCTGACAGAGAAACGGAAGCAGTATGTTGCTTCCTGAGGTAGCATTCTCATTGCTGGTCCAGGATGTGTAACTATCACAAAACTTTTCAGTGAAAGGGGATGTGGCTGCTCTGCTGACCACAGAAATCTGTGCTGTCTCTTCATGTCAGTGTGAGCAAAGGTAGAGAACACCCGCTGTGCCTACTGGGTCAGAGGATGCTGGTGCAGGTACAGGTGATCTGCAAGTCTGCAGCGCTGCGGTGTGTAGGAAGCACCCAGTGGCACAGCTTAGCCTGAGCTGGTAGCACCTCTAGGCACACATCTGTGGGTTTTCTATTACAAGTTGGGTCAACTACAGACTCAGGATTTTTGCGGATCCTTGTCTTGGAGTTCAGCACATAAGCTCTATTTAAGTTGTGCTCTGGAAGCTTGCACTGGTATTCCGGTTAAGGTGACTAAATGCTTTTTGTGAGAATCACAGATGCAGAAACTTAATGGTAAAAAACTTCTTTCTCTCATCGTCTAATTAACAGGTTAATGTATTAACCAGAAGGTGGGCCAGGTATCAGTGTCCATTTAGTGTCCATAATACCTGGAGGGTTTTGAAGGTAGGGATGATAAGCTGCACAGGTATGATGTCAGTTCAAAGTATGTGACATCATGTAAAGTTATATTGTAATGTAGCCAGCAGTTAAATCTTTCCTGACATCTGCACTAGATGATTCTGAATTTCTTTACATCTTAAAAATTAGGCAGTTTGGTATCATTTCTGTTTTTCAGAACTTTTGTTTTCCTGGGAAGTTCTTTTTTTTACAGGCTTTTAGAGCAACATAATTACAAACTGCCCTGGTGTAAGAGTAATGAAATTCTATTCCTGCTTACACAAGAGATCAGTTTAATCTCTAGTATATAAAAAAAGTGGGGAAAAAAAAAAAAAAGGGAAAAAAAATTGCTGCTAGCAAATCTTAAGTAACTGTGATAGTTCTGTTGTGGTTCTATCCAAGCTATCAGACTGATTTCTAAATCTGACTGCTATAATTTTCAATTAACAATGAGAATTACAGTAGATAGAAAAAAACTAAATGTTTTCTCTGTTTCATAGTTTTGCTTAAATGCTGACATTTTAAAGAAGTGGTTCCACCTCGAGTCAACGCCATTTTAACTACTCAGTCCTCCTTCCTACATCCTTTTAATAACATATCTGGAAGCAGCAAGCTTGACTGCTAAGATATGAACTTAACACAGCAGTCAGAATTTATTTGCCTTCTTTCCTAAATGATATTTGTTTTATAACTGACTTAGTTTCTGAATCCGTCTTTCCCTGTTGATCTCTTTAGGTCTCGCAAGCTTAGCACAACCAGGCCATGCCAGTTCTGAGTGCGTCGGTATTTCCCAGGAACACACGGGTGCTGCAGAGACAGTGCCATGACTCAGAAATCAGTACACTGTCCTTGCCCCTAGCACTGAAACAAATTCTTAGCTCGCCGTTGTGGAAGGGACAGAAGACTGTAAAGCAGGTAATTCCTTATGTCACATGGAATTAAAAAGAAGAGCTAAGTGTCTGTGCTTTAAGAACAAGAAATATTTAATTTCAAAGCCCTGCTCAAAATAAAATCATGCAATGACATTCTGTCAGAATTATTCCTACATTTTCATACAGATAAACAATCTTTTTCTTCTCTCAGTTTCCATTCCAAACTCCTAAATGTGTGCTGGTAAAAAGTTGC
This sequence comes from Patagioenas fasciata, assembly GCF_037038585.1. NCBI lineage: Eukaryota > Metazoa > Chordata > Aves > Columbiformes > Columbidae > Patagioenas > Patagioenas fasciata. Next base: position 106,054,874 of record NC_092522.1, read on the forward strand.
TATGACCAATCTCGTAAGTCAATGTGCTGTTCTGAATATATTACAGATCATAAGCAACATGACCTTTAGTGTGATTTGAAATCAAATACTTAACAGCAGAAAATGCACTGAGGCTACGGGGTTAATATTTGTGAAATGTTTTGATACTAACAGTTGTAAAAGCTTTATGAACATAAAATACAGTTAATGTAGTAAACTGGCTACAGAGTAGCTATCCATCTAGTTGGGACTTGGCTGCTTCTACTTCCTTTCACAAAGGATGGGATATCCAGAGAATTCTCTGAGGAGCAGGATTCAAAACCAGCTTTTTAAAAAAATTTGGTGACTAGCAACATGCAAACATCTACAAGACTCATGTCAGAGAATACTGATCATATATGTCATCATATATGACATATCCTCTTGTTTGAGATGACTGTTTGCTTACCCCCTTCTCCTGAAGTAGTCCTTATGGTTACTAAGAACCAACAAATCATTAATCCTCTTTGATCACCCCAGAAGAAACTGCGTCCAAGCTAGATCTATATTAAAATGTATCAGTAATTCTAGTGCATTATTCTTATTGTCCCCGCAAACATTCAATAGCAAGAAATCATTTGCTAATCTTGGTACAAACGAACTTCCAATATAGGAAGGACGGTCTAAAGCAAAAGGCACTGGAGTAGAATTCAGAGGCATGACTCAACTTCTGGCTGTGACGCAAATTCCTTGTGTGGTAGCAGAGAGTCACGAACTGTGAGTTTACCAAGGGAGCGAATGCATTACAGCTCACAGTTTCTATGCTTAGCTGCACAGTGAAATTCTAACATCCAAGTGAGGTATGTCTGCTCCTCTTCTAATACCTAGGGACATGTAGGCACTTAACACACAGCAGAATTTAGATGCTGTAATCCAAACTGGAGGAAGATATTTTCTGCAGCGGGGGATTTCCGCTCCAGGAATTAATCACCTTAAGCCTCGTTTTTCTTACAGAAACAGAGATGAAGTCAGTCTTTTGACTAGGAGGTGGTCAGAGGAGGAATCACGATCCCAGTCTTAGCCATGAACTAATCTAGAACATACAGAAATGTGCGATAAATTAGTATTTAATATCCTCTTTGCCAGGGGTAACTGAAGCTTCATTTTGCACCTCTCAGAAGACTGCTTGCTCATGAGGTTTTACAGTAATCTGGGTTGAGAGTGCCCACTTCTCTAATACTTCATGCAAAATAAAACATTCACTTTGTTCTTTGCTACTGGTGAAAGATTCATTCCATTCCTCTCTAAAATAAGTGTTTGTCTTCTATAGGGAGTGCCAATGCTGGGAATGGAAACAAGGTTCTTCTCTCTCCAAGTGACTTCTCAATATTACAAAATTATATCTTTGCTTTTCCTTTTGGATATACTACTGTCCATAAAATAAGTAAAAATCAAGAAAAGAGAAGACAGGCATCCTACCATCTTAACTTCTTTATAGTCAATGCAATTTCCCAGACAATGGGAGAAATGTCCTACCTCTTATTATTAACAAAGAACAAAATAGTGTGTGCGTGCCATGTTTGTAGCGAACGCAAGTTGGAGGACTTTGAAAACACATGCTGTGCTGAAATAAGCAGATATGAGATTAGAGATGTACTAACTATGCCACTGTCCTGGTTTTGTTAAAAACCAAGTTTCTCTTTTAGTGAATTTTGCCTGTCAGCTAAAGAGAGGGGCAACGAGAAACAGGTGACCAAGAAACTGACCAACGGTGTATAACATTCCAGTCACGTGAATACTTCATATAAAAGTGGGAGATCACGAGGATCTCGTCCCTTTTTTCCCTTTTTCCCTTCTGCTTATGGCCGACATTAGGAGAGGACCTTGCTGGTCATCCCTGCGAACTGAGGCCTAGTGAGAGACTGAATTCAGCTCCGGTTGGCTACAGAGTCTAATCCAGGACTTTGGGTGCTGCCTCTGCAGTTGCTGAGACTTTCAAGATTGGTTTTGTATATTTTGTATTATTTTCTCTATTCTTATTAGTAGCGTTAGTAAAACATCTTTAACTTTTCCAACTCTCTTCTCTGTGTCCTTCTTTCCCTCCCGATCGCCTGTCCTGAGTGGGAAGGGGGGAGAGGGAGGGGCAAAAGGGGGAAGTGGCGGGGGAAGGAGGTTAACAATACATCTGCCAGGGTTTGATTGTCACCCCGCAATCCAAACCCTCGACAGCCACTTAGTATGACATAGGTATCAAGGTGTCCAAATAAATGTTTCCTGGCAGAATACTAAAAACTTTGACAAGTTTGATGTTAAAAGTACAGTTAGATAGAAATTAAGCGAGAGCCCACATTTTGGCCTGGGTAACTCAAAGCAGAAATTGAACGCATTCCAGTTTTTATCTCTAGCTTATTTCTGAACATCTATTCCCTGTTCACAAAGTACAAGTAAGATTTTCTCATGGAGCCACTAAGAGGGTAAAGAAACATCAGCAGGTTTGTATCGTTGGTGAATTTCTTTCATGAGTATCAGTTGGACAGAAAGTATTCATTCACTACTTGTTCATTCAATTCAGTGACCGGTTCATTACACTAAATTAAAAAAAATGATGGCAGAAAAATCTGTCACAGCCCCAGGGAACTGAAATTTAAAAAGCTGTTTTAAATGACTGGTATTGGCATTGAAACCAATCATACCCTGTCCTGTCTCATTTGGCTTCACAGTATCACACATTTTATCATAAATCATAGATTTAAGACAAAGGCCTAATTTCAGGCACAGGAATATTTTCTCTTGGGCTCTATACCCCTTCTCCGCTCTTCCAGGCATACTTACAGGGTGGCACTGCTAGTTCTTGCAAATAACAAAAGGATATTAGGTTCTGAAATCCCTGTTCAGGTAATCAATACACTTCAAGATTTTCTTGGGAAGGTGATTCAGGGAGGTAGCAAAGAAAGTAACTTCGTGGGTCCACTCATCTGGTTGAAGTTACCACCATTTACAGTGTCCTAAGCTGCAGAGTGCTGAGGATGTTTTCACGGGCTATCTGTCCCCTGGGCATTTGATTCTGTACCGTGGATGTATTCATTTAGATGTATTATTGCCATCAAAGGTGGCTCAGGACTATCTCTCCTTTCCCTGTCCTGAGTTGACACCACTAGAAGCAGTACTTCATATCAACCACTAATAAGAAGTGATGTCTTTGAAAGGGCTGTCTCAACTTATTGAAAAACTTCAATGTAAGTCTTTAAAGACACATTCTAGTGTATTTTTAGGCGGGGGAGGAAGGGGTGTGTGAAATCCACAAGACTATTATTTTTTCTCTGTTTTCTTACAAACTTGTTTTTGTTTTCTCGCTACTCCTTGTGCCTCATTTACCTTCTATTTCTACATATAAATCTATGTGGATTTTTGTGCTAGCATGGTCTAGTGATTTAGAACAAGAAGAAGGTAGATGGACCTTGGTTTCCAGTTCCTTCATATTTCAGTTGCTTTCTTCATTTCTTCATATTCCTTTGCTACCCAAGGTAATACTTCGGGTGCCTGATCTAACAAACTATGAATATTTGAAAGAAAAATATAACTATAACAATATTTATTTTTATGTGATTTCCCCTGCCGCTTTTTTGGATGATTCTATCAGAGTTCAGATAATTTTCACCGAGATGGCAAGTAAGGTGCAGGGCAATGCTATTCTCTGACAGCATGGGTGTCATCTATGGATGAAACTTTGAAAAAGTCATCTATGTTATTTATGTTGGCATGGACACTGGAACAAGCAATAACATGGTGTTCACTGTTTCTCTAGCTGCCAGTGTTCACCAGTAAATTCTCCTGCCTCCAAAGCCCTGATGTGGGATGCTCCATTCCACAGGCCATTTCTCAGCTGCACACAGTAGCTATGCTGCTGCTCAGAACTGTTGGTAGGAGGATGCAGGCAGCTCCCTCATACTCTAAATCCAGTGCACAATGCTGCTCATGGCTTTTCTGGTTTAGTGTAAGGCTAATGACCATGACTACATCATTATAGAATCATAAAATCATTTAGGTTGGAAGAGACCTTCAAGATCAACCTAACTCTGGCACTAAACCATGCCCCTGAGAACCTCATCTACACATCTTTTAAACACCTCCAGGGATGGTGATTCCACCACTTCCCTGGGCAGTCTGTTCCAGTGCCTGACAATCCTTTCCATGAAGATTTTTTTCCTAATATCCAATCTAAACCTTCCCTGGCACAACCTGACACCATTTCCTCTTGTCCTATCACTTGCTACTTGGAGAAGAGACCAACACCCTCCATGCTACAACCTCCTTTCAGGTAGTTGTAGACCACAATAAGGTCTCCTCTCAGCCTCATGTTCTCCAGGCTAAACAACCCCAGCTCCCTCAACTGCTCCAGACCCCTCACCAGCTCTCTCCAGCACCTCAATGTCTTTCTTATGATGAGGGGCCCAAAACTGAACACAGGATTCAAGGTGGGACCTCGCCAGTGCCGAGCACAGTGGCACAATCACTTCTCTGGTCCTTCTGGCCACACTATTCTTCATACAAGCCGGGATGCTGTTGGCGTTTTTGGCCACCTGGGCACACTGCTGGCTCATGTTCAGCTGGCTGTCAGTCCACACCCTCAGGTCCTTTTCCGCCAGGCAGCTTTCCAGCCTGTCCTCTCCAAGCCTGTAGCGCTGCCTGGGGTTGTTGTGACCCAAGTGCAGGACCCAGCACTTGGCCTTGTTAAACCTCATGCAACTGGCCTCAGCTCAACAATCCAGCTGGTCCAGATCCCTCTGTATGGCCTTCCTGCCCTCCAGCAGATCAACACTCCCAACCAACATGGTGTTGTCTGCAAACTTACTGAGGGTGCACTCAATCCCCTCATTCAGATCACTGATAAAGAGATTAAACAGAACTGGCCCCAATACAGAGGCCTGGGGAACACCACTTGTGACTGGCCACCAACTAGACTTGGGTTCGTTCACCACAACTCTTTGGGCCCAGTCAAATGCACATTAATAAACAGATGTCTTAAAAACGCCCACCTTTTTAAATTTCAGAACCAATATTTTTAGAAAAATGTCATAGAAATAATTCACAAAATATGAAATAGGGAAACTGAAGTTCACACTAAATGTAAAGTTGTCTCATCATCACAACTCAGGTAATTGTGTTCTATCCTCCAGAAAAATGTTTTGATCCAAAAGGCACTAAAACATAAGGTTAGATTTCTCTGACATCAACAGTCATTTAACAGGTCTTTATTTAAATATCACATAAATATTGGAGACAGAGGTTTGGGCCCTGTGTTTGCAATGATCCCATACATTTGCTTCTGTTTTTACATCTTAAGATGCCTGAAATTCTCTTTCTGTTTATAAGTAGGGAAACAGAGGCATAAGGAGATTAAATGTCTTGCCCATCGTGTGAATCAACCCTGTAGATCCTCTTTTTCGTTATGAAAAGCACAAATTATTCAACCTCAAATGATTTATTTCTCTGATAAGAGAACACAATGTTCTCAGCAAAGCTACCAGGCCAACCAAATATATTTCCCATAGGCAAAGGAAAAATGTGTATAGCTACTTCCAGTATCTTGCTGGGGAAATCATCTGCCCAGTATTACTGGATGTTCTGTTCTTTTTTTTTTTTTTTTTAATTTTCTTTCCCATACTTTCTGCATGGTCTTCATTTATTTTGTGGCTGATGGCAACATCTCCAGACAGGTTCTTCCACAGCAAACACTGTGGTTTTAAGTGGGCTGCTGCATGAGAAATATGCCCAGCACCTGCCATGTGAAAGAAAATGAGCATATCATTTCAGCAACACACAAGCCTGGGGACCCACTGCAGAAAGCGCATCCCAAATCTGCTGTTTGCTGTTGCTGCACAGTTGGGTCGGCACTTTCCATGCTCTTGCCTCTGATTTTATTTCCCCCCCCCTCTTTATTAGGCAAGTACTCCTGGCACATGCAGATCCCGCAACTTGCTGCCACTGAAATTGCTATTCCCAATACAGATGGTGGGAAGAGGAATTGAACTGCGGCTCCTTTGTGTAGTCACCTCTATACAATGGTCACCAGCATGCAGAGCCACATGCCAATTGCTGGTGTATATTTGGTTGACGTTTCAGACCCAACTTCGCACCCTTCTAATCATTAATCAACAATCAGACAAAGGATATATTGCTGAACCCAGACAGCAGCCAATACAGACCTCTAATACATTATAGATTCTCTGTCAGCACATTTATTTATTGTTTGCAGTGTTCTGTTTGAAAATCCCTACGCTCTTTCACTTTATTTATTTATTTACTTATTTCTCTTTAGCTGGATTTAACAAAGCAGTGCAGCTTCATTTATTAATGTTTTTTACAAACCCTGAATGGTGGATTAGTTTACATAAAATACATTTATAATATTATTCTTGGTATTTACCACAACTTGCCAAAATCTTTAGCAAATATGCCATTAAATTAAATAGTATTATATTGCATAGGCAGTATCAGAGTATGGTTTTTCATCTGCTAAATATCCAGTGAATCATTTTATCTTTATTTAACACTATAATGAAGGTTGACTACCAGCTTAGAGAGAAATGAATATACATTTGTCTATACTTCCAGTATTCAGTGAGATTTGTCACAGTATCATAAAAGCAAGCAACAGTAAGGGCCACACTGTTCTGTGGTCAGGCTTGAACACAAACGCATCAGCGGAGCTTGGGTCCTGCGCAGCGTGTAACCATGCTCTGCTATCAACTTAATGTTAAAATTTGTATGTCCTGGCTTCTGATTTATAATATCATTGATAAACAGTAAAAAGGACAGGCATGCCATAAAGTTTATGGATGGAGTGATGGCATGCACAATGATGTCTCATAAAGAATAAAGGGGGAAAAGTTATTTATTCTTGTGGATTCAAGAACCAAAATACAGATAGACTGGCTGCGTGCACAGAATTTTTCATAAATATCCCACAGTGCACCCTGTTGTACAGCAGCCATACATTAATTAGAGTATTCAGCAGACACTGCAATGTGTTACACTCACCCAAGTGAATCTTCATTTTTCACATGCAGGGCCTTACTAATTAAAATCAGCTTTGCAATTAAATGTGGAAAATTGTGTTAAACTTTCAAGCGTGGTTTAGAAAAAAATGTATTTATTTTTAGGGTATTTTATTTTGATGCAAATGAATTTTCCATCAAAGTGAGACCAGTAAAAGGGAGGTATGAGGATTTCTCTTTTTTGTATTATAGATGCTCCTCTCAGTTGCAAGTTGCAATGCTCCACTATCTCTGTGCCAGTACCTGGCCCTGTTCCAATGCTTTTAGTGAGTGCTATCTGTCAAGGCATGAATAATACAGCCCCTAGGCTGTCGGCAGAATCCAAATGAGGCATACATCAGGAAGCAAGCACTCGACTTTAGCTCCAGAACATGCTCCTGTGAAGACAGGCAATTATTCACCCACGGCTGCAGCCATGGCAATCAAACTGGTGGGTGAAAAGGTATATGAAATGAAAAAATTTGAATAAGAAATATGGCACAACAAGCCACAGAAATCCAATAATTTTCTAATAAGAGAGAGAGATTTGAGTCTTTTAATTTTGAAGTTTGGGAGCCTGAATTATTTCACTCACTCTGTTCTAAAATATAGACAACTAAACTACAGTATATAATGTCAAGGCAATACAAGTGTATGTGGGGCTTTTCCTAATCAAAACCGTAATGCTAAACTCTAAGGTATTTATAAATTAAAGTAAATCTGTTGTATGAAGTGATAAATCTCATACTTAAAAATCAAAAGATGGTCAAAAGAATTCTATCTGTATAATATAATAGAAACAGAGACAGTCCAGTAAAGCAACAAAGAACTGGTTGATATTGAGAAATTTGATGGAAAATTAAAATGCAATATATTTTATAAGGTTAGGGACAATTCACACATCATAGATCCAAACATTATTTTATGATCCCTCTTCATTTTCGAGACTGGCTTCTTTTTGCAAGATACTGTATCAGTGATTAATGAAAAACAAATCTCTTACAAACGCAATATGAACTGAAGAAAAGGCATGCAGAATTCCTTGGTAAGTTGTTTTTTACCTGAACTCTTATTTTCAGCAATGAAATTGTATCATTATTTCCATTTTAGATCTGAAATGTTTATAATTTGGCCTTAACAATTCATCCTTCACTGAAATTTGATGCATATTTGATGCATTTGATGCAGACTAAGATGGTGTTTTGCTTTAATTTCTATACAATGGCTTTATTTGCTTTCAGATATGCACTGACATATGCATTAAAGAATCCTGAATCAATATACATAGTGTCACGCTATCAGCTTAAGATTCTTTTTGGGGCTCCTATTTGTTAGAATGTGTTTCATTCTGAGGCATGTGGCATTTGGAAAGTGAAATCCAGTTAGGATTTTTGTAATGTGTCTACACACCTATTTACATGGCAAAGCATAGGCATCTATTTGGTATATGATATGCTTAAAAAAATGCTAAATGCAGAGCAACACAGTAGATCATAATATTTCTAAAACCATCATTCACATCTACTCAGTAAATAACACAGGCCAGTTTGCATTGTTACTCCAGAATAACTACTGTGTAACTGTGGAATTTGTTCCTGCAAAACCTAGACCAAAAACTGGACTTGCTTTTACATTTGCATACATAGAATGTGAATCCTGCTGTCTTTAAAGCTGATGAATGAAACTGGCAAAGTTCCTACTAATTGCAATGAAACAACACTCAATCTATGTTTTTCTTCAGCTACTTAGCAGACAGACGTCCTGAAAACACAGTTCTGGGAACACTCTCCTGGTGTGGTTTGAGTAACAGCTACACACCCAGATGGATTGTTCACAGTGGAAAGTGTTCAGGGATCTGGACCAAGCTTATTGTTCAAAATTAATTCACAGCTCTGAACATTCATCATTAGGCTGCTATCCGGAGTGGATGTGAAGAACTACCAACTATACAAAATGAACAGCATCAGGAGTATGGTCCAGGGAGAAGGTCTGGTTTTCACTTCGAGGTTTGAATTCTTTTATCCTCTCCAACACTATCTGAATGTGTTTACGGCTTATTTTTTTGTTTTGGTTTTGTTTTCATAACTTTCACAAGCTTTGTCTTTTTATTTTTTAGGACCTGGTGCTGCGAAGATCCATGCGTTTAACTGCACACCCTGTGAGTAGTTCAGCTGGTTGCAGGTGCCTGGAAACATACACAAGTAGTACTGAAGTCCTACCTGTGTAAACTCTAACGTCTACGCACTGCCTCCTGCTGTGCAACATCAACAGTGCTAGATGGTTCATGATAGCTTTATGTTTCTAGGTAATACTAAAACACAAAAAGAAAGAGCTGAGTCTGTTCTGAAGAAGGCAGGCACACCACCTAACTTCGGGCACTCACGTTCAGTGCGCACACTGCGCTGCTAATCTTTCTCCAACTTCCTGTGCAGTCACTGAAGACAGGAACTTTCGCTGAGTTAATTTTAGAGATCCTGGCACCCTGGCCTGAAGTGCCCTGCAGAGCAGCCTGTCCATCTCAGCTGTCTTGTAGCGTGACCAACCAGCAAGCTAAAATTAAGCATCAAACCTAAGAGCTGAGAGCAAAGTACCAACTGAGTCACGCAAGGTTTCACTTCAAACTAAGATACGACACAAAGAAAAAATCATAAATGTGGAAATGATACAACAAGCTGTTACCATTACCACCGTTACCCAACCAGTACCAGCCTTGTGTTTTGGTATGCCTCAAGGGAAATACCAGTGACATGTAAGGCCTGCTGGTTTCCCCAGCTAACCCTAACACTGCAGCCCTTCCATAATTAAAAATACAATTGCAGTACAAAACATATGATAAAGGTCTCCTTCAACTTCTACCTGATATTTTATCAGCACAAGAACATTTCATCCCCTGAGTCTGTCTGAAAATTTTAAAGGATCTGTTTATTTCACTGCAAGTTTAATGTAGTATCTGAACACGGTTTTCACTGTCACATTGCTATTACAATCACAACATTATAATGAAAAAAAAAAAGCCCCGAAATTCCAGAGACTTCAAGATGTTATAGAAAAAATAGAATTCTGGAGAGCTCTGACTACATCTAGTGGAAGCAAATACATTTCATTCCTAATAACGAGCCAGTCTGGTATTGTGAATGGAAAGGTCTTAACCTCATTAAAATGCTCTCTAGGTCTTAACGGAATTGAGTTAGGCATCAGCTGAGATATGCAATTCCCTGAACACATTAAATTTTTAAGACAGTCTGATTTCCTTGGAATAAATGTTTGAGGGTCTTTCCCACTCAAATGGCAAAACAGAAAAGAGAAAAAGATAAATTCCTTTAGGTTCTTTCATAAACTAAAATTTAACATGTGTTGGTTGGATTAGATAAAAAAATAATTCTCTTTTAGAAAGTAAATATGTATGTTGTAAACCACAACAAAGAACTTTGTGCTTTTACAGTAAGACATATATTGGTTAGATATATTTTGATTAGTGGACTGGCAATTAGGATGGCAAGAAAACATAAAAACCCCGCAAAATATTTAGCCAGGAGAAAAAAAAAAAAAAAAAAGAATTTTTGGTGTATTTCCAATTTTTATTCTTTGTGCATCCGCCCAAAATTTCATTTAATTAACAGTTCTAAGATTCAGTCTGTTCGTGTACTGACATACCAGAATCATGTCAGGAGAGCAAAATGTGGAATTAATGTCTCAAAACTGCATGTAATCTTTCCATACCTCACATCTATTCCTTCCCTCTCCCCCAAAAAGGGTGATTTTACACAAACACAGACAATTCAGAGCCATTTTAGAGCAATTCAGAAGAAAAGCTGGATTCTTTTTTAAGCTGAAGTGTTTCATTCTGTATCTTTCAAGACTTCTGTTTTTGAAATTTGCATGAAATCTCATGAAGTGTGAAGAAATGTACCTAGTTACAGTCTTGTAACTAGAAAAGACATTATAATCATGTCATTTAACTGTTGACTGCTTGTGAAATTACTAAGGGAAAAGAAGGATCGGGTGTCATTCATTAATTACTGGTGATGCTTGTATTTACGTGAAGAAAAATGGACAATAGAAATCCATGGTTTGAAATGAAAAGTCACAAGTGAATTCAAAAAGAATGTAAGGCGAATCATTTTGGCTACTTCTCCTAAACCAGTGTTCCAACCTAATCAAATCCTTCAAATAACCACAAAAATGTTACCACTTGCATGAGTGGAAACAAAAAAAAATCAGGAAAAGAAATCTGGAGAGAATTATTTTATGGTTTATATTGTTTAAATGTAATTTAAAAGCATTTTAATACCAGGCATATCACATTGGTTTAATTTTGAAGGTATTTTCTGGATTTGTCCCTGAGTTTCATTCACTGATAAGAAAAAAGGCAGATGAGTGGACTGAGTGGCACTGAGTGGACCGAATGTCACTGTTTGGTACCTTTTCCTGTTTCAAATAAATGCCTTAACCACAAACATATAATTTCAATTTAATTCATTAAAAAATACATGCCCTCATTACAAACCAGTTATCAGAACTGGTGTGAAATATGTGTTCTTATAAACATCACAAGTGCTTTAAAACCAGAGAAAGTCAACAATGAAAAAAATCTTAACAGTTCAAGGAGAATTTAACACTGGTTTGAACATCTCTTTCTATTCGGAACAACAGCCATTTTATCTCCTACAAGGGGCTGCTGTACAAAGTATATTGAAAGAAATGCATAGCATGTGAAAAAAAATAGTGTATTCTAGAGCTATTAAATGTTAAAAATATTGCACAAGAAATTCATAGACAAATGATTCAGGAAAGGAATGTTGTTTATCCAGATGTACAACGCTATTGACATTGCAGTCACAGAAATGTAAAGACTGAGCTCTAAATTAATTCGAAGCACGTGTAGAATGTGTAACACATGCTATCTTAATAGATAATTAACAATAAATAGCTAAAAACATTTTCTTAAAGGAGATGCCCCCATATATCATGGTTTCAAAACTGAAGATATTTATAACTACAATATAACATATGAACCATGAATTCTTATTATCATTTGTCTTAGGCTCTGACCTTTGAATCTAACGTGATCATCAAACTTAAATGTTCAGAAGCTCGTTTCCATTCATTTACAAAATACATTAAATAATGGAAGTCACACTGGCACCAACATGTCAGCAGGGCCAAATTTTAATTTGTGAGACATGACCAAGAGAAATGTATGCAAAAACAGAGAGAAGACTGACAATGAGAACAAGCTTCCTCAGCAAAAAATGGCAGTTAGATTTTATGTGACATTCACAAAGAAAAAAATAAGTGAATCCAAATGGCTTCTTGAAAGTCTAATTGTTAATTTCTATCATTGTTTGGTTTATCAAGGTCATGCCAGATAACTTGTTTACCAAATCTCCCCACTTAATTATGAAAAATTACATATATTACCTTCTGTGCCTTGCATATTTGCCACTGACATGACCACTGCCATCACAGCCAGGCGTGGGACAGCTGTGAAAGAGAGAGAATTAATTAAATAGGTGCCGGTGTGCTGTAGAAAGATTATACTAAAAGCAGGCAGTAGGTATTATAGAGATGGAGGGCAACAAAGACAGAAAGAGAAATCAAATAACTGAAGGGAAAAAAAAAAAGACGGGATGCTTTTTATTAGCAAGTCTCGAGGGAATTAATTTCATCAGTGCAGCAGGGCATGAGCAAACCACCAATGAACTTGAAAGTGCATTATACCCATTAAAAGGCTTGAATTTTCTAAATTGCTAATGGGGATACATTTTACACTCAGAGCACTAACCTGAACAGCTCTTGTATGGCTGGTTCCACGGGAACTGCAGAGAGATGGAAAATATATAAAAATTTATCATCTATTACAAGTACCCCTCTTCTACAGAAAATTACCAGAAAGGTTGTGTAAAAGCAAGGGTCAGAATGCATCGTGCAAAGAGATTCTGGAGGATGGAGGTCACCCTGAGCGGGGGCCTTGAGTGATTTACTGAAGCAAGAGACGTACCTCGAACACCTTTGGAGCGTGTGCGATGGCGCTTCTCGTCTGCATCCACCTCCATCTGGGAATAGATTAGCAGGCAGTCAATGTTCTTATCCTGCATGCACAGACTATCAATGCACAGACTGATACAGTCTCTCACACAATTTATTGACAGTATTTTAATTCCATTTTATCCTGTAAGGCAAAGTCCACCTTACAGGGGATTTTTAGGATCTTTATGCTTATTTAAAAACAGAAAATGAGGTAATTTTTGCTTTAATCAGTTTATTTGCATGCTCTGCTTTCATAGCAAATTGTGTGCACCGAAGCACTGGTTCCTCTTTTTGAAGGGCTATTTCTGACATAAACCCCTGATTACTCCCATGTGTTTTGAAACAAGGATTCAACAGATTTCTATACAATTTAAAACTAAAGTCAAGAGCTCACACACCACAAGTCACTTTCTAACTGAACACTTTGCGGTGGCAAAGGGAGAAAGGAATAATGGCTGAAAAGGACATAAAGAGTCATCATTAGAACTGCAAAGATTTCATGTTATTTAATATGCCATTATGACCTTTGCCAATGTGTTTCGTTGTTTAGATGTGTTTTTCACATTTCAGGCATGTGCTCACTTGTTACACACGGCTAAACCTTTACCTTCATTTTTTAAACAGCATGCCTATCTGACACAGCTCTCTATGCAGTAATAAATACACAGTAATCTTAAATCTTTACCAGACAGGGGCAGGGCTGCAGATTAGATCTCGGAAAGTATCATAAACACTGATCTACAGCAGTTACCATGAGGCCACATGGTTTCTTTGGATCTTCCATGTACTATTGTCACCAGACTTTCAAAGGTAAATGGCACAGACCAGCTAGAGTTTATGATTTTGTACAAAACAAGGTGATTGCACTGAACTATGCTGAGAGACTGTGTCAGGGAAAATATGTGCAGGATTTGTATAATCAGCCGCTTTGGATGTGGAAGAACGGGATGGCAAGATGGATCCGCAGTGGTTCGTACACAGAGATGATATTGTAAAGGTCAGGAAGCAGAGAAATCAACCACAGGGCTCCAGTTCCCCCGGGGGGGGGGAAAAAATCAGTCATTGGTTTATAGCAATATTCTTGGACTGATATCTGGTAAGAATGTCACATGTCTCACCCCAAAACAAAGAAACAGGTCCAAGTGACTTGCAGTTAACCCTTTAATAACCTAGCTTTCTTTGGTCAGCACCTTAACACAAATGATGGAGGTAACTAAGAAGGAAGAAATTACCCACCAGATCATGATATTCTGTTTCACTTTACTAAAAAGAAAACAGTACATTGTGCTATTCTGTAACTCCTGCAACGCAAAGGGACTTGACAGGAGACCAGAAGTGGAGTTATTTGATCCTCAGCTTAGTGCGTTTTTTAAAGAGTTTGGAAGATGTTATCTATCATCGTTTGTCACCACTCAAAAAATCTGCTGAAAGAACTATTACGATCTTAACCTGGAAATGTTGCCCAGGTTGTTATGATAGTCTGTGTAATTTCAGAAGAGGCAAACTATAACACAAAATAGATTTGCCTGTCTTTCTAAATGAAGGTAAGCACTTAGAAAATGCTGTGAGTACACTTTCAGCTACACTGACAGTCTAAGAAGAAATCACTAAGCTGGAAAAGCCGCCATAGGATTCACACAGTCCAGATCCAGAAGCAGGTCAAAGAGGTGAAGAATGCTTTTAAAAGCTGCACTGTTACTTTAAATTTTGTTGTGTATCCTTCATAGCCTGCTGCTTCTCCAGAACGGCAAGGATCTACCTGCCTTAGTCTGTGACTTAGATGCCCTGTAGTACATGGAAACGTCTTGGATGCTCCAGAACACCGCAAATGATGGCAGGTGCCTAGGTTCAGCCAAATGAACCTTGCTTTAACTTTATTTATATGCTCACTCACAGATCTTTGAGACTTTATGTGTCACGTCAAAGCTTCAGCCTTCATTCTTCCAGGTGTTCAATGTTGGATGCTGGGAGGAAGCAATCTCCTGAAGTTCTACATGAGGCACATATTGGTTATGTGAAAGGAGGGTCACCTGTCAGCCCACCACAGCGTCCCCAGACGCACTCCTGACATTTCCATTGGAGGGAATAGAATTCTGCTCCTGGGGCCATTAACCTCACACAAACATAGACTTCCTCACCATTCTTACATGCAGAAAATGGAAACATGGTCCTTACTGACTCATAAGGAGTTCACCTCAGTAGTCCTACTTTATTCACAACTTTTACATCACAGTTCTGCAGAATACTGAGTCACTGTTCCAGAAGAGAATGTGTGGACCATGAGAACGAGCTGGCTAGAGTTAGTTTTAGCCTGGCATCTAAGAGAAGACACCTAAAAGATTATGTATGAAAGCAAAGAGCAAGGCATCACGAGTACGAAGAAAGGAAATTCTTCATATGGCTACAAAGAGAAGCTCTAGAGATGAAAATGCAAAAGTCTATATTCTTAATTCTGAGAAGGAAAAAAAAAAGTCTTGATGGAAATTAAATCTGGTAAGTCATAATTAAAAATAATCAAAGTATTGGATATGCTGTACTTAGGGATGACGGGCAGAGAGAGGTAGAGCTTGCAACTCTGTATCACTGCTATGTGCATTAGTGTTATTGAAGATTCACAGAAACAAGACCCTGGATAGTTATAGATCAGTGCTCTAATAAATCACAAGGTGTAGCACAAGAGAAGGTCTCTTATATTGGAAGGTGTGTTAAAGACAAGCAAATAGGAGAGAAAACAGGTTGAGTAGTTTCCTTCTCACTGGAAAAAAATGGATAGGAAATAAATCTGTGTTGCGGTGAAGGATTCTTATGGAGCAGCAGATGAATGATATAACAACAGGAATATCCTTGAAGTTTCGGAAGATTGTATTTGATAAATTTCTTGTGCAAGAAATTACCTAACCAGATAAATGAAATTCTATACTAAGTCTCCCTTTTCTGGGTAAAAATGCAAAAAGGCCCTGTGTGGTCACCTGCATGCAGGCAACTAAGACTTGTTACGTCTTAATGTACAGAATCTGAACCCAATGACTACACCAAAGACGCACACACAAACACAAGGTGCTTTAAAAGTGTCAGTAAATGAAATCTGGAATTAAACATGAGCCAAACTAAGAAGAGAGTCTTTAAACATAAAATTACTGTGATTAGGAGCAGTTGAAAAATACTTCATTAAAGTTTTTTTTAAAAATGCATAATCACACCAGAAGGATTCAGCAATTTAAAAAAAAAAAAGAGAGAGAGAGAGAAAGGTTAAAACTCAGCAATTCATAACTTAAAAAAACACCTTGTAGCTCATGAAGATTAAAAAATAATTCATATGCATGTATAGACATGTAGGGCAGTTTACTAGGAAACATGAACTATCGATACGGAGAACTAAAAATATTTTATTATTATTATTACTTTGAGATATTCAATAGCTAGTATCAATAACCATGAAGAATTTTTTTAAAAAGTAAAAAAGCAGCTATTCGTTATTTTAAAATCCAAGTCCCAGGCATCATTTAGCCCCCTCCAATTAACATAGCCTGATCATCCTCCAAGACATTGCTGTTGATATGTTACAATCCTGAGCACTTAGGAAATGCTGGAGAACTGAAATAAAAATCTGAAAAACTGGTTCTTGTAACTGTTCAAGTTAACCTTTACTAAGTGCTGAGGGGATGGTGCGGTGCACTAAGTTAATCTTCCTGACGTTGACCCTTGGTAACATCATACAAAAGCTGTTAAGGGTTACAAGACGATGACATAATTAGTACCAGTCAACACTTTATCATGGAAAAATCTGTAGCTGACAACACCTGAAACTGCTTGTTGATAATACTTCCAAATTCCTTGATAAAGGTAGCTATGTTAGGATATAGCATACTTAGACACCTTCTAAACATTTTGCTTTCTCATACTGAATGTTCAGACAATAATATAATCACTTCATAAAATTGGCATATTTATAATGGTTGATGAATATTTCTGCAGAAAAACATATTACGTATAAAAATTATTTTCTTTACAAAAGCACTTGTAAAAATTAAAATACATATATTTAATATGAGCCTTACCACTATAATTCCGCAGGCGTGTCTTTTAGCCCTATAATATTCAGTATTTTCACCAGTACTTTGGAAGATTATAAGATGCTGAAATATGCAGGTAACACAGAAATTAAGAGCGGTAAACTATGCTGGAGACAGACCAGTAACATATACTGGCCTGAGTCATTTGGCAGATTTGGCTCATTTGACGAACATGACAGTGCCAAGGTCCTGCACCTATGAACAAAGAATGTGGGCCATGCATGAAAGACTAAAGCTCATCACTGGTAAGGCAATATAAGCCAGGAGGAGCTGGGCAGCCAGATGAGCATGAGGGATTTCTGCACTGCTGTAGCTGAAGGGCAGAACATGATCCATAGCTGCAAAACCTTTAAGGCTGTATTAATTTTCCAGGAAACCACTGAGGTATTCAGATACGGTCAGTAACTTCTAACAATAAAGGGCAAGTTTTCATCAAGCCCTCATCTACTTTTCTGTTTGCTTTCCAGATAACCTGTTGGAGAATTCAGGTTTTTACAGTACATAGATTTGAGGCTATGAGTCTCCTCATAGAGTTAGCTGAGACTAAGCTTCCAAAAGTTTCACAGTCACCACTGCTCTCCCTGTCTCTAGATACGCTCACATAGCTATCATAAAGGCTCCCTCAGCGCTCCCAGCAGCTCCAGAGCTTTGGGTGCCTTTGCAAGACAAATGGTGATTTTTTTGCTCCCTCCTGGGGAGGTAGTTCAGCATTTTCTTCCCTTGCAGACAGGTAGTCCTCAGAATGATCATTCTTCTTAAAATTGTCAGGGTATCTGAACTTCTTGCTAGAAGCATGGAGGCTGAAAGGTTCAGTCCCAAGTTCCAAAACTTTCAGCTCAGACAATGCTTGCTTAGTGAATTAAACTGGTTTCCCTCTAGCTGTGATGTACCAGAAGTCTAGAAAGCCAAGAACTCTGTGATTCTAAGAGCCTTAGATCTGGACTTGCAAAATTTTTCCTTCCCACTTTGGTTTATTCAAAATCAAAAACTGGATTCTCACATACTCTCCAAAATTGCCCAATGTTTCCTTGGGTAGAGCATTCACTGTCTATACTACAAAAAGGTAGAAGGTGATCACTTATGACTTTAAAAAATCTACGTCAAGTACTAGTATATACTAGAATTACTGTGTAATTTTTATTGCCAATCAAACACGTTGCTAAAATTATTAAAAATCTCACTTTTTCCTAATCAGTAGTATTAGACATACTCATAATGTGATAAAAGCAAAATGTTCAAGACAAAAAATGTGATTTCCTGAAAATGTAATGAGTTGATACAAAGACTGCAGTTCAAAAATGTATCGCGTTGTGACTATCAAGTTACTCAGTAAAGGCAGATTTTCAGTCAGCCATGCTATAAGATTCAAATTTCTACAGGTAAGATTCCTTTACTACTTTTACAGCCAATGTTTGCCCAGCTTTTATTTTTATAACTTTAAAAAATTACATTATTCTATGTAAAAGTTAAAGTGAAAGGATTTAAAGAATTTCTTTAAAATCTAATATCTCGAAGAATGGAGGAGCCGACCAGGAGAGGTGCACTGCTGGACCTCATCCTCACTAACAAGGAGGGTCTGGTCGAAGCAGTAAAGGTTGAGGGTTGCCTTGGTTGCAGAGACCATGAAATGGTGGAGTTCAGGATCTTGTGTGGCAGGAGCAGAATAGCAAGCAGAATTGCAACCCTGGACTTCAGCAGGCAAACTTTGGCCTTTTCAAACAATTGCTAAGGGAAATCCCATGAGCAAGGTTGCTTGAAGGTAAAGGGGCCCAAGATAGTTGGTTAGTGTTCAGGGACTGCTTCTACCAAGCTCAAGATCAGAGCATCCCCACACATAGGAAGTCAAGGAAGGGAGCCAGGAGACCTGCGTGGTTAAACAGGGAACTGCTGGGTAAGCTCAAGTGGAAGAGGAGAGTTTATAGATCATGGAAGGAGGGGCTGGCCAGTTGGGGAGAATGTAAGGCTGTTGTCAGAGGATGTAGGGAGGCAGCTAGGAAAGCTAAGGCCGCCTTAGAAGTAAACCAGGAGAGAGGGGTCAAGGACAACAGAAAGAGCTTTTTCAAATACGTGGCAGATAAAACTAACACCGGAGGCAATGTGGGCCCACTGATGAACGAGGTGGGTGCCCTGGTGACAGAAGATACAGAGAAGGCAGAGTTACTGAATGCCTTTTTTGTCTCTGTCTACTCTGCTGTAGGCTGTCCTGAGAAGCCTCGTATCGATGAGAACCCAGAGGAAGGCAGGAAAATGGAGGAGTTTGCCTCAGTTGATGAGGACTGGGTTAGGGAGCAATTAGGCAATCTGGACATCCATAAATCCATGGGTCTGGATGGGATGCACCCGCGGGTGCTAAGGGAGCTGGCTGAGGTCATTGCTGGACCACTCTCCATCATCTTTGCCAAGTCTTGGGAAATGGGAGAGGTGCCTGAGGACTGGAGGAAAGCAAATGTCACTTCGGTCTTCAAAAAGGGCAAGAAGGAGGACCCAGGTAACTGTAGACCGGTCAGCCTCACCTCCATCCCTGGGAAACTGATGGAACGACTTATCCTTGGTGCCATCTTAGGGCATATCAGGGATAAGAGGGTCATTAGGGGCAGTCAGCATGGCTTCACCAAGGGTAAGTCATGCTTGACCAACCTCATAGCCTTTTATGAGAATGTAACAAGATGGATGGATGATGGCACAGCAGTGGATGTGGTCTACCTTGACTTCAGTAAGGCATTTGACACAGTCTCCCACAGCACCCTTACAGCTAAATAGAGGGAGTGTGGTCTGGACAACCGAATAGTGAGGTGGACTGCGAATGGGCTGAAGGAAAGAAGTCAGAGAGTTGTGGTCAGTGGGGCAGAGCCTGGTTGGAGGCCAGTATCTAGTGGAGTGCCTCAGGGGTAAGTACTGGGGCCTGTATTATTCGATATATTCATCAACGATTTGGATGAGGGAATAGAGTGTACTATCAGCAAGTTTGCTGATGACACGAAGCTGGGAGGAGTGGCTGACAGGCCAGAAGGCTGTGCTGCCATCCAGCGGGATCTGGACAGGCTGGAGAGCTGGGTGGGGAAAAATTTAATGAAATATAACAAAGGAAAGTGTAGAGTCTCACATCTGGGTAGGAACAACCCCAGGTTCCAGTATAAGTTGGGGAATGACCTATTAGAGAGCAGCGTAGGGGAAAGGGACCTGGGGATCCTGGTGGACAACAGGATGACCATGAGCCAGCACTGTGCCCTTGTGGCCAGGAAGGCCAATGGCATCCTCGAGTGTAGTACAAGGGGGGTGGTTAGTAGGGTGAGAGAGGTTCTCCTTCCCCTCTACTCTGCCCTGGTGAGACCCCATCTAGAATATTGTGTCCAATTCTGGGCCCCTCAGTTCAAGAAGGACAGGGAACTGCTGGAGAGGGTCCAGCGCAGGGCAACAAAGATGATTAAGGGAGTGGAACATCTCCCTTATGAGGAAAGGCTGAGGGAGCTGGGGCTCTTTAGTTTGGAGGAGACTGAGGGGTGACCTCATTAATGTTTACAAATATATAAAGGGTGAGTGCCATGAGGATGGAGCCATGCTCTTCTCAGTGGCAAACAATGATAGGACAAGGGGTAATGGGATCAAGCTGGAACACAAGAGGTTCCACTTAAATTTGAGAAGAAACTTCTTCTCAGTGAGGGTGACAGAGCACTGGAACAGGCTGCTCAGGGGTGTTGTGGAGTCTCCTTCCCTGGAGACATTCAAAGCCCGCCTGGACATGTTCCTGTGCGACCTCACCTAGGCGTTCCTGCTCCAGCAGGGGGATTGGACTAGATGATCTTTTGGGGTCCCTTCCAATCCCAAACATACTGTGATACTGTGATACTGTGAGCCAGCACTGTGCCCTTGTGGTCAGGAAGGCCAATGGCACCCTCGAGTGTAGTACAAGGGGGGTGGTTAGTAGGGTGAGAGAGGTTCTCCTTCCCCTCTACTCTGCCCTGGTGAGACCCCATCTAGAATATTGTGTCCAGTTCTGGGCCCCTCAGTTCAAGAAGGACAGGGAACTGCTGGAGAGAGTCCAGCACAGGGCAACAAAGATGATTAAGGGAGAGGAGCACCTCCCTTAGGAGGAAAGGCTGAGGGAGCTGGGGCTCTTTAGTTTGGAGGAGACTGAGGGGTGACCTTATTAATGTTTACAAATATATAAAGGGTGAGTGCCACGAGGATGGAGCCAGGCTCTTCTCGGTGGCAAACAATGATAGGACAAGGGGTAATGGGATCAAGCTGGAACACAAGAGGTTCCACTTAAATTTGAGAAAAAACTTCTGCTCAGTAAGCGTGACAGAGCACTGGAACAGGCTGCCCAGGGGTGTTGTGGAGTCTCGTACTCTGGAGACATTCAAAACCCGCCTGGACACACTTCTGTGTAACATCATCTAGGTGTTCCTGCTCTGGCAGGGGCATTGGACTGGATGATCTTTTGATGTCCCTTCCAATCCCTAACATTCTGTGATTCTGTGATTTTGGGAATGAAATAAAATATGTCAAATATATTTCTCACAGTTAAAATGCTTCTTCTATATTCTTCTAATCAAAGAAACATGACCTGAAGAAAATTGTAAACAGTTTACATGAGCAGTGTATATCATATATGGTACTTTGTGCGATCTTCCTAAAAAAATTATAAACAGACTTTCGACTGTTCTCCTCAGAAAATAACAGGAAAATCCAAATTCTAAAATACCTTTTTCAGGATGTCTGTGTATCTCAAAAGCAATTTATTGCCTAATAATTATATTTGTCAATTATGGCTCCTGATAATCTGAGTATGTTTTCAGAAGATGGATATGTTTTGTGAACCTGTTTCATAAATAGGGTCCCCAAGTATCTCACTATATGAAAGTCAGTAAATATACTCCTAAACTGACCTCACTTCCAAATAATAGAAGACAAACAAATCCTGATTGGAACCAACACTGTGTGAAATAAATAAGAAAATAATATCCTAGATGTAAACTGAAAGTACAAGACACATTTTTTCACAATATATCTATTAATTTACTTTAAAAAGCTATTTGCTGTTTTCTGCAATTGTCATTAAGTTCGCTGTTAATCTGAACTCATGTAAAAAGACCCAGTAGAAAGATAAGGCAATTCTAAAGACTAACTAGAAAGAAGATGCAGAGTATATATTAACACAAGTTAACTGAAAATCTGGACTAAACTAATTTAAAGTTATTTAAGACAACTAAAAATATCAAAGCTTAGCATCTGATTCCCTACCATGGTAGTTAAACTACAAAGTTGTGGCACTATTTCGGAGTTACATTAAGATAACACTGTATCTGTCCTTACATTGCTCAACCTCAACCTAGAATGATCCAGGATTTTGGCACTATGTTGTTTTTTTTTCTTTTCAATAAATTTGTATTTTAAACTATTCAACCAAAACATGACCACAGATGTATAGATTTATTTGCAACTATTAAGCAGAAGGGAGAATTAGGTGAAGATTCTGAGGAAATAAAATGCACATATGAAGTAGACATAAATGTGTTCTCATAGTCTTGTAAATTCATTGTGTTCTAGGATATGATGACCTCATTTGTGGATGAATGGAGTACAGTAGATGTCATCTACCTGAGGTTCAACAACGCTTTTGACAGTGTTCTGGTATCCCATTATGACTATGTTTGCATAGTCAGTTCTCTAAAATCAGTTCTTAATATTCCAATCTTCTTAACCACATGTGGCTTATGACTGCTCTTAACAGAGTAGAATAACATTCAGACTCATGGTTTTGGCAGAAAACCAGTCTGATTCTCCCAAATATATTTAATGCACTTGTTTCTGATTGTAAGATCGACAAGACAAAAGAGAGACAAAACTGCAGGATAGAAAGTTACTCTAAGAAGCTACTGGAATGCTTAAGGAAAAGTTGGGCAGAAGGGAAAGCAATTTCCCTGTCATTTTAGGCCCTTTCCACCACAAACACAAGTGTATTCTTGGCATGCACATGTGAAATTTAGTTCAAATACTTTATAGCACCCTTTTCAAGTAAAAAGGCAAACTTTGTAAAAGAACTATCACATTTGAATCTTCCCCTCAGCAAAACACCAGCATACAACCATGCCCTCTTAGAGTAAAGTTGCAGAGGGATCTGCAAAGATAGAAGTTACAAGTTGAGACTATATATTACAAAGCGACCAAACAGGCAGGAGAGCAAATCAAGGACTAGAATATAAATGGCTCCTTTGTCCTCTTCCACTTGTGACGAACACACCAAGCTTTTATTGATAACAAGGAGAGTCCTTCTTGCTGAACAATAGGAGAATACATCCTTAGGACTTATTCTCAGACTTTGAGTGAGAGTCATTCTCCTGCTATTAAGCACAAAGGGAATGCAATCCTTCCATTTTCAGAAGAACACTGCAGGCAGCAACCAAATCTGTAAATGCAGGCCAGAATAAGTAGAATTTTGGTTAAACTCACAATTTCACCATATATTCTTTTTGTGAGTAAATACATTTGGGATTCATTGAATTACTCTGGTGGGAAGGCAGGAAACACTTTCAAGCATTTGTCATTGGCTGTGTGTCAGTGAGAGTGGAAAAGACCCAAAGTGCACACAGTTCATTTAAGCATTCATCCTCCTATTACTTTTTTTGACATTCTTAGACATGAGGAGCGAAAAAGTAGGTGGAAACAGCACTGGATCTATAGAACTTCTTTCTTGGGAGAGAAGTTATCCTTTCCATAGCCTGTGTTTTCCTTAAGATGCTTTGGGTATGTCTAGTGAGTCGGCTTTGGGACATAAGCTGCAGTAGAAGGAGAACTTCCATCTAGAAAAAGAGATGCAGAACGTGTCTACATATGACTTCAGGAAATGAGAAGGAAGATTATTTTCTTTATTCTTGTTGATTCTGAATGAAATTTACACAAAGTTAACTAAATTTCTTCTAGAAATTCTGATGGTACGGGGCTACATCCCTAAAAATAAAGACATTATCATATTTTTTATCCGATAGTCTAGCAGTTGTTAGTGAATAGTTTCCCAGTTCATCTTCTGAAATCAGTAAAACCCATGTGAAGAATTTCTCATCCACCATAAATCAAGGCAGTTTGGGGTGAACTGTCATCAGCCTCACTGCGTGATGATGGTCTCTTTTGCACAATTAGAATTAAGTATCAATACAATTGCTCAGTGTTACAAATCACCAAGCCATCAAATTATTGAGTCAGTCTTCTTATCTCAGTGAATACTTCAATGCTTCAGGTTAGCACTTTGGAAGGGAGATAAACCCCAAAATCTCTTGTAGCCTGGTGGACATAGTACTGTTCTGAGGGACAGAAGGCCTGGGTCAGAGATATGGCTTTAAACCTGGATCATCTTTCTCACTTTGTCTTGCTTTCATTGTAGACATTTGATGATGTAATGTTCTAGTTCAGATAAAAAGTTTTGTTTCAACTTAAAGCAAAATCTTTTAAAATTTTATTTAAATTTGGGGGATTGTTTGGTTGTTTTTTTTTTTTTTTTGGCTGCTCAACTGAAAAAAACCCCCAATGATTTGTTGATATACCAATATCAAAGACACAACCTTTTCAATTCTAGCATCTCAAAGCTGACCAAAGTCTAAACTTGGCTGTGAGGATGAAAAAGGTCGTGCAGAAAAGGCCTGACAGGGAGAACTTGTAGGATTTATTACCTAAAAACAGAGAAACAAGGGGATAAAAGAGCCAGTTGAGTGTAAATGGTTGGCTGATCAGTATGCTTGTCTGGCCATGCTGTGTGCCTGAGCAGCACAGGTTGTCCTACTGTTAAGATCCTTTCTCTTTCCTGGGTGGGGAACTCTCAATGTGTCCCTGGTGCCAGCAACTGCAGTGAGCATGGGTGTGAGAATGAATGTGACCACCAGCAAAGATCAAGCTGGACAAACCAGGGTGCAGGTGAAGTGTCCTGGCATCAGGGGTTCCGTGGGTCCCCAGGTGTGAGCCCGTTTGTCTCTATGGGCAGGAGCATGAGGGTTGGCTATGGGGTAAGGGTGTCCCAGCCAGCTGTGTGCAGGGGTGACGGTCTGCACCAGCGACTGGAGCAGGGCTGCAGCTGGGGGGTTCATGTGTACAGATGTTGGTAACTGGGGAGACTGGGATCCAGGGGCAGCTACTGGGCAGACTGTCTGGGACCAGCTGCTGGAGGGATCCACTGTGTATATATGGAGACACATACATATATGCATTTTCATTAGTGGCTCTGATGAGGCTGTGGGTGATGTCTGTGTCCACACGAGTGCTCTGTCATACCACAGTATAAAAAAGATATAAAGCTACTGGACAGTGTCCAGAAGAGGGCTGTGAAGTTGGTGAAGGGTTTGGCGGGGAGCAGCTAAAGTCACTGCATTTCTTCAGCCTTGAGAAGAGGAGACTAAGAGGAGACCTCATCACAGTCCACAGCTTCCTCACAAGGGGAGAAGGAGAAGGGGCAGGTGCTGAACTCTTCGCCCTGGCGACCAACAACAGAACCCAAGGGAAAGGCAGGAAGATGTGCCAGGGGAGGTTCAGGTTGGACATCAGGAAAAGGTTCTTCAGCCAGTGGGTGGTGGAGCAGTGGAACAGGCTCCCCAGGGAGGTGTCACAGCCTGACAGTGTTCAAGAAGAGACTGGACAGTGCCCTCAGACACATGGTGTGAACTCTGGGGTTGTCATATGCAGGGACAAGAGACGGGCTCGATGATCCTTGTGGGTCACTTCCAACTCAGGACACTGTTTATCTATCTATACCCATCCAGGATCTGTGTAACCAGCCATGTACATATGCATTTATGTACACACGCAGTATATACATGTGCTTTGTGTACATGTGCCTGCTGGGCATGCATCTTCAGCCTTGCTACTGATTGGACTTGGGACCATGGAGCAGCAGCAGCTTCTTCTCTTTTTGAGCTGTTACATCTGGTACGATTTATCTTCCACTAAAAATCCTATTCCCAAACACAGTGTGTTGAAAACTGACAAGTATATGACACCAGAAAGGTTACTTTTCTAATTCTCAAATTGAAGTATGGCAATTTCTTATATTTTGTACAGGAACAGAGGCAGAAAAGTAATTTAGCTCATGGCAGACTTAAATTTATTAATTATGGAAGGACATTGGTGAGAAGAGTGCTTTAAAAGAGAAAATACATTAGAAATTTTAGAAATGAAGAAGCCAATAAGACTTACTGAAATCTGAACAAGTAAATTTCTGTGACATGAAAAAAATCAAAGGTATTTCACGAAAGATTATTAAATCACTTCCACTCCTCACACCTGCTACATGCCAATGGTAAAGGTTCAAATTCCTTTTAAAAAGGGCATGATGCTGTGGGAAACAGTCTCTGCAAATGGGAACTAAGCTAAACTTGAGCATGCAAGCACATTCATTTCCATATTTGTTGCATTCCAGTCCTGCAACTCCTATTTTATTATTCTCTACTACTGAGCAGTATCTAACACCTCAAAGACGGCAAATAAATGTGGCACTTGAACTCCCTTTTAGAATGGAGTTAAATCCAATCCATTTAAACTAGTTCTGATGACAATTCACCTGTGTTTACCTTTACCAATGATGGTAAAACTACTTGCACAGGTCTGACATTTTCTTTCTGGATCAATGGATATGGAAGTTAAATGTTTTGCAAGATGGAAACGTGGTGGGACAGTTCACATGACTGGAATGTGGTCATGGATGGCTACGCCCTTTTCAGGAAAGACAGGCCAGCCAGGCGTGGTGGTGGAGTTGCTCTCTATGTGAGAGAGCAACTGCAATGTACTAAATTCTGCCCGGGAGCGGATGAGGAACGAGTTGAGAGTGTATGGGTCAGGATCAAGGGACAGGCTGGCAGGGGTGATACTGTTGTAGGTGTCTATTACAGGCCACCAGATCAGGCTGAGGAAGTTGATGAGGCCTTCTATGCGCAGCTGAGAGTGGCCTCACAGTCACAGGCCCTGGCTGTTGTGGGTGATTTTAACTTCCCTGATGTTTGCTGGAAGGACCATTCAGCCAGCCAGCCACAGTCCAGGAGGTTCCTCCAGTGCATTGATGATAACTTCCTCATGCAGATGGTGGAGGAGCCGACCAGGAGAGGTGCACTGCTGGATCTCATCCTCACTAACAAAGAGGGTCTGGTCGAAGCAGTAAAGGTTGAGGGCTGCCTGGGTTGCAGTGACCACAAGATGGTGGAGTTCAGCATCTCGTGTGGCAGGAACAGAATAGCAAGTAGAATTGCAACCCTGGACTTTGGCAGGGCTAATTTCGGCCTTTTCAAGCAATTGCTGGGGGAAATCCCATGGGCAAGACTGCTTGAAGGAAAAAGGGCCCAAGAGAGCTGGATTGCATTCAGAGATTGCTTCTTCCATGCTCAGGATCAGAGCATCCCCACACGTAGGAAGTTGAGGAAGGGAGCCAGAAGGCCTGCGTGGTTGAATAGGGATCTGTTGGGTATACTCAAGCAGAAGAGGCGAGTTTACAGGTCATGGAAGCAGGGACTGGCCACTTGGGAGGAATATAAGGCTGCTGTTAGAGGATGCAGGAAGGCAGCTAGGGTAGCCAAGGCCTCCTTAGAATTACAGCTGGCGAGAGGGGTCAAGGACAGCAAGAAGAACTTTTTCAAATACATAGCAGATAAAACTAATACCAGAGGCAATGTAGGCCCACTGATGAATGAGGTGGGTGCCCTGGTGGCAGAAGACACAGAGAAGGCAGAATTGCTGAATGCCTTCTTTGTCTCTGTCTACTCCGCTGGAGGCTGTCCTGGGGAACCCTGTACCCCTGAGACCCCGGATGAAGCCAGGTTAATGGAGGAGTTTGCTTTAGTCGATGAGGACTGGGTTAGGGAACAATTAAGTAGTCTGGACGTCCATAAATCCATGGGTCCAGATGGGATGCATCCACGGGTGCTGAGGGAGCTGGCTGAAGTCATTGCTAGACCGCTATCCATCATTTTTGCCAAGTCTTGGGAAACGGGAGAGGTGCCCGAGGATTGGAGGAAAGCAAATGTCACTCCAGTCTTTAAAAAGGGCAAGAAGGAGGACCCGGGTAATTATAGACCGGTCAGCCTCACCTCTGTCCCTGGGAAAGTAATGGAACAGCTTATCCTTGGTGTCATCTCAAGGCACATCAGGGATAAGAGGGTCATTAGGGGCAGTCAGCATGGCTTTACCAAGGGTAAGTCATGCTTGACCAACCTCATAGCCTTTTATGAGAATGTAACAAGGTGGATGGATGATGGCAGAGCAGTGGATGTGGTCTACCTTGACTTCAGTAAAGCCTTTGACACAGTCCTTCACAGCATCCTCACAGCTAAATTGAGGAGGTGTGGTCTAGACAATAGAGTAGTGAGGTGGGTTGCAAACTGGCTTAAAGAGAGAAGCCAGAGAGTGGTGGTCAATGGTGCGGAGTCCAGTTGGAGGCCAGTATCTAGTGGAGTGCCTCAGGGGTCAGTACTGGGGCCAATATTATTCAATATATTCATTAATGATTTAGACGAGGGAATTGAGTGTACTATCGGCAAGTTTGCTGATGACACTAAGCTGGGAGGAGTGGCTGACACGCCAGAAGGCTGTGCTGCCATCCAGCGGGACCTGGACAGGCTGGAGAGTTGGGCGGGGGATAACCTGATGGAATTTAACAAGGGAAAGTGTAGAGTCCTGCATCTGGGCAGGAACAATCCCAAGTTCCAGTATAGGTTGGGGCATGACCTATTAGAGAGCAGTGTAGGGGAAAGGGACCTGGGGGTCCTGGTGGACAACAGGATGACCATGAGCCAGCACTGTGCCCTTGTGGCCAGGAAGGCCAATGGCATCCTTGGGTGTATTACAAGTGGGGTGGTCAGTAGATCGAGAGAGGTCCTCCTTCCCCTCTACTCCGCCCTGGTGAGACCCCATCTGGAATATTGTGTCCAGTTCTGGGCCCCTCAGTTCAAGAAGGACAGGGAACTGCTGGAGAGGGTCCAGCGTAGGGCAACAAAGATGATTAAGGGAGTGGAGCATCTCCCTTATGAAGAAAGGCTGAGGGAGCTGGGGCTCTTTAGTTTGGAGAAGAGGAGACTGAGGGGTGACCTTATTAATGTTTACAAATATATAAAGGGTGAGTGCCACGAGGATGGAGTCAGGCTCTTCTCAGTGGCAAACAATGATAGGACAAGGGGTAATGGGATCAAGCTGGAACACAAGAGGTTCCACTTAAATTTGAGAAAGAACTTCTTCTCAGTGAGGGTAACAGAGCACTGGAACAGGCTGCCCAGGGAGGTTGTGGAGTCTCCTTCCCTGGAGACATTCAAAGCCCGCCTGGACACATTCCTGTGGGACCTCACCTAGGCGTTCCTGCTCCAGCAGGGGGATTGGACTGGATGATCTTTTGAGGTCCCTTCCAATCCCAAACATACTGTGATACTGTGTGATACTGTGAAATAGTTTGAGGTGCTTCAGTGACCTCTGTCCTTACCCGATCCCCAGGGAACTGACCGTGGTTTGTACTCATCAGTGGCTGTGGTTCAAGGAATCAGGGTCGTATTCCATAAAAGAGTTAAATTTTGTAAGTCGTAATCTACCAATCACAAAAAAAATCCAAAACCAACTAATATAGGATACCATGCGACTCATAAGTAACACAAAATGTTCTGTTTTCACTGTTAGGCTTAAAGCCACTAGCTTAGGGAAGGCAGGCAAGGTAGGTGCACAGTCTCTATAAAGACAATCTAGTCCATCTTTGATACACGTGTGTAACTTGCGCTGACATCAACTGCCTGCACATCCTGAGGTGTAATGTGTTTCAAAAGACAGCTTTACATTTAACTCATAGGATTTATCACTGAAGACTAATTTCACAGGAGTCTATGTTCTGAACAAGCACCAATAGCTAAATACAACTTTACTTCATATAAATCTTATAAGTATATATAACGGTCTTTTGGAGACAGCATGCCTAATGGAAGTTTCCATATTTCTATTTGTCTAATATTTTGTGTGTATGTTTCTATAAGCACACATTTTATTAGCTGAAATGTAGCTACATTTGAAGGGCCGTAACCCAGCCTTTTCTGTAACTCTCATACAATATATTAGCACTACAGATTTTTAAATTATCATTAAAATCCTGGGAGAATCAAGAACAAGTCAAATGTGGGACACTTTAATAACCTGCACCAATATTGAGGAACATGAACATGTACAGTGCCTATTGTCACACACAGAAATAAGACCACACAATAAAAAACTGAAGCACAATCACAGAAATTCAGGTCAAAGCAGTCATAACTTCAGAGTTTTAGCTTTGACCGTCCTAATGACTGTAATCGCAATCACACAGTGTTTCAACCTCTTCATTCACTTGAATCACCCACATTCAACTCAGGCCCAGAGGCCGTTTGATGGGGGAACCCAGAGCTGTGCCTGCAAACAGCTGGGAAAAGAGTGTCCAGCCCTGCAGAAACATCGACTCGACTCGTTCCCACCCTTCAGCCAGAAGCACAGGGCTTCTGGAGAGCTGTAAACCAAAAGATCATTACGGAAAATTAGAGGAGGGGAAAAAAAAAAAGAAAGAAATTCAACTGTCCCACTTTGCTCAGCAAATTTCGCTTCCAGTTCTGGCACAGCAAGTGGCAGCCTCACCTTCAGGATTTCTGAAGAAAAAATACCAAGCCTGTTTGCGTATCTAGTGCATTTTTAATTGGGTTGGGGTTTACCCTCCAGAACTTATCTACATTATCTGAGACGGTAATTAAATTGAGGAGTCTATTGGTTTCTCTTAGACTAATTCACTCTTTCAATAGGGAATGTATGAAAATACATCATCTTCTGAATCCAAAGAGAAAATAGATCAGCTTTGAACATGTAATTTAAACATATTTAGTACTGACATGTATTCTGGTTTTCACTGAGAAGCATACACAGATATGTATGATCTAAGATGCCCACAATGAGCTTTTGTGGAAGCCAAGTCACCAATTCCACAAATAAATACTAGCATGTCACACATGCAATTTGTGTGCTTATAAAAACTAGGATATCAGATTTTAAAATCTGCTTTCTAGTACCCAAAACTCAAAAATATGCCACAACTAATTCACATGCAAATGTTTGCTGATCCAGTATTATAACATCCACTGTAGACAACAGTAATATCTTCACTGTCTCTGAATCAGACTGACGACTATTGAAGACAACTATAAGTGTTTGAGAACAAAAAAGACTAAAACACCAAGTGAAATGAAAGCATTATTGAAAAGATGAGACTCATGTTTAATGTTTTCATTTCACAATTAAACATAAGCTAACCCTAGTGGGTATGTACCATACAAAAGACAAGTATTTCAGGTAAAGAAAGAGGAAACATTTATTAATTAAATCCTCGTTTTAATGTTATAAAAACATGCAAGCCTTGCAGTTTAGTAAATTATCAGTCTTCACATTGAAAGCAACACAGTAAAACCAAAAATCTTAGTCTGTTAAAAGTAGCTAATTGTTGTTGCTGTTAAGTATACAGATGGTCATCCCTTTTTCCCTTTTCACTACTCCACAGCAACAAAAGCTCATTTCTGGTTTTAGGTTTTGCCTAATTGCAGAGATGGCAAGGGTACTATTTCAGAACTACACGGAATCAGAAATGTTTGTTGCTGTTACTGTGCAGACCATTATGCTTATCAAACGCTATGTTATAAATAGCTTGCAGCTATTAGAAATACAACAACTAGCTGATAAATTAATAAGACAGACAAGCAAAATATCAATCATGGCACTGCTAACATAATTATCATAAATTAAACACGATCACAGATTACTGCAGCTGTTGCATAAAACAAGAGCACCTACTTCCGTTGTTCAATAGCTTGCATAGTTTTAACCTTAAAACTATACTACACAATGCCCAAAAGATACAAGGAGACCACAAGAAAACAATAAAGAATATTCACTGGTAGTTTTCTGCCCAGGACTTGTTTAGAGCAATTTCTGGGGTTAAAAACAAACAAACAAACAAACAAACAAACAGCAACAACAACAAAATGCCCAGATGGATAGGAACATGTAGATTAACATGTGCAGCAAAAACCCAGCAATTATAGTGATAACTACTGCATGGTGATCTAGTGGCCTATACAAGGTCTGTACAAGTGCTACATTAAAACAGACCCATTATCACCAGCATACTCAGCAATTTCAGTGTTTGCATGAGTTTTGGAATACAATTAAGCTGACATAAACAGTGCCCCTTTAACTCCTGGAATCAAGGGACAGAGTGGAAGTGATTCTAATTTCTAAATATATATTTATTACATTTTTCCATTTTCTTTTATTTCTTCCCATCACTATGGCAGCAGAGCACCTGTAAATTCTATTATTATAATTAGATATTTTATTAAGCAAATTGAAAAGCACATTTATTCTTAACCAGGCACAAAAGAGACTTCTTGCTCCAGAAGCTTATGCTGTCTGAACAACTTTTAAGCTACAGCAAGAATATTACTCATGTTAAATAACTCAAAGTGGTCAAACAAGACTGGATAGGTAGAACTGCCCGTATTGAGCCCTCAGTTAAAACTTTGCATTCTGACTTAACACAGTCACTCAGATAACAGTGAGACAGATTAATTCTGTTCATGTTTGTAAGATACCAGGATAAAAGAATGAAAACTGAGACTTTCAAAATTATGTCTCTGCATCCTTAATGGCAGTTTTGTGACATACTTTCTTATTATACCGCCAGCCACACAGGACCAATGGTGTAAAGATTTTATCTCTGTGATTCATGTTGTAAAGATGGGAAACTGCATCATTAGGCTTTGTTTTGACAACTAGGTGAAAGGACTGAAGTGAATTCTGCATAAGAAGAGCTCCCTTTTCATCCTTCAGTAACAGAGATAAACCTAAGAAGATTCATAGAAGTATGCATGTGCATTATTTTACACACACTCTGGAAGAGTTGATCTGATGCAGGCCCAAGTCAACACTGGAGAGTGCTTCCCTGTTTTCTGGGCTTCTTTTCTCCCCAAATTCCATGTAAAAGTCCTTAACATCAAATTTAGGATATGAGGCAGCATTTCTGAGGAGAAAATATACCTTTAATATAGTTACTATGCTGTCTGGATGAGAGAATGTTTGTTGGCAAAGAAACTCTTTCATGAAGAAAAGGCATTCTGGCAACCAAGGACATTGAAACAGGATGTCCAAAGTTCCAGCTGTTCTTTCTACCTATGGGAAAGGGCCAGAGCCAGCAACAGGAGGAGAATCTGCCTTTATAAAATTTGCAACAGCAAAAAGGCTTAGAGCTTCTAATTCTTGTGATTTTATGAAGTTGTGACAACCTTTTGCATAAACCAGTGGTTGACACATCTGCAGAAGGCCTTCAGAACCAAAAAGGTCAAATTTTGTTCAAAGATTTGTAAAAATAATTAAACAAGCACCACATATTACAAAGGTATAATGCAAAATTATTTCTTTGAGCTGCACATCCTTAAGAGCTGACACATCACGTCAGATGTCACATAACAATATTATATACACAGAAAACTAAATTTTAACTTCCTTGCAAACTCAGATGCTGTAAATATGTATATATAAATGTAGATGTACAAATGAACAGTTAAAAAATCTGAAAATATATGTCATCTTCCTCACAGATGACGTAGATACACCACATCAATGTGCTGAAAGTAATGTGTTGCTCTTCTCTGTTCTATTAGATCACACTGACCTACAATGCAACCTAATACACAGATCCTTGAACTTATCTCACGTCCCACTAACATAAAAATTGAAAACATTCATTTGTTTAGACTGTAAGTCTTCCAGGGCAGGGCATATGTTTGTACAGCATTTGGCAGAATAAAGTTCTGGATTGTGATTACAGCCCATATGCACTATAGTACTACAAGTAATATGTGCAATAGCATGTACAAGTAGACTCACGTTTTCAAGGTTGAGCAGAGATATTTAGCCTAACAGCTACCTAACACCAATGAAAAAAGCTAGGTGATGTATACCCCAGAAGTACTTCCCATGAAAACATCCTACTGTTTTCATGCAGAGAAGAAAGCCACGAGAAGCAAAAATCTCACTGAAAATTGGCTAAATACAAACACTAGAGCTTGATATTACAGCTGCCTGAAGATACATAAAGACAAAAACACAATGGAGAAAAAGAGTTGCAAAAGACATAGTAATACCGATAGATTTCTCAAAAATAGAGTCTTTCTGTTTAACTCAAGGTAGTATTAGTCAATATAGAGGAGAAAAAAAAAAAGGAATATTAGCAAAAACAAAGGCAAGAATTGCATTTTCATTACAAGTAATGGAATTACACAGATTTCTCTTCTTCCTTACTAATTGTGCATTCTCAGCAGAATGGGAACTGCAAATGAGAAAAACACTGCAAATTTTGGACCGCCATTAGATTTAGTACAGTTATCCTGGAGGCTAAATCAGAACCTTAGCAGAACACAGCACCTCCACATGTGTTTAGCATTTATCTTGCGCAGTACCTATCACTTTACATTTTTAAAAGTCACAAATACTGCAGCTTCTCTTTGCAATCACAAGACCTGCAAAGATTCTTGTTTTAAATGGAAGTTCGGATTTTCATACAGCGGATGCTACAAAGAGTACCTTTTAGAAAATAATGTCATATTATTAATGGCCATTTTTCTGTAAGGCTTTTTGTCATGCTTAAGACACAGATGAAAGTTCTTCCTATAACATCTCTGTTCCTTTCTTTCAAAGCTCTCCAAAGCTGATCCACAAGAGTATGTTTATGGGATTAGCTGACATTGCCTACTGTAGGTGGCATGCATGTAGTGCATGCAGTCACAAATCTTTAATTACACCTAAGTCCTATATCTTGTGTTTGGTATTGGTGAGGCAACTGAGAGATCTGAAAGCCATAAAGTAGGAAGTTAAAGGTACAGGAATTTAGATGTAGCTTAAGATCTTCATATTTAAACCATATTTTCAAAACTGTTACTCATAGTTATTTGAAATTACTGAGGACATCTATTGATAGTTTATATAATAGCAGGTTTGCAACTACTCTCTCTGCTGTTCTTCCTTCTTTCTTGAGTTCATGGATCATACTCTCTTGTGAACTGGAGCATAACTAATCTGAAAGGGAACTGTCTGTTAATCACACTGGGTATCTCCAAATTAAATTTTCACATCCCTTTAGTCATAGTGTCCCATTCTCTGTGTCTTTCTGGTTGAAAAAAAAAACAACGGAGTGCCACAGGAACAATAATTTCAAAATGCCATCAGATATTTCTGTTAGAGCATAAAAGGAAGGAGTGAAATCTAGTAGTAGAGGTTGCAGAAAACCATAGAATCAGTGCATTATCATCACATCCTACCTAGGGTTATCAGTGCGATTTGAAAAGTAGCACTGAGAAAACACAGAGGAAGTAATACTCAAAATGGTTGCCCTTCTATCTGTTTCTTCATGTTCATTTATTTCCTAAATTATTTTTCACCTTCCATTTCATTATCTCTGCTGGATGTCTCTGTAAACACTCACAGTATTTGTCACGCATCAGCTGCTCACGAAGAAAATTAAATGGTTAAATTTCTGACTTTTTGTGGAAAAGATATACATATTTTAGATTCTTTCACTAAAAAGTATATATTTCATTATCAATTCAGGAACCCACTACAGTGCTGCAGGTTTTTGTTTGCTTTTGATTAAGAAAAGCCTTAAAAGTGACAGCGATTAAAATTACTGTGTGAACCAGTTATATACTTACAGATTTTAACACCTTTATTTTTAATGTCATTTTGACTGAGACATATGTGCATATATGTCTATGTATGCAGGTGCATGAATGTATGCACTTAGTTGCATGTGTGCCCCTTCCATTAGGTGTATTTATACCACATTTGTCTTTGTAAGGAGAGTAAAACTGGGTTTGAATAAGAAATAAATCTGAAACCTAAAACCCCTAAAATACAGGTTTTAGAATGGAAACCCAGACAGACCTACAACTACACTGGCGTTCACAGGCACCATGGTGATGTCTGCTTTTTCAGGCTGCACAGAACTGTAACACAGGAATAGCTTCTGTGCTTTATTCCTCCAGGTTTTCAGGTTTCCATGGAAATGAGTGGGAATCCCAACACAAGGGAAATATAACAGGCTATCCATCTCACACCATGGTGCTGGATCTCTGAACAGCTGATACATGAGGCACTCATCATAAGAATAAAAATACACATAATACAATACTACACATAATGCTGGAACCAAAGAAAACAGTTATGACTGTGCCTTAAAGGAACACATGTAAACTACTGCCCTAGTAGATAAACAAACTCTGCAAGAAAAGGCTTCACACATTTTTGAAGCTGCCCAGTATACAAATACAGGTACTGTATGATGTTCCAAAACTAATTAATTGACCGAGTTATAGCTAATTAAAGCAGAGCCTAATTTTCCTATTGTTGACTACACAGATGGTGAATTAAAAAGCATCTACCTTCTGAATTGCAATTTAAATTATGTGTGGTATTAACATTCTACTAACACTAATGTCCAAAGACACATCAACTGCTGCCTTAAAGAACTGAAAGACCATTTGAAAAAAATTCCCTCTGTAGCAACACAATGCTTTTATTTGAATTTTGAGGATTCATGCCAGTTCTTCTCCCCTTTTTGCATAGAAGTGGCGGGGTCACATGGTTTCTCCTTATTTGCTATTCATATCTAAGATTCACGGAATGGTTGGTATGGTCACATAAACGCTTTTAGTGTTAATGAACTGCTGAAAAATAGAACCAGCATAGTCCTTAAACTTCTTTAGATCAGGGGAAAAAAAAAAAAGTTTTAGTCTGTTTGAGTAAGTTTTCTCTCTGACCTGGCAACAACTGTGAACAAGTGTGTCCTACTACTTTTGTTGATTTGACTGGAATTGCTCCAGGCTCGTTGCTGGACCTAACACACAGTATTTTTCCAATCAGATGCATACAATGGTTGAGGTGCTTGCAAACAATTTGCAGTACATTTTAGGATGAAGCCTTGGAGCATACAAAACAATATGCTAAGCCCAGCAGACAGGCTGCCAGACCTCGTAATGATATCTCCTGCTCCTTGTTAGGTTCATCAGCCATGTGGTAGGAAACAACAAATCATGAGGCAAACAAGATCTTTGAGACTGGGAGAGGAGAAAGAAAGATAAATGGAGACTATAGATTTGCCAGAGAGAAAAGGACAAAACCCCTGCATGTCATCCTCCATGAGGAGAAATACAGCATAGAAGTATTGAATGTCAACAGTGACTGACCATAGGGCCTAAGCAAGTATGTAATTTCTGTACCAAAAGATGAGCAAACGTTAGCATAAGCTGTGAGCAGGCTCATCAGGCTTTGTGAGGTGCAGCTTCCCCAGGGCAACAAAGCAGCACTGGAACTCAATAACACTGCACTTATACAAGGTCAGCCTGCATCCAAGCCTAGAAGGTTTCCTTCCCATACCATACCTTGTATGACAAAGAACAGTTCAAAGCAACCATGATCAACAGTATCTCCTAAACACATGGTCAACAGGTAAACGTACGGTCATCTCAAAGTGATTCTGTTATGACATCTCAAACACGAAACAAGGTAAGGAGTTATCTCAGTTGTGCCTGTATGAAATGGGATTAGTGACTTACACTTTTCTGTGAAATACATCTGTCAGTGTGTCAAGAACATCACATTGAGCTTTGAACACTAACTGACCAAGTAGTGATGCCTTCCTAGTGTTTTACCTGACAACCGAATAGCGATTCATTAATGGCTTGGCCACTGCCCTCAGCCCTGTTGAACTTTGTTTACTTCTGAGGCAGGTGACAATTCCACTGAAACAAGCTCAGGAAACAGCATCTCTGAAACCAGAGGAGAAAGCTTGCCTGTGACAAGAAGGTCAAAATCTTTTCCTGCCTGAGGCAAATCAGCAATGAAAAAGTCCATTTCCTGACCTAACCCATCATTTCTATGCCTGCATGGCATTTTGACAACTAACTATTTGTGGTGTTAGGCTGTAAGCAGTTGTTGAAATTATCCCTCTTTTGGTGGATTATTTTGATTTTCAGGTAAGCACCACTTAGTTATATCACCATAACTAAGGGGATAGCAACCGGTGGCACGAGGGAAGGAACAGGAAGCCAGCAATAGATATGGACAAATATTCCTTAAAATGGCTTCAGCGCTGAGAAAATGTGATGCAATAGTTTAGCAGGAAGGCACAACTATATTTCAAAGTGGTGGGGACCATTTATTCACATAAAGTGAGGCTGACACAAACATAAAGTGCCTGGATTAGAGCAGGTTCACCCTAAAGCTGCCATTGAGATGGGACAAACTGAACTTGAGTGAGTCTCTCAGCCCCCATATAGGTAGGTGCCCTAGGAAATAGTTAAATATCTGTAGCACCATGCTGCTAAAAAGAGCATCTGCAACTCCCACTTAAGGTTCACCAGAAGTACTACTGGTTGCTTTGTCACATTCTGCCTCTCCTTTATCCACAACCACTCCCCAAGTCTAATTGCTCTCCAGCACTCTTCATTGTCTGAATTAAGGTTCAACATGGTCTCATCCTATCTCAAACTGATCAGAGCGCTAGAACACCTCTCCTACAAAGAAAGGCTGAGAAAGTTGGGTGGCTCAGGCTGGAGAAGGCTCCAGGGAGACCTTACTGTAGCCTTTCAATACTTCAAAAGAGCTTGTAAGACGCACACACAAAACAGAAACGTGAGAGAAATGAAAACAAGTGACTTTCTCTGTAAATAAAGTAAGTAGCATAAGACCTAGTGTCTTCAGAGCTGGGACAGGACCGGAAGGAGTGGAAAAGGTGATGCTCTGTTTCTCTGGTGGCAGCAGGTGACATCAGTGCTGTCACTACTCTGGTCTTTTGTGTTGCCGCCATTTGTCCTTAGTTCGCTAGCATACTGTATTGAGTTTGCATGGCAAGGTTTGGCAGCAGGGGAGCCACAGGGATGGCTTCTGTGAGAAGCTGGCAGAAGCGTCCCCCATGTCCAATAGAGTCAGCACCAGACGGCTCCAAGATGGACCCTCCACTGGTCAAGGTTGAGCCCATCAGTGACAGTGGTAGCACCTCTGGGATAACATGGTTAAGAAAAAGAGAAAAAGATGTCGAACTGTAGTCAGAAGAGAAGAGTGAGAATATGTGAGATAAAGAACTCTGCAGACACCCAGGTCAGTGCAGGAGGGCAGGAGCTGGTCCAGGTGCTGGAGCAGAGATTCCCCAGCAGCCCGTGGTGCAGACCATGGTGAGGCTGAATGTCCTGCAGCCCATGGAGGTCCACGGTAAAGCAGAGATCCACCAGCAGCCCGGAGAGGACACCATGCTGGAGCAGGTAGATGCCCAAAGGAGGCTGTGACCCCATTGGAAGCTCACACTGTAGCAGGCTCCTGGCAGGACCTGTGGCCTGGTGGAGAGAGTAGTCCAGGCTGGAGCAGGTTTGCTGGCAGGACTTGTGACCCTGTGGGGAATCCAGGCTGGAGCAGTCTGTTCCTGAAGAACTGTACTGCATGGGAGGGAGCCATGCCAGAGCAGTTCATGAGGAACTGCAGTCCATGGGAAGGAGTCATGTTGGAGCAGTTCCTGGAGGACTGCCTCCTGTGGGAGGGACCTCACAATGGAGCAGGGGAAGAGTGCAAGGAGTCCTCCCCATGAGGAGGAAGGAATGACAAAGACAATGTGTGATTAACTGATCATGATCCCTGTCCCACTGGAGGGAAGGAGGCAGAGAATTTGGGAGTAAAGTTGAACTCAGGAAGAAGGAAGGGGTGGGAGGAAGGTGTTTTAAGATCTTGTTTTATTTCTCATTACCTTACTTGATTTGC
Organism: Patagioenas fasciata; assembly: GCF_037038585.1. NCBI lineage: Eukaryota > Metazoa > Chordata > Aves > Columbiformes > Columbidae > Patagioenas > Patagioenas fasciata. The sequence continues at coordinate 106,094,790 of NC_092522.1, forward strand.
AATAAATTAAATAGATTTCTCCCAAGACAAGTCTGTTTTGCCCATGATAGTAATTGGTGAGTGATCCCTCCCTGTCCTTATCTCAACCCTTTCGTTAAATTTTCTCTCCCCTGTCCAGTTGAGGAGAGGAGTGACAGAGCAGCCTGGTTGGGCACCTGGTGTCCAGCCAGGGTCAACCCACCACAGACACAATATTTATCCACTATAAGATGCACCTGTGCAGTCACGGGCCAAGGAAGATGTGGAGTTTCCCTGAGAGAAAAAGCGATGAACTGTGCGGAAGGCAGACATGTTTTCATCGCATCTCCAGATTTCTGGGAAATATACTTCTGAAAAGTCATTTCAGTATTCAAATTGTGCTTTCAGTTCTAGTTCTATTTTGATGAAAAGAAAAGCTAAACATGCCTTATTTTTTTCAGTGTATAAAATATTTGATTTTTAACATGTTTCTATATCTGTCTTCACCAATCACGTGCCCATAACCTTTCCATGCTACAAGAAATGATGATAATAAAGAACAGCAAATGGCAACTACAACAGTAATCATGTCAGATTATTTATACATCAGTGGCTGAAGTATTAATTACCATATTCAATATTTTTTGTATATTTCTTTGCAGAATCTATGTGAAAAAATCACTACTTGTTAGTCAAAATACGTTCAATGAGTAGTTGTTCCCACATTCGAAGACCTGTTATTTTTAAGTATTGCTTTATTATTATTTGGTAAAAAGTCACATTTATTTCTGTTGGCTGGGTGAGGGATGGTCATACGGTAATTTTGAGCTCATTCCCTGCAAGTTTCTGAGCAGGCTTCAAGTACCCATCTCGCACACAGGCCAGTGAAACAGGTGAAGGAAAGCCTTTAGGTGTAAAAGGCAGGTGGGAACAGAGAGAATGGAAGAAGAGGGACTACAAGGGGTTTGTTGCATGGTAAAGGACATTATATAGAATGAGATTCTTATTACATGCAAAAATATACACAACTGATTTTAATTTGATTGGGGTTTTGATGAGTCCCTGTAAGAAGGTTTGACTGGAGCCCAGGCCTACCTACCCTCTCGGGTCTGGACTTAGGCTCTGGTTTTCTGCCCTGTTCTCTGGCTCCCTAGTATTGGAGCTGGCATTGCCTGCTTTTGTTGGCCATCAGCCCAAATTATTTTCTCTCTTCATTTCACCTCTCCCATGGCTGCAGAGCAGGTGGGAGGTCAGTGCTATTACTTTTCCCCTCACGCCCTCACTGCTTATCAGCTTCCCTCTTGCGCCTTTAGCAGAAGAAATGAAACATCATCCGGATGAGGAGACAAAGCAGATGGATCTATGGCCGGAAGCAAAAGGGACACACTGTTAAAAGCCACCTTCTCCAGAGGCATCTGAGCATTAAGAAGAAAAGCTAGAGCCAGGCACAGTCAATAATGCAACTGAAGAAGGGGGATAGTACCAGCAGCCAAAAGTATCAGCTCTGGAACTCAGCAAGGAGAAGATACAAGCAGAGTGAGACAAAATGCCTCTGAGGAAGGTGAGAACATCAGTACTAAGTAGGGAGAGGCTGCCAGAGAAAGGGAGATAGATATGGTTGAGAGGTAAGAATACGGGAGGAAACAGTTTGAAACATTTTTAGGGATGCCTGTGCTCCTAGGAGAACAGAATAATGTGACGACTTCAAGCATATGCCTACATTGCGGAATAAATTGCTGCAAGAAGTCTTCAATTCCCTCCTCTTAGGTGACACCAGAGGAGCCAGTTTTGGGACCAAAGGCAGTGTACTAATAGCAGGCTCTGTAGGGCAGTCGGACCACTTAAAGTAATCAAAGGAAGGGATAATTAGCCTTTGCTCATTCACGCTAACACGGTTATGATTTTTCTGGGTCATGAGCTTGCACAGCATAGCAGCATCATGCCACATAAGCAGACCACATAAGGTCTAGTGTCTGTCCAGCAAGTGCAAATGACTATTTCCTTCCAGCATATAATACAGTTATAGGGAAATTGCAAATTCCGTGCAGATGATGTCCAAGGTACAAGGAAAGAAACTGAAGTGAATTCAAGTAGCCTATAAATAAGAGGTACGAAGACAAATCTCTTCCATTAATTTTACTACAGCTGGCCCTACTGATGAGCAGATACATGGCGGCTCAGCTAAGATTGCTCTTTGCAGACTGAGTACTGGGCATTTTGTGTGACAAATGGCAAAACATATGGTACAGATTGCAGGAGCAGAGAGAGCTGCTTGGCTCACCTGTTAGCATGGTCAGTCTGCACACCAGTGAACTATTTCTTCATGAGCTCCAGCCTCTGTAGGCAATAAAAGTGACCCTCAAAGCCCTTGAAGGAGGATTTTTCAGAGGTAACTGTGTAACAGCCTCCAAAATCGGACTGCATGATGGGACAGCAATATTTGACATCGCAGCAGCACTGTGGTTGTGCTTAAGTCAAAGCAACAGAGTATCCCATAGGTCAGCAGAAGTGAAAAACAGCCAGGGCCTGTCCCAGTATCAGCTGTATACTGGGATGGGGAGAGCACAAAGGGAGTCAAACCAGCACCAGACCCCGTCTGTGAGGTTATGATTGCAACAATGACAGGCTCCAGGCAGAATCCCACTGTAATGCAATACAACTGAATGCATTTAAGGTTAGATTACAGCAGAATTTCCATGCAGTTACACACTTATTTTGAAATCAAGAAGAACTCACTGTGTCAATATTATACTGAATACAAGAGAATTACCACCAAGTAAATTTTGTTTTAATAAAATGTTTACAGTTCAAATTAATGTGTTATGCACACAAGATAACTTTTTGGACTAAAAGATAAGATTACCTTTCCATGGATGGTTGACTGTGCCTTAGTGTTTAACACCTAACATGGAATTTAATAGTGGCTGATTTCACATCAAAAAAATGATGAAGTGAGGATGTATAGCTACATATCTGACATTTGAATACCAGGCAAATTGTTCTTATTTTCCTTATTCTATACACACTGCTCACACAGATCATTAGTCCATTTAGAATAGTACTATTCTTTGGCTAAAATCAGATGCTTCAGAGAAAGGAACTCCCCAAACACTCTTTCTGACCATGCAAACATTTCTACTGGCTACATCTGATGTTGATTAAACTGGGTCTTGTAGTACACCTTCTAACTGCTATTATTTCTAACTTTGGCTGTGTAACTAAAAAATTATTCCTACAAGAATATCTAAAAAATCTTTCCCAACTATAGATCTCAACACTGTAACAATGAAACAAGTGATTTGAATGTCACTTTTCTTCACATCTGTTTGTCTTCATGCGAAATTTCTGTAACACACTATCTAGAGTAACATAGAGTTTTATTACACAGTTATATTAAGCCAATCCAAAAGATAATTAAATATAACTGAGACACTAACAGAATACCTGTATCAGCTCCTGTACACTGTAATGAGTTGCAAACGTATGATACCACTGACATTTTATGTTCTAATAAGCTTCTCTTGCAAACATGGCATGTCTAGGCTCTTTTACATGCTGTTCTTTTATTGGCTTAAAAAGAAGAAAGGTGTCAATCCAGAGACAGACTCTCTTTCTTTCAAAGCACTGGTCAGCAGATGGTGGAAAAAGCGATTCAGATCCTCAAAAGGACCTGATGTTCTTGTTTTCTCTCTATTTTAGGATGCAAGTCCTGTTATCACTGAACAGAATGACACTTGCAGCAGGTACAGCTGACACATGGAAATATGTTGGATCAGTCTCTCTAATAGGATCTATGCATTTGCTAGAGAAATCAAACAAATAGGGACCACTTGGACAGGCAGGTTCAGAACCTTACTCACAGTGAATTTTCTGTGCGAACATTTGCAGGGAAAGATACCAGATGGCTTAGGCATGTATTACACTGACATGTACATAAATGTGTATGGGGATATACAAAATAGGCAGAGTTGTGACCAAATTAGGGCACTACATCACATATGTACAGGGCAGGGAAATGACACAGGAGAGTGACCCTGGAATATGAGGAGAAAGGATGCTAATGCTGAAAAAACAGATATTAGACACTAGTATTTCTTCAAGGCAGCCAGGCTCTCCACATAGGTATACTGTGTTGAGGATTTACATTAGAGGTTCACTTTAACACTGCAAAAACTATGTGTTAAAATCCTCCATACACTGATTGGAAGACCGGCTTCATCGATCACAGGTGCTCATGTTAAAATTTCTGGTAGGAGTTTCATAACTGATGTATTGCTTCACTGGGATTCACTCTGCCCGCCCAGCCAAGCAAAAGTGCTACAGTAGCAGTCACCAGCACAGAAGGCTGGTTAGAAAGAAAAGTGACAGCCTCAGAATTGCAAAATGAGCAGTACCCATGCATGGATGTATTGGTAGGAAGACAGCAGGGGGAGAAGGGAAGAGCACTTATTGATAGAGCAAAATGTAAAAAGGCATCCTAAATATGCACTTAAATCGACAGACAGATCCCAGTCTTCTTTGCACAAGACTCCTGAGGTCTCTGTATCCACCAAAGTCTTAACAGAATCCTTAAAATGAAGATACTGTCTTTTTCTTCAGGAATGGCAACAGGGTACTTTTTAAAAAGAACACTTTACTAGGACAGGTCAGAGTGTATATTTAAGAGCACACCTGCTTGGTATTAAGAAGCTTCTACATAAGGGTACTGGGCCTGGCTAGGATACAATCCATTTTCTTCGTAGTAGCTGACCCAAATGAACCAAAGACATATTCCACAGCATGTGACATCGTGCTGAGCAATAAAAGGGAAAAAAGAGGGTTTAAGGAGGTCAGTCGTCTTCTGCATGGGAACAGCCTGGGCATCAGTCTACCTGTGAGGGGTAGTCTGTGATTGCCTTTGCATCGCTTAGTTTGTTTCTTTTCCCTCTTCTTCCACTTCTCTGTAGTTGTTAAACAATATATATTTTTAAATCTTGATCCCCAGGTTTTCTTGCTTTTACTCTTCATTTTCCCCATCCCACTGGGGGTAGCAGGGGAGGAGTCAGCATTTGAGAGGTACTTAGCTGTCCACTGGGGTTAACACCCAACAATAAGAAAATGGCGAAGAACAGGTATTCTGCATTTTGAAGGGCTTTTGTTTGTTTCTTGTACTTTAACCTAATCCTGTATCAAATTAGGCCAAGGTAGATTTTTAAAAAACCCAATACATAATGTGGAACAAGAGTAGCCACAGGAATGGCTGTGGAGCCTTACATTCGCCTAGCATTTCCCCCGGTTTCTACAGATTCTGTCTGAACTGACTTGGTTGTGCTTTCAGTGTTAGTTACTGGAAGGTATTTAAAGCAGAAGTCCAATATTTTCATACCTCACTTTCCATTCTCATTTCATTAGCTTCAGGTTACATTTCTCTGTCACCTTTGCGTGGTAACTGATTTGTCTCTTGAGTTCATCGATGTGCTTTTCCTGAAACAGCCTGTCCTGTTGCTTACTGTACCTCTTCTGCAGACATTGTTTATTGCTTTTGAGACATGACCTATTCGGTTTGGCTACTCTTTGGGAAGCCTATGCTACGATCAAGCAGGAACCACGCTTATTATGACAGCAACTACTTCAAAGAGCTACTGAATCCTTTCTAACAAGTCTGAGCAAAATTCAGCTCTGAAGTAGCCTAGAGTTATTTTGAATTATAGCGGGAACTAAGTCGATTAGTCTAACTTTCCAAATCTATTACCTTTCTGGCACACTGATAAGCCAGAGGGCACGTGTGTGATTTTGGCCTGCCAGACTCTCAGAATACACAAGGTCTGAGTTTTTCAGGACTTTTTGAATCACAAAATCACAGAATGGTTGGAGTTGGAAGGGACCTCTGGAGATCAGCTAGTCCAGCCCACTTTTTACCTCAGTGAGTCTCTTTCCTTCACTGTCTAACCAAATTTCCTGACCCGTTTGTATGACCAACTTCTTCTAAGTTCAAGACTTCTATCCTATTGTTGAATTGATGTGAAGTTTCAAGTTATTGCTGGGGAGGTGAATGAAACAGAGAAGCTGAGATTTCACATGCTTCATTTTCTTATGAAACCAGCTTAAAAAATTAAGTACTGGATACGAAGTGTTAGACAGAGACAGGGAAGATGGTGAATTTAACATTGCATCTGACTTAAACTGTGTGACATGCCAGTCACTCGGATTGTATAACCTCTAATTTCTGTCCTTTCCTCCTTCAATGATCCCATTTTATAGGATTTGAATTAACTCAAATCAAAGCAAAAATGGTCCCATATAAAAGTCTCTATATAGGCCCAAGCTTAAGAGTTAGGGTTTTACTTTATTTTTGATCCAGTCCTCAAACTCTATGAATACAAGAATGTCCACCATGTAAATCATAAGAAGAAAACCTCTGGGATGATTGCAACTCTGTAACACTTGCTTATTATTCATAAATATCCTGAACTACATTACTTGGTCACATGATTTCAGAGGCATGACAAATGTAAATGGAGCATTTTTTCACAAAATATAGTATGTAAATGGATTATCAACTATCACACAATTTATCGAAAATCATGCAACCTCACTGAAAAGACTCACTAGCTTGAGTGAGCTTTGGGTTATCTTCTGCAGTGGAAAGGGTCAATGAAGGACAGAATAATCACCATGAATTGGCATGGTACTTCTGATGAAGAAAGCAGAGCAATGTGACCCAGTGAACAGTGCACAGGGATTCAGGTGGTGGAAGTTCTGATCTTATTTTTGCAGGTAGGTTCTTGGGTCACTTTTGACAAAGGACCTTATCTTTATAACCTGTTTCCCCATCTCTATAATGGGAATGGCAATGCTCACTTTTTCTGTGAAGTTTTTAAAAATATATTAATAAAGAACCTTATTTAAAAGGTCTGTTTACATTGCTTTTACTAGTTAAAGAGATGTGGCCAGAAAATGACAAGAATTTCTTACTTGCCATGACAAAGTGAATGCAAAGACAGCTGGAGATGAGAAAGACCAAGGTTATCTACAGTACAGTATGAGGTAAATGTTTACACCAGGACTATTGACTTTGGTTGGTTGGTTGGTTTTCTCCCTATTGTGAGTCAATTGGAGTTTTTATCTACTGAAACTTAGAGCATGTCACAAAGGGGGAAAAAGATTTTAAAGAAATTAAACTCTAACACACAGCTTTACTATTTAGCACAAAAGACATTAATGTGTTAATTGTTAAGAAGTTTTGTAAAATGTAGTTCCTCAGCACACCTCTAGAGCCATCAGACAGGCTTTTATATAGTAATTCTCCATAGGTTATCAAAGCATGGAAAGATAAAACTCCATGTTCCTATGCTGATCCTAAAATGTTTGTGTCTTGCCTGCTGCCCATTCAACCACTATTTCACCTGCAAAAAAGAAATCCTGTAGGAAGCTCTTCTGTACACTTTTTTCAGATTCTTTCTTCACTTTTCTCTGGAATGACAGACACTTAGTTTTGAGTGAATCTACATGACTCTTCACACTTTTTTAAAGACTATAAAATGCTTAACGTGCTCATTTTTAGGTGTCTTACCCTCTGACAAAAGTTTCTACTCAGTACCCACTGTAGTAAATCACATCAATTTTTTTTATTGTACCCACTGGTGCTAGTTGTCGTGCATAATGTATCTGATTGAACTGTGCCCAGCAGGAACATGGAGTGCCCAGGCTCTAGCAGAAAACCTTCCACTGGTGCTCATACTTTAGTGCCCACAGAACGTAACAGTAATTTGACAGATAAATCTCCCCAGGCTCAGCTGCTGAACTTAGTAGGTACAGTCATACTGCACACTTCTTCTTCACACTTCTTCTTTCGCTCTAGAGGTCATCTTTATTGTTTACTATAAACTGGCTTAAATCAACACTAAAGACCTACTGTGACAACTGCTGGCCTTTATCATATATGCTTAGGATGACAACTTCCCAGATAGAACACTGAAAGGCAATACGCAGTTCAAAGTCTGTATGTATTTAAAGAAAAGAAATGTTATTTAAGGCAACAGTGCCATAGGTAAAGGAATCAGGATGATTAAGGGACAGTAATGACAACATTTTAAAAGTACAGTGGCTGCATTTACGTACCCTAAACCCCAAAATTATATACTTTAATAAGTGTCTTGACTATAACAGTGCTGAGTATTTCTCATTGTCCCTTGACTTCGTCTGGACTGTTCCTTGGTTCTAACTGAAACTAAGCTACATATTCAATTATCTGAAAGTCCTGTTGACAAAGTTGGTCCAGAAATGCCATATTAAATACAGCTCACTTTGGTCAGGCAGCTACAAAGAGGAGTTCATAAACAAGAGATTCAATAAAAAAATGCACCTAATTTGACCAGTGGATCCATTAGCATCAACACAGATAATTTAACTTGTTAAATGGTATTAGTCCCAGACATTAGGAAATTTGTGTCAGGAAGATGAAGTCTGTATGTAAGCAAGCCACATTTTAACAAGTCAAATAGCACTGCAATCAAAGGCAGTATTATTCATTTTTTTAAAATATGGAGCAATGAGGCCAGATGAGGAAAGTCCAATTGCTATCTGTCAGCAGAATATCTAACTTGCCAAGGAGAGGTTTCTTTTTTTCTCCATTAGGATTATCAGTTTTCAAATGCATTGGCTGTCCCCTTCTACTTGTCCTCTGAGAAAAGTATAAAGAAGACTCTCAAAAGATCATTAATTAATTTTTTATGTTTTCATTACATTAGAATTAGACTTTTGTTTAGAAGCTCAGCTACAAACATATTTGAATTTAGGAAAAGTAAGAAGTAGAATCAGAACCGATACAGAAGTCAGATCCATACCAAGATTTCCTTGGCTTTACTGGCTTTGGCTGAGATGGTGTTAGTTTACTTCACAGCAGCTCCTATCGTGTTATCTTCTGGATTTGTGACCAAAACACTGCTGATAACACAGGGATGTTTTAGCTACTGCTGAGCAGTGCCCATGCAGCATCAAGGCCTTTCCTGTTCCTGTCACCAAGTAGGCCGGGGGTGGGCAAAAGGTTGGGAGGGGACACTGCTGGGACAGCTGACCCCAGCTGACCAAAGGGATGTCCCAAACAAAGTGACACCACTCTCAGCAATAAAAGCTGGAGGAAAGAGGGACATTCAGAGCTACAGCAATTTTCTTCGCAAGTAACCGCTACGTGTGATAGAGCCCGGCTGTCCTGGGGATGGCTGAACAGCTGCCTGAGATGGGAAGCAGTGAACGAATCCCTTGTTTTTCTCTGCCTGTGTGAACAGTTCTTGCTTTACATTGTAAATTGTCTTTGTCCCAACCCAGGAATTACCTCCCTTTCACCCTTCAGATTCTCTCCCCCTTTGCTCAGAATAGAACTGGGATGAAAAAACTTCAATATTTGGCCTATCCCATCTTATAATTTGCCAAAATTGTACTGCTCTACTCAAAACATAAAATTTATAACTTTTACAAGCTATTTGCCTCTGCAAATTGATATGCAAATAATGTTAAAAAGCTTTATGTATCTGATGATCAAAGAAACAGCCATTCACTGAGGCTATCAAGATAATGTAATATTGAATGAGATGATTAAGTAATAGTATGATATTGTACCTCTAAATACCTGTAGTACTGAAGGCTAAGTACACCAAATTAGAGACTCCTTTCTTACGTTTTCATATTGATTTGTATTGTGCAGATTGACCACTAGCACAATTAACAATGTAGTATCAATACTAGTAGGGTACTGTCGGAGTTATCACATAATAAATAATTAACATCTTAACTTCCAGAAAATGATAGCACAGTTTACTGTACTCTCATTGTGAAATTCAGAGGATTTTCGCAAACCGTATGTAGCATTTGGACACAGTTAGTCAACAAGGTTACTACCAGGTGGCCTTTACTAAGAAAAAAACACTTAGCACTTAACAATCCTAATATAGTCCGTACTTAGGACTTCCATGTAGTTCTTTCCCCTGTAAGGTATATTATACATACGTTTGCATAAACACCCCAAGAGCACTAGTAAACAACGAGTAAATGTCCTTAGTATGTGAGTTTTATCAGAACATTTAATCAATCATTCAAATCATTAAAGCCTAAGACACTGTAGATACTCCAGTCAGACCTGCAGTGATTTTGACTGGCACACACACAACCTGGTCTCCCGAAGTGTGGCCTCAGCCTTATCGAGGACAATTTGATTTGGATGCAAAAATACATCTAGAAACGCAATATGTCCACATGCCTAGATACCCGATTTTTTTTTACATTCATCTTCAAGCCCTGGTTTCATAGATTAAGCATCTGCATAAATCCCACCAGTTGAACTTGAAACTGCCAGATCAGCAGCCCTGGAGAACAAAGTCTTCAGTTACTGAAAGTTTAGATACTGAGAAAACAGCTAACACTCAGTAGACTTGATATAGAGGTTCAACTTTAGGTGTAAAAGTAGTCCTTTAAGTCTTTAACACCTATTTTATTGTTTTCAGCTAATAGCAATTGTTCTCTCAGAATTAAAACTGAAATCTCCATTTTATTTAAAGCCAGGAACTACAGGTTAGTATAGTAAAGACTGTTACTCCCCCCAAAAATGCCTCACCCTAGAGAAAAAAAAAAAAAAACAACTTATTTCATAATGAAATTTTTCAGTAACTCTCTCCTGAATATGCAAAATAAAATTGCTTCAGAGTGTCTTGCACAGTATGTCTGAAGAAAATACATATGGATACTGAGATGACTTGATAGTCTAATACAGAAATCTTTTATGGAAACACTTAATAAGATCTTTTTTCTGTATCACAAAATTCAACAGCAGTTGAAAGTTTCTTGAGTGGCAATTGAGAAAATAGGCTATTTGCTAGTATAATTCTAACCAACACAAAAACAATGCAGATGTCTTGCATTTATAATGTTAAAATATTTCTGATAACCACAGATTAAAATATTATGCAAATATCAAAATCTATTCACTCAGAGGATATTTTTTCCAGATAGATTTTGATATTTCAAATTTAAATCCATTTTCACTAGAATAAAAGCCAAAAATTTTCAAATTCTTTCACAAAACAGAATTTGTCCTACTGGAAGTAATTTGTACTTCTCAGGAAGATATGTTTGAGATGTCCTGACAGTGTCTTCGTGCCCCAATGAATGTCACCTTCTCTGACCTGTCACAGCTGTACTGTTGCTCTCCCATCAGCCCTAGTGTGGAAAGAGGTTCAGGTCATAGTAAGACAGATCGAGGTAAGAACTCCATCGTTTTCATCCAGTCTACTCAGCCATAGTGAAAAGGCAAACAATAGTTCTCACTGCCAAGCTCATCTGTCTTGCTGAGGTGTATAATGACAGTCTGGAGCTTCTGACTGTGAACCAAGGACAGAAGCCGTTCCTCACAGAATCACAGAATGTTAGGGATTGGAAGGGACCTCCATGAATTCTGTGAGTGCTCAGCAGAGCTGCGAAGTGCTCCATCCGCAGCACAGGTGGGACAGGGCTTTCTCCACCTTATCCCGCTGCGGAAGGGTTTGCATGGGTCTCATTACTGCCAGTACTAAGGATAACATCACATAATTAGTATAAGCAGTGATTACTGGACACTCTGAACAAAGGGAGCATGAAATGGAAGGCTCCCCATGCTATGTACTTACAGATCATTTCCAATAAGATTTTGAAGTGTCCCAATTGTGAATGGATCCCACTGAGATACATGTTCACTGTGTTTCATCATCTCAGAAGCAATTAAGTCTTTTCAGTTGTCTTGGTAGTAAACCATGTACATTACAATAAAGCCTTATCTCCGAGGCAAACTGAGGTACAAAATAGAAGAGCAGCCAGTAAAACAAGGTTTAGGCTTGGTCTGTTGTCCTCAAGACATTGTCCTCAAGAACCAGGGATAGCTAATCTGCTGAGATACTTATAATCTTTGATAAGATCCCCTCTCAGCCTTCTCCAGGCTGAACAGACTCAGCTCTCTCAGTCTCTCCTCATAAGAAAGATGCTCCAGACCCCTAATCATCTTTGTAGCCTGCTGCTGGACTCTCTCCAGTAATTCCTTGTCCTTCTTAAACTGGGGAGCCCAGAACTGGATGCAGAACTCCAGATGCAGCTATTTTGGCTTTTGTGTTAGCAAGAGTTAGCATTCTTTATTCCTAAGTACGCAGAGACATCACACAGAGTTACTGGAGTTAAAAGTAAGGTTGAAGTTCAGGAAGTTTACCTACAGAGTGCTTTTGGTCAATATTCTCTCCGGTTTTTTAACAAGCTGAGCAACTGGAGATGCCAATTGAGCACATGATTTTCACTAGTTTGTCAGAAAAAAAACCCAAACCTAAATATTTCACACGTTTAAAAATATACCAGCAGTCATTTTTTGTTACTGTGTGAAATCCTTTCAATTCTCTACCTACCTCCACAAGTCAACATGTCCCAGATGTCCTCTCCTACCTTTCATGAGGTGATTTGTGTATCCCTTGCCAGACCCTGTGATTTCACTCATCTACTTTGGAAACCAAGTTTCTCAAGGTGCTGCAGCAAAGGACATCATCATTGCTCGTTTTCAAATTTCTACATTCCTTTGTTTTATCCCTATTAGCCATCTCCCTCTCCAGTATTCTCCTTTCACTCTACACGACTTTTTACTATCCTTTTTACTCCTCTTACCTTGCACTGATTTAAATGTTTTCTCCCAGTAAGCTGTTAACTTCTTTTCCTTCTTCCTTCTCAGTATATCTTTGTTTCTTTTAAAGCACACTTCTTCTAAATATTCCCATTTCTCCTTCATCTGATTAACCACTCATTACAAATTAATAACACTACTGTTGGAATCCCCTTTGCAGCACAAAAACTGCCTCATTTGTCAAGACTGCTCCATAAAAACAAATTTGCTACAGCTGATGCCTGCTCTCTCTCATACCCAGTTCTCACCAAAATCAGATGGAACACTTCCACTGATTTTTAAAGGGTGCTAGATTGCAGTCTTACCTTTTTTATTTCAAATTCTAAATGCTTACTCTCACTCACTTCTTTTTTTTTTTTTAGGTCTCTAATTCAATTCCTAGTGACAATAAAGATGAATTTCATTGCACAGAATGTTTTTTTAAATGATTGACATTAAAATGCAAACTAAATTTAAAATCAGTCTAATCCTACTAGCTATAGTGTTAACAATTTATGTATATGTTAAAGTTTATCTCAAACACGTATGAGATGTACTCCAAAATACCACTTCTGTTTACTATTTGCAAATATGTATTTTTTAAATGCATCAATTTACCTTAATATATTATAGAGCAATATTAAAATGTGTGCTACCAAAAAATGAACAACGGTGATCATATTTTCAGATTAAAGAATTAATTACATTCATTTTTTAATGGTTGGCATCTCCGTCTAGCTCTGATAATACACTCTGGCTGCACTGAGAAAAACTAGCACAACACTGAGAAAATGTCATAAATTCAATCCAGTACTTGTGACATATTGTAACAAGAACGAGAAATGGCAATTATCACGACAATTTGTACAATATGGTGGACTCAATCCTGTGAGTATCTACCATTTTACAGAGGTGATATACACTCTCAGACTCCAATCTGCAACTACCTATGAAACAACCTCAATGTGACTGTTAAAGAGAAATGCTTATCGTAGTAAATTAAGTATCTCCACATTTGCCAAAACTTGAAAATACCAGTAATAGGGTTAGAAACACAGTACAAAGAATCGATCTGCAAAGATTTATATTTCTGTTTTCAAGTCTTGCACCAATTACAAGGCAATAGCCCTTATTCAGCATCTATTAGTCCCACTGATGTCAGTAGAAGTTGTACAAGTCAAGCTGTTGCAGCACTGGACCACAAGACCTTTGCTGTTGAGTATCTGGATTCAGCTGTGCGTGAGTATCTATTCCTACATGGAAACTTCACCCACTCAAACCCTCTGCCACCTCAAACCCTACCATAGGTCAAGACTTGCATAAGTTAATAGGAGATGTGCATAACTAAGATTAATCATTCTCACCTGATCTTCCAAATACAAAACATCTCCAACTATCTATCAAACAAATCTCTAAGATATAATCTCAACAGCCAGTCACAAGTTTCTGAAAGACTAATATAGAAAAGCCTACCAGTATTTTAAAAGCAAGTACTCTAAGTATTAGTGAGGTATACAGTATGTACTGCTGTAACCTGTTCCCTTTTCCATTTACAAATCAGTTGTTCACAATAACTTTGGAGGACTACAAGGAAGAAATTATCTGTCATTATTGTTATATCTACTTGCATAGTCCCAAATTTATTCGCTTCAAGAGTATTTTGGAACAATGTAGTAATATTAGCAACCACACAGCTTTGGTCACAGATACCCAATGTGTCTTATAAATAAACAATAGAGTGTCGACTACGTGCATTCAAGTAGAAAGACTGTAAACCAGTTCACTATTTTTCTCACTTTATTCACCTGAACTTCTCTTGCTTAAGAAACCTGCTTAATGAGATCGACATCTCTCAGGTCTAGGTGCAGGGGTAATTTTTTTAAAGTTAATACCAGAATGTTTGGAGATGATTTTTGAACAGAGAGCTTGCAAGTATATCTTTCCAAAAAGACAAAATCAGTGAGTAAACCCACTTTTTTCTTACTAGATATTTATACCTAGTACGCTTATCGCCATGGTATTCAAGGATGTAGGATAAAACCGCTCTACTCAGTAATATCAGATAATCCATATCAGATAGATAATACGCATTATAAATTATTCCTATGGGTTAGCTCTCAGTGTTTCACTTGGGAATTAAGCAGTTAACATCACCAGTGCAGGATCTAAAGAGGAAACATAGCAAAGGTAAGACTGCCAGGCTGTGTCTTTGAACTCTCTTAAGGACTCTGCAGTATTGGCATCACTCCAGAGTTTAATTTGGGTACGTTCTGAAAGTCTAATCATCTTCTTCAGGGAATAAACCCCTGACCATCATGCTGTTAAATATGAATGCTCTTGCTCTACCTTTCTGTATCTGATGCTTTTATTTTCTTTGAGGGAGTTGAGGGTTGTTTAATTGGTCCACAATAGTATGTTTCAGGAATCACATAATACCTTATTATTTTGGGTCTTTGTACTCATTTCATATGGGCCATTTCCTTTATTATTAACACTAATAAAACTGTAGCCTGCGTTCTTGCTGATTGTAATACTTATATGAATTACGACACCTTATACACTGTTGTTATTAAATATTGCCACCATACCAAAAATAAATTGAGCACTAAACAAAAATACAAATAGCCCAGTGTGTCTGTCAGTAGTTCTGAAAAACAATGTAAATTGTATCCCCAAGACATGAGTTTGTGCAGTTTTTACTCTGTGGACCAGTTTATTAAACATAGTCTATAATGAGCATTCAGTTATAAATACATGAATTACACAAACTTTCACTGCTGATCAGCACCAAGAAAGGAGAAGACATGTGAAATGAAATCAGCTACTAGATTCCACACTTATTTTAGGAAAAGGTTTTTAATTAACATTTAGCAATGGAAACTAGGAATCAAAATACCTGAAGTGTATTCTTAGTAGTCTACTAATGCAAGGTGTAATGATGAGAACATATTGAAGGTTATGTTTTTCTTGTGATAGTAAGAGGGTGATATTGTCTACTTTCTTCACAACTACAAGTTTTCTTAAGCAGCAATGTGCCACCCAGACTCACATGGCGTAACAGAAGGCTTTTCTTGCCCTTATTACATTCTTTTGATGTCACTGTCGGAACACATTCCTTTGTCCTCACTGTCTACAGAACCAAACATACGTATTGTTATAGCTAAGAAGTTAAATTTAAACCAGAAATCTTAATTTTGGTAACAATACAGACTGCCAGCCAACTTACCTTGAATCACAAGGAAGTATGTAAGTGGACTTTCATACTGAAATAAAGTGCACACACATGTAATTAATCCCAGGCTTGGGCCAGGGATATTTTCCTCTTTTTCTCTACTAACAAAACAAACAAAACAAAACAAACAATAGCAAAAAACCCGCAACATTATAATACTATAGTTAACCTGTTTTTTAAAGCTGTTCTGTTGTGTATTATAATCCTCGTGTGGAGGCAGACTAGATAGTTACCTTCTGCACTAGCATTTTGGTGAGGCTTACTTTTTCATGGCACAAGAGAGAAAAATCTTTGCAATAGCTCATATATTCAGCTGTGAGACCTCCTTGGTTACATCAGCATGAAGACTGCTTCCCAGATAGGACTATACCATACGTGTTTATGCTGCAGGCATTTTTAGGGCACCTGAGGACTAGGAATGAGGCAACACCAGCAATGGTATCTATGCCATAAGTCCTCCTGTATCTTTTAGCAAGGCCTTTGTAGCACTTGAGGCATGTCCTCTTTGTATTCTGCACATCCAAAGCCCTGAAGCACTAGTGAACCTTACATAAAGAGCCCTCTGCACTCCTGTGATTTTTCCTGTGTGACAATCAGATATTTGTGATGTGAAGAGAAGAGGCAGAGGCCCACTGAAGCCTAGGCAGGAACACGCTTACCACCACTGGAGTTATGGTCACTGTGTCTGAACAGCACTGGTCATCCACAATTAGCATTGCAAATTCACTGTGTCCTTTAAATAAGTCACTAACCAGAATATGAAAAACCACTTTCCTGGCTTTACACCAAACTCAGTGGTGGTACTAAAGAGTCGGCGTACCTACCTCTGGACCCCGTCCCAACAGAGATGCAGGTTGTCTTAACCCCTGGAAGATGCTCACAGTAAAGCAGTTTGAGCCTGACAAACCCACCATCACACTTGTCACAGAGCACTGTGGAGCCGATGAAATGGTTTAGCTGGAACCAGGTGGCTGTGACAGGACCAGACCTGCCAGCACTCCCCACTGGACTGACTCAACATCAGAACCCACGAAATTCCCAGCGGCCAACTGTGCAATCCACAGTCCATGTATGCATTTACCCTCTGCCTCACTGAATTCTTTGGAAGGCCTTCACCTATTTAGTGACAAATTTGAGTACAATTTTGATGGACAGAGTTTCAAAAACAAAGTGATGCAAACTCAAACTGTAAGTACATTGGGGAAATCATTCCTCTAAATCCACACCTGATATCATGACTGTTAACTTACCTACTTCAAAGCTGAAAATCTCTCTTACCATTCCTTCTAAATCTCACCTCATCTTCTCCCAACAATTTTATCCCACTTTCCTCCACTTACTGTCCTCTAAGCTTAATAAACTTTTCCACGTTTCACCATAGAAAGTAGGACAAGACCATTCAACCCATGCTGAAATTCCATTGTCATTCATTAATAAGACTTAACATTGAACAGTTAAACCTGTTCTTCTCTCCTGTACTCTTTCCTATCTGTCTGTTAGTGTTAGGACACACTTTACAGTGGAAATGGGCAGATTCCCAGCCCATGCAACTGCTAAAAAAGTAAGTTTCATAAAACACCATTTAGCTGTACATTAGGCTCCTCTGCATGAAGGCTTATGCCATCTCCACCATCTATGTTCACACACATCTTTCCCTACCCATCTGCTTCTGTTTGGCCTTCCTCCAGCAGTCATGCTAAAAGTATGAGTCTGAACCTGCGAAAGCAGTGAGTAGGCACCACTGCTGTGCTCCCACCTCACACGGAGCAGGAGACAGTTGCCCCAAGCACCTGCCAACTCTGAGTGCCTCACTGGAGGATGTCACCCAGCCACACTCCAGCATTTCTCCTCCCTCCACATGCTCCCCGGCTCTAATGCCAGATGCCTCTGCTCTATCTTGCAAATATACTCCTGGTCCAATCACTCTTTCAGTGTCATCTGAGGATGCTGCTTCACATACTGGAAGCTAAGAGCCTGACCCAGAAGAAGGGTATACGACGATGGTATTTGTCTTCCGCGGTGACAGAGGAAAAGGACAGATTTAAAATCCGATTCTCATTAAGTCCAGAAAATAGCCACACTGATTCTTTTTCAAATTGCTTTTAGGAATACAAACATTACTTGCTACCAGATACGAACAGTGATACTGTTAACATGAAGTAATATTTTAAAACACATAATTTATACAATAGTTTTTTATTCAAGGGCCCTTGGGGTAACTACAACAATGTGAATTGGGGAATGGTTTGTTTCTGTGAGTATATCCCATCTTTGCCTGATTTTTCTCCTCTGTAACCAGCACCTAAAAACTGTATTCCTTTTAGTCCTTTGGCCTGTACAACCTTGCCCACAGTTCCTCAAACTGAAAAGACACAAAAAGACCCACCAACGTTCTGCTGCTTCTCATTGTCCAACATATTTAGGTCTGTCCCAATAGTGCTGGAGAAGACTCTTGGACCAAGTAACCCAAGAAGTTCGTGTCTTTACTCACATCAACCACGGCAGCTGGAGACTCAGTTCAGCTGAAAATCTAGCTATGATCTAGTGGATGCCTGGTAAGTGATGGTGGTCTCAGGTCGGGAGAAGCAGATGGTCTGGTGTCTGGGCAGACCACACTCGAAGTGGGTGACAGAAACCCTCAGGAGACAGCAATCTTACTGCCTCATTATGCTCCAGGCCCGTAATTCCTGGGACATAGGAGGAGGTGCCCTACTGCTCCTGGGCGGTGTCCCCAGGCAAGCTGGTTATATGGTACTAGTGCTAGAAGTCATCTGTTGTCTGCACGTAGCAGAACTTCCTGCCTTTCCATTTTCCAGTGAAGTGTATCCAGTGAAGCTTCTCTCTCACACAGGATGGCATTTTGTCACCTACAGGATAAATGTCAGCCTGTTGAGGACTTCCGGAAGGTTGAATACCTCCCAGCAAAAGTTTTCTTTCCTAATCTTTTGTTTTTCTATTAATTTCTTTATTCCAAATTAGTTGATTCCCAACCACCAGCCCTACTGGGCCAAGTGGACAACCGTAACTTCATACAACTTGTTTTGCAAGAGTTTGATGAAGCTGTGTCACTGACAGTTCTCCAACTGTGGAAGGAGCATGTTTTTTCCGGGCACCACACGTTTCAGGTTAGCAGCTGCTGCAGTAGCAGACCTGACACAGTAACATCAAACTGCTTTAAAGGACGGGAATGAATTTTCTACCTACACGATGAGATTTTTGAAGAAGGATGCCATGCATGAAAACATCAGGTGTTGATCTTGGAAACTCAAGGAGCTCTTAAGTCCCTCGAAAGGTACAGAAAAGTACAAAAGAGTTGGTTCCCAATATTTTTTGCAGAAAATCAACACTAAAGTCAGGAAGTACAAGAGAACAATGCAACGAGCTAGACAGTGAAAACTGACAGCATATATTTACTGAGGAAAGCTCTATCAGGAAAGGATATGTGTAATTGTATTCTGTTCTCAGTCTTCTATAAGCACAGATATAGGCTAAGACTGCAGAATTTTTGGCTGAAGCTATCAAACAGAAAACATTTTACCACTGTTCAGTTATACAATCTAAAACCAAAATAATTGGAGGTAAGAAACCAAATCTGCAACCGAATACCACTAGAATTTGGGTTAGCTCATCACTGAATCTGATTCGCACATGACAAGTCTTCAAAAAGTACATAATGTAAAATCTCAAACTCAAGATTTTGCATGTGAAACAGGATCTTGGGAAGGGAAAGTAAAAAAGACAAACTATAGAAGTGAGTTTAGCAAATGACCAAGTGGGACCTGGTCACCTGGGAAAGGCAAATTCCTGTGCCCAGGCACCAGAAAGTCAGGAAGCTGACTGGCTGGAAAGCAGCTTTGCAGAGAAGGAACCAAGGCTCCTGGTGGACAAGCTGACCATGAGCCAGCAATGCACACTTGTGGCAATAAAGACCAACAACATCCTGGCTGTGTGATGAATGCATTGCCAGCAGGTGATCCTTCTCCTGTGCTCAGAACTGCTGAGGCTACACATGGAGTGTTGTGTCCAGTCCTGGGCTCCTCAGTACACGAGAGACACAGACATACTAAAGTGAGCCCTGCAAAGGTACACGAAGATGATGGACTGAAGTATCTTTCATACGAGGAGAGATTGAGAGAGCAGGGAGTGTTTAGCCTGGGGAAGAGAAGGCATAGGAGGACCTTATCATTGTGCATAAATGCCTGCTGGGGACAAGCAAAAAAGAGAGAGATAGTATCTTTCCAGTGTTATTGAACATGGACAAACAATGGGCAGAATCCAGGAAAACCCATTTAAACATTAGAATTGTTTGGTTCTGAGAAATCTACTCTAGCTTGTCCTGCTTTGAGCAGGTAGATTGAACTAGATCTCCAGAAGTCCCTTCTGTAATTCTACAGATAAGATAGGAAAATGGAGACAGTGGATGAGTTCTGAATATGGTATTAGGCAGGCTTAGAAATTGTCAGGATGGTTTGAGCTGGAGGTTAACTATATGTATTATACCTACATATTACAAAACATATTCGTATACATTAGGAATATATTCCAATAATACTCAATATATTCTTAAACAAAAGAATGGGTTATCTGAAAATATAACTGAGTTGGCAACTTAGAGATTTGACCAAAAATCTCAGATTAGAATTGCAAAAATTAAAGTCTAAGTTGATGACGTATCAGTTAATCAAAACAATATTATATAACTGTGATAATGAGTATTCAGACATGGAAGATTTAGAAGATAACAAAAAATGTGAAGCGAGCGCCTCATAGAGTATTCTTGCCTGGAAAGAAAAGTTCTGAAGAAAGAATGGAACTCTCCACCATGCAACTGCTCAGCTGTCTAACACCCTCTGACATTTCCTCTTGGTTGTCTTTGGTAAATTATTGTTTCCCATTAACATTTACAAGCTTCCTAATTGTACATCTCTGATTGCTCTTTGACTCTTTCATTCACAGTAATGCCCAAGCAAAACTTTGACAATTATTAGGTAACAGGTATACTGTGGTCACTGCTTGCAATGTTTGCCTCAAACGTCTTCCAGTTTGCTTGCACTTCATCATCAATGTGCTCTCCACCTGTTATATGGTACCTAAAGTCCTAGTTCTTTACAGTAAGGACTGTATTTCAATCTGTGTTTGTCAGCTCTAGCTGATGGCTGGCACTGACATTATCCTCCACAAGATGAGACCAAGATGCCACTAAGAGCATAAAAGTAACAAAAATATTAGTAGTTTCACACTGGCAATTTACACATTAATCCTAAACTGCTCATCCAGTACACAAGCACCTTCCCTGTCCCTCACACTCAGGCACTGTTTGATACACTGTAGTAGCAGAACTGACCTCGTTGGCACTAAATAGGTTTTTGAAAAGGCCTGAATCTATTGGTGTATCTTGTCTCTTCATCTGAAATTTAAAAATTACTCATGTTCAGGAGAGTATTGGACACTTTTGCAGAGGCAAGCAATTTAACATAACCATAACATTATCTTTAGCAGCTAACATCCACAGTTAGGAACCCAAGCTGCATTCAGCTCTCTGACCAATTAACATTTTTGGTTTTACTGACTGAATAAAAGACCACAGCAAACAATAAGCTCACCTGATGCAAAGCAGTGGCAACTGTTTAAATGGTGATCTTTAGGGCAGCTCTGAGGCAATTCAGAGTGGCTGAGCTTCTGCCTCTGACATTATAGTGAACGGTGCATTATGTATATTACGGCTTCTTTGTTTGAAAAATGGCAAGTCTTCTGCTACTGCAGAAAAGTCAATTAATTTTTTGTGTAAAATCTACAGGAAAATGTAGTCCTAAAGCATTTTGTAGCTATTAACTATATCTTTTCATTTTCCTCCCACGACTGTGCTTACAAATAGTCAAATACTATTATTGTTATAATTGACATGTGTATCTGTCAAAACAGTAAAAACAAAAAGCACCACACTAAACTGGAAAATTTAAAAACAATTCTATTCAATGGTAGAAGGACAAACAAAAGGTTGTACAAATAGATAAGGATCAGGAGGATTTTGAGGGAGGCTGTAGTCTCCTGGTGTGATGGATGGAGGCGAGCTGATGACAGATGAGGCACAGAGTGCTGCAAAGCTAGAAGATTTCTTTGTCTCAAGTGTGTTCACTAGGGAGAAAGAGGGAAACATGCCAGAATGAGAGAGAAGTTTCCTGGAGGAAGAAAATGAAAAATTAATGAAATGAAGAGTGGCACCAGAATAAGTAAGAAGGAATCAGACAGTGAAAATAAATGTACAGTTCAAGTATTGAATGGTCTGTATTCCAGCATTCAGAATGTTATTGTATTTATACATTTTAACTAAGTTGGGAACTAAATTTATTACCATCAACAGAAAAGGCAGACAATGCACCACACTCATCAGAGTTCATTAGGGGTTGAGGGATGGGTGAAGAGATTTCAGGGTAAAAGACTTCAAAACGATGTGGATTAGGGTACAAAGAACAGGCAGCTCTGAAATAATGCACTAAGTACTGGCTGCAGAATCAAGTGTTTTCACATTGCATGTCTAACTGAAGGTAAAACTTCGTAGATTAAAAGTTTGTGTACACAGACATGTGAATAAAGGTTCTAACGCTTTAAGAAAGGTTTTAGATAACTAAATTATCAAATTCAAAACTTACTACCTGACTCTTTAAAATCTTCATATAGGAAAGTATTGAATGCATATATACGTATGCATTATTTTTTGTTATTCTGAAGTGTTGATGTACTAGGAAGTTTATAAATCAGGATTCACACAGTACAAACTGAAGACAGGATATGTATAAAGGTATGAACAGTTAAACCAGACTCAAAATCTGCCAGAGAAGATAGAAAACCCCATATTTAAATGTATCACTTAAATTAGGAAACACGGAAGGACTGGCTGAAAATTTTATGGTAGCTGAACATAATGAGCTAGAAGTTTAAGCCATTATGCTGATCTCCAAACAAGTTACAAAAAACCACGCAGTTATCTAAAGAGAAGAGACCACTAATGACATCAGGACCAGGAAGAAAAAAATAGAGATTAGGAATCACAGCATTTCACACTGCATTACAGACAGGATTAAAAAAAAAAATTAAGTAAAAAGTCTAGAATTATGAAATGCTATTTGAAAAAGTTCGCCATATAAAATTAAAAATGGACGTGTAGCCAAATAGAATTAAACACACCGAAGGTCACGTTCAGGCTTTGTTATACATCATAGCTCAATGTACCTATTTTACAGGACCAAGTAAAAGCCATGGTGAGATGTGGAACATCCTCATGCTAACTATGATGCAAACCTCTAAGCATCGACTGAAAAAATCTACTCTTTCCTGAAGTCAATTAAGCCATTCGTGCAAACTTGCATTCACTAATAAACACAAATCATTACAAATTCAGAGTAGCACCTTGCTTTTCAGATGGTACTCTTGACTTCACAGAATTGAGTAACTCAATAGTAGCTACTACTTGAGTGAAGATGCAACAAGTTGAGATACTATTACAGAAGAATAGGCATAAAGGGAAATAAAATCCTCTCAGATAGGAACAGGTTTATGTAAATGAATC
The DNA here is from genome assembly GCF_037038585.1 of Patagioenas fasciata. Lineage (NCBI taxonomy): Eukaryota > Metazoa > Chordata > Aves > Columbiformes > Columbidae > Patagioenas > Patagioenas fasciata. The sequence continues at coordinate 106,118,190 of NC_092522.1, forward strand.
ATGAGAAATTCATTGCTGTTAATTAATTCAACATTGCTGATGTTTTTTAAAACCACACTGAAGCAATAAAGTAATAAACTGATCTTTTCAGTTTCTACAGACCAAAACTGATAACAATAAAATATAAATTATGGAAGAGAAAATGAAAAATAATCAATAACAGTCTGTATATTGCTACACTGTGCATAAAAAATGCTCTGTTGACAGCATTTATAATGCATGCTAATGATGAATATTAGCTAAGTCTTAATTTTTTCTTGTGAGGAATGTCCTTCTCAGAAGTGAAACCAAGTTCTTCACTACCATGTCTCATAGGGCATTCCCACTGCCAGCTGTTCATTACCATGACCAATATCCTTGCTTCTGTCATCCTCACCCAGAAAGTGCACGATGCCTCCATCCTGGAAAGTATAGAGGGATGATACTTCTTTTTACGTATACATGTTCGTGTGTATTTATTTCAGTGAATCTGGTCAGTGAAACAGGTCCTACACTACAAACCGAATTGCAAAGGCTTGTGACAGTCTTCACAGGGAGTTTGTTTCGCAGTCTGAGGTCAGCCCTGCAGAGGTTGGTTCTCTCCTACCAACAGGCAACCACATCGCTTGTAGAGCTCCTTTGTGCCAGAACTGTTCAATGTAACAGCAGAGTCGAGGTGCAAGATGAGAATGTGTGGCACCCAGCCCTGCATTTAAATTCACCAGGCAATCCCTCCTATTCGACAGAGACATCCAAGAGAGAAGCTAGTAGCAACCGCTAAACATGCCAGCTGTTTATCTGGCTTTCTTCCCTTGCAGATTACTAAACAGCACAGACTGAAACAATGGATTAGGAGTGCTCATGATATCATTCGCTAGAAATACCACAACTAGAAGGGGATATCCTGTATTACAAGTATTTTAAGTATGACATTTTTTTCTACCTATTTCAAACAGAACAAAGTCATAGCAGTTAAATAAAATTAATGCAAATGAATGAAAACGTCTGGGATTTTTCAGCAGAAAGAGAAAGCTGACTGCAAGCAATCATCATATAACTCTGTTCTACCCTAACTGCAATAGGAATTTGATATTTGAGTTCCTGATACTTCTTTTCAAGATGCAGTTGGACAAGGTGCTTGACAATCTCATCGATGCACCCTTTCCCACAAAAGGTTGGACCAGATGATCCTTTGAGGTCCCTTCTTGCCTGGACAATTTAATGATGATTGAAATATTATTGTTTCAATTGCTTTTTAACTGAGTTATCTTAGTGCCTTTTTTGCTTCTTTCAGGTTCAAAAGCAGTAGACTGGAATTATATGAAAGCTATCAGTGCAGACTGAATTTCTTCATCAAGTAGTGGGGAGTGTATAATCTTGTGCACTGGACTGATCACGCAGCTCGTGGCTGCTTTAGGCGGCAGTTGAGGTAATTGCCCATCACAGAGACCCTCACACTGATTGCACACTGCCAAGAGGTGGCAGCTCGTTCCCTGTTCTCTCATTTGCTGATATTACCTTTATGTTGCTACCAACAGATCTATGTGTACTAGACAACTCTTTACAACTTTGTTTACATGGCACAAAATATTGTTTACTACAGAAATCTTAACCAAGCTTTAAATGTTCATAGGCAACCAAAACAGTCCCCCAAAACTAAATCCCATTTCCTTATAAACTAATAGTGTTAGAAGTCAATTTAAGCAACAGAACAAGCAGTTTACAAACTATTTAAAAGGCATGTTTCCTTCCCTGAGTAGTTCTTGGTGCCCTAAATGAGAAAAATGTACAGATCTTAATAGAAACAATTATAAGCAGAAGCTTTTGCTTTCTAATTGAAGTAGAGATGCCAGTGGAACGCAGCTTTTCTTTGCCATGTTGTAATTAAAGGTATTCCTTATGCATTTATGTATCTGTATGAGAGTGGTCCAACCACCTACATGTGTGTGATTATAACACTGAAAGGTGGCTGTGATGGTTAGCCTTTTAATGACTGTAGACATACATAAAAATGGTAAAGTAGCAAGTAATCAATCCACTAGTCTCTATTCACTGAACAGACAAAGAGAAGTCCATATCAAAAAATGTCTTCTCACTTAACCTTGAATGACATAACCTCTAAATTATATTGCCACTCAGTCTTTTTCCTGGTATTGCCAAAAGCAATGCCTGTTACAGCCACTGATGTTTCATGAAAATGGTTCCTCTGAGTGTAAACATGTAGGAGTAGATTTAAAAAGGTTGAAGAGAATGTTTTCTAAATCGTACTGCCAATACACATAGAGCCAGGTATTCAGTTGTCTATTACATCTCTCAGTTTGTTGAGACTGCTAGTATTCATTGACCTAATGAAGATACCTGTAATACAGAAGGCTCCATCTAAGCCCATCACCCTAAATGTCTCTAACTATAGAAAAGACCTAAGGCACTGAGCTCAAATATAGATATCTAGATTGAAGAAGAGGAAAATCAACTCACAGGTGTCTTTTAGCACCCACCTTGAAGGAATGCTAAGGCAAATTTTACTTTTTACACTGCTGAGGCCTTTTGCATCATCTCAACACGTAAGCACAGCAAAGCCTAGAATTCCAAAATGAATTCTGATCCATAAGATTCTTACATTAAAGTGCCTAAAATACTGTCTTCTCTAGTTGTAATCATTTGATGGAGTTAAGGACAGCTGCTACACTACATTACTTGGGTTGATTCCTCTATATTTAAACAAAAAAGTATAAATTAAATATGTTGTGTAACATAATAACATGCTTAGGTGTTAACACCTCTAACACATGTAAAAACTCTCCAATGTGAGTATGTTCTGTTAATTCAAAGAATATAGAAAGTTAAGCATTTACAGTGCAAACCATACTGACTTGATGTGTCGTCATATTGAGGTCTCACATCACAAATACAGGGTTTATCTCATGTCCAAGCAAATCTGAGCATGTTGGAGATGCAGTCAAATATTCTTGAAGATAAATATTTAAGTGCCCAGCTGGACAATCTCACCAGTGGTGTACAAGTGAGAAACATGAAGGAAGATATTTGCAGACAAGATGTGGCCTCTGGCAGGTGAGAACAGAGGCTAAAGTAAACTTTGCCTTGCCAAGGAACAATTGCAGGCATGTCAGATCACGGCAGCAGAGGTTGAAGTGTCAGCGATGTGAGGGAACAAAGAAAATACTCCTAGGTATAGCAAGGCCTAGATTTTCCTCCTGTGCCTTCAAACTTGTTTTGTTATTGTTGGTTTTGTTTTGTTTTGGTTTGTTTGGTTTGGTTTGTTTTTCTCAGTGACAAGACTACTTTAGTTGAAACAATCACTTACCATAGTCTAAATTACTGCTAGTTCGGAGCCAACACACAAATCCCGCATTCTCATTTTGTTTCTAGTACTTGTGCCTACAACTTGGCAAAACGTTGTTCAGACCCAAATTCAGAAACTTATTACTCATCTTGCTTGTATCAATGTAAAACCTTTTTTTTTTCGCAACTAGTGATAAAAAGCATCTCCAGCTTTAATTCTGGACACCAGGGTGTTGAGGTAGTGAGCAGACAGCACTACAAAATGAATCCACGTTTGGTAAGAAAGATTTGAGTAGGCAACATTACGAAGTCTTTCCAAAATTATGCCAGCAGTGTGCTAAGTTCTTGAAGAATGTCCTATTGATTTGAGAAAGTAATTCAGCCTTCAAACCTACCTCAGTGCTCCTTAAGGACAACGAAATAAGGGAAGTCAAATGCTGAAATGATGTGAGTGCATCTGTGATCTTTCATTGACGTATCTACCATTTCATATAAGCTTCCTATGCCAAATAAACATCCTGAAATAGTTTTAACCCTGACCTTGTTTGGTTTTCTAGGAAAAAAAAAAAAATGAACATTCAATAACTCAGAAGTGAGGTCTCTACATTAAATTTACAAAAAAACATCACAAAACATGCTGTGTTTTGGAGAGGAACAGCAGAAAATCTCAGCTCCATCTGTAAGGTCAGCTTCAACTCAAAATGCCACAAGATGGCTCTGGTGGGTTTGGAAGTGTCCCCTGATCACCACTTAGACCCACAGATGACATTGGGCTGTGAGGCTTGGTTGGAACAGAAGGCTGGCACACTGAGGGCAGGCAGTGCCAAACAGGCGGCAGTTCTTGCCTGGCTTGTGATTAAGACTCTGTTTGTTCAGTAAATGTGATATATAGTAGATTAATATATTCGTTTAATGCAAAATAGGCTGATATGAAAAGAGGGCAGAGAGGGTAAGACTGACTCAAGATATTTGGTGTACTCAAAGGCACTAGAAAAGGCTGAGAACTCAGTTATCTTAGAACAACAACAGTAAAATTCATAGAAAATTATACAGATGCTTAAATGATATTTGTGTTCTCCCTGCCCAGGACCATCAGGCTCCTCCTCCATGTCACTCCAACTTCTGGCAGGCTCTTGGACTAGATTCAACTTGCCTCCTTGGGCTTTAGAGGGAGATATCTCACACAGTAGACTGTCATGATCTCCATAGCATGGCACATTTTTCTCACGAACATATATCAGCTTTGAAATAGCCAGTAATACAGAAACGTAAATTATGCGTATTTGAACTGAGCTGAATATGACAGAATCCACTTACTGGGCTATTGTTCAAAGCTCCTCTCCAAAATTCAGCCAGCATTGCTTCAGTCACACCTGGTTAATAGTTGAAAGTTGCCTTTCTAAGCAATTTTGGAAGAGAAAATTTAGTTTTTGCTACTCATGGTTGCATCTTAGAAAAGAGAATACACAGTGCCATCCCAACCTCTTTGACCAGCTCAATCTTCATTTAACAATCTCACACTCCAGGAAAAGTTAACCATATTCAACAACAAATGCATAAATTCCTTTTATCGCTCAACAGTGGTCACCAAGCTGACGTAACGGACACACCAGAAATATATAAAATATAAAGTAAGACATGGAAGATCTTACTCTGTCCTGCTGTGGACCATGTTTTACACTTGTTCAAAATTGCTGTGCCTGTTGTGAGACAGGGCACACACCGTGTGCCAAGAAAGAGTGACATCCTGGGAGCTGGAGTCCCCTCTCACAGTCTCCAGCAGAGCAGAGGGTGTGTGGTGGGGAGGACAGCAGGCAGACCCAGGACCCCAGTAACCATCCTCACACTGTATGCAAACTTCCAGCATGATACCAGACTCCTCATTTCATCTGCCTTTGTAGCAAGGGAGCAATAATAACATCTTTCTCCTGGTCTTCCTTCTATCTCCTCTCTTCAGATAGCAGTTTATTTGTGCAGGTACCATTTTTCACCCTGCATCTGTATAGCACAATAGGATACCACTCTCAGTTAGGCCATCAATGTGTTAATATTGTACATCTAATAAAGAGTTGAACATATATTCTCTACATTTTGAAGAGCAATAATTATACATTTTCCATATAGTTGTACTTTCTCCTCTTTCCTTTAATAAAATCCTCAATATTCAGCTGAGAAAGCAGGAAGTTATTTATATCTGTCTGACATGGGAGCATAGCTTGGTCTCAGACATCGTTTAAAGCCACCTCAAAGCTATTCAAAACTGTATCAGTCTGGCTGCAGCCCCAGATCAATTGCAGAATAACTCCACCCTCTTTTCCCTGTCCTGGCAGCTTCAGGGATGTGCTGGATGACCTGATTGTTCCTCTTTGAGCTCATACTCTGAGGAGTCTCTAACTGCAGAAATCTGGGAAATTTCCTGTTTCTTTGTAACAGGGGAGCACTTCAGAGTTAGTAACAGAGTTTTCAGAGTATTTAGGTAAGTAATAGAGCAGAAATTTAAAAATAAGGTTTAAATTTTTTATGACATAAATTTAAATTAAAAATTTGAAATCTTCCAACTTGTTCTAAAGAATTCAAGTAATGAAGATTCTAAAGGATTCAAATGAAAACACAAAACAAAGTTATAAGTAGTTATACCTGTATTTCTGCATTACTACGTATTCATATTCTACTCCCTTAAAAAACATACAACTATTGCACAAAAATTGTTCTCACCAGCTGGGAACTATTATCTCCTCTTGCTATGACAGGAAAAGGGAAAGAACTTAAAAAAAAATATTTCTGTCATATAAATTATGACAAAATTCAAATATCGACAACTATAACATTATACTGCTCAGAATAGCCTCTTCCCCACCATGAAAAATTAACAGCCTGGCCTCATGGATTAATTATGGATTATTATACATGGCTACAGTAACCCTTAGCACACAGTATTTTGAGTACACAGAGTTTGCAGTTACATATGTAAACACTGGCTATCTCTTTGGGAATAGGTTTTCTTCTTAAGAAGAGTACATACAGAAACATACTCTAGAAATCTTTGTAGTAATCTCTTGATGTTTAAAATTATAATGCTGTACAAAATAGACTGGGCACCTGTCGTGGGTTAACCCTGGTAGGCAGCTAAGTCTCACACAGCCACTCATTCACTTCTCCAGTGGGATGACTGGTCAGTCTCCAAGCAACATTAGCCCTGGCAAACTTGCCCTGCAACTTTTACTGCTGAGTATGATGTCATATGGTATGGAATATCCCTCTGGTCAGTTGGGGTCAATTGTCTCAGCTGTGTCCCCTGCCAAATTCTTGTGCACCCCTGGCCTACTCGCTGGTGGAGCGGCGTAAGAAACAGAAAAGGCCATGATGCTGTGCAAGCACTGCTCAGCAACAGTTGAAACATCAGCATGTTACCAACACTGTTTCGGTCACAAATCCAAAACACAGAATGGTACAAACTGCTATGAAGATAATTAACCCCATCCCGGCCAAAACCAGAGCAGCAGGTCTATTCGTACTCTGTTGTACCTTGAACTTGGCATATCCTCTAGCTAGTTTTGCTACACCTGGTACATAAAAGGTGCACAGCACCAGCCAAATGTATCAGCTGTGGTGCGGAAGCCTGACCACTGTGCTGGGATGGCCACTCAGCAAGACTTAAAAGAGTGTCATGCCAGGCACATCATTTCTACTTCCAGTACTCGCTCATGCTGAAACAAGTCTTATGCCTTTCCTCGTGACCCAGTTTGGGTCGTTCTGTAGTGGGAGGCACCGATCTGCTCAATCATATGTCATACTGTCTTAGGCCTGTATAAAACTCACCACGTACAAAGAAGAAGCCTTCACTCCTGCATGAAGAGTGAGAAGTAAGCGTTCCTGCAGCCCATGTGTTACAGCTTTATCCCTCCTACAGCAACTATTCAGGAAGGGCAGGGAACCAGGCCCTGCCAGACAAACTTCTTTCTGTCACGTGGCAGACATCATTCATGCTTAGCTGTGCATCTGGGTCTGAGCAGAACGTCCTGAAGGCAGGCAGTGCAGCACGTCCACTACCTCTGCATGTCCATGGAAGGCTGGAGCACATGAACAACAAACCATCGGGCTGTCCACCTCAAACATGATCCACACCACCCAACCCTAGAACCTCAACTCCAGTGCAACAATATGCTAAGGCATGTAAGCGAGCCGCAAAAGAGAAAGGTTATTCTCAAGGTTTTGCATCTTTTTGGAACAAAGTATCTGTCACTCATCCCTGACTCTTAGCAAACACAGATCTGTCTGGTGACTTGAACACACAATCAGCATAATATTGTTATATGCCACTAATGCAGCCACCATTGTTATAGTAGTGCTTCTGGATGATGTATGTTTTTCATTTGCATTTTCTTAGTTTATTTAAGAATTTATTAGATGCAGGTCTTCATATGCTCAGTGTTGACAGTGTTCTGGAAGGTAGGGTCACTCTTTTCAGGGATGACCCAACCTACAGCGAGCATCAACAATAAGAAGCAGCTAAGATGCAGACAGCAAAGATGAGCCCCATGGGACTAAAAGGCCCTTATACCCTACTCAGTGCCCCCTGAAGGGTTCAGGATGCAGGGGTTGTTGTGGGTGCAGAAGGTGTCAGAGAAGCCCGCAGGGCTACGACCCACCTGAGATCGGCTCTAGTGTCCTGCAGTTGTGGAGGGCTCCTGTGGCAACGCCCAGTGTCATGGAAAGGGCAGGTCCCACAGCAGCCACCATGGGGACAAGGTCCTGACCTGCCCAGGGGTCAGGTTCCGCAGTGCTCGGCCTGTGGGCTGGGTGGGGAGGCCAGGGGGAGGCCAGGCAGGGCTGGCAGGGCTGCTGGGGCCCTTGGGGCATGGACAAGAGCCTAATAGTACTCTCCATCAAAGACTACGCTTATTCAAACAGGTTTTTATCAGTTCATAAAACAAAGCTTTTTTTCCTCTGGTAACTCAAAAGGGTCAAAATCTCCGGAAGACACTGGCGATCAGAACCTGATATCTGTTGACAGCTGGATTTGTTTACTCTCTGTTTAGAGTCTGCTAATGGCAAATTGCTAAAGAGAGAAGTCAGAAAGCAAGAGAATGAAAAAGCATTTTCCATATCATAAGCTCGTTGTTACCAGCGTTATGCCACCCGAGAAGTACCATGAATAACATCTTCAGGCTGTCACAAGAATGAATGTGTTTTGCTCCTTCTTTCTTGTTGCCCACAACTTTGTCACACACAGTCTGCACCTCTGTTTCCCACCGCAGATTTTGTTGTGGGTCTGAGTTATCTGTCTTTTTCAACCCTTGATGTGCTCTTTTTCTTGAGTTATTTTCATGACAGCAGAACTCTCAAAGAAGTAGGATTTGGGGTGGGGGTTGGGAAGGTAAGTCCACAGATACTTCTTTTCCAAGCTCACTAGGCTTCATATATCATGTCACTTTCATGCCATAATTTATACTTGCAGCATGCATAGATATTACGAAGTACTTGTTAAAGTCATCTGTTAGGTCTAAATATACAATCCCATTAACAAATGACATGGGCTGGAAATGGGTTTTATAAATCTCCCTCCCATATTATATTTTGAAAATGCAACCCCCTGTATTTTAATATTGGGTTAATATGCTGAATGATAATAATTTACATTTATATTGCAGCTTTCATCCTGCCAGACTGCAGAATGCTTCCAATTACATGCATAGCACAGCACGCAGATGCAGCCATCTCTGAGGCAGGTGTGAGGTGGGTAACAGCAGAAGAGAGAGGAACTTTAGGGCATACAACAGTACGGCAGACCCCTAGACTTAAGCCACTAGCATAGCATCCTGGAGTCCAAACAGAACAGAATAATTTAGTTTTAAGATAACTTCAGAAGTCCTGAACCCTACAAACTCAGTCTGCTTTTAAAAAGCGGATGACAGAAATCAGTCCTGCATGGAGATGAACTAGCATTTGCATTAAAAGTACCACCACTGAGGCACTCAAAAAAAAAGGCTACAATCTCTTTTGGATGCCTAAAAGTATAATGAAATAAGTGATTCTATGAAATAAGTGGTTCAATTATTACCCTGTTTTCAGGAGGAAGAGGATTACAGGGGATGGATAGAAAACAGAGGGGAATGGTTCAGAGAAAGCTTATTTTAATCCAAAATAAAATTGGAACAGGTCTCACTCAAGTGATCAGTCTGATTTCTATTCAGTTTTGCCAGCCCGAGTGGGTTCCAGTACCAGTATTATGTCCCAAATCATGTGATTAGTCTCATTGAGAGAACACAGTTTATATGCTGAAAGCTGATGGTATGAAGCCTTTAGTAAGAATAATTTGTACACCTGCTTTTTTTTGGAAACTTTTCAATGTTTCTTTTGGTGTGGGGGAGTAGTAAAGGGAAGCCCTGTTTAAAAACAATGCCTTTTTGGGGAAGTGCTGTTCTTGTGACAGGAAAAGGTAAACCAACAAATTCACGTGTTATTCTTTCAATTGATATTAGTTTTCGTTTGTTCAGCAGAAATTCCTCTTCAGATAAGGCCATTCTGAGCTTTCTGTCCCAAACACTAAGAGTTAACCCTGGAAGTCAGCAACTAGAGAACCTTATGCAATTGTAACTTGAAATTTATCTTTTATAAACTCTTATTTTTTTATGCCATGTTTTCAAGAGACCTTAACTCCCATCTAATATGTAAATGAAGAGTTCAAAAGCTACCATCTATGGGTGTTGTTCGTTTTTTTTTAATCAATCCAAGATTATGAGAGTTGAAGTTGCTCAGCTCTTTTTAAATATTGGCCAAAATTTACGAGAAAGAGACTGGGGTAACATGTTTTTCCCATGGTGACAAATCCTCTCCCTCTGACTTGAGGTTACAACGAGTTGTAGAGAATTTTGAAATGGCTCTATCATCACAAAACAGCTCACCTGAAGCTCACAGTTGCCCTTTCCTTTTAATTTGCTGCTTCAGGATATAAAGTTTGTTTGTACTAACTTGATTCATATCTAATAGCATTGGTCATCAGCATCATGCCACAATCCAGTATTACACTCTCCTCGTGGTCAAATGTGCACCAAACAGCCTGCTCGCTTTATGTGCACCACATTGGGGCATCACTCCTTTGCCTCTCATATAGTCCACTCAAAGCACATAAGAGTGAGCAGTACCTGGTTTTTTTTGACATTCCCACGTATCACTCAGAAACCAAATATCTCATAGCCCCAGGATTCACAGTAGGTAGCCTTATGCAGAACCTGAGCTTTTGAGTATCTTCAATGTTTAGTCTTTTAAAAAATCTGTGTCTGTGAGGGACAATTCCCCACTCTACTACACCAACACATAGTAGCTCCATTAGTAAGCAAAATTACACTTCAAGATAAGAAAAACAAAAAAAAAAACAACCCACAAACTTTCAGTAATTTTAAGACAAAATCAAAACCAAACAGATAGAGTGGACTGAGAATTAGCCTTGTATCTTTACTGTTGACAGCATGCCATGTGTTGTTATTTACCTAATCCAGCAAAAAATAAAAAAATACCTTCTATATAAAGGATCTCTCCCTCTGATTACATGCATATGAGTTACATATTGCTCATTTAGGCTTCCTGAGATTTTCTTCTCAATGGTACTGGTACATAGCTGTGTTTTTACGCTTTGATGGTTTATTTGGCTTTCCATTCATATGGTTTGAACTACCTGGCTCCTTTTCAGACTCAGAAGCCCTGCTGCTAACATGATACAGCAAGTTTACAACGCTTCAAATAAACATAATAGAGCTGGGAATTACATGCTCTCTTCCTCAAATAAAACCGTACCTCAGAATGGCCCTTCATTCACTCTCCCTCACAGGCACATAGACACAACTGCACACAGTTAAGGCTCCTTACATAAAGTCAGCAAACTGAATAATTTGGCCCCTCAAGCACAAAGAAATTCTGCTTTCTTATCATCTTCTCTTTGCTGATTCCAGCATGTACACGATCTTTCAAGGTGCTTTGTGTTACCATGCTCTAGCGCTACTCTGCAGACTCCACCTGTTTGCAGGAGTTCCTTTGGTCAAATACATATATATATGTATATATACATGAAATCTCAGGGGACAATTACTTCCTCTTCCTGCCTGCCCTGGCTCAACCCACAAGGAGACACTGTGTCTTCACAGAGCGCTACATGGACTCTCCAGGACTATCCCACACTGACTCACCATTCCCATCGTGTACTTCTCCCAGACCCAGCAGGTATTTAAAGGCAGAAGGACCTCCAACGCATCTAACCTATTTCTTCCCACCTCTCTTCCCCAGATACCCTGATGGTCCTTCACTGAAGGGTAATATTCACTCTATGCTTCTTTTTCACCATTGATGCCAGATAAATAAAAAAGAAAGGCAGCAGAGGAGAGAAAAAAATTGAGAAATAAAAATGTAATAACAGGCGGATCTAAAGAACACCGACTCACACCAATTTTCTCTACCTTCCGAGATTTAGATATTCATATACACATGATGCTCAAACACTGCTTGAAGTGTGTTGCATAAATACTGGAACAAACAGGGGCAGAAACGTTCAGGAACTAACCTGCTTTCGTGATTCTGTACCATTTGGTTTTACTCTGGTCTGTGATCTGACCAACATATAGAAGTCTGAAAAAGTTGGATGGCATAATAATGTAACAACAATGGACTAACTTGTAAGCAACGGATAATTTAAACAATGTAAAACTTTTTAATTTCAGGAAAAAAGGTTTTAAACTAGAGCTGAATAAGGTCTTTCTTTAATATAAATAAGTTCCCAGTGGAAGTGGTAAGTGATTTGTAATTTCATGTTGGTTTTAGTATGCCATTTTGACACTTTCACCGTATGTCATCATTTATCACAAAATTAAATATAATTATAGATGAAACTCACATTTGCTTAAAGAGGAATTACAAAACAAGGAAGAGGGACAACTTTGGTACCTTTACAATCTAATGTACCACAGGGAGGTTTACAAAGACTATGAAAAGAAAAAAATACAGTTTTTAAAAAATTAGATTTTTTTATTACAGTAGTTACTTTCTTAAGAAGTAGGTTTGTTTTATGCATGACCAGAATGGAAAAATTAAGTTTCCACTAAGTCTAAAAATTTAAACACACAAAGACTGGGAAATAACAGAGCTAAGATCATTCCTTGAAAAGGTTTTTTTGTAGTTATATACTTTCTCGTTTTCTGAGCAAATAAAAATCTCTAGAATTGGATCATACAGCCTTGCATTGCCAAGACTGGTTATCTGCCAAACTAGGATCATTTGTGCCACTGCACTAATTACTACCATGCAAGCATATGAAGCAACTGATGGCAGTGGCAGGTTATTGTCCCCTAGGTCTGTCGGAACTGGAGCAGAATGAGGCAGAACAGAGAGGTGAAGGCAGCCGAATCCTTCCCAAAGCCCCCCCAGCTGCCCCTGTCCCTGCCACACAGACCCCAAGGCACAGTAATCAGGTTGTTTCAGGCAGACACAGAGCAGGCGACACGAGCTGTGTTCCCCACCTTGGGCTCCAAGCCTGGCACCACACAGCCCGATAGCCCAACAACAGGATCAGACACTCCTACTAAAGACAACAGAAATCCTTTTGAATGAGGTCCATATAACACTAACTGTTCTGAAAAACCTGGGATTGCAAACTAACTAGCCAAAATTGGTGACTCTTATTCTTTTTTTGCATCAGTTTTCCATCACAATGTGGCTAATGCCATGTTTTACCTTACCCAGGTGCTCAGGTATAACAGCAGCAAGCAACAGAGAGAAACTAGTAAGAAAATTATTAATTTTGTCTTCAGTGGAAAATTATAGCATCTGTAGTTCCCTGGATCTTTCTTCTTGTAGCTCTGGAATCAGTAGTGACACTGGCTTTCCTCCGGGCCCTCTCCCAGTCACTGTGACCCAACCACCACACGTGGCTTCCCGGTGACACCAAACAGGACCCTGCGCATCCTGTCAGGCCCCATGGACTTCTGTCTGTGCAGCTTGAGTGCTCGCTAACCCCATTCTCCACCAAGGATAAGTCTTTCTTGCTCCAGATGTTTAGATTGTAAACAGCCTGATGAAAGAAATGCTTCCTGATAATCATATCTTGTGCTAATGCTGAATAAATGATGCATCGTTACAGCTAAAATCAACACGTGTTTGGGATGTTCTCACTGCTGCAACGATACCACGACCTGCCCGAGGGAGCCAGCCTTTTAGCTCAGAAGACAAACGTCTGTGATGATGTTTGCCAGATTTCAAGCTGTATTTCATGAACAGGAAAAAGAAAGAAAAAAATACTGTTATTCCCACGTCTTATTTATTATGTTGCTGCTGTTGTTGTTGCAACATCTATGAATTTTATTAGGGATGAGAATCCCACTGCTCTAAGCATATATAATGCTATGGATTACTAGAAGTCTTAAGCATATGTCATATATTCAGTGAAAAAAATAACTGCTCCAAAGAACTCACAATTCACAGGTTAGAAGAGGAATGACAAATGTATTCAACTATAAGCAGGAAAAAGCAAGTCATATGAGAATTACAACAGTATTCATTTCTTCATAGGTATAAAAAAGATAGGTATTAAACTACTAAGAAAATACGGGAGAATAAGGAGTTCAGTAAAAACGATAGACATACATTTGAAAAAAACACCTTAAATGGCTGTCAGGTGAGATGGAATTGAGGGGAAAAAGAAGGTTTGGTACACTAGATAATGTTTGGTGCATATAAGACAAATATTTTTCAGACATAAATTTACTGCTGCCTCACATAGACCTTTCCTCTAATGATGACGATAAATAGATGATGTGAAAATGGGTAGTCAGAGAAAATATTTTATATAAGCTTCATAGCCAGAAAACATTCAATCTAACATTTCCTCTGAAATTTGTTCTTGTTTTCTCTTCCATTTAGTTTCTTGGTCACATATTTTAAAGACCATTGTCACAACCGTGTTGATATTGGCAGCTTTACAGCTTCAAAACCAGAAGCACTGGGCAAGTCAGGCCTGCAGTCCCAGGAGCAAAGGGAACCAGGGGCTGCTGACGGCAGCGCTCCCCGTCACCCCGACACAGAGATCATTACAGCCTCGGGGACGACCAGCCTCCTGGGGAATGGGGCTGGTGTGACACTGCGAATTGCAGAAGTTGTGAACATAAGAACATTGGACATCTTGGTAAAAAAAAAAGGCTACTAGGCCAAACACACCGGTCGCTTTGGGTTCCTCTTGATTCTGTCATTTTCTTTTTTTCAGCATCTATCTCAATATTCCTTTCTTCAGAAACAAATAAGCTTCTCTACATATTTTGCAGTATTTGCTTAATTTCTAAAGCCATTCTGCTTGTGTATTCCCACTTGTAGGCAAGAATCTGCTCAGAATTCTTTTGTCTTTTTTAGAATTCTCCCGTTTCTTGTGCTCCTTGCTGGTACCCACGTGTATTTTACCAATTCCTTTCATACTTCAGGAGTTATTGACTCAAATATTCATCCTGCCCCAGCTTAAGTGGAAATCATGTGAGCCATGTAGTCTCAGAGAAATACCTGCCCTCTGCACAGTAAAGCAAAGAAAAATTCAAACAGGATATTGAACATTAAAAACAGACTACAAACATGCCATGCTCATTGATGCAGACTGCATACTTGAACACTGTGCTTCGTTTTGCCTTTCTCATTTAAAGAAGGGTACAGTGGAGAAACATATAACCCCAGAAAGGGCAATATATTATGAGAAGCCTGTTAATATTCCTATTAGATTGTGGGAGTAATAGTGCATTCATTCCAGAGAGGAGATGGAAAAGACAGACTGTGAGGGTATGTTATTAAAAGTAGTGAGCAACGGCAATAAATTTAAAAAAACCCTTTTGTATATCTTCATACTCAGTTCAAGGACAGGGGTATATTCCATAATGTTAAAATAGTTTTACAATGAATTAACAGAAACTTGGAAAATAATATACCTGTAATTGTCTCATTAATTAGCAGAGACCAGTGAAGCAGTCAAGACGGTGGCATTATTGTGCGGGCACCACACAAGTGGAGAGCATCAGAGAGCACTTGCCAGGAACACTGAGAGTCTGGAGAGAGGGAGCAGACAAAAGGCAGCTGGGGGAGCGAGCACACACACAAAGTGTGATCACAATCTGCGTCCATTTAGGGGTGGCTTGGTACAGACGAATGAACTAACTGGGAGAAAGAGTAGCAAGACCGGACACTGAAAGAGATGAAAAGAGGACCAGGCAGGGCAGGAAAAAAAGCAAGCACAAGCGTGGAGCTAAGCTGATGCAAAGAGTCTGTGCAGGAGCTGGGGGTTGTGAACACCCAGCGACAGCCACAGGCAGGCCGCTGCTTTGGCCGTTTCACAGCTGCTTCTACCGCCGGCAGCCTTCGACTCTCCTCCGCATTCCCCATGGCCAGTTTGGGGCACTGGTGTAGGGGCACCAGCTGGGTCCCAGCATCCACGCGGTCAAATGGCCTCCCAGGCAGGCTGCTGGTGCAGCAGTGCCAGGACAGGGGTGACTGCTCTGCGGCAGCGCTCCCGGTCCTCAGTTCTGCATGTAAAACCTACACACAGCTTATATCTGCCCAGTTAATCTCTGCAGTTTACTGCAGCTAGATGAAGGGATTTTAACAGGTAAAAGGGACTATAATTTAATATGAGAATGAAAAATGTCGCATCACGTTATAGCAACTAGCACTAACAGTTGTCCCTGTGTTGTTTTGTAATAATTAAAAATTGTTGCAGGATAAAAGTGTGAGGGAGGTCATTTGATTCACTTAAATACAGGTTTTTTTAGGCATGTAAATAGTTCCCTAAGATTAAATCATAAGAGGCCAGTGTCCAAATGTGGTTACCAGAGTGGTTTGCACATTAATCTGGCCAGTTATAATGACTCTTACAATTTGTTTTGCAAAGTCAAAATGAACTTTTACAAAAGACGAGGGAATCAGCAAAGCCCACCCCTGTGTTTGGCAGATATTAAACGTAGTGCTTCATTTATTCTATATCTATATCTTCCAATATGACTCATTAAATCTTCTTTCCTGTTTGTACTCCTCCAGGACACCATCAGGACTTTGATTGTTACATATAGTAAAATACTGTACAATTTCTTCATCACTTTATTAGACTCTGAGAAAACCACTTATGCATAGAACAAGGGAATTAGCATTCAATAACTCTAATATTCTGAGTTCCTGCAGGTAGCATACTGAGTCATCAGCATAAAGAAAGGTATTTTGGTTTCCTTCATAGTAGTCTCAGTAGACAGGTCTAATTTACAGGCTTTTTTTTTTTTTTTTTAATTGAGAGTAGCTTCATCAACGAAATGGCAAACAAGCCCAGTTGGTGATTCCCCTTCTCTCTGTTGGTCCACTTCCACTAATCTCTGTATTACAGAGGAGTGGAGAAGTCTGGACAGAAAGCAGTAGAACGGTTTTCAACTAACACACCTACAATGATTTTGCTTTGGATCCTGGAACAGTTATGAAGACCCATTAACCTTTGTGCTTTACACTGAAAGAAGGTAGGTTTAGATTAGATATAAGGAAGAAGTTCTTCCCCATGAGGGTGATGAGGCACTGAAACAGGCTGCCCAGAGAAGCTGTGGATGCCCCATCCCTGGAAGCGTTCAAGGCCAGGCTGGATGGGGCTTTAAGCAACCTGGTGGGGTGGAAGGTGTCCCTGCACATGGCAGGGGGATTGAAACTAGATGATCTTTGAGGTCCTTTCCAACCCAAACCATTCTATGAATCTGTGATCCTATTATAAAAACTTAAGTCTGCAAATGTTCTACAAAAATAACAAGATATGTCTAACAATAGAAATTATATATTCAAACAAGCATTACAATTGTATAAATATCTCCTGTTCTCCAACTCCATGATCACCAGGCCATGGCCACCTGTCTGAGAACAATCAATACCATTAGAGAATGAGTGACATATTAGACTTTATAAACTATGTGTAACACAGTAAGTGAAAAGAAAATGTACTACAGGTTAGTAAAACAGATATCCGTAACTCTACTCAGATTGAGTGTCATGCTCAGGGAATTCCTTTGGTGACTTCCCTGACTGCCACATGAATCAGTTTCTCATCTCGATTCAACACTATTTTACGTAACAGGAATGTGTCTCTCTCCTCTACAGCTTACAGCTAAGACAAATATATGGCATTGGCCATCCACTTTTACAAGGTGAGTCCAAAATGCCTTAGAGTTTAGAGAGCAAAAATCCAGACAGCTGAACATTGAAAATACTGCCCTAATTACTCTAGGAATGAAACTCACTTCATATTTTAATAACCAAAGGCTAAGTCTCTGACAATTATTTCTTTATAAATGACCTATAACTAATATGTTTTAACATGGAATATGAAAATCAAAAGATATATAAGGGAAATCAAAGTTGCAGCCAAAACACATGAAGCAGCACCAGACTTTTCACAGCTCTCTGCAAGTTCTAGAACTTTTCTTGTGCTTTTTTTCCTTGTTTCTTCCATTCAGATAACACAAACATTCTGCTCAGAACACAACTCAGAGCTGACGGCAAATTCTACATCTGAGTGGCTCTAGAAACTATCCCAGCTCCCAGTGTCTCCTGGCAGCAGCAGCTTTCCGTGTCTGGCTGCAGCACTGTTCTTCTCGCTTTGATACAGGTCATTAGGCTGGGTCTCCTGTTGGAACTATCACTGAAATGGCAGCCCCCAGGGATTGTGCTGCTGTCAAATTCAGATCAGAGGAGTGAAAAAACACATTTTCAGATCTTTTAAAAAGCTGCTTTTAAACTCCTTGTTCAAATATAGATTCTCATTACGGTCCTGATCCTGTACACTGATTGTGTCGAGACGGAATCCAATAACAAGATTGCAGCTTAAATTCATTTTCCTGCAGGCACTCAATATTCCCTCTGAATATCCCTGCAATAATAGCACTTTGCATACATATTCCACATTGCATCCGAGGAATTCAAATGGGTGCTATAAACATCCAGGGACACACCCTGTTCTCCCTGCAGCAGTTAGAGCCTCCCCAGCTGCACATCTCCTAACACGCAGAGTAAAGAGGGCACTAATCTGCGGAGGGAGGCACTCGGCGTAACCTTGCACAATGAGGTGGAAAACAGAAACCCCTGCCAATAAAACAGAAGCTGTGGGAGTTCATGCAATTTTGGATCTGCGGAATAAGAGCTGCCAACCTGTTTTTATGAAAATTATTTCTTTTGCCGCTCAGACCTCCTTCTGGGCCTGTCTATGCATATCCAGGACTGTCACAGACCCCAGCTCTTCTGCCCATGCCCCAGGCTGGCCAGACACAAAGCAGCTTTGGTCAGGGCTTAATTAGCTCAAGCAGAAGATGTGCTAACCCAGCCCTGGAAGTGGTGGGCCAGAGCCAGCTGATGGCCAGTCAGCCAGGACAGCAAACAGAACCAGCCTGACCACACAGGCCGGGACTTGTGCTCAACGTGAAAGACGTGATTCACCGTCAAAGTACTATGTATAAATTATATGCTCGTTATGTAGATTAAAAAACCAGTATCACAGATGTTAAAAGAAAACCCAGTGCTGACAGTGAGAGATCTGAGTATAGAACGCAATATGTGAATACTGCTCTGTGGGTGGATATTTGCTAATAATGATCACCACAGACTAATGATTAATAACCACCTGAACTCCAGGCCCATTTTTTTTATCAAGCACTACAGAGACTGCTCCCTTTCGAAAAAAAGGCTGGGTTTTGCACTGCTACATGTGACTTCTAAGCAGCAAGGTGGGAAGAGCAGGTAGATTTACAAGGTTTCTCAAAGCTGGTGTGTGTCAGCAGAGAAAGGGTTCCTTTGTGTAGCCTGTACAACTCCTGGCTGGCTAACTCAATGCCTACAGCTTAGTGCTGCATAAAAGTTTTGCTACTAATTGCTTCCCCATTTCAGCTAATTCTTTGCTACATGAGCTAACCGGGTGTGGAGCCAATTTTCACAGCTTCCAGGGTTTTACATGGCTTTCCACGCTGCAGAGCTACAAACTATCCTTTAATTGAATTAAACACTTAATTGTTCTCATGAATGTGGAAAGAATGCACCCTCCCCACTAAGAAATAAGAATAAATATTGATCTGTAAGCTTGAAACCGCCTTATTCCAAATTTAGTGACAATACTTATAATTTTGAAAATTTTTTGATTGCCAGGGGTTTTCTTGTTGTCGTTGAAGAGATTTTGAGTAGTAGCTTTTGTCTGGGGCTTAGAAAGATACAAATAACTAATTGGTTTTCCATAATTTATTTTCAATAAGTATTAAAAGGGTAATACGCAGATTTCAAAATATGTCATTTGAGTTGTATGACAGTTATTGTATCATGCTACCAGTGTGGTTACACAAAATGATACTATTAATTATGTACTGAGCATCCACATCATCATAGGCTGTTACTCAAAAGTCATATTAAAGCGAGGTTTTTCTTTCAGTGCTGCTATATTGAGTTTGTGATACACCCCAGAACCTTACCGCAAGCAGAGATAATAAGGACATGCACACACACACACACAAGCACACACTTACACACACAAGCAGAAATAATGTGAATGAAAGGGGCACAGTGGAAATAATTTCATTCTTCTTCCCACTGTTTTTCACCTTATTATTCTTTGTCAGGAAAAAGAAGTGAGACAAACTTGAAATAAAAATTCTACAAAAGATCTCATAAAATATCACATGAGTGAAGAAAATATTATTGCAAATTAAAGAAAGAGAGGTGGAGGCATAAGGGGGAAAATTAATGAGACTTTTAAGGACTAATAGTACAGAAAATCTAGTTTATATGAAGCATTAAAGTCAGCCTGAATTATTATGAGAAACTCTCCTTGTGCCTTCAGGTGATTTACAATAACTCTATAGTCCATACCAAAAGTTCTGGATGCTTTGTGCTAGAATCACATGCATTGATGGAGCACAAATTTAAGAAGACAGGCAAAAGAGGCCTGTGTGACTAGGGACTTATAATGGTCCATAGGGCCTTTCACCTTTATGTTACTGGTTCAAATCCAGCCTAGCTAAACTAATGGCTAAAAATTGTCAAGGTCTGAGAGCTGTTCAGTGGCCTATGTGGAATGAAATGAATGATCTTCAACCAGCTCCCTGTGGACTAGCAGTTAAATCACAACTCTTCCTCCTGCCCATTCTTTAGGGTGAGTCTTTAACAAAGGAGGGGGGGAAAGCCATGGGAACAGTATCCACAGTCTTCCTTCTCTGCAAGCAGCAAATACCAGAAGCTTAGGGCACTTAAACTTACCATTACTGAACAACAATTTGTATTGCATTAGCACCAGTGGACCTTGACTGCTGTCAGCGTGAGCTATAAGCATACAAAAAGAGATGACTCCCTCTTCAGAAAGATAGAAAATAAGCATATCAGAAAGGACAGAGGGACAGAATCAACTTTATGGGTTGTATTTATGCTTAACTACAACGTTGTCCTCTAGCCACGCCAGGCTGAATGGAAGCTTTCAGCACAGCCTTCCTGCCAGCGCTCCAGTTCCAAAACACTACCCTATGCTTAGACTATTTCAGAGATATCAGCAAGTGGTTTTACAAGCATATATATACAAAGCCAGGGCATCTTCCTGTCCTTGTTGTACCACTGTATATCAGCACATCGTTGGTATGATTATAAGGAATTCTACTACAGCGTTTTGAAATAGTTTCTCAAGGGTATTTGAGACAGGGGTGTCAAACTCATTTTCACCAGGGGCCACATCAGCCTCGCGGTTGCCTTCAAAGGGCTGAATGTAATTTTAGGACTGTATAAGTGTAGGAGTAGTTACATTTATACAGTCCCAAAATTACCTATGGCCCTTTGAAGGCGACCATGAGGCTGATGTGGCTCCCAGTGAAAGTGAGTTTGACACCCTGATTTAAGGTCTTGGAAATGGACCTCATTAATGGAAAGCTCCAAAGTCTGTCTGTGTTAAGATGCAACGGGATTGCAGCTCCACTGCTCTGCAGAACCGGACATGAGAATCGGCAGATCAGCACAGCCTCATGTGAGCACCTTTGCTCTGACACAGATAAAAGCTGTAAAATCTCAGTGCCAAATGAGGTGACACCACCCAAATCAGAGGAAGGCCCCTAATAAAGGTCACATCCAGGAGAGCTAAAAGAAAAACATCCCATAAAACCACAAATAACTCTGATGAGTTTTAATTAAAGTCAGTGGATAAAAGTAATATAAAAAAATAATACTTTGGAGGTTTATAAAACTGAATGCAAAAGAAATGTCCATTTATTTAATATTTTTTATTTGCTTTGTGGTTGTTTTATCCCTCAACCCATACTGCCTTTCTCATTGCTCATATGTTTTGGGGCATTTTTGTGGAAAAAAAATGTAAAAGACTTAAAAATTAAGCTAAAGGAATGAATACATACATAGTCTTCCTATTCTCATTGTATCTCAAATGGTCAGAGGTTTTTTGAAATGAAAAAGCTTTTCAAAATAAAAACAGGTTGGAAAGTGACTTCATGGCCCGTCTCTTTACCCTTACTCGCTCCTGTCTTTCCTGCAGCCAACTGTCTGTCCCAGGAATCAATACACATATGCTTAGACCACAACACAATTAAATTTTTTCTAGACATTTACTTATGTTTCAGCAGCTCCACTGACTTCTGAGCTTGGAAACATTTTACATTTTTTACTACATTACTGGCATAAATGTTGACTTTGCTAAGCTGATTTTTCAGCCTCAGAAACATATTTAATCTTGTGATGAAGAGAAACCACACCAGGTGAACAGCATGCACATTTTCCGGATCCTGTTTGCCTTCTGAAGAAAGTCAATTTTTACTGCAGATTTAATGTGGCAACACGAATCCAGAGTTACATCATTTACTATTGTCTGTCAAAATACAGAAACCCAAAGCAAAGGATCCATTCTTAGTTTCTTCTGTTATGCAACTATGTATGGTAACGCCAAGCTAAATTCAGAGATACGAGAAATCGTAGATAAACAATATAGCAGTAACATACCTTTTAAATGCTGAGTGCAGCAGAAAGGCAACAATGAACTTAAAAAAATAAAATTGTACTTGATTACTTACTATGAAGCAGACTTCCTGAGATTAGTTTGTTTACTGCAGCTCTTCCACCTTTTACCCCAATTGCACTATATTCACATATACTTCAAGAACACACACATCATACCAGGTTCTTAGAATGTATGCTGTAATACACTGTGTAGATACACTGTAAGAGAACCTCAACATATTTATCATAGAATCATTTGGGTTGGAAAAGACCTTTAGGATCATTGAGTCCAACCGTAAACCTAACACTGCCAAGTCCACCTCTAAACCATGTTCCTAAGCAACCACATCTACACGTCATTCAAATATTAATACTTCCAGGGATGGTAACTCAACCACTTCCCCGGGTAAACATACAGCATATTGCAGGGAAAGATATGAATCTGACAAAAACATCCCCCTCCCCTCAAAGGATCACAGAATGTTAGGGATTGGAAGGGACCTCGAAAGATCATCCAGTCCAATCCCCTTGCCGGAGCAGGAACGCCTAGATGAGGTTACACAGGAATGTGTCCAGGTGGGTTTTGAATGTCTCCAGAGTAGGAGACTCCACAACCTCCCTGGGCAGCCTGTTCCAGTGCTCTGTCACCCTCACTGAGAAGAAGTTTCTTCTCCCTCTATGAAATGAGTGTATCACTCAAACTAAGAAGTATGTGAAAAGGGAAAATAAATCCAAATACATGGAAGTATGTGAGAACTCTTGAATCCCACAGCTACTCCAGGTCTGACTCGATGAGATGCCAAATACTTGGTAAAGACAACATTCAGGTAAGCGAGAACACTCAAAACTTTGTGTTCTTAGGTTATAAGCATCTTGGGACTACAAGATTACAGAGCTATAAATTATTACCATGGAACCCCTAGAAATCCAGTCTCTTCTATCACTTCAACTGTCACACAAAGGACTGAAGTACCCAGCTGGAGACAACATCCCACAATCAGCTACTACGGCACACAAGACCTTTTCATCCAGTGTAACAGATGAGCAACTGGACCGATCTAATAACTTGGATTAATTTATATTTACATGCTCACACTAAGATCAAGATAGAAATACTATGCTCCCTCATTTCATGATCTCTGGAAACTTGTAGACAGGTGATCAAAGGGTACCTCATCTAAATGAGGGGGGTCTTCTCTCAACAAAGCCTGAGGGATTTTAAGCTCTGAAGAGCTGCTGAAACAGAATAAAGTGACACACTTCCATGTTCCACCATGCTGAGATATTGTACCATTCTTAAAATTCACTTCAGAGTCTTGATTCCCTACAGTATTAAGTGTGCATTTTAACTCAGGAAAACAAAAAATCACATTTCAAAGTCACTGCAGAAGACAAAGGTTGTACTGACCTGTGACAATGTACACACAGTGAAATGTTTCATGATTAATTAATCCATTACAGCCATGGTAAGTTGCAAGAGTTCAACAACTGCACCCTGAAATTAGTTCAGTTGACAGCAATTCAATTTTTTCTTCCATCCAAGATATTTAAAAGAAGCTCCAGATTTGCTGGTATGGGATTAAGAACCACATCTTAGATGTGTTATGAAGAAAGGAATCTGAACTATTTACATAGCCTTCATAGGAAGATCTGAAGAGGCCTGAATCAAAAGTAACATCTGTATTATTGGTCTCACAGACAAGAGGGTGACTGAGAAAACAAACAGTAAGGAAAGCCTAAGAGGGAAGCCCTTTTTCTAATCATGCCCATTTTGAGCTGCTATTATAATCTCTGAAGTACAGATATAAATCTGAGTCAGCAGCACAGAGATGCCAGTTGTATTTATTTGTGGATAGAACTATAGAGGTGATGTGTAAAAGGAGAGCAGAGATGGATCAAAAGTAAAACTCCTTAGGATTTTGGCAGAAGCCAGATCAGGATACTTCAGAGGATGAATGAGAGGAACAATTAAGGATTTAGGACGAAAAAAAAGTAAAGAATGGAGCCAAAGATACAAGGTGTGATGAGATTTAATGAGATCAAAACTGACAGTGTGAGAGCAGGATGAAGAACTGGCTAAGAGAGAATCATTAGGTAATTTCATGACAGTGGTTTTAGCTAACAAGAAGGTCAGAAGCCAGTCTGAAGGGGTTTATAATAGCACTTAAGATCAGATGCTTTTAATACAACAGAATGTGAATATGTACCTAGCAGAAGTGATCTTGGAGCAACAGCAGGAAGCAACAGAGGGGAAATAAAGTCAGGATGGTTTTCTAAGGATTGGGAACATTAATTAAGACTAATACACTCTTGAATTACAAAAGAAAGGAGATAGAGAGACACGGTCAAGAGAAAATCAGGAGAAAATGACAGCAGGTGTAAGAGAGGTAAGTAAACAGGGTGAAAAGGGATCACTGGGAAAAGACAAGATTTAGAGAAGATGAACAGATGAGAAGCATCTACATCAAAAGACTGGTACAATGTGGCATATCTAGCTAGTTGTATAAAAACAAACAAAAAAAAATCACAATGAGGGTGGAACAGGGTACACAGAAAGATGGAGTCTTGTGGAATCTGGAGCCTCCACCCTTGGAGACGTTCAAAGCAGTACAAGGCTCCAAGCAACCTGATCTACCTTGGAAGTTGGCTCTGCTTTGAGCAAGAAGATGGACTGGACAACCTTCAGAGATCTGTTCCAACCTGAATTACTGTGTGATTCTGTATGAGAAGGATAGAGAGCTAAGCTGGAGAAATGGAATAATCATTTCACAGTTCACTAGTTTGGGTGCATGTGAAGAAATCACCAGGAATTTAATATGGTTTGCAGTACAACATGGGCCCTTAGGAAAGGGGTTTCAAAGGTACTTCCACATCCAAAACATGCATTAAGTATCTAGTGCACTTTCGAGGAGTGCTTATATCTATGTCCAGCAATGGGATGAGATGAGATTTCCTACAGAAGCAAGTTTAGCAGTTCAAGCCCTTTATATAATCCCAGTCAGTACCGTACATATCTTAAAGAATGTGAAATCTTTGAAATCTGACCTCAGGATATCGAGATAAGTGGATCCAAACCGAAAACTAAAAGAAACTGAAGGAAAAACTAAACTAAAATAACAATTTACAGCTATAATTCATATAAAAATTCACCCAACTCATGCTTTAATGATTAATAATTAGTAAGAGAAAAATAAATAGGTTGGAATCCTTTTACCATATTTGGACCAGAAGTCTCTGTTCTTTAAAGTATTATAGAATTTCTTTTATGAACTTGAAATATTCTTATGTTAACGACCACACCAAAATTTCAGAGTCCATTGTCCCTCTGAAAAAGAGTGAATAGGCTAACAACATGGGATCTAGGGAAATCTTTCATCAAGATTAGATTCACTTACTATTTGACATCAGAGAGATGTACTATGGGCCATGTGAATAGATAAAAATTCCAGATGCTATCAGGATTTTGGAAGATTATTAGAAAGGAACTGTGACAGGGGCTACAACAGAATGTTAGATTTTGGGTTAGTTAACACTATTCTTTTTCCAAGGTGAGAACAGATGCAGGAGAAGACCTGAATTTCTAAAGGCATTTTTGCTAGCAAATTATACCTTACATATATGTGCTCCCAATCAAAATACACATTCTGAAGTTTCAGTGTCAGGTGGATAAAAGTGTAAAAGAGAGACACAGATTCCTGACTATACAGAAGAGAGTAAGGATCACATCTTCACTGTAGGATCTTTTCTGCAGCAGCCTTCGTACAGTTCAGAGCAGCTTAGGGGTTGCTCTCATCTCTTCCAACTGCTCACAGCTGTCACAGAACTATTGTTATTTGGTCATACAATAATGAGTACATTCCTTACCAATTTTTAACACCAGGTAAATGGAGGAAAAATCGTGACTGGAAGTGACTTTGTGCATTCCAGTGAATATCTGGCTGGAATATCATCTGCTCTTCTTGTGAATTGAAAAGTCCAGTTCTTTTCAAAACAGTTTCAAGAATCAAAATAAAAGCACCATTTTTAATGTTTAGCAACTACAGGTAGAGATAGAGTATCAGCAAGTTTTACTGCTCAATATTCAAAAATATATATTCCTCAGAGTTACTTTGTAAAACAAAAAGGTCCCTGAGTAATAAAACAATGAAAACTAAGTGGCACATGATCTTAAACAAATGGCATACTACACATTCTGTATCAAAACCACAATCAAAGCTGCTTATTTAGGTAACAAAAGGCTGATTTTCTAATGTTAACATGTTATGCCTTTAATAACTCAAGAATCAGCACATGATTCCAGCCGTCCAAGGAAGTCCTTCTCACCAAATCATACTTAAAAAACAATATTTCCTAAGTATATGTAAAGGACAGGAGAAAGGCAAGTATTGCATGACGAATGCTTTTAGTAGAACACAGGCCTTCTGGCTGAAGATAACACCTCATTTGTATCAATGTGTATTTCATTTTACTTTCCCCAATTTTAGCTTGGTTTGTGCTCAAATACTCATTATGCATCACTCAAACAGAAACAAAACCGATAAGAATGTTACACATCATTAGGGAGTGTAAACTCAGTTATGACGGACAAAGTCCCAAGCATCCTAAAGCTTCACTGAGAACTGGAAATAGATTTCCGGTTTTCAGTCTTCAGGAAATGAAAGGAGAGAGCTTTCTGATCTTAGATATCCTTGGTATTGATAGAGCAGTCACTGTGGGGCTACTCACATAAATTAGGCTGTAGAATCAGGGCCATCATTCTTAATCTAAAAACATCGCTTTCCAGACTCAGACCAAATAAGCAGAAAATTTGGTATGTTTTTGATTAAAAATGTAGAAGTATGAACTAAAACATATTTGTCAGGACAAAAAATATTCTGTAAAGGAAAATTTCTATTTGAATGCAATAAAATCTCTTTCGCTAGTAATTAGACTGTATTTCAAAGAATAAGACAATGTCATCATTGCACCATGTGTGAAACTCTGCAGCCACAAAAGGTTCTTTTATGCCTCTTCATTTAATACACAGGTTTGTACAGCCCTAGTGGGAGGACAGCATTTATGAGCTCCGTGAAAACTCGTTACATTTCTGCGCTGATCATAATTCCTAGTTCACATCTACATTTTAAGCCATAATTTGCCAAGTACGGCCAGCATGAGGCTATGTCTCATTTTACTGAACTGTGTGTGAAATATACTGATTTCGCACGCCTGTGTCTACTTTGTTTAGAGAAAATATTTCAGTCGTGGTTGTTGTTTTTCTGAGAGCCCATTTTCTTGACCACCAGATCACATCAGCTCGGATCTACAAAATTCCTGCCTCCCGGAGAAGGAAGGGATCGATGCTGTTTACCTTTGTTGCCTGATGTGACCTAGCACGGATAGGTCCTCAGCTCTACAAAATTGCTCTGAGCTATTCATCATGCCGGGTTAGCCAATATTTAAGATCAGTGTGAACTGGGAACTGCACAATGTGCTCAAAGCTGAGTGAGGTGGTGGTAGCTGTCAAGGCTATAATTGATCTCGGCTTTACATACTTCTAGTCATAGGAAAATATGTGCTTTGACAACACATAAACCTAAGCCATTATCCTTTGTGTGAACTAGTATCTGGCCATACTTTTATGCAGGTCATGAAGCAAGAAAAAATATTCGACTCTCTTCCACAGTGGTTGAATTCTGCTGTTTGAACAATTTGTCCCCAGATGACAGATGGGTCTTCCCATAATAGAACTAACTTGGAAATAGTTTTACAACACCTCAGCACAGACAGCTATGGAATATGTCCCTAAATACATACACACACCTGAGTGACGAAGCAGTGAGGGCACAGTAATATCAACAGAGCTCACATCTGCCTTGGGCTACCCCAACTATGAAGATAAGCAGGACAGCGCCAGCATAATGAGTACAGGCATGGTCAGGGCACAGCTCAGGTCCTCTCTCTTACAACTAGGCTGTTCTTAACTCCACAGGTAATTCCTCCTGAGTTAAGAACATGTCATTCAGATCAAAGAGCTACTTCGCACAACTCAGAGACACCTGCTGTGAAAACAGATGCATACACCTTCATCTCCAGAGAGTAGTTATATATTTGTACTATATTTGACTGTTATTTCCATTCATCTTCTCACCAGTATATATGCTCTCGATGACAACACCACCTTCATGCAGTCCAAAAGTCTCTCTGCAGTGACCTGGGGTACATAGGTTAAAGGAGAAGGAAACTGCTGCACACAAAGTAAAGGGCGGCAGGAAATCAGACTTGAAGTAAAAGGGCAAGAGAGAGGAATTTTGAAGGAACAGAAGCAGTAGTTAAATACGAGCAGTAGCAAGTAGCTGTGAGAAGTTCAAAGGTAATAAAAACCATGAGAGCATGAGTGTCACTTGAGGGGAGGACAAGAAAACAATGGTCAGAACTGTGCAAGTCAAAGGAAGGTTTGGAAAAATTCAGTTGTTTTAGGTTTAAAATTTCCCAATCCATTAAGGATAGTACTCATAACAGACATACCATCAATGACAGTATTCACACAATACTACACTAGTGGAGTGTAATCTATGTCTCTTCTTTCTGTGGTGTCTTTGAGGTAGCTATTTTAATATGTGTGAGACAGTCTTATTCCCATTTTATTAATAAGGAACTGCATCACAGAAAGAAAAGAACAGCCAGAACAAAACAGGGAACTGAACACAAGTCTCCTGTATTTATTCTAATCTATCTAACCATCATTTCTGTCTTGGTCCAAATCCAATATTCTTGCCCTCATTTAAAATATTCCCCATAGACTCCATTATAAAGCTTAGGCTGTACTGGCATCTTTTTCCCAAACCATTTATTGATCATGTGCTGCTCCAAGTCCCTTGCCAGGAAAAGAATGAGGCACGAAGATGACAAAGCAAAGTGCAGTGGAGTGAAAGAGCCAGAAGCAGTGGAAGAAGAGAGAAGTATTGTGAGGCTTCCAAGAAATTGCACATTTTGAAAAAGCATGGAAATTAAATGCAATAATTAATGAATGCAAAGTGCATACTTCCCAGTACTACCTAGTTTCCTTTCACGTGGAATACCACTTTCGCAAGAAAAAATTAGGTCAGTCCCCCTGTAGCTGGCTACAATTTCTAGAAATGATGCAAAGCTTTACAAGTTATGGAGGACAGAAGTAAATCCACCACCTTCTTACATTTTAAATTCAAGATTAAATAACGATTAGGCTATCTTTAGCTACAGAACAATACAGGAGTATGCAGATAAAATTATCCAGCCTGGGTTAAGCAAGATACGATACTAGCTAAACCAGTGATCCCTTCCAGATTCAAACTTTATACAAGTTTGCAGTAAGTAAACTGAAGTAAGAGTATATTGCACTCTACCATTTCCATATATTGGTATTGCAGCACTTTTCTGCACAGGTTTCATCCAGCCTATTACACTACATTAACATCCTGTTGAGAGACAAAGAGATTAACCTGCCCAACTGTTACTGGGATGCATAGAGAGGTGCATCTGTAGCTCAACCAGCAGGTCTCATTTCAGTACTGAAGTCTGTGGTTGCATCCATGCAACATCCCAAAGGTCCAGTTTCTTCCAGCAGAATCTGTCTAGTTTCAAGACTGATGATCAGACAAAGTGTGATCAGCAATGGAGAGAAGAAGCATATATGCCTAAGTAGGAATGGACATGGTAAATATCTAGCAGGACTATAAAAGCTGGCTTGGAAAAGGGTCAGGTCTTGAAGACCAGTCATGGGTGCATCACTTCTTTTTCTCATATTTAGATTTAAGACCAAATTTTGAGCAAAACAAAATGAAACTCATGCAACATTGTCCTAGAGTGAACAGAGGCTCTGCTCTTAAATTTACATCGAAACTTACCTGAAGAGAGTTCTGATCAGTTCCCTACTGTTTAAGCAAAAATGAAGTGGCAGAGAGGAAAGAGAGAGGAAGAGCCAACATTTAACAATAGCATTTGGAAGAGGCAAGCAAAGAGACAGGTGATGGATGGCTGGAAGCACAGAAATGGAAGAAAAAGAGCTTGATAATGGAGATCTGGCTGGAGAGCCAGTGGGAATGAGGACGTACAAAAGCCTGGGAATCCAGCCCTGGAGGAATGAGGGATGAAGACGTACAGACACTGACTGCAGAAAGGCACTGGAAACGAGGAGGTGAAGAATAAGTACTTGGGCTATGCTTGGGGTAAAAAAGAAGAGCAACACAGGACAAGAAGTTAGTGGGGCAGAGAAAACTAGGGCTTCTGCTAAGGACAGAGGATTGGGTTATACTCAGAGTTACAACAGAGAGAAAAGGGGTAGAAGAGGTCACTGAGAATTTAGTGGAGAATCAATAATGACTAAAACACGCTTTTGGGACTTCTGGGAACCAAATTTCAGTTTCTCAAGATTCCTGTGCCTGTCAACAAATACCTGTGGAGTCTGATGGTAATGAAAAAGTATCTTGTATCTTATTCCTGCAGCAGTGGTTTTCACAGAGTATTATTCCATACCATGTTCTTTAATAGAAGAATGGTACAACATGGTGTGGGGGATTTTAAGGTTCAAAGCATCTCATAATTCAGATGGGGTTTAAGATACTCCTATAGGTTTCCAGTTTTAAAATGGTAAGTCTGTACTCCTTATCTTTCCCTCCGTCTCTCTGTCTCTCTGTCTCTCTGTTTCTCTCTTTCTTACACAGACACATTTTTAAAATTACTTTTTAACATGACCAAATGAAGGATACAGATGTCAGGAGTGCCAGGTTGCCTATATAACCTAATTTCTCCCCATACTGTGAATGGGCCTTATGATGGAGACTAATGGCATGACTCATATACCATTTTTCCCAGAATACACCTGCATCATACAGTGCACAAAACGGCCTTGCTGTAAGGATGAAGCAGTAGTGTGTCCTGAAGAAGGTTCACTTGGGGAAGAATTTTGAAGAAATGCACTGAAAAATGGGACAGCACTGCAAGATGAGAAGGAATGCTTAAATTAATTGGATGTCAGCCTAGAAAATAGGATTCTATCTTTTCTTGCCGTAAAGTTCCTATGGTAGCAATTCCAACCAGTTTTTTTACGGGTGGTCACTAAAAGTATATTCTTCATTTCCTGTGACTCACTGACATGAGGCATTTGAATGTGCAGAAGTGACGAATGCACAGAGACATGGCTGGAAACAGGAAGACCTGAGTTGGAGAAGTTCTGTATCACAGGAAGGAGTTGAGCTGTTTGGACCAAAGCACCTCAGGCTGCTTTTGTGGATCAGTGGCACCTTTTGAACACAGTTCCTCAGGGCCATTGATCCCCAGCCACAAAACAGAAGTCACATTGTCTGCCCATCTCAGAGGCTGGCAGTAAAGCGAATTTAATGTTTGTTCATCACTTAGATGCTACAGTGATGATCACAAGGAAAATCCCAAAAGGAAATTAATAATAATTAATAATTCTGTCATCAGGGCTTAAATACTCTGTAGTAAACAAGGTATGGGTCTGCACACTAAACAATGTCAAGAAAACAAAATATTGAACAGCTGCTCATTAAGTGAGTATCATACATTCTGTGAAGTGAATGAGGAAAAGGTCTTGTAAAAAAAACAATGTGTGATCACGTAATTAAAGACGTCTTCATGATGCATATGCATGTGGGAAATTAAATTAACTTGCCCTGACAAAGTTTGGGCTATTTAATGTAGATTTTCAAGATATAATATGAAATAACTGAAGATCCTGCTGAGATTTGATTAAAAGATATATATTAACCACCTGTAGTTCAAAACAGAATTTACTTTTGATTATTGGAAATACAATATTGGAATGAGCTCTAACAACGGGAATATCGGAATGACTATTTCATTATCAATTATTCCTATTTTCTACAAAGGTTTGGATACATATTTTAGCCAAAATTTTCCTTTAGCATCATAAACAGCAAAAGAGTCAGGTTACAGTATAGGTACCGTCCTCTATGGATGTGGTACGCTACGGCACAGTAGTTCCTGCTGCCTACCATTGTCATTTGAATTAATTAAATGGTTCACACAAATAAAGAGTATATTCAGCTTCCATTAACTTCAATGTGTTTCTCAGGACCCTGGAAAGTCAGTCTGCTGATAAATATATAAAAGGGAGGTGAAAAAGGGTCAGCTTCAGTGAATGCCCATCAGCACAGAGTAAGAGAATTCCCCTGATGGGCTCTGTATAGGACACAGGAAACCATCCTAAGGGAGACATTTGTCCCGTTCTACAAATTTTCCGAGCCTTCTCACCGAAGGGTACTTCGCTGAGTCTTCATTATTGCGCTTGTCACTGGGCTCAAAATTTGAGCAGCCATGTAAGACTATAAATAACTACAGGACAAAAACAAACCACTGTCCCGTTCTTGTTGACTGAAAGTAAATGCAGATCCTTTCTGGTGGCCATTCCCTTATTATACAACTTTCTTGTTTACATCAAGCTTAAGTTTCATGTGGTAATATTCCCTGAAAAGAATCAGTGAATTAATCGCTATAAAAGAATTTTTTAAAATCATGTAGATTCTATCTGACCCTGAGGGGTTTTCCTGTAAGAATTAACCACTGACTTTTTGCAACTCATCAACTGCTCTTTAAGAAAGCACAGCTTCTTTGAACTTAGTAAAATTGATTTAAATATTAGGGTATTTATAAATATTCATAGAGGTACAAGGAAATAACCAGAAATGCAAGCTCACATTTAACAGATTTCATTAAATACTTCAACACATTATTTACTTAACCCAGTTCAGTTTTCAGACAGTTTGGACACAACTTCCAGAGCAACTTCTGTGCATACCCGTAGATGTCCAATTTTACCTAACATTTTCTAAAATCTGAATTTTAATTCAAACACTTTTAAAGTTCATTGTCCTAGAGAATCTAGAATTCCTCTCTACCAAAAGGAACTATTAATAAAATATTTTTTTAAAACGTAAAGGATAGGACAGATTGGTTGCATTACTCTGCTGTGTATATAGCTTACACCACTCCAGACAACTCAGGGATTGCAAAAGGGTGATATTACAAAAAGGAAAGCTGAAGATTAAATTTAGACATGTACATGCTAGCACTGTCAAAACTTGCAAAGTAGTCAATGGGTATCTAGTCAGTTAAGTCAGTGCAGCCTAGAAAGAGATTCAGCAGAGCAGTCACATTCTGTCCCAACTCCATAGACTAAGAAGGGAGTAAGACACCTGCATGTAGACACCACTGTTTTGGCACCTTAACCTTGCAGAAAACACCACATCAAATTTTGAAACCAAGCCATTTGTTACACAGACTACTGGGAAAAAGATGCTGACACAAACAGTCAGTAGGACCCTAAGAGATGTGGAGCCAAAACATGTATTTTTATCAGCCCTGTTCAAATACATAAAAGATTAAGCCAAATCAAACCTTCACCTCCTCTTTTTCATGTGGATTACAGGTTTTGTGAAAACCACAGATTCCTTGTGTACATATGTGTAGATATATCTGTATATCTGATTAATTAAGTGGCTTCCACTTGAAATATTCAGTCATTTATGAATGACTGCATCTCTTATATCAGCTTAATGAATCAGAGATCATTACTTGTTCTACAAGTTCATTCCTTGCTTTCATTTGCACTCAAGATATGACCCATCACATTTCTAATACATAGCTACATATTTAAGGTAAAATCTCAGTTTTAAAAGATGCTTACTGGTGTGTTTTGAGTTTTTTTCCAGTGTGCGCTGCCTGGCCCACCATGGCTCAAAGGAATTGCGTGCCTTGCTGATGACTAGACAGACTAGATGCAAGATTTTGCTTTTCTAATCTTTTCTGTAAAGAACACTGTCATTTTGTACAGAGCCAGCTCAGTGGGTATTTCAAAACATGCACTGTATACACATGTTCATAAACTTTGGAATGTTAAGTTCCTGTCTCTCCTGCATAATTCACTATACCTTAACTCTTAAAGGTTGGATTACTTGGCTATGCATTCATAATCGAATTTTACGAGAAAGTGCTTGTTACCATGGAAATATTTTTTCACCCTGAAAATTTTAGCACATGGGCATTTCTTTGGGTGTCTACAAACTATAGGACTCATCATTCCTCTGTCATAATTACTAACCCTTACTTCTTAGCAACTTTTACATATCTTACACAATATACATTCAGCAGCAGATTTGCGAAGGGCTACAATGGCAGAAAGATTTCAAATTTAAATACAATATGTAAAAGGCAAATAAAGTTGCACACCTGTTTTTATAAATCCGTTTCACCCCGCCATTGTAGTTCAATTACATTCAAAAATTGTATTGCATTTATCTTATTTTACCTACTAAACACACAGTACTGACTATTTCAATGAGTCTGACAATGTCACAATGTATTTTGCAAGCCCAGGTTCACTTAGCACAGTTCTGGGATTGCTGTCTTTAAAGTTAAATGTAATTCTTTAACACAGCCATTTAGATTTTTACCTATAGCAAATTCTTTACAGGCTGATCAAACAAACATGTTCTATAGCTGTAAATTTACTTTTACCCTTAATAGTAAGATAAACCGATTTTACAGCACTCGCACTTACAAAGCAATTTTTATTGCTGTTTACATATTTGAAGCTACTATAAATGAAGACAGCTAAATACTCTAACTCTGAAAGACAGCGAAAATGAGGTAGAGATATTTAGTAGACATTTGCATGTGATTCAATTTGATTTCATGTCTTCCTCTGTGGAATCCATGGTGGTTCTGCTTTCAGTTACTTTCAAAAAACGCGCTATGTAAGTGGCAAAATACAGACTTTGCCCAATAAGCACCTCTACCTGAACACAGCTCATCTGTGGCAGAGCAGAAATTAGTACACTGGTCTTTCAACTTTAAATTTCTCGCTTAATCTCAGACAGTTCTACAGACTGTATTTCTGAAGCCTGAGGGGTTTTTGCATTTATTTACTGAAGTACATTTGAGATTATTTTTGGCGTCTTTACACTGGGTCATGAAACAGCATGTTTTGGCACCTGCTAGCCTCACTAGCAATCTGCTTACTCCCGGCTGTCATCCCTGCGCTACTCCTGGGTACGCATCTGACAAAAGTCTTGCAGGTTTGCTGGGATCTGGAGTTTTGCAAACAATGGGAGAAGAGCAGCATATGAAAAACCTGCATTGGTGTTCAAGTGTTTTAGATGGGTCTTTATTTGTTGATTTTGTATTTTAAATATATAATAAACAATGTTCTTTGTTCCTATATGTTCCATTTTATTGCTTATAGGTGATACTTGAGGCGAACACAACAAATATAAAGCAGAGATCCTTTCTATTAGCACTTGAAAATATTGATCAAGGTGACCTTATCTAGGTGTTCCTGCTCTGGCAGGGGGATTGGATCTTTTGAGGTCCCTTCCAATCCCTAACATTCTGTGATTCTGTGACTTCCAGGTATATTGCAATAAGCGCCCAATGTACTGGGAAATTTAGTGAAACTCTGGCACTTACAGTAATTGTTATGATGAGAAAAAAAAAATACATTAGTCTGCCAGCCCAAATTAATTGCATATCTTCACTTCTCTGTCTACTTGCAGAGATTTCAGATTGAGATAAAAAGTATCTGGTTCCGAATAGGTTTACAAGGACCAATCAAAGCCATAGTGAGATCCCGTACATATAGAATATTAGCAGAGACTAAAAAAACCCATGTCAGTGTGGAACCAGTGGAATAACTGATAACAGATGTATATAAATTACCTACTCACACAATAAAGTCTACTCAGTCTTCACACCTCAAAATACTAAGTAGGAGAAGGCAGGGTGTAATACTTTAAAAAAAAAAAAATCACCTCATGACTATGACTATGAAAATGCACCCCAGTGCAGTGAAACCAGGATCTCTGAAGGAAAAGGTGCAAACAGAACAGTAGGATATTTTCCTCTGACTTTGAGCTCTGACTTAGTTCCTATAGAGTTCATTCCACTTAACTTTAGATATCTGCAATGTATCATCAATATCTAAGCTGATCCCTATGTTTCCTTTATTCTTATGGAAAATGCTGTTCTACAGTCTGATTCATCTGACCTATTTAGATGTCTACCTTGCGAAGAGATGAATCATGTCCTAAAAGTGTCTGTTTCTCTCCATTGACTATAAAGGCAGTCTAGCCAAAGACAATTTAGAAATAAAAGACATCTACATTGGGACAGATAAATCTCACCCTAGAAGCTGTGAAAGGGAGCACAACAAGAGTGAATACTATTTTCAGCAATATTCAACTTCTGTACGATTTTGGAAGAGAAATCCATCCACAAGGTCATCTGGGGACAATACTCCTGTGAGCTGCTGAGCAATGCCCATCTCTGTCCCACAGCACAGTGGAACAGATCCCTCTTGAAACGCGCAGGCTGGCCTTGGAACAGTAGCGTGTAATCCCGTTGTACCTTCCCAAAAATGTGTTTGGAAGAAGAGAAAGAACTTCCAGAGTACCCTTCTTCCTTTAAATTTTGTTTGCAATACCATTAATGAGGACACACTACAGAGTCATAAACTTCATTTGTGTACAGAAAGGACTGCTGAGCTTGTGAGAAGCTACACTGGCTTTGTACTCCCGCCATGCTTTTACAACCCTTTCTAAAAACAGCTTCTTGTTATAGCTTTGATTGGCTAAAATCATGTACCTTCTGTTGACTTCACCTACTTATTGGATAACATTCTCTGTAGTTTTTATCAAGCATAGTCATTTCCTTGGTATTCTTCAGTGCACTGAAGATGTTTGTATTGCTCTATAAATGTACTTCTGCACCTCTCGTCTCAATGTATGAAAGTCTTTTTTTTTTTCTTTTGTATGTAGGCTTTTTAATAAAAGTTTTATTTCTACTGTATAAAAAGCACATTCCTGACCTAAGTCAACCCTGATCCAAACCTTATTCGATCAATGAAGTCTTTCCCTTAACTCCACTTGGCTTTGACATTACTGTTCTGTGCCTTCCTTGGCTTCAGAAGAAGTATTTCAGTTAGACATAGGAGCTAAGCAATGCATAGTCATTAGTCTGAAGTGGAATAAAGCAAAATGTGCATATGTGCTTAGATTTTTTTTTGCCCACCCAAATTTACAACCCAATATTCATAAAGACAATAGAAACATTTAAGATCACATAACAAAGCTAAAAACTGGAAACTGGTCAAAATAAAGCTACATGACAAGTTTTCTTCATAAAATGCTAGAGTAGTAGAAAAAGAGGGATTCAGCCTTAAGAAGCTGTAATGATCCAGGAAAATTATTTTAAACTCCTCTAATCCAGTTACTCCAACACTTCCTAAGTGTTTGATAGAAACATTATCAGCTCTATCATAATCAGATTTCTCTTAAAAAACATTTTTACTTATTTTGTGTTTTCCCCTTGCTATGGGATTGGGATTTACACATGTAGCTGCCATTGCAGTGAGGAGAGACCATGTCATTTGATAGTGGGTTTATTTTGATTCTATATCCCAAACAATTTTCAGGACTATTTAGGGATCAGGTATTCTGGCAGGCTAAGCTATATACCTAATAAAACACAATAATATTTTTTTTTGTGCCTAATTCTTGTTGGCGATATGACCATGCCCTGACAACTTTAGCTTTAACGTAACTGTTCTCTTCACCATGCTAACATCAGCAGCAGCCTATG
The DNA here is from genome assembly GCF_037038585.1 of Patagioenas fasciata. Taxonomy (NCBI): domain Eukaryota; kingdom Metazoa; phylum Chordata; class Aves; order Columbiformes; family Columbidae; genus Patagioenas; species Patagioenas fasciata. The sequence continues at coordinate 106,156,110 of NC_092522.1, forward strand.
ATCAATCACAGTTGGCTGGGCTATGTAATATAAGCAACCAAGTCTGTTCAGAGGAGCAGAGATGCTGCCTAGAAACTGCAATCTAAAGAGCCTCCTGCCTCATTTTTGAAGCTATTTAAGTCTGGAGAGAGACAAAGAGAAAAAAAGCACAATTTTATGTGATGATTTCTACTACTTAAATTTACAGTGGTAATTTATGAACTGTAAATTTAGCAACATGTGACATCTTGATTGATGAACTTTGCTTTTTTAGAAAATCATATTAGGAAGACTTACACTGCCAAGAGCTAACATGAACTTGCCATCATGACAGTGTATTTATAATAAGCTGTCCAAACAAACATAAGGCATTATTTTGCTCTCTCCATCCCTGTCATTCCACCGATACCCTTGCGTAAGACACTATGATAGAGAAGCATAGAGAATTCATTTCAGCTAATGAGGGAAGCTAAGATTTCTGACTACTCAGTTATTTAAGTGGGGTAAATAAGATACCAGAAACATGGCAGGACACTTGATTCTGCTTGAAAAGCTGAGAAAATACAGTCAAAACCACTGATCCTTAGGCACTGCTGAATTTTGCTCAATACTTAGCTAAGTGTCTTGCGGGAAGTTTGTGGCATAGACAAAAACTGAACTCATCTTTCCCGGCTCTAAGCTAATTCTCTAATTAATGGACCAGATTTTTCTCATTCCCCAAGGCACTGTAGAACACGCAGGAAGAATATAAAGCTGGCTAAGATGAATGTTGTATATCAGGGATTCCTACACTGCCTAATTAGGGTTGCTTTACTGTGTCTTTTCAGCACGGTGGCAGTGCAAACTGGATAAAGCAGCAGAGATAAAATGCCTTAAAATCCTTAATCTATTATATAGTCTCTGTGGGTCTGCATCCTCTAAGGAACCAGAGCATCCCTCAAGGATGTCAAATAAGGATACTAAAAAATGCTTGAGATTCTGTACCTTTGATTGGGTCCATCATATATTACAAGATGGAGCTTAATATCTGGTCCAGAATGATTTTCTATCTGTCATCAGCTGAAGTGAGCAATTCTCAGAAAGATCATTCACATATAGAACAGAGCTTACATGAGGTTTTCTGGGGTCACTTCCTAAGTTTCAAACTGATTTACTCATCTATAGTATGTACAACTGTTTGCATGTCAGGTATCTGGAATGTAAAGATAATAATTAACAAAATGTATGTATCTGACATTCCTCTGCAGATATAAGATCAAGTTTTAAATAAATGTTAAGCAGACAAGAAGAAAAGAGCAAAAATCACACCAGCAGGGTTCAGTCTGCAAGGTTATGCCCTTGCAGAAATGCAGCAGTCCACAGGCTGTGTGAAGTTCTATTTGTAAATTATCAAATGTAATGAAGGTAAATATTTCAATTCAGACTCTGGGGCTGTTGGCAACTGCTTATGAGTTATCTCTCTCTCTTTGTGTTGGGGCAGAATTGATTTTGGGTTTTTCCCCCTAGGCCAGCAGTTCCTTCATTGTCTTGTTCTGTGGAAGGCTCTACAACAGAAAGACCCTCTTGTGAATCCATTTAATTTTCTTATGTACACTCCCTCACATCTCAAACTTTAAAATTATTTTATTTAGCAGCCCACCAGAACAGACTACACAGATTTCTCAGGATTCAAAATGACAGCCCAAGAAGTTCTACGACCTCAACCTGTTCAGCTAAGAATCCCTTTAATCATGCCTTGCATATTCTCATCCCACCCTCACAGATTGTTTTACTGCTTTCTTCTTCCTATGCTTGCACTTCAAACTACTGTTGCTCTCCACTGTGTCTCATCAACTCATTGCAGTCAACTGGGTAAAAATAAATCAGAGGTAAGTTTTCTTCTATATCTAATCTAAATTTTCCCTACAATAACTTCATTTCTATGCAATGGAATTAATTATTCATTCTTCACCTCATTTTAGTATAGAATCCTGAGTCTAACTACATTTATAACTGCTGTCCATCATTATCAAAAGAACCAAGTCAGTATATGCGTCTCTATCCTATAAATTTTTCAGCTTTCAACTGAACATTTTCCTTGGTTTCCTTTGAGAAGTGCAACCTATGACTATTATCAGAGTTTATTGCCCTAATGAAATCTGTATTCTAGTGTTGTTTTGGGAAAACATAAGGGATATGCAAGAAAATAATAGAACAATTGCATCTTGCTAAACTAGTTAATAAAGGTCTGTAAAAAATGGCTTCCCAACATCTGCTCCACATAGAACATGATACCAGCCTTTTGCATTTCTGGGTAATGCATAGATTTTCCAAGTAAGAATTCAGTAAAAGAAACAGGGTGTAAAAAAACCTCTGTGATGAACACCAAGGCAACACCATCTAGTTTCTCTATATTCCACATACATGGAATGCAGACATAACCAGCATTTTGCACAACTTTGCAAGCAATGCTTAAGAAAAATGCATTCGTCGAAACTGGAATGGGTTTTATCATTACCAGCCTCTGAATTCAGTTCATCCACATTTTGTACACTTACACGCTTAGTTCATACACTCATTCGTTTTTCATATCAGCATATGATAATTACAGTGATTGCCTGGAGGTAGGACACTAGGGGAAGCCATACTTTACGGATAAATATATATATACAAAGAAACAAATAGCAAGTGTTCCAACCTATCCATCCTGCACAGCTGACACTACTGTTACAGTCGAATGAAATTAAAATTCCTTTTTATTTACAATTAACTAGTACTATCTTTCTGATTTCTCAGTAAAAATAATTCCACTGCATCCAGATCAGAAAGGATTCAGGCACTCATTCCTGCTCTGTGTAACTGCAGCAGGAAAAACTAATATATGCACCATCTAATTTAACTGCAAGTGACTCTTTTAGCATGAATTGTCGGTTTAAAGATAATGTACAGCAGAAGTCTTAGCTGCATCCCACAAGTCAGGCAGCACCAGGCAGATAAGATCACAGTGGTTACCAGCAGTAGCAAATGGGAAAAGCACTACAGGAAATGAGCTCTTGTCAATAATCTCAAGAGAGTGCTATATTTAGGTCAATTGTACCTGAAATTGTTTGGTGGGGTAATTGCTCTTTGGTCCAGACTCCGCTCTCTGAGCGTATCAGAGTGCCTGTAGGTCCACTGGATTGGATTCACCAATTTTCTTCCAGATTCATTTTCTAAAGGAAAAAAAAAAAAAAAGAAAAACAACAAAAAACTTTACTGAAGGATAGCAAGCTTACCAGGAACCAAGAAAATCACTAACATGTTAATTTAGATTTTAAAAACAGGCTTTAAATAAATGCATCTAATACAAAAAATTGTTCCAATATCCAACTGATTTCCTCAATTTTCTAGAACAGAATTTTATTCAATTTTTCAGACTTTGTATTTGGCCTTGCAAAGACTTTTCATATCTGTTAAATATCTAAGGTGATTTAGAGCTTTAGATTTGCTTTTGCTGATCGGTTCATCATCAATGGAAAATCAGAACTGGTTTTAAATCCTACGATGCATCCCAATGTAGCATTTTTCAGGTTTTAATCCGAGTTGAGTCCTTGTCTGATTCTTGTTTAATAATTTAAGATGTTTTATGCATGTATTCAGAGGAACACGATAAATTCAGTTTTAGGAATCCAATCTAATGAGCCACATACTGACCCTTTACGGCAGTTAGTTGGATTCATACAGGTATCAGAAAACAGTGCCTAGTCCTTCTGTCTTACGATTTCTTAGAAGAAATACAATATTCTACTTTGATAGCACAAAGTCTCCAGCAGTACTATTCCTTCTTCACATTAAAGAGTCAGTATTAATAGGATGAATTTTAAAGTAAGGAAGAGCCTTCTCTAGCAGCTATTCAGCATATGTTTACTTTCTACACAAACAGATACAGCATCATATTTGTAGTCATTACTCAGTGCTTGTGATTAGTGTCTACCATAATTAAAGAAAATGTCATATTGTAACTACAATGTTGAAGAACAGAAATTTACTTTTTATTTTTTAAAAATTACAGAGGGAATAAGATACTCTGCTGAAAGTTGCAGTAGGTGCATCAGTTATTTGCACTATTGTTTTTTGTGCAGAACTTCAAATTCAAAGATACTCATTAAATTGAGTAGATGGCAATAACAGACGAAGTGTTAATGGGGCAGCAGTGGAGTGTGTCAGGAAAATGAAGAGACCCTGAGGGGCTCACCATGCTGTTTATGCTCAGCTAAATTCAACAGCATTACCATAAATCCTCTAAAAGATACTGTACTCAATTTTTTACATGCTACTTTTCAGAGAAGGAAATATTCTACAAGATTAGAAAATGGGAACAAAAATATGATTAAAAACTATTTTATAATAAACAAACTATTTGCATGTAAAAACACTAAGCAGTATTATTACTTTTTTTTTGCAATTTCGTAAAAACAAAGAGAGGGTCTTTCAATCTTCAAAATAATATGTGAATCTAAGAGAAAACTTCTAAAGTTTTACACAGGAACGGAACCTTTTAACAAAAGAATCATCATTTATTTCACAAAATTATTTTATAATTTAAGTATCAGATTTCAATATCAGTTTCTCATACACATACTTCAACTGGCTAAAACACAGTTACACATAAACCAAATAACTTTTCACAAGAGCCCAAAATTCTTGATCTGTAGGGTTTTTTTTCTTTTTTTAATTAATTCTAAGATGGAATTCTGAGGGATTAAAATAATCTTAGAACATATACTAAACCATTACTTCCAATAATTTGCCACTTAAAGTATCTTCTGTGCAGTTCTGCGTGCACCTTCATGGTGACCTTTATGTTCCTCTTCTCTTTGATTTTAGAAAAAAACTTTTCCTATGTAAGGATAGACAGATTTATTGTTAACAAGAAAACAGCAGTAACACACTGCATAACTTCAACTATAGACTCAGTTGCAGGTAAGAAATAATTATTTACACAACAAAGCTACCGACAAAACTGTGAAATGCTTCATATAGCCTATTTTTCTGTTTTTGTTTAAACGCTAGGTTGATATTTACGGTTCAGGAGCTGGGCGCACCGCCTGCCCGCGGCGCCGGGTTCAGCACCACGGATAGCGACTCTCGCCCCGCCCCCGCCCCGCCCCCAGTCTCGCTCTGCAGAAGCCACAAACTCTTCCTAATAGCCATAAAGTTACGGTTTTCAAAATGAAAAGGGTTTGTTTCTCGAGGTAGTGTAAATATATGCATGTGCTCTGTAGATCTTATTTTACTGCTGAATTCAAACTACTTACAGCTTTGGATTATTGCAGACAATGAGCATTAACAGGTCTGAAAATGCATCAGTTGTTAACACACATGAAGACAAAGCTAAAGGGTTGACACTGCTGGCTTCCACTGCGTGCTCCTGACCCTCTGTTTCGACTCTGAAAATTTGCTACCCAACACCCTTGTGCTTGCAGGGAATCCTGCTCTGCATGCACAAACCAAGTCTCCACATGTGCAGTACCTGGTCAGAGACTTGCCTCAATAGCAGCATGGAAAATGCACACGGAGCCACAGGCAACTTGCTTGCCCCTGAGAACGCTGGAAAAATAAAGCTGCCCTAGTTTTCCATTTAAATTCTGCTAATGGTAAAAATGGTCTGTTTCAAGAACCCAAAAAAAAATTGAGTTACCCTTGCAGAAGTAGAAATACAGAGCACTTATAAGAGGCTAATGTGTAGACTATCCTTACAGCTCAGCACCTAAGAAAAGCCTATTTAAAAGACAGATTAAATACATGGCCTCTGAAATGCCCTAAGCAATGCACTTAATATGAGAATGGCAAAAGCATTGGGAATAGATACTTCATCCTTACAAGCAGCAGACATTTTAGTAGAAGCCAAGAAAATTCCCACAAAAAGTTTAAATTCCAACTGATGCAGAGAACCAGCAATTCCCACAAAGGTCATAAAGAGCTCCCAGTTGTTATTGCCCCTGAAGGTACAGAAGAAAAACTGAACCTGTGAAACAAAATCACAAGGAAACGTCCAGCCCTCCCTCACTCTCATGTGGACACTGCCTGCCTTTAAGTGGCTGTGCCCTTCCTCTAGTCCAAGTATTTCAACAGGAGTGGGTACTTGAGCTGTTTCTTGCAGTAATTTAATTTGCTTTACTGTTTTTTCAGGAAAGGATGAAATAATTACAAACACTTCCAACAGTCAGATCATTTTTTAAAACTGATTTTAAGAACTGACTTAACATCTACAAGGTATTTGTGATTATGGACAGATTTTAGCAGATGACAGTTATGTAGATTTACAGACACTAAAGTCATGCTTCTGATTATTCAGAACAATGTGTGCATAAAAATACAGTGGGCTTAGTCCTGCTTCTGCTGGCATTAGGTAGAATTTGCTCATGCTTTTCAATTGAAAGAATATATAAAGCCAACCTCTAGAGCCAAACATTAAGTCAAAGGTCAAGAAATATTAAGACAAAAATTAAGCTAAAAACATTAGTTGAATAACAAAATACTTTTTCAGTCAGAATCTGAAATTCTGAATGCAACTGTGAAAACAGAAAACTTAAGGTGAAAAAATGTTTTCCCTGTCATTACATATTCTCCCATCAACAGTGCATTTAAAACTACAAAGAATTGTAAACGTTTGTGAGCCTTTACATTAACTTTTATGTAAATCCACCAATAAACAGTCTCATCAAATCCTGCTTTGAGATAAATGGTTCCTAGACTTACAAAACACTACTATCTATAAATTAAAAAGGATGATTAAGAAAAGTGTTCTGAACTATAAAAATATAACAGAATGAATGGGCTTCATCAGAGGAAAAAGTTGGCACCTAGTACTCTCAGAAAATCTTTGAATAATGAGGATGGAAAGAAACAATCTATGAACATCCTTATTAAAACTGGATGTCATGTTTTCTGATGTCAAGTGTAGCTTAGGTAGGATTAATGGTTCAAAGAACCAGTCGCTGCCAAATAAGGATTTAAAACTAATGAGGAAAATACACAACTGGTACTGAGGGGAGTTTTTGAAAAGGCTGCGCGCATTCCTCACACAGGACATAGATGGTCATCTCCTGACTGTGAGGTACCTGGGAGAAAGTGGGAAACAGCGCACTAATACCTGAGTGAAACACCTGTGGACTTTCCTGATTGCTGAAGGCAATGAGGACGGTGAAAACACAAGAAAAGTCTTTGCAGCATTACTTGTGGCTCTTCCAAAGTGAGCAATGTGTCCAGTGCCAGGACAATATGGAATCTGAAAACTGCCTTAAGTAGGAGGATGGCACCCCAACAGGACTGGATGAGTCAGACATTGTCCTTTATACCACATCTTAAAACCCTACTACAAAGCAAATTATCCTCAGAGAAAGGCTGTTACATTAAAAGCTGCTGATTTGGAGGCATTTGAAAAGTCAACAAATACCTTTCTGTGTTCAGATTCAACTCCTCAATATAGTGTTACCCAGAGAGCCAGAGCAGAAGACAATCAGGCAGGTAATCAAAGCAGCTTGCCAATGATTAAGTGAAGTATAAGGCAGAGAACTGATTTGCCTTTCTGCATCTTTCCTGCTGTTTTCTGAAGCAAACTAGAGGTAGTGATAGCATCTTAAATACAAATAACTAGATAAATGGAAGAGTAAAATAAGTAGCACTAACCCACAGATTATAGAGCTATACACTAGACACTGCAGACAATCAACTATACACGGCAAGAGTTATTAGCAGATCTAGTTTTACTTTCCTACACTGGCAATGGCCGGAGAAGAATTTCATTCTAAGTGATGTGGCGAAGAGGCACGTGTCACTGATGTGTGAACCATGCCAGATTTTGGGCAGAGCTTTTTATACAGTCTCTTGTGCACCAAGGTTGGAACTACCTAAGGGCTACAGGTGAAAGTGCCAAGCACCCTCTGCCTCCTCTGTGGACTGTGGTCCAATTTTGCCATCTGTTGTCACAAGTTAGAGTTTTTTATTCTCTCGCCTTTAACCCTTAACTGAAGTTATTTAACAGCAAGATCATCTTTTTAATAAAATGAAAGTAAAAGTCAAATACCTAGTGTACTACAGCATGAAAAAGCATGGAAGTAGCCTTCTCAGTACAAAAAAAAAAGAAAGAAAGCCACAGAGCCTGGTCCAGGAAATGCACTACATTTGCACATCAGTTCCACTTCCTCTGTCTGTGTTTGATGGTGACTTAAAAAGTTCTACGATGTTACTGAGCAATGTTTAAAAAAAAATTGTCACACATCTTTAAAGCCTAAAGAGCAAAGATGTATACACATCAAAAAAGAGACAGATGGGGAAATAGTTATTGATCTGTGTCTTATATACACCTATCTACTCAAAAATGAAAAAGGAAAGAAGGAAGCCTTACTTCTATTTCACCATATGCAAACAAGTTTGATTGATTGAACAGAGATTTTTTTAAATACATTACTCTGCTGAAATCTGTTTTACTGTTGTCAGAACAGAAACGAGGCGTGTGGGGAGATCCTCTTTCCTTGTCACACCCTGTCACCCCAACAGCTGTCATTCTGAAACTGCAAGTTCTTACGCCCTTTGACCAACACAAATTTATACATTCCAATAGATACCTTTTTAAAATAGCAATTTATATGAAGATACTTAACATTAAGATCCTCAGAACCAAAGATATGTGTAACTGAATTAAATGCCAAAGGAAGTCTATGTTAGTGCAACACTTACTTCAAAAAATTGAATATGGAAATTAAAGCATTGAGTTTGTTTTGTGGTAAGTCATATTGCACGTAAGTGTATTAGTAGTGAATATAGGAGCAATATTCTTTTCAGCATGTTTATAGTACATTATACAAGCTAATGCTCAAATACTACTCTGTACCTGAAAATTACCATTATGTATACTCAGTTCCAATGATTTACATCACAGAAAGTATTGCTGTGAATGAATCTTAGTGTTGATTTGTATGGCATTCAAAAAGATTTGTTTGAAATACAAATAATTGATCTTTTAGTGACACTTGACAAAAAGAAAAGTATAAATAATGTTTACAAATTAGTCTGTATTTACAATTATATTTAGAGGAAGATCAGAAAACGAAAACTAATATTCACTACTAGTTATTCCTTGCCCTTCCATTATTTTGACATTTCAAAGACAGCCAAATCAAAAACTGAAACAATATGTCATCATTCAAGCACTAAGAATAACTGTGTGTAAGTGTAAACACAAAGGGTAACTCTCCTCCAAGGCTGACATCTGTCTGCATGAACAACTGGAAAATACTTGAGAAGAATGAATATGGTCCTACTGATTGTATTTCTTTGCAAATTATTTGTAAACAGATTAGAGCACTAAATTAATCCCAAATTGCATTTATAGTAAAAATGTAGGCATGGCTGCCACTCTCTTACTTTAAAGCATTTTATGGTTTCAGACTATTTCTCAAGTGATGTTAGCTTGGAAGCCCAATCTTCTTTCCTCCCTGTATTTCCCTAGTGCTGTCAGATAAGAGAAAAACAACTGCTATGACTGCTTAAAGCACTGCCCCAAATGCAAAGCTGGGGTATACCATGGCTAGTTGGAGACAGAAGACAACTGCTACAGAACAACCCAACATACAACCCCTAATAGCAAATGAATAGGAAAGCAAAATACGCTTATGAACGTAAGTGTGGAGAGTACAAAGCCTTGGTGTCCACTCATGCAGGTATAGGAGACCTCAAATGGGTGACGGGATATTTGTAGGGTAAGTTCACAGAATCAGAGAATCATAGAACAGTTTGGGTTGGAAGGGACCTACTCCAACCCTCCCTGCAATGAGCAGGGACATCTTCAACTAGATCAGGTTGCTCAGAGCCCTGTCCAGCCTAACCTTGAATGTCTCCAGGGATGGGACATCTACCACCTCTCTGGGCAACCTGGGCCAGTGTTTCACCACCCACATTGTAAAAAATGTCTTCCTTATGTCTACTTTGAATCTTCTGTCTTTTACTTTAAAACCATTACCCCTTGTCCTGTCACAACAGGCCCTGCTAAAAAGTCTGTCCCCATCTTTCTTATTGGCCCATTTCAAGTACTGAAAGGCCACAATAAGGTCTCCCCAGGGCCTTCTGTTCTCCATGCTGAACAAGCCCAACTCTCTCAGCCTGTCCTCTTAGGAGATATGTTCCAGCCCTCTGATCATTTTTGTGGCCTCCTCTGGAGCCTCTCCCACAGGTCCATGTCTCTCCTGTACCGAGGGCTCCTCCAGGTGAGGTCTCACCAGTGTGGAGCAAAGGGGCAGAATCACCTCCCTCAACCTGCTGGCCACACTCCTTTTGATGCAGCCTAAGGTACGATTGGCCTTCTGTGCTGCAAGCGCATGTTGCCGGTTCATGTTAACCTTTCATGCACCAGTACTGCCAAGTCCTTCTCCGCAGGGCTGCTCTAAATCCCTTCACCCCCAAAGCCTGTACTGATACCGGGGGTTGCCCCAACTCACGTGCAGGACCTTCACTTGGTCTTGTTGAACCTCACAAGGTTAACACGGGCCCATTTCTTGAGCTTGTCCAGGCCCCTCTTGTTGGCATCCCATCCCCCAGGTGTGTCATGTGCATCTCTCACCTTGGTGTCATCCACAAACATGTGTTCAGTCCCACTGTCTGTGTCACTGCTGAAGATATTAAACAGTACTGGTCCCAGTAAGGACCCCTGAGGGACACCACTTGTCACTGGTGTCCATCCAGACATTGTGCCATTGACCACTACTCTCCGGGTGCAACCATCCAGCCAGTTCCTCATCCACCAAACAGTCCACCCATCAAATCCATACCTCTCCAGTTTAGAGAGAAGGATGTTGAGGGGGACCCCATCTACAACAGAATGATTTCTAATTGTGTCAAAAGTAGAAAACTAAGGTGGGGTGATGTATCAGCTACAATGTGAGCTACATATCAAAGAGCTCTACTAGCAGATCTGTAGAGCAAATGTAGAGCATTCTGGAATGAAAGAATAATCTGCAGATGCAGACACACAGGTGCACAACTTTTCCTCAAAGGTACACAAAAGAAACCATTAATAAAATTTGGTATCTTTAGAAACCTAATATATTACAGCATGGTTCACATCAGTGCTGTCCAATTTGTATCAAAAGAGAAGGTAAAACCAGTTGACTAGCAGGTAAAATAGGCATTGAATAAATAATTTATGGATTAACAGATACTGCAAAGTAAGACAAGCTGAAGTTCTATTTAGATTTTAAAAGATTTGTGATAAGGCCGTAACAAATAGAGGTGCTGCCTTACAAGAAGCTGTAACAAAAAAATACAGGAATACTCCCATTTATAAATGAAAGAAGGAAATTTCCATCTGTTCATCATCTCACTTGAATAATAGGAGAGCTACTCACATACACTCATTGCAGTGTCCAAAAACTTTAAGTTTCTCAGTGGAAACAAGTAATTGTTGATGACTGACTGCAATGGCTGGAAATTCGTGATACAGGAGGAGATAACGTAACATGCTGTGTGGTGCCAGAGAATGTAATGGCCTTTACAGTGGGCACAGAAGCAGCGCAGTCAGGTAAGACATTCTTCCCTTTACTGTAAAATTGTTTGAGACTTAAAAAAGAGAGAGAGAAAAGGAAAAATATTTCAAAATAGTCAATGGTGTCACGCAATAGCCTGAGCCATGTGTGATACACAGTCAGCTACCTGTCACATGGCAAAAGTCACCTCACAATGAGCCTGAAAATACAGTATGAGACGGGCATCCTCTTTCCCACAGATGTGAAGGGCAGAAGGCAATAGAAAAGAGGTGAAACTGAGAGCCGATGCTGAGATGCTGAAGACCACGTTTGTATTGTCAAGTAAAAGATACAAAGCCAAGTAAGGAGACAAGCGAGACAGAGAGAGGAGGGAAGAGAACAAGGTGTCTGAGTGTTGAGTCTCTGAGGCACATGGAAGAAGTTTGATAAAAAGATGAAAGAAAAGCAAGCATGAATGGCTGTTAGAGAAAACTAAAGCAGATCTTATTAACGTCCTTGTTGAGAAAGTTAATGAGATGTGTGTATAAGAGGTGAAGGTTACAAATAGGGTAACAGAAGGATTATTAAAGTAAGCTGAAGCTTTCAAGTAAGTACCAGAGGTAGTGGCAAGAAGGTCACAGGAATGCCAGTTGAACATTTTTCATGACTTGCAATATTTTAACTTTTACAATAAAGCATTAAGGTGATTCTCACCATTGCAGCTGCTGTGCTAGATGTTAATACTATCAAAAATGGTCTACAAAATGTAATATTTGATTGCCATGCCCAGTATGTCTCAGACCGTCACCATAATTAAGGTAATGGTATCAGGCAGCTCCTTCTCTTCACCTCAGCAAGTTTCAAAAGCTTCTATTCACTGCCATATTTCACTGTTCTAGTTCATGGATGTTGCTTTCATCCTTTTCTTCATAGTTTACTGTTTTGCAACAGACTCACAAAATAGTTAAAATTTTTCATGGTTTTCTCAGCATGTTGTGCTTTGATTTAGGTCTCACTCCCACAAAGGCAATAATTTTGCATTTCAAAGGTCCTGACTAAAGACACAGAGGATGACAACCTGTCCTTTTTCTACTCCAAGCCCTGGACAGGTATAGGTTGTTTTGTTACAGGCACTGAAAGACAATGGCAGGTTCCCATCCTGGGGCTGAGTTGCCATTCAAATCTCAGTGTAAAAGAGGGTCTGATTCAAGAGGCACACACTGAGAGCAGGAATTCACCTCAGAAGGCTGCCATAGTGCACTGGGTCCCTAAAGTTTCCACAAGAGGAGTATCAGAAAGTGCAAAGCTATCCGGCTGCGCCTCAGCTGCCTGGTAATAACTGTAAGAGATGTAATGAAGAACTACAGACTTCTGTCCCCAATTCTTGAACCTTAGACCTTAAGTGTGATTCATTTCACGGCTTCAAAAGACAAGTGTCTCTCTGAGACCCAAATTCTCAAAAGTTTTTAACTGCCTAAGACTTCTGAGGATCACAACCTGAACGTGTTAAGTGAGTCTCCAAGGAACACTTAAGATTGAGAGCAGAACACTGTTACTGGAGCTGTATTAGGAGATCTGCTATGTACGACTAAAACCAAGTTGTATTTACAACAGGCTCCATCTTGTTTTCATTCAAGTCAACAACAACAAAAAAATCCTTTCTGCAAATGGCAGCGGCATAACATCCATAGATTTAGATAAGACGCTTTGAAGGTCTCCCCCTGTGCTACCCAATTACCTGAGGACTACGGTATAAATTAAAAGAACTGTCACCAGTTTAGATTGATTCTCATCTTGTTGCCATTTATTAGTATCGATATAGAGATCTATTACTGAAATGAGGTAAGTTAGGCCCTAAAACAACAGGCAGTTCAGCATCATCAGCTTAGACCTCAGATTTTTTTCTGTGTATTTTAAATAATCAGCATTAGGAATCAAGTATTCATTGCAGAAACTCAAAGGACTTCTCACCTAACTTTTCCTAGGGGTTAATCAATAAGTTTAATTAAAAAAACCTTGCAATCTTCAGCCATTCTGTTCCTCAGGAGTTTCAGTAATATCAAATGCTAGGAGAAAAGACTCCCTACTTGCAACAATTAAGAAACTTCAAGAAATATTAAAAGCTACGTGTAGGTTGGTGCAAATGGAATTGCAGTTTTAGCATTGTTGAAATTTACCATTTGATATTGGAATACATTCTTAAATAAATGTGGTTATGTTACACATCATTTTAATGCCCTTTTCTCACTTTTTTTTTGCTACTGACTTATTACTTGCTTTTTATTTAATATTTATTTTAGACTACAGAAATTATGTTAGACAAAAAGCAAGTTTGAGTTATTTTCTTATTCAAGTTCAAAATAGGTCGTAAAATAGCGGAGACAACACAACATCAACAACACATTTGGCTCAGGAACTGCTGATGAACATACAGGTGCAGTGGTGATACAAGAAGTTTTGCAAAGGATTCAAGAGCCTTGAAGATGAGGAGTGTAGTGGTGGCCACTGGAAGTTGAAAACAACTGAGACAAGTCGTCGAATCTGATCCTCTTACAACTACATGAGAAGTTACCAAAGAACTCAACATTGAACGTTCTATGGTCATTTGGCATTTGAAGCAAATTGGAAAGGTGAAAAAGCTCCATAAGTGGGTGCCTTATGAGCTGACTGAAAATGAAAGAAATTCTTGTTTTAAGGTGTCATCTTCTCTTATTCTGTGCAACAACAACAGGAAACCATCCTTGATCAGGTTGTGACGTGCGATGAAAAATTGATTTTGTACAACAACTGGTGATGTCAGTGGCTGGACAGAGAAGAGCCTACAAAGCTCTTCCCAAAGCCAAACTTGCACCAAAAAAAAGGTCACGGTCACTGTTTGGTGGTCTGCTGCTGCTCTGATCCACTACAGCCTTCTGAATCCCAGCAAAATAATTCCATCCGAGAACTATGCTCAGCCAGTCGATGAAATGCGCCAAAAACTGCAATACCTACAGCCAGCACTGGTCCAATTCTTCTCCACAATGACGCCCGACCGCACACCGCACAACCAACACTTCGAAAGTTGAACAAATTGGGCTACAAAGTTTTGGCTCATCCACATTATTCACCTGACCTCTCGTCACCTAACTACCACTTCCTCAAGTATCTCGACACCTTTTTACAAGGAGAATGCTTTCACAACCAGCAGGATGCAGAAAATGCTTTCCAAGAGTTTGTCAAAACCTGAAGCACAGATTTGTATGCTACAGGAATAAACTTATTTCTCGTTGGCAAAAATGTGTTGACTGTAATGGTTCCTGTATTGATTAACAAATATGTGTTTGGGCCTAGTTATAATGACTTAAAATCCAGTGTCTAAAACCACAATTACTTTTGCACCAACATAATATTTCAGCTTGCCAGACAGACAGCAGTGTAAAAATATGTCTGAGTCACAGCAGATACGAATCTTCACGTGCAAAGGTTGGTGACAGCCTAAACAGCTGTGACTGAAAAAGGTCAGCAGGATTCAATAAATGTTTCTGTTGGTTCAGGTGTTGGGAAAGACACAACCACAGCAACAACCTACAGGACACGAGAGAAGAGAAACACCAGGGGCTCAGATGTGAAAATGGTGAATACAAGACAGGCACAAAGACTGTCAGATGGAGAGGAAAAGGCAGAAGTACTAAGGCAGAGGGAAAGAAAGATTACTCATATCATGGCATATGTTACCTATAATGCAAAATTTCAGCATGCAATTCTTATTTACAACATGTGAAATACCCTTCATTGAAATTTGTGATCTTGTCAAAAGTCATTAATGTTTTCTTTCTAAAGATCTGATTTATAATTGCAGAAGTATATTTGCATTGTAGAAACCTTTGTATTTCAAATGTACATACATTTTCATTTAAAATAAACAAAATATGCTGTAAGGCAAAAAGGTTGAGATAATCAAAGGATTTATATAGAAATCAAGCATACATTTTCATCAGTAGGTTTCGTGAAACTGCTGACAATTTTTAAACAGTTGAAAGCTTAGGGAAATGTAAAAATGTGAATAGAAATAAGAAAATTAATTTCCATCTCCTTTGCTGAGGTTCCTATTCAAACAAACAAAAAATTACAAGAAAACATGCAGAAAAAAAAAGCGCTAATGAACTTCAATAACTGTACCTAATCGCAGAATCTAGTCAGGAATAGGCTGCTACCATAAGGTAAGACAGGTTGCAGACCGTAGTCCTTTATGTAAAAGCAAATGTCAAAAGAAAAGCTCTGATATTTGGTTGTGGGCTCCCACTTTTCACTTAGGCATTTCCTAAATCCATGTTTGATGAGCTTCTCCAGCTATAAATTCTGTAAATTCCCTCTGGAGCAGTGCAGAGTGTGCTTCATGAAAATGTCATCTGCCAGCGCTGCAATTACTCACACTCCAGCAATCATGTGCACAATACAGAATGGGTCGAATTCAGGTGAGAACGAGAACCAGCAATCAAGCCTCTGGAATTGAGAACAAAGCCATTTTCTTTCATTTGCCATCAACACAACCATCAAGGCCTTAATTACAAGGCAAGTGTCAAGCCTGGCTGCTGAAAGGCTTATTATTATACAGCTCAGCTTCAAATCAGTTTTGTATTGATGAACTGCAAAAACGAGGAAGCCAGCTTAGCCCCACAAGAAAGGAAACAGGGACTCACTGATTATGTGATTGGCAGGGAAAAACAAGGACATTCAAAAATACATTTTTAGACAGTAAAAGAATTAGTGAACAGCACACCTAAAACCTTACTGTAAACATAGTTTCTATCTCAATAGCAAATCTGGGTGGTCTGATAATTCAAAGGACACTTTCCTTTATCCACAGAAGACACTGCAAAAAGACTCTCTTTAGGTCATGCATTCTGTTTTTCAGACAGTGATGCATATCTGAGTGCTCCCATCGCCCCCTTATGTCTGTCTATACCTTGAATATAGAGATACTAAGTGAACTGCACATGTATTCACAAGCCCTCTCCCAACAATTAGCTATTCATGTTAGATTAGTTGTCTTCATATTGAGCAGCAGATGAGAAATCATCATTTAGTAAGCAACAGGGTTTATTTACATTGCTAGTACCACATTATAACTAAAAGCCAAATGCCCTCCCTTTTACCATTTTCTGTGTAAGACCTTTAAGCATGATGTTAAGGAAGGAACTGTTACAACAAGGCCTGAATTTGGAACTGGCTATTGACATAATACAGTATTACTGTCATCAAACAAGTGTTAAATCTTGTTTTGTCTTCTGTTATTTAAACTCATGTTCTGACGTGGCCTCCACAAGTCTTGCGTGACTGGAGAAATATGTCCTTAATTCTCTGGTCTGCCTTTTTGATATCCAAGATGAACATGTGTAGCAGGTAGGAAACCATTTAGGTCAATGAACATTTTACCATCAATTTTATGCATTTTACCAAAAACTATGACAGACCATAGTTCTTTCTGTACCCGCAGTTGCATCCATTAAATATACAACACAAACTCATTTTTTCCTCTTGCAGCACACCACATTCTGAAAATTTCAATGGCTCATGCTTCAGGAGGATATTAGAGAATTTGAAATCAATGGCATGAGAAAACAACTATAAAAATTAAGAAGATGAGGGGACATGACAGCAACATTCACATCCCTATTTTGTCATTCAATTTCACCAGTTATAAGCTGGATTTATTTCCATGTGATATATAGTTATTATATACAATACATACAAAAATCAAATACTCAAAAGTTAGGAAATAAGAGAAAGGTAGTATCTGCTGAAAAATATCCAGTATATTTTACAGGGTGGGGGGGTTTCCAGGCCATGCGTTTGAAACATATTCAGGTAATTTCAATGGAGGTTAGGCAATTTTACTGTATCTGTTTGTACTTGCATATTTAGACACCTAATTTTTTTTAACTTTTCAGTTTCCATTGAAGACAAAGAACTGAATTACTAATTCCCATTTTGCCATTTAAATACTCTAGATACAGGAATAGTGTAGAAAACTCTAAAAAAGCTGTATTAGTTTCATTTTTTTTCACTATTATTTTTATTATTTTTATTTACATAATTCCTTCCTTTCAAGGAATTTAAAAAGTCCACCTGATTTGCTTCAGTCAAGTGCCACTCCTTTCATTTATGAAGAGGTCTCTCTCTCTTTGTAGTTCTGTTTATGTTTCTAAATAATAAGATACATTATTGTACCACAAATATGCATATAAACAACACTTCTCTTAACCTTTTCGTATTTAGAAATAATGAGCAAAACAATGCATTACATCCTCAATGTGCAAAAGTAAAGAAGAAACTTTTAAGCTTGTATTCTGTTGAGTGAAGCTTAATACAGGGAATAACCAAGTATCAAGGATTGCATGTATAAGACAATAACCTTAAAGCATTGTGAAATGCACACAAATTGAAAGATTACTGAAAAACGTCATTCCCATATATTGTTAAAAACCACGTGCTTAGGTATCCAGATCAGAAGACTGATGCATTATGTGTGAAATCTAAAAGTGAAACATCAAAATATTTAAACAATTGTTAGAGGTAGCACTGGTAGGTATGTGAGGCACCCTGAGGTGCCTAAAGACCAAGATAAATGGAATTGGTACAAGTGGCTTACAGAAGTTACTGGCACAGTTTGATGTTCTTGATGTGGTTAGACTGCAGTAGCTTAAATCCTTGGTTAGGTAAGGACGGAACAAAGGCATTTCAGCAAAAAGACATGGTCAACATTTGTCGTCTGGATAAAGGGTTGTGTCTTGTGCTCTGTATACTCAAGACACCCACACACCTTACGGCAGAATACAATGGGTTCTAAGAATAAAATGAAAAGTAAAATGGATACTGGCAACAGATCCTTATGTGGAACCTATCTCCAAACATGTTTTCAAAGCAAAAAATATTCATAATAATGGAGATTAATTACAGGAATAAGTTAATATTTTTCTAAAGTAAACCCTTTAAGAAAGCAAACTAAAATTTACAGGTGTAGCCAAGTGTTACAGGAGCCTACACTGTTTTCCTTCAAATGAATTTGAGGTCTTAGAAAGAGCAGGGTAGACTACATCCATACACTGAATTGCTGTGATTTCAGAAATATTCTGGTTTTGAGAGACTAATATGACAGGACAGCAAAAAAATACAGGAGCAATATAGAAAGTTAATGTAATAGTGTTACTTATGTTCTCACATGCCTTTCTTTTCTCTACAGATGTCTCCCCTCATTTCAGAGCTCCTGTTTTCTCCTTCTTTGTCCTCAACAAACAAGAGCAGAGTTTTCTTCAGAAGTATAAGACTTCTGTTCCATGTATATGTTGAGGGAAATACATGAGACAAACGTACTTCTATTCCACACAATTTGGGGGATTCTTCATATATATTTGCTGTTAAACATGTGCCTAAGAACCTTGTTAGACTGATAGGACCCTAACCACTACCTTCTGACCTCTGCCAATACAAGATCAGTTATCTCTGACATCCAATATACACAAGATTTTTTCCAATAACATTACCTAAATACTGCCTCATAAAACAATTGCCACCCTTTGAAAATGAGTAAACAGAAGTAGTTCTCCAGCTACACAGTACAGTGGAAGAACAATGAACAAAACAAACCAACCCAACCTCATTTAGAAAATGAAATAGTACTTTTCATATGAATCAATATATTTTTAAACTTAGAAAGAACCAGGCATAGTTGGGGTGGGAAGGGAAAAGGAAACCTTTTCTGTGTAATTTGAGGATACCACCTACAACAACAAAAAAAAAAAGGAATACTGCTTGCCCGCACTAAAATTGCCACTATGGCAGAAAAAATGTGTTTACATTGAAAAGGACAGTTGCTGTTCTAAAAATAATTTTTGTGAAAGTGTTGTTTATAATTATTGCAACAGTGTATTCCTACAATTAGGACTGCACCAACATCCACTTGGCAAGCAGCAGGAAATCATACTGAATATAGAGGAGCTGCAAGCCAACACCTCTCCTGAGCCCAGGGCTGTATAAACTTGAGTGAGATATTGACATTGCTAAACTTGAGTTTTATCATGTATTGTGTACCTGAATAAAGGAAAAAGTTTTGGTTTTTTTTTTCTGTAACTTATACAGCAAGACACATGAAAATGGAAAAGAAAAAAAAAAAAAGGAGGATTAACTCTTAATTGTTTCTCAAAGTTTCCAAGAAAGTCTAGGAGAATTTTGGAGTCCACAAAGCAGAGGGACTCAGGATAAAAGAAGAAAATAAACAAAACTAGAAATGTGTTACTTTCGTTTGTTTGAAGGCCTTAACACAGATTTTATTCTAAAAGCTCGTGATTATTATATGTGGCTTTTTACTCTGAGTGCCTCAGTTTTGCGTATTCAGCCAAAGACATTATTACTGAGTTTCTGAGATGACCATGGGCTGCTGCCATTCAAAGATACTTTTAGGATTTCTTATGGTGGACATCAAAGGTTACCCATCGCTTTGGATAGTCTTGGTCATTCTGTACCCTCTAGTCCTTAGAAACAAATGGGCAGCAAAGATTCACCTAAACAGGATGTTCTGGACAAGATCCTGACGTCATCGCTTAGTTAATGGCATTACCTAGATGGGGCAATGCTATCACTTCAGAGAAATTTTAAGGTAAAAATTCAGCAAAGTGACTGACAAACTCAGGTTTCTAAATTAACCACCAGACTCATTCAGTCCAATTTCTTTCATAATTTTTAATAAGGATTTTATGGCCCAATTACAACTTTACATGGTAGAGCTCAAAAGGAGTTCTCATTCCAAGGGTCATAATTTCAGTGTGTAACTACTGCATGGACCAGAAAGGTGTCTATCTGATGGAGGTTTTTATGTAAGAAGTTTTGGATTGATCAAGGTTATTTTTTCCCATTTTTTCTGGACTTATTTCTTATTTAAAAGTTGTTAATGAAACATTTACCATCTACCTCTGTACATACAAGACTTGGGTTTCTCTTTATAGAAAGCCTGAAATGCAAAGCAAAACACATCTACATCTTTTTCTCTACTCTGACTCTTAAATGCTGCAAATTAAGGATGGAGCACCCATCACATCTTAAAATCAGACAACATTTTAGGTCTTTCTTTGAGTATAACAACACAGTGTATAGTAAGTTAACACACTCAGTTATTTTAAAAGGGAAAATAATAAACAATAACTACGGAGCAGCAAAAGAAAGAAACAGTCATGTACCTTTTAAGCAGGTGGTACTAGATGAACTTTTAATAATATTTAGTTTTGACATCATTGTGATTATGGAATTATTTCACAAATAAGAAAATCCCACAATCTATGTTTGGAATACCTAAACTTGGGATAAATCCAATGGAGTTAGGAATTTCTGGGCCCCTCATCTGTGAGTAAAACTGAAGTCCCAGAGGACAAAGGCTGATGTAACTGTAACTAAGCTCTTTTTTCTGCAGTCTATTCCCTCATCTCATGCCAACTTTGTTTTCAGACTTTTACAACTAGATAACAGGAAAGAATTCAAAAACCTGCAAAGGCTGAAAAGCTCTTCAAAGATCATTATTGTGCTCTTTAACAAAGGAAGATAAAGAACTGAATACATGGCCATAACTTCATATGGACATAAACTAAGCATTTTTTCCCTTGTGTTTTCTGAAATCGATATTGGTCAATTTCCCAGCTTTTCAAATCTATTACTTCCTAGGTTACTATCATCTATTCATGTTGCATATATCTTTCTTCTTTATTAAATCATTTTCTTGACTCAGACATCTGCATAAACAGAGCTGCACAGAAAAAAACCATACGAGTTCATGTTAAGTGCAACATGTAGGTTCACATTTATGTACACTATCAAACAACAGAATATAAGCAAGTTTCAGGCTTGAAAGAAACATCTCTCTCAGACTTCTAATGTACATTATTGGAGGTAAAATTGCTATTATGCTAACCTAAGGCATATAATTTCATAGTAATTCCAGCTATATACATATATTTTCCACTTTGTACTTCTGGAAAAATGAGAACCTCTTTCGTCATTGATGTTTTTCAGGAACACCCATTCCTGTATCTTTTTTTCTACAGTAAGTGATATGTGCCTAAGTCCAAAAGTATTTTCAGTGTAAACTACTTCTTACCAACAGAGTTCATCCTTACTAGTGTTCAGTTTTTAATTCTTCACCCTTTACAAGGTGCAAAAATATCTGACAGGAAAAAATAATTAAAATAATATTTAGTTTTGACATCATTATGATTATGGGATTATTTCTCAAATAGGAAAATCCCACAATCTATATTTGGAATACCTAAACTTGGGATAAATCCAATGGAGTTAGGAATTTCTGGGCCACTCATCTCCGAAAGCTGCTTCTTCCTTGATCTTTCCTGGTTGATTCCTGGCTCCATCCAATTGCATTGTTCCAAACCAGTGGCAGCCCTGACAGCACATGACTGGAGACTGGAAATACAACATCTAGATCAAATTGCACATCAGCAGTAAAGTCAGGAACTGGTAGCACAAGTGGATTTTCAGAGAGCAGAAAGCAAGGGAACACTCGGAAGTGTGCCTGTGGCAGGCCTTACCAGAAGGGTGTTACTCTCTGTGTACAGTATAGTCATTCAATTACTCATACTTTAATCCTTAAAGACAGAAAATTTTGGTAGTCCATTATGAGGGTGACACACGGAACTCGTCTAATCTTTATCCAAAAGAAATCGCAAAATGGCAAACATTTTCTAATCAGCAGGAGGCAGTGAAACACATTTTCTTTACTCATAGAACAAAATTTTGTGAAAAAAGGATACAACTAGATTGTTTTGACAGAAAGTAAGCAAGTGTCTTCCGTACATAGGAATTATCAGTACCCTTGTCTGCATAGAGGAATTATCTCTTTGACTTTACAGTGGTTAAATTTAACTTTGCTTTTCTTCATCCAGCTGCTGAACTCTTGCTAGCAGAACTGACGAAAGAATGAGAAAGTCTCCTGTAATGTACTATGATCAGCAGGTTTTCTGTAGACAATCTGATGATTCTTGCCAGAGGAGGTACCACCAAATATCACAAGATGTGTTCTTGCTAAAAGACTGGTGTAGGAGTCTGGTACATGATGGAGAGCACAGACATAAACTACTGAACTATGAATTTCTATGGAACAGCTTGGTAGCTGAGGCAGATTAGCCTCTGGCCAATTCTAAGCAAATATTTTTATTTGACAAGTCATTTTTTCCTTGACTTGGTCAACAAAAACAGTGATTTTTCTGTTATAAAATCTAGATAGAAGCTTCCAGAGCAGTTCTACTTGTAAGTCGTCTTAGTGGCAGTAAGCAGCATCCATGCAAAAATGAGATATATGCATCCTTTTTTACAGTGGATATTAGTCCAAGAAGCCTTCTGAAGATATGGGTAGAGAAGGAAAACATAATAAGGAAAACTGAAGCAGCTGTACACCTTCTGGAGCAACAGCAGTGGATGCTTCAGGTAAGAACGTCACCTGTGCACCAAATGTTTTTAGCCTATGTCGAGAGCTACCACCGTCACAGACCAAACTGTAGAAAAATAATTGTGTTTGCTCATTTAACGCTTCTGAAGTCCCTATTTAATAATTTTATTAATTAAGTGTTCCTCTGGCTAAATCAGAGGTAATAATTTAGTACTTCTTTGCCTACTGTGATGTGACATCATTCAGCACACCACTAACCTTGGATGAGGTTACCTGCTCAGAATGATGTGTCAGAGTCATCTCTGATGTTGTAATATCACTCCCCACAGTAGGGACTTTATGAAGTCAAACCTTGGGGAACAATCTCAAAACCATTGTGGCTCCCTGAAGAGCACAGGGAATCAACTCTTTTAAAGCAGAGACAGGTTGTCTATTTAATCTTTATGGAATTCTCTAATCCTAACATTTCCCTTAATATTTACTTATTTTTATAAGCTCACTTTTCTTTACAGGATCAGAAAATCACAGAGACATTCAGGATGAAAGGGACCTCCAGAGATCTCTAGTCCACCCTGTTCTATGGAAGGTCAATACTGAATCCAGACCAGGTTGCTCAGGGTTTTGTTCAGCTGAATCTTGGAAACCTTCAATGATGGACATCCACAGTTTCTCTGGGCAACCTGTTCCAGTGCCAGTTTCCCCCCTTTTTTCTTCTAACATTCACATACATAAAGCCAACACTTGCATCAGGTTCAGCAACCTGTGATCAAGACTTTGTTTGCCCACTCCAATAAACATTTCACTTCATTTTTTTTTTTTTTTAATATCTAGAAAATTATTCAAACAATTACTTTTCCATCAGGATTTCATGACAATATAGAAAACATAGTTGTGATATACACAACTGTCACAATATATTACCTTCATTTGTTGGGTAGTTTGAGGAATACAAGTAACTGGAACTTCTGGAACCAGTTAAACAATGAATTCCAGAGTAAGAGAATAAAGTAACTTATTTTATTCCAGTTTCATTACAATTTTTGTTTACTTCTGACTTGATGTAATAGAAGTAAAGCATACACTAATACTGGAAAAACACTAATTACCAGATTGTTACTATTATTAGAATTTCAAAAGGTCTCCTGGCAGAGTTTAATACTACTTTACTGCCTGCACTATCAAAACTGATTAAATCTATCATATTATACATTTAGCAATGGAATCATTTGTTGAGAAATGAAAAAAAAAGGGTCAGCTCATTAGTCTGATTCAGCTTCTTTTACAGTCAATGAAAAGGTATCATGAAAGATGACTCAGAAACTATAGCAGATCAAACATTTCAGACACTAACATAGGAGAAAATCTTACACCAGACTGCAAACTGGATGAAGCCCATCATGGCAGAGTCAGGATTTCACCCAAAATACTGTTTCCCTGGCTGTTTTTTTTTATTGTCTGGTAAATAAATGTAACTACTTCAATGCACTAACTCCACCTCAATCCCTATCAAATGTTTTAGTGTGTTTCCATGTTTTCTTCTTTCACTAGGCAATTCTCCATGGATAAACCTCAGGTAGGTTTAAGTTTCCAGCTGTTAATAGCAAATCTATAAAAACTAACGTGTATGAAAATGGAAAGTGGTTTCTGTGGAGCAGCTGTAAACCTTTTGGAAAGTCTCTTATACTCTGATTTTGGCCATTACATTTCCTGCCTAGAATGTGCTTTAGAATAATTCACTGGGGCACTGGGCTGCTGGGTTGGAGAGGAGGGTTACAGCAAACAGCTGGCCTACATTTAAAGGTTTTTATAGGCATCCTGGTTTTGTGCATCTTAAGTAGTTTCTGAATACATTCTGAAATGTTGTGAAGTGCTTTGGCAACCATTCAGGAGTCAACAAAAATAAACCTACCTCATTTTCCTTGGAAAAAAATTACGAAGCCAGATTTAGCGAAAAAAAAAAATACGACTAGATGAATCAAACTGAAATAAAACCCTTATGTCTGAGGAAACACCTCTCCACATAGTCATTTGCAGTTGCAGGTAGCAAATTCTCCTGCCCAGATTACAAGCTTTCTTGTCCAAATGGTGTGTGCAAATTTTAGAGTTCAGCAGAATCCAAGTGATTTACTGGTTACCCCTGCTCAGAACTGAACTTCATCCTCCTGTGGAACATGCATTCAGTCGAAGCAGTGTCAGCGACTGCTCACGAAGAAACATGCTCAAGGCTGAGAAAACCCCGTTCAATGCAGTTCTAATCTGCACTTGCAGTTGACTATACCCATAAAGGGTAAAAACCCATCATCTTTCCCTGGACCATGGATTAGAATGATCTCTGAGGAAGCTACACTGGAACACAGATGGCAAGAGCTCTCCTAAGACCAGACACTGCCTTGGTTTCTTCTTAATTGATTCTACCTGCTGATGTACTGTGCTTAAAACAAACAAACAAACAAACAAAACCATGAAGAAAGCTACCCTCAACAACCTGTCCTTTTATTTTTTAACCTCCAAGTCCAATAAAAGTAATTCAAACATTTTTTGTTTTCTCTTTAAAGTATGTCTTCAATTTCAGGCTAAACAGTGAAGAGGGTGTCTGAAGACTTCGACATCTCATATAAATAATGCTTGATCGCTATTTTTCTAACTGTTAGAATTTTTAAAAGTACTTTCATTGTTAAAAAAACACGAAGGGAAAAATGAAATCCCTGTTTCTAGTGATTTTTACTAATTAACAGAGTTGAGGGCTAAAGCTTTCCTCCTAGACATAACAGCATTAGAGCATCATGCACGACACTATCTCAGTAAACAAGAATAGCTTTTACTTGCAATGCACTGGGAGTCACTAGCCAGATGAAGTAAATCTGATGGCTATTTTTTCATTAGTTTCACTACCATGAGTCCTCAGGGTAAATTTTGTGCCCAGACTGAATATGATGTGGGGCTGAACAAGCAGATATCATGCATGTAACTCTCTGTTTGATGTGGGGTTTACATACATGTATATGGATATGCTTCCCGCTTTTGTTCAGTGTGATGCTGACAGAATCTAAAAATGAACAGCAAGCTTGTATAATTTAAAAGTGTGCTTTTAAATAAAGCAAAGCTTTGAGTTCATTTTTGGAAGTGTTTTTGCTCTTTAATAACTGGCAGGTAGAACTTGGCATAAAAACCATCATGATAATTTATTTTTAATTACCACTAACCTCAGCAAGCCTGTTTTCCTTTGTGCCCATCCCCAGCAGCACAGTGAGAGCTCACATCCCGACGTGACATACAGGCCACCACGGAGCCCAGATGCCAAGCGGCTGAAAATATTCATCCAGCAGCAGCATGTGGCCCCTTGGTGGGCTCCACAGGCAGTGAAGCTGACAGCTCTGCACTTGCCTGTGGGTCTGTCATGTAGTGAGGCTGCGAGCTGACCTGACTTATTCTACTCAGTGCCATTTTTCTTTGACTTATCTTTGATCCTGAGATATTTGCATATTGTTACGTGCTTGAGAAAAAGTTCCTCTGAAAATCTCTTACGAGCCCTCTGTGTTTGTGCATACTTAAAGTAAAAGGTGATATTGCCCAAACACAGAGTCATGATGCACATTACTTGTGATGTTATCACGAGATAACCCCTCTCATCACTTGCATAACACATCCTAAGGTTAACAGAAATGGATACGCGATATCCTGAGAAATCACACAAGATCTAACAGCAGCCCTATTAGTGGCACAAGACATGACTACAGGTACCTTTCAAGCTGCACATTAATGTATTCATGTGTTAGTCTCTTAAAAAGGCTGACTTTACTTTTCCTTTCTACCCTGATTACCATATCCATTAGCAAAGGTCTCCAGCACAGCTGAGTCCCAAGCAGGAAGAGTCCGCACGCTGCGAGGTTGGAAGGAGGGGAGGACATCACATAAGAGAAAGGATGCGAGCTACCCAGCGTGGTAGGAACAGGGACTGGGAGAAAAATAGAAGAGACCAAATGATGATGAATCAAGTTCAAGGAGCATTACTGACAAGCCCAGCTCTTAACAATTCATCTAGCCTCCAAAAACCATCCATTCCTAGGTAGGGGGCAGCTCCTATTACCTTTAAGAAAAATGTGTATTGTTGTTTCTTGACTCCCTGCTTCTTTCCTGGAAGTTATTTGTCCCTAAGGATCTCCTATTATAATGCATTTTGTGACAATAAAACAATGACCCTCTTTTTCTTCCCTAATTATATCTATTTGTAACTTCCAAATGTTATCAGGCTCTACAGCAATTTTTACTGTGAGGTTCCCTTTCATTTTTTAATGCCAGAAGATGTAACATACCAATTCACTCAAAATCAAATTCAATTCTTGTTAAATCTGGAAGCAATTATGCCTAAAAGACAAAGGTGTTATGATTTTTAACTGTTTTGGCACACAAAATGTTATAGGCTCGATTGCGAATCGTAGAATAGGTTCAAAAAGAACTTTTCTAGAGTATTTTATTCAGCAGTACCAAAGTTAGCCCCAGAACTTCAAACAACTTAACTCTAGCTACGGCTTGTCAAATAACTAATTGCAAGCCACAAAGTGTCTCCCTTCTAATGACTCTAAAGCAAATGCTGAGGTGATTTGCTGAACCTTGCCCCATAGAGACAATGATAAACTACACCTGTGTCAAAATAAATCCTGTTGAGTATGTAAATACACAGATTTCTCTTGGAAGGCGAAACAGAAACTGGAAATTGCAGAGTTCACCTTGTCCAAGCTGACAAAACCTTGATCGAACTGCTCCTCCAGCATTTCTGGACGCTGCGCTCCAGTTCTCGTGGCACATGAGTCCGAGGCACAGGAAAACAGGAGCCTGTTGTTCTTGCAGCCCTTCTGGGCTCTGCCTATCATGACAGTCTGCCTGGGATGCTGGAAGGCAACACGTAGTAAAAATTCATGCTCGTACATATGGTGTGGGACATGGAATAAAAGTGACTGACTTGCTTCCTTATTTGGACTAAATATTAATTGTCCAGAATGAAAAATGTGGGTCAAGTCTTGGAGAGACTTTTTATTTTATTATCATTTGGGAGTCAGTTTATGGAATGACCCACCTGCTTAGATTTCTGGCTCTAATATACTGATTTATGTCAACAATTGCTTAGTGCCTGGCCAACGCATTTCAGGATTGCTTTAATTGCATGTTATAAGGTGCAACTGAATATTTCCACAGAATCACAGAATGTGAGGGATTGGAAGGGACCTCGAAAGATCATCTAGTCCAATCCCCCTGCCAGAGCAGGAACTCCTAGATGAGGTTACACAGGAGTGTGTCCATATGGGTTTTGAATGCCTCCAGAGTAGGAGACTCCACAACCCCCCTGGGCAGCCTGTTCCAGTGTGCTGTTACCTTCACTGAGAAGTTTCTTCTCAAATTTAAGTGGAACTTCTTGTGTTCCAGTTTGAACCCATTGCCCCTTGTCCAACCACTGGTTCTCACCGAGAAGAGCTTGGCTCCATCTTTGTGACACTCAACCTTTATGTATCTGTAAACATTAATGAGGTCACCCCTCAGTCTCCTCTTCTCCAAGCTAAAGAGACCCAGCTCCCTCAGCCTTTCCTCATAAGAGAGGTGCTCCACTCCCTTCATCATCTTTGCAATTTTCATATGCTGCAGCTGAAACTTCTGGGACTGACAACTTTACACATAGTTTAAAGTATTTTAAATAAATAAATAAATAGCTACCATTCAGCAATCTGTAAAGCTTACTTGCTTTCTTGTCAAGTATCCTGCAGCCAAAGGACAGCTACCTCTACATGGCACTGAAGCTACAAAAAAGGTTTTTAAGAAACCCCAACCATTCATGATATTTAAATTATACATAGCCTACTATACCAGGTTTTAGTGTAAAATACGTGCCCTTCATGAAGGAGATTAAAAGTTTCTTCCTATATCTTTTATACAATAGCTGAAATTTTACAATTCTTAATACATGTTAGATATATCAAAGAAAATTTTCAGAAGCGACATTTTATTTTATAATTCACCTCTCGTTAGCCCAGGAAACAGAATTTCAGGTCTTAATACTGAATCTCTTATCAATATAATACTTCCACATCAGATATGAGCTTATGATTGCATTTTTGTTTAATTAACTAACACACACAGTACTTTGTGTTGGCTTCGTGGGCTTTTTTGCTTTTCTGACTTTCTGACAGCTGCAAAGAAATGAATGTGATCTGATCCAACTAAGTTAGATGGGAATAATTTGATTCAGCATAAAGTCTACTTTGGACAAAGTTAACCATTCAAAATTATGTGGTCAAGCTTGAACCAATAGAATAAGTGATACCACTTCATAACTTCATATCATGTACATGTTCACTTCATTTTTTGATATTAAGTACTCAGAACTAGATTTTCTATGGGGTTAAAATTAAGCTCCGAACTTTGGGTTTAATACATAGATAGCATCAAATCCAGCTTTGCAGGTAAGTAAATACAGGTTACATATTGAGCTGTGAAACTGTTGAGCCTCTTTCAAAATCAAGCACAAAGTATCTGAGCTACAGCCTCCCTTGTAAGTGTAAGCAGAATCTGGCTTATTAAGTAAATAACTTATGTCAGCATATATCAGCATTTTCAGTAGCAATTCATTTCCCTGAATACTGAATCAGTCTCATTAATTTAGTAGCTACTTAGAAAAATCATTAGATTAACAGTAACAAAATCTAATATAATAGTGTTACCCAAAGATGTGGCATTTCCCATCTTCTGAAATTAGAATTAAGTTTAAAAAGGCAGTTATAATCACTTTGAAGCAATACTCAAATTTCCTATGCCCTTCTTGAAAAAACAAGGAAAGCAACATTCCACCTTCTAATGCCTTAAGGTCTTATTTGGCATACATTGCTAAATTTTCAAAAGAGCATATAAATTAATTTGCCTAACAGCCACTGAGTCACAGTTCTTCTGAAAATTTGGCCTTGTTTTTGTGTTATTATCTCTTTTGTGCCATAAGAGAAAACAATGGGTTCGACAATGAGACCATTACACTGGAAGGTTAATGAAGAGCAAGTTATAGCTATAAATTTCACATAGGTGAAAAAAGCCTACAAAATACAACAGATGCCACAGCTGTAACAGGTAACAGAACTTCTCATTACAAAGTGTCAGAGTCCTAAAGGTACAGTATTGAAATCAGTGTGAAAAAGCCTATCATACAAAATACTTGAGATGTTTTGCAAGTATTTTGTAGTTTTTTCAGTGTTTTTGAATCAAACAATGTTGAATAGAATTTAAAATAAATCAACCAAGTCTACTACGTCATCAAACAAAGTGCTTTTTTGCCCTTTCTCTTTACCCTACAATACCCTTTTTCTCAAGTTGGCTGCAAAATGTTTTTTCTTTTCTGTAGCTATTTTCCCTCTCCCCCAAGGTTGCTTGCTGGCTTCCTTCCTTCTTTCCTCCCTCCCTCCCTCCCTCCCTCCCTCCCTTCCTCTTTTCTTTCCTTCCTTTCTCCTCTCTCCCTTCAGCCTTTGCCCTCCCCATCTTCCTCCTGGTGAATTCACTCACTGCCTGCCTGCCTGTCTCCTCACACCCTTCCAGACAGATTCCTCACTTTTGCTGTGAGGAATCTACATCAGCTACCACAGGCTTCTCCATCTCCTCCAAGTTCTCCCCTCCTGGACCTGCAAATTCTCTCGTGTCACCTCTCGACCAGCTCTGTCACTACAGTTTTGCTTCCCAGGGCAAGTTCTCCTTACCAGAAACTTGCTCCTTTGCTTTTTTCTTTTCTTTTCCTCTTGCCTGTCTAATCTAGTTAAGACTGGCTGGAGCAAATGAGATCTGCCAGTCAACACCCTTTCACACACTCTCATTCAAAAGCCACCCGTAAAGATACAGCATTTCCAATGAATTCTACCTGGGAATAACTTATGTCCATCCAAAATTTATGACCCACCAATTCAGTGACTTGTACATTTTCCATAATGGGGGCATCCCTATGCCCAAATGCAATCTATATCTTCTGATGTAGTATCAACGAAGCTGAGCTGGATGTGTTCCTTTGCTGTGTGCAGACAGGAAGATTAATCAAGTTCTTCAGAGACAGAATAATTACTCTATTTGTACTGTATTTGAATTTGTGATGCAAATAGACATAGTACATCATCAGAGCTTGGGAAAGCACCTGAATCATTCAGGGAAGCCCTGGTTACCACACACTCCTTACTAAGAAATAAACAAAAACTCCCTAAACACATATCTCACTTTTAGGGCACTCATGTTCTTACACTCATGTCAGAGGCAGAAGCTGGTTACCTTGTTCTAAACAGCAGTCCTCTCAGATGAAGACATTTCCTCTCCTCTCTCCTAGCATCACTTACCAGTTTTGAAAATTCAAGTCTCATTTACAGCTACCATGATCTGAAATAAGAGAACGCATGGCGACTCATTTCACGTCATTTGTGCTATTCTATCCAAAATCATTTCAGAAGAGACATCACTAGGTAAAATGGATAAAAAAGCAAATAATTCCATACTGGCTGATTCATACACCTTAGACCTTTTTACAGTGAAGGCTTGGCCCTTGGATGCAGTGGTTATACAGAAGCACTGAAAGCCAAATGCTAATATTTCAAACACCATCGCCTTCTGCAATACACAGCAACTCTTGCCTATGCTTTATGTTGCTACAGGTAGTTGCTCATTTTAATTAGTGTTTCTGCACTGCTTCCTTACAGTAATTCCCAACAGTAGAACAAACCCCTGACTTTCACAAATAGTTCCTGCAGAAAGTTGAAATGTTTGTTTATGCTGATTAGTGCAAAAGACTATTCCAGCATTATCTGAGAGGAGAGGAACAGCTGAAGAGTATAGAACCCAGAAATATTTGCAATTATTATTATCTGGAAAGAGTGCCCAACTTTACAGCCTCGCCACATTCTGTCTCTGGACTTGGAGATCTATGTGTTTACTTTTCTAAATACCTGTACTGTTAAAGGTATGAAGCAATCAACAACATGTCCTAGATTGACCAAAAGTACCTATAGGAGCAGATAAAGAGCATCAGTTATGGTATTTTGGGGAAAGCAACATGGTAGTAATTTCAACAGTCTGAAATCTCATAACATCCTGTTCATAGTGAAGGATTTGCTGTCAAAATCTACATAATTTGAGATTTTCTTGTCTGTGGGACAATGAGGTTTAACTTGTGAAACTGACCCGCTCCTGATACTCTGTAAAAACACTACCTAAAAAGATAATGCAAGAGTAGGAGTGGAACAAAGCTAAACCAAATAATATATCATAAATGCATCACTATACTATACAAGCCTCAATTTTGCTTGTACCATAAGCAACGTATTTTTAGCAGAGTTGTCACACAGCCTGTGTTTCTGGGAAAAAAACACAATTATCAGCATAAAATAGATCTGCAGTTGCAAATCTTTGTAACTCCATCAACAACATGATTTTCACCTGCCATCAGGTTTTAATGTTACATCTCCATCCAGTGTAGGTAAAAAAGCTTCCGACATATAATTTTGAATGCCAAGAGAGTCTGCAGCAGTGTAGAGTCAATACCCTGTCTACACACATGCTTTCATTAACTCTTTTGTTCAGGTATCACTGTTCAGATCACCACACAGATCTTACAGATAAATAAATAGGATCTCAAAAGCTTTTAAAAAGAATATTTTTCTATCAGCATGCGAAGACAGAGCTCAAATCAAGTAAATAAGCTATGCAAGCACCTAACGAACTAAGTGCACTGTTTCACACTGACACTGTGTCACTTAACCACATAGTGTATATGCTTCTCTGAGAATTCACAGGCTGATTTCAACAACACGGGACTCTGACACATGCTAGAAAAGATATTATATTAGATATGAATAAGATCAAACCACCACCCTTTCAAAGTGCCATACATACTGTTCTGACTGAGTTATATAAATGGTGAAAAACACTGGAAAAGCCTATTCTACCTGACATCCCCTGTAATCAAGATCTTCAGAGCAGTGGCCAGTATCTGAATTTTAGGCAGACTGAAATTAGCCACTACACTGCGGTTTGCAACTACATCCATGCCATAGTTGCCAGCTGAAAACAGAGGGAACAGCATCCTAGAATTTAAGTACCAACACTCAAATTTAACCATCATTTACATCTTGTTTCCCAGACAAGCCACTAGAGGGTGAGACAATTGCAAAATTGGCAGGATTTGAACAGGTCTGTCTCCGGCGGGCAGTGATGCCTGCACTGCTACACAAGCAGGCAAGACAGCCTGAGGAAATGAATTCTCGATAGTTGGTGTGAGCTCACCAATATTTCATTTTACCAGCTGAGACACAGTCACCACAGACCATCACGCAAGCGGAAGTCTGAGTCTGATAGCCACACAGCAGTGATTTTTCTTAATGTACTAGAGC
This sequence comes from Patagioenas fasciata, assembly GCF_037038585.1. Lineage (NCBI taxonomy): Eukaryota > Metazoa > Chordata > Aves > Columbiformes > Columbidae > Patagioenas > Patagioenas fasciata. The sequence goes on from NC_092522.1 coordinate 106,189,388, forward strand.
TGAAAATTTACGATACATGCAGACAAGATTATTTCAGTAGATTGGTAATAGGTCTGTCTCCTTCAGGTCACTGAGTCAAGCACTGAGCAGGTCACTAATGACTAAATGTTGTGAGTATTTGAGGCTAACAGCATACTCAGGGGTTTCCCACAAGGAAAACAATTTGATTTTTTCTGTCTCTGGATTTATTGCTAAAACCTCCATCCCAAAGAAAACTCATTAACATTTCTGTTAGTTCTAGATTCACCAGACATGACAACAATAGCCCAATTTCTTAAAGAAATTCCACCTTCTTGATTGACAACATTTTCAGCTCCGTAAAATCAATCTGACCTGGCAGAAGTGGCCACCATCTCACTGAAGTCCTATCTGACATGACAGTTGAACTGTGTCTTGCAATCTCAAAACAGACAATGGAAATACTTTGATACAGAAGCTAGCATTCTGTGTGCAACCAAATTACACAACTCCCAACTTTGGTTGAATATTGTACCTAAAGAACTTAGCATTTCTTCTATGAAGTCTAGAAATTTGTACATATTAAGCAACACTTTCTGTGCATCTCTGCATTGCCAATTGCATACAGAAGCTCCAGTTCAAAAGGAACGACAGAAAAGATTTTGCAGAAGTCAGAAAAATCTCTGGAAAATTATATGGTGGCTATAGACACCTTCTTGAAAGGTCCGTCCCTTTTAGGATGGTGAAGTGAAGGAACTGAAGTGCTTCTCTTGGAGCTTGACTACTGATCTCTGATTTTTACTTTTCCATGTTAACCACTGCAACAGGACCATCACTTGGGACACTTACATTAAGCGATCTTCTGGTTTTATTTACATTGAACACGCATACTGGCATTTAACAAACTCAGTAAGCAGCAGTATTCACAGGTTCAAGGGAATTTGGATACGTAAAAAAAAAAAATCCCTCTCACCTCACAGCATTTATTTTGTTGCACTTGTCCAACTGACAACAAAAGAACTTTCATTTATGGCTCTGCCAACACAGGAACTTTCACAGAAGTTATGACACTTGGAAACAACCTTTTCAAGAAAGTTAACAAATGCATTTATTCTTGCGGTGTTTCCATTCTTTTCTGCTTGTGGGAGGTTCTGACATTTGTGCAATCTCTTCTGAAGCTGGTAGGTTTCTGATGGTGTATAGCATAGATTATTTAAAGACAGTAACTTTCCTTTATGCTTTCACACTACTTAAAACATCAATAATTTACTTATTAAATCGATTATTTTATTTTTCTGTTTCACTTTTATTCATGCGATCTCTAACTTGCGAAAAAAAATGAAAAGCCCACATGTAGAAGAGAGAGAAGATAACATTTTCAGAGATACCACAGACAGAGATGGTGGGAACAACAATTCTCTGTGATCTGAATGATTAAATGACAGACTCACATAAAGACAGGAAAGCAAAAATCAATCTCTGAACCTTACATAATGAAATAGTGGAACAAATTTCCATGTCAACAAAGCAACACTGCTGCATCCAGTGAAAACTCTGCACAGAAGGTGAGGAATTCCTACCTGTACTTGCAGTGCTATTGTCTGAGATGTACTGTTGCTTAGTCATATTTTACGAAAGAATGATGCATTCAAATGTCTCAATGCACTGAGCTAGCATGATGAAAGCGATGTGGTAGCTCTTATTACCATGGAGGAGCACAGGGAAAGCAGCAATGATGATTGATTACAATCTTTGAGAAACCACTTGCCTATGCGTGCAATGCATTCATCTTTCAATGCTTTTCCTTCCTCATGCAGGCAAAACATTTTCCATGTATATAGGTAAGACAGAAGAAAAATATACATTTCATATCCTAAAACGATACTATAAACATGTTGGGAAAATCTTATCTGGAATGCCTCTGTACTTAGTAATATTTTTTTGCTGTGGTTAATAACTGTCAGGAAGCTCAAGATAAGAGATATATGCATGTATGGACTGGTGACATAACAAAGGCGACACCGGTTTATTTTCTAGGTAAATAAATTTACGAATTAATTATTTCTAAGGTTTTCTGATGTCTAATGACTATGAGCCACCTTCTATTTGTACACAAGACCCTGTATTACATTCATAAACAGAAACATCTATTTGTGTCCGTATTTGTACAAAATGTGATCCCACATTAGCAGCAGGATAGAAGAGTACCTGACATCTGTAAATCACGTTTTTTTCCTAAAAGCAATTTATTTATTATTCTTGAACAGGGATCTCCCCCACCCCTCTAAGGATAAAGACCTCCACTGCAGTTGGAAGTCGCACTTTTATTTCTGCTGCTCCATGTAACTGTAATTTCTTTCTCCCCTCATTGCTCTGAGTCAGCTCCCTTCTGTAAATCCTTCCTTGAAAACATGACTGATCTTCAGTTTTAATTGATGCTTGTTGTGAAACATTCTGTGGTGTTCTGCATGAAGGACACACTGTAGGTACAAATAGTACTTCATCATAGTAGGCATTCAGAACAACTGTATGCAAAACGATTTTCAAGATAGAACTGCTGGATTCAGGTTGGGGGTTGACCTACTGGAAAGTGGCATTGTGGAGAAAGACTTGGGAGTTCTGGTTGACAACAGGCTGACCATGAGTCAACAATGTGCCCTTGTGGCCAAGAAGGCCAATGGTATCCTGGGGTGCATTAAGAAAAGTGTGACCAGCAGGTCGAGGGAGGTTCTTCTCCCAACTCCACTCTGCCCTGGTGAGTCCACATCTGGAGTACTGCGTACAGTTCTGGGCTCCCCAGTTTAAGAAGGACAAGGAATTACTGGATGGAGTCCAGCAGCGGGCTATGAGGATGATTAAGGGTTTGAAGCATCTTTCTTATGAGGAGAGACTGAGAGAGCTGAGTCTGTTCAGCCTGGAGAAGAGAAGGCTGAGAGGGGATCTCATAAATGTTTACAAATATCTCAAGGGTGGGTGTCAAGAGGATGGGACCAGACTCCTTTCAGTGGTGCCCCACAATCGGACGAGGGGCAACGGGCACAGCCTGAAACACTGGAAGTTCCATTTGAATACAAGGAGAAACTTCTTTACTCAGAGGGTGTCTGAGCACTGGAACAGGCTGCCCAGAGAGGTTGTGGAGTCTCCTTTTCTGGAAACATTAAAGACCCACCTGGACACATTCCTGTGCAATCTACTCTAGGTGAACCTGCTTTAGCAGATGAGTTGGACTAGATCACCTCCAGAGTTCCCTTCCAACCTCAACCATTCTGTGATTCTGTGATTCTCTCTCTGGCTAGTGATCTTTGCCATAGATAAAACATCCTCTACAAATGCCCTTGTAGAACTTCAGAGGGTTTTAATACAGCTTTAAAGATTTCTGCCTGTTCGGCAGAGTCAGCACACGAGACTCGATGCAGGAGTCATGCAGTCAGGAGTTCTGCCATCACTGCACTGTCCAGCGCCACCAGCTGATGTTGCTGTCAGCCCCGAGCACTGCAGGGAAGAGGGTTTGCAACGAAAACCAAAGGAAAGGAGTACAAGTACACATGCAAACATCTACCTGCTAGAAATCTGAAGACCACAGGCTTTCAAACACATTGCACAAAGAATTACGTTAGTAGGAAGAGGAAGTGGTGCAAGAAAGATGCATTAAATGTGGATTGCAGAGAAATTCATGACATACTGATACTGATCTTTAGAAGATGTATTAATAGATACATATGCCTATATTATTCTATATGAACTAATTAATTAACCTGGTTGGAGATAAATATCTACAAGATTAATTAATCAAAACTATTTTAAAGATTTAGATTTAATACTTAAACACTACAATTGAAAGATCCTACGAACACTCATTTTTAATAAATAAAAATGGCATAAATTTGATCCTGCAGTCTGCCCACCTTTGTTGGAGAGATTTCATCTCCAGTTCTGGACTCTGCTCAAAGAAGACAAACAAAAACAACAGGAAGCCTAATTTCACTTTAGCTGACTGAAATTAAAAAGAGCAGTCAGTGCTTTTTGGCTTACATCAGAGAATAAGGCTGTGCATAAATGGCCTTTGCATTCTTCTACAAAGACTATCTCTGCCTTGGGGTAAGGGGTAAAACACACGTCTCAGGGTTTACTACATGTTTTCCTGACTAGATGAGAAGGTGACATAAAGAAGTAGTTGAAAAGTTCTTTATTGGGGCCACCCTGCTTGCATTTTAATTCAGCCTGTTTTCTTATCTGTGGTCATCTCCTTCAGCTTCTTTCAACTCTCTGCCTCTGAAAAGGCAGAACAGAGCAAGTCTTTTTCGCAAAACTGCATTTTGTGGGGATCACTTAGAAGTCGGGAAGTACAGCGAGGATGGGAAGTGCCACCACATCTGAGCGCTAATTGCTGTGTGGTAATGTGCAGAAGCAGCCTCTCTGCAAACACCTGTCTGCAGCATCCGGCAGCTATTTAATTTTTAACTCAATAAAACTGCAAAAAGAGATTAAAACCTATCCCAAGCCAACCTAATATACATTTGGATTAAATCTGATCAAGGCTTTTCATATTTTCAGTGACACTTACCACGTTTTAATTCCCAGGATATTTCCTTTCTCTGCCACTTTTAGTGTAGACTTTGCAGCAATGGAAGTCTAAAGCTCAGATACTCAAGCTAAACTACTGTAAGCATAATGTAGATTGGCGCTTACACTTCAGATGTAAAGAAGAGCTTCAATATTTCTCTACAAATCTGGTCTAATACAAGATAGCTCTTCTTCACACCAAGCTTGGCTCATTTATGACCTCAGACCATGCATGTTACAAAGTCAGATCCATGGTAAACTCAGCCAGACTAAAAGCTTTCCTCACGGTGACTGGAGAAGAGATACACACCATTACAGGGCTATTTAATTCCATCCTTAAGATAGAGGTCTAAAACTTTACACAATTAACACTAAATGAAAATTTTAGTAAGAGTTGCAAAATATGATTCTTTCTGAAAAAAAATCACTTTGAGCCAATTCACAAAATACAGTTAAAGGGACAGCACCGTATTGCACAAGAAACTCACTCAAGTTATGGATAGTTCAGTACAGAAATCAAGCCACATTAAAGATGCCCACATTCAACTGGAAATCAAAGTCAGAGACAGGACATTTTCAGCAGTGTATGTATTTAGACTTGTCCTCTAAAAATACGTCTTTCATAATTCTTATGACTGGTATGTGAACAATACATTGTACTGAAACATCCATGGTCAAAAATCCAATTTTTTTTCCCTTCAGAGCAGTGAAGTGCTTTGCCTTGGCTTACAAGTCTACAGAGAAATTAAAGGAATAAAAAGAGTGCAAAAAATTAAATGGCCAATTCAAAGTATTAATATTTCTCGCATTTGCTTTCAACTTCATCTTCAAACTGCCATAAATCCTGATTGTGCCCAGAGTATGCAAAATGTCCCTTTCTTCTGTTTCAGTTTGGGTGTATGTTTGTGGCTTATTTTACAACCTTGGGTCTCTGTCCCACTTTTGAAATATGGGTATTCAGTGCTTTGTACCTTGCCAGTTTGGCTAGGATCTATTGTAGAGTCTGCATGGTGACTGAATAAATGACACATATAAAACTGTGCCTGAGCTATATCAAACCCTTAGATAAAGTCAGAAACTAATAGATGTATACAATGTAATGTCTTACTCGCACATGCAAGCAGATGGCAAAGTTTTATCTCTTTCCAGATTCAAAATCCTTCTTTAAGAGTGGACCCAAACCGAAGTATCATACTTCAGTGTACCTTAATTTTGCAGTTGGGGTCTATTTTGCTGCTTTCTTAGAGTATGGAAATGCTTTTTTACAACTCAACTTAAAAATAATTTAGTATAATTTTTGTATGTGCTACACATTTTTTACCACGTAAGAAGAGTCACTGATTTTACAGTTCTTTGTGTGAGGCATGAGGAAAGCACAAAGCCCCCCTTGCCACCGATCTGGGAACACGAACCATGACATGTGTTGCTTTTTCCTTAGACTTAATGAGCTGCCTCTTTCTTATTGTGTTCTGTGTAGCTGGTGACCAGCAGGGTCTATCTACCTTACTATATTAATCTGTTTTTTCTACATTTAATTGCTACTTTTAGTTGTGAACAAAACACGTACATCTTCAAATCGCACAAAAAAGTAATGCAACACAAATTGAAAGCTACAATCTGGAACACAATGTCCAATAACCAAATAAAAGCCAACTTTTCCAGGGCTAAATTACACTGAAGACCATAAAACTAACACTAACTTTCCCATAGAACATGGCAGTTTTCAAAATCTGCAGCAGAATGCCAGGAAGTTACAAGATTATTTTAAAAAATGCAATCAAATCCTGCAGGCACGAAAAGCTGTCATTAAAGTATCCTGTAACTATCATTACTAGCTCTGCTAATTTTAAGCATTATTCAGACAAGAGGTCCACAGTCTAATTGATGAAAAATAAATGGGAAGATTATACACCTTGACAGGGCTTCATTTAATAGAGCCCTTTGGATCTGGTGAGACACAGAGAGCATCATTTGTACAAGTGTCACCTTTCTACTATAAATCCAGCTAATTTGGAGGTAACAGGCAAGTAGCAGTGAGTATCGCCAGGCGCTCCCGCAGTGGCGCTGGTGGCCTGGTGGGATGCAGTGGTGGCTGGGGAACAGGCACCCCTGCAGCGACGCGCAGACTCAAACACCCCAGCAGGCTTCCTGCAGCACGATTGAATTCAAATCAGTGCATCTTAACATCTCAGCTTGCAAAACTTTTAAACGAGTTCAAACTCAAACAAACAAAAAAGCAAAAGGCCCATTTAAAATACAACATTACAATAGTCTTTGTTTTTGTCTATTTAAAACAGCAACGGTTTGTGAAACTCAAGGAGTGGGGTCCAGATGCCGATCATTGCATCCGGCAAGGTTTCTGCTGCTTCAGGGTGGAATGAATCCTTAGTCTGCATCTCAGATAGATGCAAATCCATAATATGGAGAGATTCTTACAAAAAAACCCCTAAATTTTCTAATTATTACTGCCTGTGTATTCAAAGCAGCTGATAATTTTAAAATAACTAAACCCGAGAGTTTCCTGAAACCCATCTACATGACTGACATGATATGTCCATAGTCAAAATCTCTTGGGTAGGTAGCCAAAGCAGCCTATTATACTTCCATGCATTCAAAATATAATAATTTTACATTTGTTCTAATGTTGGTCATTCAGCCTATTGTAATGCATTTCTGGGCTTTAAACGACGCACATTTAGCCTGCTCTCTGTGTGGGGCTGATTTTCACCTCAGTGCATAAAACACTTAATTATAAGATATGCCAAGTTTTCAAACAAGAATCAGAAGCTCTCCAGAAATACCTCAGGATTGATTTTGAAGCACTCTAGCAAAGAAAACAGAAAGTGAATTGCATCCATCTAGCTCAGGAGTCTGAAATGGGAGAAGAATCTGCACGTACCACAGCAAAGGAGAGTTTTAAAGAGGCATTTGACAGAGATTAGCAGACAAAACTAAGACAATATTAGGATGGTCTCTCAAAATGAAAAGCACAGAAGAAAGTGCTTCGATGTTTCCATATGGAAGTCAGTCTTATGGTGACTTTGGAGGAAGGAATCAGCTCACTAATAAACATGAGATGGCAGAGAAGATTTCCTATTAAAAGCTTTGAAAGTTGTGTGATACACATTCATGTGAAGGCTAGAGGACAGAAGAGAAGAGGCAGGTGACTACTGACTGAAGCAGCAGTGGTCAGAGAAAGTTTTGATACTCATCTGAAGCCTCTTGTTCCCATTTCTTTGAGTAAAATTAGTGAGAAATCAACTTGCATATGTACAAGGAAGAAGCAGTATAACACAGTAAAAATGAGACATTTTCAAATTTGAGTCTGGAAAAGAAGAACCATAAAAAAGGCTTCTATAGGGTGCCTCCATTCTGATAAAGGCAAAAGAAGCAGAAGGCTGATGAGGGGAGTCTTAGCAAATAGACTGGGTAAGATGCTGTTCTGGCAACTCCTGCCTTCAGAATACAGACTGAATAATGGGGAAATTAAGTCCAGAGAGACTCATTAAGACAAGTACCAAAGAGAAGAGACATCTGCAGCACAGATAACCCTAAGGACTTCAGGATCCTGCTTGGGGAAGAACTACCATAACCCAAGGGCACAGTTCCTCTACAGGAGTCTCTAAACTTTAACACAATAGGTTAGTTTTAATTGATACTTGGTTTCAGCTAATGCTGCTAGGAAAACAAAAGCCAGGCTCTTTTCTAAACATCTGAGGGACATAATATGTGCATATGCAAAACGGTGGTCACCACTGAAAGCTTTTTCCTTTAATTACAAAATTTATCTAAGATATTTAACATATTCTCTGTATTTCCTCAGGGAATAAAATGGTAATGCAGCTTAGTTACAAAAGCCATTTGTGATCAATTTGTGTCCACACAAACTCAAACACACATACACAGCCCTTCATTAATATCTGTTTGTGACTGCCATGTGATAATTCTCTGGACCTAACTCCTTTCTGATTTATTGTATTGTGTGGAAACGTTATCGCAATTTCCTGCACAAAGTTTCCTTCTAAGGAAGCCAAAACACATAATAATAAGTAAAATAAATGCTGAGACTGTGTGCTTGCCTGTCAGCCAAAGTATGTTCACACCGCATCACTGAGGAGCATGGCACAGCCCATATCCAGCCCCTTTCTACCAGTGTCGGAGCAACAGTTTAAAAATATAAAACATCTCTATATTTCACTACAGTGTGTCTCATCACTGCAACTGCAATACAGATACACTCTGGTCGTGTCTCTGTCTGAATCTTCCAGTCTAGCTATAAGCTTGTCAACATTCTAGTTAATCTCCTGTGAGGATATTCCCTTTGATTGGTACATGGTGGCTGGCGTTTTGCAGGTGAGCTCAAGGATAAAATTTGTATATTGAAGTTTTCATTTTACACAGAGGGGACAGTGTGATATCGGCTGAACTAATAAACAACTACTTCAGTTTGGAATAGATCACAGAAGCAGACATTTTCTTATAACAAAGACACAATTCCTTCCCCCTCTCCAGAATGCAAGTGTGTATGTGTGCATATCTCCACCCACCTTTCCTCTTCTCCAGCATTCTCTTTCATTTGACACTTGAAGTCTGGAAAGAAGTGTGGGTTTTTTTTCAAAGTACTTACCATTCCTCTCTCTCCATTCATTCTTTAGTGACCTACATCCTAAGCCAACTTCAGTTATTTATCATTCTATATGAATGAGCAGTGGTGTTTCAATAAATACGTCTCTATATTAAATTGTGGTTTTGCTTCTAAACATTCAGAAATACTTTCTTCGCTAAAGACCGCCACAGTGCTACTCAGTTACAGATTTTCCCTGAACCAAGGCGTTAAATTCATTACTAAATGCTGGTATGATTACTAGAAGTGATGTTACTTGGTCTGATATTATAGTTAGGCAGCTTGAATAAGTTTCACTTTCAATATGCTGCAGCACTGAGGAAAAAACACTGGTCCAAACACAATAAATATTGTTAGGGACAATATGTAAGGCCAGTGAATGGATGCACAAACTCTTTTTACAAAAGGTCTATTTAAAAGGAAGTAAACATAATTAACCCTTAGATTAACTGACTCCCACAGAATACTGTTTCATCTTGTAGCCAGTGACACATGCCATGCCATGCTAGTACCAAAATATTCTTCAAGAGCACAGTTCAGAAATAAGCCACATATGCTGAGTGCAGAGCAAGAACTGCCTAATGCTGCAGTGAAATTCCCACAAGACATTCAAAGCAACCAACTTTTTCAACAACAGAGGGATATACACCATGTTTCTATTTTGATTACTACTGCATAAGTGCTGAAAATATTTATAAGACTTACATAAGTAAACAACGTGTAAAATTAAGTACATGTATGGTTTTATATTTTGTTGCTAATGTGTAAAGCTATGATGCTTTTTTAATATGGGAAGTAAAGAATTTATCTCGTTCTTACTGAAATCTCATGTTTTCAAAATACTATTGGTCCTAAATGTTGAAGTTGTATTTATAAATAAGGTGAAACGTTCTCTAGAACATCCAAGAACTTAAATGCTCAGTTTTAGTACCTGAGGGATACAGATCCCTATTTCCTTATTAATTCTACCGCATGATTCATGTTTTCTAACAATGAATTAGGAATTTTCATACCCAAGTCCTCATTTGATCCCTCTATGTTTAAATTTCAAAACTTGTAAGACATTCACAAATAAAACTGAAACTGAAGATACGTTAAAAAAAAACGAAGGAAAAGAGCATTGTTTTGTTTTTTTTTTTCTGTGCAGATTCCACATTCTGTATTCAGAATGAATGATGGACTTCAGAGAATCAGTGTGAGTGGCAGGCATCAGTGATTTAGTGAATCTGATCTTCAATACTGGGCCTTTAATGTCCCCGAAAGGTCAATAGTTAGAATTGAATTCAGCTACCTATGAGTCATATAACAAGTATGGTCAACCTTGACTTTCCTTCATAAGAAATTAAGAAATTATTGGCCAACAAAACCTCAGTAGATCAAACATGCTGGATTCCTTAGATTCAGCTCAGCTCTCCCACTCTGACTTGTTCTGTCCTTAACAATTTCCTCACTCTTTCAGTCAATATGGAAGAAAAAGCTATGAACAAAGCAAACATGTTCATGTGCATGGTAACCAAATGGTTCATGTCATTTCTGTTAGAATGCCAGTATTTACTAGAGTCGCTGATGTGTCTATGTGTGTAAGACAGAGAATATCGCTGAATACATTGTTGATATTTGCTAAGTGGGGCAGGTAGTGAAATGGGAACAGACATTCTGTTCTCATTTTCATTCTGGGCTGTACCAGGCGAGTTGAAAGGGTTAAGCAATGGCTAACTTAAGGCAGAATTTGACTCCAAGGATGGTAGAAAGCAGAAACTGTAATCAACATTTCCTTACATACAGCTTTTAAACCACAGTCCTTACACAAGGCTGCTCACTGGCAATCCACAAAGTCAACTCTTTTACATTCATCTCAAACTTAAAAGCAACATTCAAACTGCACTGTGATAAAGCTAGAACCGAGGTTTGTCTGGGATACTTCTTCCCAGACTCAGGTCTTTTTTCCTACTTTTTTACTGTATAACACTTAACAACACGAAAGGCAACAAGTGTCAAATAGCTGGAGCCCCTAGCTCTCCTGAAAGAAAAAGCTTGATGCTCCTGCTTTAAATAAGGTGCTTTTAGGAAAAGGATTAGGGTACCGGAGTCACTCCTGGAATTTACAAAAGGATCAACACTTTATTTCCAACTCCAAAAGTCTGCAAAAACCAAAAGCTAGGATTAGAGATGTTTTGTTCCCCTCCTTTTCTGTCCTTGTACAGTGTTCACAACAACCCTCTGAAGCCAGAGTGCACAAAAAGCTGCTTCCCCAGCCTCCTCTGGCTTCTCATCTCCAAACAGGCAGCCTGGAATGGATTTTTCCTCCTACCCTGGCACTGTACGTTTACCAAAACACAAAACCAAAGCCATTTCCATCATCCCCTTTCTCTCTGATGTTAGAGTGGGTCCCACAAGATCACGTGCAGAGAAGAAGCACCTTCTAAACTATGCATCTATCTGAGAGAGAAGAGGGAGGAAGGATTGGTAAAGAAGACAGGGGCAACAGACTTCCAACTCAGAAGTAATCCAGGGAGGAAAACAGTGGGAAGACAGAAAATCTGAGGGCAGGGGAGAGAGAAAATCAATGCCCAAATGCTATTTACACACACACACATGTATATACAGTTAATAGGCTAATAGTCTTATTAGTTGAGGTGAACACCTAAACCAGTTCTTAGATTTCTACTAAATATTTTAATGGGAGAACTTACGGGAATAGCAGTTTTGCTTTTCTGATTATATACCATTCTTTACAAGCAGTTGTATGTTTTGGCATCTGTAACTCTACATAATGCAACATTTAGCCTACTCTTGAGCATATAATCTCAGTTTATGTTCCTGTGATCAAATCCTTCCTGATACACTCCTAGAAGCACTTCAACTCATTCTCAGTCATGACTGGGTAAAACAAAAAGCAAGTACACATTCTGGTAGGTACAGTCCATGAAGGCTTTTAAATTTGCTGGGAGTGAGAGGATATTGTTCATCTTACATTGTCAGTAAAATGTACTTCCCCCGATACAGAGAAAAATAGGCCTTTAGAGGCACTTTTACCAATTCATCAAAATGGAGCACTGAAAATGGCAACCAGACACATCGGTACAGAAGATGAGAGCAGCAATGCCTGGCAGTGTGCACAACTCTGGGTCATGGTATAGATTTTATTTGGCTTCCTCTGCCTGTAATCCATGAAGTTCTATGCAGAACACCTTTCCTCACCCTAAATTGCCCATAATCATTGTGGTATCCCATATAGACACAATATATGACCATCACTATGGTTTCTTGTGAACTCAGGCATTTCATGAGCCTTACAAAAGCACTGAAAAACTCAGAATCTGACCTGTGTTCCACATTTTGCTTGTCAAAAATAGGATACACATCCTTTTCTTTTCCCCTGGCACAACATACTGAGATTACTGTTGTACAACAAAGAAACCAGTGACTGACACTGCAGGTTCCCCATTCTTCAGCAAAAGTCTCTTCAAACTGAAACCATTTCTTCTCACACATTTGTGAACTCTGCTCACCACAAATTGCTCATAGCTGAGCAACACAATGTACTTCAAAACTTTGCATCCTGGTTTAGCACATTTTGTAGGGTGCGCTTTGATTCTGAGTGAAATTGAACTTATACTGCAAGTGGATTATTTTGGCAGCACCATGCTTCAGTAGACAATTCAAAAGGTGATGTGCCCATTCACTTTTCAAGGACTTTTCCAATATTGTAACATTTCATTCCTCCCACACATTTTATTAAGTAATAATACTGATCATATAGTAAAAAAAAATGTTCTTTTCCATTACTATTTCTAAATCTGTTTTCTGTTCATGTGTTCATTCTCCTTTAGGGCATGCCTACCGCAAGAACTCTAGTACGCATTTCTTACCACGAATACAAGTCAGCACACAAGAAGTATTCTGAATTAATAAACTTGAGTGTTTGCAATTAGGACAGCTATACTTTGCTGTATCTGTTAAAAGATACATGCTATGCGAATTATGTATCTACAAGTGATTCCCCAAACACAGGATATATTTCATGTTCCTTTCCCTGATTTTATAAACAGCTCTGAGCAACTTATACTGAAAAAAAAAAAAACCCGCAGGCAGTCAGATACTCCAATGAATAAATGGTACATCTTACTTGCATAAGCGCTACTGGCCAAGAATTGTTTGCCAAAATCAAACAATAAAAATTTTGAAGGCAAATAGTCAGCTGGCCACAGATACTTCACAGATATAGTAAGAAACAATTCACTTAATAAATTATTTACTGTAAATTAGTCTCCAGCACAAATAAGTTGTTCTTTTTCAATTATGATCTCTAAAAACACATTCCATACCAGTTATATGAAATGACTAATAATTACAATGTATATTGATAACCCACTTTGAATCACCATAGTCTGATTTACATTAATATTGCATCATATTTTGAAAAAAGAGGCAGATAAAGGACATATAATCTAGCCACTTTCAATAGATTCTCCATTGTCACAAATCTACAGAGTCCCTGAATGCTAGATTTTATATTCAGCTCTCTGAGTTAGCTAAAATCTATGTAAAATCATGAGTAGGCAGAAGCTCCCTATTGTCTGTGCCCCTGAGAAGGCAGATTGCTTATTCCACAAGTGCATGAAAGAGTTGCAATCATGAAATGTGGAACAGCTCCAATGGCTTGCAAAAAGTGTTTGAGTAACTAATGTACAGGGCTTAATTCTTCCAGTTTGAGGGACGTGTACATTGTGTGCACACACACATACTAATAAGCTTTTCTATTTTGTGGGCGTTCCGTATACCGTTGTATGCTTATGAATAGCACACACGTGCCTGGGTTACATGACCTTGTTGCCTGGTTCTGCAATATATATTTTAAACTATATTTTTAAAATTAGAATTGTTATAGCATGTATATTGTGGCTGCAATCTAGTAGTGAAGACATACCAATAACTATACACATAAAACCACCCTATTTAAAACAAAACCACGTTTAGTTTAAAATACCTACTATAAAGCTACCACTAGACTGTAATCAAACCTTACCAGGAATATTAATTCTGCAGCACCTCCCCTAAAACCACTCCACCAGGTTTATACTCCATCCCTGTAGTTTCATCTCAATGTCAAACTTCCTGCAAGGTTACCCTTAGCGGAATTCAATTTCTTTAAAATTAGCCTCAACTAGAGATTTCAGGTTAATTCGAAGTTAAAGCAATCATACTGTAGGATAAGTACTATATTTTTCAATAAACAAATATTCAAAAATATAAATTTATTGTAGGAAACTGCAAAATTTTTGCTACCATTTCATGTTTTAATCAAGGTACCATGAAATGCAGGTATCAACTGAGCAATGACTGTATGAAAAACTGGCATACTATTAAGCAGGAAAAAAAACCAAAACAAAACCAAAAAAAGCTTTAATTCATTTATCTGCCTGAATATTCAACATCTATACATTGAAGTCACTGGTCCAGCTTGGGATCTGAGCCTTTGGGAAATATCTTTTCAGTTGTGTGACTTTCAAGGACTCCTAATCCAGCCAGAGTTTCTGTCTGTCAGCACACATCAACCTTCAAAATGAGGGCTGCAATGCCTTGAAAGAGAAGTAAAACAAGCAGCAAAGTTACCTACAAAATCTACTTATTGTTTTCCAAGACCTAAAACATATATTTTGAAGAAACTATACGTACACATATATACAGGCGCTTAATTTTCTAACAGTGGTATAGTGGAAAGGTGACTGAGAGTCCTGAGAGCTATTCCTAATAATGGACCGGGCACGGTCTTTGGCAGCTTTGGCTCCAGAGGAGAGAAGAAAGAGGCAGCCAGGCAGGTCTCTCCACCCAAATCCCACCCACAGAAGCGGCTAGACCACAATGTATGCAGTTAGTACCAAATTGTGCAGAGCGGTGTAAGGATTTGGAGTAGGTTCCTGAGCCCAAAGCAAAGCTCTGGGAGCCAGGCTTGGCAGACCAATGGTGGTGGCAGGAGCTGTGTGGGTGCAGGCACCATGGAGGGTGTTGGGTTCTTCATCCCAGCCTGTTAGCAGAAGTTTTCGGTGCCTACTTGCAACTCTCAGGGCAATACCTCCTGGAAGGCAGGGAAAGGGCCTCTTTTACAAGATCACTAGTATTTTCTCATGATGGTCATGCTATTTTTATTCTTTTTTTCTTCTAGCTTGTTGGGCTCCCAGGAGATGATATGGCCATGGGTGTAGCTTTAAAGAGCAAGTCTGGGCAGCCAGGGCAAGGGTGAAAATCTACAGCTTATTATTACCATTGCTATGATGTGTTAGCACATATGCCAGCCCTTTTCTTAGCAGGACACCATAAGATATTCATAGCTTTAAACTATGGGGAATAAAATGTAATATATATATATACATTAAGACAGCTGGACCTTATGTGGATCAGCCTCATCAGACATAAGCTGCATGTAAATTATCCTGTAAGGTAGCCTCAACATAATCAAAATACAGATGAAATCTAGTTAACAACTAACAAATTACTCATTATGTGGGTAATCATCTGAATTATCAAAGGATCCAGCTAGGCACTCCAAGCCCTTTGTCCCTGAACTACTTCTTTTCAGATGCTCATTTAAGTATTGCTTTTGAATGAAACTGGGAACTGAAGAGTAAAAAGACAAGCTTCTGACTTAAGATTGTGCCCTATTTCCCAGATCAGGGAGCTACAGCATTACAGAGACCTGGTACAAGACTTGTATTACATTTAATTTGGAGAGGTAAGGAGTTCTGAAAACTGCACAGAGCCTTAATCCTCATGTGCACCCACAGGCAAAATTCTGTGTGGGCAGATAAAAGCAAACTGCCTTACGTAATTCCTTGCCTACGTGACACTGTCACAGCACCCTTTACAAGCAAAAGTAACATTTTTTTTCTCCTGTGTTTCTCCCTACATCCTAAATTTTCTCCTGCCTGTTCTTCCCAGCTGGCATTAGCTGGTTTTGAACTCTGAATTTCTATCCACCCAGGGCAGTGCTCAGCTCACCAAGCATATTGCACCTGCGCTTTTGGGAGGACAGATCTCTAAGCTGGTGGTTGACAGGGCGGATCAGCATACTAACAAATGAACCCCGCTTGCGCTATGGTGAGATTTCCAAACCGTCTGGCAGCCAGTTTCGGGAGCCTGTTGTTCCAGATAAAAGGTGCCGCTCTCAGAGAGATTATGCTGAGGCGAAGGGAGCAGCTCTCCAAACTAAAACTGCAGAGCTGCACACAGGGCATTTTTTAAAAGCTGTACAAAGGAGCTATGAACCTAAATCCTGTTAAAAGACAGAGTTGCACTCAGTCATCAGATGATGCTCTTCTACATATTAGCAACATCCTGGTTCTAATTAATTTCACACTTTCAAACACCACTACAAATGTTTCAAAGCAACATTTTGCATTTCTTTTTTATATCTTATTTTTGCTTAAAACACATAAAATTTTCTCTGTGTATGCTGCAGATCAAATATTTTACAGTATGACCAAAGGAATCTTTCTGAATGCATTTTATTCAAGACTTGTTTATGCATTTTTATAGGTCTGTGAGGAACCAGATCTCCAATACAAATAGCTGAAATTCATTGGCAAGAATAAAATTGTTATTACTTTCAATTTCATAATTGTAATACATTTCCCTTACATCAGTTCTAGTCGAGAGAAAGTTCCCTTTCATCTGAACAAAGGCAGTAGGGAATGCTACAAGACTTTGTGTTCTCCAGGTCGGTTTCAGTGGTGTCAGCCAGCAGAACTAACAGTGCCCAAACAAACAGTTGAGCTTGGAAGTCCAAAAAGTCTTTTTTATTTTCTATATTGCATTAATTTGAAAATTATTAATTGTTTTCTTTCCCACCAATGCACACAGCAAGAAGGCAAGTGTTAAGAGAAAATATAGGTCTAATATGAGAGACACAAGAAATCTGTTAGATGAAACAATGAGTATGAAAGGGTGAAAGTACTGCAACAAACCAGCTCTTTTCTTGTTTTTTTTTCTCCTATTTTAATTACTCTCTGCTAAATGATTCCTTTACTTAACTTGATTTTATTGTCTTACCTCTCTTTCTCATGTAGATATTAACCAGTCACTCTGTTGTTATATGAGGAGCATCAGTCCATCTTCATTACATTCCTTTTCCAGTTCAGAAGTAATTAGGACTGCTGATGCAAGCAATAGTCAGAGGTAACTGATGACCATTTTATACTAATGATTTTTGGCTTTTATGAAAAGTTACATACAGTACGTAATGGACAAAAACAAGTAAATAATTATGCATGGTATATGAAGAACTCAAATGTTCCAGTTTTCAAAATAAGGTTATGTGATCTGAACATAGACATCAGGATGACTGAATACAGATACCTGAGAGTTATAGTATAGTCGCTTCAGAACAGACCATTGCAGTTGTGAACAAAACTTATAAAACTAAGCAGCCCAGATCTTGCTCCAGTTTCCTTCAGGGAGCAATTCATCTTCTGGTAGGGAGAATACTGAACGGCCAAATACGGGCCTGCGAGTGATCAGACTTTGGGGTTTAGCTTGCAGGGTAGCACCTGTTTGAACTGTAGGTCTTATGGACATTGAGTAAGGAAACTACTCATAGCGGTATCACCTGGATACCAAACATATTAATGTAAACAGCATGAAAAAATGTTTATACATACGCATTTCAAATATATTCCTTGCCATTTCTCTATGCACATCTGTGTGACAAGAGGTTTCTTGTCTGCTCTAAGTAACAGCAGAAATCAGAAGCAACTAAACCAAAGCCACTGCAACTCCTTACTGAGTCTAAGGCTGTTCATGTGGGAACTGATTTAATGTGAGTGTCAAGCAAAATACAGCATCAGGACTCTTCACGCAGTAAGAGATGCTGGTAGCAACTGGGTTTGTGCAGCTCTTTGAGGCCTCAAAACTGCTCCTTCCTTACTGCTGAACTACAACACGATCCTTGCACCACTTCCAAATCCTCTGGTAGAGACATGAAACAGCTCTTATTTCTTCCCATAACCAAGTTCCTAATCAGACTATCCCCTCATTTGGAGGGTGAAAATTAGGCTGCTTATGCAATTCCCATATTTAGATTTTTTTATTCAAGTATGATTATTATTTATGTGAATCCAAATGTGAATGAGATTATTAATCTGCTCCAAAGTTCAGCTGATCACATGCATGTATATATCTGCATATAGTACCTACCAACTGCTGTTTCTCTCATCTGCACACAGAAGAATAAAAAAACATATAACATAGTATCTCTCTAATGTATATCATTCTTGTCACATGCACCTTATGCATGTTCAAACAAGGTAAAAAAGGCAAATCCTTTAGAGACAAACAGATCCCACAATCAACAATTCTATGAGACTAAAAAAGATAATAGATTTGTGAAAATACAGTAGTAAGAATGAGAAGAAAAAAGTTGAAATAAAAAGCAGTAGAACACTGGCTGTGGGAGATCAGGGCTACAGTGATGAAGTTAAACAACTTTTAAAGTTCATCATGAACTAAAGTGATTAATAAGAAGGTTTGATGTAGAAATTAGAAGACATGTGACTGGAGCTGGGAAATTTTTAGGCATAAAAAAGACAGCACCTATGACTTATTACTAGATGTCATTAGAAGAGGACAGATACCCCAGATAAAAATAAAAAACACAAGCAAACTGTCAGGAAAAAAGACAGAGAGAAGGTCAGAAAGGAACAGAAAAAAATAAGCAGAGACAGGCTGGAGAAGAACAAAGACAGAGCTGGATTTGGGAGAGATCAGGTGAATTAGCCAGTGAAGGTGACACAGGATGTGATGATACGGTCTTGTCTCCTGGAACAAGACAATAGTCTTGCCATAGCAGTCTGAAAACCTAGACACTGTTCAAGTAGGCAGCTGAATTAATAATGAAGCTTTTAATCAGATAAAAGTAGCCAAAAGATATATATCATCTTAGAGCTCAATGTAGAAACCTTCAGCCCTTCTTCAGCGTGAGGTTCTTGTGGCCAACCAGGAGATAGCATGCCTATTTTTTGGCTACTATTAAGGATCAATATAAATTAGAGCTCCTTCCTATCATGAAGATGGCTTATAAATACAAACTCACAAGCAGCCCGTAAAACTCCTTCCGGGAAGCCGATCCAGAGCCCCACAGATCTGCTGGTCTGAAATCCTCTTCTGACGTCCAATTAATTCCAGTATTGCCCTTCAGCTCAAACAGCTCTTGTCCCTGCTGCATGTGTGTATCTATATTCCAATGTATTCACTGAAGCAAACACACCGCTAAGTACCAGCTGTTGTGCAAACACAGGTCTTCTCGAGTTCCAGCTAGGGATGACAGAACCATGACAGCCATTTTTTCTTCTTCCAGTGAAGTGTGGCTGTCAGGGGGGTTGCGGCACACAGTTTCAAAGGTGTGAGAATTCAAGGCCTCTGAGACCATGTCTGAAAGCTGATCTGTTCCTCAGGAGCTGATGCACTGAAGTTAACAGTTCCTCTGATACACAAGAGATAGTAGAAGGCAGGGTACTTTCAGTGGGAAGGTGGTGTTAATTTAGAATTGCTTTGCTAGCTTAGTTCATTAACCTCTAAGTCACACCACAAACCCCTTTTGTTCTTCCTGACTTGCTCTTGGATGAAGGATGAATGAATTGGAGATGTAGAGGGACACCTAAGTTTCAAGAAGGATCTGGGCAGAGTTCCCTTCTGATTTGTAATGGCATTTTACTGCTACCACTCATATAGTCAGAGCTCTGGAAGGAAACTTGTTAATTAAACACAAGAAATAAATCTCTCTTATGAGACTAACCCAAGTACAGGAGTGGAACCCAGCACACGTGTCTCACAAGGGAGATCATCATGCAGCTCATCAAATGCACAAAAAGGGTGTCAGGGTGTGCACAAAGCTGCACCCCACAAATATTCAACTGGCAATGCTTGAAAATCAGCTGTTGTTAGAAGAATTGTATTTTCTCCCACTTCGCAATGTATGCAGTTAGCTGATTTTTCAAGGATCTTCTAATGTAGCAAAGAGCTCACTCAAAGCCAGTATGGCCATTCAACAAAGCATCAATGAAAGCGCACACCACAGATGTTGAAATTCTACAGCTCAAAAGCAGTGAAACCCATATTTAAATCCAATAGAAGCTGGAGACTAACAGCAGAAATAATCAAGCAGATGTGTGTGAAACCGTTTTTTGTGTGTCCACAACTGCATAGACAGTGGTCCTCTCTTTAAAAACAAGTCCTTCATTTCTGTGGTTATTTGTATGACACGTACTTATTCAGATTAATCCTACTGGTTTATTTCCTTTTCCTGTTGTTTTCTGGCCATTACAGCCTCATGTTACTTTAAAATATATTTTAAGTATTAGAATATTCTTTTGTTAATCTAATAATCACTGTAGGTCTTTAATTCTCTTTTTATAACCTTTCTGTGCATTTTGTCTTCATAAATAAATGTACCTCCCCTGAAAACTACAAGATTGGCAGCACTTTGGACTCAATATTCAGCCCACATTCTATGAAGCCTGGGTGCCTCATGTGTGTTCTGGAGGGCACACCTCCAGGAGCGAGAGGCTAATTCATTCTTCATGCTTATTCAGTCCTTGGCCTTTCTACTGATACTTCCAACAAGGATGCCAATTAGCGCTAATTAAGTTAGTGGATTTTGTGATATGGAAGCCTTTACTAGAAACTGGACTGACATCATCTGTTCTTTTCACAAAAGACATGAAACAGCCATCAAATGGCAACTCCTAGCAGCACTCTCACACAGAGAAAGCCTGGGTTCAACTGGGGCATGGACAGACACCTTCAGAAGGTCTTTAGCTTGGCTTCAGCTTATGAAATGTGATTTTATAACCAAGATATCTACCTTTATTAAAAAAAAAAAAAAATTGGAAAGAGCTGTCAATGGAATGCTATATAGTTCATACCATTTTATAAAACGTACTTAATAAAACTGTGGTTATAAAAGGCTACAGAGAATATATAAACCTGTACCTATCACGTGTATTTTTTAAGTAGTACCTATAGAATTAGGTTAGTTTTATCCTCATTGAATTAAATACAAGTTTTCCATGTGAGTGAAGTAGTCAAGCCTCTTGGTCAGCAAAATTATGCAAGAAACTGCACAAGGCATACTTTTTTCTCTTGTGGTTGGATAAGATACACCAAAGGGAAAGCAGTCACTCCCTGTGCATCTATGCATGTGTTCAGACTTTGATTCTGCATTTCTTTTTCAAATAAAAAATGCAGAAAAACAAAACTTTTCAAAATATTTTTACACACATATGTCTGTACCTATCTGTCTATCAAACCAGCCTCAGAAAAGTCTAATATGTTTGTGAATGTGTATTTCAGCAGCTGGACTCTAACTTGATTTACATGATAAAGGGGGGTAGCATCAACCTGCAAGAATTAGACTTCACTAGTGTGAAATCAAATAGGGACAAAGGTAACACATAAACACAACTCATTTTCAATCTTAATCATGTTTTCTGTGCTGTATTTCTTTCTTCTTTACTGTCACAAATTTTGTCCAGCCAAAGCTGCTTCTTCCTCTCACTCTCAACCCAAAGGGCAACATTACGGTGTAAGTTAAAGCACAGAATGTATCCTTGAACTTGCCCTTTGAAAACACAACCTGTATTCCCAATTGCCTGCAATCCACATTATAACCATCCCACAAAGCCCGTTCTTTTAGTTTGTTAATATGTGTATATTGTTAACACTGCTCTTCAGCACCAAAACCTGATCCACTCTTTCTGATACATTACTTTCAGAGATATGAAATTGCAAGCTTTGGTAATATATGATTATGTGGTGGGTTGACCTTGGCCCATTGCCAGCCACCCACCCAGCCACCCACTCTCTCACTCCCCCACCTCAAAATGATGGGGGAATGAGATGAAAAGGCCCATGGCTCCAAATAAGGACATTGACATTACTTACCAATTACTGTCAAGGGAAAAAAAAAGACGATTTGAGGAAAATTAATTTAATTTATTGCCAATTAATGAGAGAGTTGGATGGTGAGAAACAAAGACAAAATCTAAAATATTTTCCCTTAGCCTCCCCTTTCTTTCCAGGCTCAACTTCACTCCTTCATTTCCTACTCCTCTACCTCCTGCCTCCCAGACCCCAAGCAGCACAGGAGGATGGAGAATGGGGGGCTGGGGCCAGCCCATGACAGCTCATCTCTGCCACTTCTTCCTCTTCATGCTTCTCCCCTGCCCCAGAGCAGATCCTTTCATGGGCTGCAGTCCTTCACGACCAACCTGCTCCTCCATGGGCTCTTCACACACCAGAGAGCTTTCAGGACATACCCATCTGCTCTGGCATGGGATCCTCCACAGGTTGCAGTGTGGACATCCGCTCTGCCACGGTCCTCTGCATGGGCTGCAAGGAAATATCTGTTCCACCATAATATCCTCCATGGGCTTCAGAGCAATATCTGCCCTGGTGCTTGGAAGTACTTCCTCCCCGTCCTCCTCCTCTGCTCTTGGTGTTCACAAGGTTGTTTCTCACACTTTTTCCCCCTCTCTCCACTCTGCCAATGTAGCACTTTTGCCCTTTCTTATGTTATCATAGAGGTGCCACCTTCTTGGCTGCTAGGCTCAGCTGGGTCCTGGTGGGGGGGTCCATGGTGGAGCCACCTGGAACTGGTTGTGGTCTGGCATGGTAGACCCTGAACGCCTCCCATGAGGCCACTCCTGCAGCCCCCACCACCACCTTGCTATCTATACCAAATATACACTACTAAAGATGTTGATTGTCTCTGTTACAGGCTTTACTGAGAGATACTTGACATTGACCCCATTATGCAGCCTTGCCTTCAGTTTAGAAAGAAAGACCTAAGTGATTTCTACCTCCATAATACTTCGCATACTTGGTGAGACTTGGTGAGGTCTCTACCACCATCACAGTAAAACCCAGCTGAGTAACATTATGGTTTTTACTTAAAGGAATTGTTCCAAAGACCTCAATAACAATAAAGCTGATAAAGTCTACACAGCATTTGATTTTTCTCCTTCTTATTTGTTGTCTTCTAACAAATTTTCCTCACAATGTCTTTTATAGGGAGACGTTACACCAACCTAACTGCTAAAAACTACGTCAGCCTCTGCAATACTCCTACAGTAGCATCTGTGAGCTTAGGGCAAAAAAGATTAAACATTGTATTCTGGTCTTCTTAACAAAAGCAAAAAAAAGACATGTTAGAGTCGCCAAGGCTAGCAGTACTAGGATGGAGCTTCTAATATATTATTTGCATTTCTTAAATAATAAAAACTGTTTGCTGTGACATGTGAAGTGTTCTACACTTCTGCTAAAAAAGAAATAACTTTTGCTTAATGTTATTTTATTGGAATTAAACAGATGTGTTGAACTTGTTAGTTCACATACTTACTTGTTAGTCTTTTAACCGTAGATTAGATGGATAATCACAGTAAACTAGTAAGTTGCCTATAAAAACAGTGCTTACTATTATAGTACCCACTGTTAAGCAGGTTGGGAGGGGTAAGAGAAATTAAAACAAGTGAGGTTTATGTCAAGCTTCCAATAATCATTACATTTTTCATTGACTGAATTTTGTAACTCCATCTAGAGAGCTTTGTAGCACCCTAACAAATATTTTCACATTAAAATGCCAACCCAGATGAGGCCACACTCAAGAAACAATCCCTGGGCTGGAAAAAGGGGTCGCAGCATAGACCTAACCATCTGCCAAAGTGGATTTACAGTGTCTACAGTTAGCTAAGTTATTCACTGCAAATATACTCTGTGTGGAAAAATGGACCCCTTTTTCTGTCATGTAAACTGACCTTGATCCTACCGACAATGTTCAGTATTGCTAAATCTTATCAGAGATTCTTAACAACAGTTTTATCCGTGGATTGGTCTTGAAATGTGCACTTCAAGGAATAAGTAGCTGAGAGTGGTCACTTAGGCCACACGGCAGCAGCTCAGTGCCCTGAGCAGGGAAGGAACAGAACCGATACTATAGGGCTATGGCCATCAGCCATCTGACAGCAGTCATGAGAACACGGTACAAAGAAAGTCCACCAGCAATGCATATGTTACATCTGTTCGCAAGATACATTTCTTGAATAGTTTTGAATAGCTAAAAAATAGAGAAAAATCTGTTCATACACAATTCACGAAGAGGGAACAAGGACAAATTTACCAAGCAAATTGTTTGCTATGCATAGATATCCCAGCTGTCTTCATTATCTTATTTATCCTGTTTAAATCTCCCTTGCACTCCTACCTTCTTGCCTGGTTTCCCAATGTCGTCCTTTCCTTTATCATGCCATGTTTCCTCAAAGCCACAGTCACGTCTCTGAAAAACTTATTCTTCCACCGACACTTATTTCAGCTCTCTTTTTTTCCTTTCAGATAGTTCGGAACAAAATCACAAAACTGTTAAACATATAATAAAAGGTCATAGAAATCTCCTCACTGAATGTGTGACATTAAGTAATAAGTGCCAGTAAATGCCTGCTTCCTCTGCAGACAGATACGCTGATTCAAATTTTAAAGGCACAGAAACTAAAGGCACCCCAATCTCCCACTAAATTACGATATTTCTGCTAAAAGGAAGAAGGACGAGTGCTGTGTCAACACCTATGCCAGTTCTGCCACAGTCTTCCTTTACGGCTTCGGAAAAAGGCACATAGGTTCCTCTCTGTAATACAGGGTAAAAATATATGTATGCCTGGAAGGACTGGCATGAAGATAAAAACCTTAAAGACTGCAAGATGCATAGGAAAAATAGTAATGGGGATTACATTGAATATAAATAGATCACACGTGAGAAGGCATATGTGCATGGATGTGCACATATACAGCCTAAATGAGAGGTGACAGAGGAAATGCGTAGAAAATGGACACTCTGGCATCCTTTACCTTTTGGTAAGAGGAGTCTAGCTATGTTGGAAACTTAGGACATTTGCCCCATTTGTAGGCACTTGTCCCATGGAGTAAACAATACAGTTGACCAACAGTCACATGTACTGTTGCAACTTCATCTAGATTCATTGCAACAGTCATGTTATATATCCCTACGCAGCCTTTTTTCTACTTCTTTCTAGTATTGATATGGTTCTGACAAAATTACATTTTGAAAAAGGGGAAACGGCAATAGTGCGTGGGAGTCAGACAATGTTAAAACAAGGAGAGCAGCAGGGGACAGAAGTCAGCAGAGACAGATCATGCAGGCTGCTCACCCCGCTGGGACTGGAATTGCTGCAAACACTAGAGCCCAAACACAGGGTTTCACTAATTTTCGGCATATGAATAGTAAATGCTTTCAATTTGAGGCAACATTTACGTGCAATTTAGCTGCATCGGTTCCAATCTTACTCTTTTTTTGCAGCTAGTCAGCTTTATTGTTAAAGAAATGTTAGGGCACAAACACGTAGAGCAAAGTGCATGTGCAACCTGTAAACAAGCCCTTTGGACAACCTCAGAATGCATCAAGCAGCCCTTGGTGAAACAGAAGCAAATAGCATTGCTCTGGATTAATAGCACAGGGCTGGAGAAGAAAAGAAATCACCTACTAAATCTTAGCTGCCCAGTTTCTTAAGGGAGGGATGAACATTCTGCACATTAAGTGGGTACCAACAGCTTGAAAATTACACTTCTGCTAGAAAATTTTATAATCACAATATTGCAAGCAGCCCATAAAATTACTGTGACTATAAAAAAACCTAGCAAAATATTTCTTCCATTTTTTTCCAGGTTTCTTATTTAGAGCACATGACAAAATTTAGTGGACAGCCAGTCTAAGTCTATTAAGGTAAAGACAGTGAGCCTTAAATCTTTCACAGACCAAAACACTCATCTTGGAAATCATTAATACTCTCTCTCTGTTCAGTGGGGCTATTAATATTTTTCAGGTTAAGCACATGCTACAATGCTATACCAGGACGTTAGGTTTTTTTTTCCCTTTGGCAACTACATCTTTAAGTCTTTCAAATGTCAAACAGAAAAGCAGTAATAGACACATTTTAAAGACCGAATCCCAAATTAATAAAGAAAACCACATTAAATATAAACCATCTTATCTGTCAAACAATATTTACAGACATTTTTCTCCTTTTACTTACTTGACAAATCCAATTTCTGTACGCAGTAGACATATTATGCATGTGAACACTTGCGAAGACATCAGCTATCGGAAGTTAAACTTTGAGTCTATGTCTTCAAAATTAACTTAATGGCATATTTGTTATTTGACATAGTGTAGGTCAGCTCATGACTGCCTCAATCCCAAAGTCATGGTTAGATACTGTTCTCTTTGCAGTCTACCAAGTAAATCACGGATCACCGCTGTTCCCAAATGCTTACTGCTCACTTGTAGTCATGTCCTCTCCTGACTGTCTGCCAGTCTCTAAACTCTCCTCCTCCTCAAATGCTTTGCCAAATCTAACCAGGTCACTTAGAAGCAGGTATGAAATAAGAGTATTCTCCCTCTGGCCTCTCGGGATCAGCGAGAATCATATTCTGTATCCAGAAACGTCCTCTAGAGGCCACTGTCCGCCCTGTCATCCATATGCGAGAGGTCAAGTACACCCTTCACAAGCTGCAGGAATGTTCCTCCCTCCCAGTTCCCTTAGAACTTGGTACTCGCTGGGATCTCCTAACATGAGGTGACCACACCAGTGGCCTGCTGCCAGGCATCAAAATGCATGTAAACATTTAAAATCACTGCAGATTATTGTTTTCTGCCAATATTGCTTATCTTCAGTAAAGTTCAAAATAAAGTCTTCATAATAATACTGCAAAATAATCAAGTAACAACCTACGTTTTCTGTTCATCAGAGGCAACTTCTTCAACATCTACAGGGGCACTTCTGCCTTTATTGACTCCATATTTGTATGCATTAATGTAAAATTCAATGTTTTCGTGAAAACAAAAAAAAAAAAAAAAAAAGTAAAGCAAATTACAAGGTCTTTCCAGTTCTCCCAATGAACCGAAACAAAAATACTGGGCCAAGCAAGGAATTGCACATTATTAGCATCCAGGCTGCCAAAAGGTTTCAATAACATTATCACCCAAAATAACTGTTATATCATGTAGTCTAAGCTCAGGCTTAACATTGTGCCCTCAATGATATCAGACAGACGATGGTATCAGATAGATGATGGTATTTCAACCTTCTAAGCTACTTTGTGTCACAGGAAAACACAAAGGGTATAGCTTTGCCACAAATCTGCAATGCCTTCAGAAATGGCAAGAAACTGTTCAGCCAGAACACACCAGATGATTCAGCAAGTGAAACAAGCCCCACATTCCAAAGAAATCCTCCAAACCTCCATCACAGAAGACTGTTAATGACACTTGGAAAATTCCTTTCTGTTCACTTACTTGGCAATCAGTTTAACTTTGCTACTGTGAACAAGATCCTATGGCCTGACCTTAGAAAGAAAAAAACATGTATTTCTTTAGAACATCGTCCTGTCCTGTTCAGCGTCTCATGTTTAACTGTGACCAATCATGGATATGTCAGGGACATTTCAGAAAACATTTGTCTTAATCAATTAAAACAAACAAACAAACAAACAAACAAACACACACAACACCCAGCCAACAATAACATATGAAGGGCTAACCAATTACACTAAGTCCCAAAGCATGATATTGCAGAGTTAGAATAGCTTGAACATGCGGGATGGAACGCTGACATCTGAGTCTAATCCAAGAAGAACACGAAGAAAAAAAATTAGGTTTGCCATTCTACACACTAGTCCATTATTATCTTTCACATTTCACACAAGTCACTGTGTGTATATGTATATATACACAAGCCAGAGAACGTATTCTGAAATTATTATCTAAATACTTCTTTCAGCTGCTCATATAGATGGATTAACCTGCACTTGATTAGATTCAAGAGCATTTTGCTTTATGGTCACTATGACACCAGGTGATTCTGTTCTTTCTTTAGTAGTAACATATCCTTTGCATTTCTTAATAAACTGCTTTGAACTTTTAATCAGTAAAATGGTTACTTATAACCATGGTTATCTGTAGCCATGTAAGAAGCTGGTACAAACATTAAACCATACCAGCATGTATCCGTTGCTTCCCCTTCCTTTCAATAGTTTATTATCCTTGGTGTTGCACTTAGTTTGTAATAAAGACATGTAACCAAGCCTTGATCAGAAATACTTAAAAGATACTAATTTCAGATCAGTGTATCTTAAATGAGACCCAAGAGTGAGGTGCACCATTTTGGCTTTAGGATACAAAGTATCTGCTAATATTTTTAAAATACTCGTAAGAATTTTGCCATGTCCAGAAGTTGTCCTCCAAATTAAATCACCATGAAACACAATGTTTTTTTTCTTTAGTCAATACACAGGTATTAATAGATAATTTTATCAGTACTATATCTAGAATCCTTCATCTTCAGTGCACGTCTTAGACACATGTCATAGATCACAGATGATGCTTGAGAAAGTCTTTGATTATCAACTGTTACAAGCTCCTGAAAGATTATGGGTTTAAAATCTACACAGTCACACACATGAGCAAATTGCTCTGAAACAATAAGTCAACTTGATCCACTGTAATTGTATGAGTGTAAAGTTTTGTTTTATGGCAAATGTAAATTAAGATAATTCATTCCCTACCGAACAGGATGAGTCCTCAGTGAAGCAGCTAAGCTACCTGGATTAAACTCACACTTGCCAGAGGAATTAAGAACACACATACGAATAATGCAGCCTATAAAAAAAAGTCCTCACCATTTCCTTTGATGGCTCTTTCATTGGCAGTAGAACTGTTTGGACACTTCTCTTCCTTTGAAAATGAGGAGGAATATGCAAAAGAAGTAGCAGCACCTGTTTCCAATGCAGAGTTATCTTATTGTTAAAATGGTGAAGATCAGGCCCAAGTTCACATTTACTCAACGGAGAAGGAAGGAAGAGCAAAAATAAGTGGCCTGTAGTTTCCCAGTTGCCAGTGCCTGGAGTTCTGCACATGCTCCTGCTCATGTGACGCATCGAGAACTAAATGGTTACATCACTCACCTGCTCACATACATTAGCATTGCATCAGAATTCATACTGATGTTTATCACTTCAAAAGAAAAAGAAAATGACCTTAAAAGACTTTGACTTTTGACTAGTACAGTAGTTGGCATCTCCTCCTACTAATACACTTTTGCTTCTTCCAAGGAAGACAAATAGTTTGATGCATTCAGATGGGTAGTTGAGAAAGGTTAATTGCCACAGATTACAGAAGATCACTATCTAGTTGATAAGAGACCACAAAAACTAGCAAAACTCACTACAGCATTCAAAGGGACAAATTCATTCTAAGTATACACTTACATGTATTCTGTTCCAAGAAGTATAAAAAAGTCATGTGAAAGACAAGCACAACATAAATTCCAAGTTATTCAATTAAATGCAGCCATTTATCTGGTGGAAAACCATTCCAAGTACCTCATGTCTTGACTAGAACATGACAGCTCTGGAAAGCTGGTGAAAAGTACCCAGCTGGAAATCGTTGGGCTCAAAGCACAAAATATTAAGTGAGGATCTATGTTGTGTACTACACAGAAGATGAGACCTAGGTCCTTACTGCCTCCTCAAAATCTCTGAACTACAGCAAAAGGTTGAAGACTTGTGGGTGATCTGTATTTAAGCTGTAAAGAACGTAGATTAAGATTTGCACTTTGAAATGAGCATTCCTGGCAAAAAATGTTCAGAGATGACGTATCCTTTGGATAATCAGCCACAACCCTTCCTCTTCCCCTTGAAAATAAAGAAATTTGTTTTCAAACTTACTGTGTCAGATGGAGATCATTGGGGGATAACAGTGAACAAGGCATAGATTTTAACATCTCATAAGAATGAAGAATTAATACCTTTGGCTGAGTGACGGTCTTGGAGATAATTAAAGGAATTCTGTCACCATCAGACGGTACAATTCCACAGCTTTTACACTCAATGAAAGAAGGGAACCAATGAAACAAGAAGAGACTCTGCAAGGCAACTGAGTCCAGTAGCCTCTCACTACAAGGCTGCTAAATTCTTCCCAATGCAGGATTATACTGAATAAAATACTAATTGAGCCTATTGTGGCCTCCTGCCAAATCGAATAGCCTTTACTGGGCCCTTGGTGGAAAACACACAAGAACCAGAATCCTCAGATATGTGCTAGAAAGCTAGATTCAAGAAGTCTGCTCTAGACTATGTTCTCACCACCCTACCTGAGACTTACGGGAAGGTTTCTATGAGGATACAGGTCTGTGCAAAGATTTAGAATTTGAACTTCCCAAAGTAGTCCTACTAGTAGCACTGCTTTCAAATAAAAAATTACTTTACATTGAGAGCTGCCCTTTACTGTCAGAGCTGCTACGTCTCTCTTTGCCTTTTTTTTTTTTTTAAATCAACCTTTTGTTCAGCATGTCTGAGGACAGAAGACTATATTGAGGTGCAAGAGCATGCTCTTGCAGGCTCTGAAATCCATGAGGTGCACAGTTTTAATGGATTGCTGTTTCACCTCTAAGCATTTGGTCCCTGTCCAGTTTAGGATAAAAGACAAATCTAAAGATCTTACTTAGTCCTTGGCTTTATCTTTGTCACAGAAGCACTACCTAATTTGCAGCAAAATTACAGCTCCTATTCAAGTGTGGCACAGGAGAACTGCCTTGCCAGCACTACAGTGCCTGAGCAGTACAAGTTGAGAAGATTGCACACTCCCACCTGCATCAAACTTGGTTCTAACCAACACTAATCATTTCCAAGAGACATCTACTGAAGTGCACTTCCTCTCAAAATACTGACTAATGGTGAATATCAATACAGCAAACTGATACGACATCTGACTTGGATATGCCTATTTCACATAATGGAAGGATTTAACTTTAAGGAATTTGTGACCTATAAAATGTTCTCTGCAATTAATGATTAATTAATTATAAAGGTGCAGACATTTGTCCCAATTACAGTCGTTATCCTAATTGTTGTGCTAAAGCAAAGCACTGGGCTTCCTAGTGTGGGGCTCTTTTTTTATTATTTTTTATTTTTTTAATGGGAGCCAAACAAATCATTCACTGTTTAAAGCTGATTTCTCTTCTGCAGCCTTTCTCACACATTTTCAGTGCCCCTTGACTTCAGGCATCTGTCACAGCAACACCTCTGCTCCTAGCAGGGGAGAAGGTGAAGGACTTCATCAGAAGCAGATGCCAAAACCCTCCTTGCATGGGCTGGGACAGAGTGATGGTCGCTCTCAGCTGCGGTATGACCTGACTGCTGTCCTGGAATCTTCCCCAGCCCCAAGAGGTTCAAGGACAATCTGCTGCTCAGAAGATGAAGCCCTGATTCTGCTGATCGGTCTGTCTCCCACACTACAGAAAGTGCTGATGGGAAGGCGATCACACAAGCTCAAAGGTTGGATTTTTCCCTCAGTTATCCTTATGTCAGCTCAGTAACAGCTATTGCATTATACAGAGCAGAAGGAAGACTTATTTTTTATAGTTTCATGGGATCTTTTATTCACTTATTTTCAGTTTTTAAACAAGCACCATTGCATAAGAGAAACACAACTGATATTTGCAAATAGTAGTTCTGATGAAGAAAAATAGATACACAGAAAATAATAATATATTTCCAGCACATCTATGTGAAAGACCTGATCTATAGGTCTTGGAGGTCTTTCCAATAGCTAGTGGCCACTGCATCAGGCTTAAAGAACCAAAACTAGGATTACAGACATCTTTAAGTCACCCTGTAAAGTGGAAAAATTCAATGCCATCAGAAAAAGAAAGGAACAGGAGAATATATGGGAAAGGGAGGAAGTGAACGTATGTGTACATGAAAGGAGAAGAGCTTAGGCAAGAAAAAATGTCTAACAAAGTCTACAAGCTTGCTTAGTAAACTGAACAAACTTTTCTGTACTGTGTGTGTTATTGAATCCTCTGTGATTCATACTGCCAAATTTTAGATAAGATCTCAATGCATTAATAAAGCACTATGAAATTAATTTTGCTCTGTAAGCATCCTGGTCCATTAAGTAAATATCATTCTAACTCCTAAGAGTTTCTTTGGGCCTCTGTATTTTGTTTACCAAAATTTACAGATGTCAATGGGAGTCCTTCCACTGTTTTCAACATTCTTTGAATCTGATACTGATGCTGGAGAAGCTGAACAACCTGCCCAGCGATCCTAACACAAACCTGTGGGCATATTAAGAATAATCATCATAAATTGGTCAGTAAAATCTTTAAAAGATGCTGGACTCTGGTGGTGAAATCCTGGTAGAATTGAAGTCCATAGCAAAACTGCCTGTGACTTCCAGAGTTTCACCTGGAGTTTATCTGCCCAGGCCATTCCTGCCACATTGCTAAAGCCAGACACAGCTGAAAAGCATCAGAAGCACAGGTGAGTTTTCTGGGTCGCACGGCTTTGGGTGTCTGAGTAAAGGAACCAGGCACTGGAGAGGGTTTATAACAGCTGATAAGATACACAGATTTCTTTATTTCTAATGCAATTATCTGAAATATTTAAATATGAATATGCAAATATCTGTACTCTGGTTGGGATAAAAATGCAAGGATTTATTTTTCCTGCATTGTTACCCAGCAACAGCTGCAGTCTTAAAATGACAATCAGCCTCCTGAAACCAATCAAAATGCAAAAAATTGCACAACTGGGGAAAAGAGTTATGCAGTATTTACATATGCAACTCAACAGCAGTTTGGTTGTCTGAGGCAACTCAGTTATGGCACAATTTAGACATAGAATTTCTTACAGTGAGCACAACAACCCATATCCAGGAAAGTTCTTGTCACTAACAGACTACTACTAAGCTAAATCACCATGTTTATCTGCTATTATAGTTTGGCCACACGATCTGCTATCTCATGTAATAATTGCTTCACTTGTCCTGAAGCTCCTCCTTGCCTGTTGCAGAAATCCTTCTTTCTTTCATGTATTCAACAGGGTCAACTACCACCTTATGTTCTGTCTCTCCTCATCAGATGAAAATATTTGCCTTCTCTCTTTGTTTGAAGAATGAAAGATCAGTCTTTAAATACTATCAAAGGTGCAGAGTTTGCCAGTCTCTTTGGACACAAACAGTGGAGGCCCAAGCAGTAAACAGGCCGGCAGGCAGCGAG
Organism: Patagioenas fasciata; assembly: GCF_037038585.1. Classification (NCBI taxonomy): domain Eukaryota; kingdom Metazoa; phylum Chordata; class Aves; order Columbiformes; family Columbidae; genus Patagioenas; species Patagioenas fasciata. The sequence continues at coordinate 106,222,652 of NC_092522.1, forward strand.
CTGTGCCACTACATCATAGAATGTTCTGAGTTGGAAGGGACCCACAAGGATCATTGAGTCCAGCTCCTGTCCTTGCATGTGACAACCCCACAGTTCACACCATATGTCTGAGGGTGTTGTCCAGTCTCTCCCTGAGCACTGTCAGGCTTGGGGCTGTGACACCTCCCTGGGGAGCCTGTTCCAGTGCTGCATCACCCTCTGGGTGAAGAACCTTCTCCTAAGGTCCAACCTAAACCTCCCCTGGCACATCTTCCTGACATTCTCCTGGGTTCTACCATTGGTCACCAACTACGGCAAACATGTATGTGTTATGAGATATGTTTCACCTTTGGATCTCCAAATTCCCATCACAAATATCTGACATAAGAAAATCATCACTCTTTGCTGTAGATGAAAGATCTGTTTAAAGATCAGTCCCCACAGACCCACAGTTCCTTCCCACACCTCTTGAGTGTGAAGTAGGAAATAAGACATTCACTTTTCATATTTGAGGAACCTCTTCATAAGTCCTAAATTGGTTGATACCCTAGGCACTACCAAAATACAAACTTTAAACAGCCAACAGATCCCAGTGACTGTAAGTAGCTCGAGTATTTATGTGGAGATTGACTCGGGGGGACCATTGCACCATGCTTAAAATTCTCACACTTTCAGACCACAGCTGCTTCCTTTAACTTGTGAGGCCAAATCAAAACCTTCCAATTCTGAATGAAGAAGAGCCTCAGTTTTCAACAATTTGTCTATTTTCCAAATACATTAGCTAGGCTAAACAAATAATGAAACATAGTTATCCTTCTCTCTAGAATTGCCCATTATGATAGTCTTGGACTACCACAGCTACCATGATGCAACTAATTCTGCCAGATGCATACAAATTTGCATATATTTTTATTAGAATTTTACTTGTTGCCTCGGTGCATTATTTCCCTTCAAAAAAATTTCGTTAGTTCTCAAAAATATTTGCTTTCCTAAGAGACTGACCCAAGCCAAAATTTACATTAGTCAGGGCTTAGACTTTTTTTTTTCACTTTGCACCTTGATAAACGAGTTGGCACAAAGTTCCACACTGCTCTGACCAGATCATTACCAGTATCTGAAGCAGCTAGATACTCTCCACCTGTTCCTTGTTCACTGAAAGCCAGATCAACCTCATTCAATAGCCCAATCTTTTAGTTTCACTTCCTTGCATTGCTTTGTCTTTTTATATTTCTCTGGTTTTCTCTTGCAGCTACGCAGTCACAGAAGCAGGACCTCAAAAGGCCACCTAGCCCATCCCTTTGTCTCAAAGCAAGATCAAACATACATATATTACCTCATTACTAGAAGTATTTTTTCTGCTTTTTAAGATTTTTTTTTTCTATCACTTATGCATAAAACTGAGTAACCATATAGCTTTTCCTAGGGTACAAGAAACAAACAGTGTCACTCATTCCAAAAATGAATATCTATTGAAGCTTGTAACTACAGAGACTGACATATTCCTACACTTTCATTTCAAGAATATTTTTAGCAAAATCATGTATTCAGAAATTTTATAATTAACTAACACTTCTGCTGAATTTTCAGCTTGCCACAGAGATGCACACCCATACATTACAAAAATCAAAGATGATTATCACTGAAATTGTCTAGAATCATGAAAATACACTGAGTCTTCAGTATGTGGCACACTGTATATCATAAAGATGTCCTGGTTTGGAATAGCTTATCTTCAGCAATCCCCTGCACAGGATCACTTACGTATCTGAATTTTAGGTACACAGAAATTGTGCCTCACCTACAGTTATAATAACATATCTTATCTTACCAGTAGTGGGCCTGATTCTTCTCTTGAACATACTAATGTAACACATGACTGATGATGGAGAGTTCAGCGGTATAGCATCAATATACAAGGCAACTATACAATATCTATAACTATACACAAGCCGATCTCTGCCAGTTTTGGCTTTGTATTAGCTACTGATATGGAGAACACAAAAAGTAATTACATTGCTTATTTAAAACACTGCCCCATAATTGCTTCCCTATGAAACCCACAGTGAGAGACAATGTTTAAGCTGTATTTCCCACAAGTCAGCCAGATAGGTCAGCACCGTGTTTTTCCCCCACCGCTGACCTTGCCTCCCAGTAAAACAGCAGCTGTGTCTCTATAGGATGCCTGACATATGTACGTTACTGTTCCTAGTAGCTCAAGTCACGAAACTGAACACCTTGTGCTAAGTGCTGTAAAAACACACAAGAAAAAGATGGTCCCTGTAGAAAAAGCACACCTGCTTTGTCAGTTGTAGAGCCTTAAAACACAGCTTCAGGTGATTCCACATCTCACTATCCCCTATGACTCCGTCTTTATCTCTTCTTGACATTGCTGAGAATAATCTCATTTTGACTATGAGTGCAAAACAGATGTCACTGCATGTGTGACATCGTGTGAAAAAACATCAAAACCTTAAGGGTGAGTGAAGATTCTATAAACTGCTAAATCATGTCAAACCTAAGCGTATTTTGCAGTCAGAAATGTGCCTGAAGGCCTTCTATAAATAGTAGATCTTTTTGTGAAAGAAGGTCTGTCTCTTCAAAAGGACCTCCCAAATTTTGATTTTGAATTTAAACTATGAATTAGATTTTCTTATTTGTAATTAAAATTTGTAGCTCCAGTCTATGTTCCCATCCAATGTTCTGCCAGGCATGCAGTCCTTCCCAAGGTTTTCTTCTTGCAGCAACACCTGGATACTTCCAGAAGAGACAATAAAATCACTTGACACACTGAATTTACACCACTGCTACAAAGAGAAGAGTTTGATCCTTAATGTCCTAGCTGTATCCAAGGTGGGGATTTTGTCTCTCTGAAGTGAAATGAACACATCTGTGTCCTATGCACAGCAAAGGAAATAGAATTTTATTTTTTTCCGTTTTATTTTTGTATTGGGCTGCTCATTGTCACCTCTGATCCGTGAATCCAAGAATGCTTCAGGTCAACACCGACTAGCATAAAGGTAAGCAAGAGACAGAACAGCATGATGTTTTGTTATAGAAAACAAAAAAATTACTTGGTTTCACCATTCCACAGCATTGCTACATTCCTTAATAGAAAAATAAAGATCTATTAATCAATGAAACAATCTGAACTGTCCTACCCCAGTTTTGTTTAAGTTTTATTTACTGAAGTGCACCACTCGTCGTTTTGTCCTGCTCCTCTGGACATTGTCTTTTTTCACACTTTTCACTTTAATTTCTGTGATTCTATAAAATAGCTTAAAATGAGAAGAACCTATTTGGCCAACCATGGTATCTCCCCACTAGTGCTGAAGGGATTCCTACTGTACCTTTTCTAACTTGCAATCTATGATGAAAAATAGAAATTCCTTTCCCAAATGATTTTTTAGAACAGATAAAGTAGATAAGAGGGGGGTTTAAAATATATTTTTCAGTGACCCTGGTGTTCAGCTTGCATTCTCCTCCCATCCTTCTGACCCGCGCAGATGTTGCGGGTTCCCTTTCACCACCTGATCCAACAGAGGAGTTGGCTCTTGGCTCTAGGGATGTTTCTGTTCCCAGTGACATGTGGAGATGCCAGAAATAAAATTATCTCTACATGGCAATATCAGGTAAAGTCAGTATAGCTATAGCAGCGTACTCTATTATAACATTTAAATAGAGTTAGAGAACCTGATTTAAATACACTGCTTCTCTTTTTTCTCGCAGCCTCTCATGTGCTTCCACAATATTTTCATACTATTGTACAGACTGAACTTCGGACTTTATTATGGCTCTATCCTGATTTGAACCCCTTTGAGAAAAGGATTAGACTGGACCTTCAGATATCCTTTCCAATTCGATTTCGCTACAATCCTGTAAATTATGTATTATATGGTCTTCATATCAAAATAAGCTCTTGGATGAGATGTTAACTGCAAGCGTTAGCTGTCACAAATATTGTTTTATTTTTGTCATCAAATAAAACACTGTTACTTCTACACTTCTTTAATTCTTAGATCAGCATACACAATTTTAACATTTCATTAAGGCATATTAGGTACAAATATTTTTTGTCACTTCATCATAACATGCTATCTCAGGAGCTTAATAATCAACTTGCTCTCAAAAAACCTGCTTGCAAAACACACAACAGAAGGGAAACATGAATTATGCTTTATTCAACCAACTGGACAGCTTATCTTAGTAAGTCTATCAGCCTTGTAAAATTTTGTGCTCCATACTCTCACCAGGTTTTTAAGAAAAGAAGAAAACAAACAAACAAAACTGAGGATCTTCTCAATGACCTTTCAGCAAACCCAGCTCAGGTATATTTGCACACCCTGTACCCATACTTGGCCATTTTGATGGAGACACATTCTTCCTGGCTTATTGACAAACAAGAAGATGAAAGACAAGAGAGAAAACGCACTGAGTAGAATGAGAATGGACTCTCATCCCTCCACCCAGTTCACTAGGCAAAGGCTGGTAAAGACTCATCTAACACCTTTACTCATGTTACTCTTTTTCAGATTACTTCTCAGGTGGTACTATCAAACCAAAATCCCTTCAAGCAGTAGCATCTGTCACAAACCTAAAAACCATCATCATATCATTTACCACCATCAAGAGAAGCCTGTTCTTATTCCCCCCCCTCACTTTCTTTTCCTTGCTGGCCCACAGTAACAGTCTTACAACAAACAAACAAACAAAAAGCCTCTAAATTTAGTAAATAGCCTGGGTTGGAAATGCTGGTGGTAGTACAGATCTGCTCTCATGCCACACTATCAATTTGCAAAATGTCTTTTCTATTAGAAAAGATGCAATAACTGTTACTAAGATCTAAAAAAGTGCAAAAAGGGCAAAAGGATCAGGATAACAGTGTATTGCAAAGCACTGTACAGCTAATTTATATGCAAAGCTATCTATAATTCACAAAAACATTTCACATGACAAAAGAAGTTGCACAATGTTAAACAACCAATGAGGTGTATCCAATTCCATTTTCTATATTTCTGCCATACAGTGACAAACAAGGAATCTCTACAACTGTAAATGAACCCCAAGTGATTAGTTACTTTGTTGAAAACAGTTTTTTGACCGTGCAGGCCCAAACACACATGTCTAATGTTGAGAGAATCCACATTCGTTCATGTCTCCTAACCAGAGAAGGTTGAGAAGGGATCTCATCTGTTTATAAATATCTCAAGGGTGGGTGTCAAGAGGATGGGACCAGACTCCTTTCAGTGGTGCTCAAGATAGGATGAGGGGCAACAGGCACAGGCTGAAGCACAGGAGGTTCCATCTGAATATGAGGAGAAACTTCTTCACTGTGAGAGTGCCAGAGCACTGGAACAGGCTGCCCAGAGAGGTTGTGGAGTCTCCTTCTCTGGAGACATTCAAAACCTGCCTGGGCACAATTCTGTGCAATCTGCTCTGGTGAACCTGCTGTAGTTGGTGGGTTAGACTGGATGATCTCCAGAGGTCCCTTCCAACCCCAACCATTCTGTGACTTCATGATTCTGAGACATTCAGCTTTCAAGCAGTGCCCGCCGACAGCTTCCTGGGCAGAATTCAGAGATGCGCACATCTCAGTGCCACCGAACTGAGTGAACTTATAAAGGACAGTGTCACATAAATCTTTCCAATTTCAGCTCCAGAAAAATTTTGACATATGAGGTTAACTTATTCATTTTTGTTAATCTGAGATGTTTGGCAAATAGAACACTACTGAAGTCATATGAGTTCAACTAGATCATTCGATTTAACGAAAAGTATTTGGAAGTTAATTGTAGTTTATTTTGTAACATAAGTTAAGGAAGTATTAGAAAAACTGTTTCTAATTGAAAATCAAACTATTTAATTCTGGAAGGAGAAATATTGTGATTTTTTTCCCATTATTGTCCTACTTATAGGTTTTTATAACATCAACTGAAAAAGTTCTCCAGTTTTAGTGGATTTACGATTCATTTAAGTAGTCAACTTGGATCTCTGTCTCAAATGCTCATGTCCTAAGTATGTAAACACTGAAGTTTAACCTATGAGCAGTAGAAGAATAGACTTATGAAGTTCAATATCAGCACCCAGGTGAATATGTCATACAAGAATCAGGATTTTATTCTGCTATGTTCTATCTATAAATAGACATCTTGTTTTCTAAAGCATGAGATTCCTCCCAACATTCCTGCCAGACATCTGCAATTATTAATATATAATGTTGTTGGTTCTTGAGATTTGCAGTAATGCATTCAAACTTATCTATTGTCTTGTATGCTGCATATCAGAGTTTCTGTATCTAAAGTAGTCATATGCTCTTCATTTGCATGCAGGTTTTTTTAATTATGTAAGTAAAACCTCTGTGTACAGTTCAAGGCAAGCAAAAAAGCTTGAAGGAAGATGAAGGAAAAGAGACAACAGCTGAATATATTTAAAAGATTATTTTCCAGAAGCAGTAAGGATCTTGCCACAAACAATTATGAATGTGTCAGTTATATACTGCTTAGTAAAGAGAAAAGTTCATTAATACAGATATCCTATGCCTTTCAATTTGATACTGTTTTGATCATTACTGTTTCAGGTTACCTGTAAACAGGTGCAGCAACCTGCCCTGGAGAGGACAGTAAAACACTTCTTGGCTTATGTCATGGGTGTGATACCTCTTGGGGAAGTTTGTTTTCAGGCTTACCACAACCAAGGTAATGGTTGTTCTAGAAACTACTCACAGCAATGACATGCCAAACCCAAAGTTAGTATTCAGACCTTTGGGCAAAATGATACAGCAATAAAGAATTCAATTGATAAAGCATGGGTTAGTAATTATATTTTAAATTGAATTTGTTTGAAAGCTGTACTGGAAAAGTAAGTTAACAGCTGAAAAACCTAGAAACTAATACAAAACGCATTCTTCCCCTAAAGAAATTCTCAGTTACTTCAGTGGAACAGGATTAGGCCACTGGCTCTGTAAATGTAGCCATGCAAATGTATTGTCTCCTTGTACTAATATAGCTGTCTGGCAAATTCTTTTTGCTGTTACCATGGCTCTAACATTTTGATGTTTCAGCAGAAAAATCACAGTTAAGTCTATGTGTGAACAGTAACTGAGACACTTTTAGTCATTTTAGGGTTACAGTTAACAGTGAGGTCAAAATGTCTTCTTTAAAAATGTTAAGCTATGAAGTGAAATCTTTAATTCTTATATATATGGAAAGTCTTAATACATATCAGTGATAAATCTGTCAGGAAAGCTACTGATTTTGCTTCCAGTTTCCAGTCCTCAATTTTTTGTTCTCTTCATCCCTCAGATGGCCAAAACACAGGACAGGTGGAATCTCCTGAATTAGTTGCATTCTTACATCAAAATACTACAAATGAGTAAGGAAAGGCCTCTATTTCTCCTACAGCAAATTATTTTAAAGTCCAACCTACAGTAGAAACGTTTCCCAGTAACAGTTGTGCCACTCAACAGCTCTTGGGAATGCAGTTTGTCTAGGACTCATGCTATCTTGAATCACAGAATATCTCAAGTTGAAAGGAACCCGTAAAAATCATTGAGTCCAACTCCCGGCTTCTCGCAGGACTACCTAAAACTAAATCATATGGCTAAGAGCATCATCCAGATGCTCCCTGAACTCTACAGAGGTGCCTATGAAGGCCCATACAAATACAGTGTTCTCTATAAATGACTCTACTGGACAGATGCATTTTGGAATTGAGCATGGTTAATGCAATTTTCAGACGTTTGGAGGGAAAATACTTTGTGATGCACTGTAGGACCCCAGAACTTCTGCTAAGGAATTTTAAGACTTTAGGCTCAGCTTCTCCCAATTCCTGTTTTCTTTGTTTGGTTGTTTGGTTTTTTGTTTGTTTTGTTTTGTTTTGTTTTTTTTGTGAGTTCCTGGTTCTTCCTTCATTCCCTCGTTTTCATGCTTCCAGTTTTCCATACTCTGTCTATGACAACATTAGAAACATCCGTGGAACGGATCAGTGGAGTTCTTATGTCTCTTTCATAGGGTAGTACCTGTTGTCCCTGCATGTGCAGAGCTTTAATTTTATCAGAAGATATTTTTCAAGAAAGAAATAAAATTGAGGATAAGTAGATGATTGAGACAGAAAATAAAACTTGCCATGAAGTACAAGTATTCCCCAACTGATCAAACAGGGTAAGGCTCATGATATTTAGCCCTTGGAACAATCATGGTACAAATCTAGCACAGTCAATAGTAAAAGCAAAGCTTATAGATCCAGGAGAAATTCCAGTTCCTGTAATCATGTGCTGAGTTTATATCAACCGTTCAAAGGAAATGCCTCAAAAGCAGAAGCATTTATACCCTGGGAAACCAGTGGTCTACTGGCTCTGGGAACCTGTAAACCCTGATGCTACCAGTGTTTAGCAACTTGGTGTTGAAACATCTATAGTGAACGTGATTATTATAAAGGGGTAAGAACTGTGACTCTTGCAAAGTATAGGAAAACAAGAAAATTAGTAAGCAAGGTATCCCATTTCCACTTCTCTTAACTCCCAAGCACATAAACACAGATTAGACTTTTGAGTAGCTGCATGAAGGGATGATGACTCACTAACTCCTGTGCAGTTATGAAATCTGTGTAGAGCTCACATTTTTAGGAATCCTTTTGAAATACGACAATGCAAAAAGAGTTTTCTAGACCACAATGTTTATAAAGATACAGTTAATTTATTAGCTGTAATTCTTAAAAAGCTGTTCTATCTTTTCTTTCATAGTTCCTGAAGTGATTCATTTGGCATCTGGAAACAAAGACATCAGAATTGCTCAGTGGCTTCTGATGTATATTTGGTAAATTAAAAACACCTCTAAAAACAAAAATGAAGATGCTTTCACCGAGAGTAGAAAGACTTGTGATTCTGAACACAAAAGAGCAATTATAGGAGTCAATCTGAATACAATTTCTGGAAGCCTCAGAAGCATGCTCTGATATGTGTTATTGGCAGTACTGCTTTGATTCTGCTTGTTCTGCTCTTTGAGTAAGCTATACTCACAACTGCTAAAAAATTGAATTTCAAGTTAACCACATTTTACTGAATTTGGCAAGAAGTGCAGGTACAGGAAAAGAGTGTTCCATATCAGCTCTTTAAACAGAACAAATACATCACAGTTTTCACAAAATAAAAAATTTATTAACCATAACAAACATCATATAAAACGACAAATAAGAAGTGCAGGGTGCATGAGTCATTAACATATGTGCACTCTTGTCATGTACCCTTATTTTCCACTGGATTTGGCTGGAATTAACACTGTGGCAATCTGTGCTGGCTCTTGAGGAGGTAAGAGGTAAAGAAAGAAGGTATTTGGGATGAGACCTGTTCCGCAGAGCTCTCTGTGAAGCACAGTGGCTGCTGCAGTGAAATGACTCGGTGTTTTGTTCCATGCTGCTTTGCAGTGCCCACATTTGCTACATCAGGATGCTCGGTCTTCAAGGTAAACTATTCAAGTGTGCCTTTTTTCCAGTGTGTTGTGTCACAAAGGCCAAACAGACCTATGGAAAAGATCTACCCTTTTATTTCTTTTCTTTCTTCTAATCATCATCTGCTCCTTCTCGGTCAAGGTCACTGATAAGCAACAACAAAACAGAAAAAGCATTGTTAGATTAGAAAGGTCATAGAATTCTCCATCCTTTTCCAACATATATTTTTTTTCATAAAATATGAAACAGGTCAGCCTCGTGGTGGGCTGTTCAGAAAAACCACCAATGAATGATGGCGATTTTAAGTCTATCACTTTTTGAAGAGCTGGTGGATAGGGCACGGTCTACCACATATACCAGCTGTAAAAACATGGCAGTAAATATGACTGAACAGGCAATGACTTGTTCATAAAGTGCAGACACCCTTGAGAAAGTTCCTCAGAGCAGATGGAGTTAACCCAAACACACGGTACCAGCCTTCCTGCAACAAGGGCTTCTCCAGGGCTAATAAAGGTGGGGCAGCAACAGTGTAAAAAGAGAAGGAGAACAGGCCTTCCTGGACACTGACTCTCAAACTCTAAAGAATAGATGCTGAAAAATGCTGACAGTGTCCTGAAAGTAAAAGGGGATGTTCAGGCAGAGATCAACCTGAAAATCCACAAATGGAAATGGACAGCTGCTATTGTTTAATTCAGTGAGCAGGTTCTCTAAACCAATAACAAAATGTTTCAAATTTTGTTTCCTCTCAGAAAGCAAGGGACTGTACGTATGAAGCTTCATATATTACATGTCTACATTTTATTCACAGAAAACACAGTTTTGGCCACCAGTTACAAGACTGCTTGCAAAGGGTCTTATGTTTCCCATTTGTTTTAATGTTGTACTAAAGTATTTGTTTCAAGGCCTTTTGTTTTGCCTCTGCATGCAAAGAACTGTTACTTAGTCACAGAAATTCTACATGTCTACATGCATTTATATAATTTAGCATGCATTTATGAATGGTGGGTGTGGTCTATTTTTTTTTAACTTATGACTGACAGTGCATATAGGATTGTTGTTAAAATAATTGGCTATTTAAAAGGTATTTTCTTTGTTCCCTGGCCCCTTTAATTATACACCATTCTAAGAGAGGAATGAAAGAACTGAAGGGATGAGTTCTTAGAGCTGTGAAAGTTAAAAAAAAAAAAAGAAAAAGAAAAAACAGACCAGAGGAAGCAGCATATGCAAATAAACCTACCTGAGCTTCTTTTGTGTTTCCAGCTGGTCTTTGGGTTCACGAAGTACTCCTGACTTCCATCCAAGTACACATCCTGGCTCTTCTGTGTACCCTTTCTCAACAAGCTTGTTGTCCATATCAGGTTCTGAGGTTCTGCTGTTTGAGGTCATATGTCCAACAGTTATGGAGTTCTAATCTTCCTTAACATCAAATTCTGTATACTGGTCCTCAGTTTTTCCACCGGTAGCTTCCTTTTCATTGAATGTTTGATTCTTTTTCCCTGCCATGACATTGTTACTTACTCCTCTAACCACAGCCTCTGCCTCTTCTAGTTGCAATGTCCACAAATCCCTTTAGTTCTTGTGAGAATGCTGCAGCCTGGCCTGCACCTACTACCCCTGAGGACTGAAGTATGCTACTGTCCTGAAATACGGAGGGTCAGTAATTCCACACAGTGTAATGCCCTTAGGCTCAGGTAGATTCAAACACGCAAAGTATTTTAAAAGGCTGAGAATTTTTTCTTCCATCACTGGAAGTGATGAAATCTGGAGTTTGATGAATACTGGAGTTTGAGGTTGGAAGCAGAGTGGTCAAAGGCAAAGAGGCAGAAGATTATTAAATTCTTGATGACTTTAGTAGATTTGTTTCTCATAGTAAATAAGTAACATACCACCTGTGCAGGCATCTTACTGCTGCTGGAACAGATGACTTGTTCTTTGTGAGAGGATAGTTCAACCTGACCTGTGTAAACTCTGAGTGTTTCCTGCCAAGACCCAGAATGGACTTTGTGTGTGCCCACGCTGAAAAAACACAAGCATTATTTTGTAGTGTCAACTCCAAGCCCAAGGAGTTTGTTTTTGTGGCTCTTTTAATTAAACTATGCTGCATAACCAAGACACTGCAGAAATACCATTCTGAATTCATAACAACTTGTCTTAAACATACTATAGAGCACTACAAGGATACACAGAAAATAAAATGCCCTGCACTCAACCTGATCATCTTCTATGACATAACAGTTTAATTTCTTTCTAAATATGACCATATCCAAAAAACAATCCTGAATATTTACACATAGAACGTGACAACCATGATGTATGCAAAGTTGTTATAAACATAGTTTCATATTTAAACATGGGTCTTTTCCTCTTTAGACAACAGAGGAATTGTTAGTATCTCTGAAAAAATTACTAAAACAAATTGCTAGAGCTGAAAATTAAGACATTTGATTTAACAACTAATTCTGGGGAAGAATATAAGAAATAGAGAGATGAGCCACTGATTCACAGTATCACAAGAGGCCTGGGGAACCCCTTTCAAGGGTATTCCTTATGCAAGAGAATGCCCCGCTGCAGCACAGGAAGCAATGCCAGAGCAACTGCTCTAAGAGAAAGACTAAGCAGTTCCTACAGTTTATCCTCATAACAAACCTTGGCTGTCTTCTCTTACGGCATTTTGGCTATTTTGTTTGAACCGAGGAACTGTTCAGGAAGTTACAAAGATGGACTAGGTTAAATGATGTAACATGGTACTTATTCACACCACATTAGGCAGAGGAACACTAAAATTAGGCATAAAATTTTATTCCCGTGGTAATATCCTCCGGTATTGGCTAGAGAAAGGAGGAGAAAGGGAAGTCTCCCTTGGAAAAACAAAGCAAAGTATTGACATGTAATACAAATCTTGCATCATTACATCTTTCAAGTAAATCTCACCATTTTTAAGGGGGGTTGGGGAGGTGAAATATCATCAGAGACACTGGAAAAAATTAGCCATTCACTGGGTACTTTAAAGGCTCTTTTAAACGGTTACTATACTCTCCCTTATATTTTGTCTGTAAACAACCTTATTAATTACAAAACCATGAGAAAGTGAGGAGATGATTTGTTTTGATTTTACTGGAGCTGCATGAGAAATACGTTTGCCTTATCACTCTATAAAGAGATATTACAGGCCTGATCCAAAGCTCACTGCTGTCTTGCCTTTGGACTCAGGAGCAGGCTCATGCAAAGTAGGAACAAACCAGCAGCCTTCTTAAAATCTAACGTGAAAATAATTTGTAAATAATTGCTGCTTTGCACTGATTCTCTTCACCACTGCACCTAGTGATGGACAGCACTTGCTGAATTCAGACTGAAAAGCTGAAGTTTTGCCAAGTGAACATACATCCGTAGTATACCAGCCCTTTTTCATCAACTTCCTAATTAAAAAATGCCATGCTGATATAAGGTATGAGAGATTTAGACTTCTAATACTTCACAAAATAATAGATGCCAGAGCTGGTTTGGTTGAAAATCTGTGATCTTAGAGATGTTTATGAGTTTGCCTGGTGCAGAGCTATAATCAATTTGGTTATGATGGACCCTCAAGATATGTAAAATTTATCCTGGAGGAAACTGGTTTCTGAAACCAATTGCTTTCAACAAACCAAAGGGTCTACTGGTACACGCAGCATTGATTTCTTAACGTTTAAAACCTCCCAGACAGTTCCATACCAGACCAGGTTTGATGGATCTCTATGGGGCGCCCTGCAGCCCTGGTTATTTCCACAACCAAGCTGGGTGGTTTTGGTACTTGGTGACTGTGTTCCACATCTGCAGCTTCAGTGCAAACATTCTGAACTACTACATACACTGCAAATCTGACCTGTGATCAGATTTTAAATCCAAGCTAATAAAAATGTTTACTGTTTTCATGACTAAAAGTACAATGCCTTTTGAGGTATCAAAAATCCTATTTTGTTTTTTGTCTGTCTGTCTCCATGTCCTACTCCCCCTCCCAATACAAGACATTCCCCCTTCGTTTTAGTTTCATTACGTTTTGCTGCTTTTTTCTCTATGGCTAAAATAGACAGAGTGGTTCTAATCAAAACAAAATACTGTGAAGGATTCTAAAGAGATAACCTTTGTCAACAGCCTACAAAAGCTTTGATTTTCTCTCCTTGTGACTTTTCAATCTAGAATATGTGGAGAAGATGATGCTATTTGGTCTGCACCCATTTTCATTCCATAGAAAACTGGCTGCACTTCTGTTTAAAACATCACTGATAATCTTATTAGGATTTCTCATTGCTCCTATTATGAGAAAGAAAAGGTCAGTAAGTGATCTACAGTCATAAAGTTTTCTTGTACTGTACTATGAAGAACTTCACATGTTTACTGAACGTTGATCAACATAATGCAAACATTTATCAAGTTCAGGCAAATTGGTTTCATATTCATTATTTCCATAAGGATATTCGGCGTTGTGTACATACTTCGTATGAAAGTACTTTTCCACTGCTGAATCTTTCAACAAAACAATGACTGTGCTCAGAGTTGGTCAAGAAATAGATTCTAACACAGAGAACTTTGTTTTATAAACGTGCTTGTGTAATGCACTTAAAAAGAAATGCCCATGCTGATTTCCCATAGAAATGCTGATGGATGAGAATTTTATTTTCATTCTTTTGGAGTCCACATAAAAGCCTGACTAGCTCAGAAGAAGAGTTTTCAAAACAGCACCTTTTTTGCCCTTCTTATGGCAAAGTTTCTATGCTTAGGTAATAAATTGCCGCACATGTGTATGCATGTATGCGTACACAATCAAAATACTCCTTTGCATACCTTATTAATCTCCTCAACATGAAAATCAACCAAAATATAAAAGAACAGGAAAAAAAAGACCCTCAAAAATGATCCTTAACAAATCTGGAGAAATAATACACCTCTTAATACACTGAAGTAGCTCCTCTTCTTTCTTAATTGTCTTTGTCTCCAAACACACAGTTGCTCAATTCTATAATATGTAAGATACCATATTGTAGAGTAGAACAACAATGCCAAACTATTAACTAGGAACTACTGTGATCAAACTGATGTCCTTTTTGAAAATGTGGGCATATAACCGAGTATTTGAATCTAAAACAAAGAAAACACTGCAAATGCTAAGTATTTAACTATTGCCCTTGTTGGTTAATAGGGGGGCTAGGGGGGAAGAACGTTCACTCTCCAGAAAGTTCAGGCTGTAAAATACATACAAAATTGAATCTTCTACATTATTTCAAAATGTACCGAATTCTGCATTTACTCATTGTCACCGCTTACTCTTCTCTTTGTTTCATTCGATAAATCAATGTGGTTTTTAGAAAAATATAATCATTACTTTTTTTTCCCAGTGAAAAATCCTGTTTTACTGCATACAGTCTTACTCTGTATTTCTTATGTTAGGAGTGTTATGTTGCCATCTCAGTTGTTTTTAAATGTGTCATATTGCACACAAGTATAAACATACATATTCACCAGACTACACCACAGCAACCAAGTTTAACCTTATCATTTCAAACTTGAAGAACCTTGATAAATCCTCAGGAGTACCTGCTAACTGCCTGCTAAGGGTTAACAGTTTGTTCCAATATTTTTTTGTTTGCTTGCAGAGTGACATGACAAAGACTTTGTTTGGTAATTTTTGAAAATAAACTATCACACAAAACTGAAATGTCAATTTTTTTAGAAAAGGAGAGAGGTAAAAACTAAATATCATTCGGAACTGTATGCTGTTGTTCTCAAAAAAAAACCCATAATGAAAGGTAACAAAAGCCCCATACCCCTCAAATTAAAGTAAATCATTCATTAAACTGTTCTACAATAGTCACAAGAACTATGTAAAGACAATCAAAGGATAATAATTTCTACTTAACCCCAACCTTAACTGCAGTTTCAAAATTAGGTCAGTTAAAATGAAAATCACCATTTTCAGAGAGATTAAGAATCATCAGAATTGGATAAAAATACTCCTAAATGACTACACGAAAAAAAGCCAAATGTAAATAATTGTTAAAGCCCCCCACATTTTATACACAGCATCAGAATTATATAAGAAATGCCTATCAATGGATGCTCTGTTCGAGAAGTGGGATTCCAGTCTGACTCAGTGTTATTATCTGGCAAAAAAAAATGTAATTCAAAGATAGCTTGTTTATTTTCTTCTTTTGTTTTCTTCTTTCAATAAAGAAACCTTTATAAGGACACATATATAACAGAAATATTCGGAACTGAGACAATCACTAGTAATTTGTCAATCAATAACTTTAGGTTTTAGCATTACTAGTAAGTTTGTGTTAAATAAGCTTTTGTTTTTCTTTTCAGTCAAGAAAATACATATCACACCAACCAAAACTAACCACATCTGGGCTTTAATTGATACAGTAGTTGCTAATTTTACAGGTCTGCCCACCTTATTCTAGAAAATAGGATGCAGAAATCTGGCGTTTCCAGCAGCCGTTATTAAAACAACAGCCACTGAGAGCTCGATCCCGATTTCACTGGGAGCAATGTCAAACTCCCCGTTGACTTCAGGGAGAGCGGGATCGGGCCCTGAGCTGCTCAGCCTCCTCCAGCTCCGTGCTCAGGAGGCTGTGCTGAGGAGCTGGGGTGGGAGAAGCGCAAAAGTACAAACCCCAGCTATTCCTTTGTTAACTGCCCGAAGAGTTGAACTTTCCATCACTTTGTGAACA
This sequence comes from Patagioenas fasciata, assembly GCF_037038585.1. NCBI lineage: Eukaryota > Metazoa > Chordata > Aves > Columbiformes > Columbidae > Patagioenas > Patagioenas fasciata. The sequence continues at coordinate 106,238,782 of NC_092522.1, forward strand.
ACAGCAAAGTGCTCTGCAAACAACAACGGGTGATAAAAGGACATATTTACCTTGAGGGAATAGCAAAGGGAAAGCCGTAGATTTGCAGAACAAAGTAGTCCAAATGAATTATCTATGCATGCAGTCCAAACGTGCACCTCCAAGTAGGCCACAGTCTGTCAAGCAGTCGTCTCGGCACCAGCCACCCTGCCTTCCATCTTACGAGGTTCACCCAGAAAACTGACAAACCTGCTCCACGACAACAAAACTCTCCTAATGCTTTTGAACGCCCACCATTTGTTCTCCATTCATCCAATCAACTTTCCACTGCACATCTTCTCCTGCGACTGAGGCTCAGAGGCAGGATCCCTCCTCATCTGTATGCTAATTATTTTGCCACATGGACAAAAGTAATAATGCTTTCAGACAGGAAACCAACGGGCCTGAAGTCCAAGGCAGAAATTAATAAGTTGCCAACACTGAACGCTGAGAGGGGCGTGCGTGCAGTTCTGTGCCTGATGGATCAGCTATAACCTCCATTTAAGAGCAGCAGAGAGGCGACGGGCTGGAGGAAGCCTAGCATGCATCGAGCCCGAGTTCCCCTAGAGACCGCACTACCGCAGCAGAACAGCATCCGTAGCAGCTCGCTGACTTACCCCGCCTCAGCCCGCATCCTCTCGGCAGCGCCGCGCACAGCCATGTCCCCGGCCCCGCCGCGGGTGCCGCTGCCCTCCGCGGCCGCGCACGCCCAGCCCCGCCGGCGCGCAGGGGGCGGGCAGGGCTGGGGCCGCGCTCCGCGCCCTCCCCGGCACCCCGGGCCGGGCTCCCCGGCGGCGTGGGGCGCCGCGGCGGCGCTGTGTTCCACCGAATAGAGGGGAAGCGAGAAACGCCGCAGCCGCCCAGGAGGGGAGACCGCTAAAAATACTCCCCTGCCGCTGCTGCTGGCGTAAAATGGTGTCTCCGTTATGGAACACTCCCTCCCCGCTCTCCCCCCCCCCCCCCAAAAAAAAAAAAGCACGAGTAATTAGACCTCTAACTGCATCTTTAAAATAAAATACTTATTGAAAACTATCATTGTTTTACTGCTGGGGTACCACTTCGGGGTTTAGAGAGTTAATTCAGCTGGATTGCTGAAGTCTCGCTTATTTTACCTGCTCACACCATCGTCTCCCCTTTGAAACAAAAGAGATGAACTATTTCCAGAGGGAAAGATTAGCAGCCTTCCACCATCAGCAACTTGCGCGGCTCAACTTTATGTGATCAACAGCCCAAACATCAACAAGGGCTCGCATACAAAAAGGGCCAGATCTGCATGTGCCCGTTAATACCGTTTTCCCCATCAATTTGATGTGGATTTTGTGGCTCTTGCTGCCTCCGCTTAGCCAGGGACTGCGTTACTAAACGTGTCACACAGACAATAACTGGGAAGAGGAATCTCACCCCCTTGAAACGCAGTTGCGGAGGCTTTCTGCCGGCGTGCGCCCGCCCCCGGGCAGCCTCCCTGCGGGGTTCGCCCCCGGGCAGCCGGATGCCCCTGCGACGGGAGCGGCTTGCCAGCGGGGAGTCACTGCGTTTAAACCCGTCCCCGAAATGTCATTTCGGTAGCAGCGTGACAGGCTGTGATCTTTACGCGGAGGCGGCGGCACCCCCCCGCATTGGCACAGCTCCGCATCCCCCGCGGGCTCAGCCCTGCCATGCCCCGACCCCTGCCCCGGGCACCACCGTTGCTGCTCGGCTGACACACGCCCTTAGCGTCCATTCCCGCGGTCACACTGCGCTTCGTCTGGGAAGGACCCTGGCTAGCGCACGAGGGCACCTTATGTGCCCTCCCTATAGACACGCGCGCCTGCCGGTTTCGTTGCCCTCCTTATTGCCATTGTGCTGCTGCAGCCCCCTTCTCGCCGCATCCCTCCCCCCTCCCTCCCCGCCGCGGCTCGCCCTGCGCCGTGATGCTCGGTGCGGGCAGACCCGCAGCTGGCAGGGCACCCTGGGCAGACCCTGCGGGCTGTGGCTGAGGCGGGGGAGACTGACCCAAAAGTCACACGGAACACCCTCCTCCAGCCCGCGGAGGTAATCCCGCCCGAGCCCGCTGCCTGACGTGTGGAGACCAGATATGTCGGTGACTGTAGAGGTTGCCCTTCCCTTCCCATCCACCCTTGCCAGGAATCACACTGCGCTCTGAGGCAAAGCCGGGTCTCCGCGTACCAGCCCTTCGCATCCCGAGCCATCACAGCAGCTCCACAGCCGCGCTTTGATGGCAGGAGAGGGGCTTTTAGGGGGAAAGCTTGTCACAGGGATTCAGAAGACAGCCAGTCTGCTGAGGAAGGGACTAACAATAGGAGAGCCCTCACGACTTCCACCTTTTGGTGGAAAACGCAGTGTTTCCCTCAGAAAGCAGAAAAGGACTTACGTGTCTCTTCCCCCGCCCCCCATCTCCACCACCTCGCTCGTGGTTTGTTGTGTTGGGTTTTTTTTTTTGTTTTTTTTTTTTTCTTCCTTAATTTTTCTCTGTCATCTCTGATTACATCTCCCCGCACTCGCAGGGCTCTCCCGGGGCCGAGGCGCAGAGCCCTCGGGAGCGAGGCCGCGGCCGGGCCGCAGGTGCGGGCGGGAGGCGCGGAGGGCGCCGCACAGAGCGGGGCGGGGGGAGAAAAGACTCCTCGCAGCTGGGAGGGAGAGCTTTTTGTTTGTGTCGTAGGGAGGGCATGTCAGTTTGGGTTTTTTCCACCCAAATCAATGCAGCCTGAGAAGCACACGCACACCTGGTGATGAAACGGACCTTTTACAAGTGCACAGGGGTATCTGCATCGCTACAGACAAATCTCAATCGTTTTCTAACGTAAGGTTTACACGCAGGATCTTTGGATGACAGTATTCGCGTTTCAAAAATCAAGACGTGTCTTTTCCCTCTGCTAAAGCTAACCTCCTATGTTAGATCCTGGCTAGACTTAGTAAGATAGAGAAGGCGACCATGTGGCATACATATCATGGCAGATGTTTTCAAAGTTTTTGAAGGCTATTTAGCTGGGAATAAATAAATAAATAACAACAACAAAACACCAAACAAACTCAACACCTTGTCCAGACTTCAAGATGACATAAAGAAATGGAAGACAAAAACAATACCTGCTTTTATGGGGACAGAATGTATATAAACTCTGTACTGGTGAGACTTAAGATGCGGGGGGGATGGGGGGGACTAGGGGGCATGTGGAGGGAGGGGGAGAACTGAATAAATTAGAAACATTTACAAAAAGACCAGTGTGGGGAGAAAAAAAAAAAAAAAAGACTGGTGATTCATTGGCCTAATTATCTTCCATAAGACGTTAGGGTATGGGTTTAATGTTGTGGGATGGATTCTCCCTCCCCCAGCCTGTGTCTCGTCAACGCACATTATCCATGGGGAAAAGGAGATGCAGGTCATGTTTAAGCAGCGTTAATGAGAGCACGGTATTCTTCCTGAAGGTTAAGTTAGCCAGGTTAACAAATTTCAGGTAAAGTATGCTTGAAAACCTTCGATTTATTTTACTTTCTCGCTGATAGCAGTTTCTAACAAGACTTGAAACGTTAGACAAACACAGAAAGCAGAATTTAAGCATCAGACGAACCCACTACTGTCAATAAGGGAGTACAATTTCAGCTTGACAGGAGTATTACAAGAATATACCCGCTAACGAGCAGCCTTAATTGGCCTGCATATTGTGGCTGTCACTGTTAAAACCTGTTCCTATACAGTCCTATTTTATACATCATTTAAACGTATAGTTCTCTAAAGCAGTTAAGGAGACAATTCTTTACTTACTGAGCTTTTGATTTGGGGTGGGAAAGAAATAGGAAGAAAAAGAAATGAAAATAGGAAACACTGTTAAGAATATTACATCAGTGACTGAAAAACTACGTGACATTCAGATGTACAGTAAAAAAAAAAAGGTAACAGACTCTTCCAGTTTCAGTGTACTTTTTCAGTTATGAATGCAAATTATTATTAGCTGAAGAGGTTTCACTAATACACTATACTAAAATATTTTAAAATGTAGTGTGTTATTTAATAAATCCCACCTTTTCCTCAGCAAGACACTTTGTATTAGAAGCATTTTTAATTTAGTGATTTGCAGGAGTTCACTGCTCATCCTGGCAAATCCTTCACACAATAGAGTTTAATGTATGGTTTCAGTTTCCAGTACAGAGCCATGTTCATAAAGAATACAAATGAAAGAGGATATTATTATTAATAATAATATTAATAAAAATAATAAGTTGCCGTGTATGTGCAGTTAATAGTTATTACATTATTACAATGCAACTTCTAGATAATAAAAGTCAAAAAAAACAAATAGGGCAGATCATGCCCTAATGCCATGTAAAGTGCCTTACTTTGGATAAATTATTCCTAGTCTGATTTTAAACCGCCCAACCTGCAAACTTGCATATAAAACAGTGCTGGAACTGAAAACTGCAAAAGTCATTTATGTGTACAATGAAGCCTTAAAAAGTTCTTCGACATCAAGTTTCAATCAATAAAATGATTTCTATTGTCCAGCTCCGGAAAACGGGCATTTGCAGTGCAGACGCAGGAAAGACCCTGGGCACAACAGTGGTGGTGAGGGCAAACGTCATTTTGACGAGGTGAGCTGGATACGTTGTTTATTCGGACAGAAAGAAGATAAATGAAAGCATTTAGCTCAACAACGCTCTTTTACTAGGATGAAAAAGTCTGGCTAAGTATGGCAACACCTGTAATGTCCCTCACGTTCTGAGAGTTCAACTGCCCGGCTGCAGGGCGCTGCTGTTTAACCTACCCTGCCCAGTGGATTTCTCCGAGAAAACAAAACGCACGCGAGGACGGCTTTTTAAAGAAAAGGAAGAAGCGTTTAAACGCGGAGATTTGACGCTTTCCCACAGCCATCTTCGCATCGCCTAGCTAGGAGGCACAAGAGCCTCTCCTGCGCTTCCCTCGCTGAGCAGGGTCGTGGGGGGATGAACGCGGATGGGTTCCCGCCGCCGGTGGGGGGGGCGCGGACAGCTCCCGGTGCTGAACGGGGCGGGCCGACCCGCCGCACCCCGCCGCGCCGCACCGCACCCGCGCCCAGAGGGGCGGCGAGCGCTGGGGCTGAATGGCGCTGTCTGCACAACAATGGCAGCCAGCTCCAAATCCTCCTATAATCACATTAATGAGATTAATCAGTGAATTAGCAGCAGTCAAATGTCAGGGTGTTAAGGAGGAATCCAGCCAAGCTTGGTAATTAACTTTTGGGGGGCAGGGGAAGGGAAACGACTGTGCTATCCCGAAGTTTACCAGGTTCTATTCAGGAGCCTTTGGAAGATCCTGACAATTCAAGTGGAGGGGGGAGGAGGGGACAAGACGGACACCTTAACCTTTGCCCGCAGTAAGACAACTCGCTAATACACAGAATCCCATTACTTCCAGCTGAAGTCCACTGGGGAAACCGATACCGTTTCAAACAGCCCACCCCAACGGCCAGAGCTGCACTGCACTGAACTCGAAGTTCGAAATTTGCTCTGGGATCCGACTGCCTTCGCAAATTCCAATAGGCACGATAAACATGGCCGATGCCCAAGGAGTAATAAATCTTACTCCTTTTTAAAAATCTACAAGGAAGATACTCTTTCTGAAATCAGAGGGGTAGGAGCAAATAATACCCTTTAAACACCTATGAGCAATAGATTATCACAAGTTAATGCTAGATCTGTTGCAGAGTATTTTCTAAAACAAAGAACTAGAGAGGAATTTTAATCAAGTAATTTAGAGTAAGTTATTTGGCGTAGACAAATCAGAGATCTGGTCTCTAGCTGACTTCAACAAAAGTGAAACTTCTCTCCACCTCAAATTCATCACCCACAACCACTTACAAGTACAAAATAGAAAAAGAGATTCCCCATAGATTGTAAATAAAATCCAAATTATTTATTTTCAAGAGAGTACTGCATATCTCCTTTTCTGGCTTTAAAAGGAGGGTTGTCAACATGCAAAGCATTTATCGTGTAAAAACTCTACTTTTATGCACACACTACTTCTTCAGAAAACAAATAAACATTTAAAAAAATCTTCTCTTTGCCTAGATAAGGCTGTGCGTGTTGATCATCACTCAGAAGAAAACGGCATGCTTCTGTTCCGTTAAGTTTAATCTTTATTAGTGACAAATAAAAGAAGCAAGCCTAATGTCTCTTCTATTAGAAACTAAGTCGTTTATTTTTTACTAATATAAGCCTTTTTTTTTTACACTCTTCAGTTACTTCTTAGTACTAAATTAATCATATTAACAAATTTGCACTAAATGTGCATGGACTACAGTCCTAATTATCTGAACTATTTTAAAATTTAAGTATTGAGTGTGAGGTTTTCAGAGAGTTAACTGAATTAACCATACCTTATTTACAGCCTTTTTTCTCTTTAAAGAGAAACTATTATGGATAAGAAACATTTTTATAGTGTTCTTTCAAAATGCTGCTCTTATACGAGTGTTCCCCTTTAAATTTCAAATCCAGTGGTTTCAAAAGTCGTTTTAGTGTAAAAACGTAGTATCTTATAATCTTTTATTTAATTGTACTCATCTGTCAGGAGACTTGAGCATTCCAATCTGTGAAGTTTTTGTCTCGGATTCTCCATATCAAACAAGTACCTTCCAACATGCAGCAAGTTTATATAAACAACAACATGCTTAATGCATGCAACACTATGCGTTCGTATAGTAAACGCACACTTTAGGATTTTTTTTATCATCTGTTCTACAGCCCAATACAATTTTGGCTGCACAGCAGTATTGCCAGAAGAACTTGAAAAGAGCAAACAATGGACATTTAAGTACAAGCTACGGAACGACTGCAAAAACAGCAATAATCTTTCCAGTTCACTACAAGCATCAACCCCCACCCTGCACAAAACACAGCCCCCACCTGCACCGTTAACCACTTACAAGTTAAACATAAACAAGACATTTCAGCATGGCTAAGAAACACCCTGGCTTACTACAACTTTGAAAGGATGAGGAGTAAGAAGCATACCACAGAGACCCAGAAAAGGCTGCTTTTTTCTTCATTGAACACTGAAAAGATACCCCATGATCCAGGGAATTAAAAAAATATATATATTAAAATAGACCCACCAACACCGAGTAAAAAAATCAGGGGGGCTTCAAGAAGATTGCAGGGAAAAAGCTCTCACTCTCTTTAGTGTGCAGAAGCTTAGGGGGAAAAAATGTCGCCCTGGCAGGAATGACAAATGCAGTAGGATAGGCTAGCAGGCCTGAGGGATCTGTTTTACTTCCACATACATCCTCTAATGCACGCACTCCCACTCATCCTCTCGAGATGCCTTTTTTTTTTCCTCCACTTTTTTTTTTTTTTCACCAGCTCCAAATCCCCGGCATATGACCTTCTGTTAAATAGATAAAAAAAAATTTGCTTATCAGTCATGCAAATGAGGCTGAATTCATTTTCCACAACAGATGGCCTCATAGATAATGATGATGGAAGAGAGAAAATTGAATGTCTCTCACAAGGTGGTCATGGCAACCGAGAGCAGAATAATATCAATAATAAGCTCACTGCATAATAAGGTTGTCAATCCCACAAATCAAAGTCTCCAGCTAAATCAGGTATCCCACCCCCAGCTAGTTATCAGGTAAATAGAGAAATAGAGAGCGTCCTTTTTCTTTTAAACGAGGAGCTGTGAAAAGAAATGGTAGCTGCAGCGATTCCAGGGTACAAGGGGAAGGAAGGAGCAGGAAAGATTTTGCTCTGCTAATTGTGTTTTATTTAATGAATCGGGGAAGGGGGGGGAGGGCGGGTTTTTCCTTTTTTTTTTTTCTTTTCCCTTTTTTCCCCCCTCTTCTTTTTCCACGGAGTTTTTGTTTCTTTGTTTGTTTGTTGTTGTTTTGTGATTTTTTTTTTTTTGGGGGGGGAAGGAGATGCTGGTTTGTTTTTTAATAGCGAGGCTGGTATTTGGAAGTCGATCTGCTGCCGAAGCCTTGTCTCTCCTCCCTGTGTCTGATGTGGAGTGCTGCATTGATGCAATAGCAGCTCGCCTCAGGCTTCCACCTTGGCTCCCAGGGGGCCATCCCGCAAAATGAATCAGCAGCCATCCTGAGCAGACTGATTAAAATGAAAATGGCAAGGCACATGTCTGGGCGGAACTAGAGCTGAGCTGCGCTGCCTGTCTGGCAAGCATGCTCAATATAGCTTTTGCTAATAATGGCTTACCGCCTTTCAGTTTTTTAAAGGTATTACCGTCGCCCCTTCCCCCACCCCTGAGCAGATAACGGTGCTGGGGGGTTCCCCCCCCTTTCACTGTATACGGCTCACAGCTAGAGTTTGCCAGACTGACATGCAGTGATCGTGAAAAGACACACTTGCTTTGCAGGGATTTTCTTCGCAGATATGTTGAAATACGAAGACAACATATTAACATTAAGCTATAAATTATGCCCTGATATTAGCTGGGAGAGAGACCTCAGAGGAAGAGGAAAGCTCAGTCACCACAATAAATATCGTATTTTTTCTCCGGTTTTACACCTCGGCTTGCAATGGCACCTTGTGCATTATGCATCACGAGAAAATGACTGCCAGTAAACGCAGAGCGCCTCCGTGGAGCTCTCTGTGCCCGGTGCTCGGCCGACTCCGAGCTCTATTTCCAACCACCCTCTTCCCCAAGCAGACAACTGGGTGCATAAGAGCCATTTAAAGCGTGCATCTCCTGTAGTCCTTTGATGAAACAGACACATTTTCCGGACAGCTTCGGTGTGCAAAAGCAGCACCGAGAACACATGCACAGGATCTGAAACCTGGGCGGATTGTTGTTTTGTGAGGTGTGGGGATTGCTCTGCTTGGGGACCTCTTGTTGGTGGGCTTTTTTTTAAGCAAACAGCACAGTGGTGTATCTCTGGAAACCGACATGTATGTGCTGTACATATGCACATACATCTCGACGTGCCTTCGGTTAATTCCTGTTTTTAAGCCGCTGGGATTATTTTTTTTTTCTCCTGCCTTTTTCTCCCCCCCGCCCTGCACTCCAGCCCTGCTACTGCAGTGTGAACCAGAAATCAATAGGGCTGCTCTAATGGAGGTTACAGCTGCAGTTGGCTGTGCAGACACACACACACACACACACACACACACACACACACACACACACACAGAGACACAGAGACACTGACGTCTGTGCAGCTTTCTCAGCCGATTGGGCGCCTCATCGGATGTTCTGTGGAGCAAAGAATAGGAATCACTTACAGTCTGCTAGGAAAAAAAAAGGTACCTTGCATTTCGCTGTCTCCAAGAGAGCCCGGCTGGGCCGGCCGTACCCGCTGACTGCGGTGCGGGAGCCAGAGCACCGCCCGGGGCTGCGCGGTCCCCGCAGGGTGCCTGGCGACACCCCGAGGTCACCACAGAACCTGCCGGCGCACAGGACCCCGCAATTCATATGGGATGTTTTTACAAGGTTACCAATTCGTACCATGAAAGACAAGAAAGTAGGAAAATAGGCACGAAAAATCAAAGTGGTTTAATTGATAGATTAATGGGGTTCTTGTGCCCTTTGATATGTTTGCAAGTATCTCTGAGCTCTGAAGAGTATTTTGATGAAAGCTTTATATTCAAAAGCTTTCGTAGAAATTATGCACTGAACATTTAATATTTCAATGTAAGTTGCTCGCTTCCTCTTTCTTCAATAGAAAAATATTTAATTTGTGGAAGATTATCTTCAAGTTTAATTTCCTATAGTCTTTAAGTATACATATACATATGTAAATGTGTAAAGCTACACCTTGTTACTAAAACATATTTGGATTTTTCCACTTTTAAACAATAAAATCTAGGCTCTGTCGGTTACCTGATGTTGTGGCTGTTTATTTCTGAAACAAGAAATAACGGTGTTGGTGAACCTATAAAAAAATTCTAATTCTCTGCTCCCGGGAGAAGGTATTCCCGGGATCCGCAGCCCTGCAGAACACCTCCCCCACCACTCCGTCAATGTATTTCTACTCCGGTGTATTGACAGCAACTGCCCTAGCCTCAGTCTGGCTCCAGTGAAGCATTGCTGTTCCTTCCACTCAGCCCTGTGGACCTTTGCAGGACTCAGGATGCCAACCCAGGACCCGCTGTGGAGAAATGAAGTCTGGGAAAAATGAATGAATCATAAAGCCATCTTGCATGGCACAGTCAGATCCCAGCCTGTGCTCTACAGTTCGTTCTTATGCAAGCTTTAAAAAAACATGGTTAAAACCCTAAAAATGATGGCATGTGGCAGGCTACTAAGTAATGGGTTGTAGGAAACCTTAGAACAAAAGGGCCAGGAAACACAGAAGTTCATGTCTCCTCAACATTAGCTATTGCACGATCACAGTACCCCTCCCCAAATATTTATCTAATCTCTGCTTTAATTATTTATACTAGTTGCTTTTTTCTGCTGTCCTTGGCAGTTTGGAGCACAAATTAACTGCTCTCTGTTTCTCTGTGTGGAGACATTCTGCCCAGGGTTTTTTTCCCTTCCTCCTGCACAGTCTTTATTAAGTTTTAACCCCTTTTCTACTGGACAGAAAGCTCAGGCTGTGCGAATACTGTAATTGCTGTCCATTTAAAATGTCTGTGCTTTCATGAGCTACTAAGTATATTCCCCAGCCTAGCAGCAGACTATTTACCAGACTGGTAAACATAGCATCATAGGCAAAAGTTAAAGCATACAGTGCAGCTATTGTCCTGGAATATGAAATTAGAGTCTGAACTCTAACCTATGTGCTAAAATGTGTTTCTTTCTTTTTTTTTTTTTTTTTTTTTTAGGAAGCAAGCAGATTTCCATATAATGAAGCTATTAGGGTGTTACTGCTTGGCTCATGTTGTACTTATCAAAATCAGTGAAAATGAACAATGACAATTGCCCAAGTATAGAAAACACTTATAGTGCCACTAATCCTCACATTCCTTCATCTTCCCTTTTTTTTTTTTTTTCATGACACTGGCATTTAGCATTCCCAGAAACATCGGGCCTGAGCATTATGGTGGTCACTAATCCTGACTGTTTCCTGAGTATGTGTGCATCAGGCGACTACTTTTTTGATCTGAAGTTGAGCAACCCTCTGGTAATTAATGGCTGGCTCCTATGAAATCTGTAGTTGGGAAGGAGGCTGAGCACCAAGGACTGGTTGGCTAAGTAAGTTCTTTGCAAGGATTAACCTGAAAAGCTGGTGCTAAGTGTTTAGCAGATACTGGCCATTCCAGCAGCTCAGTCCCCCCCTCCACATCCATGAGAGTATCTGAAAAATAGTCCTTCCTAGTCCATAAAAGTCTTGCCAAATAATCTCTGATATTTTCCCGTGACTTTTGTTAAAGCAGCAGGTTGGCATTGATTATACCATATTCAGTAAGGGGGTATAAAGATCATTTTGATGAGACTCAGAAGAACATCTCGCAAATACTGCTCCAGCACAGGGACATGGTAGAAAGTATACCTTAATAAGCGTAAGTGGGCTTCACGCAGACAACTCAGCCAAAACATAACTCTAAGGCTCAGAGGAAAATAAAATATTTAATTTCAAGCAAACCTTGTCTCAGTCATAAGGTTATACATAAAATATTGCTCACACTGTAGCCAAACTAGTAATTTATGGACAAGTGGGGCATAAACGTTCTTCAGTATCTGTAAAGTGGTGGTGCAATACCTTGTTCTTACAGTTTTGAAGTTTTTATACTGGAACTCCCTAGAGTCTGGGTTCTATGAACCACTGAGCAAAAATACATGTATATCAGTCCATCCATATGTGCAGAAATTCCCTAAAATGTTAAATATCTGCTTGCTGTTATCCCTCAACCATCTCTGTTTCTCAAATGCACTGTCCCAAATGTCAACGACCATTAGGAATGAGGAAAGAAATCTCAGGGATCAAACACTCAGTCCCAGACAAAATGCTGGTAGCTCCGTATAAACACTGAGCCTGAGTATTCTCCATTTGGAGCCATAGATGGGAGGGAAATATTTTGCTGGATAGGGTGCTATGAACACTTGGCATTATTTTGGAGAGAAAGTACCTAAAGTGACCGGTATCTCAAGTATGACAACTTCAGCACATTCACACTGCAGCTTTCATGTGAATATGTAAGCAGTACTTCTGACATTTAGCAAAAGACTAAATAGTATTTTCGTCAATGTTGTTGGCCTCAGATGCTCAAAATTGCTGATTACGTCCTAAAGTGTTGCCATGCAGGCACACAGAGTTGCAAGCAAATTTTGCCCATGCTTCAAACTGCCAGAATGCAAACTGTGTCTGGTCTGGAAGTCAGTCAGACACAGTGAAGTTAATACAAGGCCTGCCAGCTAGAATTATTGGTTGAACTAGGTGATGACTATGTGGACTCAGGACAGACGTAAGTTGTAGTCCCATTATAGGGGAACTGCAAAATACTAATAAATTTGAGTCAGCTGAAGGGGAAAAAACAAAGAAACAAACAAACCCTACACCAAACAAACAAACAGACCCCCAAAACAACAACAACAACAACAAAACTTGTTATGGAAATAGGATAAAAATTGCAGGAAAGAGTTCTGAGTAGTAACATGTGAATTCACTTTTTCCCATTGACTTCAGCAGGAAGGAAGAGCAGGTCCATGGAGATACAAACAAACTGGAGAATTCAGTAAAACAAACAAACAAACCAGTAAAAAAATTAAGGAAATGGAGGAAACAGCGTATGGGAAAATATTAAAAACTGAACTCATAGAATGCAAATAAAAATTGAAAGAACAGCTACCTCAAGCATAATGGAAGTCCAAAACTGCAAAAAGGGAAAGTAAAAGGTACCCAAAAGGGATACCTCATACCCATATATGAGAAGTCAAGGTAAGTTAAAATTGTCATAGTTGAATTGCAAGGGGGTAAGAATGGCAAGGAGACATTGAATATTGTGGTAGTGTTCTTAGGAGAACAGTGCAAAGAAGTAGAAGTCATTTACAACTGGACCAAACAAAGGACTCAAAATTATACTATAGGGAACAATCCCAAAATGTCAGGGGAGGGGTTTAAACAATGTAACATGTCTTTTCAGCTTTTAGTTTTCATGATTCCTAGTTATTATTAGTTACTACCCCTATTTAAGTGATAGTCCTCATTGTAAACACTTTCGAGTAAGTAAGAACCCATAAAGGGAGTCAGAAATCTCAAATGGAGAAAAAAATGAGATTAACAAATCCCCTTACTAAATGTTCAGAATTTTTCCAGCTTAAAAGTGAAAATAAAAAAGAAAATAAGTATACCTAAACTCAACAGAAAGTAATTTTTTTTCTTTATTTTACAAGATTAATAAGCTGAAGGCTTTTGCAGTTCTTGAAAAACTACAGTCCTGGGTGTGTATTAAATACAGAGGAGAGCATTTCATGCACATGTACAAAACAGACATGAGGTTTTAATTTGAAAAACCTGTTACATGCTTGTCAGACTTGCATGCTTTGTTTTTTCCCAGTGGTGGTGACTTGAGTGCAGAAACAAGCTTAAATTCTTTGCTGAATCAGGACCTAAGCTCCTATTGCTACTAATACTTGAGAGAAGGAGTAATTCTATGCTGATGAAAAGTCCTGCTACCTATTCATATATATATATATATAAAAATTATTTGCATTATTGCAGAATTTCAAAGCTTCATGAGAGACTTGACAGGCACTGTAAAATTACCAGAAAGAAATATGATATGAAGTTCTGAACATCTTAAAGAAGATGATCAATTAAATAAAGGATAGCTAAAGAAGCTTGTGATAGAATTCATAGATTCAACAGCGAGCTTAGAATTTATTTCATTGCTTCTACTATACTTTCCACAGTTGTTTATAACATGTTTTTTCCATTGTATGACTTAGGAGAACAGACCTCGTGTAATAAGTGTGTCTTTTAAGTGATGTGAGGAAATTAAGGGAGAAGTAGCAGACTAGAGCAGGATGGGGGATAAAACAGCCACCATGGTAAAAAGGTTGCAGAGGAATGGTACAGAGCAAGAAAAAGCCAATGACTTGTTTGCAAGAGTGGCAATTGAAAGCAGGATTCACTTCAAAGTTAAGACATATACTTGTAGGTGGTAAAAGTCCCATTATAGTCAGTGGAGCTCTAGTCGAGACAGTTAACATCACTTGAAGGTAATCAAGGTGGTCAGACAGGACATGTCTACTTCAGAGAGATTAATAGCTCCCCAGGCTCCAACACATGCATTTCTCACATCTCATTTTGCTGTAAGAGGAACTAAGATGCTGAGTCCATGTTCAGGACACCTAAATCAGCAGAAAGACTCAGTCACAGAGCCAGACATGTAGATGTTTTCATCTCACCATGAATATTATTTTTTCTAGCTGATTCACTTTTATATACAGGCATCTACTGCTACCTGACCCATCCCAGTTTCCAGTTGCTTCTTCAGAGGCCACAGGTTATCCCATAGGTCTTCTTGGAAACTTCTGCAAGCCCTGTGCAATTTTCTGACAAAGATGCCATTTTGAGACTGAATTAAGGCACAACCACTAATGATTCTCTGAGGTAGTTTTGTACTTCTTAATTAAGAATAAAAAAAACAAAGGCTGAGAAGTTCCACCGTGCTTTGCATTTTTTGTTTGCTTTGTTTCTTTTCACCTATCTGAAATATCAATGGTTTTCTTCTTTCAGTACAAAAAATGACCATATTGCCAGGCATATTTTCATTAAAATACCTGCTTAGTTCATATACTACCTTCTTTTAAAACATTTACGGTTTAGTTACTAAGCTTAGATAAGTCTCCGAACTATTTAATATTGCAAAAAATATTTAGGAAACTTTTGTCAGGACACAATATAACTCCATTACATTTATAAGCCTAAGAACTATTTGATCCACTACAGTCAACACTTCAATACACAGTTAGGCAAACTAACCAGAGCAGATACTTGTCACTTCCCTGGCATATTTTCCAAGGCCCAGCAGCTTGTGTTGATGTCCTAAGCCAAAGTTTACATGGACACCGTTGTGTTCAACACCTCAGTTGATGTTCTTCCATATTTTTCTTCTGATCAGTTTCTGTTTGAACCAAATAATTCCTTTCCTGTCAAATGCTTTTAATGCCAAAGAATTGTGCACGTGTTAGTGTATTGAAATATATTTACTATTTATGTCACAGTGTCTTTTTGTTTCTTTTAAACCCAATGCCCCGTAATTTCATTGGGAATCTTCCTCTTCATGTATTGCATGGTCAGTCTTTCCTAGTCCATTCTCCAGACCCTTCCTGCTTTCATAGATCATCACTCACATGTCTTCCCTTCCACTATTATCTCTATGCTGTAGAGATAAGTAGAGTAGTTCTAGCTGGGAAAGTTCTTGCACAGAAGCTGTTGCTCACCTCTGGCTCTTGTTGTTGATTTTTTTTTTTTACCAATTTAATTTATCTTTTTTTGAGATAAGGTCATCAAATATGCATGTAAAAGTCAAGGTATGGACATGGCTTATTTTTAGCTATACATATATATAGATATCTGTTGGAGGGACATAAGCAATCCAGGAGGTTACTGGAATGTGTTGATGATAACTTCCTTCTCCAAACAACAGAGGACCCAATGAGGAGATGTGTTACGCTGGACCTTGATCTCACCAACAAGGAGAGGCTTGAGGGGAACGTGAAGCTCTAGGGAAGTTTTGGCTACAGTGACCATGAAATTGTGGAGTTCAGGATCCTTGGAGCAGCGAGGAGGGTGCGCAGCAAGCTCACTACCCTGGACTTCAGGAGAGCAGACTTTGGCTTCTTAAGGAGTCTACATGGTAGAATACCATGGGATAAATCCCCGAAGGGAAGAGGGTCCTAAGAAACCTGGTTAATATTCAAGGATCATGTCCTCCAAGCTCAGGAGCAATGCTTCCCAACAAAGAAGAAATCAACTAAAAATGCCAGACAGACTGCATGGATGAGCAAAGAGTTTCCTGGCAAACTCAAACACAGAAATGAAACCTACAGAGTGTAGAAGCCAGGATAGGTACCCTGGGCAGAATACAGAGAAACTGTCAGCGCAGCCAGGGATCATGTTAGGAAAACTAAAGCCTCTGCACATGAGGTAGAGATATCCCAAGCACAAATATAGCCTGGGTGGAGAATGGATTGAGAGCAGCCCTGAGGGAAGGACCTGGGGGTGTTGGTTGATTGGAAGTTCAACACGAGCCAGCACTTGCAGCCCAGAAAGCCAAACATATCCTAGGCTGCATCTAAAGAAGTGTGACAAGCAGGTGCAGGGAGATGATTCTTCCCCTCTACTCTGCTCTCATGAGACCCCATCTGGAGTACTGAGTTCAGCTCTGGGGTTCCCAGCATAAGAAGGACACAGACCTGTTGGAGACAGTCCAGAGGAGGCCACAAAGATGATCAGAGGGCTGGAACACCTCTCCTGTGAAGACAGGCTGAGAGAGTTGGGGTTGTTCAGCATGGAGAAGGCTCCAGGGAGACCTTTTAGCAGCCTTTCAGTATGTAAAGGGAACCTACAAGAAAGCTGGAGAGGGACTTCTGACAAGAGCATGGAGTGATAAGAGAAGGGTTAATGGCTTTAAACTGAAAGACGGTAGATTTAGATTAGTGGTTGTAGCATGGAGGGTGTTGGTCTTTTCTCCCAGATAGCAAGTGACAGGACAGGAGGAAATGGCCTCAAGTTGCATCAGGGAAGCTTCAGATTGGATATTAGGAAAGATTTCTTCATGAAAAGAGTTGTGAAGCAGTGGAATGGGCTGCTCAGGGCAGTGGTTGTGTCACCACCCTTGAAGGTGTTTAAAAATGCATAGATGAGGTTCTTAGGGACATGTTTTAATGCCAGAGTTAGGTTATAGTTGGACTCGATCTTGAGGGTGTCTTCCAACTTAAATGATTCTGTGAATCTATGATTCTATATAAGGAAGAGATTCTTCAGCATGAGGGTGTTGAGGAACAGGATGCCCAGAGAAGCTATGGATGCCCCATTCCTGGAAGTGTTCAAGGCCAGGCTGGATGGAGCTCTGAGCAACCTGGTCTAGTGGAAGGTGTTTCTGCTCACAGCAAAGGCGTTGGAACTAGATGATCTTTAAGATCCCTTCCAACCCAAACTATTCTATGATTCTATGACACATATATACATGTATCCATATTGCATATGCTTATACAGACATTCGTACAGTGGTAGAATATTTTCAATTTTATTGAATTCCTTAATGTGACAGTTATTTTGTGGGGGAAGTTCGGGGCACAGCATTACACACAGGCATACAAAAGATCACACTTTGTTTATGATGGAATTTAATCCCATTTACGTTACATAAGACAAAAACTGCCATCCTCAAACCCACCATCTCATTTTAATAAAATCTCAGCATCTTTAGGCACTCACTGTTTCGTAAGAAAATGTATCTCTTTACCAAAAGCTAGCATCTTGAAAATGCATAGAATTATCAGATTAGAGTAGCTAAATGGCTTATTCTAAATGAAACCATAGTGGGCTTCAGAAACTGACTAGGACTGGAAGGATCTGGTGCAGATGGCATGAACCAAATACATTTAAGTAACCCTCTGTCTTCCCTCCTTATCCTCCCGACATGCAACTGCAACCGTATTTTTTAAATGAAGCAGCTACATGAGGAAGAAGTGATACTCATCCTTATGTGGCAACTTACTAACGATAATGTTTTCCCAGGGTCTAAGGGTGCCCATCTAAGCTTTGAATGTCAGAAAGCAAGACTCTAAATCCCAGGTTTCGAAACAGAGATGTTGGTGAGTTTTAAGAACCGCCATGAATAACTGATGCTTTAAAATAGGCAGTCTACCTCAATCATAATTGAGCAGCAAGAGCTCTTTATACTCAGGCTGCATGAAGCCATGTTTGGAAACTCCAAGCAGAACCATGAGAATGAATGCATTCTGGGACACCCAAAAGTTACTTGGTGCTGTTTCCAAAACTAGCAACCATCAGAGACAAAAAATAGCTATATTATTTGTTGTTGCTGTTAAGAAGTTTGCTTCTGCACACGTATTTGAAAAAAAAAAAAAAAAGAAACCACAAAACAGAAATATGTTAATAACTCCACTAGGAGAAGCATTTTAAATAAGGTGAAATAGAAAGCTGGCGTGCAAGTGGCATCTGTGACAATGTTACTTCATTCACCATCTAATTCACATCTTTACCAGTTCTCTTCCCACTTCCTGCTCTTTCCTTTGCTATCAGTTTGTCAGCCATAATGCTGAACCTGGATAGCAGGCTGACTATAATATTTTTAGATTAATTGCTTCACAAAAAGTAAATGAACATGCAATTTCTTTCCTCCTCTCCTCTCCTCTCCTCTCCTCTCCTCTCCTCTCCTCTCCTCTCCTCTCCTCTCCTCTCCTCTCCTCTCCTCTCCTCTCCTCTCCTCTCCTCTCCTCTCCTCTCCTCTCCTCTCCTCTCCTCTCCTCTCCTCTCCAGGTCCTGCACCTGGGAAGAAATAGCTCTGTGCAATACTACAGGATGAGGGCTCACAGCACAAGCTTGGCAGAAAAGGACTTGGGGTCTTCTTGGGGTCTTGGAGGACAGCAAGTTGAATAGGAGTCAGCGGCATGCCCTTGAGGCAATGAGGCTTATCTGCATACTGGCTGTACTAGATAGAATATAATCAGCAGGATGATGGAAATTATTTCCATCTAATAGGGATGTCTGAGACCATATCTGGAGCAGTTCAGTTCTGGGGTGCCCACTGCAAGAAATGCATTAATAAACTGGAGCAAGTCCAGAGGATGGCCACTGACTTACAGACCTGGAGGACATAACATATAGGCAAAGGGTGAGAGAGGTGTGTGTGTGTGTTCAGCCTCGAGGACAGAAGGCTAAGATGGGATTCAGCTGCTGTCTTCAACGATATTATTGGTGGTTACGTAGAAGACAGAAGCAGACTCTTCTCAGAGGTGCAGAAATAGCATGGGAGGCATTGGTCGCAAGTTGCAATAAGAGAAATTCCTATTGACTATAAGGAAAACATTCTTCATCATGGGATCAGTCAGTCCTGGGAAGACTTTCCCAAAGGTTGTGCGATTTCTAGCTTTGGAGATATTCAAAACTCAGTTATGCAGGCCTGTTGCTGGGCCTGTTGCTCTAACTCTGAAGCTAGGCCAGCTTTGAGCAGGGGGTAGAGCCAGATAACCCCCCAAGATCCCTTCCAACCTAAATTGCTTGGCAATTCTAATCACATATTTAAAATTACAGCGCAAGGGCATTTTCAAAGTTAAGGTTCGATTTCCAGTTTAAAAGCCTTCATGTTAAGCTCCAGAAAGATGTTTAACCATTTCTAACAATAATGCACTTGCTATATTACAGGTGAGTAGTAATAATGTGTGTAAAAAAACCAAAACACTATGTCTGTGCAATCCCAAACTAAGCATATACGGTCAGAAAAAAGAAGGCATGGGTCTGCTGTAACTTGACCGAATTTTTATATATGTACAGACTATATAGCACATAACTCATATGTTTGTACTCGGAATACCCCGAATGATAACTTGTTAACGAAAACTGAATTAACACAGGAATATATTACTTACGCAATTTATAAACAATGATGGTATGAAATGTAGTGAAATGTAATTTTCATAGTCAAGATTCACAGGCAACATAAACCTGTAAAACAAAGCATATTGTCTGAAAGAAATCATGGATAAAATCTGTGAACTTTAAAGGAAAGAAAGATCTTCAGCATTGAAAGTGGAAGAGAACTTAAAGGAAGTAAGAAGATAAAAGTGAGACAAAGATAGTATGCTTGAAGAAATAATGAACATTGTGCTCTGGGTAAGGATAAAGATTCCAATGCAAGCATGGAATCCAAATGTAAAAACGTTTAGGTAAAGTGAGAAGCATTTTCCAACTGTTTCTGTGGTTGAAATGGTAGCATTTGAAAAACAGAAGAAAACTACAACAAGTATCACATTTGTACAAGACGTTATTAATTCTACTGGTTAGACTCCTGCTTTTAACTCATCCTCAGTGTGATAGGATCATTTATTCTTCACTGACTGCCCTCCAAAAACAAGGACCAGAAGAGGGTAGAAAATAGCTGCTTTCTCCAAACATTGGAAATAAATTGGTTTTAGCCAGATCTACGCAACACACAAATACAATATAAGCCCAAACATGAGTAGTGATAGCATCAAGGAACTCTGTGTTTACCCCTAGAATTAAATAGAAGCAGAATGCAATGGAAGAAAGATACAACTCCCTAAATATTAATACACTGTTGTGATTTAACCTGAGCTAGCAATACAACCACGATAGCTGCTCTTTCACCCCCTGCCTCACCCCCCGCAACAGGGGAGAAAATTGAAAGGGAAGGGAGAAACGTGGATTTAGATATACACAGTTTAATAAAATAACAAAATACTAGTACACTACTAGTAGATACATATATGTGTGTGTATATATATGTATGTATATGTATATATATGTATGTATGTATAAAACAGAAATAAAAGATACTCAAGGCAATTCCTCACGAGCTCTGTCCACAGCTAAGTAGTCAGTCCCAGCAAGCCACACCTGATCCTAAAGCTAATCCCAGAGAGAGAAAAGAGAGGAAAAGGGCAGAAAAGCCCAGAGGCCTCTGCGAAATGGCAAAAGCCAGGTCAAATGTCCCAATCAAAGCTCCCCCAGCTCTGACAAAAAAGAATGAAGAGAAGAATGGAAGAACCAATCGGAAGGTCCCAATTCCCAACCCTCCTTAAATAATTAGCATGATGCTAATGGGATGAAATACTCTCGATGATCAGTCTGGATGTCAGTCAAGCTCTGCCCCATCTCTGCCCTGCTTCCTCGATGCCTCACACCTGTGGGCAGAGCTCAGAACATCCTTGGCTCTCAGACCAGAGCAATTAAAAACATTAACACTGTGCTGGGGTGTTATCTCTTGTTCTCAAACTAAGTCCAAATAATGAGCATGCTAGCTACGAAAAATTAATGTTTCTAACTGCACAAATAAAATTAACCCATTTTCAGTCAAACCAGCACATACACTAATTCTTGTATTCATTTAATATTTTCTGTTGGCAATATAATATTATGGTAGAAAGACATCCAAGTCTGATGTTATTTTTACTTACAAACAGAAAGTCCCAGTTCCTTGAGGAATAGTTGCTTTTCTGTCATCTAAATGCAATTTACCATTATTTTTCAATCTGTAACAGAAAGGGACTAAAGAAATTCTACTAAGACACCTATAGGTGACCTTTAGGTAATTCATTCCAAAACCAAATGCTAAAAAAAGCAATATGATTGTAACAAAATAAATGGTAAATTTGCAGTGGCAGAGGATCAGACTGTTTTCTGTTCCTTGGATGTTATCCCTCTATTTTCAGAAAAATATGAATGATAATTGGACAGATAGTGACAGCACCAGAAGAATTGGTGCTCTGATTGTATTTCAGTATATATCAGATCAAAACTTTTAGCAGATTAAAAAAACAGTCTTACTTCTTACAGAATTGAAGTTAATCATGAAGACAACCATTTATACAGGCAGGGCCTAAGAATTTTGGTAGTCAATCAGAATTGGGTACCTAAGTAATACCCTGGGATTCTGAAGTGCATAAATAATTAAAACACATACCTCTTAAGAAAATAATAAAACTGTGCTGTGAAAAAGAGGAGACTGTCATGGATATCAGTGAGACTACACCTGTTGCAGAAGTCCTGAGATCTTGGAAAAAGCTGGATTTTTAAATGCATCTCACACAAAAAAGCCCTGAAGTTGTCTTGTGATGTACATATGTGACATCACCTTCACAAAGTTCAAAGTCCTGATTTGATCCATCATGATCTTCAGTGCAAAATATTAGCAAAAATATCTACCTACCTATAGGAGTATAGTCAGACCACCTTAAATTATACTGATACTTTAAAACAGGATCAAGTAGATTGTTTACGCACAAGTGATTTGGGAACACAAACTATATTTTTATTTAGAAAAAATATAATTTGGCAACATCTTCTGAAGAAAAAGAAGTTTCTCAGATTAAATAAAGAGAAAAATATTTAAGAAATATTCTACTTCGAATTATGCTTAGGTATAGTTTAATTGGTTAAGAAAAGCATTCTAACTTATAAAGTTAAATTAACTGAACTTAAAATTGATGCAGATTTTAGTTAGAGATGGCCCATTATTAAAGAGTGTGTAGATTTAGATTAAGAGAAAAAGCATTTGATCAAAACTGATCATGCTACCATAGGCAAATGAGTTACCAGCCATGAGCAGTATTACAGTAATTTGCCATGTGCTCTCTTCCAACTGTATCTAATTAGCATTTTATTTCAATATTCACAGTAAGTTATTATGACATAGCTTAAGTGAAGTGAATACATTTTACACCCCAACAGCAAACTAAAAATACACACACAGTAGATTATACCTCAGCTGAGGTCCTGAAGCTCATTACTTTACAGTAACCTAACCATTTTCAACATGTTCAATGTTAACACAAGCCTGATATATCTTTCTTCTTCAACATGTCCTCTTCTTCTCCTCCTCCCTACTTGACAGACTTTCAGGACTCGGAAGAAGAAAGAGGAGAGAAATCACAGACTGGCTGTATGACCAGGATTTCCAGATGCCCAGGATAAGTGAGATCTGGACAGGCCTTGTGGAGTTGATCTGCGCAATTGCTGACCATCTGCGAAGTGTGTGTTTGTGAGATCAGATGTGCGCATATGTAGCAAGTTCAGTGCATGGCACACAGCCCATATTTCCCTCTGAGATTCCCTGGATGTACGCTCACCCCTTAGTTCTATATACCTCAAAATACTCCTTCCATTCCGCTTTCTGGTGTCATACAGAAAGTTAAGGAAGTTGTCCTATAAAGTAAAAAGCATAGTAAGAGAAAGACAGCAAATGCTTTTTAAACTTAATCAAGAACACTGTCAAGAATATTAGCTACAAATTATTTATTGCGAACAGCAACAACCTTCTATATACATAGAACAGAACAACCAGCTGAGAACAAACACCGCACACTTCATCACAATGAGTATTTATATAACATGGTGCAAGCACTCGGTATTATGTCACTAATGTGACTCTCTCTGTAGTCCCCTGAGTGCCACTGGCTTTGCAGAGTACAGCCAGCAAAATAGCACTTGTATGGCCCCAGGACATACGCCGTCTGGCCTCCTGCAGCCACTGCTCAATTGAATATAATGGAGTCCTGGTAAATGACAGAGCCCTCAGTGTGGTGGGCAGACGGGGCAGGCACAAGCACAAAGAATTAATCATGCAAGCCAACTCTAAATTGTACAAATTCTGTCAAGCAAATATCTATAAAATAGTCTGTCACTGAGACTGTTAAAATGGGCGAACTCCTCAACTCAAGTGAAATTAGTACACATATTCTAAATCACATCGATGATGAGAATATCCACTAACAGAAGTTGTTGGCTTATTTTACAGGGTTTTCAAAAACTTGATGCCACAAAGGGGCTTAGAAACCACAACTTCTGTTTCATACTCTTTCCTCCACTCACTGAACTTCATATTTCTGCACTTTTGAAAGCCTCTGCTTTTCTGGCCAGGAGCAGAAGCTGGTCCTGTCCTGTTCTTTCCTGGACTGTCAGTGCAGTGCTAACTTTGTCAACAGCCCTGGGAAAAAGATTTGTTACTTTACTTGTACCCTAAGGCTGTGCAAATGATCTGTAGCAAGTAGCTGTCATTTATTCTTTTCCTTCTCATGTTTCTGAAGTATTTCACTATTTGCAATTTTCATCAATTTCTTAATTTATATATTTTCTGTAATTAACTCAAGTATCCAGCATAGCTATATAATTATATATTAAATAAAAACCACATTCATTTGATCAAGAATTTGCTGTACAAGATGAATGCTTAAGTGTTTTCTGCAAAGCTGAAGCAATTAGATTTATTTCGTACCGCACTGTTCCCCACTTCAAAGAAATTAAGATAAAAAATAAATAAAAGTTTACACCTTTTTTTTTTTTTTTCGGGTGGTGTAATGGAACCACAAATGTTTAGTTTATGTAACTGGATAAACAGCTGAAAAAAAATAGAAAATTTTAAGATGGTAAATTTTCCAATGAAAGACAAGGAAAATTTTCTAGAGCCCAGGTCTGAACTAGGTATAAATAGAAAGCGAACAGATCAAGTTATAACCTTGTCTCTGGAACTCTAATTTTTATGCCTATGAATAAGGAGTTTATTTCCAAGCTCTGCTTTATTATTGACTATCTGTAAAATGGCATATAATTTTTTTTTTGATAGTATAATTCCCACAGTTTAATTAACAAGTATTAATAGCGGCATAGGTGCTAGTAAAACTGTCTTCTTTTTGTTGTCACAGATGTTCTCAATCTACCACTGTATCAGCATTGTGAAAGGAAAAACATGGTATACCCCTTTCTTCAATTTTGAGAGCACACAGAAATGAATTAACATCCAAACTGGATTTCTGAGCTCCCCACATATTTTAAAATCCTTAAGGAGCAAAGTAATCAGTTATTGCTAGCTAGCTCAAAAGACATAGGACAAGTTTTCTCTGAAGCTAGTAAGATCTAGACTGCCACCAGGTCAGAAGTTTGTATCAAACTGAAGATGCAAATGAATATAAGCAGCTTAACGTCACAAATACCATTTTGAGTTTACTGTGGAAATAAAGCAAGATAGGATGTGTTTGTACAACAACGAATAAGGTCAGGTAAACATACTATTACATGAATATCTTGTGTAATGTCCTTATGGTTAAACTCTCTTTGCTTTGTTGCATAAATATCTTGGTTACTATTCATGCACCTGTCTTGTACAAAACCGGCTCAGGAGGCATGTTCCCTCTGAAACAGGTGCACAGCATGTGGCTCTCAGCTGGGCTAAAAGAAAAGCATGCATATGCATGCTGCTGAGAGAGGGAGAAAGGAAAATGGATGGAAGTTGATCAGATACAAAAAAGAAGCATGAAAAGGGGACAGATGCATGAGTACACTAAATAGAAAAGAAAATTCCGTGCATAAAAATTCAAAGTAAACAAAAATTAATACTCATCTGCTCACATATATTAGAAAGCTCATTTTCTTTGAAAGGAATTACAATTGTCAGTAGTTTATAGGGCATAATTTTTCTTAAGCAAAACTGTAATATTTCAAAATAAGGGTTCTTCTGTGAATGAACTAAAAGACAGACAAAAGACCTGAACTCAGAAGGAACCCAAACAGAAGATGCACAAAAAAAAGTTAGAACCAAAACCCTCTGATATTTCTTATTACTTCATCTTCAGCAAAGTTCATCCATACAGGAGCTCTCATATCTGTACTAAGGAAGGATTATCCAATGATTAGAAGTGATCAGATAAGTAGAAATCCTACAGTGAATCAGGATGATTCAGCATTTTCTCAGCTCACTTGAAGGATTAGGAGTGAATTTTCAAAAGCACTGGAGAGATTAGAATACTTCTACATTGTAGTCAACTGCCTTTTGTTTTCTAGATATACTGCCTTTATTTATCCATGTCTCATAGGCAGGACACAGTATTTTTTCTTATACACCGCAGTGTATCTTTCAGTGCTTAGAGCTCTCTGAAAGAAAATTAAAAACCTGTGGCTTAATATGAAGATAAAATTGACCTTTAAGTCATATTGTGTCCCATCTTCATAGAATTTGATTAGAATCCATGAAGAAATTGATCATTTTTCATTTCACTGTCCTGTCCAAAGTCTGTGCATCATACACAAGTCTATAAAAAGCATAAAAATAAAAAAAGTAACAAAATAAAATATTTGCTAAAGCTACCACAGGAATTTAAAGAGCAAATTGAGCTTCTTTATTTGTTTTTAGAATGTACATATTCCGAAAACAAAGACTGATACAGTCTCATATTGAAGAAATATTCTCTATCTGCAGTCCTTTGCAGCTGAGTGGCAATTTCATATGTTTTAAGCCAAACACAATTTAAATCAACAATTTACAGTTATAAAAATGCAACTACAATAAACTGTGAAGCAAACTCCTACTAGTATGTACTTTAAAGGTATATCTAAAACAGAAAATATCAGGTATGGACTCCAAATTCTCTCTTTTAGTTACTTCCAAGTGCAATTTAATGTTAGCATTATAGAAATGCATAAGGAGTTTGAAAGAAGCTGAGATGTTCACCTGTTTTCAACTGTATGCTATTTTCTGTTTGGGTATAAAACTTCAGAATTCTACCCATAGTTAGACCGATAAAAATGAAAATTATTCAAGCAAACATTTACTAGTTGTCTCCATTCTGGAAAATTAAAAGGATTCTTTTTTAAATAAACATGGTTACTATTGATTTATTGAAGAGTCATTTTACACAAACAATTTTTTTGCAAAACAGTACAGGAAAAAAATGTACAGCTCTTTCAATTAAGCTGACGTTGTCATTCTGGGGATGGAGTGGCAGGAATCTAAACACTTTGTTTTTTTTCACAGGGCAAACAGAATCTGTATTTCTTTTTTACCTTCAGGGTATAGAATCATAGATTATTACAATCATAGAATCATTTCAGTTGGAAGAGACCCTCAGGATGCTACATATCTTGTCTCTAGGTGACCATGCAGGTGAGAGCACATGACCCAAGCTCGTGGATGTTGGATACACACAGCTACTAATTTCAGCAGTGGTCTAGTTCCAGAGTAAAAGATATTCCTTCTCCATTGCTTTCTGTAAACCCACACTCTACTCAACCCCACTGCACACTGAAAACATGTAAGTTGATGAAGAGCTACTCAGCAGATGCAAGTCACCCTGTATTCTAGTGCAGAGAAAATCCAGATATGAAAATATTTCACTTTATCCCATTGCTACATTGTCTTGTGGTTTATTTACAAGTAATGGCTTTGCACATAAAAAACATAAGCAATAGCAAGGTGATAAGAACTTCTGTTAGGAAAAATTACAAAAGTTTATTATATTTAGTGAATTAGTATTTTTTCTTTTTGAGTTCTAACAATTCATACTATGTAAATTCACTAATTTCAAGTAAAGAAAAAACACATCCAAGCCAAGCAAAATACAACTTCTTCAATGCAGAATGACCCATGAGGAAAACAGAAGTAATCAGTCTGGAAATCTGCATGTTTATAAAGCACGGTCTACATGGCATAGATCTACATGGAAAGAGGTTTCTACTGGGAAGACAGTACCCTCAGTCATTTAGAGTATGAATTGTAATACCTGACATATGAAACTGATTTGAAACTGATTTGTAACTCCATGCATCTGAACTCTGACATAATCTAAAACAAAATTATCAACAGGAACTTGATCTCTGTTTTCACAGGACGCAAAGTACAATTGGGAGGGAAACTGGCCACAGGGAAGGCAAGAGACACGTGAAGCAGGATGAGATGCAACTGCTCTTCTCCTAAGAGACCTATTACAGAACTAAGCACTCACATTAATTAGTCAGGTAGTATGTAGAAAAATAAAATGGAAAGGCATAACAACTGCTATTCCCATTTTCTCCTCCATTTTCTAGGTACTGGCATTTTTCTATTTTCCTTTTCCCTTTCCTATCAATATCCATGTCTTTCTTTAAGCTCACTGAGATCTACTACACACAAAACCTTCAACTACCAAGGACCTTGTTCTCTCCTGAAGGAAGATTGTATCACTGTTTCATTCACAAGAATCAGCTAACGGTCTCGAATTGACTATACAGAGTCCCTTTACCCCTTTAAAACTATATCCCAATTTCTTTTTTAAGAAAACCAGAAATTAAATATAAAAGTTCAACATTTTTCATTCACATAGTTTATAATTAAATGTTGAAGACAGCAACAAAGGAGGGTGATTTTGCAGGAGGCAGGGAGAAAAGGTAAGGCAGGTGGGAAATGCAGTGTAAAATGAGAAGTCACATTTTTTTTCCTGAAGTTTGCTGCAGAACTTTTTTTTTTTTCTCTCCTTTTTTGTGATCATTTTTCTAGGCAGGGTCCAGAAATCTACTAGTATGCTCAAAGAGAAAACTTTTGACTCATCTTTTCCAGTTATTTTCATTCTTAGTTCTTTAAGATGACTAAATACTCATTTGGGGATTGGAGTGGAAGTGAAGGACAAGTGGGAAGTCTATTTCAAAGACAGGAAATCTCATTTCGGACAAATGTGGACAGTATAGGGTACAATCTGAATGAGGAAACAGAAAAATAAAGAACAATATTGGAAAAGAGGAGTCACTGTCTTTGCAGAGTTGGGAAGAAGTACACAAAACATGAAGGTAATTCTCATCCCAGATCCTTTCATTACAATACAAAAATTTGAAGTATCCCATTTTGAAATAATTACACCGCAATCCAATTTACAACTTGGCCAGAGGAAATGTTGATGAACAAATGAAGGCAGTTTTATGGTTGGAATTGTAACTAGCACATGCAATATCAACGGCCAAAACACACCCTATCACACAGGCCTGATGGTACTTTCTCACTTCCCATTTAAGTCTCTCACGTTTTAACTCTACTGTTTCTGCCACTGCCTCTCCCTCTCACAATGAATTCCAGTGATTCTAAATTCTACCTACTTCCATACTATTTTAGTTCCTGACTTCCACAGATGAATGCAAAAATTACATCTGGACATCATTTAGGTAGGTCTAGTTTCAGAAGTAAAACTGACAATATAGTGGAAAAGATTAAAAAAAACCCAAACCAAACCAACAAAAACAAAGAAGCCAACAAAACCCCAAACCAACCAAACATGCAATAAAACCCCAAACAAACAAACAACAAAAAATAACAAAACAACAACTTATTTAATATTATTTACTTATTTACCTGGGTAAATACCCCAGTGACCAGCACACAAATCTGCAGTCAGTAGTGAATTGGTTACTGAAACATGAAGTTGGAAGAACTTCAATGTGGGCTCTCAAGTCAGATATACAATATAATATTTATCTAAGCATATCTACCGGCAGACAAAGGTAATGACAACGTAGGGCTGTGAAAAAGGATATATTTTTTTTCATTTGGCTGTTAGTAGTGTCCTGAACAGTGTGTGTTCTTTTCAAAGAATGGAACTGGGCAGCTAAGAAAAATGCAGCTGTTTTCTTTGTCCTGGAACGTGGAACCCTCTGGAGTGAATGGGGGATACCTCCTTCCCCAACAAAATTCCAGGATACTCTGTACAAATAAGCTTCTGACACAGCCAGGGCAAAGACCACTATGTCCACAACAAAGAGCAATAGGAGAGCAGGGGCAAGATGCACAAAAGGCATGATGAGAAGAAAGGTATTTTCCCAGGGATCAGACAGGATCATCTATAATTTGCTACAACCCAGGGAGCCTTTGAAAGTTGCTGAAATAAGACCAAGACTGAAAGTAAAACTTGTGAACACACAGTTGGTGAGAGGAAGATGTGCCGTTCTCTGCTTCAGCCAGCTGATGCAATTCTCTCTGCTTTACTTACCTTGTTCTAAAAATAGGTTTTAATCAGGATAAGAAGCAGGTTTTAAAGACCTTTTTGTCTATATCCACTTTAAGAGTGGGGCCAGGCAGAATGATACCAAAGTACTGACCAAGTCAGGAATCCCATCAGAACGAAAAAATATGCCGGGTGTCCAGCATTTACATTGCTTAGCAGGTTAATAGCCCTGAGTTATTAGCAGTGACATGATATTCCATTATAAGACATGAAAACTGTGCATTTATCTCACATTTTAATAAAGTGGAAAGAATAATGTTACTAAAAACCTTTAAAAAATCTATTTAGTATTTTTTTCCTTCACAGTCAACTTTCCCAATTTAGCATGGTCCCCAAATAATAGTCAGATGAAACTTTGACATGAGGCTGTCACAGGTTAAATATCTTGTGAATCAGTGTGGTTAGAAATCAGACATTTGGATTGTTAGCTTGCACATACAAAACACTATGTAAAAACATGCATAAGAAATAAGTAAGTTTGATATTTTGAAACTATAAAATATGAATCAAACCACATAGCAGGAGTGCCCACCCTACATCCATGTATGATTAGGAAATGGTGTATGTCAGTGTTCATAGCAGAGAGACTTCATGCTTCAGTATTTTTATTCTTCTCCGCACTTCATAATACCATTTAATAGGTTAAGGATTGAGAGTCAATCCCCAAAATAGTTTTACCAGATAGCACGCACTGGTCTTTAGATGGCTGCAGCTATTGCACCATCCCAAAAGAGGAGAGAAAATACATGTGTACTTTCAAAAAGGAGATATACAGTAAAACAGTATGACTCACTGGTCTGTTTATATACTTACATTTAAAATATTCTTCATATTCAGGTAATAACTTTCAATTTTTAAAGCCAGTTTTCACTTAATAATAATAATAAATAAATGAAAATTAAAAACAAACAACTCACAATCCAACAAACCCACAAAACACCAAACCATTCTACAGAATCTGGTGGCTCCTGGTGAGCACCAATCTGCACGACCCAGCAATGTGTCCTTGTGGTAAAGGTGACAAATGGTATCCTGGGCTGCCCTAGGACAAGCGCTGCCCACAGGTGGAGGCACGTGATCCTTTCCCTTTACTATGCCCTGGTGAGGCCACCTCTGGAGTGCTGGGTCCACTCCTGGGCTCCAGGAAGACGTGGACATACTGGAGACAATCTGGCAAAGTGCCAAAGTAATGAAAGTATCTCTTCTATGAGAAAAGGCTGAGAGAGCGGGGACTGTTCAGGCTGGAGAACACTTTGGGGTGCATCTTATTAATGTATATGAACACCCAAAGGGAAAGTGCAAAGAAAACAGACCCAGGTTCTTTCCACTGTTTCCCAGTGACAGGACCAGAGGCAATGGACACAAACTGAAACACAGGAGGTGCTGCCTGAACATCAGGAAGCACTTTATTATTGTGAGGGTGACTGAGCACTGACACAGGTTGCCCAGAGAAGTTGTGGAGTTTCCCTCCTTGGAGATATTAAAAAAAAAAACATTTGGATGTGGACCTGAGCAACATGCTCCATGTGACCTTGATTGAGCACAGGGTTGGACCAGATGACCTAGATGAGGTGGTTGGACTAGATGACCTTTAAAGTTCCATTCCCACCCAAACTAATCTATGATTCCATGATTCTATGACCTCCAGAGGTCTCTTCCAACCTCAGCCATTCTGTGATTCTGTGATACATGGAGGATTCCTTCTCTTTACAGTGTTAATCACCTACTGAACTGTACCTAACAGTTCTACTTGTAGTTTGAAACTTATTGCTTGGAACCCCCTTCCTGGGGGCAAAATTTTTAAAAGAAATAGAGATATGTTTGCCTTTTAGGTTATGTCTGCTACAAAGTAATTTCTCTACCGAGGAACCTTCCTCTATAGACACCTGAAATTTCTCACAAAAATGCCTCTGTTGTGCTCCTTTTCCCTGACAGGGGTTTGTTCAAATGTTGTCAAATATGAGATTGCAGAGTTCACATATTACGAGACCTTTGCCGACTGCTGAATGTCATTGTAGATTTGTGCGTACATAAAACCTGAATTAGAAGACACATTGCCTTTGTTTTATATATGTGTGCAAAGGAGGAGCAGGTCAAGGATTTAAAACCTATTTCAAAGAAAGAGAGGGACATAAAAGAAAGATAAGTGGCATACAGAGAAGGTGAGTATGATGTAGCAGATTAATTATGTATCTGTAAGGGAAAGAAATGGACTTCTATATTGGTTCAGTCTCAAACTGCAAAATTATTTCTTCCTTTGTGGGGCAGAAATATGCAGAAAAGGTCAAATTGCAAAATCCTATTTTCAAAACAATAAGATACTTGAGTAAGGGCACCGTATGCAGGAGGAGTGCGATCTTCACCGACATCACGCGCTGTAATAGACTGAGTAAGACTCCAGCAGCTCCTTTCATTCTGGTTGGTCTATGACTTTGCCCATGCATGGACATAGTTGCTTGTATGCTATATAACAAATCAGCTACTTGGCAGAGGTTTTCATTTAAAAAGAAACAGGCATGAAATCTTGCAGGCGTTACTGGTATTACCAATGATTGTATGTGCTTTGATATCAGTCACAGACATTCTTCACACACTGGAAAGGAGTGTGTGAGAAAGATCAACCCTTTTCCTCCATTAAGTAACACGTTTAAAATTTTTTTTTTTTTTTTTAATAACAAGTATTCTTGTAGAGCATAGTCTTAATGCCAAATCTAAGTCTAAGGTACCTTGGAAAGCTTTTTCTCTCACTTGGCAGAAATATTTTGGAAGCCCTGTATGGATTCCTTGAGACTTAGATCAACCTGAACCTCTCCAGGAGAAAACACTTATTTTCAACAGAGGCATATAAGAGAGTAGGCCATCTTGGAATATATAACTATCTAATAAGCATCTATTAAGCCCCATAAATAAGTTTAATTTTAATAGCAAAACAATACATATTTTTTACACTTATATGTTCACAAATAAACCTATATTCTCCACAGATTTATGCATAGTAAAAAATGTAATCTGTTTACAAGTATGTTTTGCAAATACAGGCAAAATTCACATTTTCTAGTAGAAAGCGAACTCCAGATCCTTAATCAAATTTGCATGTATTAATAGGAGTTTTAAACAGTGCAACTTTTTAGTGGGATTCAACTTTCTTCTGATTTGCTGTGAAAAAGCACGTATTGCAGTCATGCAACAACATGAGGCACCATTGCAGCAGATCAGGTGGCAGGAAAGTGGCAGAAATGAAGCTGCAGGACAGATCCTTTGAGGTGGAGCCTTCCTCATATCCTAAACAACTTCCTTCACGTTCCCCCAGGCAGCCAGTTCAGCCGTATGTGACCTTATGTCCTTGAGTGGCAGAGACTGGCATAAAACACAGCACTCGACAGTCTCCCTCTAGATTTACTCATATGGACTAAAATCAAAGACATTTACTGCCTTGCACACTAAGTCCATATTTGAGATCAGAGGGGTTTCTTCCTTACATTCTAACTTTTCAGAGGAAATTTATTGTCTTTCTGTGGATATAGTTTCAGCTGTATTTTAGATGTGTATGGAATCTCTTAGTTCACAATATGAACTTGTGTTTTGTTTGTCTGTTTGTTTGTTCTTCTCCTAGCCTTTTAAGAAAATATTTCAAATCAAGGAATGGAATTGGAAAGAAAAAGAAGAAAAATATTTTACTTTAGGAGAGAACATCTCTGCATGTGAATTCCACTGCAGTAAAAACCAAGAAGCATTCTAAATGTAGATTTCGTTTCTGTTGGTATAGTTAGCCTGTATAGTTATGTTAACTGGAACACTGATGTGTTTTCCCAACTTTAAACACATTGAAAACCTCACAGTGCCTGATATTTTACATTAAAAGCTAGATTCTGCAGACAATGAGAAGTCTCATGTGTTTAAACTTAAAGACATACACTTTTCACTGAAATTCTTTGAAAATAATTATTTTGTATGGACTGATTGAGCATCAGGATCTCTATATTCAGTCCTATATTCAGTTCGCTGCATTGAAAAGGGCACTTCAAAGCTTTTCCAAAACTCCCGCTAAAACTATGCACAATCCTTTCCTCACTTTTTTTTTTTTCCTCCCTCAACTCATAACTGTTAAGGAAAACAACTACAATGGAATTCCAGCTTACTGGAAGGTTAAGCTTTTAGGAACTGGAGAGAGGAAACAAAAGGAAGCATAACAATGCTTAAATCACTGTAGAAATTTCTAATTTTCTTTAAAACTCTTATGGTTTCTGAGTACTTAAGGAATAATAACTGTGAGGGTAATTATTATGGCTCCTAGAATACCCACATATTTGTGCTGAAGAAGTAAAGAAGTGGGGTTTTTGGAATTATTTAAAAGAATCCCATGATAAAACTATCATTTTCATCTAGAATGAAAAAGATTCTCCATGTAAGGAGCCATGCTTCTTCTGAGGTTTCATAATCCATAGAAACAAGAATTTCTAACATAGGTAGTAGTTTCCCATCTAAGTACAAGCTCTGTTGAAATTTAGCAGTAGAAAAAAGAATGTGTTCATGTAAGCACCTCTGAGTGACATTTTACCAAGATTCAGTAGAAAACAGTAAATTCACCAGGACCCTGTATGTTGTCTTACCCCCATGCACAACAGAACCCTGGCAGCTCATGGGAGCAGGCCAGGGAACAGCCCAACAGTTTTTCCTGGCTGACATTAGCAGGCAGCCAGCCCGGTGTTCACATTGACTTGCACACAGGCAGGCTTCCCCAGGTGTTTATACAGAGCTCTGAGACATATCTACCAGCAGCTTGCAGAAAGTCAGATTTCAGCAGCCAAAGACACAAGTTGTCCGGAGAAAAAGATGAGGAAAACAAAGAATCCTAGAGCAGCCCACCAGGAATGGAATTAAAGGGGACAACAAGCAGGTATCGCTCCTTTTGAGGGCTACATGAACTGAAAGAGCTAATGGATGACTTTAAGACCTCAGATCAGTTTGCTTGCAGAACAAATAGTGAGGTTTTGAAATCCTATTCAAACGCAGTGAAAAGGCAAAACTTAGGAAACAAAATATCGAAATCAGTCTGAAAAGCCGTACAGAATGTCTCCTTAGGTTGTATGATACCAACTGATTCACATGAAAAAGAACAAACCAAAACAACAACAACAAAAAACTGAATGGGTGGAATAGGAAGACACTTTGTAATAGCAGGTGAGCATTTGCCAATTAACTTACTTGACTGATAACAGGAACGCGCATTCTCCTTCAGTTAATTGGCGCCTGTCTGCTCTCTTTCACATATGAGTAGGTCA
Organism: Patagioenas fasciata; assembly: GCF_037038585.1. Taxonomy (NCBI): domain Eukaryota; kingdom Metazoa; phylum Chordata; class Aves; order Columbiformes; family Columbidae; genus Patagioenas; species Patagioenas fasciata. Next base: position 106,273,459 of record NC_092522.1, read on the forward strand.
GGTTTCTTGTGTGATTTTAGCCACTTAGACAAATCAGGAAAAAAAAATAATTTCTTCCTCTCCAAGACAGGGACATCTAAACATAGTCCTACAGCTTCCTGGGAGTAAACTGGTTTGAGGCCCACCCCCCATCTCAGTGCAATCTCTTTTACTGAAGGAGAAAAAATTAAGCAGGCTGACAGAAATCTCTCAAGAACATCTTTGGGACCCTACAGTCAACTAAAGTATTTATTACTAAGCACACTGCTTCTGAGGAGAGACTGCTTTCACTATATCTTAAAGTGTGAAAGCCTGAAAATGCTGTTTTAGCCTGAGGTACGGTTTTTCCCTCCTCACAGTTCCTGTCAGTTTATGATACACCTTCATGGCCTCTCAGATGCTGTCTCATCTTCTGGCTGAACTTCTCCTCTTAGACCACCTTAATTTTACCTTATTTTTTTTACAAACATTTTAAACTCGAGGACTTCACAAATCCCATACTTTTAATTCTCTCCTTCCCCAAAGAGTCTTCACGTGTTTTAAAATACCTTGAAATAGCTCCCTGACTCAGTACTTGGGCTCCTTTCCCCTTTCTCCTCAGTGCTGCCATGTGGCTGTGGTGCGGTCACCTGTGCCCTCCACAAGAATGAGTGGCAACACTGGGCACCCATCTTTCCAGCTCAGTTTTTCATCACTGCATCAGGAAAAAAAGGTAACACTGGGTTGACTTACAGGTCCGTCTACACCGTATGCTGCGTAGCATGTCTGCAGCCACATGTGGCATGTTAGGGCATGTAGGGCTTGTCCCCATGTCACAGACCAGCACTGTGCTCGGCTGACGGGCAGCAACTAACAGCAGTGGGACAGGACACCTGCTGCACAAGTCTGTCAGCTAGAACAGGCAATCAGAATCTAGGGAAGGTGAAACATGGAGTGAGCGTTTGTACGGAAAGGGCCTGGGACTGTTCATAAACTTGTCTGCTGACAGCCACCTCCTGTGAAGGGCAAAGGTGCTTGGCCCTTGAAGAGGCTCAGAACACTCTGGAGGGTGGGTCATCCCTGGGGATTCCTGTCCTTCCCACTTTCACATTAAACTGACCTTTCAACTCAAGCAGGTGTAAAGTGGAAAGCAAGACCATGGCTGTGAGAAGCAGTTTTCTAACTCGCATCTTAGCTCCAGCTTCTTGTGCTCCTCTGAGGCAGCATGTGGTGCTGGTGAGGAGGCTGAGAGGTACCAGAGGCATGGCAAGGGCATGTCAGGGACCAGGGGAATGGTGAGGGACATGTCAGGGACCAGAGGCATGGTGAGCGTCTACTGGGGAGAGCATGTGGGGGATCAGGCAAATTTCACAACTCCCAAGATATGGTACAACAAAACTGAATAAAAGAGTCACAGAATGGTTGGGGTTGGAAGGGACCTCTGAAGATCATCTAGTCCAACCCATCTGCTAAAGCAGGTTCACCAGAGCAGATTGCACAGGAATGTGTCCAGGTGGGTCTTGAATGTCTCCAGAGAAGGAGACTCCACAACCTCTCTGGGCAGCCTGTTCCAGTGCTCTGGCACCCTCAAAGTAAAGAAGTTTTTATTCATGTTCAGATGTAAACTCCTGCTGCTCCTGAGGGGCCTGTGCCCATTGCCCCTCATCCTATCGTTGGACACTACTGAAAGGGCACAGTGAGGAGCCACCCTTTCCTGTGGGGCTAAGAGAGTGGCCATTCCCACCTTGGGCAGCTCCTTGCTGTGTGTTAGAGGCTCCAACAGTCCTTGAAGGCAGGTCCAGTCTGACAAAGATATGAAATATGAAGAAAGATTTCAAAACTCAAAGGTATGTGACAGCCCAAAGGATTTCTTGGAAAACTGAATGGTAATTTTCAATGTATGGAATTGGTGATGTGGCTGGCTGCAGGTTTACAAGGCACACACAGCTCACACAGGTGATTCCTCCTTTGAATTCTCCCACAGTCAAGGCCATATTTCATGCGTCTGCAGCGGTGCTCTGGAGCCTTCCTGATGTCTCTGACGCCATGTACCAGCAGCAGCTGGTCAGTGCATATTTTAATTTGCTGTGACTGTACCTTGCATGCTGGATTATGTATTATATGGGAGGCCATGGCTCCTACAACACTGGAACTTGGCAAGGATGTATTTCCCACTAGGTCTCAATTTAAAGAGGCCTTCATAACATGCATATGCTCTTGCTGCAGCCTAATGCTGTACATCCTGTACCCACTCATGAGCCCCAGAGCATGTGAGCATCCCTTTCATCTGGCCATGCATCCCACTGCCTGCTACATTGCAGCAGAGGAAAACCAAGGTATTATACTTCATAGTGCATCATTTGAATGCTGCTTTCACATGCTAGAAACATCTTTCTTCATTTCATAAAGAACAACAAATATTTGGAAGGATCCACTGGCAGCTCTGTACTTCACAGAGTAACTTAGATTTCATTTTCCAGTATAAAGGCCTGATTCAAAGCTTTGTGAAGTTCATGACAATCTTGTTTCTAGCAGGCACAGGATGAATTTAGCTCTTAATTTAGCTCACCGACCATCCTGATGTCAGGTCACAGATTCAATTTAGTTTTCCACTTTCCCTAGTTAATCCTTTCATTTGTGAATACTTCCAGTAGTCAGGAGTTAGAGATTTCTGTTCTAAGATTTACTTCAGAGGATTCATATATCTTTAGTCATGTGGTGCACATTTATCCCAGACTTCAGTGATTTCACCTAGTTAACTTCCACTTTCTTGTTGGATTTAGTTACCTCGTTATATTCAAAAGCAGGAATCTTTAGCTGTGGATCATTAAGTTGCACTGAAGTGTAAGTTTTTAATTTGCAATAGTAGGTTATTTATTTAGTCTTGGAAAAAAATCTAACAAAAATGCGTTTTCTGGCCTTTCCCCTGCAGATCCCTGTCATAATTTCTCACTGAGTTATATCAAACTTAATATTACATAAATGTTTTAAAACACTGAGAGAATTGGATTGTTGTGTATTTTGAGGATGCAAAAGGAGGGATACAATAATGATAAGTGGCTAAAATGACTTTGGATGAATGAACCAAAATCCTAAAAGGGTGGTAACTTGGAATGAGAGGCCTTTTTGAATCATTCTCCATCTTGTCATGGACTGATTGAGGAAAAAGGAAACATGAGAGAGTCATGGCTTATGTCATATCTTTTACATTATTTGGAGGATGTTACCTCTCTTTTTGACTCCACTTATCCTTTTGCCTTTTGCATGTGGTAAGGAACGTCATCTGATATGTTTTCTTTTACCTTTGTATGGAGGAAGGGGTAATGAGAAACTAATTATTCAATTATGAGTAAGCAAATAAATAGATAAAACTATGTTTATTAGTCTGATACACTTTGAATATGTGTATATTATTATCTAAGCACACTTACAAACCCATGTGATTTTGTTACTCTTCTTATAGTATGCTAATAGAGATTCAGAGAGTATGTATGTGAATACATGGCACAATGAAGCTCCTACGTCTGCTTGATGCCTAAATAAAAAATACAAATAAATTACTCTCAGCCAAGCCATTTTGTCTGTGTTTGAATACTCATATGGTTGGAGGTTTACTGGGGTTTACTTACTCAGAATGCGAGTCAGATGTTAAATTTAGGTAATGGATAGACAGAATTGGTTAAGTATGAAGCTCCACTCACATGTATAATAACTATTTGGCTTAATTGTTCAACTGTCATTAGTTCTGGCTATTTCTCTCACTATGTGGAAAAAGCCTACCAAAATTTTAATCACAAAGTTAGACTTACCCAGAGTGGACCACTTTCAAAAAATAGCAGTTGCAAAAGAAATGAGTGAAAGGAAATAGTCCTTTTTGAAGTTGGTAACTTTCTGAAAATTAATGAGAGTCTTTCTAACCCTTAATATCTTGATACAATAAATGACTTGTCATTTTCTTTTGTTTTTCCCTTAGATTTCCAGCTGCTAAGAGTAATAGATATCAAATAAAGAAACTTTGGCCACTTTCCTGATCCCTTATATTCAGTGAATCATAGTCAACAATACTAATCAATATGAGGAGGGAGACAAAAAGGAAGCAGAGGAGTAACTGTATCTTGCAGTAAAATCTGGCGGTTATTATGTCCAGGCAGGATATACCAAAGCACTCAAAAAAAGGGAAAGTGACAGTTTTAGCTGCACAGTTTCTAAAGACCATTTGTGTTATGTGGATAGTTTTTATATATATGCCCAAATCAGTATAATCAGTATTTTATACAATCTGTTCACTTGATAGCACTTGACTTACTGCTCTGGTTGTTCTTCCATTCATTGGCACAACCTTTCATCACAAAAGAATAGATGGTGGTCATATCAGCCAAGTGCAGATAATATTTTCATTTTTTGAGGTGGAGAACAGTAGCTTATTATTAGGAAGCAAGATGTTCTGTGAGAAAGACTTTTGGGCACTCAAAGCAACTTCTGAATTTCCCGTTTGGCTCTGGCACTCATCTTTAAATTGCCCTGGCAATGTGAGAAGCCATAAAGGTGGCCTGGTTAGAAGGGGAAAAATACTGAGCAGAAGAAATTGTTTGCTGAAAAATACTGCAAGGGGGAAAGGTCTGCCAGCCTGGGACTGCAAGCCTGGGAACCAGAAACATCCTTGAAAAGTGCAGCTGGCCTCTTTCAAGTGCAGCTGGTATACCTGGAAACCAGAGACATCCTGAGATGCCATGGATAAGCACAAAACCAAGGGACCATAATGGCAATTTATACTCTGAGAAGATGGAAAACCACCTGGAAAAATAAAATTGCTTTGAAAGAACAGAAAACAGCATCATCTATTTGCTGTTACATGTGAAAAATCAAAATCAGCAGCGTCTGTTGCTGGCAGTAGGATGTCCCAAACCCTCTCATTGCTATAAAAAATGACTTAATTGTTATCCAAAATGGATCTTCTCGCTCTCTGAGATCTTCCCAGATGAATTCCATGAGAACTTTCTGTGAGCTCTTGGACTCTGACTGGGGTTACCTGGGTGGCTCCAGACCCTGTGACGTGGATCTTTTTTGAAGAGACTCTCTGCCTGTTTTTTCAGTTCTGTCTGTCCCCCCCTCTTTTGGGGGTGGCTGTGTCCCCCCCTCTGAGATCCTGCCACTCCCCCTTCATTTTGGATAGTGTGGCCTCTTCTGAAATCTGCCTAATTCACTTTGTATCAATATTATATACATTTATAGAACTAATCTACCGTAACTAGATCTGCTGCCATATTGTTGACATGTTTTCTTCACTAACGCTAAGTTGTAGTGACCCGTAGCAGTATATAGCTACTTGGTTGTTGCTGTTATTTGTTGTACTGCAATACTGATTGATGCTATTATTAATTGACAACATACTATTGATTGGTACTGTATTACTGATTGCTGATAGCAATTTGTGATAGCTTGGTATATAATATATATTCCTATTAACTTTATTAATTATATGTATATTTGCTAGTGATGATTTTTGTGGTAATCTGTAATAAAATAGAGAAATTTAGAGGATAAGGCTGTGTTCTTGTGTATTACAGAATGCCATGAACCCGCAGTTACCATCTCTACACACCCCAAGGCCAGGGAACCCTTTAGGTTGTCACACTTGGGCAAAATCACTTCACCTGTTATGCTCTTTCCCTCTTTCTATAAAATTGCTCGAGGTAAAACTGTGTAGACTTCTAGCATTCTGCCTTAATCTTCCTTTCCCCTCAAGTGAACTGCTTCAATTCTATTTTTTCTAACTTTCTTTTCTAGACAAATTTATAAGCAATGGATGTTTTATACATCATGTAACACAGAAATACCAAAATTAAAAAAAAAAATAATGTGCAACTGCTTGCTTGAGAAATACAGAAATGGCATTTTTTCAAAACTCCCTTTTTGCTGGCAAGAGTTTCACAAAATGGTAAGTTTGTCTTGCTGTACCATGAGGATGGGAGGAAAATTTTTATGATCTTACCTATAGTGAAGGGAGGAGAGGGGGAGGGGGAGGGGGAGGGGGAGGGGGAGGGGGAGGGGGAGGGGGAGGGGGAGGGGGAGGGGGAGGGAGAGGGAGAGGGAGAGGGAGAGGGAGAGGGAGAGGGAGAGGGAGAGGGAGAGGGAGAGGAGAGGAGAGGAGAGGAGAGGAGAGGAGAGGAGAGGAGAGGAGAGGAGAGGAGAGAAGGACAGTCAATCCAAGACTTTATATTTTATGTAGTTTCTCTTGCCTTTACATAGAAAAATGGAAATATTTCACATGCAGAGACTTCAGATGTCTCTCCTATGAAACTGAAACATGCATTAACATTTTTGTCTACCATAAGTATGTTAATCATATAGAATAACTTACTACATATATAATTTTTATTTCCCAAGAGAGGAAATAGACCAACAAATACAACATCTCTATTAACTATTGATTAAAAAAAAAGGATAATATTTACTGTAATGAAGAAAATATTTCTAAGGAAGCTAATAGTGTGATAGAATGAAATTATACAAAGAAGTTTAAACAGACAAGAAACATGTTAAGTCATTCTCTTCTGAATACTGAGAAAAATTCTCAATGCTGAGAAGAAAGTATCTAAGGATTCAGAATAGGAAAAAAAAACAATCTAAATAATTAATTTATGAATGGTGAATTAAATTTCAGTTCAGTGAGTGCTTATGTTGTTGTAAGAACAAATCCACATGTGAAATTCTGTGAGCAGAACTTTTTAGTCTTCAAATAAATTAAAATAATTTAAAGACAAAAGGTGCTTTGTAGAAATTCCATGAACTCAATAAAGACAAATGTGAGTGGTTTTAGCAAGAGTAACAGTTACATTTTAATTCTAATAGCTTTTTATTACCAAATATTTTTTTCTGCTTTTTCTGTTCTAATGATATTGACCAGATAACCATGATTTCTTTTGAAGGAAATAGAATTGTGCTAATGATTTATCAGAATAACAATATTCAAAGGTCATATATTTATCATATTAAAAGGAAGTATGGTAGTTTTGTTAATGACTTGCATCCTCATTAAGTATGGAAAAGAATTCATTTTCTTATTCAGAAACCTCTTTGCTACACAGGTTCTCTTAAAGTTAATTCTTGTATAAATCAGGTTAATAAAAATAATGGTGCTGGTGATGTTTTGTTTCCTCAAATTTCAGGAATAATGTGGTCCAGAAGATGCTGCACTAGCTGGAGAGACGTTTCCACACGGATTCTGTTATGGGCTTGCTACAGAAAATTTCCTTGTTGTTGTTTCCCCTCCTTCTGTTGTTCAATATTTCAAGCACCTTGGTGCAGATGCATTCTATTGTTTCTGTAATGTCTGGCAAAATTAGGACTTCATGTTATTTTGCAGCTGTAGGATAATTTTAAAGCTAAATATCACAAATCACATAGAGGTAAGATATCATATATTTTAAAATTTATTATAGCATACTAATGCAAAAGCTTATATAAGCATGAGGTGACGTATGTTGTATGAACCATTAATTAAATATTCTTCATGGATTCAGTACATACCTATGGAATTTGCAAGTCAGTGTGTTTGTGTGAAAAAAAGTACAGAATCAAAGAAGCTGTAGAGCAACGACTGGGATCCAGAGGACACAATAGAGCTTTAAATGGCCATCAGAAGAAGCAGGAAGACATTGAAAATAAATGGAATGAATGTATCAGTGAAGATTTTAGAAGGTAATATGTGTGCATAACCAGTGTGAGAAAAGTTTTTTCTTTTGATAACCGCACTAGATTTGGCACTTTGTTTTTCATTAGTGTTTTGTTGTAAAGAATTTCCTTATTGCATTAGGGATGTAATCTTAAAGGCTAATTCAAGCTACGGTGAGGCCTTCTGAGGCTCTATTGACAAGTGGTTCTTCTGAAGAGCAGTTCAGAGCCTAATTCATGTGCTTTGAATTAGTTTACTGAAAGAGCCTTCCCCTCTCCATTGACTGTCTCCCCTGGAAAAAAGCAAGTTAGACAGACCTCTGCAGTATAAGCTTAACCTTCAGTGAATAAGTGGAAAACTGTGTTAACATTCAGACTACAATTCAGAAGAACTCTTTTTAGGTCACATTATTAATGAACATTTTTACTGAGTTTTCACAGATTGATAACAGATAGAGTAAGATATACTCTTGGAATCAGCCATCTCCCACCCCCTGCAAGTGGGATACAGATCTTACAGACAGTAATATCTGGCCTCCAATCTTGTGTCTTTTGCTTCAGTCTTTTTTATTTTTCAGCAGAGTCTGAAGCACATGAGTGGTATTGATTGCTATCTGCCATGCAATTGCACTGGTCCTAATAGCAACTAGCAAATGCCATTTCCTGATCATAGTCTTTCCACTGACACTCCATTCACAAAAAGCTATCCAATAGGAGTTTCTTGGAATCATAAACAGATTTAAGGGGAACTTATATAACAAAGGAAAATAAATGAAAATCGTGTAGTTATTCTAATCTTGTATGACTACCTCACCTGCTAAAAGCTTCAAAACAAAGCAATGGGGGACATGGCAGTGTCTTGCTGGATAAGACCTTGCCACGTGGGAAGGGACGTTTTATCAGCTGAGAGTACTTTGTCCAGGAATCTCTTGAAGATAAAGCATTAGTCTCAATTGCAATTATGTAATTAAAATTATGTTACCTTAGTTTTAAGTACTTTTATCTACTAACAACAAACTTGGAACACATCCAGACACTTGGTTGGGCATGTACTTCCAATGATTATAAGCCTTTGAGTGACACCACATACATGTAAATATATTCATGTCTATTGTGGTGATATATAGGTCGTGGATGGGAATACAGGGATTGTTTAACGTCTTGCATACAGATGGCTGATTGGGGAATTTATTAACATGAGTTTTTTCAGTTAGTTCATTCGCTGTACAAGAAATGACTCAGCCATGGAACTGGGATTCAAATAATATTTTAATTCCAGAGAGAACTTTTAAGATACCTAGTTAGCTTGCTTCAGACTGTACATGGAACTGAGATATTGTTTCCTGTCTTCAGTCAACAGTTGATGCCATCATTAAGATCACATTGTTCCACTTTCAGAAGAGCACTTGGAAAGTCCTTCACAAGAAGCTTCGAATCTGAACTAAAATCTCTTCTGTTATGAATCCTGACAGAAAAGCCTTGATAACTGTTAGAGAGCAGATGCGATAAGCTCCATTTTTCTAACCCATACCATCTTATTAATGCTGATTACCTAGCTGTCCATAGTTAAACCTGTAAGCTTTCTGTTCCGTGTTTGCATCATTCCCAGTTCAACACTACCCTCACTTGTGGCTGGAATTCTTTTGCACCATGACAGTACAAATGAATTTTAGAGCAACTGAACTTGCAAGATAAACAAAAATGGCCAGACACAGCCAAACAAATAACAAAATAATATTCTGCATATCCTCTCACAAATTGACAAAAACATTTAGCCTAACTGTATGACAGGACCACAGAGTTTTTACAGTTATATTGCTTAATATGTGTTTCTAGTCCTTGCAGGTCTGCTTAAGAAACTGTCCTTAGCTATGATTTTGACACTAATATAACAATATTTATTATAATAATGCTAATTGATATAGTAGTAATGACCTTGATTAAACAACTTATGCTGGTATGCCTAACTTGTAAGATAAAGATTGTTGGTACAAACCAATGTACACTCCCCTTGGCAGTGCAGCGTGGCTAACCAGCTTTGCGGCAAATCAAACCAGAAGGTGGCTAATATTTTCACCTTATTGTAATGATAAAAAAGCAGGTGTTGACCCATAACACGGCATAGGCTATTTATGTCTTCATCTGTCAGGAGCTTTCCACACAATGGAGAAAATGATATTGCTTGAAAATAGTAGGAAGGTAAAAAAAAGCTTGAGCAGGGAAAGGTAGGGAAAGAATGCTTCTTGTTAGGCTGGATCTTTAATCTCTGAAGTCACATACAGCCTGTAATTTAGTCAGCAACTTGTTGGACAGAAGTATGCTTAGAAGTTGAACATAAACTGATCAATACACAGGCATTTCATTTGAGTCTGTCCTGTGGATGATAACTTCAGCATTCCTGTAACAGTTAGATTTGATACTGGTTTTCTCTCTCTCCTCCTTTTATTATCACTAGCTAAATTTAGATCCTGGGTTTCACTACAGGATAAAGGGAGAAGCAACAACTGATTCTAAAAAATCCACATAGAAATAAATAAAGTTATCCTGAGACAGAACTGCACTCCAGTAATCTGAGTGCGTGGATAACAACAGCTGTTGGGCCATAACTGTGCATATGTTTCTCAGCAATGGAAATCCCCAGTTTGCATAATACCTGTTTACAAATAAATGTATCATTACAATAATTTGCAAAACTCTTATGTACACATTTGTTTTTAGTGAGGTATGCTTTTTATATTTTGTAATTAGAATCCAAATATAATACTAGGTATTTGGTGAACACAGTAGCTATTATTCTCTTCAGATATACCCATCTATCCAACAGAAATAAATTTCCTTTATTGCTTTGTGTATACTCACAAGCATCTTCCATCTCCTTAAACTTTTGTTCCTAAATAAAATTAAGATTCTCCAGTGAAAATGGTGTAAGCAATTTCACTTGTATTAAGTTCTATTATACTTTAAAATCCTGTCTTCGGATTTCAGTACTGAAAGCACTGATTGGGGAACCATGTCAAATATCTGTCACAAATTAACTTTTACATAACTTTCGGTGGAAGTGGAGCTTGGAAAGAGTCCATACATTTATATTTGTTTAAGGGAGAATTGGTTAGAATACAACCAAACCATTAAAAACCATTCTCAGCTGACAGAGTCCTCAAGGTGCCTAATAGAGCAGCCCAGATGAGGTGTGGCATTAAGCACATTCTCAACTATTTTCATTTTCTTAGAGGGTCTTTTTGGTCTAAAAGAAGAGCTTCTATTTGTATGAGCCATTAACCACGATGTGTACTAGAATTTCTTGCATAACCTTTTATTTGCTTCAAAATTGGTTTGCTCTGCAGACAAAACTGAAATCAAAATTTATAACCAGCAGACTTTATATATACAGCTTACACCAAATGTGTTATATAACAAACATATGTCTCAAAAATAAATCATATAAGATAAAAAGCAAATTAAGTCATTGTCCTTAGCTTTCCATCACCTGCTTCTTGTAGCTATGTTGTTGCACTCTAAGTTTTTTTGTCTGGAATTTCCTCTTTCAGTTCTCTTTTAGCTGCAGACATAGCCAGAACATCTCATCCATGCCTTTAACAACTTTTAGCTCACACACTCCAAATAATTCCTGACTGATAGAAAGAATCCATTAGTTCTAGATAGATAGCATGCAGGTGAGCACAAATGAAAGTATGTGTGAAATATGGGCTGCAGTGGGACAGCCAGCCCCACCAGGATCTGCACCACAGGCTGTAAGGGAATCTCTGTTTTGGTGCTTGGAGCAGCTCCTACCCTCCTGCACTGACCTGGATATCTGCAGAGTTGTATCTCTCACGTATTCTCACTCTTCTGTCCAACTGGAGTTGCACATGTTTTTCCTCCCTTCTTAACCATGTTTCCCCAGAGGTGCTACCATCATCATTGATGGGCTTGGTCTTGGTCAGTGGAGGGTTTGTCTTGGAGCCATCTGGCATTGGCTCTGTTGGACATCGGGGAAGCTTCTGGCAGCTTCTCACAGAAGTCACCCCTGTACATCTCTGCTACCAAACCCTTCCCATGCAAACCCAATACAGTGAAGCAGATGACCTCACCTTCCACACACCTTTACATCTCTGACCACTAAATCAAGAATAGAAAAACTGTGTTTGAAAGGAATTCTAAAAAGCTGAAAGTAACTGCTGAAGTAATACTAGCATATCTGTGTAGTTATGGATCAAGTCTGCTTCATCATGGGCTAAAGTATAAGGACTGCTGACCACTTTTGCACCACTTGAACCAAAGGAAAACACCCTAGATTTCTCTAGAAAAATGGGGCAAACTTTCCTAAAAACACCTCTTTTTTTTTTTTTTTTAAATAGAAAAAAAAATCTTACAAGGTCCACATCAATGACGCAAGATTTTGAAAAAAAAATTATTTTGTGAAAATTGTGGTTATAATCAGACAAAATGAGATGAGGAGGTAGTTTGTTGCTTTGCCCATGACTGACATAGAACAGCTGGGAAACTAGAGACTGGAAATGTTCATTAAACAAAGCAGTTCTTTTTTCCCAAGTGCCTACGCTTTATCTTGCCATAATCTTACCATTGGCTGTTTCTATTGCTCACTTCAATATTTTCTACCTCATTATTTAAATCACCAAAAAATAATGAAGATACAGCATCTAGAGTGATCACAAGAGAGGCAGGTAGTCAGAAGGTAAGCTGTCTTAAAACCCAGATAGATGCACAGACCACGAGCCTGTATGGAAATTTCAGGAGCCTTTTGTATTACCAGGGCCAGCTCAGGCCTCAGCTGCCCAGTTCTCTCTCAGAAAGAACAATTTGGATAGCACAGCTCTCTGTGAAACTGGAAACTTGTCCTTTGAGAACCAGCAGAAGAGTTGAAATGGAACAAGAACAAACTTTCGCACTTCTCTGGCTCTTGGAAAGGTGCTGTGATGGGGAAGTGCTGGGGCACTACATAACTGTGGTTTGAGAAGCCAAACAGGCCAACCAGCAGAGTTAGTTCTGCCTTATTGCATGGACGGTGGGAAAACTCAAGGTTAAGTCAAATTCCAGCCACACTAATAACTAATAAAATGAATGGTATATGATAAGCCTGCAACCTGTCTTATTTTTCGTAGACCAAATCTATTAGTGTAAATGTTTACTCATATGTTCCATGTTCAGGTGTTGGTTTTTTTTTTTTGTTTGTTTGTTTTTTTATTTAGTACACCAGAGTGCAATGTAGATTCTGAATAATAAAACTCTTATTTGAATGTGGAAAAACTACTTTCCTGTCTGTCTCCCTCCCTCTCTCTCTCCCTCTTTTCACCCTGAAACCTTCAAAGAAAGCTGCAATTCCAGATCTCAAATGCCCCTATTGTCTATAGAGCATGAAAAAGTTGATCTCTGCAAAATTCCTTTCTGTTTGAATCCTCACTCTGGGGTGGAATTGGAAATAACAGGCTGTGCTCAAGCAGTAGCCATTCTGCAAGGGAAAGCATGCTGTTCATAGGACTCAAACCTGTTCTCAAGCATAAAAGATAGTTGTATAAAATATTGGTTTCTAAAGTGTCCTGTTTACAATTTTATCACCAGCCCCACCAGGTAATCAGTTTGCTCATGAACTAGTTGACCACTAAATATGAATTCCCATGTAAAGGCACAGTTTTACATTTTTATGCCTGGTTCAGTTATAATCAGTGCATAAATAGAAAATGGTTTGAAGTTGTTCACATACAAAAGACTGCTGCAGATTCTGGCAGACACATTCTCCATGCACCACACCATGTACAGAAATGTGTTTAGCAGTCCCCAAAAGGCAATAGTTAGTGTAACCACTCAGTCAAGACAAGAAATATGGAGGTTAAAATAAGCTACTTGAATCACTGTAACAGCAAGAGGAAGCTTGCAGCTCCATACCACACAATGCAAAAGCAATCATAAAAGAGCTGCTTTTTTTTTTTTTTCCCCAGCCTGCTGCAATACAGCAAACAAGTCCCAAAATGTCTGTAAATAGCATTTCTCTCACACTGAGACTGATTTTTCCAGTCATAGAAATATTTGAAGTTTTAAAGGTGAGACAGTTGTAGATGTAGAATCTGTAAAAGTCAAATGAAGAGAGGACATGGTAACTACAGATGTGGAGAAAACAGTTTATAGTCAAAAGTAATATTCCTGGCATGTGTTTCAGATGTTAGACTGAGAAGGAAACTTTACTGTGTATGTTGTTATCCTCTACTGCTGACATGAAACTTTAGATACTCCTATAGCCTCCATGTAACCAGATTTTTTTGACTCCTGAATACAGGAACCGCAATGTTATCATTGAACTATTCAAATAATAGCATGTTGAACTTTGGGGAGAAAAAGATTCTTCATTCCTTATCTTTCTGTGTTTTGAACATGGTATGTCCTTTTTGGGACAAAAGGCTTGTGTATATGTGTCTGCATACGAAAATCTTACCTCTGTTTTTGTTTTGTTGTGTGGCCTGGTGTAGATCCCATACTTCGGGAGGGACTGAAATTCTGGGCCTACTACTGAGTGGGAGCCTTGTTCTTCAGTACATTCAGGACATCACTCTGGGTCTCATATTCTGAAGCTGTGGAACGAAAACATGGATATAGCAAGTCTTTGCCTCCTTCACAAGAATATTGGAAATTGAAGTGTGAGTAGGTTCACTTCAGAAAAATTAATGAGTTCTGTTAGTTAACTTCATTTTGTAAATGTACAGAATTCTAAAAAAAAAAAATCCAAACAAACCAAAGTATCTTTTTTTTTCATCATGAGAATTACCTGAACAAAACGAGCCTTTCTATCTCTACCTCTAGTCTCAGTTTTTTCAGTAGTTAAATCCCTACTGATAAGCTTAGTGTAGCCAGATGGATTAGCTTCTCTCATAATATATGTACACTGCAATTTTGCACACAGTCTCTGAAAAAAAAAATTACTTTAGTGAGGCCTGAGTCAACATCATTTCAGGGACTAACTAAAGTTAACTTTTCATTCCTTTTAGGGATAGTGGAATACTTTGGACTGAGTGTTCTTTAGATTATTATAATTATAATTATTATTATCATCATCATCATCATCATAATTATCATCATCATCATCATCATCATCATCATCACCATGATCATCAGAATCATTATTTGAAATTACCCGGGTTTTATGAAAAAGTTCATTTTTCAAAAGCTCAAAATCTTTTACTGAAACAAATATTTTTTTCCCAAATATTTTTTTAAACTTACGTATTTATTTATTTATGAGAAGATGGTGATGAAAACAAATGTTGCAAATACTTTATCTAATGGGGAAAGTATAGTCATTTATGAACTATGTTCCCAAACCAGAATACATCTTTAGAAATGCACCAGTAAAAACAAAATACTATGATGAAACATAGAAGAGTAGAGACAAGGATGAATCACAGAATCGCAGAATGTTAGGGATTGGAAGGGACCTCAAAAGATCATCCAGTCCAATCCCCCTGCTGGAGCAGGGACACCTAGATGAGGTTACACAGAAATGTGTCCAGGCGGGTTTTGAATGTCTCCAGACAAGGAGACTCCACAGCCCCCCTGGGCAGCCTGTTCCAGTGTTCTGTCACCCTCACTGAGAAGAAATTTCTTCTCAAATTTAAGTGGAACCTCATGTGTTCCAGTTTGAACCCATTACCCTTGTCCTACTGTTGGTTGTCACCGAGAAGAGCCTGACTCCTCCCTCGTGGCACTCACCCTTTATGTATTTGTAAACATTAATAAGGTCATCCCTCAGTCTCCTCTTCTCCAAGCTAAAGAGCCCCAGCTCCCTCAGCCTTTCCTCCTAAGGGAGATGTTCCACTCCCTTAATCATCTTCGTTGCCCTGTGCTGGACTCTCTCCAGCAGTTCCCTGTCCTTCTTGAACTGAGGGGCCCAGAACTGGACACAATATTCCAGGTGTGGTCTCACCAGGGCAGAGTAGAGGGGAAGGAGAACCTCTCTCCACCTACTAACCACCCCCCTTCTAATACACCCCAGGATGCCATTGGCCTTCCTGGCAGAAGGACACAGTGCTGGCTCATGGTCATACTACTGTCCACCAGGACCCCCAGGTCCCTTTCCCTACACTGCTCTCTAATAGGTCATTCCCCAACTTATACTGGAACCTGGAGTTGTTCCTACCCAGATGCAAGACTCCACACTTTCCCTTGTTATATTTAATAAAATTTTTCCCTGCCCAACTCTCCAGCCTGTCCAGGTCCTGCTGGATGGCAGCACAGCCTTCTGGCGTGTCAGCCACTCCTCCCAGCTTGGTGTCATCAGCAAACTTGCTGATAGTATGCTCTATTCCCTCATCCAAGTCATTGATGAATATATTGGATACTGCTGGCCCCAGTACTGACCCTTGAGGCACTCTACTAGATACAGGCCTCCAACCGGGCTCTACCCCATTGACCACGACTCTCTGGCTTCTTTCCCTCAGCCAGTTCGCAGTCCACCTCGCTACTTGGTCGTCCAGACCGCACTCCCTCAGTTTAGTTGTAAGGATGCTGTGGGAGACTGTGTCAAATGCCTTACTGAAGTCAAGGTAGACCACATCCACCCCTCTGCCATCATCTATACACCTCGTTATGTCCTCATAAAAGGCTATGAGGTTGGTCAAGCACAACTTCCCCTTGGTGAAACCATGCTGACTGCCCCTAATGACCCTCTTATCCTAGATATGCCTTGAGATAGCACCAAGGATATGTTGTTCCATCACTTTCCCAGGGATGGAGGTGAGGCTGCCCGATCTATAGTTACTCCTTCCTGCCCCTTCTGAAGACTGGAGTGATACAAATAGAAAGAATGGAAATAGAAAGATCTAACGAGGAGCTTGCACAATCCAAATGCTAATGTTTGAGGTTTTATCACAGTTAAGGGTGTTTCTCCCTGCTTTTTTCTAACCACATTAACTTATGTGGCTAGTAGTCATGTATACATGGCTTTTTGTTCTGTATTGATAATAGCTTCTTCTTTGGGTCATACTTCTATAATATATGTTAAAAATCATGGAGTGAACTGTACCTGGAAGAAGGTAAGTACAGTAGTTTTCTGTTCTCTTCAGCATGGTGAGTGTCCTGTCCTCTTTAGTGGAACATTTAAAAGGGTATTAAGACAAGAAACTGATACATTTCTAAGTCCAAGATCACCATGAAGCTAGAATGCTAGAACAGTCAAAGGATATATCCTTCTGAATATTTTTAACAGTTAAAATTAACCACTCTTCTTCATATTTTCACACTTTAAAAATGTTGGCACATTCCAGGGAAGATAGGAAGCAAGTTGCATAGGACATCTCAGGAAAACTCATAGCAGAGGAATTGTGGGGTTGTTAAAACATAATAAGGAAAATCAGAGCAGGAAAAGAGGATTCCAGAATGAAGAACAATGATAAAAAGGGCCAAATAATACAAGATCATGGTACAGTTTTGGGAAAATCTCATTTAGAAAAAACATCTGGAGACATTCAGAAATGTTGGGGAAGTACAATGAAGTACAGATTTCTAAAAAACATGTATGAGAAGCTGTAACACATTGTGGAGAAAAGAGAGG
Source organism: Patagioenas fasciata (assembly GCF_037038585.1). Classification (NCBI taxonomy): domain Eukaryota; kingdom Metazoa; phylum Chordata; class Aves; order Columbiformes; family Columbidae; genus Patagioenas; species Patagioenas fasciata. The sequence continues at coordinate 106,290,650 of NC_092522.1, forward strand.
AAGAAAACTTCTGTTTCTTTTTTCCATTTAGATGAGCATAGCTGCTGTTCAATGGTTCACAAAACATCTAGTACTCAAACTGAGATTACAGAAAAATGACCTTGTAATGTCAGAAAATGAAAAGGATAGGTAACAAAGAAATAGATAATAACAATAAATATTTGGAAATAATTGGCTCCCTCTGTTAATCCCTGCTGTATCATCTACTAATACTTTTTCTCATCCACATTTCAAGAACTCTTACAACCTCCTTCCCAAAAGTCTACATTTCATGTTTTAAAAGACATGCATTTTTCACTCTCTTTTTAACACTTAATTTAACCTCAACTTTTCATTGTACTTTTGTAGATTATGTTCAAAATTCCTCCTTCCTACTTACTGTCTTCTTTTCAAAATCTTACGATTTTTTTGTTATACCCCTGTGTCAGTGATTGATTGAAACTTTTTGAAGAAAGTTAGCAAAAGCTTTTCCTGAGGATAAGTGTGAGAAACAGTTATGGTGGTGTTTGTAGCAAGATATTGCAGCAAAACAAACCATTGCCCAAACATGAGTTTCATCAGAAGCAGATTTGTGTCATGCTATATTGATATTCATTGCAAAGGCATGGAGTTAGTGCTATTTGGCTTGGTTTCCCAAAGGTATATAGAAAACCTGAACAACATGGGAGTGGGACACAGAAAAAAAAACAGAAGGACCATTTTGATTGGAATGTGGCAGAAAGAAGGTTGAGAGGTCTGGAAAAAGAAATTGCTCCCGGTTTCATTCCCATTGTTTTTAGTGTCATGAGGGAAATGCTATTTCACAGTTTCTCCTTATAAAACCACCTGTAAAATTAAAGTACTGGATAACTATTCAGGTTAGAAGTAGGAACATTTCTTTTGGTCACTGTTTTTTTAGGACACAACAATCCAATTACTTTTGTATTTATTGTGTTATGCTTTAGTTTCTCCACTGCCTTGCCTATTGTTCTCTAAACACTTCATAGATTTCTGGCATTTCTTGGTGCCCACTGCCTCAGAACTCACCTCAGTGATCCCACTTACTATTTACAGAGAGTATCAGCTTCTGGATATGATGCTACATATGGAGTCTGAAACCCCAGTTATTGTGTTAAATTTATCATGTATGGCTGTCCTTATATTTCATTCAATATTATTGTTTTGTAGCTACAGTGGGTCAATTTGAGAAAGACATCCACTTGGAAACTAATATTTGTATTTTAGTATACACTTTCCTATTTTCAAAAGTTTACATTTGTGATATATACTAGTGAACCAAAGGGGACTATTGGATCACCTAGCCTGATCTCCAGTACCACGCAAGACATTTTACTCAGCTGCACAACCTGAAGTCCACTAGCTTGCTTCTAAATTTGGATGCACTTCTTCTAAAGTCTGTATTGATTTGGGGCATGAAGAGGTGGAGAATTCAACATATGCCTTAGTATCTTTGCAAAAGTTGAGCATGTTCCTTTTGAAATTTATTTTATTTGGATTTCTCTTGCTCAACTTTTAGCCATTGACTGTTATAATGATTTCCTCTGCTTGCTAAAAAGCCCCTTTGCATACAGTAAACTCAGAAAAATATTTCTTGGTAGGCTAAATCTGTGGAGCTCTTTAAGACTAAATGTAAAGGATCAGACTTCTGATCATTCTTTTTGTTCTGTTTTTCATTCCCTTTCCCACTGTTCTGAGCTCTTTTTTTTTAAGCAAAAAGTAAGCAGTTCAAATTTTGGTTCTGAGTAAGTACACATTTACCGCTAAATTGCCATTAGCTACACTAAATCAATGTGGTTTTGTGCTAAAATTTGTCGACGTATTCCTACTTATTGTTACCTTATATTCACAGAAGATCTTTGCATAGCTAGTTTTTGGGCGTTCCTGTCCAAGATTATTCAAATTCAGATTTCAAGAATTAATAAAACAATATCTGTAACATTGTCTCATTCCATTTGTGTTTTCTGCTACCTAGCCATTATCTCTTGCATTACAATTTTAGTTCTTAAATTCTGATTTGGTACAGCACTTTGCAAATATTAAGTTCATGGTGAGAGTTCCTCCATAATACAGTAATATGTGAAGTATATGTAATAGAACATCTTCAATATGCAGGGTATATACGTTGCATTGACCGTTACTGATTTGGCAGTTCTGTTGAACAGCTGCAGCCAGAGGCCAGATATGCCAGATGAGAGGGAAAGAATCTCAGCTGGTGCAAATAATGACAGTTTCATTGTCCGTAAGATGGCCAGGACGGTGGAGCAACTGACTGCAAGAACCTGAATCCCTGAATTATTCTGATCTCAGGAGCTTCAAGTCTCTGTGAAAGGACAATATTATTATTCCTGAATGACAGTGTCAGGTGGATCCAATTTGCTCCAATCAGGCTAGGAGATGTGTTACAGACCCTCTGAAAATAAGGTCATGGACAGAAAGATTCTGTGGACAAGACCTGAGGAACAAGATTTGGGTGTAAATAAATGATATTATTTTTACTTATAAATGATAGATATTTCCTGCAAATAGAGAAGTGCAGGTTCTTGATGAATTTACTTTATTTAGAATTTTGTGGGGACAGAGATTTTCTGCAATGAATTGTTCTTACTTTTTAATCCTGTAGTTTTTATTTTATTTATTTATTCAATACATAGAACCACTTATTTTACTAGGAAACTAGTCTTGCAATATGACAGTTGTGTCACTTTTTATTTCACTGAAGAGCAATACCATGTTTGCTCATCTGATTCCTCTGATATTTCCACTGTTTCCTATGCCTGGATGAATTATTTAGCCAGATCTCTTCTTACAAAAAAAAATTGTATTGCATTGACGCTTGATATTTTGTTATTGGTTAATCCAAGTAGTCTTTCTTCTTTTTTTTATGAATAGCTATAGTTGTAAAAATCTTCCTTTCTTTTGATTGTACTTCCCTCTATTATTGTTCTTTACAATGGTTTCCTGTGGGCTATGTCTTGCAGGAGCCCTAACATGCGAATTGGACAGTACATTACAAAGAATAACAGTGTTGGAGAATGCTGAGGAGAGAAGATCAAGACAGAGTAAAATGATTTTTTTTTTTTTTTTTTTAGTTTTACTGCAAAGTTTTAACATGTATTATGTGTTTAGAAAGCTCAAATCAGCAAATATTTTTATGGAATCTTATCTGAATCGTACGAAACGTCTGCACACAGCACTTCTCAGCTCTGTGTTGTTCACTAAAAGCAAGCAATTTATAATTATATCTTAATGTAGTTGAATATTCCACTTTACCTGTTAGTGTACTTGCGGTGGCTTGGGCAGCTGTCTGCCAGACATCCACCCAACTGCTCTTTCACTCCTCTTCCTCAACAGGACAGGGGAAGAAAATAAAAGGGAAGGGCTTACAGGCTGAGAAGGAGACAGGGACATCACTTACCAGTTACCTTCATGGGCAAAAGAGACTTGACTTTGTGAAAATTAATGTAATTTCTTGCCAATTAAAATAGACATGGATAATCAGAAACAAAGACAGACTAAAACAAGACCTTCCTCCTGCCTTCTTTCTTCCTGTATGCTCAACTCTACTCCTTCATTGCCAACTCCTCCACCTCCCCCGCCCTGTGTAGCAGAGGGATGGGGAATGGGAGTTTATTAAGATTACTTAGTTAATATTATGGGGCTTTTTTTGCTTTTCTGTTTCTGCAGCCTTTTTAATCTCGTGTTCTTATGCCAAGGAATGTTTTATGTGGAAGCTTTAAGAGTTTTTGTGGACAAATCACAGCCACTTTGTACATTAAGCAAAGCAGACCATGAAACTATTCCATCACTTTAGGTATCTCAGCAGCCTCTACAGGTCACTCCCTGCTTTGCTGACGTCTTATTGCCTCACCAATACAATCAGTATAAGGGATCATGCCCATTACAAAAACAATTTCTTGAAAGAAGAACCTTTCTACAAAAGGAAGTGTCTTCTTTCCTGATACTGGTTCTGAGCTACCATCACAAGGGTAGTTAGGATACCACAGAGCATGCATAGGTCTTTTGAATGCCTTCATTTAGAAGATAAAAAAGCAGTTAATTGCATTCTGAAGTAGTTTGTCTCTGATTCACTACAGACCTGGCTCCTAAAGTGCTAACTCTTAATGACACAAAGTGACAAGATATCATGTTCAACCTTGAACCTCATTTCAGAGCTGCTTCTGAACTTCATACTACTGTTTTGAGCACATAGATTTCCCTCTGAACATGTGATAGGCCAGACTGGGTTTCCAGTGCCTTGGTTTACTAGAGTATTAATATAATGTCATATTAGAACAGATTTGTGAGTCCTCATTTCAGCTAACACAGTGTTAATCATGACTGGGTAATCAGTACAGAGGGAGGAGATGCACACCTAGCATGAGACAGCCAGTTGAGATTAAATACTATGGAAGCTACAGGGTTAATTGCAATCAGCTCTCATCTTGATAGTAAAATCAACTTGTTCCTGTTGACACTGATTTCAAAAGTCTGATAATTAACATGGCTCCCTTTTTTTCCCCTGTAACCTACTTTTCTAGTGAAAACATTTCCAAATAGAAGCTAGAGGCTGTGACAAAGAGTTCTGAGGGAAATAGCCACTGGATTAAAATTCACCTTTATGTAAATAAACCTAATCCTGGGAGAATTACATTTTGTATCTAAGTGTATTGCCTTTTTATTTTTTTTTTTTCACCAGAGCATTATTGAAGGTCTACATTATTTAGATAGCAAGCAGCTTTCTGTTTTGACTGACTTAACTGAGACTACTTCTGTCTGTGACAGGTACGCTGCTGTGAGACGGAGGAGGAGATGTCAACCAAATGTATAGTCAGGATGGAAGGGTACCTATATTCTGTTTTGTTCACTATCACAGTATCACAGTATCACAGTATGTTTGGGATTGGAAGGGACCTCAAAAGATCATCTAGTGATGGTCTTAAGGGGGCAAAATCCTTCATGTCCAATCCCTGCCTTCTCTGCACATCTGACACATGTCATTTCACTGAATAGATAACAGAAAACACGCATTTTGTGGTAACATTTGTTGCACCATAGGCACAGTGCTCTTTTGAGAGCAAGACAAATAGCTGTGCGGACATGTACTGTTAGGAAAATGGCTTTCAGTCAAAGTCAAGATGTATTAATTTGGGGAACATTTCGTGAACCACTTCTATTTGAAGTCAGAATTGTGAACAAATACTACTGGAATATTATACGAATACTATGTGTTTACACAATATTATACCTGACCCAACCAGCTCTTCTAGGGTCCATGTTTGCCCCCAATCCACATGAGCACAGCTATAGTCCCACCATAGGAACAGTGGCCTCCACTGTTCTAGAAGCCACATAAATCTGAATCTGGCCTTTGTTTAGAGCAAACTGTCCCTAGTGTAAGGGAGATAAATCTACCCTGAAAATGTCCCTATGTCCAGAATCAGATATGAAAGTTTATCTGAGTTTTGTTACCTCTGTAGCTCAAAGCACTTCAAAATGCTAGTCATATACCATTTGGCTTGTAAGACTTGGGGGGGGGGGCATTTTATTGTTTTATTGGGGTTTTTTTGTCTTTTTCTGTGTGTGTGTGGGTTTTTTTGTTAATATTTTTTAATACAAAGTGAAACAATAATACCAAACAAACAAACAAACACAAAAAAACCATGAAAAGTTTCAGTCGATTCATATATAAAAAAAAAAAAAAGTTGAAAAATATCCATAATGCATTTATACAAGAACATCCACAATATTTCCCACTGTGTTTATTGAGTTGCCTCCTTATTATAATTATTTGGTTGTTTCTAGCAGAGACCCATGGGAAGGAGGAACAAACCTCCCCATAAGTAAATATTTTTCAGATTAGTAAAATCTCAACATTCCTCGGTGTGACTGCCAGCATTTGTTTTCAATCAACCTGTTACTTTCACCATTACAACAGATATTCGTAGATATGAATAACAGAGACTGACTTCTCAGGGATGACTAAATGGATGGATGGAATTCAAGGGAAGCTTGAATAACCACTGCACAGGCAACATTTACACGTACATGCTTCAGAGGTGAATGCTACGTCCAGGTGAATAATAAATAAAAACATTTGTTCTTTTGGCAGTTGCTGGTGAGTCCATTTTATTATTTTCATGGTGGATGGCTAAAAGGTAGAAAGTGTGGCAGCGAGATATCATTACAATAGGTGAACATCTGAAAATGTGCACCTTTAGCTAGGTATCCATAAGTTTCTTCCTTGTCCAATTAAAGGTTTACCCTTTGGTATTTACTAAAATTTGGATGAAAGTTTCGTGTGAACAGGCTCTTTCAGGATTTCTATACAGTATTTTCCACTCTCAGGCTGAAAAGGCACAGAGAACAGTAAAGTATAATAAAAACAAGAGGGAGAGTAGAAATAGCTGTATAAAAGCTACATGAACTCAATCATTTTAATGGACATTAAGAAATAATAAAAATAATAAACAGCATCAAATGGCCTTCTTTCTGTCCTTTGTCCTCCACAAATCCTTGGAATTCTTTTTTCTTAATTCTTTGTCTCACTCTTCCTTTGCTTTCCAGTGCTCAGTAGTGTATGTTTCTTTTGACCTTTACTTGTAAAGATAGGCCAATATTTTTAATCAGGTGTTTACAGTCAGGCGCCTAAATCTATATTAAGTATCTAAATAAAGCTTGCATTTTAAATGAGCCAAGCATTAAGTCAATAGCGGTTGTGGCCTCTCACTATGACTGCAATATAGCCCAGCACTTTAGGTGCCCAGTGCTCTACCCACAAGCTGGAAAATGTTCCCAGCCAATTTGGTATTATTCTTACCTTCACTATGCAGTGTAGGCTTTATGTTAAATAAAATTCTGCTCTGACACTGTACCTTTGCCATAAGACTGGATCATTCATGGCTGATGCACGCTAGCAGATAACTATACATTTCACAGACATTTGTGTATTTTGTGGTTACTCTTGCTGTCACAAAACTGCTTGAAATCTTATAATTCTGTTGTGTTCATTGTATGATAAAAAAACTAGCTATACAAAAGGGAGAAAAACATTATGTTCTTTTCCTTTGTTAGGGAAATAGCATGTTACTGCTCTGCTTCTGTCGAGTGTTCGTTCATCTCTGGGAGATAATCCTCATACTACCTGTCTCCCAGCTGTCAGTTCGGGATTCGGGCAGGAGCTTGCAGGGCTGTGTGTGGTGGAGATGTGCATTGGCTGGAGGGATGGATGCCTGCAGGAGCTGGGGAGTAACCAGATGACTGACAGCGACTCAGGCTACACGCGGCGTGGAGGGGGTAGGTACAGAAAAAGAGCTAATCCTGCGGAGGGAGTTGAAGGTTTTTTTGAGGGAGGATGAGGGAGGTAGAGAGCATCCAAGGGATTTGCTTTCCAGAGAATTTAAGGTTACTTCTGCACCTCTCTGCAACTCAAGGAGCCTTGAGAGCCAGTCACCACAGCAGACTTCATCAGTTATGCCAGCACAGTGGAGCTGATACAGTTATGCTAGTGTAGCAACCCATGCGAACACTGTTATTTCAGAATTAATACTTGTCTCTTTTTTTTCAGTTTAGCTTAAATATTGTGTAAAGCTGAACAAGCTGAACTGTGATGTTTTTCTTGTTTGTTTGTTTGGTTTTTGTTTTTGTTTTGTGTGTGTGTGTTTTGTTTTTTTTTTTTTTTTAAGGGAAAAAAAAGCATTTGTGCTAGTAGAATAAACCACACAGGAATTTAATTTTATGTAATTAAAGCTGTTTAATTCAGCCCTTGCTGTGTCCTGGTGTCTTTCCAGCATGTGCACAGCTCTGACTGTACCGTTTTCCTTGCAATGAGGTTACTATTAGCTAGAAATGGAGACCTGCTGGAGATAAACAACAGTAAAACCAATTGCAGATGAGCTCAGCTAAAAGCGAGAGCTACAGTCTCTCAGTTGATACCAAAAGACAGCTTGAAAGGCTAATACATCACGCAAATGGTGGACCAGAATCATTTAAGCATAGATGGTCTGTGGGCTGTGCAGAAGGAGTGAATCTTTCTGCATTCAGCTGTGCGTTTGTGTGTGTGCGCGTCTCGCCCCCTCCACCCGCTCCTCTCCCCCGTCTCTCCCAGACAGGCAGAGACACCAGCTCCTTCCTTTGTGCTGCCAGTCAGGTCCTCCCTCTGCAGTCTTACACAGCCAGAAGATTTATAATAGCTGCATGCAATGCCCGTGTCTCAAAGAGACAGTATCACGCCATGTGGAGGATTTTCATATGGGGTTTAACTTTGCTCCACTGAATTGGAAAGGTACATTTTTTTAGAAATCTTAATTATTTTAAACAATTCCTGTGACTTTTATCTCCTGCTAAATTCTGACCTCCAAATACTAGCGTCTTTAAATCACAATCTGTTGTCACAGTACTGTAATGGCTGTGATGTCTTAATTGAAAACATGGGGATGTAAGGAATTCGAAAGTATAATTAGGGCACATTTCAATGTGAAGCCGTTAGTGTTGTTCTGTAAGATGGGTATCTGATATTTCTGACATACTATATCAGAAATATAAGATTCAAACTAGAAAATGAAAATACAGCACACATGCAATGCAACTGTACCATATGTTAAGAAATGTGCACCTCGTCAACAGCAGGCTAATTAGCTAGAGAAAATAGAGATGACTGAACGATGATGCTAGAAATAAAAAGGATCATGAAATCTCAAGGCAGACTTGTGTAGGAGATCCACCTGGCAGCAACTTGCCAGGTTTATCAAATTAAATGAAATCAAAGGAAAATTACAGGTGGGAAATGATGAACTTAACAGCACTACTTCCCTTTGTTTTAAGCTCTCAGTTGTCTGCTTCTTACCTCCCTGACTAGTGGCATGTATTATAATCAATGATGAGTGAAGCATCAGTGTCAGAGAAACTCAAAAGCTCAGAAATTTTCCCTTGGCCTGTGGAAAATCTCTATCAAAATTTGATATTTTTTTGCGATATCTCTCTTGCCATTTAGTAGTAGGAATACAAAATTAAAATAGACTTCCTTTTGGCCTTTTGCCTCTTAGCCTCCCTGTTTCCCAAATATGAATGCACAAAGTTGAATTATTTGATTTCAAGGAATCCCCAAAAGGGTTGACCCATGTCAGTGTCTGGGTTCGATATTAGTAACAGTTTCTCTCTGCAGAGGAATCTACAATCTGAAAATCTAAAACCTTGATTAAAGAGTTGGGAATGGAAGCAGTTGCACTAAGAAGTAAAACATTACACAGCAGGCCAGGACAGGAAAGAGCCTGTGTCTAATTCTCCTGACTCAAATACATGCTCTTGATGCCAATCAGTTGTGTTTCCTTCTTCTGCCTTGTTTTCCCTCATCCCATAAAGAACGTATCTAACCATGTTGCTCAGGATTTGCCTTAGAACTTCTCTTCGCATGGCTCAATGAATTCCAGAAGAGTGTTCACTGTATTCACTCCCTGATGGTTTTCAGCACTAGGAGGTCCTAGACATGCTTACTCTTCTATTTAGAGAAACATAATCAAGAAGACCTACTTCCACTATTCACTCAATCCTGAAATACTTCCTCTGTTTTTCCTCAAACGTTAGCATGTCCACTCAGAACCACTCCCATTGCATCGTTCTTGAGCTCTACTCATATCCAGTATTTTCGGTGTAATGCTTGCTTTTGCTCCTCTTGATTACCAGAGCCTTTGTCTTCTAGCTTCTACAGCTGATCCATTGGTAGTTTTGGCTGATGGACTCTGCAAACAGGCTGACATAGAAGATTCCTGTCCCAACAGCATGTTAAGTTGATATGCTGACAGCTATGTAATCTGTAACACTAAATGTATTGATTCTAGTGTGCTAGGAATTCTATGTTTACCCAGACTGAAGGAACATCAGCAAAGTCCCATGGCATCAGGGAACTCAGTCGACTCCCTTGCTGCTATACAATTGTTTGTTATTCTTTAAAGAAGCTTAGAGCTGATCAACAGAAAGACTTCCACAGAATGAGCTTAAAGCCTGACACCCTGCAGAAGTCGTTCATAACTCTGTGATCTACTTTTAGCATAGGACATAGCTTTCTGCATTGCTAATGAAATTATTCAAACTATTCACATGAAGTCCTTTCTGCAAAGTACTCTTATACAACAGGTAAATTTATGCACACTGTTTACATGTGAAACTAAATCTCAATGTTTCTTAAGTCAACATATATGTCATCATGGTTAGATGTATTTTTTTTATCTAGAAAACAGCATCTGTAGAGTTATTTTCCTTTATCTCTGGTCCTCTGAGGTTTACACTGTCTGCAATCATCATAACTTTTGAGATCTTTTGGGGACAAGATTCAGAGAGTGTCTAATTGAAATCTGTGCTGAAGAGGTGACTGTATGCAACATCTTACCTGAGAATAACACAACATAGAAAGCAATGAGATGGGACAGAGGCTATACAGAATGCTTCATCATGCACATAGCTGTACAAATACAGACATGCTATGTTTGTGCTTGTGTCTGCATTAAGCCTATATAGCTATAATGCAAAGTAAACAGGGTTTGAAGTCCAGCACTGGACCACTGGTTTTCTGCACTGCTTGACTACTAAGAGACTTCATTCTGCTCAGTTTGGCAGGTGCTAACTAGCACCCTGCATGACAATGCCCGGGCACGGGGATAGCATTTGCCAGGAATCATTCCCAATACTCAGCATCACTGTCTCTGAAGGTTTTGCAGCCTGACACGCTCTAACATTCCCCCCATGTCACACACCAGAGCATGCTGCATGTTCTCTCCATTTCATACTAGAAAAGCGGGCCTGCAAAAACTCTGTAATATGACTCTCATGTAATTTCAGACACTTTGTCCCCTTGAGGGGACACTCAAGGCCAAGTGTTATGTAGTGTGTCTGAAGCCACTCTGTGCCATTTAGCTTCAGGGCCTCAATGCAGCCCTTAGCCCTGTTTTATTTAGTGACATATAAAGCCAACAAGAGGTTCTGAGTTAAAGTTAGGGAACACTGAATGAGTGCAGTGTTGAGCCAGGAGATAGAAGGAAAACTTAGACAAGTGGCATATGTCTCATGTATTTGTTAGCAAGGTTAAAAAAAAGGTACAGACCATATGAGAGACAAATGTTTGCTTCCCTTTGTGCCTTAGCGCACCAAAATATCTCAGTGGAATCAATGGAGTTTTTCTACAGACTTGTCATACCACAACAAAATGCTTAATCTCCAGAGAAATCACAAACAGGCAGCTAATGCTCAGTTGACTAGGTGAATATTCATGTTGATGAAAAGAAGGGTAGTCACAGAGACAGAACAAAGGCCTTTCTCTGCAGTTTATGGTGTTGAATGAAACTATGTACGTTTCCTGTTTCCATGTCAGAGATAAAGCTTGTGTTCAAAAAGGGGAAAGAAAACGAGCAAACAAACAATCAAACAAAACACACCACAACTTTAAAACTCATCAAACAAGAAGCAAGGATTCAGTCATTACGTTTAAATAGATCCAGCGATAAGAATATCAGTGTTGCCCACAACCCACATTTTATGAGATATGGAAATTCTTAGCCAGTTTTAGTCTCAATCAGAGAATGTGAGCTGCATTTTGCACCAACAACAGAAACACCGGGAATGCATATAGTTCTAAAAATTCTACATAAGAACAATATCTCTACTGACTCAGGATACCTGTGATAAGCGATGCTACAGTGGTTGCAAACATGGGTTGTAAAAGAAATGAAGCTGTCCAACAGGAAGCCAGCAGCCCACCGAACTAAGCTATCAAGACTGGAAGCCCAGCAATGGTTTAGCTAATTCTATTCAGCAAACATTGTCCAGGTAATGACTGATGTAGACACAAGAATTTAGGCCAGATACCATCTAGAAGTGTCCTGGATAGCTTGCTTCCAGCCATGGTGCCCTTCCAACAAATATGAAATTTCTTATAAGAACCAGCATCATAGTTTCCAAACACTTCCTTGAGTATTTCAAAAAGCGTTTGTCCACTTCCTCACACTGGTCAGGTGGTCATTAACAAACTCTCCACAATGTCACCCTCAGTGGCCTCGCTGATTCTCACAAGTTCTCACACAGCTCCATACATTTGAGTTGATCCCTCAGATAGACAGCAGCTCTCCTTACCTTCTCTGTGTGTCTGTCTTGAAGATCTTGTGTCAGTCTATCCTTCTGCTCCAGTCACTTGAGCTATCCTGTCATGCCTCATTGCATCGATCACAGGTCCTACCACATTATTTACTTAGGAGTGAAGCTAAAGTTTCACTTCATAAATGGGTTATCATGCAGGAATCAGAACAAAAACACTTTTACATGAAGGACTAAATCTATATGATTCCATAAGTTAAAGTACTACTTCAGTTATTAATGAGACTGAAAATAATGCAAACTAAATGTCCCTACTAGTAAACAAGCAGTGGTATCTAAAACAAGTAAAACTGGATGGTTAGCAATTGGCAGATACTTCTGCAAGATTTGATTAAAAAAGTAAAATCTCTCCTCTGAATCATTCATGAAAAATCATATGTTCTAAAAAACTTTAAGCAATTTTTAAAGTACATTTGCTTGTAAAATTATATTAAAATAATGTCTATGGCCACACAAGTATTAAACTTAAGGTAAGATCCTACTACCATCAGATAGGTTGAAGTATTTATACGACAACTGGCATGCTGTTTAAGTATTTTGTAATAAATTATTGAAGGCTACAGGAACAAGGTACCTAGACCACCAAGTCCACTTGGTCTTGCAAGATTAAGCAACAAGATCCTTTCAAGACTGTCCAAAAGCAGGTTAGTCAGCACTGTTACCATGAAGGGAAAAAAAATGTAGAAAACCTATATCCAAGGGAAAAATAGTGTCCTAAATACTTTGCCCACAGTGTTTCGCCAAGCAGTAAAATGTGATAAAGGACAAAACTGCAAAAGCATTCTCTAAAACACACCAAGTAGGTGTTGTTCTGACTTCATTGTGAAACAGTTTTTAAAAAGACAGTGAGAAACTCTTTTTATTCTATTATGAAAATGAATACATCAGAGATACAGAAATGTGCGAGCTTATTGTATCAGCTTGCAAGAAGGACATGCAGCCAGTAAGAAGGGGATTATAGGCCTAAACCTTAGACTAACTATCATAAGCTCATGACTTAGCCAGAGGAGACTCAGATATTTAACAGATTTGCAGTAAAATTAATTGAGAAAGTAGTGTTGAGGCTATTGGTGTAAGGTAGGATGTAAAATGGAAAAATGAATATGCACTCTTGTTTCATTTTCTTTTGGGTTCTGTGAGTAGATTAGTGTCACTTACACATAGCTCTATGTTTAGCTATGATGACAAATATTGCCTAACAGAGGAGTGTTTCTTAATTAGCACAGTCTCTTTCCCAAATGGTAGGGATTATAAATAATGAAGCATTGACTAAAGAATTCAGATTCACTAATATTGCAGGAAGAAGAAAACTACAAAAAAGTGTTCCTGATTCTCGACCTTCCAAGGACAGACTCACAGACTGGTTATCTAATCAATGAACAGACTAATCAGTAAGGGTAGCAAATTTACAGACTCTTTTTTCTAGATCCTGCTGTTGTTCTCTGTTCTCAAATTCTCTGCCTTTGCAGCTGGTCAGTTATGTTGTCTCTCCTGAAGCCAAAAGGTTCTCAGTACGTAATTAAACGTGGAGTGTGATAATAGACTTCAAATATATGAAAAGCTGACACAAAGAGGAAGGGAGCAATTCGTTCTCTGTATCATCGGTAGATTAGGCTGAGAAGTAATGGACTTAAATTACAGCAAAGTTAGGCAGTAGGAAACAAACTCCAGTGCTAAGGATAGAGACACCCTGGAAGATAATGGCATGGGAGATTGTAAGGTCTCCCTCACTGGAGGTTTTTTAGAATAAACATCAGTCAGAATGATATAAGCGTAGTTGAGTTTGCATTAGAGCGGGGAGATAGAAGAAATGGCCTCCTGAGGTCCCTTCCAGGCCTGTGATTCTATTATTCAAAGCCTGATTCAAAGAGTAACAGTCTTTAATGTGTTTCAAATGGAATTACATCTCATTCACATGTTTGTAAAATATTCAAATCAAGACTCATTAAAACCTGAAAACTAGAATGAGCGTACTAAATTAATCTCTCAAGTAATTCTTCAACCTCTTATATTTCTCCTTTTGGTTTATTCCTGCCATTGTGCTCGAGAAAACTACAACCTGATGACAAATACAGGGGTAGCTGGTAGCAACTCAAACTCATCCAGCTGTGTTCATGCTTGACCTACCTTTTCTTAAGCAGTTTTGTCTCATTTTTGACCAGTCATTAAGCTCATTGATCAGTCTTTAGATATGAGTAAGTGACAGGCTTAAAGTTCATAAGTCATACAGAAAGTCTGTGTACAACTGAAATGTATTGCTTACTTATAGTGGCAGTGGTTTTTTGCACGACAGCTGGCTCCGTCTCTGAGCAGTGCATATACTGACACCCAGCATATCACATCTGAAAGCTAGAATTTGAATAGATTCTGCCAAGTAATTAAATATTATAAAACTGGACACTTCCTAAACAAAGATTCACTGCTACTTTCTTCCTGGCCCCGAGTAAGACATAATCCCTTTCTTCCTGTTTCCATCTCTCAATCAGTAAAATGCTCTATAGTTTTCCTCAAGATTCATCTGTAGTGGTCATGATCGACTTCTCAGCTGAATTCAGCAGGAGGGAGGCAAGCTTCTTCCTCACCATTAGATAACACTGTAATCAATAGGAATCCTCTGCCCTCTTAACAATAAGGAGACTTTTCTAAGAAAAGAAAAATAACCATCCAGATCAAATTGAAAGGAAATGCATAAGCTCTTTCCAGGTCAGTTAAGCAGAGTGGGTCCTTCATCTTTTAGCAGACCATAAAGAAGCCCCTCTTTGTCTATTGTTGCTGTACCGTAGATAACCTCCTGTTGTTCTAATGCAGATTTATTTAGTTTTAAGACATTTCACTGAAACAAAATGCCACCAAAGAAGGAGTAATTAGACATCTTTTTAAAAAGTCTGAATTGAAAATGATTTTCAACTTGTTAATAATGAAAAATAATCACCTACATTTAAGGCATTATGAAATAAATCCTGTCATATTGAAATCAGATGCTTAGTATAACGCTTCATGCTCTGGAACTTCCAGAACTCTCATATTATTTGTCTTGGTTTTGTGAACAGCAGAATAAGTCAGACAGACCTCAATTAACAGCAATGAACTTGCACCTTGATTACAGTTGGTGAATTTATACCAGAAAAAAGTCAGAAAATTCACAGTAAGGACAAACAGTTACACAAAGAATGGTGATTAAAATGCCAGCCTGTGAAGGTCTAAGCATGAACTTAGCAGGAATGTGAGCACTCCAGCTAACTTCAGTTAAACTATCCAGAGACATTAAGATTAAGAGTATTGTGTTAACTCAAATCTAAATCAGAAAAGTATGTCAAGACAAAGTGAAATATCAGATTCGAAGAAAATATTTTAAAGAAACAGATTAGATGAGACTAGCCAGAAAATCCCATATTTTCCATTTCTACTATCTGTTGTAGGAAACATACATTACTGAAATACTGTGAATAAAATAGCAATTCAGAGAATAAGAAAAAAATGAAGCTCCCAGAAAGAGAGAGGAGCAGCATTGCAGAAAAGATAAAAAATCTAACATATTTTATAATTAAAGAATCTTCACTGGAAAGTATAAAATACATTTTTCCTAGAAGGTGTCCCCCATTCAGTGCATAAGGACTTCTGAGTTATGTTTAGCCTTCTGCAAATAAGTCTTTTCAGTCAATAAACTAGGGTTGGCTTCAAACCCCATTTTTTTTAATTATTTTTTAAAGAGTGTTGCCAATAGACTAGAGTAGATTCCCTCTTTTATCAGTAAACATAAATCAACACTTCCAGAGGGTAGTATATCCCCTTTCTCAAACTCCTTTCTTAGGCACATCTAAAGACCAATTTGTCCCATCTTAGATGTCTCCATTGCTTGCTGAGGAAGTGCAGAAAATTAGCTCAACCAAGATACTTATACTACTACTAAAGGAAAGCTTTATCTTAAGTCTTTCTATAGACACAGCCTTGTGAGTTTCCACATCTATAGCATGTAATTGATTTTCAGATAGTTAATAAATACACTAAATCTTTGATGTAAAAGAAAAGTTGACTTTCCATCTCTAACATTCTTCTGGATTCAAATTTATGACTGTCTCATTGCAGTGAGGTTTATTCATTGTGCAGGGACACCTTTGCAAAGGCAACAGGCTAACTAATAGGCATGCTCCAGTAATCGAACATGAAGGAAATTATGAACTTAAATTAGTTCTACAGTATTTCAATGGATTAAAGATATTAGAAAACAGGAAAATATAATATCTTCCAAGTAATGCCATGGTATTGATTCCTGTGGTATGAAGCCCTTCCCTGCTGAAGGACTCGCCACACCACGTGCACAGCTGTGTTTTTATTTGTTTTTGGGAACAGCTGAAAAGACCAAACAGTGTGATTTTAAGTTTCCCTGTATTAAAAGTCTGTAAAAATCTGTTCTTTGCTTGAAGTCTGTAAGGAACTACGAACAATTCCATATGTTCCTTTATTTTGTGCTGCTTTTGTGCTTTTTATTTTGCAGTGTACAAAGTCACCACTGGAATCCAGTGACAAACCTTGATTAACTATGCTTAATCTTTTTCTACAGAAAAATTAAACTAAGTGTTAAAAACCAAGATAATAAAATTTTATCATTCCATCACTCTCATTTTATTAAATATGCTCATCTTATTTGCAATGTTAGTCTATCCAGTTTGGCATCTTTGTGACAAGACAGAATGCATAAGGAAAAATTTGTTTTGAAACATATGTTTACATATTCTATCTGCAGTGGCAATCTTACTGACAGACGTTTGTCACTGATCATTCTGTTGTGGTACAGTATAATTTGTATGCTTTTCCTCTTTGTTACTGAAAGTTAAATGAGAAAACAGATAACTGTAGAAAAGTCTTTAACTTTTTTTTTTACTACCATTCATCTCTAAATCAGCTCCAAATGCAGAGATTCTGCCCAATATCTGTGAAGCCTGTTGTTTCTTATCACAAGAACAGAAATATTTCATGAATTCAAAAGGCAGCAAATTCATACTGATAAAACAAGATACTCTCTCACTCTGTTTGTAACAAGGCTTTAATTTTCATCAGTGTGACAGACACCAGTGTTGAAGGTTATAGTTTTAGAGGGTAGTTAGATGTTCATATGCCTAGCAGAAAAGAAAACAAACAAACAAACAAACAAAACCAGCACCTCCCCTTTCCCCAGGCCTGTAGTTAGTGGGGTTCTGCGGGGGTCAGTGTCAGGTCCAGTCCTGTTCAACTTGTTCATCAATGACCTGGATGAAGAGACTGAGTGCACCCTCAGCAAGTTTGCTGATGATATCAAACTGGGAGGAGAGGCTGACAGACCAGAAGGCTGTGCTGTCATCCAGTGAGACCTGGACAGGTTGGAGGAATGGGCAGAGAAGAACCTGAAGTTTAACAAGGGCAAGCATACGGTCCTGCACGTGGGGAGGAATAAGCCCAGGCGTCAGTGCTGGTTAGAAGCGGACCTAGCAGAAAGCAGCACTTCAGAGAAGGACTTGGGAGTTCTGGTCGACAACAGGTTGACCATGAGTCAACAATGTGCTCTTGTGGCCAGGAAGGTCAACAATATCCTGGGGTGCATTAAGAAGAGTCTGTCCAGCAGGTCAAGGTAGCTTCTCCTTCCACTCCACTCTGCCCTGGTGAGACCACACCTGGAATATTGTGTCCAGTTCTGGGCTCCCCAGTTTAAGAAGAACAAGGAATTACTGGATGGAGTCCAGCAGCATCCGAAGATGATTAGGGGTTTGTAGCACCTTTCTTATGAGGACAGACTGAGAGAGCTGGGTCTGTTCAGCCTGAAGAAGAGAAGGCTGAGAAGGGATCTTATCCAGTGTTTATAAATATCTCAAGGGTGGGTGTCAAGAGGATGGGACCAGACTCCTTTCAGTGGTGCCCAAGAATAGGATGAGGGGCAACGGGCACAGCCTGAAACACTGGAAGTTCCATCTGAATATGAGGAGAAACTTCTTTACTTTGAGGGTCACAGAGCACTGGAACAGGCTGCCCAGAGAGGTTGTGGAGTCTCCTTCTCTGGAGACATTCAAAACCCACCTGGACACATTCCTGTGTAATCTGCTCTGGATGAACCTGCTTTAGCAGGTGGGTTGGACTAGATGATCTCCAGAGCTTACTTCCAACCCCAACCATTCTCTGTCATCTCTAAAATGAAAAAGTGCTATAAATGTTACTTTTGTCCATTTGTGTGTAAGATAAGGAATAGAGTAACAGTATTTCCTTTTTTTCATTGTTTTAGTTTAATAGTTAGATCGCTATAGATTATCCGTAATCATACATTTATCTATCAAAATTAACAAATAAGTTTAGCAATTAGATAGCTAAAGAAATCAGTGCATGCCTCTCACTTCATTAGGGGTTATGAATACAAGAGAAAATCAGTGAATTATTTTAAATTGCAGTAAAATTGAGCCTACAGGAAAGGAATATCACAACCCTTGATCCCCCAATGACGGAGAGGCCAACTGAACAGCAGAACTGCTGATTGATAGGATAATCACTTAAATAATTATGGTACTAGCTGTCAAGATTTCATGCATATTTTGTTAAATAAATTTTTGTCTCAGCAGATGAATTCTTGCCTGGTCTCTCCTGAAACTGGAGGGATCACACCAAAATTTCTCATCAGATGAAACAGAAAGAAAAAGAGAACTTCAAGTGTACTTATGGAAATTATCAGGAACCACAGTAATGATACAAAAGAAAACACAGTGCTACCTTCCTGCTGCTCTCAATTTCTCCCTGCAAGCAGACCTTCTGGTTGCCTGTTTGGTATTGTTTTTTTGGACATTCCTTGTACAAAGTTATTGAAAGTCATATTGCTGATTCTTATTTTCTGAATTCTCCCATTTCAAGAAGAGCTATAATCTCTCATGCCTGGATCAGTTTACCTGTGGTTTGACCACCACTCTAGGTTACCTTGTCTTGACTTGTTGCACAATTCCCAAAAGAAGTTTAACATATGATCTGAATAATTTATTTCTTTGAGACTTTTCTTGCTCCTTGGGGATGTTGAAAGGGATTGTTTTTATATGGAGTGCCTAGAGCTGTGATTGCAGTTATAGAACATGTGTTCCTTAAAAGGATTCTCATTAAACTATCAAAGTACCACTTTCTGAGAATTATCTAAATTATAATTTTTAATAAATTTTTATATAGATATATGTGTGTCCTGGTTTTGTTAAAAACAAGAACAGTTTCTCTTTTAGTGAATTTTCCTTTCAGCTAAGTTCTTCTAGGTAACTGCACTTTTCTGAAGTTGGCTACATGTTTTTGTAAACAGAAGCAATGGAATGCAAGGTCGCTGATAAAAACACACATCTCATAAGTGAGAGAGGCGTATTTGCAAGGAGGGGCAAACTGAATAGGTGACAAAAATTGACCAACTAATTGATCCCATCCACGTCATACATCATATAAAAATGGGAGTTCATCAGAGTCTTGCTCTCTTCAACTGTGGCCGGCATGTGAAGAGGACCCTGCCTGTCATCCCTGTGAACCAAGGCCTGGCTCCAGTGAATCCTGAATTCAGTTCCGGTTTGCTGTAGAGTCCAGCTCAGGACTTCCGGGTGCCTACCCTGCAGCTACTGGAGCAGTGCGGAGCTGGGAAAATTCAAGATTGGTTTTGTATATTTTGTATTATTTTCTCTATTTTATTAGTAGCACTAGTAAAGCATTCTTAACTTTTTTTCCAACTTGCAAGCCCCTCTTGCTTTTCTTCCTATTGCCTTTCCTTGGTGGGGCGTTCTGGGGGGGTGGGGAGGAGGTTAAGAGAGCATCTGCCACGGTTTATTGTCGCCCTGCAATTAAACGGTGACAATGTGTGTGTGTGTATAATTTAATATAAATATAAACTACTATAAATTGTATGTATTGACTGCAGAATGTTTAACATATATCTCATATACATATTTATATATCATATATATTATATAATCAGGGCAAGAGTTTGGTGGAATAACTGGGAAGATAATCTGTAGGCATTGGGCTGGAATGACATCTCTAACATTTCTGTAAGCATTCTCCAAATTATGAACCAGGTTTAGTTGTGTAAGCAAGAAATGATTTCAGAATGCAATCAACAGGCAGTACATACTTGGTAAGACAATAAGATCCTAGTGACAATAAAACCTTCCACCTGGCTACTTGATCTATAATCTGATTTTACAAGCTCTCCAAAACTCTGTTTACTTTTCTTTGATTTTGGTAAGCTTACGCAAGGCAGATGCTCTCTCTTTTTCTCTCCCCACATCTTTTTTCTTTGCAAAACTGTCTCTAATTTGTTTAATTCCTTTAATACCCCTCATCTAAAATTAGCTGGTTTTCTTTGGTAGCCATTCAAAAAATTGTCTAAACTTGATTCTCAGTTGCTTCATCACTGGCCACTCTTGCTTTTCCTTTATTAATTCCATCCAAAATGCTGGTCTAGTAATCATCTACATTATGGACAGCCTTTATCATGATCTATTCATTAACCTCTCATTATCTTCATTATCCTCATTCCTAACTTCCAAACTCTGCATAACTCCACTCTCATTATTGCCAATTTTCTCTGCAGTTTCTCAACTCTGTCCTTGTCTCTGCTAAGTCATGTACCCTTGAGTCGCTTCTTTCATTCACATTTTTAGGCCACAAATTTTGGAGAGTCTTTGGATGTCTGAGTAAAGGGTGAACATACGAGCCAAGACTGCAATCAAAGAAACTTTACCATAAGCAGTCGTTGAAACCTTTCAAAATGAATTTTCAAAGATTGTCTTCACATTCCCTTTTTTCTTTACTTACACAGTTAAAATACTTAGCACTTCTGCTTCCTAAAGTTGCCAAGGTTTGTAAAAGGCAAGCAGTTATTGTTAGGCTAATTTTTACAGTGCTAAGATAGGGTAAACATAACAAAAGGTAATGGTAAGGTAAAGCAAGATCCCATATCTTGCTAAAAGTCAAATGACAAATTAATAGAAGAAATTAGATTACAATAGAGAGTAATATTGCAAGCCCAGATTGCCTACTGGAGCAGACAATCCCAGATTGATATTTTTTATAAGATGCTCATGTCAAACTAAATATGTTCTTTTCTACTCTAACATAGCAAGTTATGAAAGTATTGCTTACGGTCCATTGAGATACAGTGACATTATACTCAGAGAAGCAGGGAGTATTCCTGTGCTCCAGGCTAAAAATATCTTCCTTTCAAGATGCTGCCACGGAACACAATCAGGAGCGAAACTCACTGTTTTGCTCAGGACTAGAAAAGATAGTACTTTCTTACAGTCAAAAGGACTTTTTTGCCTTCACTGCAAGTGCAGCTGAGATAGGTGAACCAATAACTGGCCTTCAGATATATTAAATTATGTTTCACTGATGGCAAGATCCAGTTTCCAGTTAATACTCCATTTAGTAGATGGCTTAAAGTGCACCTTAATCTGCATTGTGCCCCAAGTTTGACATTATTTGTGTAGGGCATCACAGGTTGATAGTATTTTTTTTCTGCTGACAGGCACAGTTCTCTTCTCCATTAAAGCTTATGGATATTTATAACTCAAAGTGTTCTTGTAGTAGCTGGTAATATAGAACACTTCTCTGCAGTCTGCTGTTTGACAGCTTCTACTTACTGAGATCTTACTGATGAGAACATCCATAGCTCTTAAAGTTACTAGATAATTGTGCCAAGGTGATTCTGATCCCTTAACTACAAGAAGCAAAGACACAAAAAGCTAGTTTCTTACCCAAATCCTTGTGTCAGATTCTTAATCATTAACAGACACCACCTTACTTAGATAAATAACAAATCAGCTCTGACTTCTGCATAATTTTTTCCTGTTTCTTCAAAATAAACGTAGACTTCCATCATCCTAGCTGAAAACAGTGCCTGCATAGATACAAATCAAAGTACATTTTCTTCATGTTCATGGAAACAGTATAAAAACTCACTGCTTTAAGAAGCAGAAAATTAGAACAAGAGGATCATTGGAAGGACCTTTGGATTATTTGATCAAATGTCTTACTCAGAGCAGGATTATTGCGAAGACTAAATAAAATTGGGTTTATCATGTCCTGAAAACCCCTATGAGTGGAGACTCCACAGCTCCTCTGTGTAATCTTAGTGCTGGGCCACAAGCTTCCAGCATTCCAGTGCTGAAAAAGATATTCATAATGCCCTGCTTGAACCTCCCAAGCTGCAGCTTATGGGTGTTGCCTGTTGGCAAGTCCAGATACCTCATGTTCTCCTCACAAACTATATGCTGTAGGCTGCTGATCATCTTGATTGCCCTCTGCCAGATCCTCTCCAGTTTCTCCACATCATCCTTGAATGGGGAGGCCAAGAGCTGGTTACAGTAGTTCAGGTGTGGCCTCATATAATAGAAGTGAATAATAAGTTCCTTTGATTTATTAGTGAATGTAACTTAGCCCAGTATGTATAACAGTTTGCCTCATATGTGATGAGAGCACACTGGGACCTCAAATTCAGCTGGGTATCTGCCTTAACCCCATGGCCACTCAGCCAGTCAGCTCAGAGTTGTATCAAATTATTCCACTCTGGAAACAGAACTTTGAACATCTTATGGGTTTGTTGCATGGGCTTGCTTTTGGCTCAGTCCTCCTGCACCTTAAGATCTCTCTGAATTGAAATGTAATATGTATTGGGTCAACTGCTTCAGTTTAACATCTTCCACTGAGAATTCTTGTTTCATCGTTGAAGTTGTTGGTAAAGATACCAAACAATTATGGGGCCACTATCACCCTGCTGGGTCTTGTGCTCATTACCAGCTTCCACTGGACATCACGTCACTGATTACCACCCTCTGAGCACAGAAGTCCAGCCAATATTAAGCCTACCTAGAAGTGCATTAATACAACCTGTACTTCTTCAGCTTACAGTCTAGAATGCTCTGAAAGACTGCCAAAGCCTCAGTAAAGTTAAGGTGTATTACATCCACCACTGTCACTTCATTACTGAAGGCATAGGGGTTAATAAGCAGGATCAGTTCTTGGAAAACCTTTATTACTTACTTGTCCTTCAGTTGCTGTGGCTTAACTCCAGTTGGTGACTAAGCACCACACAGCCGCTCACTCAGTCCACCCTTCTCCTGGTGGGATGGGAGAGAGAACCAGAAGTGTAAAAGTGAGAAAACTCATCAGCCGAGATAAATAAAGTTCAATAATAATAATAATGAATAATTGTGAAGAAAAGCAAAAAATAACAGAGATAGAAAATAAAACCCAAAAAAGACAAGTGATGCAAATGAAAACAATTACTCATCACCAATCAATCAATGCCCAACCAGTCCCTGAGCAGCGGTTCCCCTGCCACCCTCCTCTTCAGTTTTGTTGTTCAGCATGACATCATATAGTATGGAATATCCCTTTGGTCAGTTGGGATCAGCTGTCCCGGCTGTGTTCCCTCCCAACACCTTGCCCACCCCCAGCCTACTTGGTGGCAGAGTGAGAAACAGAAAAGGCCTTAGCTCTATGTCAGTACTGCTCAGCAGTAACTAAAACATCCCTGTATTGTCAACACTGTTTTCAACACAAGTAAAAGCCATAGCACCGCACCAGCTACTGTGAAGCAAATTAACTGTATCCCAGGCAAAACCAGTTCAAATGTTTAGGAAAAATTCTCTTAGAATATGTTTCCAGGGAATAAGATGAATCTGACTACCCTGTAACTCCTGGATGATTCTTCCTGCCATTTATAAAGCTGGGCATAATATTTTCCTTTTTTTCATTTGTAAGAGACTTTTCCAGATTGAGACAATTTTTGGCCACAAAAGAGTAGGAGCTTCACAGTCACCTCAGCTGTGTGCTTCAATACTTTCAGATTAATCTCATCCACACTCAGGGATTTGAATACAATCAGGGTCCTCCAAGTAGCCCCCAGCTTGCAACAGTTCCACTCTTGACTGCTCCTCTCCTTCCCAAGCTTGACTGGCTTGTGCAGTGATCTGGTCTCAAGCTTTTCCCATAGGCACTGAGGTAGGGAGATAAGGAAGGCATCAAGTATTTCAGCCTTATCCATGTCATCAATCACTGGACTGTCTCCTCCCTTTCACCAGCAGTCCCACATTTTCTCTGAACCTTTTTGCTATGAGCAAGCTGACAGAATCTCTCCTTGTTGCTCCTCATGTCACTAGGCAATTTCAACTCCAGTTGGGCTTTGGCCTTCCACTTTTCCTCCAAGTGACTAATGTTTCTCTTGTGGTCATTCTTGTTTGCAGCTTCTTGTATGCTCTCCAGTTTAGCTAATATCACTTTGATAATCACTAAAAAAACCCCAATGATTTTGTGTGTTACTGTATTGCTATTTGCATTGCATTAGTTCTATGCAGTTTGTGTTTGGTCACAGTTCATGTTCTGGTGCCATGTATAATAAAGTAATAGTGGGTTAATATAAACATATGTATATATATATTTATCAAGACAGACAGATAGATGAAAACTCACTTATTGAAGCTGATCAAGTTAAGGGACTGTACTAAGCTGGTGGGTCACCAACAACCCAAATTTTCCAGGCAACCACAATGTTTAAATTCCTTCTCATCAGGAGGAAACTTATTTTTAATACTTCAGGTAGTTATATTCAAATCAAAACATAGGAATTGTGTCATGGTGCTCACACCCCTATCTTTAGGAGCCCACTCTTTGATGTTGCGTGGTGGCCCAGCTGCCATCACTTATTTTTAACATCCACCTTAGGAATATGTGAACCATTATTCTAGGTCTTTTCTCTTGATTGTGTTTCCTGCATATATCTCTCTAGCTGAGCAACTTGTACAGAGGTTTTCAAGCTTTTTCCTGATCTCTTACTTAAAAAACAACATTCAAAGGAGACATTTCCCCTAAAGTTACGTGAACCCTGTAAATGTTAAAGTCACAGTTTCCCTCTATCTGCAACATTGTTCATAGCTTTTCTCATTAGATCAGATCGGTTGGATCTTTTTTCAGTGAGATATTGGTTTAAATGTTCCATTTTCTTACATTTTAGAAAAAAGTATTTTCTATTTTAAAGTAACATACCACATCTAGAAGTAAATCTACCACTGTTTTAAAGTATGAAGATTGAAACAGCAAGAAAATGCTTCAGTTGCTCTTAGTTTTTTGTTCATTCATTTGGCTCTTACATATACTATTTATGACAACTAGAAAGTTTTGAGGTCATTTCCCTTCAGTTAAGGAACCAACTTAGGGAAGAATGAGAAAGTACTTTCCACCCACAACTTAAATGAGCTCTGCCACATAAAGTAAAGGTATTTCTTATGTTTACATTGAATCTATAAATAGTTAGCATACAAATAGAAAAATCCATATTAAATTTGACTTCCCCTAGGTGTTTAAACAGAACCATCTAGGAAAGAGTGTTTTCTCTCTTCAGTTTATATCCAAGTCCCTCAGACATGGGGCATTTTTCTCAAGCTCCAGCAAAGTATGCCATAGCTCCTTTCCATTTTCCCAGGGAAGATGTAAACTACTATTTATGAAGACTCTATGACATCTGGAGGAACCAAATTCTTGGAAAATTACAAGCAGGTCATGCTTCCTGCTGTAGTGCCAGAGGGCCACTACCTAAAAGATGGTAAACTTAATATCATAATAAGAAAGAACACATTATTAGTTTATGTTTACATGTTTTTCTCCAACATTATAAATACGATTTTAAAGCCCTCTTTGTTTCATTGGCGTGATTATATGTTATTACATGCAAGATGTAAGGTTTTGTATTTTTAAGGTCTTTTATCCATTCAGCTTTGTGAGATTTGACAAGTTTTTTAAAAAAAATCTTAAATCTTATATCTTGATGGTAAAAAGAAAGAGGTGTAGACAAAAAAAAACCAAACCAAACCAAACCAAAAAACCAACAAAAAAACCCCAAAACTTTAATGCTGACTTTATATTACAGAAGTGAATTTTCTTTTTTAAATTTTGCTTTTATGTTCCTGCGATAGGGGCAAGAGTTGATGAATGGATGTTAATTACCGGTGTATGTCTCAGCAGAACTGAGTGAAAATCAATGTTAATGTGTCTTCACCTAAACTTCTAGTATTGTTCCTCCGGAGGATCAAATTCAGATCACTCCAGCCAGCAACCTCTGCACAAACAGGTTAATTTATGATTCAAATGTATAACTCCACACAAAAAGAGGCATAAGCAGTTCAGCAGCAGACCAGCTGTAAATTTCTACTCGGGAGGAAGATACTCATTTCAGCCTTTCCAAAAAAAAAAAAAAAAAAGGTTAAATCATTTTCTCCTGTCACTGTTTGTCAGTGGAAAATGCAGGACCACTGAGGACTACATCAGTAGATGAGAATTCCAGGCAAATCACCCAAGCTCCAACTCATGTACTTTCTTTAATTTTAAAGGTTTTGGAAGAAAGTCAAGTTGCAAGAGTTAATGAATTTGTTCAGCAGAACTCAGTGAGAATGATGATGGGCCACAACAGCAGCGAGACATTACAGAAGTAAAAAAAAAGAGCACTCTGACCCTGATTTTTCTTGTATCATGAGCAGTTTACAGAAAGCACTGTTTCTTACTGTGACCATGAAGCCCCAGGCTTTTAAAAAATGGATGCAGCTAAATGACTGAGCCCTGAATTCAAATTAGATTACATTAAAAGCTTAACATTCCAGGTATTATGGACTTGGCAAGGTGAAAGGAAAAGCAATACAAAAAGGTTGTACTTTAGGGAATTGTGAGGTGTCAACCGGAAGCAGTCAACTACTGAGATGAGGATGAAAATGCAATGTGGGAGCCCTTTGAAGAGAGCAGATGTATTATTATTACAATTTTCCTATGTTGCCAAAGATACAGAGAAAATGAGGTCACAAGAGACAAGAGGCACAAAACTGCAATTCCTTTTATATCAAAATGACTCTCAAAGGCTTTCTTAAGCAAGAGTGGAAGATGAGGTACTTATTCATTGAGCACTGCTTCAGGATCCCAAGCAGGAAAAGACCAGTAGCGCGTAAGCGAGGAAGACACGTAACCTCACACACATGCCAGTAATGCAGCCTAAGGTCAATTATACAGCTTCAGGCTCCAAATCTTCAAAACAAGATTCCTAAGGAGCGATATGGTGAGGGGTAAGGTGTGTAAGTCCCTGGTAAGTTCCTGGTCACCTTCTCCATGCAGTTTGTGAAATGATTATTGGGTAGTACTCATAACAAGGACTAGAGTAGGCAATGACAATACTGGCCAAAACTTGTAGAACAAACAGAAGAGACTACCTTGTCACTAAGGGCATGTCTATGAGCTGGAACTTCTCTTTATAACTTATTGGCTGTTGTGTGCCAAAAATATCAAAGAGAATTCAGACCCATTTGGATGAAGACTGCATAAAAGATTGTTAAATGGAGAACCGTGTACACCGTCTTTAGCATCCCTTAGTGACTTATTCTTGGAAAGTAGGAAATTAGTGGAACTATACCTGTTCTCTCAGGGTGAATCCCTACCTAAGCTGCCATTAGAAGTCACTGTCAGAAACTGTTCAAGATGGACCTTTGCTTTCATGCAATACAACCGTTGTATGTTAACTAGCCTTTTATTTTGTGCTTTTATCCTGCCTTTTGTGTATGTTTGTTTAAGGGAGAATTTCTCAATGAAGGATGGAAATTGGTGTCCAGATCTCAGTGACTGTCAGCCATATCGCCTTTTGCACCTTTGAACTTTTTTCCCTTAGTTTTTATTGATGAACAATTATTATTAGATCAGTGTTGTTATGGTTGCTGCTTGCGCAGCTTTAAATTACCATTCATTGTTTGAAATCCTTTTATTTTTTTTGGGGGGGGGACTGCTTGTAAGCAAGTATAATCTCAGAGATAGCAAAATTAGAACTACATTTTGTCTAATAGCAATATGGCCATTCAGTTTGGCATTATAATTATTGCCCATTTATTGACCCTTTCATTTTTTAAGATGAGTATCTATAATTTACTGGATGAGTGAACAGTTACAAAGTCCACTATAGACAGACAACAATTACTGTACAAAGAATAACATACTCCTATTGAACTGCTTGAAATATTTCTGTACTCTGTTTCAGGCTGAAAGAACTTGAAATAAGCTCTTGTAAAAATGTGTTTGGAAAAAATTTTGAGAATTGATTCTCAACTTCTTTAAAATACTTGAGTCTTGGAAGAAGGAGGAAGAGATGTCATTGACAAATGCAAAAATTTTCCAACTACTTTTCGAAGAAATAATTTTTGAAATCATTCTATTTCAAAATTATTTTATCACACCAAATTTTAGTTGAAAATATGTGATTTTTTCAGATTTCAGTGAAGCTTAGTCTTCCCAGTTATCAATGCGTTTGTATTTCTCAATGATTCTTATTCAGCTGCAGTCAGCATTACAGGGAGAAGTTCAGCATTTTGTTTTGAATGCTGGTGCTAAAAAGCCTTTTTAGAATACAATTAAGCTGCTTAATTTTAAGCATTTGCACCTCATAAAACTCGATCTGGCAAATTAAGACTTTTTTCTGAGCTTTTGAGAGGAAATCACAGACGTTTAAAAAGCAAAACTGGGAGGGAAAAAAAGGAGGCATAGTTATCTTCTCCATTATGCAATACAGCCTCTTTATGATTTTTAAAAACATCTGTGTCCCAATTTATCTGTAAATAATGCTTATTCAGTGTTTAGTAGATTTCAAAACACTTTGCAAAAGAGATCAAAATCATTATCAAAGACAAGACAAGGCAGTGGTTTGTCCAAACTGAAGTTCTGCACAGAACTTGACAAGAAACTTCTTCTCAGTGAGGGTAACAGAGCACTGGAACAGGCTACGCAGGGCAGTTGTGGAGTCTCCTTCCCTGGAGACATTCAAAGCCCGCCTGGACACATTCCTGTGCAACCTCACCTAGGCGTTCCTGCTCCAGCAGGGGGATTGGACTAGATGATCTTTTGAGGTCCCTTCCAATCCCAAACATACTGTGTAATTGAGCACATCTCCTAAATTTAGTCCACCAGTCTAGCTGCTAAATGGCTTATAGGCCCAGAGTGTTTAGAACTCTCTGTGCATGAGTTTTTACACATATGCATATGACTGTAAATATACATGTCTATGTAAATGCATGTACATACACACACGTATGTACACAGTTATATAACACAGTCGTGAAAATAACAGTGAGTGATGTCTGTGAAGAAATTGGAAAGTCTCAACTGGAAAGCTCAGTATAAATCAAAAGGATTATTATAAAGTTTGAAAAGATGATAGAGGGCTTTTTTTTAATGTGAAACTGTCAGTTTTATGCTAAAATCTAGTTTCAGGTTTCTGTAACAAATCTATCATTGACAGTTTTACTTTTTTTGTGATAACTCTGAGAATTTCTGACATTTTTGCAACTAATTTTTTCAATTTCTTTTGAGATTGTTGAGACACTAATAACTGTGGTCTGCTTTTAGGATTACTTAGAGACATCTCCTGTTCCTCTTTAGAATAAAAAAGCCAAAGGATAGTCACTCTTGTACCAAGAATTCAAATCCCAGTTTCCCTAGTCTGAAGACACTATTGTCTTTTGAGATCACTTTTAAAACAATGGCACCCTGAGGCAATGGGCCAGAAGCAATAGAATCTGCAATTAGTGTCACATTCAATCCAGGCCAGGAGTATAATTCGTTTTGTTTTCACAGAAACCTTATTGGCTATGTAACTCAATTTTATGATGATGTTTCAAGAATTCCCAAGTCATATACCCTGGAAAGGTCTGTATGCTCATTAAAGAACAGGTCTTATGGTATCTTAAGGAATTTGAACAGAAATTGAATGTACATTTAAAGACATCTGCCAGAGAAAAAAGCTGGTGAAATAAAGGGGTGACATTTCAGTGGAATAAAGCAGTGGCTCAAGAGATGTTATCATAGAATCATAGAATGCTAGGGATTGGAAGGGACCTCAAAAGATCATCCAGTCCAATTCCCCTGCTGGAGCAGGAACACCTAGATGAGGTTACACAGGAAGGCGTCCAGGCGGGATTTGAATGTCTCCAGAGCAGGAGACTCCACAACCTCCTTGGGCAGCCTGTTCAGTGCTCTGTCACCCTCACTGAGAAGAAGTTTCTTGTCAAGTTTAAGTGGAAACTCTTATGTTCCAGTTTAAACCCATTACCCCTTGTCCCACCATTGTTTGTCACCGAGAAGAGCCTGCCTCCATCCTCGTGACACTCACCCTTTGTATATTTATAAACATTAATAAAGTCACCCCTCAGTCTCCTCTTCTCCAAACTGAAGAGACCCAGCTCCCTCAGCCTTTCCTTATAAGGGAGATGCTCCACTCCCTTAATCATCTTGGTTGCCTTATGCTGGACTCTCTCCAGCAGTTCCCTGTCTTTCTTGAACTGAGGAGCCCAGAACTGGACACAATATTCCAGATGTGGTCTCACCAGGGCAGAGTAGAGAGGAAGGAGAACCTCTCTCCACCTACTAACCACCCCCCTTCTAATACACCCCAGGATGCCATTGGCCTTCCTGGCCAGAAGGACACAGTGCTGGCTCATGGTCATCCTGCTGTCCACCAGGATCCCCAGGTCCCTTTCCCCTACACTGCTCTCTAATGGATCATTCTCCAACTTATACTGGAACCTGGGGTTGTTCCTGCCCAAATGTTAGTATATTAAGATGGCAGTACAAAAGGCAGATTGATTTCTGTTATTGATATATTACTGAAACCGCTATGAAAACTAATGTTTTCCGTCAGGATCATGTTCTGTTAACACCTGTGAAGAAATTGTTTTTCCTCACATAGGGTCCACATTCTGGACAAACCCTTACTAAGCAGTGGATATCAAATGCAGAAACAGCAAATTACAAACTTCTAGGATGAAATTCTGGCCCTAGGTCAGATAGGGTAGAAATTACTTCAGTGGAGACTACAGTAACCCACCTGCTTCAAATACAGAACAGGTTTTTATGATAATTTAGACTGACTCTGCTTGTAGTCAAAGTGCAATTCCTGTATCAAACCCGAAACACCTACACCTGCTTAAATGATAGGCTTCACAGACTGCTGACATTTTTATTAAGCAGTGCCTAATTTCTTCCATTGTTAATGGTTACCAATAGTGATGACATTTCCTCTAATGACTTTCAACATCTTCACTGTGGAGCTTCAGCTGATTTAGCTACCACTTCTGAACCTGCCTGTGGGTCTGTCTCTTCTTCTTGTGAGTGTCCTGGCGTCCCACACTCTGCCTGTCTCGTCTCCCTTCTCCCAATGCTGAGATGTTTTCAGGCAAGGAGCCAACTCTCCCTCCCTCCTCTGCCTGCCTCAAAGTGTAACACTCGAAGTCATGTTTGGTATGCAAAGGTAAGCAGAGTGGGATGTTCGAGTGCATGATGTTCCGCATATGCCAAAGTGGCTGTTTGGGCTTGAGCCTTGCTCTGCTTCTAGTTCACACAGTCAAGCTTTCTTGCCCTTAAAATTGTAGCTTTTGGTTGTGGCTTTTAGAGCAAAGGGCAAATGCATAAATAATATCTTTCAGTATGACATCTCTTGGAAGGACATTAACAGCACACAAAATTAGTACTGAGAACTGAATATTAGCAGCCGAGAGATAGCTCACAATTTTTAAATCCATTTTCCAGATGCATCTCACTCCTTAGATGCTCCTATACTCTCACAGAGAAAAGTCAGACAGGTTAGGTCAAACACTTTCAATGATGGATTAATTAACCTGTTTCATTATTTTGAATGGAAACAGGTTAATAAGCACTCAACAATAGAGGGATCTTCCATACCTGAGCTTCTAGCTCTGCCATGGTAACTGATTGTCCTTATAGTCGGTAGTTTAAGAGACCTGATTGAGATTGCACTGAAATGAGAAAAAAAAAAACAAAACAAAACCCAAAATCAATCAATCAAACAAACAAACAAAAAACCAAAACACCAAAACAAAACACCAAAACCAAACCCCACACCTAACATGATTTGTATTCAGTTGAAACGCATTAACTGGAAATCTCAAGGAACAGCCATGTTCAATGTAGCTGAAAACTCCAAAATATGCCCCTTGGTAGAATCAAGATTTTGGAAAAGACTAACTGATAATCCTGCTCCTCAAGTCTTCATTTTATTGTAGGCCATACTTGTATGGCATCCTTTACAGTCAAGTACAGTTTGACCAGTATGAGGTTGTTTCTCGAACCACAAAAAAGCAGACTTCCAGAACTGATTTGGAACAACAGGGACAGCTATACAACTGTTTCTCAATCAATTTACAATCTGCAAATCAGACATAACTATTTTCTGAGCAAGTATGAATGCTTCTCAGATCATCCTTTAAAACTCTGAAATACATTGAAATACTGTGTTTGATGAAGAAACTTCTGACATCGCCTTGCAAAAGATTATTTTAAAAACCTATCATGTCATATCACCACTTCATGAAAGTTAAGAAAAACTTCATTTTAGTCCAGCTTTGTTAATTAAAAATATCTGAGTAGAGCAACCATGATCACAAAGGACTATTAGTTGTGAAGTGCTGAACTTCCATGGATAATACTGTATACTTTGCACACCCTTCTGCTCATAAGCTCCTCATAAAGAGTGACTAAATTATAAAGTTGACTACAGATCCCGTAAAGGTAGCTAAATTATGAGAATTATAGAAGAAAACCTATGTGTCCATATATAAAGCAATGCTTATGGATCTCATGTTTTAATACTCTGAATTCAAGCCTTTTCTGACCTTTCCGATTAAAATGGATTTGGTGTGTGCTGCAAGAAAAGAGATGTCACCACTTGAAAACTGGTGCCTAAGTGAACATTTTGCCCTGCTAGTATCAACATGGCAGTAGAACCATCAATAAAGAAAAATGAAACTTCAGAAATGTGAGGTTTATGAATACCATACACATGAATGTTTCAAATAGTTAGGAGCAGATCACCTTTTGGAGAGTGACTGGAAGGAGAAAGAAGAGTGAGGAAACACTGGATTAGGTAAGCACTGGCTAAGAAAAACCTGTTGGAACCAAGAAAAAATATGTAGAAAACAGGAATATTAATGGCATTACTACTTTTGCAGAACTAGGAGTAGAGAACTTCATTTGACAGGCTGCAAAAAAAAAAAAAAAAAATCAAATCAGAGGAAATTCCAAATAAAAAGTTTTGAATTATTTAAAGAAAAAAGAGAGACAAATGCCAAAGGTCTCACTAGTGATTACACTTCTCTTGTTTTACATATTTAAAAACATTGTTATTGTAGTGCCTTTTGTTGTTGTTGTTTTATTGATGTTGTCTTCTTTCTTGGTGCTTAGACTAGATTTTAATGTTCTTTAAAACCAGGAGTGAAAATGAAATAGGAGTACTCCTGTCTGACAAGCACTGTATGAATTAATATATTAGGTATTTTTGAGGGTGCTTGGTAGTCACAAGAACATGTGCAAGAACTAGGTATTAGAAAAATGCACTGTGAGGTGAGCTGCATTTGTTTGTTATTTATTATTTTCCAAAGCTCAGGAAAAGTGCTCATTTTGAGGAACCCACTGACTGTGCCCAACTGGCCTTCAATGTTGATAAAGTCCATGATAAAGTAAGCTTTGCCTCCTGTACATTAGCACGGAGGTCCCTGGATTGATATTGTTTCAGAAACAGGTCAGCTGTATCTTTCCCAGAGACTTTAAAAATGGTGTCAGAAGAGCTTCTAAATGTAAGTTACTGTTGAAGTAAGAAATTAGTTTATTTAAAGGACTATAATGATTCATAATCTTGTTTTTATTCCTATGGAAGTGTGTTTCTTGTAATTTCCGGAAAGAGACAAGAAATGAATGAAAAGGAAGCAACTTAGTTCATTGATAATTTAAGCAACTTAGGTTTTAGGTTTTGTTTTTTCGATAAGACCCAAGAGGGGCAAAAAAAATAGTGTGTCATAGCCTCAAGGGAAAGAAAAGGAACTGTCACCTTGAAGGAAACATTGGTTAAATTATGTCATATAAAGTTTTTGATAGACCTCAACTGCAATGAAGCCCCAACATGCTTTTGCACACACAGATTCTACTACAAATCATCTCGGTACATTTATTTATGTACAACGTGGTCCTATCTCATGAGTTCGTACCCAGCTACTTAATTAAAAAGACCCTTAGTCTTTCAGCTACTACCAGATAACATCATCAGACAATTTCTTTCTTTCTATACCTTTTCTGTTGTCCTCACTTAACCATACTGTTCTTCTTCTTTAGCACTTTTTTACACACTGTGAACAGTCTTCATTTTTGTGATTGCAATCACTTTTTATTCCATTTTTTTTGTTCCCTGTAAGCAAATCTTGTGAATCAATGAACAAAACCCCAAGGTGATAGAAACCAGATACCTTCTAAATATAAATCATATAAATACAGAACATCTGCATTTTTAGTTTCACAAACACGAGGTAATCCATACCAAACAGTGTATAGAGCTCATTGCTTTTTAATTGAAAAGTAATACTTCTGTTGTTTGCATTTGTTCTCATACATGTTCAGCTTTTTTTCAAGCATATGTTTCTTCTCATTCCTACTTACAGATATTTGTCCACCCTAGGTGGACCAAATTTGACCCTGGAATGATGCAGTCCAGAAAAGAGAGGTTTGTCATTCTGTTTGTTTTTGGTTTGATGTTGCCTGGGACATTACAGGGTAAGATTTTATCCAGGGCAAGTGCCTGTTCTAAATCCAGCGAGACTTCTCACAACAGGTACCACTGCCCTGTGGACAACTTTTGGTCTTATATTCCAAGTGATGTGCATTGCATCCTGTGCCTGAATGTGCCGGAGGGTGTGAGACTTTAGGACTCATCAGCATGGTACCATGCATCTCTACGTACATTTTGTCAGTCTGCCATAAAAGACACTTCACAGGTCATGCTGAGACGTATCTTAAAGAGAGTGGTTTGCATTTCAGAAATCAGCCATTTGTACTCTTTTCTGAATAAATTCACTAAAACAATGCATGATACATGATGAATGAACAAAACAATCATTCAGCAGATACTGCTGCATTTCAGGAACTAAATAGACCGTTTTCCTGCTAGGCTTTCTCAATGACTGAGTATTTTCTCCTCGTGTTATAACAATTGTGGATTAAGTACTCTTCCCAGCAGCATGAATGCTGCTAATTGATATTGCTGACACTTGTCTTTTGTGTATGACCATTTAAACACCTCAAGGCATAGAGGCGGGCATAGTTTCTTTTTGAGCATCCTAAAAGTTTATGCTCAGGCCACCTTTGAAACTATTGTCTTCAGGATACTAATGAAGCTTATTGAGAGGGGAACTAGGGTGGACACTTTTCAAATAATCTGTCTAAATTAGTCTCACAATGTCCAGAAAGAAAACTACCTGCCTTTTTGTTCTCAGTATTGCACAATGAGATGTCAGCAACTGAGTCAGAAAAGGTCTATCTCACAAAGAAGGGCAGCACATTAATCACATTGACAGTGAGAGCTGTGCTTCATAGACAGGGGTTCTGTGCTTACTGCCCTTACATGTGGTACTCATCATTTTAGGTATGTATTTCATCCTTGTCTAAGGAGGTGGCTGTTTATGGATGAGTATCCTGAGCCAGAATGCAGTCCATAAAATCCTGAAAGATGATCATCCAGGTCCAAAAAGCATCCTTTGGAAGTGAAATAGGTCTTCATCCAAGGACTTTCTGATAAAGTTTTGTGAGGTGTTGTGTAACCATGGAATTGGTCCTTCCACAACTTTTCCAAAGATATGACATTCACTTTTTTGAATCAATAGCAAAACAATTTATTTCACTTTTACAGATTCCTCTATTGTCCTGAACCATGAGCTCATCTCCAAAGTCTGCAATTATCCAGGCTCCATAAGAGCATAAGCACAGTGCCATTTAACAAGCACTGGAGTTGGTACTTCAGCCAAAATTGCATGTCGCAGTTTTGGATTTTGCAGACCTGTTACTATTTCAGGTCACAAGGGGCATTTCTGTGGTAAAAGAAGCAGCTCAGTGCACAGAGCTACAGAGAAAGCAGTCATCATTTGGCTTTGTTGTGATGTGATGGGCTGATATTTAGAATGGCTACTGAAGTGTGATAAAGGATTCCAGAGGCATCACCTGTACACGTTTCTGCTTGCACCCAGGTGATCTAATGTACCCTATATCATGCAGTCAAATCCCATTTCTTCAGCAACCTGAAAGTCAGAATGAGATTTGCCTGTCCATGAGGGAAAGAAAGATATAGTCTCTTATACACAAGAATCTCAAAAAACTATAGGAAACTCAAGTTTTATCTGTCACTCTCTTTCAGCAGATATGTTAGATACATACATCCAAAAAGCCCTTCACTTCTAGCAGCAGCTTACAGAAATAAAAAGCAACAACCTGTGGATTTTGTGCAGCTGACTGTCCATGGGCTTCATCTCATCTCCAGCTATCCTCACGTAACTGAGCAGTGAGCCTGCCCTTGCCCCACGCAGGATGAGTTGTTGTGGCTCACAGACACAGAACTACGACTCTCCAGCTTGAGCGATTTGCTCTACAGGCCACCAGCTCTGTTGGCCAAGCAGATGGCTGTTACACTTTATTCATGAGATGTAGAGCTGTTTCCCACAGCATGCAGGGGACATGTCACTTTCTGTTCAAGCCTGTTAAATCCGTGTTCCATTTGTTCAAGGAGACAGAGACCTCGTCTTTTGGCTATCAATGGATCCTTCATCCTGTTGACTGTACAATTCAAGTGCTGATCCTGCAGCAGTCTGGTTTGTCTCAGAAGTATCTCTAGTGTCTTCAATAAAAATATCCCCAACAAAGTCCAGTCAAAAATAAGAAAAAAAATCAGCAGTAATTATATGAATTTGGCAAAATTGTAAGCAACTGACACTTCTCCTCCCTTTGAAACAGTTGAAGGGCTTCAATAATAACAGTTACTCTTAGCCTGCTGTGTATTATAATAAAACCAGAGGTATAATATGTTGTCGATCTTCATGCTCCTTCATATTAAAATATGCCTCTTTTATTTTTTTTTTTAAATCTGCCTTTTTTTCCCCCAGTTCTTTTAAACCGCTTCTTTGGAGATCTCGGAAATTTCTATTTCAATGTAAGATATACCGACACTTTTTTTATCTTACCTAGTGCTTGTAATTTTCTGAACTTAGTTCACACAAAGTCTGAGCTTCAGTGGTTAATGGAAGGTGGATTGTGTAAAGAGTGTACTTCTGACACTTGGTGAATACTTGGCATCTGGCTTCCTACTATAATGCACGCACGCAAGGGGCTGGGTGAACTCAGGATGGCGTGGTACGTCTGTGTTTAAACCTGTGATTAAACTGGTAAAGAAGTGACTTGAGGCTTCCAAGGACTAAAATGTATGCACCTAAGCTTGCACATTAGCATGTGTCATAATGTGTAGTGTATTTCTCAGAAGGAAGATGT
Organism: Patagioenas fasciata; assembly: GCF_037038585.1. Classification (NCBI taxonomy): domain Eukaryota; kingdom Metazoa; phylum Chordata; class Aves; order Columbiformes; family Columbidae; genus Patagioenas; species Patagioenas fasciata. Next base: position 106,328,156 of record NC_092522.1, read on the forward strand.
CAGTATAAACAAGTAAGGTTTAGAAAATATATAGCACGAGGCTAATGAAAGATCTGGGGGGGGTGGGAAAACCAGTGTTTTGCAATTTAACAAAGGTTCAAACTTGACGAAAAGAAGTCACTTCTTTCCATCAGCTAATAAATTCCAGTTCACAGAATCATAATTCATGTATTTGTGTAAACTGTATTAATCACAACAATGTTTTCCAGGCAGCTTATATACAAATATCTAAAAGACTCTATTTTCTGAGAACTCCAAAAACTTTCCATAGAATCAGCCCCACTATAAGTTGATTATATATCCATTTTCATCATATGTATCATCATAGACATTTTGTTTAGTTAGATTACATTTCTGAACAATCTATAAGGCAGTTCAGATCAACTACTAAAATGACCACATTGAACTGAAACAAACATTACTTCTGTTGTTCAAAATACACATATGTTAAAAATGAAGGTATACCTCTTTTGTTCATAATTCCAGTTATACATAGCAAAAACGCTGATGATTTCAGGAAACTAACAGCATACCATCAACTTGATTTACTTTCTTTGCAGCTCAAATAACAGTTCTGAAGCATTAATTACTATACTAATTTTTACCTCCATCTTTTTATTTGTTAAAACATTCTGGTTATAGATTAATTTTTCTTGTTCTGTGTTTACTATTGTTTCATTTGCTAACAGACAAAAAACTGCAAGAGCTTTGTTAAGTGAACTGAGACATAACACAGTTTAGCCACAGATTTGTAAAAACAAAGAAGCCAAATACTACTTCATACAATTAATTTCCAACTAAAGTTTCCAAAAGTCTCTGCAGTGCCCTTTCAGAAATCGTGTGTTGAAGAAGCTATTTCCCCTCCTTGAGCAATCAGAGAATACCGCTGCCACAAAGTTTGCTCAGCGAGGGCAAGGCTGCTTTCTGCAGTGATGTCAACAAATAAGTGCTGTTCTTCAAATGCTGACCTTTAAAAAGAGCATTATTAAAACTAATACATTATCTTACAAAGGCTGTAGCGCAAGCAGAAATGAAGCTTCTGTTTAACAGAAGAGATACCATTCCGCTTCACCCAAAGCTTCCAAACTTTGTGAAAGTGCCAATTTTTCATATTTAAAAAGTGTTCTGCGCTGGCCTCGTTTGCCATGCCTGGGTAGGCGGATCTGCACTAAAGAGCAGGTTTTATCCCATTCCCAGATGAGCTGAGTAGCACAGCTGGTTGAAGACAGTTAATTGCTCTTCATGATGATTAGAATGTTGTTAAGGTTTTCTCAGAGGGAGAGAAAAGAACATGCATGTGGTTTGAAAGGTCATGGTGGAAACAAGATACAGCAGGCACAAGATAGCATTATATTGACAAGTGTTTATCATAAGAAAACACACTCAGTGTTAAAACCTGCTAGCTCTTCCAGTTGATTACAATGTAATAGAGTTTCATGAAATAACACTATGATTATGTGTCCTTTTGTAAAATCACAGGTTTTTCTCTTCTGCAGAAGTTCACTATTTTTGTGGTTTAAAAGCAATGCAAATGTGCTAGAGAGGTCTTAAAAAACCCAACCAGTCTGCTGCTCTTCTGAAAGTGAATGTATTGTATTTTCTAAACTATTTTGACTATATACACAGAAAACACATGCATATTATTTCCAGTTTATCATACACAGTCATTAGGAAGACTTACACTACTGATTTAGCCATGGATTACACTTCACAAAAAGGACATGTTCTACTTAAAGTAACCTTGAGACCGGAGCTGCATTCAGTGCCTTTTTCAACATCCAGGCACAGCGGTTCGTCAGATACAAGAACTGGAAAATAGCACTCATGTGACCTAATGGATACATGCAGATGAATGGAGTTCATCTCCAGAGCAGATGAAGTACAAGCGATTAATGCAATTAAGAAGGAAGATATTGATATGATTATCCCATATACAGTAAAGGGGTAACTTCTGAAAATAGGTGGGAGCTCTTTATGCTATATGACCATCCTACACATTAACAATGGCTGGTCGATCTATTGTTGCCAGATGTTTATGGTGGATCACATCTGCTTTTTCTCCAGGATACCATGGAATCCAGCAAAATAACACACACTAGCTTGTTCTTTTACTCTGGCTGGCCGATAATTTCCAGTGAACGTGAAAAGGAAATTCAAGGTCATCCTTTCAAAGATGCTTGCTCAGTCATGCCTGTTTCAATTGCTCTTGATTCTCTTTGTCTCTAGATACAAGCATTTACTGAACAGTTTTATCTGCTTTGTCCTGAAGCTTTCCCTGTTCTGGTCAGGTTTCCTTACTCAGCGCTAACATTTTGCAGTTCTGCTATTCCTGTATTCCTGGAAGATTGTTCAGAAATAAATATGAAGAATAGGTACATGATAGTATGAGCTTAAAAGAGACATCTTTCTATACTATTTCAGTCTTCTCAGACTTTACTCTCTCATGACTGGCACTTCAAGAAAATACACTTGTTTTCTGTGATTACTTGTGGTGTTAACACCTGAAAAAATCAGGCCATTTGTACTCAGCTATGTCCCTCAAAAGGTGAAAATTAGAAAGTGTTGGTGCATGACCTTTAGGCTACCTTGATGAGAGAGGTGAATATCTGAAAAATATAGAAATGTAATCTTACTGGGCCTTGTTTGAGATTTTCCTACTTTTTTTTTTTTTTTTTAAACAACTGGTATTTTTTCAAGGCAATGGTTGTATTTCAGGGGTAGCATTTTCAAACAACTGGCCTTCATTGCTACCAGATATTCCAACTGCACATTCCATTTGGATTTAGGTATTAGGACTGCAAATTCTGATGTTCTGCTGTGGCTGAAAACTTGCAGGAAAACTACTGTCGATATAGCAAATAAAAAGTCCTAATGATAATAGTTCAAAGTGGGATGGAGTTCAAAATACGGTCATATGCATTGAAAAAGAAATAACAATGCTGAATTTCTTATATAAATTATTAATTATGTTCGTTCAGCTTCCTAAACTGAAAAATTGAGGTTGAGAGAAGAATAACTGACTCCACTTAAACTTATTTAAAAACACAGAAACAGTTTTTTTGTCATCTAAACAAAAAAGAAATAATTTTTTGTAAGAAGAATGTTCCACAGGCTCAAAATAATTTGATTTTGGGACCATGTAACAAAAAAACTAAACCAACCAACCCACCAAGAAACCACAAAAAACACAAACAAAACAAAATAAACAAAAAAAAAAAAAAAAAAAAAAAAAAAGGAAAACCAACAACACACCAAAACAAAACAAAAATTGAAAATTCAGGCTAGGATTAATGGAAGTTTTTACAAATAACCTGCAGGTCCATGTACACACCAACCTCCTTGTCTTGTCTTCTGAATCCAGCTCAGATTAGGGAGGTACCACATTGAGTTTTTTAAGCTGATGTTTCAGAAAATCAAAACTGCATCTAGTTTGGGGCAGTTTTGTCTTACACACTGTTTCTCTGTATTGCTAAACTGAATTCATGTAACTCGGTCTTCAAGTCACTACTCCTTTTCTTTCTAGCTGTATGTTGAAGAAATTATGCTACTAGTTCTAAAACCACCAAGTTCAACAGGTCTAATTCATCCCTGGGGTGACTTTGACTCCAGTGAGAATGCCACAGGGAGAAATTTGGTTCCGTGTGTCTCCCACGTTTACTAACCAAGGGAGCAGGAGCAGTCCTTGCCATTTGAGAAGTGTTGTGCAGAACTTTCATTACAAAATAACAAAGCACAGCTAACTCAACTCTGAATTTAGTTACGGCTTCATTAAAATTTTGCAAAGTTTCTAACTAAGCATGAATTTTTATAGTTGATGCTTTATGGATTCAGCTGAGTTTCGGTGTGCATTTTAATCCTAGACTCACAGTGAAATACAAAGAAATGCAAATGGCAAACAAAATTCGATATAAATGCCAAGAAGACAAATGCTTGAGATTTTTTCCATTCTAATGTTGCGAACACTGACCTCATCCCACATAACAGTGATTTTTAACCAGATTCTGCTTTCCTTCCTCACTGGATGGAGAAGGGAAATTTGCTATCTAAATAAAAATGTCTACATTAGGAATGTAGGTTCTTGTATAATTAAAAAGTAAAACATTTTGGTGAATACTAAGTGCGCTTAAGCTAGGAATTGACTCCTGCCATGATGCCCTGAATCACCGTGCCTGCAGAGGCAGCTCCCTCTGCCCAGGAGCCGCGTGTGCAGCGCAGTGGAGCTGCAGTCTGCAGTGCACCGCACAGTCCTGGTCCCCACTGTCACATACAGACCTGGAAACAGCCCTGAACACACAGGCTGCTCCAGACACCCCTGCTCCCCTGGGGTGTGTGGGGAGCCACAAAGGAAGGAGCACTGTGCCCGTACCAGGACTCCTCGCCTCAAGATTAGGACCTGCGATCAGGGCTATAGTGTACACTGCAGAGTTGTGCTTTGCGGTCGAGAAAAAACTACTTCGGTTTCCAGGCAGTATAAGGCATCAAGTCACCTCACGCTGTGTTGTGTGGATGCTCCATACTGTGCATGGTACTGCTCAGGGAGTGTGGGGGTGACAGGAGACAGCACTTTGACACACCAGCAGCCCCTGGCACACTCGGTACATCACACCACAAGGACTCTGCCTTGCCTCTGAAAGATTTTTATATTCTCAGAGAGGCTATTTGACTCCACTAAAGTAATTTTGTCAGTTGACTGCCTTTTAGTAAACCAACACAGAGCTTTATTCACAAATACATACTACATATATGTATGTTTCTACACACCTATGTGCATGTGTGCATATATAGGAGTGGTGTTTCTAAAAACTCCTTTTAAAATAATATGTATTAATAGATACATTTTAAATCTGATCTCTTTGGTATTTCTGAGGTTCTGCCTGAACACATTTTAACTTTCCCTGAGATTCTCAGACAAAGGAAGTTCAATAATGTGAAAGAACAAATCTTGCTACTAACACAGGCCTACATGCACAAATTTTTCTAACCCATTATTCCTGGTTGAAACTGAAAAGTAACCTCAACACGATATCAAGGACATTGCACAGAAATAAAAGATACATATTGCTCAAAATCATTGTAATAGTCCAGAGCCGTCCCGTATCTTTAGGATGGTTCCTGATTTCAGTGCCAGCTGACTGCTCTCCAGGGATCCTGAGTCCGACCTTTCCGTTTGTGCTGGGTCTGTATATGTGCGTAGCTCCTCTGGGAAGGAATCGACAGGAGGCTGCAGACGATGTTTGCTACAGGGAAGAGCATCCTGTGGGACTTCTTCAGCACAGCGCTTACTCTTCTGTTCTAAAGGAATAGGCACGGCGCGGGTTTCTGTTGGTTTAGTGCACGTTCAGTTGTGTTTGTATCTGTCGTGGTCTTATTCTCCAGAGGCAAAAGCAAAGCTAAATTCGAGCCAACCATGGTGCCTTGTGCACTCTCGTTTCTCCACCCCAAAGCCAAAACAGGCCTCGGGAGATATGTATCAGTAAACCTTGCATGCTGTGCATGCCCTTGGCAGGGATATGCAACTGTGGAGGGGACTGATTCAATCAAAACAGAAATGGCCTAAATGCTTGCCTTAAAGAAAATGTGTTATAGAGTTAACTGCAGCAGCAGAGCACACGAGAATGCTTTAATTGTTGCCTAGCAAAAGGCTGTGCTATTTGAGAAAAGGTATGCAATCAACAGTGCAGCGTCTGCATCGTATTTCACTTTCAGGAAGCCAACTCTGACACACCAACAGTGTAAAAATCCAGCACATATTTGGCAAGGAACACTCATCCAAAATCGGAAATGATAGTAAACAGCCAGCAGTTTCATGTCTCGCTTTGTGTCACGAGGAGGACAGCAGGCATTAGGGGTTGCTGTGTAGTTCAAGAGCTGCAACATCACAACAGGCACCTGGAAATGCCAGAACCTCCGTGGGGTCCAGGGGTTGTCACTGGCCACTGATCATGTGTGGAAGGCACTCAGATGCTATCGCAATTGCACACAGCTTAAATTTTTCAGCTAGATCCCTCCTGTATTTGCTAGAGATTTCAAGCAATTTGTTGCTGCTGTTCATGTATCCAGGATGAGGGTATATTCAAAACAGGAATGCATTTCATTTCTACTGAAGGTATGAATCCAACAAAGCCGTCATGATGACAGCAAGGTGTCAGGATGTTCTTTTGTAGTTATGAAGAGTCATACCTAGCCCTCTTTGTATTGAAATCATGCAAGTTGCACTGACTGTGCTAACAAAATAGCGTCTCAGATGGTAGCATGGTTGCTACTAAAGGTACAGTCGTTTGAAATCTTTCATATATGTGTAATTCATTATAATTTAAGAAAACAAGCATAAACAATGTCCAGTTATAACATCGTCACTGAAGTTTTATGCAGGAATATGGTAAAAGCAGTACAATCATGTTCAGCAAAGCCACCTTCTCAAATCAGAGGCGATTCCCAAACTGGCTTTTCAGAGCAGCCTCCAGCAGTCGCAGCTTTGCCACCTCTCTGCTGGGACAGCGGCATGGGCACCATCCTCTGCCCTGTTGGCCTTGGCTCTTGTCTTGTGTCCCACTTCACAGCCCCCCTTGGGTGCTCTCCCAGTTCAGTCCCAAAATTAACAAAGTTAGGCCGTGCATCTGAGGTACCTGATAGCCATTTAGCATGCATCAATTACCACATGTGGTAGATCTGACTCTAGTACTGCTTATACCAGCAACTACAGCATTGTGGAGTTACTTTGGACCTGCAAATCTGTTTGTGTGCTCCAAATGAGTTGATGTAATTTTGAGTTTACTGTGTTTTCTTCACTGAAAAAATTCAACCATAGCATTACGCTAGTGATGAGGTTAGAAAGGATTGGTTGGTTTTCCCTTTCACACTGATGCGTGCTACGATATTATAATATCATAATGTAGACAGCCCATCCTGTGATTTCTGTAGACTGAGCCCACTGATCTCCTCACGTTCCTAATTTATCCAGAAAATCAAGGGGCTGTGGTGCCTCAGAGACAGTCCTGTACTCCTGCCTCAGAAAAATGTGATTTCTTAGGGAGTCAAGAATAATGCACAGGCCACAGTTCTTAAAACAAGTTTACTAGTATAAACATGCATTAGTGCAAATGAAACCTTGGATTTTCTCCCAGCCAGACTGTAAGAAAAACAATCTCATAAAAGTTTATTTGCATCCCAACAAAGCCACCACTCAAAGCTGATATTTTAAACCAGTTTCCAGAACCTCTAGTTGACAGCTAATTTTCAACTCTTTCAATAATTGTTCTCCTTATAAGTGGAACACTGATTAAAATATTCCTTGACTGAGTAAAAAACTGATGTATATGGTATCAATGGTATAATTGTCAGAGCATAACTCCAGAGTTCATGGCCAACAACAAACATGATATGAATCGGTGGCAAAGAACAGTAAATATAGCACACAGGGAACTCCAGAAACACAAAATCCTTCAAACACGCACTCAACAGCCAAAACCACAGCACATTACCAGCTATAGTAGTGAAAGTTCCCTGTACAAAATCAACTCAACTGTGAATTTGAAGTGCAATCTAAATGCAGATTTTTGGTTAAAATGCTTAACATTTATCAAGTCAGAGAAAAGACCTTAGGGAGGTAATTAAGAGTGTTTTTAACCAGATATTTCTTATTTGGTATGCTGTAGTTATAACCGGTAATTTCAGTGAAAATGAACGAGTTGAAGAATAAAAAACATTTGAATAGCTGTGCCATCCATGAAAAAGAAGGCACAGTTCTACTGCTGCCAAGATTTTGACCAGACAGCAATCTACAAAGCAGAACCAAAATAGTTCAAATGCACCTTTGCACGGGTTCAGAAAATGCAACTTACAACACAAATAGTGTAAAAGCCTTGAAACAGCATCTCTCAGGGAGATGACAGAGCAGTGGAGAGACATGTCCGCAAATACTGGAACAGGCAGGACACAATGCTAACCTTCCCCTGGATTCCGAAAGTCACAGGTCTTCCTAAAGCAGAACTTCAATCTGAATTATTTAAACCCACGTGCCAGTAAAGTTTTGCTAGATTTATATGGATTGGCAAAAATAGTCCCCATTTGCTTATGTCCAGTTCAAGTGAGAAATGCAGAAATGAACCATGTGCCTGAGCACAAAAAGAATTGCACAAAGATGCTCAGCAGCACAACTGTCACAGCATCCTGGAGAGCAGTTACGTTTTACTGCATCTTACCTTACACCTAAATAATGTAGGTCAGGTTCTCTAGTGTTGAGAGAAATTACCAGAAAATGACTGACTGCTGTTTTATCACATTTTATTTCCTCTTTATTTAGAGGGACTGTCATTACAGAAATGAAAATAACAATATAAACCTTCAATAAAAATAAACATAAAAATAAAAATGAAAAACATCAGTGGAAGGAAAAGTCTTGTTAACTGCAATGTGAACTTTCTCTAAATGAATCCCTCTCCTGCCTGAACTTTGCAAAAACAACGAGTATCCTTATGATAATACAAGAGTAATATATATTTATCATGTACTCGAAAATCAGGTGGTAAAATAGATCTATTTGTTTCAATCAAACACACTAAATTGTACCAGGCTGCAGCAGTACACATTTGTACGCATACATCCCACACACAGGCAGATCAGCATTACCTTTTGTTAAATAACTGTCCACCATCAGAGATTACAGAATTTCTCACAGCAAGATAATGCAATAGTCCTCTATGACTGTGTAATTACTTAATCACATTCAGGAACTGTGCAGAGGATAAAATAACAACAACCAAGGTCTAGATAATTTTCAGAATTTCTTTGTTTATAAAGTGCAAGAGCTTTTATACCATCTTTAAGCAAAAGCAAGCAGGGATTTTTTCATCTTTCATTTGTATAGGTGTCTTTTAAACAAGTATACAAAGAACAAGTCTAGTTTACAGCAGTTTACAGTTTCCCATGGCACACAGGAACAATCAGATAAAGCACTACATCCAAAAGAAGTATCTATTATTGTAAGGAATATGGTCAGTGGGGGTGGCTGTGCTATAAAGACCATCGGTCAGACAGGGTCAAGGCATCTACCTACCAGCGAGGGATGGAAGCAGCCATCCCCCACACTGTTTTCCACCCTGTGCTGCAAGGCGTGGTGACCTAATGGATATGAACTCAGCGACTCTTATCCTCTAGCGTGTACAGTAGCTTGTTACCAAGCTTTAAAGAGATTACTTCGTTTTCTGGAGTCCAGAGGACTGTTCCACATGCTTTGCCTATCGACTGTGAATCAAGCAGAATGGAAGAGCCAAATCTTCCTACTCCAGCTGATGGATCTGTTGCTGAGTCTCAAAGTCCCTTTCTCTTCTTTGCTCCAAGTTTCTGAGCTCCTGTGATTTCTTGCTTTTCTGTGGTGGCACAGCCACAGTGAGAGGCATGGACAAACCCCCTCATCTCCCCTGCCCATGCTGTGGACTGCTCTGGTTAGGGTAGGGAAATGGGTTTCAGCCATTTCAACTGGATGGCATTGGGCTCTGGAGGAGTTTTCCACCTCCTGGGCAGATGTTCCAGCCACTGAACTGCAATATGAGAAACAGAGATTGTGTTCTTCACTTATCTAGAAATAAAGCTTACTGGGGACACCCTGAATTGCTCCTCAAAGGCAAAGCTCCTGCAAAAATAGCATGGTGGAACTGATTTGATGTATATGACGAGGCCATGTGCCTAACTATAGGCAGCCTAATCTGAACGCTAGAGCGGTGTCCAGAAGGTGTTACAGAACCTATCTTGAAGCATTGTAAAACCTTTAGTGAATACAGGGGTCTGCCTATGGTCACATCTGACACTCTAGTCAGAGCGATGTGGCCTGGGCAGGAGCGTTAACTTTGCAATTGCAAATTACACAAACAATTAATCAAGGCATCACATTCCCCATTCCTGCCCCCCAGCCCCATGGCATTTTGTGTTTTACCTTCCGTGCATTAGACAATGAAGTAGAACAACAAAAATCACCTCCTGCTAGTTGTGTACGCCACCTTCTTAGACAAAGAAAAACCCATGATTGGGCTTGCAGGATTTCTGCTGGTGGCACAGTCTACAATATTTTGATAAAGATTTACTTGCTGCTTCTGCAACTGTACTACATATTCTGCTGATGCATGTTTCCACACTGAACCATTAAAAAATATACATGTCCCACACAGAGAGGGTCAGTAAACAAGTTCCAAAAGCTTGTTTCTTCTTCTTAAGGCCAGGTCAGTGAATGACCTTCTCACACTTCAGTTCCACAGACACCACATGCTCCAGCTCCTGCTTCAGATCAAACCTGAAGAGGGGAGTTAGGCTTACCTGCTCTGTGAATAGAAAATACTCCTATGCACTATAATTATTATTGGTCAGAAAACATCTCTTGCACTTTTCTAGTTTTGACTTGTCTTTCTTTACTGCATAAAGGGTTCGTTTTCCCTCTGCAGTAGCCTGTATTGCTCAAAAAAGTGTATTTGCTAGAGGGCATTAGGAAATATATTCCCAGATTGCTAAGAATTCATTTTTGTTTGCTTGGAATAAAAGCACAGGAACAAATACAGCTAGATTAAAATAAAAAGTATTGCTACAAAACAAAAAATACATATAGTGGTTTTTCTTAAGTAGAAGATATACCTTCAGCAGAAGGCCTGATGGGATTGCTTTAGGCAATAGCCTCAACCAGCTTCACTCCTTGAAACTTTAATCTTAATAGGGCTGCAGTCCTCATATGTAATACTTAAGTACTGAAGCTTGGCTTTCAGTGTTGCTAACTTCTGGTAGAAGGGAACAAGATTTAAAACCATATCTGGTAAAATCACAGTATGATGGCTTTCATTCAGAAATCATCTTTTTTTAGGAAAAATATGAAAACCTAGAAAATCTACTGTATGCTCATTGTCTCATGTAACATTAATTGGACTGTTCCAGTTCCATGATTTTCCACAAAATTTGGAGTCCTCTGATAGAATTCCATTCCAGAATAGAGAAGATAAGTAGATGTTGCTGCTTCTATGCTACTGTCTGGGGGGCTGCAGGAGCCTGGAGGGCTGTGTTAAATGTTCAATTTCATGAAATGACTGTTTCTAGGCGAGAGATTTCAGGGATTTGATTTTTTAAAAATGGATGGCATGGACTAAGAGAAAGTGTAACAAGTGTGCATCTTCGGCATAATGACATGTCGTGTGAACACTCCTCATCTTCTTCACTCTCCATGTCTTTGGTAGTGCCACATGAGCCTCCTCACTGCCTCCCTTGTGGTATAACCATGTCCATGTGCATGGAGGCTTTATGTCTGCCTGTAAGATGAAGAAGTTTTAAAATTTAACAGAAGAGCCACTACTCCAGAAAATAACTTCTGTTCTCAGTGGCTACATCACACCCTTTCTTTTCTTTACTACAGGCATACAACAACATAAGGTTTTGCAGGTATTCTCATATGGAAAGCATGACCATTTGTGATATGTTGGTACATCTGTAGAGACAAAACTTTCATCTTTGTTATTGTTTGGTTCCATTAAATTCAAACTTTATTAAAAATATAAACAAGAGTTTAAGAAAATACTAGAGGTAAAATCACAGAGCTGAAACCAGTGTAATGAAGTGGCAGTAACACGTGTCTTTTAGTCCTCCAAGGAAAACAGAAGAGTAAATTTTGACCCAATAATTTTCAACATTAAATGTGCACAAACAGTGTTGAGGTCGGTTGACCCCATCTGGATCCCAGGCACCTACTAAAGCCGCTCTACCACTCCTCCTCCTCAGCTGGACAGAAGACAGAAAATATAAGAAAAGGCTCATGAGTCAAGAACAAGGAGGGATCACTCACCAATTACCATCACAGGCAAAACAGACTCAACTTGGGGAAATTAGTTTAATTTATTATAAATCAAATCAGAGTGAGGTAATGAGAAATAAAACCAAATCTTCCCCCCACCTCTGCCTTCTTCCTGGGCTCAGGTTTGCTCCAAAATTCTCTATCTCCTCCCCACCAGCAGCACAGTGGGATGGGGAATGGGGGTTGTGGTCAGTTCATCACGTTGTTTCTGCTGCTCCTTCCTCTTCAGCGGGAGGACTCCCCACATCCTTCCCCTTCTCCATCATGGGGTCCTTCCCATGGGAGACAGTTGTCCACAAACTTATTCAGCATGGGTCCTTCCCATGGGCTGCAGTTCTTCATGAAACTGCTTCAGCATGGGTCCCTTTCACAGGGTACAGTCCTTCAGGAACATACTGCTCCAGCCTGGGTTCCCCACAGGGTCACAAGCCCTGCCAACAAACCTGCTCCAGCCTGGGCTCCTCTCTCCATGGGGCCACAGGTTCTGCCAGGAGCCTGCTACAGTGTAAGCTTCCAATGGGGTCACAGTCTCCTTCAGGCATCCAGATGCTCCTGTGTGGGCTCCTCCATGGGCAGCAGGTGGATCTCTGCTCCACCATGGATCTTCAGTGGGACAGATGGCCTCAACAGGGTCTGCGCCATGGGCTGAGGGGAATCTCTGCTCTGGCACCTGGAGCACCTCCTGTCCACCTACATTGATCTTGGTGTCTGCAGAACCGTTTCTCTCACACATTCTCACTCCTCTCTCCGGCTGCAGCTGCTGTTGTGCAGCAACTTTCTCCCCTTCTTAACCATGTTATCCCAGGGGCGCTACCACTGTGACTGATGGGCTCGGCCTTGGCCAGTGGATGGTCCATCTTGGAGCTGTCTGACATTGGCTCTACTGGACATGGGGGAAGCTTCTGCCAGCTTATTACAGAAATCACCTCTGTAACCCCCCAGCTACCACAACCTTGCCACACAAACCCAATACAAATTTAACTTAGTAAAATGTTTTATTTCCCAAAATACAGTCTTGAATGGTAACTGTAAAATTAATTGCAAACATCTCATCTATTTTAAGTGCTACAATTACCCCGTTCACTAAGATTTTTTTATACATCCTTGTCCCATTACTGTTCTATTGCACTTTTATAAACTTGATTTGGAAAATAAAAAAGAAAGTTTACTACAGAAAATATTCAGATAGCTAATTTAAGAAAAAACAGCTTTTCATTAGCACTCATATGACTGGTATTCATGACTTACTAGTAATTATATCAGAGATAATACATTGCAGTTAGGAAATTTTCTAATTGGCTTTAATAAAAAAGAATAGACAAAGCATGATGAAAAGAACTGAAAAGAATGCTATTGATATTCCTAGCTAAAATGAACAAGAGACATCTAACTGAGATATCTGTTCAGTTATCTTTAACATCTCAAATCTAAAGAACTCAGATCAATTAAAAGTGCGCCAAGTTTAAGACCCTACTGCTCACAGCTAACACTACTAATGCACCTTTTCTTAGAGGGCAAACTTGAAGACCAGAGAGGTTAAGTGCCTGTTCAAGCTTATACCAAGCTTACTGTGAGGAGCAATTTCCAGTTCTCTGCATCTTCAAGTTCATCTTCTCTCAACCAGAAACAGGTTTTGGGTAAAACAAAACAAACTAAAACAAACCAAAACAAAACTATTCCAAAACAAGCATTTACTTCCATGGATTCAATACTCTCCTTTTGTGCTTTAGAACAATTTACTGTGGGCAGATGAGAAAGAGAACACATTTTGAAGAGGTTATGGGTGGGCACTGCATATCGATTCCCTGCCTTCCTCTAGGGAACATTAAACCCATTAAATCCATCCATGTTTGACCTGAAAGCTCTCAAGAAGGCTACGGATCTGTTACACACAAATGCTGAACTCCTTCAGTTTGAGCAGATGGGCACTAGGCTCCTGCAAACGCCATGCCATCTGAGTTCCTGTCCTATAACCAGCAAGATCCCAAGAAACAGTTGCAATCACTTCAAATCTTGAGGTTGGTACCTTTTACTTGGAGCACTCGTTTAAGCATCAAGTGCATCAAGACCCTGAGCAGGCCGTAGGTTTCTGATGGGTCTGCTTAGGTTTCTTTTTATAGCAAGTTCCCCCAAACAATTTCAGGAAAGCTTTTTTTTTCTTAGAATAACAGCTAGAATCATTAGCTTTAATGATAGAAAGCTCCAGTTGGCAAGATGTAAACAGAACAAAGCAGAAAGGTTTCTGCACAGTTCTTCCCCTGGGTCCCAGTGTCCTTGCTTCTGGCTATTTCTGAAAAGTCAAGTGAGTGCCACTTACCCCTTCACAACCCGTCTCCTTCCCGCAGCTCTCGGGTCCCTGCTGTGGCTCTCTGCTCCTGCCCTGGCCGCCTCCACCATCTCCCTCATCAAGCAGGCTCATTTCCTTCCCGTTCCTCCCCAAACTCCAGGAAAACCAACCGTTTCTTCCGAGAGGACTACAACATGAACTTGAACAGATGAGACAGCTGTGGTCATACCTGACCTCACCACCACTTTCACTTAGTTTAAATACACCTTTCCAAACGTGCAGGAGGAAGGTGCTGGGCTGCAGAGATGGCTCAAGGGGAGAAAAATTACTGAAACCCTCCCACTGAAGCTGTGTGGATGTGTGAAAGAGAGAGCACAGGGAAAGGAGGCACAGAAGAAGAAGACTATAGTCGCGTTCAAGACTCTACAACTGAAGAGGTGGAAATCCCACATTCTGGTCCCTGCAACAGTATGGTTTTTGTCTTGATTCAGCATCGATGGGGCAGACGGTGCTTGCTGCACTGCATGCTCTTGGTTTTCAGTCTGTCTTCCTTACGAGCAGTGACCATGTCAGGTGAAACTTGCCCAGGAGGTCGCTCCTGAGTTACAGCCGCAGCAAGGAGCGGGCAGCCCGTGGCTCCAGTGGGGAGGATGCCGGCAGCAGCAGCAGACAGCCTGGTCACCAGAGTGAAGGAACGAAAGCAAAGAGGAGCAAAGAGGCTGTTGGGAAGGTTGCTGCACCTCTGAAAACCATTGTATTTCATTCAAGAAGTTCAGCTAGCATTGAGTTAAGAGCTACCAAAATGCCAAAAAGTGTTTTCCGGTCTTTAAAGCATTCTGAAGCACTTTATGTTTTTGCCTAAAGATTTCCTTATCTGTAAAAATGCCTTCTGCACCCACATGCAAGAAAAGTACCTGAAACCTTGTGGATAAGTTTCCTCCAGGCAGCTTTGACTGTCATGCTGGTAAGCCAGTTTAAGAGTTTTTGCATTAAACCTTAGGCTCAGAGCCTGTCTCTGCAGGCTCTTCTGTTTCTATTCCTCTATTAATTATATTTTTTCTCTATGTCTTGCAGATGCTTCAACCAGGTTGACTATTAAACACAGTTCAGAAGCAGCCCATAAAACTGACTGTATTTCACATTTGGAACTTGCAGTTATATAGCAAGCAAAGAGGCCGAGATGCAAGATGATCTTACAGGAAAGCCAGGAAGAGTGAGGAGATCCTGCTTTCAGGTACAACCTTGCACTTCATTAGCATTAGCTCTCCAAAACAACTCAACGTGAAGACCTTCCCTGCAAAATTCTTCTACCTCTAATCAATTCCTCTCCCAATAAATGTTACTAGAAAGTTACATCAGATGTTAATCTAGAGGAGAGTGATACTATTTGTTTTTTCACTTCCTCACACACTTCCATAACAATGCAGTCCTCCAAACTCCCCGAGCCTGACTTCAAAGTCCTTCTGCTGGTCATCTTGTCCTCCTTCCACTGTCACCGGAGAGATAGAATAAACAGTAACTGGTAGTGGAGCTGGATAGTGGGCTTTACTTATCAACCACCAAGATTAGAGCTTTTATCCTACCTGATCATTTAACACTCCATCACTCCCCTGCCCCAGCACTACACTCCTGGGTCCTCGCTTTCCACCTCAGCAACGAGGCTACTGCTGGCCTGGGAGTGCTGGGCAGAAAGTCCTGTTGGTTTCTGCTGCCCTGCTGCCCCAGGTTACCTTTCTGGACCATCACTGGTGAAAGTCCCTGGGCATTCCTTGGTGTCCAGTTCCATGCAACTCTGACCACCAGCACGCTTCTCCCAGTAAGGATGCTCACCACCTTCTTTCCCAGTCCTCTTCTCTCCAAGATCACTTTCTCTTTTTGGTATCCTTTTCTGTACACATCCCTCAAGCCCAGAGTTTTCCTAATCTAGTTTACATGTAGAAGCACGATCAGCATCCTAATTGTTGGCCCTGCCATATGTTTCTTTAGTAATGAGAGGACTCAATATCTCACAGCTATTTAGTCCAAGTGTTATGACAATTTACAACTATCCTGTATTGGTTGCAGCTAACAAGCAGCAGGATTCAGCTTGAAACTTCAAAAGCACAATTTTGGACATTGGTTGAAACACATACACACACATACACCCAATTATCTCCCATCTATTACCCTTTACAAAACATCATGCTTATTTACCTTTTATTTTTTTTCAGTCAAAGCGTTCTCCAGCACAAATCAAGTTTGTGCAGTTAGTCCTGCCATGTCACAAGCCAGTGAAAGGGCTCCCGCTCCCTAATCTGGACCTTCTCTCACACTTCTGCTGGGCTCCTATTTCTTTAAAAACATTTTAAAAGCATTATACTTGCTGCATTCCATTTCCTCTCTTCTTCCCATTTAATTTGCTAGTTTAAAATAGATTGCTGTAAAATTATACTACTTGTATGTTTTGTAATGATCTCTTCTCAGGTAATGAAAAGTAGGGGTAAGCTCTGTCAAGTGAGTCATAAGATAATGCCAGGCAATTCTCTGCCTGAACACAATTGCTCAATGCAAGTGCAGATACAGATCAAACTACTACACAGATTTCTTTCCCAAATAGCTGTGAAAAGAGACATTTAGATTTCGTTTCTGACCCTCCCAGGTTCTTACCTCTGCTGCCGCGTTAGAAAAAGGCTGTTAATCAGATATCTCTTCAGTAGAACTGGAGCGGTGCTTAAGCCATTTATTGTGTCCTTTAGGGGAAAGGATGTACGTTGGAGATTGACAATTTTTAAAAAGGGTCATTTACGACTTGCAATAAATGTAAGTATTATTTAGGGTGGTGATAATTCTTTTGAATTACATCTGAATGCAATCACCAATTTGTTGAGTGCTGAATGTCTGGGTTGTTACCTGATAAACAGGTAATTACATGCCTAACTGCATGGTCACAAAAAACTAAAAAAGGAGTAAAGGGATTTTTTTTGTTATATAAAGTACCTGTAAGAATGGATAGTTCTTCCATTTTCTTCTAAGTTCCTGGATAATATTACTTCACCTTTGTTTGCTCTCTTTAGTTTCAAATTTCAAGATCAGCTGTTGGAATCCTGTCGCAACAGAAGTCAGTGAGAGTTGCTAACTAGGGAAGCTTCATAGCCTGAAATATCCATTGTAGTATACCTAACCACGATGGAATGTAAATTTGCATACATTTTCATATATTTGAATAAATGCATGGAAAAACTATTATAAACATAGATTTTAGTTTAAATTGCATTGCAACAGAGCTTCTGGCTAGCATTATTACCTTCTTATTTAAAGTATTCTTTGTTACCTGTAGCCTAAAGTGGTTTTAAGATATTAAGAAATTGTTCTTAAAAGAAGAACAGAAGGAATGTTTCTCCGTATTTTTCACTCATATGTCACACTGGGTTCTTAACATCTCCTCAGCTAGGTATGAATTTTGCTTTTGGGAATAACCACATGGTTGTGAGTTCAATGCAAAATTCTTACCTGACAGCTGAACACAGATATGGAATTTCCTCCCAATATTCCCATTCCATAGTACAGTTACATTAAAGTGTAGATAGATCTGTGCCATAGTTTTATGACTGGTTTTAAGTATCTCTCCTTCAGCCTCATGGCTCTAGATTTTTGGTTCATTCAGCCCTAGAACATGCAGAATTACATTTTAGGTAGCAGTCCAGTATTTGGCATCTTTGAACATCTGGGCCTCAAAAAAAACCACTAAAGAAATGATCAAAATATGGGTCAAAGTACTTGTCTAAATTCAAGCAGTAATTATCCAGTGTAAATTTTCTAAGAAGATGAACCTGATTGGCTCAAATATTCCTGCAATGCACTTTTGTCATCCAAAAATATTAAATTACAAATTTTACAAAAAAAAATTTCAAGACAGTTTCACTTTTTTTAATTAACAACTTTGCACCTGGATCTCAGTGTTTGTTTTTCAGACATCAAAGATGTTGCAACTGGAGGGTTTCTGTTTGCTCCACAGCTGTAACATGGGATCTCCTTACTGTACATATCTTTTTGCTGTGCAGAACTCATGGATCTTTCTTTGAGCAAACTTCATGCCTTTTGAAAAATCTGAAAGTCTGTTGGGTAGCACAGAGTTGATTATTACATCATGACAAAATGACAGACTCTCTATTTTTTAATTTCTGCAGGAAAATAAAAGAAAAACCTCTATGTAGATGTATTAAATGATTCTCTTTACTAAGAGATGAGTTCAGTGGCTCTGAGATGCAGAAGAGTTGCACAACTGTCCTCATACTGGGCTTTGAAGACAAGACTCTGCAGAGCAATGATACCAGAGTAGTCATAGATCGGTTCAGCCAAGTAATGCGCAGACTGTTTCACTTCATAGCAATAGGCTTGAACACTTCTGCGTTTGCAATAAAACCTCAGGAGACTAAAACAATCTTCACTGAAGCCAATGGTACTTTTTCCATTGATTTGTTTTGTTTAACTGTTGCATTAGAACCATATTTGGGGCACAGCAGCACTTAATAAATGCTCAGATCCCGTAAAGCATATTGACTTTATCTATATTACAATGCAGGGAGTCCTGGAGTCCAAAGAAGTTTTCTATCTGTGTTAAATGCCATCAGGACTGTCCTTGGGGTTGGCCTAAGACCAAGACAAAGTTTGGTTTTGTGTAGAAGCTTAAGGTGACGCCTTAGGGCACCTTCTAAGAGGATACTTCTGCAGTGTGGATGAGCCCAGACTGCTATAGAGAAATCTTTAGGCACCAGTTTTTGCTGTGGCTGCCATAATGGAGAAAAATGTATGAAATGCAGCTCTGTCAATTCCAATTTATACATCTTTGTTTAATTTTGTTGAGAATGTGGTGTTCATAATGAATGAAGATTTTTTTTTAGAGATGATACTTCTGCATACTGAAAATGTTTACATAGGACCTACTATAAATATAATCATTAATATAGCTTTGCACATGCAGAGCAACTTCCTTAATGTTTTGATTTCAAAGGCCTTAACAAACTGATAACTATGAAAAGCTGTATCTACCAAAGGGAGATGTTTGAGGTCCAGCATCCCAATCATTGATTCCAGGAAGTATGACCCTATGGGCAACCCAAAGTATTTTCAAAAAACCATGGAACTGCTCCAAGTTTGTACACAGCACAATGGGGGTTGAGCCTGATGGGTACTTCGGCACTGGGAGAGTATCCATACTTTAACAAAGTTTGGAATTAAAACAAGTAGTAAGAAAACCTTTGTCTGTGATAGACCATTGAGCACCTGCCAGGTTTGGAATGTGAGTCAAAGGCAAATAACATGAACTCTGCTGCCTCTCAGTTATCAACAGATTTTTATACATCCTTTGTTGCTACCTTGAAGAAAATGTGCTTATTAAACCAATTCTGTGTCTCTTCTTCAACGACTCAAAAAGATACCAATATGTGAGCCATATTTTCATTTATTATGAGACTAAAACTTTCTTCATTGTGGAGGGACTGTAAAATGAGCAGGCATCAGGGTGCTCCAAAAGGGCACAGGTGTATGCAGGAGCAGGAGTTGTATCCTTAGTGTTGAAACTTCTTATGAGGGTGAAAGCTGCAGACAAAATCGTCAGTCACATGATATACATGGCATGTATACTAAAACATTTTCTGAAGGCAATTTCCATTCTGATGTATTTTTTCACAGATTGTGTTATTAAAAAGGGAAGTGGAAAATACATACTTAGAATTAGGTCTTTCACAGGTGAAGATACAAAGTTAATTGTGCAGCGTAATGCATGCAGAGGTAGAAAGACACCATGACTTTAACAGCAAGGAGCGTCCTCATGCCGGAGAGGTGCAAGGATTCCTGCTTAGTTCATGAAACCTGAGCAGGACAAAGAGACTGCAGCATCACCTGGACCCTAAGGATCAGTACTTGATACCTTCAAGCTAGGGGAAAAATCTGAATTCCATTCAATACATTAAACAATAAAACCTTAACAGCTTAATGTGCATCTCCATTGAAAAACAGGTGCAAAACCTTGCTCTAAGGTGGTGTGGAGACAAACTGTAGCACAAAAGCTTCTATCACAAAAATTTGTACCTAATCTTTTTGTGCATGACTGGCAGTCATAAAGATGTATCACC
The DNA here is from genome assembly GCF_037038585.1 of Patagioenas fasciata. NCBI lineage: Eukaryota > Metazoa > Chordata > Aves > Columbiformes > Columbidae > Patagioenas > Patagioenas fasciata. The sequence continues at coordinate 106,348,377 of NC_092522.1, forward strand.
CAGCAAAGGATCTACAAAGATTATTCCATCTGCGGCTTAAAAGCATGAATGGTCCAAGAATGGATGTAACAAACTTCTCTGTACTTGTTTTGGTTCTGCTCTGTTTTGTTGCAAGAAACTAACTCTCTATATATGTATAAATGTAAATAGAATAAAATTGTAAAGGATTAATTTTTGTACTTGCAATCCACTGATTTGTTCTACTACGTTCAAATATTTGATCTTCCCTGATTGCTGTATCATACCAATAGAGAATTTCAGGATGTTTCAGCATGTTTCTTTCATTATGAATTTAAATGTTACCTTTTCTGGTCCTTCTAGAGCTGCTTGCACAACCACATGTGTATGAGCTAGTACACTTGCTCTCAGTCATGTCTATTACTTTAAACCATCCAAGACGGAACATTTGAAGCCGGTCTTCCTGGTTTTCTCTCTTATCCTTGCAGCTATCTTTGTTGTGTCTGGTTTATGACTCCCAGAGCTCTGCCCATATATCATATTCTGATGGTTACTTCTCTTGGTGCACTGGATCACAAATGTCAAGCCTGTGACATGTTCATCCAGAGAGCTCCCAAATAGCCAAAGTTCAGGTTCATCATCCTTTCTGCAGCCACAGTTAGGCATTTAAAGAGTGAATGCAGACAGAAGCAAGACAAGGTTCCCCTCTCTAACAACTCAATAAAAAAACCTGACATACCTGCAGAGAACAGAATGGAAAGGGTCTAAGGTGTCTGAATCAGTCTCCTGGTTTATCAAGACTTGTACTATGAATACTATTTATCACTTCCATCATTCCAGGAAAAACAAACGAACAAACAAACAAAACCAACAAAACCAAAAACCAACACTGCCACAACATGTTATAAACTACTCAGAAACTGCTTCATGAGCTTTTAAACCATCCCTGTCACAGGGTCAGCAACCTCCAAGAAAGAGGCCAGCAGACAGAAAGGAGCAGAAATCTTGTCAGCTGTCTGGCTTTAATCCACTGATCCTTTAGAGTCAAAACCTTAACACGGAATTTTCATTGCAAACAAACATTCAATATACAGTCAGCTCTCTATTATCCCCCTGGCAGATTATCCAGTTTGCTGATAAATGGTGCCACAATCGCAGAGACATCCATGCCGGCTCTGTGCGGGCCAGCCCAGGTCTGGCAAAGCTTATTAGCTTAAGCTCTGCATAAGTACTTCTGTACAGCTTCCAGAGCCAGCGCTTGGGTGCCTCCGCATCGTGTTGCTGGAACCAGGATGCCTGGGGGGGCAATGCGGATACACCCCAGCGGCTCCGCGGGAAGCCAGCTCATGTCCAGCAAGGCTTTGGAGTTTGCCAGCCCTACATTAACATCAGCTCACACAGGGGTTAAAAAGACAGATAGCTTTCTCTAACTCACCCTTTTCCTGCTTGTTCCCATTAATTCATTAGCATAGTTATTGTGAGTTCAGCCTTAGGCCACAAGAAAGCTCCCAGAAGACTTTAGCATTAGCCAGGGAATGCACCAAGCAACATCTAATTAACCCCAACCAAACGCAGGTCCTGGGGACCGTGGCAAGGAGGGAGAGCCAGGGCCATGTTGCCAAGTAACTGTGAGAAGAGAGTCCTGGTGCTGGTTCAGTGCCTCGCTCCCTGCGTACCTGTTTTTCAAGCAGAGCACCAGAATTCCCTCTTTAGGACATTTTAAATACAAAGAAAATCAGGTTTCATGGTGTCCTTGCCATGTAGAGTGGTTGGCTGCGTTTAAGCAGACCCTGGTTTCTGGCATTTGCAAGGAGATTTACACTGGAACATGATTTAAGTTAATAAATTTTAAAATGCTTTGGGATAATTCAGGATGGGAAATATTATGGAAACACGACCTACTGTTATTTTCAATCCCCATGCCCTTTAAGGTTTTGCTCTGTTTGCTGAGATACCCAAAAAGCATGCTAATTGTTGCACAGATGTGGGATTTTTTTCCCACTAAATTATATTGATATGATCAGCTCAGTTTATTTATGCATCCAAATGGCTGCCAGATGCAGAGAGATTTGTGATTTTATTACTCACCTATGCTGGATTCAGGCTGGTGTCTAAGGGGTGAAAGGTCTCACATTAGATTACTGATCCCTTGAGCCAGCCAGTCCTTCAGTCCAAGCACTTTCTAATGCATGTTTTGCACCGTATAACCAACTCACTTTTCAAGGTGACACAGTCACAGTTTTAAAAAAGAAAAAAAAAAAAAAGTCAGTGCTCATAACTACAATAACCCTTTTGTCTAATACAGCAAGTTTCATTTCTGAGGCCACATCTCTTCCTGTTTTCTAAAATGCAGCTAAGCATCCCAGGTAAATGAAAACAAGGAGGAACATATGTGAGCTTTCTTCAATTTATACATACATATATATACTTACATATGTATTTGTGTTTGCACACATGTGTACGCACACACACTTTTCCAATGCAAATATTAGAATTTTCAGGGAAATTTTTGTTAAATGATTTATGCCAGCTGTGTAGGAAAAAATTATTCTGCCAAAACAGAAAATAAAAATGAAGTTATTTGTTCTAGGGTGGTCCCACCAAATCAAAATGCTTTGGTTTATTGAGCAGAAATGTTTAATCTGAATCATACTGATGTCAACTTGCATCTGCTCAGCACCTCATGGGAGTCCCACTGGAACTGTGATGCAGATGCTACATAACTCCATGATTTTTCACAGACTTCCTGGGCTGGCAATATATTCAGCGATGTCTTGTATCCTCCTCTATGACCAAGTCACGTAGGATACTCCAAGTCCTATGGTTTGCAAGACTGATGGTAAACATACGACACCCAATTAGCCCTTACCATAAGCCAGGGTAAAATAAGACAAGCAAAGGACAATGCCCATAAAGATTTTATTTGGAAACTGAAGAGTCATTGCACATCAGATGAACATCAAACATTTCAACTTGATTCAGTGCAGTGAGATGAAATATTTCAACCCGGAACTGCAGAAATAATTGATTTCAATTAAAATACTACAGGGAGTATTGCATTATTTACAAACTGGCTAAGAAACTTTCTGATTCACAATAAATTTAGATATTTTGACTGCAGAGGGGAAAAACAGGCTAGAAACTCTGGGTGGGGAGGGAGGCGGTTGTGTTAAATAATGTAATTCCTACTCAGATATAACACAGAACACTCCTGATCAGATGATCATATTAAACAAAATATCACTCCACATACATGGATTTTGATTTTTAACCTACTATAGGACATTTCTTCCCCCTGTATCTCTGCCACACCACCCATGTAGCAAGTGACAGAAGTGGGGGTACCCACCCCCTCTCACACACAGCTTGACATCCAGAGGGAAACTCAGCACAATGTAAAGCTCACATTCTTGGAGCCAACAAATCTGCATCTCTTTATCCACAGTAACCAGAAGAACCTTACTGTAAACTCCAGCCCATAGGAATTCAGAGGATGTATCCTGTCCGCCAGAAGGATGGAGCAGCTAGTGTAAGTCTGAGACCAAACCTGCAAAGTCAAGCTGCCCAGCCAACACGAGTGTGTTGTCCTCATGTGCGTCTCAAGAGAGTTTCGTGCAGGAAAGGAGAAGCTGATTCTTCAGGGGACATTATGGTTTCCAATCAAAATGACTGCAAAGACTTCACAAATTTGTGATGAAGGATAATACAACAGTACAATAGAAGTATAATTTTGATTAGACATATGGAATTAAAGGAGGTCTAGTAGTTATTTGGGAGTGACACAAGACACAAAATAACACAGAGGAACTGGGGTAGAGAGCACTGACATACCCAATATTAACTATTCCAGGTATTTCCCTGCAGGTCAGCCAGGGTTTGATGCCACAGAGATCATATGGCCTTGGGCAACAAATACCTGTGTTTCCAGCCTTGCTTTTTCTTTTTTGCATTTGCCAAGTCCTCACTAAGTAGTGCAAACTCACATGCACTTCATGGTCTAAGAGGGATCAGGAAGGAAATGTAATTACTCTTATGAAGACTCCTCTTCATAAAATATTTTTCAGCTGTTGGGGTGGATAATATGGCCCTAATTATTTAAATAAGTCACTGGTGTATAATTTAAAATTGAGACCTATGTACAACTGACTGTTGTGACTGTTTACTGTGGAAGTAAATGTGGCTAAGAGTGGCACACACTTTCCAGTTTGCCTACGGCAGTGAAAACCCCTCAAGCCAGCCCTGTCAGGAGTGGCGCTGACATGCATTAATGGTGCACTTACCAGTAGATAATATCATGCAATTAACAGATTTCATCACTAGTCCTTAAGGGAGTGCACCACATGGCAAAATTTTGATACGCGTCTCATAATTGGCGCAACATCCATTCAGCCCACAATACATCAGCTATTCTGATTTATTCTCACATAGTCTGTGCTAGTTTATAATGCACCATAATTTTCTAAAGATTGCAAAGCGAGACCAAGCTGACCTCCTGCCCTGACAACTGCAAAGCCCACAGTGAATTTCCTGGTCTCACATAACTAAACCTTATGGCTGAAAGTTCTGGAGGGGAAAGATGATTTTACTCCCTCTGTTGGTGGAAAAGGAAACATTATACTGAAAACATCCTAATCCACATAGTCTACTTTACCTGTAATTATTTTTGCAACAAAACTTTATATAAAGTGAATTTGGGGAGATATAAAAGGAGCTATAAAAAGGAAAATATTTTTTATGATATGTTTAAGTAAAAAATTATTTCAAATACTGCCAAATTTTGCAAATTGTTTTTACCTTTCTGTGAGGGTTAAAAATTCTGAAGGGATCTGCTACGTCAGAAAGAAGGCAGGAGCAAAAAGGAAAATCCAACGTTATTAAAGCTGCATAATTATAATTTCACTAGATGGTGATGTGCCTAAGCAAGATCAAACAAACTGCTCATTTTGGGCAGGAGAGGCCTACAGTGTCATGGCTGGGACAAAGGGGTCTGGTTAAATAAGACAGCAAATTTCTTAGGGTGACCAAATAGTTATGACCCTCCCATACCTAGTGAGCTACACCGCAGCCATGAAGAACCAGGTTTCTTGCTGGTTTTTAGGGAAGCTTCAGTGTTTCTGGGGTGGCAGTTGTTGCTGTAGGAGAGTGGAATGGGATAAACTCCCTTGGAGAGCAGTTCAGCCCTTGTCCTGTCAAACTCACTGGTAGCAGTAGAAGCAGGATACTCTGATCTCCGATTTCATCTCTCACCATTCCTTCCCTGAGGCATATCTTTTCCTTCCATTTCTGTCTCCTGGTGTAAATTCTTCTGCTCGTACTCACATTGCTTTGCACACTTCTTCTGCACTGAGCGCAGTAGACTAAGGTGGGTGTTTGGATTGTAACTTGATGTGCATTCAGGTGATGGGTGGTAGAGAGGATGGCAAAGACATGAGTATCTAGGGAGCCAGATGGATCATCAACAGTTAAAACCATTGAGAATTGCCAGGTAGGTTATAGACATGACAGGCACTTGTGTGTGCATGACAAGTAAGTTATCCATTATGGCATCTCGCTTGCTAATGGCCCTTAACATCAGGTCCTGTCCTTTCCAGATCTTTTAATAACAAGGTTGTTTGAGACTTGAACTCTGCATGGACATATGCTTTATTGGTCAAAATTATGAGAAGCCAAGCCGAGCTGCCATGGTCTTGTTCACGTTGCCTCCTCCATGCACTGTGATGTGACAGAGTGTTCCTTTCTATTTTAGTTTATTTGCTTAATTAAAAGTGAAGAGAAATTAATCCTTGTTGTAACAGGGTGTGCTTCTCCTGGTAAAAGTATAATTTTAATATGTACAGCCTCTCCTAGTTACAACAGCTGCAGTTGTTGCCTGCATTCTTGTCCATTTCACAGCAGCTTTCTTTCTGTTCTTGCCTGGGATGACTACTTCATACCTCATCCTTATCCTGCTGCATTATCTGCCTTTTCAGGGTGAAGTTTTCCAAAACACATTTATTTACATCATTCTCATTTATGCCATCTACACACCATCCTCATTCCCATAGTATATAATTGGAAAATAGCAAACAAAAAAGAAAAATGTATTTTTCCTTTAACCAGTTGAATAACGACCATCTTTCCAAACAAGTAGCTCTCCTTCCCTTTCCTTTTGAGTGCTTAAAACATAATAATTAATAATCTAAAGGCACTTATGTATACTAGTTCAACAAATGTGCTAAAAATGAATATAAAGTCACTGCTTTGGATTAGGATGTACTGTACTTGAGGAATGGCCATCTGAAGAAATGTAAGGGTTGTTTCTGTCAACAACTGAATTTTACCAAATCATAAGTACATTTTCTATCTGAATGTCCTTAATAACAGTGAACAACACTGCCAACTGGACAGAGAAGGCCAGACTCAGGACCACAAATAGCCTTTGTACTTAATGATAAAACACAATAGATCCTTCTCTGACTGGTGTGTGACAAAATACCTGCAGGATGATAGGGGCCAGGAAGAAAAAACAGTAGAGTGCACTGTTGAAAAAGAATAGTCAGCTGCCTTCATGATTTATGAAAAAAAAAACCCTTTAATATAACAATTATCATTAAGAGTGATTTTTCCACCACATAACTGACAAGTAAATTATCACGTCTGTACCTGCATGTTGAGTTACTGCTTCACCTTCACCAGTAAACAAAGAGGGGGAAAAAATTGCTTTCAGCGACAGTTTTTTTTTTTTTCCCACAGATCCAAGCTTTTTGTGCTTTCTTCTCCTTTTCTTTCTCTATATGTTTTTTTTGGGTGAAAAAATCAGAAATAATTAGACAAAGTGGTAGCGTAAAGCCAGGAGAGCTTTTGCTAGAAATCTGGGAAATTGTGTCTCATTTACTATTATCCCTTCAGTTATCTTCCTCCAGCAGTACTTTATTCCTATAGCCTTTTCTAAAAAATATGAAAAGGTGAATTAATATTTAATAAAATAAAAGCCTTTATTCTGCTTTATTAAATGCTGGAGAGGTATAATGAGCAAATGGCTAGTGTGTCAGGTCACAAATATACAGAGCCTACGGATCAATCTAAATTCAGCTCTACTTCCCTTCCTTATTTCCTGGCATTTCGTAAGAGAGAAACTCTAAATCTTTTTTCTCCTTACGACTCTTTTATGAAACAGATATCTGGAGAAATTAATTTTTAAAAAGGTTGGGCAGTGTTCTTACAGCAGCTTTGTCAGAAGACAACAATAATTAGGTATCACCAACAAACATACCAACATAGAGAAGCCTCAGAGTAAAATTTTAAAGAGCTCATAAGATGCTGAAATCATCAATCTGATGAATCGCATCCCAGCTTTCATCAATGGGAGCCTGGTGTAACCAGCTTGTATGTAAACACTCAGGACAAATATCTAAAGGTAGGTGAGATGAATCCCAACCCAAGTGCTTGTTATTCTGTTTCCTTCTACACCCAGAGGTGTCTCAGCCTTGATGTAGGAAAACACCACCTGTGTGCTTGTGCCCAGGATCCAGAAACTACTAACCTGTCACTCTTGCCCAAGAGGCTCTGTCTAGCAGGTTTCCTCAGAGCTCTCCTAGCAGACGGGTTTCCCTGCAAAATCTGCATTCCCCTGCTGGACTATTACAGTGTGGGGGACCAAGGCACCAGGCGGCTCAGCTGTTCAGCAGCCTGGGCAGGTCCCCCTGTCACTCCCCACCCAACCTTCTCACTCACACCCTGGAGGGACCCAGCTGAGTGTTTGCTGCTCAGGTGCCGCAGGTCACAGCCCAGGGAGCAAGGTGGACCTGCCACCAGTCTAACATATCACATCATGAAGGAGACGAGGAAATTACATCCCATCTTCAGTCCCTGCTGGAAGGGCAGGGCAAATCTATTCTAGAGTGGAGACATTCTCACTCTATTCTATAAAAGCTATTCCCTTGTACAAAATCCAGAACTCAAGCGGTCAGGAAGAAGGGCTGTGCATTACTCTGTGGCCTTCTGCTTGGAAAGAGGGCAGTGCCTTCCCCTTGCTCCCATGGCTATTTAAGTCTCGTATGTGAGAAAGTCATCAGAACAGAGATTGAAATCCAAAAATTATGACAGGAATATGTCTCTCTTCCTAGCTGACTGTAAAAGCAGACAGTATATAGCAAAGGAGTCAACACAAAATGCAGATACTGGGTGTCATGTGCAAAAAAAAGGAAGAAGTTATTCGTGGTAAAAAAAAAAGCTTAGTATCAGTTTACACTGAACAAGAAATCCCTTTCTTATCAATACACCATAACCCCACCTACCTCAGGTTAGTTAGGCCTGATCCACTGACAATTAGACTGTTCTCCCAGTTCTCCTACTCTGCAGATTCCAGCGAGCCGTTCTTGTCACCGGATTCCCATGACCTTACACACACACACAGGAGGCTTTTCCGTCCTTGCATTTTGCAGCCTCTTTCTTCTGGGTAATCCTAAGAAGAACACAGAGTGTCATCTGAAGTCAGAACTGAGAAGCATCCTCTCCAAACACACTGAAGCACGCATGCTGCTGCAGCTGCAGGACACTGTATGTGCTGAATGTTGGATTTAGCTTCAGCTTCAAAGAGCATTACAGTCATGCAGTAAAACTTCTTCATGTTTTACACTTTCTCACACTATTTAGATTTCCAAATGAAAGTTTAAGCAACCCACAGCTTTGCTTAGCGAATACAGTGAGCTTTGGGGATCACTTTCAAAAACAACTTATTTGCATCAGTTCAGCTGATCTCTTCCTTGTTGGAGAAGATGAAAGTGTGCTTCTATCTTATGTTTCCCTCTGCTCAGACAATGAGGCACTCATTCCTTTCAAAAAAGAAAAAGAACTAGATCAGCAAACTTGTTCTCCTCTTTTCCAGTGCTTCTTTGACTGCATAATTGACATGCAGGAAGAAATGCACGAAAGCAAGAGGCACAGATGTTTACAACACAGGTACCTCAAATAGCTTAAAAGTATCTTAACTCTGTATGGACCGTGAATTTATTTCATGCATCACTCACTGAGAATTAGCATTGAAAGTCACCACAGTGAACACAGGGAACTAGATAAATTTAAATCTACTGCAGAGACCAATCACTTATGTTGTTTGATGTCATCTGCAGTCACATCACTGCAGACATCTTTTGCAAGACTAGTAAAAGAAACATCATTTTTGACATGGTTGCCTGTCCCTCTCCACTGTTTGAGTGACAGCATTCATAGCACTCTTCCCATCGCTCAGTGTATATAACAAACCCAGGTGCAGAGATGAGTCTCCTAGGCTTCCCTTTGAAGAACACCACATCAGCTCTGCTCCTTTTAAAACCACTCCCTTGGACCAGTTGACATTTATGCAAGCCACACAACACTGAGGAGGCAAGATTTCAGGAACTGATACCACTTTTGGGACACACAAACTCTAATCTAGATGCAAGCTACAAAGCAAAAATTAACAATACATGCAACCAGATGTCACTGAGGTAGAAAAACTGCACCATTAAGACAGTTAAGGAAAAAGCAGGTATCAAACAGGTGAAATAATTCACATTGAGCACTAGTTTTATTGGCCTTTTACCTTGTCACAAAACATCAATATTGCATTAATGTACAACCCTGTGCAAGCTGTACCAAAAGGCAAACCAGAAAATTTCTCATAGCATAAGGGAAAGGAATCAGCCTGTCTAATTTTAAGTACTTATCTCAGGCACCTTAACAGGAACCTTATCACCTTGGGCTCTTTCTACAGTGAATGAAGAGTGAGAGAAGAACCTTCAAGGGATGCTTCTAGACTCTTGAGGTCTGAATTGACTTCTAGTGGTGCATCTTGCTCTTCATCTCTCGAGAAGAAAACAGAAAGTCTTAATTTAGGATACTCTGACCTTCTTCTCCAAGCCCTCTCCATCTTCCCCTCAAAGGTCTAAAACTCCATTACGCTTCAAAAGCCTGAGAGCAACACTTAAATGCTGGGATGCAATTCCCTGCCCAGGGCCGAGGCTGAGATAACTGCTGTGGCGAGGGAGACACCTCTCATGGCTTAGGAAGTCACGGTTTCATTCAGAAAAGGGTCCAGAACTTGCCCCAATTTTCCAAATGCTGTATGCCTGCTAAATTGGCCTAGAAATGAGTTGGGAAATCTCAGTTCATGTGATCCATCTGTAGTAATACTTCTTACAGTGAAAAATAGCAATATTTAAAGTCTTTTCCCTGGAACTACAACGATGCTTGCACTAGCCTTGTAGAGAAGCAAGAGCTGCAGAAAACACATATGTGTCAGTGTATTTCAGATTTTCACGGGTATCTGGGTAGAAAAAACTTTTAGAGAGATTAGTTCTAAAAGCACTCTTAATCTGTGCTAACTTTGCCTGACTAACTTTCCAGAAACCAGTCTCTCAACAAAAACTAACATAATTTTTCATCCCCAGGTACATATTTGGGGCTTCTATTGGTTTACAACTTAGAGGTTCTGACTAACCTAATGAAATCACTATATCAAGAAATATCTTCATGTATATAGTCAGCCAAATGCATTCAAAACCAAGTTATCTATCTCCCACACCAATGCTGTACAGATTAAATGTTGCTTGTAAAAACAGGCAAAAATACATTTACATTAAAAAATTTACACATATTCAACAGATGAGAAAAGAAACGGAAGTAGAAAGAGGAAGAAATAAAAGTAATAAATGAAATTTAATTCAGCCTTTTATTTTTTTCTAAATGGAAATCTCTGTGTCAATGCTGCACAACAATCATTGGAATTTTTTTCAAAAAAAGATAAAGTGCACCTTGCAGTTAAAACCTGTAAAGGAAACGCTCTTCTTGACTGTAGATAATGGAGAGGGGCTAAGCATTGCTGGATTTAATTGAGGATGCCTTAACCTGTGCATAACCAGCTTTCCTAAGCCTCCAGACTGGGTAATTTAAAAGATTTAAAGGGTGAAGAAACTAATATGGCTTTAGTGCTGTGTTTTTTAATGCGGTGGATTTATGATTCACAGAATCACAGAATGTTAGGAATTGGAAGGGACCTCAAAAGATCATCCAGTCCAATCCCCCTGCTGGAGCAGGAACACCTAGATGAGGTTACACAGGAAGGCGTCCAGGTAGGTTTTCAATGTCTCCAAGAGTCGGAGACTCCACAACCCCCCTGGGCAGCCTTTTCCAGTGTTCTGTCACCCTCACTGAGAAGAAGTTTCTTCTCAAATTTAAGTGGAACCTCTTGTGTTCCAGTTTGAACCCATTACCCCTTGTCCTATCATTGGTTGTCACCGAGAAGAGCCTGGCTCCATCCTCGTGACACTCACTCTTTATATATTTGTAAACATTAATGAGGTCACCCCTCAGTCTCCTCCAAGCTAAAGAGCCCAAGCTCCCTCAGCCTTTCCTCATAAGGGAGATGCTCCACTCCCTTAATCATCTTTGTTGCCCTGCGCTGGACTCTCTCCAGCAGTTCCCTGTCCTTCTTGAACTGAGGGGCCCAGAACCTGACACAATATTCCAGATGTGACCTCACCAGGGCAGAGTAGAGGAGAAGGAGAACCTCTCTCAATTCAGAAAACCCAAGACAGGAGGAGGATCCACATCTCACTGGAAAGCTCATCCACATACCCTGTTGAGAACTTTTAAAAGCAGAGAAGAAACTGAAGAGAAAAAGTTGTATGGGGGTTTATTGTGTTGTTGTTATTCACAGCTACCTCTGGTGATAAAATATTAAAAAGTAACTGATTTTTTTAACCCCGTTAAAGTCTATATTTCCACCTGCTTTCAATAACTGGGGCTCCACAGCAAATCACTTTTAAATTCTGCGTGCCCACAATATGCATGCCCTGGATAAAGTTGAGTTTGGACTCCTGGAGAGTCTGCAAAGACAGGGCTCAGCAATCGTCCCACAAGTTTAATGTCATTTGGCTGCAAGCATCCATTTGCTGGCGGAGCACCCATGCTTGGGTAGGGTGCCAGGGATATGCAGGGATGCTTAAGTGTACCTGAGCCTGGTATGGCAGGACCCAGACACAGCCCAGTGAAAGGCCACCAGCAGAAGCTCTGCCAGGGTCTAGTGACACATACACTGAATATATATATACATTTTTTTATGCATATGTATGCAAACTTCAATGCTTGGGCTGAACTTCCCAGCTCCCATCTGCTGTGCACAGTGTGAAATGTCTCACTGTGCAGGAGCCAGAACAGTCACGCGTTCTGCAGAAATCCCACTCGCGCTCCATTTCAGTACATTTCCAGAGGCGCAGCTTGTGCTGACCCTGGGAGCAGAGGCGATTTGCATCCACACGCAAGAATCAGAGGTTTAGCCACTGCCTTCCTCTTCATTTTCTCCATTTGACCCTTTGTTTCTTTCCAGGTCAGCTGACATACATGCTGCATTGTGCTTCCAAGGGCAGAAAGCACATTAAGATTCAGGGGATTCTCTACATCCTACCCACATTTTTCATTATCGCTATTGATGTTATGTATTAAAAGACTAATGACTTGGAGCTTCTAATATCAGGAAATGATGTCTCTAATGATGCATCTTTGACCTCAAGCCTGAAGTCTGCAGCGTAGTTTCCTCATCTGTGTGGACGTTTCCTAAAAGCCTGGCTGAGTCGTTTGTTGGCTACTACATCAGACCTCGAGCCTTCACCTTTGCCACTTTGTGGTACTTGCTGTTCTTCGCAGAAGAGCACTGAATTATTAGAAAACAAGCCAGGGCAGCACAGGTATTCGAGTCAAAGCATGGGGCTGGTGATGGGAGCAGCCTCATTCAGTATGTAAGTTGCCCATAAACCAAAAATTTTATCTAAATTTCCTCTCCTCTGCTAGTTTCACTGAATTTTGTATCAAGCAAGAACAGCTTAAATCCACCTTGAAGTTAGACAAAGAGGTGAAGGTTGATACAACTTGATGATTGATCTAAATGTGCACCGTATTATTTCAGGTCCAGGTCCTGCTGCACGTTTCATGTAAGTAGAAGTCATTGTATGATTGGGACCTCAAGATTTTTAACATAGAAACTTAAAATTTCAGAGCTGTCAGTCTTTTAATGCATTAAGACACAATATGGATATTCAGCTCACTCTGACCTGTCTTCTTGTTTTGCTGGTGACTTGATTTCCCAAGTTTCTCCCCATGTCATGGAAAAGGTTTTTTAAGAATGCCAACATGCATCTTCAGCATGCGAATAATAGAGCTCTCTTTCAAGGGAGCCATAAGAACGCATATTTACGTAAATAAACATTTTGAAGGTCAATGAAATACTAGGCAGCCAGAAGAACCTTTATTTTCAGCAGTGTTTCAGCCACACATGTTTTGCGTTCACTGGCAAATGTATCTATGTGTAGAGTTTCATTACCAAACTCATTTCTATAATCCACTTGTTGGCCTGGATTTTTTTTTCTCTGTAGGCTAATTTACTGTATACAAACACGGTGATGTAAGGCTTGCCTTAGGGAACTGAACTAACATCATTACTCTGCAGTTTACAGTTGTTATTAAGGTTTTCTTATTAAAACTGCCACTTAAAAAAAAGACCAGTTCTGATTCCTTTCATTAATAAAGAGCTCCTCATGTGAATATGTGCTCCAAGATATGAATTAAGTCCTGATCCTGCAAAATCATAAACATGTCACAAACATGCTTAATTTTATACACTTTGAGTGACTCCATTCAATTCTCAGTATAATAGGACTCACAAGCTGCAGTTCAGCAGAGTACTCAGTCATATGCCTAAAGCCACCTTTATTCAGGAAAGCCCTTCAGCAGGTGGATTTTCAGTAATATACTCGAGCATACATTTAATTTTAAGCACATGCTTAAGTGCTTTATTGAGTTGGGGCCACCACGTCTTGAACAAAGCTTATAAGTAAGCCTGTGTGGTACAGGTCTGTCACTTCATATGAAAGGTAGTCAAATATGTATTTCCCAATACATACAATGCAAGAGGTAAATCGGAAGAGTGGAACGCTATTTTGTAAGATATTAAAAATCAGTAGTTGATTAAAAAGTGCGTGCTCCACGGCAGATGCCCCTTTCTCAGTTAATATCTCATGGGAATGCACTATATCCACAACTGGAAGACATAGTTGAGAAACAGATCTCTGATGATGTACTAATAATTTGATTATAATCTGTATTGGCGGTGTTTTTTCAAATAGTTATTTATGTGTCTCCCAAAGATCAGTGGTCCTAACTTTTCTCTTATTCTAAAAAATATGAGATTTGACAATAGAAATTGAAACAACCTTGTGTAGTCACTGAGAACATTTTGTTCTGTCTTTAAATCTTAATCTATGGTAAAATGCAATAGCAATTGCATCTTCCCAGGTGTTCCCATGCCACTGAGAAGGAAACAACATGAGACTATTGCACACACAACTGCATTTAATGGTTATAGTTTTGTCTTCAACAGTTCCCGTTTCTTCTGACTGTGGTCCAGAAGCTCCAGCAACTGTCTCAGGAAAGGCAGTCCCATTTGATGTGGAGTCACATGTATAAAAAAGAACATGGCAGAACAGAAGGGCTTCCATAAGCAGTATCAAAAGATACGAAAATCTCCTGGAAAAAGGTCTGCTGAATGAGTAAGAGAAATTAAAAATGAAAGGAAGAAAAACTCGAAGCAGAATCAGAAAAAACAGCTCTGCACTGGTCTTGAAATTATATATCTTGCAACCTTCACATGAAGGTTTAATAATAATTTCAGGTGAGCTGCCTAGCTTGCTTTATGACTTTACTAGAAAAGTTTTGCAGGTCATCCCAAACCTATGCCAAGAAACCTTTTTACTACAGCATCATGCATTCTTTATTAATGCTGCAGAGAGTTCTGAGAGTCTCAGCCAGAAGGATATGGACAGAGATGAGGGAATTATGAAGGAAAAAAAAGGCACAAAATTTATTAAATGGTCAAAAGATTAATATGTGGAGAAAGATGAAAATAGATAAGCCTGTGTCATACAGATGGCAAGAAGGTGAAGAATCTGAAAAAAAAGAGCAAAGAGAAAATCTTAATGCTTTTAAAAAACAGGAACATAATTATAATGAAATAAAATAAGAGAAAGGTTATCTGTAGTTTAGCTATCAAGAAACATCTCTTACTGCTAAGAGCTATTAATATATTTTCCTAGAGAAGTGGCAGAACGCCTAGCACCAATTTAAAACTAACTGGAGAAAAACAGAGAACCCTGCAGAAGAGCAGCGCTCCCTGCAGTGGTGTCCTGGATGATGAAAGACGCATTTGCCTGCCATCCAGTGCTACAGCTTTAATGAATCTTCATTTTCTGAGTCTTCCCCCTTAAAAATGACAATATGCAAGTTCTATAAAACATTATGGGCTCTCTTGACTGCTCTAAACCATACCCATGTGCGGGCAGATGTTTTTCACCTGGTCCAGATATTTTTTTGTGCATTTTTTCTCCTTCCGCAGCCCTGCTTTTCCTTGCAAGGGCGGTGAATGGGAGCCAGGAGTACACTTGTGAGAGAGCAGCTGTTTTGAACTGGAGCAGGCACACCTCTGCCAGGGTAATACAAAGAGCGGTTAGAGAGCCACTGACAGTTCAAAGTGTCTTGCTTTCATTATGCTGCACCTGCCATCACCCCCCTTACAGCTGTTAAATTCCCCTCAGAGAAATGTTGTTTTTATGAGGAAAAATGAATAGCTCCCTTTTACTAGATGAAAACCTGTAGATGTATGAAGTTAAGACAATTATTAATATTAAACTACCATCTACCATTTAATAGCAGCTTCTCTTGAGACTAAAGCAGTGACATAAGTTACAATTGTTGCAGAAAGGCAGACTTGCAGTATACTATAAAAGCAATGCTCTGCTTGCGTGTGCAGAGCCACATGTGACAAACTGTGGCAGCTTTCATAGGTTTAACGAGTCTCTTTGGAGTTCATCTCTCTCTGGTTAGTCACAGGCAAAGCAAGGAAAAAGCTGTGTGCAAATACATACCTTATGTGAGTAGCTGCGCACCGAACAGCAGGAAGTCTACTGAGCAAAGAGACAGGTTTTCTTGAGATGTCTTTTCATTGCTTCATACACAACTGAAAAAATAATGCCAGGAAACAAAAAACCAGCTGAGTTTTTGGTTCTATGCAGACTCCAGAGTGCAGGGTAGCAAGCAGTAGCAAGCTTCAAACTCAGCTTTTTATCCCTCGTCACTGTTACGTTAGGAACAATCGTTCCCAATTTGCTCTTACAGTATTAGAAAGTAGAATAAGAAGTTTATTGCATCCCCAAGCTTCCTGCTGCATGTTTTCATGTCTAAACCTTCCCCTGCCTACACGGCATCGACAGCAAGAGGACATGGTAGGATCTTCTCTCTCAGCAGGGCTGTAGAGCAACCGCCTCAGCCCTTCCCTGTGGCGTTCCTCTTTGTGGGACCGACTAGAAATGTTGTGTCTGAAGTTCACTGGGCTATAAGGTGGCTGTTTTGCTTCTGAAGATATTCCTCTAAGTGGTATGGCAGCCTGGCATTGCATTGGTGTGTAACGAAGCATGTCATTACTCATGAGAAATACCAGTCCTTGCAGTGCCCTAATATCACACTTCAGCTTGTGTGACTTCCTCATAACTGTCATGGTTTTCAGCTAAAACATGTCAGAGTGATAGTCACCAAAGGTTCCAAAGCTTTCTTCATGCACTGCTTTTTCTTTTTGTATTAGCAAGATAGAGATCTTTAGTTTGTTTTTGGAAAAGCTCATTATTCTCATATGCATTCTATATGCAGTTATGCACTGTGTGGGTAGTGGTGTGGATTGTACTGAAATTTAAGTTCCTGGGGTATTGTTCATCTTTACAGGTCACTTATCAACCTAGTCAATGAAAACCATGATACTATGACTAGTTTTTCCTATGATTAGCCCAAAGTGATGACGAAGAAAAACAAGTTAAAAATGTAAAAACTCTTGCATGATGGGATAATCTCTGGTGAGAAGTTCTTGCCCATCAATTATCACATTATCAGTCCTACCTAAACCAAATAACTATTATTATTACTCATCAGCCACTATCTTTGGTTCAAGAGTTATTTGGCAAAATGAAGTTGCCTCAAATTGCTTATTTACTGCTCTTCTTGTTTAGTCTCAGTTTCATCCACTCTTTGTCCTCTATCAGTGCTCTCCTCAGTCTTATAATCTCCTCCTTCCTTCCTTCCTTCCTTCCTTCCTTCCTTCCTTCCTTCCTTCCTTCCTTCCTTCCTTCCTTCCTTCCTTCCTTCCATAAACCCTTGAATAATTGCTTTCTCTAATGTTGTTCTGTTTTTCTGGACGCATGTAAACAATGTAACTCTGGTTCTCTGTCAGTAAGGTGTGCTGAACTGTATTTATTAAAATATGTCCAATAAAATTATTAGAAATAACACCAGAATCATAGAATAATTTTGGTTGGAAAAAACCTTTAAGATCATTGAGTCCAACCATTAACCTAGCACTGTCAAATCCACCTTGAAACCATGTCCCTAAGAACTTCATCTGTGTGACCTCCAGGGATGATGACTCCACCATTTCCCTGGGCAGACTGTTCTAATGCCTGACAACCCCTTCTGGGAAGAAATTTTTCCTAATATCCAATCTAAACCTCCCCTGGGGTAACTTGAGGCCATTTCCCCTTGTGCTATCGCATGTTACCTGGGAGAAGAGACAAACACCCTCCATGCTACAACCTCCTTTCAGGTAGTTGTAAAGACCAATAAGGTCTCCCCTCAGCCTCCTCTTCTCCAGGCTAAACAGCCCCAGTTCCCCCAGATGCTCCTTGTAAGACCTGTGCTCCAGACCCTTCATCAGCTTCACTGCCCCTCTTTGAGCTTTCCCACTGAAAGCTTTTCTCTTGTGTGTTAAAGTAAGTCCCAAGCAATCTAAGAGACCAATAATTACACAGCCACTGCAGCCTGCTCACAGGAAATCTATAAAGGATCCATGAGCTCTCATATTTTGAATTAAGAGAGACTTAGCACCATGGATTCCTGTATCCATAAAACTCTGAACAGTTTGGGACCTGCTTGGATGATCTTCATCTTCTCTGTGGAGATGGTTAAAATCCGCCTTTGTTAAAAGTGGAACACAACAACAGGAATCTCCCAGAAGGCAGGAGATAGAATCATTATCATAGAACCATTTCGATTGGAAGATACCCTCGGGATCATCAAGTCCAACTACAAGCACTAGCACTAAACCATGTAAACCATGTCCCTGAATGGTTTCAGGCTTCAAGCAGGCCAGTAAGCTTTTTATGCCTTTAACCTTGAGCACTTCCCTCAGAAGTGGGTCAGGTCTGCATATTGACCCTTTTGTTACCTTTAGAAAGGAGTCTGCTGTGGTCTTCTGCTTTACAGGAGCTGGGTTTTTTTGACAGAGGTACAATATAGGGCATCCTCTTCTCATGGTTTTAGATTGGTTCTGTTTGAAAGGCCTCACACATATTCGGTATTGGTTAAGACATCATTTTACACATAATTATATTCCTTAAAACATTTTAAATGAATGCCACTTGTAGAGTAACTTTTACATCTGGGTTTATAAGGGAATAAGCTTTCTGTAACAGTTCAAAAGGATAGAACTAAAGCATTCTCAATTATTATTAAGCTTCTATATGACTAAGAGAGTAAACTGGCCACCAGATAGAAGAGACTGACCAAATTATTTCTTCCTCATCACTCATACAGAAGGAAGCAGCAAAACAATCAACTCCTCTGAGAAACAGTGTGAGGAAGGGCTGCTTATTAAACCCCAGTCACAGGAGAACTTTGACCAGAGCTGAAAAAGAGACAAGAACTGGTATTACACCAAGTCACTAGAAACCAGGCTCTAGAGATGACAGAACTGTTTGTTAATTTTGTGGCTGATGGTTTAGGTTCTGCATTTGCAGGTTATCCATGAATCACCAGTTATTTTTCAATATTCACTGTGCATCATGGATAAGTTTTTGCCTGGGCTCTCTCAAGTTTTCTGATTGTTTTGAGGTATGTGCGGAATAACACCTTCACCAAATCTTGCTATAAGGTGCCTCTACTTATTCAGTACAAAGCGTTGTTTCCAGCTATAAGTATATGCAGCTTCAGGGGGTTCCAGAATCCACATGGCCTGAGTAACTATCCTGGCACTAATTGCGTAGAGATTCATAGCGGTATGGGGGCCAACAACTTAAAAAAAACCACAAAGAATTCACTTACACACAGTAGAACTACCAGTGGCTGGAAAACCCAGTCACTCTGACTGTAGCCTCAAAAATTAACATGCTCAAGAGACAACAAATTATCAGCATCTTTTGATAATAAGTTATTGATTATTGAACCAGAAATGCTACCACAATACCTCTCACTGACCTGCTCCCCTTGGTAGTTAAGGACAGTTATAACTGTGTTTTCACTCCAGGGTAAAAAATCACATTATTCTGAGATTCCAAAGAACTGTGGTGAAAAAAAGGGGATAACTATCTGATTAGGTATGTCACCATGTCATAGGAACTTGTAAATAAACATAACTTCTAGGATATGTAGTAGAATAAACCATCACTAGGATCTTTGAAAATAAAGCATTCATGGATTATTCACTGCTGCAATCAAATAAGCACCTACTCACTAAACTGAAGCAAATTCCTAAATGATAAATGTTTATGGGAGAAAACCGAAGAGGAAATAAAGATGGCTGTTTTGTTTCACATTTAGGTCTGAATTTCCAGCACTTTAATTAAGACTTATTCTAGTGTTGACTACTTAGCCTAAAAGCTACAACTTTTTAAAACAGAGATCAAAGCTTGATGGTAGAATTACTAAACAAACTATAGTTGTCACATTGAGAAAGGTGAGCCAAAGGACATGTATCTGAGGTGGTAAGCTTTCTCCTCTGAGTAGCACGGCTGCAGGGAAAAATGTAGAATGGGTTACAGTAGCAGACTTGCTTCATTTCAAAAGTGGGGGCAGCGAAATTTCGGGTTAGCGGCAGTTCACTCATATCTTCATGAGGCAATACTTTGGCTAGACTGTAGTGCACTTTGTGATCTAGCAATGAATACTTAAAAAGAAAATATGCTGCTGTAATAAGCCCCCACAGTAAAAAAATTAATATTAATGCTACAAAAAAATTGTTCTTCCTTTTGAACCCAGTGAGGACTGCAAAGACAGTGATTATTAAAGAATTCAGCTGGTTTCAAAATTGACCTTAACCTGGAAAAAGCTAGGCAGAAGCAGAGGGAAAACAGATTAAAAATTCAACGCAGCATTTCATGGCCTTGGTAACCTGGGACTGGGGTACTCAAGAGCTACTGGCAGCTTGCATTTCAAAGCTGATTTGTAAAGTTGCCAACAGGTCAGTAATCAGTAACTTTACAGAACATGCAGCTGACACAGAAAGCCAAAAAGGAACAACAAAAGACATAATTGGATCTTAGGACCCAAAAGATGCCATGAATGCATTCATTTTTGGCACTATGTATGCTGCATGTTGCGACAAGATATGGTTATAATGAAGGTGATTTGCATATTTTTCATGAAGTTTGGATGCAGTGAGCTATAAAAATAACCTCCTAACATGAAGCTATTTCACTCGCACTTGGAAATCTCATTTAAAACACTGACAGAATCACAGAACAAGCTAGTGATGAAAACAAAAAGAAAAAAAAAAAAGTCTGTTAGGTCATCATAGGCATTTGCCTTCAAACACCCAGTTATTTCCTTCAGATTATTTCAAAGTCTTTAGTCAAGATTTAAACAGCTCCAGTAAATAAAACTAGCATCAGATCCAGAGGGAAACTACAGACAACTTAAAACTTCACTGCACTCGAATCTTCATTCACAAATGGGAAAGTTCTTGCCCAGCTGTTGTTGATTTCAGAGAGTTATGAGATTTGAAAAGGATTAAGTACATTGTGTCAGGGCCTACTGGATAAAACTTCTTCCCTTTAATGTCCCCTTGTCCTTCCTCTCTCTAATTGTCATCAATCCTGAGGACTGGATATCATAGTTCATATGCAGAGGTCTCTGGGTTGATAACCATGCACAAAGCTGAATCACATGACATATGACACTGAGAACTGCCATTTCATAAACCTGTTTATCTGGTATTTTTGTTTAACGTGGTAACTGCCGGCTCTGCTATCTTCTTGCTTTGGGTGGTGTCATCTCGTATTTCCAGACACTGAGCTCCTAGAAACACTGTGCAGACAGACGCGTCTTGCAGAGACCAGAATCGGGCACCCATTGGCATCAGACACGAGCTGTTGCATGGGGCAGGGGCAACACTGGCAAATGCTTTCCTGTCCCAGTCACCTGTCACAGCAGCTGAGGTTCATAAGAAGTCTGCAGCTTATCACCTCCTCCTTCACAGAATAGGCAACAGGAGGTTTCTGATTCCTGCTAAAGTGGGTCTGCAGAGACTGAACTCATGTGCAAGCAACCATGCAACTCTTCCAGGTGGTCTGTCTGTCACTCTGCTTGGCTCTGACAACCCTTAGCCTCAGCACACAGCTAGGGCCTACAAAATCTGAGGGGAATTAGACTGTGTTGAGGTGTACCTTGGATTGCCATTGCCACGGTCAGCCTTCCAGTTCCACCAGCAGCAAGTCGGTCCCACCACCATGAAAAAGACCCTCACTCATGTTCCCTATGGATGCCTCTAACCAGCCCGGGGACAAAAGTCATCCCTTGAGAAGGCAAAACATGGAAACATATTTGCAGCACACCAGAAACCCTTGTATGGATCAGACTAAGAACAAATGATATTTCTGTTATGATTAAAACAGGTTCTGATCTTAAAGGTTTCTTCTCGTGGCTGCAGCACTCTTAGCAAATTGTTTGGTTCTTCTCCTTACGAATTCTTGTTACACCTGTGCGTGATTCTTACAATGTCCACTTTGTGGATATCTACTTATCTATCTGTAGCTATCATATATTTTCACTAGGATGTTATAGCTGTATATTTGCTGCATTCACTTCCAAGAAAATAAATGTATAAATATTAACATAGAAATGCATATTCCTCTGGTAATTTATCATTATTTCTCTCCTTTCAATTCACTAGTGATAAATACGTGCCAGTTTGAGGATTAAATAATGTATTTTTAGGGATTTTTTTTAAGTTATTTCCTACAGGTTCCCTGTAGGAATTAAACTGCGAGTATACAAAATATGAATATGCAATCAATCCAAGGATTTGTGGATCCTCATTTATTAGAACAGCAGGTTTCCTTACTGGGGCTTCAGAGCAAGTAATGGTCGGCTTTAGGTTTTTGCTTTTGAAGGAGTTTTCTCTCACATTTACAGGAAAAAACATCTTAAATCAGTATTTTCTTATTATATTAAATGACTGCTTCTGCCTTTTGAACGGAAAGGATTTAAATGGCAAAAGGCAGCACCATAAATGCAGAAAAAGACCTGTTGGTGATTTATTGCTATGGTGTCTCACTTGTGGGAAACTATGGCACTACACCATATTATTAGCCATGAGGTCTTCTAGATGTGCTCTTTGGAAGCAGCTTCTGCTTGTTTGCTCTGTCAGGTACTCTGCACCAGAAAAGTGTGACTCGTGTAAACAGAGCCAAGTGTCAGAGATCATCCATGGTGACGTGAACACAGGTTTTCTCCAATTTTTTCCCAAAAAGTGCTGGTTCAGCAGAGGGCACAGGAGGGGAAAGGTAAGGCAAGGCATGAGGGGGAATTTGCATAATCTTCCATGGCTGTTGTAAACTGAGTGGTATTAAGGCCTGATGTGGTTATAACAACATGAAGTGTCATGAAATGAATATAAGTAATACAGTTTTGTCATTACAATGCCAGACTCACTTTTCTGTCCCCACCAGCTCATTCTGAATGCAAATTTATTCATACCAAGCTCTTGTGAAGGAAGAATGTGATTTATTTTTGAATACGCAAGTGCCAAACTTAAGAGACGGGAGAGATATTACACAAAGTACGGTCAGAGGATATAGCTGTAATTAGCGAGGGAAAACAAAAGAAATCAAAATTATTTTTTTATTTGTGAAATCTTCCTATCAGTCAGTAGGAACCTTGTACTTCCATAAGTAACATGTACAGGCTTGGCATTGAAAATATTACAACTTGTGGAAGAGTTGATTAATTAAACCAGTGCAAACATTGAGTTGAAGGTACTTAAAACCATTCAAACTTGGTTTTAATTGAACAGGTCATAGAACCAGTTTGGATCTAGGGCAAATAATTTCTCACTCCAGACCTATTCTTCCAGGTCAGAGGGCAGTTTGTTGACACGAAAGGAGTAGGTGTGGTAGCAACTTGCTGCCTACCCTACTGCCAGGTCTGACTAGTAATCTATAGTGACTTTTTAGCCATTTCTACCAGCATTTGGAAGGAAAGCATGCTGTGATATGCACGCATGCATGGCTAACTTAGCCACCCAGGGGATGTGTGTATCTTGTCAGGTGCTCGGTGAAAGAGGCAGGACTCCAGAAGAGGCATTCCTCACTTGCCCTGCACTATGCATTCCTGCAATTTAATAAGTTGATGACTTGTCTCTCCCATTTGAAAAACAGTTAATAACTGATTCATTCACTAACATGTCCACAGACACACACACATGAACAAGATTATGTAAAAACATGGGAAAAAGCCCAAACTTGCAAACCGTCCTTTGTTTCAAATACTAATTGATGTTGCTAAGAGACAATAGTGTTGGTATCTATTGCATCATTTCCAAAGCCAGACACTTAAAGAAATTAATGGTTGAGAGCATTAAAAATCTCACACTCCCACATAATAAAATCTGAACATACAACTCCTATCAAATAGAAACAAACATACTACAACTCCTCCTCTATTCTGACCCTAAATCAATATTATCAGCCTGATTTTTCAGAAGTACTTAGTCTTAGTTCTTGCAGCTCTCTAATATTTCAAAAGGAATTCTTCATGATTGGCACTTCAGAAAAAAACAAGCTTTGTTTTCCACCAGCAGTCTAAATGAATGCATACCTTTGAAAGAGAACATGAAAATTATTTATGTGCACATTAATATTCTGTATTGATCAACCATATGTAATTTTACTATTATTTGATATTATGGTTATTCATTAAATGCCAGGTATATGATTCCAAAGGAATATCACTTATCAAATTTTAGCAAAATAACACATGACAAATTGACTACCAGATCTTTCTCAGTTAAACGCATCCCTTAAAAGAAAATGTTTGGGAGACGTTAATCTCATCTAATTTCCAGCCATCTGAAAGTTGAGCGCTTAACCTAAGCTAGTTACTTAAGTCCCTCTACAAACAATGGAGAAAGACTGTGATGGAGAGCAATTCATCCAGTCTATCCAAGACACCTATCTTAAAAATGGATGAATTGCCTTTTAGAGGAACCTATCTTTCTCCATTTACTATAAGAAGAACATGGACAAATAGCTTAGATGAAACTCCTAACTTTAGATGGCTAAATGTCATGAAGATGAATTCTACTCTAAATCAATATAATACAAATAATACATAAAAGCCACAATGCACAGGTCAGAGTTAAGGCAGTTGTGATGAAATATATATTTTCTTGTTCTTGGTAAGAAGAACACAGGGGGGTTGCATACCAGGAAACATCAAGATTTGCAAGGACCCTGAACTATCCATTTCCTTGGTTTCTATTCTGCTGGTTCTAAGAGAGTGGATAAGTAACTACACTGTTTATCACCGAAGTCTTTTCAAAGTCTTTTCATGTAGTTTTTCAAAAAAATGATCAAATGCTTGTTAAGTGTATGTGAGCAGCTACGAGTCCTGCAGCAAGAATAGCAGCACCTCTTGGATTACTTGCCAGTTATGCTAAATTCAGTCGCATCTTTCAAGGCATGGTAGTGATTGTGCTATCTGCTTTTCCTTTCAAAACAGTAATTTAAAATTTTAAAAAGTCACTTTTCTTCCACTGTAAGAAGACTAGAAGGCCTCTCTTCCCTCAGCTTCAATTTTTTTTGTATGAAAGAGGACTTGTCCACCAACAGTAGCTTGGTGCTTCACAGCTCTCTGCCTCACATGTTGAGATATTTTCCCCGCTCTGTCTGTCTCCTCCCTGAGACTCTCTTCCCACAGGGTTATCTCTCAGTCCCAACAGCCCGGCTGGTTGCCTCCTCCTCCCCAGTTTTGCAGCAAACAATGGACTAATGATGTAGCTTTTCAGAAACCAAGGAAGAAATGAAGCGATAACTTCAGGACAGTAAGTTAATAATCGCTGCTTGCAAAGGAAATCAGAATCGAGCTGGTCAGAGGAGCAGATCATGCAAAAGATGCTTTCAAAAGTGCCAGTTGTTTTACTGGATCCCAAAAGCTTATATTACAGCCTCTGTAAACCTAGTCAACTTCCTTCTAATCCTTAAAAATTTAAAAGTGTTTATTTCTGTTGTTGTATTAACTGTTCAGAGGTTAAAAACCCCAAAACTTGAATTCTAATATTTCTAACCAAAACCGAGATTGTAAACAAAATTTATTTAAAAAAGAAAGTGTGGATTGGGCAGAGAGATGTAAAATATTATAATTATAATTGGTTTTAGTGTCCCCTGTGTAGCAGTTTACTCCACGCAGGTACTACCATTCTTAAAAGTTTTACTCTGCCCACTCCAAATGTAACTTTGGCATAGCGGTTACTGTTTGTTCAGCAAATACATCTCTGTGTGTTTTTCAAATATACTAAATACACATAGACTGTGGGTAAATATTAAGAAACAGTATAAATAATAGACCAGAATGGCCTTGACTACATCCTTTTCTGAA
Source organism: Patagioenas fasciata (assembly GCF_037038585.1). Classification (NCBI taxonomy): domain Eukaryota; kingdom Metazoa; phylum Chordata; class Aves; order Columbiformes; family Columbidae; genus Patagioenas; species Patagioenas fasciata. The sequence goes on from NC_092522.1 coordinate 106,374,033, forward strand.
GGAGATTTGTTGCAAATTGAAATTTTGACCATCAAGAAACTTCCCAACAGCTGCTTAAAGAGGAACTTCTTCAAAAATCAGGAGTATCCAGAGAAAACTCAGTAGTCAGGGCAATACTGCTCAGCATAGCACATTGAAAGACAATGCTACTAAAAGGGCAAGACAAATATAAACCAGTGAAATCAAGTATATTTTCTAAAACTTTGCTACCCCTGTAAGTATCCTGAAAGCAATTGATAGAAAGCCTGGTTAAATCATACTGAAATCACGTTCACTGAAGATGGAAAACACGTCTTTGATTATCTACTCCTGTTCTCTCATTAGGGATGATCTGAGAGGGTTCCCATCCTCTGTGTGGAAGTTATTTTTGCCTGATGCCAAGGCAAAGGTGACAGAGCAGACACGCAGCCAGCAAGCACTTGGCAGCCTGGGCAGGCTGGGCAATAGCTCCTGCTCAGCTGAACCCCTTCCAAGGGAGGCTCTTTGGCAGGCCCGTGGAGCAGGACAAGCATCACCACGTTGTCCCAGTGATGTTTAGTAAAAGGAATTTAGTGTTACATTCACACCACTAATATAACCAAATAATTAATAACACATACATGGACTAATGAAGACCAAAAAAAACGAGAAGCTCTGCAAATTTCTAATCTGAAACCTAAGAAAATCTCATTAATTAGATTTAATGACATTAAATATTTAAAGTTTCTTTCTGTTTAACTTTTTTTTTTTAAAAACATGTCACTTTGTACTGTATATCTTTTCTTCTTCAAATTATCATCAACTATTATAACAAAAAATCTTGGATTGAATTGGCAAAACCCCTTCCTGCTAGAGACACCACTGATTAATTTGTCCCAATATCTGATCCAATTCATCACATTGATTAAAAAATTCTGTTTAGGTCATCATTGGAAATATTTCTACTGTTCACTTTTATAGCACATTAAAACACAGTATCTCAGAGTATTCGGAAACATTAATGAACTTTCACAGCTCAGGTACTAAATAGGAAGCTATATCCCCAATTTAAAAAAAAAATAGGTAAACTGTGTGACATAATGACAAGCTTTGGTCAGGTACCAGTTGCTCTACTCAATATGGGAGTAACTAGATGAAATTCTCTGACCTGTTTTATGCAGAAAGATCAGACAAGATGATCTAATGGTCCTTGATGGCTTAAAAATCTATAGAACTGCCAAATGACTTCTGCAAGGCCACAGGGTGAGTAACTGAGAGCTACTCAACTGTACCTATCAATAGGAAACAATTACATGGCTACTATGTTCTCCTCTATCGGTATAAATACCAAAAATAGAGCAGGAAATAATTTACTAAGGGAGAGTTCTTGGGTTATTTTAATTATCATAAACTATTTCCGGGCTCATTTTTCTTAACGAGCAAGTCTAGTGGTTAATTGTTAATATTAAAGTTTTGTTAAATCCACTCTATGATGGAATAAAACCATTTCAACTTTACTCAAAGAAGAGATGTCCAACATAAGAAATAATGAAGTACATATCTGGAAGTATAATCCCACCATTTTAGAAAGCTCTGCAGTACAGTATAAGAGTAAAATATCTTAAAAAAAAATATGGGAAAGCATGGTCCCTAATGCTTTGGACTGTCTGATGTTCCGACAAAGTCAGACCTCTAACAAGGTCACCATGAAAAATAAAAGCACTGAAGAGTAAGAGAATGAAATAGTTAAGAAAATGTAAATTAGCATTTTTACTTTTGATCTTTATGAGAACTTGGTATTGACTATCATACTCTATCTTTTACAATGAAGTCCTAACAACACAACTCACCTACTTTGAAGGACTATATTGGATCAAAGTGTTGAACTGGATAACCAACTTGCAGTTATTCTCACTGTAATGTCTCCCAGCCTCTCAAGAACTCACTTGCAAATTCACTTTATAATACATATATTTAATGCAGTTTGTCCTAGACAGATTGTTTCAAATCTTTGCCCCTATTTTCAAACCTTTCATCAAAGAGAGCAACATCAGAAGATGCCATTATGTAATCCTCTGTTGTATGCACTTCTGCTTTCAAATGGAGTCTTGCATATGCCATTATAACTTATTTTGCCTATGACATATAGCTATATGGTTGTGATTCTCCTTTTGCTATTATCAACTATCTAGGAATCCTATTTTGGTGTGCGCTTGCACAAAAGTTGGGGTGATAAAAATACTATATTGCCATTGGAGAACCAGTTGTTGAAGAAGAAATAATGCTCAATGCACCTTGCAAACAGCCTGCTTGAGCCCAGTTGTGTTTGAAACCCATCCCTCTCCAAAGCTGACTCCGTGCAAGTCTTTGCAGAGGGCACAGTTGTCATCCCAGCATTGAAAAAGAGCAGCTGCAAAGAGACCGCAGCCTCTATTTGTCTGTTAAGTGACGGATTGCTATTCAGAGCTGTCAAAAGGACACTGTGCCTGAGATTCCCCGCCTCTGCTGAGAGGACATGGTCTGTTGTCCTCCCTCCCCACACATTGAGGGTAGATTAACTTTAGAAATAAAATATAGCTTCTGAAGTCATTGAAGGCAAGATGTTTTATTAGGTCCAGTGATTAGTTTTAGGTCATCATTAGTTTTTTACAGTGTGCAGCAAGAAATATTGTAATGAAGTTGCCATCATTTCTAGATTTTTACAGACAGCTGTCACAGAAAGGTCAGGAATTGTTCCAAAGCACAGGACAACTTTCCATGGAGAGGTGAAAGCCAGTGAGGCAAGCAAGGTTCATTTATTTAGGGTTTGAGCTCAGTAAGTGATATTAACATTTTGCAAGGGTTTTACTGAAGCAGTCCTACCAATACCAGAGGAAAAGTCCCATTCTCAGTCCTCCCTCATCTCAGCGGCTGTGTTGGACCCCCTATCAGCAGCCTCACCAGCCTTCATGTTTTCACTCAAATCATGGAACAGATCAGATGATACAGGAGTTTTATTATTATATTATTTTAGGATATGACAACTATTAATATTTTTTTGTATTTACAAGCTTGTGAAATTTCATCTGTCAGTAAAATGTCTTCCAACTCCTGCTATCGACACCAGGATCAGGCCGAGCCTGTTCTCAGAAGCTTGGCTGCCAGATCCATTTAAAGTTTCAGGGTGAAAGTGAGGGTAAACCAGTGAAGATGGATGCCAGTCTTTGTTATTTGCAATCAGACAGAAGACAGGATGCCATCAGGGAAGCTAATGGTCCGTTAGCTACTCTGTGAGGGCCAGGCAGGGGACAGGAGAATATGGACATGCCAGAGATGGTGGGAGCAGCGGGGAGGGAAAATGCATTCAGTAACAGGACAGCAAATTGAGTGAGACTAATGTATGGACCAGGAGGGATGCAGCGGAGGGGCAGACAAGCGTGAAGAGGAGGACATGGAGCCAGAGTGCAGGCGAATGTGCTGTAACAGAGGGGAGGAAAATGCCAAGTAGGAAACTGTGAGAAGAGCAGGAAGTATGGAGGTCAAGCAGTGCCGTGGCATGGGAGCTACGTGAAAACGTGCAAAGAAAATTCAAGCAGGTAGCTGCTCCCACTGCAGGGATAGAGAAATCTGAGTCTCAGGGGTTCCTAGTAGATGGAGTCTCTTGGATCAGTGAGCTGAGAGGCTTCTTTTCTGCATGGGTTTTTAAGGATAAACTTAAAACCTGCCAAACTACCACAGACAGGGAAGAGAAGATGGGATAAAGAAGGAAATGGGAGCTTCTCACTAATGCTAAAAAAGAGAGAAAAAAGGGAAAAAAAGGAAATTTTATTTAGAAATAAAATGGGAAGCCCCTTTTGATTTTAAGTAGACACAAATGAGGGGGCTCAAGCTCATTGTGTTCAAAAGCTTGGATATGGTAAAGCTACACTGACCTTAAAGTTATTGACCCTTTTGGAAACTTATTTTTTACAGATAAGTCATCACTCTGAGAACTGCAATTGGCAGGCTTTGTTTCAGAGCTATCATTATGGTATATAAACCAATACAAACCAATTAAGTAATTGCCATTGTTGTCTTTTTAGGAGCTCACCTACATGCACTTACACAGGATAGTTGTACATTAAATTAAGCCAGATGGATTTCTAAGGTTAGACAGTCTTCTTCATTCTGTTACATGAAAAAAATCACTTCCAGGACCCTTCTCTGGAGTTTCAGAGATTGAATGGTGTCAGAGTGTGTTTAATATTGTACAGTCCAGCGGCTGCCAAGATTTATCTTCTAAAGGTTTGCCATAGTGTACTGCTGTTTTACAGTCCAGCAACTTCCAAGGTTTATCTTTTTGCAGAAACCTGTATAAAACTTACAGCATCTTGGACAACTTTGATAGGAAGCATCCATAATCACTAATAATCTTCATTGCTTTCACAGCACTTGTCACCTTTTACTTTGTAAACGCATTGTGTCAGAGTCCCCCAAGAAGGGTGACAAAACTTCTAGACTGATGGAAAGCATTGAATAGGTTTGTGGGCAGATGGTTTGGAAAAAGCTGTATTTTTTTAATAACTTTTCAAGTTGTGATCCATGGATTAAAAAGAATAGTTTCTGTGGAGGTCCTGCCGAACTAGCGAATTGGTTTGTGCCCGGGAGAAAAGCCTTAAACACCATGTACTCTTGTTCTATGGCACCGTGATTCAAGTAGAAACCTGATGGAAGGCCACTGCATCTTCCTCTGTCAAGGGGAGATAATGAGCATGAAGAGTTGGGAAAGCTTTTGTTCTAGATTTTTCTCCCTTTAGGCAGACCTGTGCCTCCACAAAAGGGGAAATAATCTGCACTAAAAGCAGGTCTGGTGTAGGATGTCCTTCAAACACAGGAAAATGGAAAAGAAATGCTGAGCCACAATCAGATATCTGTTCTGTTGTTACAGTCCAGATATACTTTCCAGTCCTTGGGACAGAATTTTTACTTTGTAGTAAAGCCAAAAATTAACTACTTTATTAATATCCATTTTTAAAAATTCAGGCAAATGGATTTTCAGGACTTTGCATTTATAGTATGTACAGCACATAATCATTCTAAGATAGTTATCATGACAGTTTTGAGTTTTCTAGAACGGCTATTTTCTAAACATCTACAGAAAATTAAAATTACACACAAGATATACTTCTTACTGTGTTTATTTAGTAATTCATAAACCACTGGTTTCATTCCAGTTAAAGAACAATCGGAATGTTATGGACTTCTCACAGTCTATTAGTCAGGACGTTACCAAATAACTTCCAAGACAGTAAAACTTGAACTTGTCAGCTCTGTTAAGTGGTTTAGTAGAATCATTTCAAATACTATAACTTGTCCATGGAAATATTTTTTCAATATTTTTATCAAAGCAAATATAGGATGCCACAATATGTGTTTTTATTCATGCACCTGCTACTGCTGCTCTGATTTGATTCTTGTAAGCTTTGTTCTGCAATGCCTTAATGGAAGGTTCAAAACATAAGCTTCACGAATATTAGCTGAGCAGTGAAGAAAGAAGAGCTCATGAACACTGTTCATTCTGAGACCATACACAGAATTTAAAAAGCCCAGACATCAAAGTAGCCCTGCTTAGTGTACAAATTAGTGAAATGTTTCTCTGAGATCAGCCCACAGACAATAAATGCAAGGACATTTCTCTTCTGAAAGTTGGCAAAAGGCAAAATGAGGATAAAAAAGGCAATATCATTGGAAATTACCAAAAGTCTTAATACTTCATAGATCACCTAATTATATCAACCTATGAGCCTTTTGTTATATTTTCTCTCCCCTGTCCAGTTGAGGAGGGGAATGACAGAGCAGCTTTGGTGGGCACCTGGTGTCCAGCCGAGGTCAACCCACCACAATAATCTCAAACTTGCAGTTGCCTGTAGCTGCAATCTGTCCGTCATTGGTGAAAGGAGTCACGTGAAAGAAGGATCAGCGTTAACAACGCGCGTGAAGGGTTTGCTGAATCTTCCTGCTCATTAGTGCCACGTGAGAGGGTGGCCAGTTGTAGAACTGATGCAAAGTTGGATGTTCACTGAGGGGTATCAGTACAAGGTACTGAGACTTGCAACAAGGATCTCAATCATTATAGGCATTTCTAAAACACAGATGCAAGATGCAAGCCTGCAAAAGACAGATTTTTCTATGTGACTGTCTGCATGAACAAGTCAGGCCTCCTCGGAGAGCAGAGAAACAAAACCAGCTTACAGCAATAAGGTATATGGTGTCATTGTCCTTTATGTGACTCCCTCTGTTCCAAGCAACTAAAGACACCTCTGAGGAAAATGAACAGTCCAAGATCCTTTTGCAATAAGGCAAGGTATGTATTATTGTTTGAAGTTCATGCCTCAAACTACATGTAGAAGTCTTCATCATCGTAGAAGACAGATATCCTTGACCATGAAGGAAAGATTTAATATCCAAAATATATGGGTTGGTTTGTCCTAACAACACTTCAGCTGCAGTCCTTCGTATTTAACCATTGTCCATTAGTTTCTACTAACTCAGCCTATATGAAATCCTTTTCTTTGAAGTCTGCTGCCAACTCATTAAATGTTCCAAACTTTCCAGTACATGGATTTATGAGCAATTAAGAGTTTCTCAGACTATGTATTCAGGAAATATAGCTCATTATCTGCTGCAAAGGCATTTGGCCAATTTAAGGAGATTCTTCAACAGAAAATTTGTTGTTTCCTAACAATGTTGCCCAGTCTCTTTAGATATTTCGTCCTGAACACTTTTTTTCATACCCTACAATGCCTCTAATCTGAACAGCTATTCCACTGAAAAAAAATTGTTATATTTTACCTTAGTATCTTCAAACGGTAAATTTACTGAGCTCATCTAATCGCTCTGATATAATGGATGGAAAAAATCCATTGTCTGAGTGCAGGTCTTGAGACATATATTCAGACAAATGTTTTACCTTATTGCCCTTTTCCCCTTACTCCTGGCAATATGTACACAGTATGTTCGTGTTAACGTATTTTCTCCAAAATCCAAGGTCCTGCAGTTCTTTCTGCCAACTCTGCCATTTGTTCGAAATCTCTATTCTTAAATAGCAATTTTCATTTTATACCTACAGGAAATGGATTTGAGTGCGCCACTATATAAAAAGTTAGATTTTCTGAACCTTTCATCTTCTACTCCTTGGATAATTTTCCTACTTGTGCTCAAGTAGTGTCATTTCTATTGAAAGACTGGTCTTTTGAAATTTGTCACTGGGTGGTTCTCTAAATTTTATTAGCAGTTTCTAACAGTACCTTTTATTTACTGGACAATTCTTCAGTGCTTTAAGTAGCTAGTGCTGTACCAAGGCAATCTGACAAGCAGTTTTGAAAGATTTATTTTGTGGGTGCAATTTTTTGTGAATGGACTTGCTGTTCAGACTATGTTCAACGCTGTTCGCAAAAGCATCACAGATAAGGTTATCTGAGTTAAGGTCTGCAGGAAACCATTTGAAATAATGCTGGACACCAGCCAGGACCAGCTCTCAGCTCTCTGATATGAGCAAAAGATCAAATCATCATGCAAGGCAAATAGCATGTACCTACTTGGTCAAGCACAAATCTCAGTAAAGTTATTCATGTACGTAAATGTTTGCCGTTTCAAATCCCATTCTTGGTGAATGCATTTACCACGCTTATCCACAGTTCTTGGTAAAATTCTCTGAGATCTTAACAAAAAAGCAAAAGATACACAAACCTATTTTTGGCTTAAATTACCATTAAACTATTTATTAAATTATTTTCTTACTTGCTTCATGAAAAAAAAATCAATCAGATTTTTAAGGCTTACTCTTTGTAACCCTTGAACTATTGCCTGATTCTTCCTTAGAAAGCTGGTGAAAAATGTCATTGTATATATGTATATATGTTGACCAGTACCTATATTTTAACTTCTTCTAACACTATGCAAGACCACCTTTGGTTTCCCCAGAGCTACTGGTATCTATAGGCAAGATGATTATCTATAATCTTCAAAAAAATATGTCAAATTTTTCATTTCATCAGGGTTCCATTGTGCACAGGCAACTCACCACAGTTGCTTTAAAAGAAAAAACAAAAGAGAGAGAGAGGAAAATAGAGTATAAGTTAATCTATTCATAGGCATCAATTCTGAACTGCATTTTCAAAAATAATAAGTGTTTCACAGTTTATTGTCCTTCTATAGATGAAACAATGAGCATGCTCACCATCAGAAGCAACTCCTAACTTCCTAACTCTAAAGACTATTGATAAGCAGTCCTAACAGCATTTCAGAAATCTCAGTGATTGTGCTGTCATATATATACCTTATATATCTTATATACATATTGACATATCATCTAGATGTATATGAGTATAGGTGAATATCTGTATATGAAATATGTCCATATACATGTGTATATATGTGCATATATATGCAGAAAATCAGAAACATCAAATGGTCATAAATGGACTCCCAGCCCTCTGCAGCATGCATAATATAGGGCCACCACCTTTCAAACATTTCCGTTCTAGAGAAAAATAACATTCTGTATATAAAATATTCCCCTTCAAGGTAGATTTTCTTAACAACCCTATTCACTCAAAGCTCCTTGCCTCACAGTAAGATCTTTCAATTTCACTTCAGATTAAAGAAATGAACCAGTGAAAGAAAAAACAAAATGCACCTTTACACAGCCCTTCTATTCATGTAACAGGGATACCACCCACAAACACTGTCAACAGTCTGGCATCCTGTCCCACACATTTCTATCGTGGAATATGCATTAATAAAAAGCCCTGGTACCAAATGACAGCACGTAGCTAAAGCTCCCACACCAATCATGTTTTTAAAGGAATTTTGTTTTGTGTTCCCAAATTGAATCCTTTGAAAACATGCCAGAAAGGTGAGATACATTTTTTTTCACTTTTTTTCTCTTCTGGCTCTTAATTACCCCTCCCTGAAAGGAATAGACATCAAATGGCAGAACACAGGGAACTTTCAATACAAAACTGAAACCTCTCATGACCGAGATTTTTAAGGGACAACATTTTAGCTTAAATTATCTGGGATAGACACAACTTTTGAGCGTGCAAAGGTAAAACCACTGGCAGAGCAGCTGCCTGATGACAGACACACGCTCAAGAGCCACCCACATACCACTACCTTCAGAGGAAAACTCGCTCTAACAAGTGAAGGTCAGCTAAAACGTTTCCTCTTCTCGACCCGCTGTCATACCGTGACAAACAGTCTTAATTGTGACATTTTTGATGCATATGAAGCAACAATGGCCTAGATTAACTCTAACTGCTGCACTCCAAAGGGGTTAGTATCCTGGAACTTCATTTCTGCAGAGAAAACTTCAGCCTTTGCTGTACAAAGCAAAATGTAGTTAAGAAATTTAGGGGTTTCATTCCAGTTAAGCAGAAGTGCAGCACTCTGAAAAACATGTTCACTGCAATCTGAGCGCTTAAGTAATATAATTACGTCAATGCTTACCAAAGAATAATACAGCATGCATCTATTTTCCGCATCTCTCTGTCACTGTACCCTGTACCTTTGGTGATCTGCATAACTATTGGCTTTATCCCATTTGCCTGCTAAGCCCTCTCAAACAATTACACACTTCAGTTATTTTAAGTAAAATAGATTTGTCACAATTCCTCTCACTCTCTTTGCTGTTGCTGAACAATGGCAGGTGCGCAAAGGCAAGAAACTGCTTCAAGCCCCATCTTGGCTCCACACAGAACACATGGAATGAAAATCAAGAGACGGAGCCAGATGCCGCAGAGGTAACATCCTCTTTCCTTTATCGTCTCATCTCATTCCTCAAGGCAGCCAATCTCCTATATCCCCTCCATGCCAGTGACAGTAATCCTGTACGAAGCAGTGTCACCATAGAACCATTAAAGGGAAGCAGCCGTAGCAATAATGCTCAAGGTGCCTTGCCTATCTTTCCTTTTAAAAGGATCAAACTTTGGGACATTCTGGGAAATAAAAATGGTTAGATGTGTTCTGTGAAATTGCATCTTTTTCAGAATAGGAAACAGACAGAGACTGTGCTACTGGCAACCTTTCTGATTAAAAAAAATCATGCTGGTAATATTACAGCAAAAGATTACAGACAGTTATGTACATGTATACAAGCACACAAACAGATAATTGAGAAATCAGAACTACATAGTTGTTTTTTTTTCTTTTAGAAAGTAACACATGAAAAGGTAGCATGTAAAAACCCCAGACAAGTAGTCCCTAGAAACCCCCACACCTGATAAGCCGCAGCTCCCATCTGCCATCCTCCTTGCTTTTCGCAGTGCAGTTTTCTTTGTACAGAAATAGGGTATATTAGTGTCATCATCAGATCCAAGCACACTGTTGGGATTTAGATAATAATGCAACTGATGCCTCTTTGGGCTGTCAGCGTGAATGTGTGGCACACTGATGTGCAGACACGTACAGAGACAGCGCAATGTCAGAGGCATGGGCAAAATGTGTGCCTGAGCACTGGCCTCTCCCAGTTTGAACCCTCCATGGGTTCCTATAAATAACCATATTCTGACAAATAACACACATGATGCTTTGCATGCTCAGACAGTTAAACTGACAGTAGCACAATTGCTGAAAGTGCCGTGTGAGGAGTGTACCACCAGCTCCTACCCCAAGCCATTAGACATTGGTTCACAGATTTTGCAGGTCCCACTTGCATCGGCAGTGCAGATTTTAAACTCGTCACCTCACTTCCAGTGACACCTCAAGGCTGGGTGCCCCAACGCTCTCTCACAGCTGGGAGCAGGGCACCATGTCCCTGTCCCAGCTCCGGCTGTTCCAGGCTGCTCCCTGCGGCTCCTACAGCCACCCTCAGGACCTCCAGTGGCTTTTCCTCCAGATTCTTCGTCTTTTCGCTCCTTCTTCTAAGAATATTCCAGCTGCTGTTACTGTTCCACATGAGCCCTTGTAGCCTGCTAAGCCAAGGCCAAACGGCCCCTTCCCATATCTCCCTTCTCCTGGAGATGTCTATGGGCCTTATATAGAGTACCACAAAGAAACTTCAGTTTCTGAGGCCACCAGTCACCAAGATCAGCCTCTGGGTAGACGACCTTCTTTTAATATCCATTTGTATCTGTTCCAGTGGCAAATTTTGTCCTTTGAGACAACTTACCAGAAGCACCTTTGTCTAGATAAAATACTAGAACTCAACACTGGTCTCTATAAATATAGACCTCAACTGCTCATGTATCTTCTTTAACAAGCATGACCATTAAGGTGATAAGATCTTAAAGCTTAAACAACCAGAGGACAGCTTATCAGAACACGCTGAATGACATATTTCCTGTCAGCTAAAACCTATTTCCCACCCCTGTGGAACACAGCCGAAAAGATCCTAATTCCTATGAAAATATAGGTATATACTTTTGTGAATCACTTCAGAAATGCACCAGAGAAAAATGTTTCCACTAAATATTTTCTCAGAAAGGTTCAGCCAGATCATTCGCCTATGAAAAAAGATGTTTAACTGTAGTCAGTGAAGAGGCAAATTCAGCCACAATACATTTAGTGCTTCTGTTAGATTCAGGGAGGAACATTCTCAACAACTCAACAACTCTAAATAGTTTAATTCTTTCTAACCTTCCCACTTAAAATACAAGTTGTGTTTAATTATTTTCACTTTGGGGAAAAGTAATAAATTCTCAGCTCCCCAAGGAATTATTTGGTTGGACCATCAATTTAAGAGGCAGGTGACCTCAACACTTACAACTAGACTAGCAAGACAATCAAAACAGCTACTTCACTTAGGTACTGCCAAAGCTCAATTCACCCAAAAAAATCATTGCAAACACTAAATACGGAGGTAAGGGGGCCATGATGGTTTCTTCTGCCTGGGCTTACCTTCTCCCAGTGGGAAGTATCCCCAGCAGCACTGCCACTGGCCAAGTGACAACATGCACTAACAGGGAGGAGATCTACACCCTTCTCAAGGGTCCTGAGGAGAACCAAGTGTACCACTTCTCACCTCGTTACAGACTGTGATTTCCAACAGGGACTCTACATACACACCATCCTGACAATGCTTTAAAAGAAGCCTTAAGGGACAATTTATGGCATTTTATATTACCCAACTCCTGTATTTAAAAATAAAGAGTGTGAAAGAATCCACATGGAAGAAAGTGGGTCTCTGTCCCTTCCATCTGAATGTGCTCAGCTCTTCGCTTCTGAGCCCAGCTCCACATCTGACCACTGTCTGGATCTCTGACTTCTGCAGATTTGCTTCCACTGTGTCACAACTGCTGGGAAGCAGCAAGGTAGTTCCTTCTCCTCTAAACATAATAAACTGCTGGTGAATACAAGTTTGTACAAATTTGATCCCATGACAGGGGAAAACTGAACAAAAGGCAAGTGGCTGTCAGCATGACCTGTGTCCCAAGCGGACAGGGATGCGGAGTTTGGACTCCACAGAAGTGCTGGTTCTACAAGCTTGCTCTGTGCAACTCCCTGCACAGCATGTGATCCAGAAAACTTGTTAGTTAATGCTGAGTCCTTTCTTTGGGAAAGTGGGAAATTCATGACACCTAATTTAGGTGGAGTTTGTTTACTACTGTGGGCAAAAATACATGAAAACAAAGTAAACCTATGTTAGGGACCCAAAAGCAGACAGCTTTGATCTTAACCTCATAACTCGCTAGCATTCCAAGTCTCTTTTTTCTGTTCCTCCAGCTGATAAGCAGAACTTGATACTTGGTGTTGTTTTCTATTTTTATTTTTCCTATCTTCACAGTTGTCCAATTCCTTCTGAACCTTACTCCAGTCACTCCTTTCACTAACAGTGATATTCAGCTTTGTTTATTCAGCAAAACTAAAGTGTACCCAAGCTTTACATTTTGAGGTATTTCAGAGTACCAGGAAAATCAGATGTGACCTAGAAGCTACCTTTGAGGAGTTCTACCACCTGCCTCCATTTTTTGCAGTCAGAGAATGGCAGAATGGCTGAGGTTGGAAAGGACCTCTGGAGGTCATCTGGTCCAATCCCTCTGCTCTTCTCTGTACTAAACAGTCCCAGCCCTCTCAGACTTTCCTCATTTGTGAGGTGCTCCAATGCTTTAAACATTTTTGTGGTCCTACACTGGACTCTCTGCAAGAGTTCCATATCTCTTTTGTACTGAGGAGCCCAGAACAGAATCGTAGGATCATAGAATACTTTGGGAATATGTTGGGGTTGTGTAGACAAGTGTTGATCATGATAACAGTGAAGGAGAGGACATAGCAGGTGTCTGTGCACTGGAAGATGCTGGGTTTGCAGAGACAGTTGCGCTGGGTGAAGGTCTCCATCATCCAGTCAATCTTCTGTACCTCCCTCGGCAGCTGGAAACTCCATAGGAATTGTCCCAGTGATTGTACCAGGTTGAAGTTTGTGAACTCATGGAGATCCATGGAGGTGTGTAGCACCCCAATATTGAACTCTTCTCTCTCACTCAGGTAGTTGCTGATTACCATTTTGTCGAGAACCTCACCCTCATAGAGAAAGCAGGCAATGATCTCGTCCATGTGTCACAACAGCTCATTCTCCACTAGCAACTGGATCCCTTTTCGGGGTCCATGTTGAATTTATTGTGGCCCATACCCATTTTTTGGTTATCTGGAGGATTTTGCTGCCATCATTGGCCTCCAGCCCCTCAGCCTTGCTCATGGCCTCACTCAGCTCCTCCCGCAGCTGCTGGATCTCCACCAGCATCTCCTGCTTGCTCTACTGGATGCTCTCTACCTCCAGCCAGACCTCCACCATCGGATCGGGGTGTACATAGACTCTGTCCGCCATGGCAGCGGGGGCAGCTGCTTGCAATGGGCTGAAGCAGCCCTGTTTACTCTTCTCGTTTCCTCTGCTCTCCGCTTTGAGTGAGCTCCCCCCACATCACCACCACAGCCAAACAGGGCACTGTACTCCAGGTATAGCCTTACCAGTGCTGAGTAGAGGGGAAGGATCGCCGCTGCGATTGCTTATACAGACCTTACTTTATCCATCTTAAAATTCTGGATTTCCACATCTTTTTCAGTTTAATTAATAACTTTCTGTCACATAATTTAATGCAGTTCAGAAGAGAACACAGGAGGATGAGGATGGTCATACTGATTAGACTGAAGGTGTATCTGTCAACAGTAAGTATCTATGAAAGAGAATGAAAATGGGGTGAGTATACAGTGTTACTTCCCCCAAAGTGTCTCAATACCTCCATAAACGTACAGCTCAGAGACTTCCTAATCAGAATAGGTGTCTATATATTTAATAGCCTTGAAGAGGCTTTTCTTCAATGAATTTTTCTGATTGCTTTATGAATTTACATACGCTTCAAGCATCAACAACATCCTCTATCAAAGAGTCCTTCAGATGAAGTGTGGTAGATTAGATCAACTGTGTTTTCCGTGTCTAAAAATAAGCTGGTTTGCCAGGGATGGACAGCAGACTGATCTGGCCAAATTTATCTTCAGTAAACCTTTTTGCCTCTTTACCTTCCACTCACCTCCATGTCTTCAATTTTTCCTTCCTTTAACACAGCCAAAAGTGCCTGTTCACGTTAGATCACTTTTGCTGCCTGCATAAATGTAAGAGCTTTCTTTGCTCTTTTTAAAACTCCTCATACAACTGTACCCCGATCAAAAATTTTTTACAGGCTGGATCACAACCAATCCCACTTCTGACTGTGCATCAGGTCTTTCAGAACATGAAGCACATTCAGCTCTTTGAATTTTGCTCTCACCACACATATAGTAACTTCATTTTCATCCTTGCTGATAACTAGTTCGAAGAGCAGCGGAACTGCTGAATTCTGGTCTCCTATTGCTTTGTGGAGCCCATTGTTAAGATCCCATGATTGTTTTCTGATGTCTAATAGGTGCTGACCATGTTGCAGGTTGGGAACATTCATATGAGTTTTTGATTTTATCCAGTCATCTATTATCTTTGACAGTTCTGTTCTCCCCCCAAATGTGGCTGAAATCCACTGGTGGATTTGAAAGCTGTCTCACAGACAGCTGGGGTGAGGCGCAGGATATAGAGATTTCAGCATTTAGGGTTTTTTTGTAAATGTAGCATACTTTTGACTACTATAACCAGTAATACCTTCCATCATTACAATATTGTTTCTTTCTTGAATTACAGACAAACTATTTGTGTTTCATTAATGCTAGCACTTAGATGGTGGACTTTCTGCAAAGGCTGAAGTTTATACACCCTAGAATTATAACCTGGAACATTTGGAAGGGTTAGTCTTAAAAACTTTAAAATCAAAATTAAAAAATAAAGATTTATATCTTGTACACATATCTGATCAAATATGAGGGTCATTTTCTCATGGAACTAATATAGGAAATGCTAAATAAATTTTGTAAAACATTCTAGCTGCTAAGAACAATTCTCTTATTTATGTCAAAGCTATATCAAACTCTAACTATTACTTAACTGTAAGACTTAATCTGGCTTTAAAGTATATGTTGCCAAGAACTGCTAGAAAATTGGTCTAATTGAGTATAATTATTAAAAATGTTTACTTTATTCCCTCTGTAGTCTTGTGACCAACTCTAGCTAATTTATGTGTCCATCCTTGGGTAAAGGATAGGTTGAAATGAAAGTACTTCAGCACACCATCTGCAAATACAAAGTACTAGTATGCCATAATGCTAGTTCTGCTAAGCAGAGCAAAATAAGCCCAATTTTATTCCTATTCACAGAGGATAGTGAGCAGATGATAGTCCCAAGGATTCATTCTGCATTTGGTTGTTAAAATGATGTTTTATTCCTTGATAACCGACAAAGCCATTATTTGTGAGTTTTGAGTCATTATTTGTGTGTTACTGAAAGTTAATCTTTCACCCACTGCTATATTAGCCTAAAATGATAAAAGCTTTTGATTATTTCTTCATTCACTCCTTGATATTTCTTAAAAGCCAAATTATTTTATATCTTTATGGAAAATTCCTGCATAGCTGTGGGTGGGAGGAAGGAAGCTTATTAAGTAATTCTGAATTCATTTTAGCAAATCTCCCTTTGCTACATAGAAGCATATTTATGTTTTTAATTAAAAAATAAAGAGGCTGTAAATTGTTGGTCAACTTTGCAATGTTGTGCCGCCTCCCATTAATGCAAATACAGAAGATATATTTCATAAAGTAAATATACGGAGCAAGGATTCATGCGGCAGGCTGATAGTCTCTCTTTTACAGTACCTAGCGCAACACAGCTATAACCTAGCTGATGTCTCTCAGCTCTACAGTAATATAAATATTAATAAATTCCACCAGTTAAAATGTGACGTTCAGAGAAGGATTACTAAACAGGTACTTACATAAGCATTATCAAAGAGTTGTACCTATTTTATATAACTGATCAGTCATTAAGCACAATAGGAGGAAGAACAATACACAGGAGACTTGCATGGCATTTTGCTTTTTTATATGTAGACTAGCAACTTGGATAGTATTCAGAAGAGACACAAAAATTATAATAATCAGATTTGCTTTCTCAGTGCTGTCGCCGTTACTAGGTTAGCTGCACATCAGATGTCTCCGCAGTCCCTCCCTGTCACACATGTCCCTTGCTGAGTGGAGGGTGAGCTGCTCCGTCCCCTTGGAGGTTTGGTCCTGCAGGTCCCCGACTCACATCCCCATCCACAGCTGCACTGGGCTGCCTGGCCAACTGTGTCTCCACAGCAAACCCAGCAGAATTTAGTGCCTGAATGGGACCTTTTTCAGTCGGCTTCCAGTAGGGGATGCAATGACTCAGAACAGATTTTCAACACAAAAGTGAAGCACTAAGACCAGATGGCAATAAAAATGTTCCCAAACCAGAAACAAATGAGTGAAGGTAATTTGGTCTAAAAATTAAGTAGGTCTAACCCATGTCAGACACAATCCCTAGAGGATGGAAAGTCACTAGGCTGTAATAGCAATCTCTCTGTTCCTCTTCTCTCTCTTCCCTGTCAGAGCTCGAGGTTTTTCAGATGTGCAAAACCCCTCTAAGCAACTGTGCACCCAGTTATTTCTCAGTGAGATACTCCAGCAAGGGACACATGAAAGCCATTGAAAATTACTATTTCTTGTACATTCTTCCCATCTTAAACTTGTTTAAATCTGAAAAATTTATCACATGATCTCTTTACCATTCCCACAAAATCAAAAATCTAAAAATATAGAATTTTAAAAACCCTGCAAAATAAAACCAGATATACTTTCTTATTTAGTAGGTAAAAGAATGCCCTAATCTCACCACAATCAGAAATCAAGCATGACAGAAGGCTTTGTTAGGTTCAGACAAACAGCTGTTGTCCCAAATAGAAATTATCAAGAAGTATCAACTCACACTCCTGCAATGACAAGATTTCTGTTTTATCATGTACAGTGCAGGGACAAAATCACACAAAATATGGAACTCAGGGTCTGGAAGAAGCATCTCGCCCTGCAAAATTTGTCAAAGCAAGGAGTCCAGCCTTCCGCAAAGGCCACAAAAATGAACAGAGGCTGGCAAAGATGAGAGCGCAACACACATCTCTGAGTTGCTCTTCAGGGTCCCAAATAGTATAATGCCAGAATGATTGTTTCAGGCTCTCTCTAGTTAAAGGAAGGGAACTCTCATTTACTCCGTAGCCATGAAGCCCCCTTCACCTTACCACCCCTGAAAAGTACAAGAAAAACCTAACTGATCATAGTTTATTTAATCAGGGACCACCTCAGCTTTCAAGCCATTGACTGCTCAAAGAACATTCATAAGGGAAAGCAGTAATCCCATTATTCATATCTGCACGTAGTGCTATGGTACAAGCAGTATCATTTTTGCTAAAAGTGACTAGCATATAAAAATTGTGAATTGCTGCCCAAAAGGCAGATTCTTCTGTAATTGATCATTAATGTGTTTCTTGCACCTACTTCAGAAACAGCCAGTATTGGCTGCTGTCAGGGACATAATAATCTATTAGACAAACCTACACCGATTTAGTGTATCATGGTGATTCCTAAATGTCGGTTTTGCATAACTGAAGACAGAATATTAAGTATTTATTTAAAGACATAGAAAAGCTGTGTTTAATGACATCCTATGGAGTTTACAGACTAATGTGTTTGCTGTTACTGCTGTTGTTCCTTTGTGGAGGTTTCTGGTGCTGATTGTAAGATATCCAGTCATTTTTCATTGCCTGCCCTTAGCTGTAACTCCTGTGCTATTTCAAACAAAACTCACAAATCACTGACCCCCCAGAAACAGAATGTCGTTTGGGATGACAAATTCTGTCATCGCATTTTTGTAAAGACACGGTTTTAAAGGGGTAAAAATAGTTATGCAAATCACGATGTCTGATACTCAGAGATGTGCCTGCAGGAACATCGGGTAGGTGCGATCAAGGAAGAAAAATGTTGCTGTTCTAGGGATAGCACCTTGAATTTAAAGACAGGGCTCCAGCTGTGGGCTGCAGAACACAAATTCCCTTGTTAAACTGCTCATTTATATATTTAAAAGGAGAGACCATAATTCAGAAACGCACAGTACATATTCTTAAGTCCATTTATCCCGGGAAAGTAAGAAGAACATTTGCCATGTGCCTTACGTGACTAACGTTCATCAGTGCGAAGTGCCAGCTGCAGATACCTATTGACAAACCTTTGGAAGCAGAGCTGGGGTATTTGGCTGAAACAGCAATGCTGGCAGTTTTTCCCAGTGTTGATGTAATTATCGCTCCTTTCCACTGGTATAGTTAACTTCTTTTCAAGGATGTGACTTTGTTAAATGTACAAGGTACATGTATCCAAATCTCACTGCAAGCATACAAATAAACCAGCACCTTTGTCCCAATAAAGGGCTGTAAGAGGCCTCTTCTCAAGTAGTTTGCTATGTAAGGACACTTTCCAGAACTGCAAGCAGGGAAAGATAAATATATTGTTATTTAATGCCGGTTGAATTCCAAGGATAAAATAAAAGAAAATATACAGCAGGCTGCTTTTCTTTAGTGAAAATCTTTCAGTTGCCTGACAGAGTTTTCCTACAGAACAGTAAAATACATATCTGCTAGAAGATGAGTGGCCAGATTTGGATGATTTACCAATGCCAAGGTTCACAAGCTCCTTTTCTAACTGCCTGTTTGTCACACCAGCCCTGCCCCACGAGGAGGCACAGACGCCAGCCCAGCCGCGTGTCCCCGTGCACGGGCACAGCCTGGTCACACACCAGCCCCCACCCGCCACACCAGGCCTGCCCGTGGGGCAGACACCTGTCTCCCCACAGCATGGGAGAGCAAGCAACGCACTCTTGGGAGACAACTGGAATCATCAAGCTTACAAATTTAGCAGTGTGGCCTGGCCTTATTCCCAGTGTTCACCTAAAGTCCCTTTAGTGAAAGGGAGTCATGTGGCAGATGAGTGGTCCTGGTGTGTCACACAACTGCAGAAGTCAATTTATGACATTGTAGGGCTTGTATCATGCAGATCTTATTGGTTCCTTCTGGCTCTGAACATCCAGAAGGACTTATGATACACAGATAATATAGACTTTATTTAGAAAATAGCTCCCACTTCAGTAATAACAATGACTTGGGTGAAACCAGCCATAAACACGTCTGCAGTCACTATATTCTGCAAGTGGCTTCAAAGGAAGCATTAAAGAAATTATCACATTAAAGTTCTTTCCTTAGTGTCAACAATTTCAATAAATTCCATTTACTTGAGTGTTTTTGTCAAAAGCAATTAGTGTAATCTATTTCATTTTTCTGTTAACTGTATGTTTACAAGACTTTTTTTTGTATAATAAAATACTGTTTTTTGGAATAAAATGTTATGATTTCTGTATAGTCACTCAGTCTTGCAAGTTGTGATGGAAGTCTTACCAGGTTTAGTGTATGTTAGTACTTCAGAAAGGTTTGGTTTGCAACATTTTGTGACAAATATTAGTATCACACATTTAAGATCTTGAAGACACTTAAAAAACAAAGGACAAAAAGAGCTTGTGTATAAGAAAGACATAATTTCTAAGGCAGATATGTTGTCATGGAGGTAAAGAAACTTGTAAAAAAAACCAGATTTTATAAATTGAATTAGAATAAACATTCCAGGAGTAGAGTTAATGACAGACATAATGTCTTAGTGTGCATAACTGTATATGTATACACACATACGTGCATATACACATACTTGCTATTATTTTTCCCTTATTCTCACAAAAGAATAGGAACTTGTACAGAAACTGGATGGTTGGACAGTGTCACCAAAAAAGCTCATTGAAACTGAACTACCTAGGCTTGGAGAAAACCTGGATATTCTGAGTTTAGAAAACAAGGAGAAAAAGACAATATTTTGTAAAAAAAAATTCAAAAAAGTTTTGTCATAAAACATAAGAATATTTGCTTCTGCTTTACTATTTCAATTTCTGTATTATAAATTATAAAATATATCCAACACAGAATGCACTGACCTTTTAAAACCAAACATTTTAATATCTTCCTGTGAGAGTGGATTATATATATATATATATAAATATCCCTCATGAGATCTTCCAACTTTGTTGAATCAGCACTGTCTGTCAGAAAAGCTGTTCTGCAAGAATTTATTAATTAGCTGTAGCCACACACATCACCCACACCCACACAGGGGGAAAAGTGGAACGGCAGCAATCTCCCCTCCTTTGACAGGTGCGTGCTGTGCAGGTGGACAAGCTAGCGGACGATCGTACATAGCTTCATGCTTTTCCTTTGCTTTACTTGTAACTTATAGTGAGGAGTCCAAATTACTTCCTGAATATAATGCCCCAATACCTGCCTAGTCCCTAATATAGCCAATCCAAGCACTAAAATCCCTTTGATTTGCAGTTCTCTTTGTCAAAGTCATAAGGACAGGTGAGCAACAGGACACCACTTATTTGTCCTTTTCTAGAGTTGCAGGTGTAATTCCTAGGAATATTGGACATCCTAAGGCCTATGCAATGATAGAAGTAAATATTGGGACAGAGAAGATGGTCTTCCAAAAAGATTTAATGTACAAGAAAAACTTATAATATCATTAGAACCTTGAGGGAGCAGTCAGTGGAAGAAAATTGACTGTGAGGAAGAACATTAGGAAGGAGGGTAATGTGTAGTCTGTTTTCTCCCTCATGTTTGGAGTTACCTCAACAAATGCAGCAGTGATGCAATGTAAGAGTTACAAAGAGTGGGGATGGGTGGGATATCACAAGTCTTCACTACAGCGAGATGACTCCACCACAGAGCACTGAGAATAACTCTTCCTCTATTAAAAAGCAAACAAAAACTGCTAGTAAATTCCTTCCTTCAGAGCTGAAGGAATCATGGTGGATTTTACCCTAACTTCTGTGGGCAGTGTACGTCATTGGGAGACTCAAAAGTGATGCAGAAGATGTGTAAAGCAGCATAACAGTGTGGGGTATAAAGGGCATAAATTATCTGGCTTCTCCACAGCCCATCATCAAATAACAGCTGCTCAGTGGTGGGGTCACCCTTCGACATGCTCAGGATCTTCAACATGCTTCCTCCTCCCTGTTAACCACCTTGGAATTTATAAACTATCATAGATCTTGTCGTATTTGTTTACACATCCTATGAAAAAATAGGGCAGTGGATTTACTGGAATATGGTACCTCTGGGAAAGTCATTCACAGAAGGTTTAAATTCAAGTTCCTTCAGTTTCACAACCGCAAAGGCCATTGCAAAGTGGATTCTTGTCTCCTGCTTTTTGCTTCTCCTTTGCAAAGTACAGAAAGCTCACAGTTGCTGTAGCACTGCATCTTTATGGAAGAGGATGGTATAAATGGCCTCGCCATGGCACCGTGCCTGAAAATATCATAGAGAATGCGGAAACACCCCTAACAAATTCAAAGTGTGTCACTACTGTTTCCATCAGTGAATTTTGAATGAAACACATGGTCTCAGCCCAGACATGCAACATCTAAAATTTCCGTCTCTTCTGGAGAAACAAGATTTAATTTAGCACAGGCAAACACATAACAGAGTCTTTCATTTTTGTGCTCTCACGCTGTATGCACTCAGTTGTAAGGATTTGACAATAGCAATGTGGTAAAGCCATAAAGCATCTGGCTTCTCTGCAGTCTATCAGCAACTACAAATGTCATAAGAATTGCTTAATCCTAGGAAAAGGACAGATGTGCAAATTCCCATTTCAGTAGCCTTTACCAGCTTGAGGAAGTAATACTGGTAGGAGCCAAAAGTGGATATCAGCCTTCACCCAAACATGAAGGCAAGCTTGTGTCGGCAGAATGCTCCCTTTAAAATATTTAGAGACTTTAGTCTCAAAAGTTGCTTTTACCTTATTAGATTATCTTAAATTCTAGTTAACAATATAAGCCTAGACACATACTTGTCTTGAATATTTTAATTTTTTGGTAGCATAAAATTTAGGATTTGTCCTTACAGGAATGTTTTTCAGTGCTGGTATAATTAATTATACTGATAGAGCTAACTGGTAGTTCTTCTGGTCTAGTTCTCCTGTGTGGGCACAGTTACCTGGAATATGAGGATTTTAAACCTTTTCAGACAGCTTGAAAATCACTTCCCAAGCAGCAAATTGAAGCAATTGGAGGCAGGTCTGTGCCCATAGAATAAACTAATTTTAAAGTCTTGTCCTACCAATATGCATTTCTCATATAGAAAAGCCCCTGGGACACAAGTGCATTAAAGTCTATTCCATAATACTTACTTCAGTATAATTATTCTAAAATGCTAAGAGTGTCCACATGAGGATTTAGCCTAAAATAGCAATTCTAGTCAGTATGCAAGTGAAGATGTATATGGACACTTGTAGATACTTTACTGTTTCACACCTAATGAAGGCATCAAGGTGTTGTGGACTGCAGTTCCAAGGAGGAGAAGCGGAGTAAATGAGAGCGTAGGTTGATGAATGATGTATGATGAAATTAATTACACTAAAATAAGATAAGCCATGTCTCCACAGATGCAGTTCTTGTGCATGTCAACAGGAGACTGAATGAAATAATGTAGTCTCTTCCCTTGTACTGGGAATTTCAAGCCTTAGACAAATCCATCATAGAGACTAATAAGAAAATTGGGTAGTTATTGGGCCAGTGGCAAAAAACTGCTAGGATTAGACACTGGCAAAGCAACAAAACAAATAGTCAATCTTCACCTTGGCAAAGCCTCTATGCTAAGTCAGTGTTGAAAATATTCATAAATAAACCAGGAATTAAAGAACAGCAAGATGTAATCACTCTTGTAATGCAAATAGCGATTAACAACAATATTTGCATTTGACACAAAGCTCTGAGGATAATAGAGGCTGGAAGTGCCTGTAAAGGATCCCACCAGTAGAAAAATAAGAAGCACAGTGGCAGATAAAATCTAGTGACGACAAAAGTGTGTCACTACAAACAGGGAAGTATACTGGCCATTGGCAATTGATCGAGAGCCCAGTAGCATTCAGCATTATCTCAATCTCCTGATGCAAAAGGTCCACCAATGGCTCAGTGAAAACAGGACTGCAGAGGTTAAGACAAGGCACAGAGGTTTCCTTGTGATTAGGAAAGTAGCGTTGGAAAATGCTAAAAACAACCTGGATAAAAAGGTAAGTACAGCTCTACTCTTTGTGTAGCAAGGAAAACAGTAACAAAAAATATCCCAAGATAGTAGCAAATCAAGAGGTGTAGGTGATCCTGATGGTGGTGATGAACATGGGGACAGACTGTGTAGAGCTGAAAAGTAAGTTAGAACTGGTAATAACATTTACTCTTCCTGCTCCCATGCATTGCAGATGAACTTGAGGAACTCACTGTCCCAAATCATCATCAGGTCTAAAAGGATTAACTCTGTCCAGTGTTATTTACACCTGTCTGAGGAGGGGAATCACAGCACTTCTTGCTGCTACCCTGTCATGGAGGTACCCAAAAAGTCAATTTTAGGCAGACAACAAATTCCAAAACAGACTTTACTCTAGCCTGGAAAATGTAGCAAATAAACCAACTAGAAACAGGGTTTATACAACTATTTAACACTCTGACAATATAAAATACAGGTTTGGATATCAGTTGAGGAGATTAGTGGGGTACGACAATGCACATATACATTCACAAGAAACAAAACCAGAGGCCTTTCACTCAAGGGTACCCAGAAGAAATAATCGCTTGCCTGGATTAGGAAAGGACTCACTCAAGGATATATCCAGTAGAGAAAAATAACCACTCACCAGACAAGGAGGTGAGGCAGACTTCCGGGAAGTCTCCTTAGATGGTGTCCCAGTCGAAGGGGAGGGCTCCAGTTCACAGACCCGCTGCTCCGAGAAGACCACTCCAAGGGGGTCTTCGACAGGGACCCTGTTTTATAGCCTGGTCAGATCTGGCTGTGGCCATTGTGACATGGTCCAGAAACTTCTCTGCTTCTCTGGGCACCTCCTTTGTTGAGGACCCTGTCAATGGACTGAGGGTCCCACCCTCCTACCCCCCCAGAATGGGGTAGGTGAAGTCACCCTGCCCCCAGGTTGGAAGGATGTGACTATCAGCTCCATCCCAGGTGTATACCTGGGGACAGGCACAGTAGGGCACAAAAGGTGCTAAGAAGCCACCAACTGCCCTGTTGAAGGCTCCTGATCTCAGAGGGATGTGCAACTGTCACACATCCAGCCTGGGTCTCAGCTGTGAGATCCCATGGGGGCCCAGAGGCCACCCTGTCCCTGGTACAGGGATTTCCCACAGAAGACAGGGAGCATAAGTCCCAGAAAGGGGGGCTTCCCACACTGTGGAGTGGGCACACAGGCCACCCCTCCATGTCCCTCCGTTGTAGAGGGTTGTGGGTGACACTGCTTAAGGCTTACTGATGGGAGCTAAGAAGAAATCTTCTTTTTGAATAAATTATTCCATCAGGTGACTTTGATACCTTCTCTTGCATTAACTAGCGCCAGACACTGCGCTGACTCAGAGGGAAGATCTATGCCATTAACGCCACACTCCTCTGATGAGGAGGATGACATGGAAATGTCGCATGTCCTCAGGGACCAGCAAATTGCTGCCAGAAGTTGTTCTCATTCCAGTTCGTAGCAGTGACACCAGACACTTGCCATTTAGTCTGAGAGACATGTGAAGGAAACAGTCAAAAGTCTCACAGGCTGGAAAAGGCTAAAGTGCAATTTCACCTAATTAAAAACTGAGACAAATTAATAGTCTATAGTTCCTTCAGTGACCCTATGATTTTGACATCTGAAGAAGGTTATAATTTTTAGAAGAGGAGTGCTAAGCGCCTTTGAAAAATCCAGCCCCACAGAAGGCAGCCTGCACCCCCTGAGGTGGGAAACCTCCTCCATTACCTGCCACATCCCTACTTATACATTAAAATGTGAATCAACACCCTGGAAAGAGAAAAATGTCAAAGTGCTGACACTATTAATGAATAACTTGAGCTTACAATAAATGAAATGGTCAAACTACAAGTACTCCAGTTTTTGTGATTTTATCAGCATTCAACCTCTCTGCTGTATGTACATCTGCATATGAATTGATAGACTAAAAATATACAGATGTTCGGTTATTATCAAAATAACAAAAGAAAGCCCCAAACAAGGCTTATAAATATTCTGAAAGCATAGCACATCTATTGGAGAGCAAACTACCCTCCTCCCTCACCACTGCATGTCCTAATGTCTCCATCTTGTCCCTTTGCCTGCAGAAAGCAGGCACTGAGCAGCACTGCCACGTCTCACACTGCCCCCGAGGACATTGCTCGTCATGTCCCATGGTGTCCCTGAGGACAATGCTCACTGTGTTGCTCTCGTGTCCCATGTTGTCCCTGAGGATGCTGCTCATGTCTCCCACCACTGCCCTGGGCAGAGCCTGCCCATCGCTGCAGGCAGCTCCGGCTGGTGGGCAGCAGGGCTGGGGGGCGTTTGGCACGGAAACGACCCAGACCAGTGCCACTGGGCTGAGATGGGCAAGGTGACACGGGCCAGGACAGCTGAGGGGTAGAAAGTAAAAACTTTGCCGTGTTAGATGGTGCTCATCTCGTCCCTGGGCCCTATCTGTGGGAGAGGAGCAGAGTTCAGTCTAAGGTGGGAGACATGGAACATGGGATGAGTTGGAGCAGGGTAGGGGAAAGGGACCGGGGGGTCCTGGTAGACAGCAGGATGACCATGAGCCAGCACTGTGCCCTTGTGGCCAGGAAGGCCAATGGCATCCTCGGGTGTATTAGAAAGGGGGTGGTTAGTAGGTCAAGAGAGGTTCTCCTTCCCCTCCACTCTGCCCTGGTGAGACCACATCTGGAATATTGTGTCCAGTTCTGGGCCCCTCATTTCAAGAAGGACAGGGAACTGCTGGAGAGAGTCCAGTGCAGGGCAACCAAGATGATTAAGGGAGTGGAACATCTCCCTTATGAGGAAAGGCTGAGGGAGCTGGGTCTCTTTAGTTTGGAGCAGAGGAGACTGACGGGTGACCTTCTTAATGTCTACAAATACATAAAGGGTGAGTGTCACAAGGATGGAGCCAGGCTCTTCTCGGTGGCAAACAATGATAGGACAAGGGGTAATGGGTTCAAACTGGAACACAAGAGGTTCCACTTAAATTTGAGAAGAAACTTCTTCTGAGTGAGGGTGACAGAGCACTGGAACAGGCTGCCCAGGGGGGTTGTGGAGTCTCCTATCTTGGAGACATTCAAATCCCACCTGGATGCCTTCCTGTGTAACCTCACCTAGGTGTTCCTGCTCCAGCAGGGGGATTGGACTGGATGATCTTTTGAGGTCCCTTCCAATCCCTAACATTCTGTGATTCTGTGATTTTAAGGACCACACATTGAAAGAATTCAGAAGTGTGAGAGAAATATTAGTAGCAAGACTAGAAAAGCTCGAGGATCTGGTATGGGGCAGAGGAGAGGGCTAAGGGGGAGGGAGGGAGGAAGAGAGATCAGAGGGAATAAGGGAGGATAAAATGAGTTTCTGTCATAGTCCAAATATCATGGTCAGAATAATAGTGCTCTGAGGTGACACTGAGCTTTTCTACACAGTGTTAAAATGAAGCATTAGATGAAGTTTGAAGAAAAATGTCAAAAAAAAGCCAGGAACTAAATGATGCCCATCTGCTGTGTCTAAGAATGCAGGAGAGGATGGATCCCTGATCGTTAATCATGATATAGAAGATGATGGAGCTTAATTGAGTTAAAAGTGTGAAGAGCATATATATTTGACTTGTGATAGACGCAGGGAGGACTTATCCCATCTCTGAGAGCTGCATTTTTAGAGCTATGCCGTAGATGAACCTTTAACAAGGATCCTTGTCACTGAAACATCAGCTGAAATGTAAATATTGACTAAATAGTTTTTAAGTGTTTGGAGTTTAGGAACTAAAAGTAGTTCCTCTTGTTAGTAGTCCAATTTTTGCTAATTAATTTAGTAACTTCACTGGTTTTATTTGTCAGAATAATATCTAATGTGAAATACATTGCAAAAAAATATATCCATTCCTTGGAGAAAACCCTTTTCAGCAGACAGGAAAGGTTCCTGCAGATGAATGCTGGTAGCTCCTGCAGTTGTTACCCCAGCTGTGTGTCTCAGCTTTGCAGAGGTGACTTCTCCTGCAGCGGGGTGAGCAGAGAAGGAGGACATGTCCGTGTCCCAGCCAGCGCCGCACGAGCAGCCTGGAGTGCGTGGGAGGGAAGGGGAATCTCAGCGCCACAGCAGAGCTCGCCTGCAGCAGCAGAAGTGCAGGCACGCAATCCCTTCTGCCAGCTCTCTTAAGGGAACATGATCTCCAGCAGGGAGAAAATTAAAAATAGTTGGGGACTGAGACATAAAAGCTCTGCAGTTCGTGTGGGTTCGTTCATTCATTCGTAGGCTTCATTTTGTTTCAGATGGTGTTATCTTTTCTGAATAAAAAAACATTCACACATTCCAGTAGTAACATTTCACTCTTGCTGTCTGCAGATTTGACAAAAACACTCTTTTGTCTGCATAAGCAAGGAACTCCTCTGCACAAGTCTTTTCTATACACACATTTTGTTAAAGGAAAATATTTTATAAATTAAAGTTAACCTTTGCCTTACCAAGATGATAAAAGATGTTTTTAATGCATTACAACCTCAATATAGACAAGTTACTATTCATTTGGACATATTTCATTCAGTTGAAGTAATTATAAGTGAGAAACCTAACACCAGGCAATTGATGGGTATTAAATTACAATTTGCATGTCTACAAAAGGATGGTAACATGGTTAAAACCACACCTGTTCCCAGGGGAGACTTTAGTAGAATTCAGATAGTAAATTGAATTATGGCAGCTAATGAGTTACAGAGCTTCAGCTCCAGTAACCCTTTCTCTGCTTGTTCTTTGCACAGAGCAGGACAGAGTTAAAATCTCCTCCTCAGAATTCCTCTCCTCAGCCCCAGTGGGGCAGACAGCCCAGGAGGACATTCGGACATTGGAACATTGATCACAGGCAGTGCCCAGGGCTGAGCTCTGCCTCCTCCTCGCCTCACTGAACCAGCCACATGCAGGTCAGCTCTCGTGGCTGTCACCAGCCCACCGAAACAACATCATCATGGCAAGCCTCGCAACCGAGACTGTTTGGATTAAGCTACACCCATTAGCTAGACCCATTAATCCAATTTCAACTAAAACACGCCAATTAAATTAAACTGGTTTATACCCAGTTTACAGAGATTAAATTGAAACCTGTGAGAGAGTGGGGAGGTGGAGAGTTTCCTACTGTGCTTGGCATAGCAAGAGCATCTAAAGGCAAACTGGGCAACACCAGAATGGAAATGTGACTCCTTCAGTAACAAAGTAAGCAAGGCACACACTGGATCTATACTGCTTGAAAATTTGGAATATGCTATTTACCTCAGAGATTTGCTCTAGTTTTAGGCTAGATGTGGGATTTTTTTGGCTGAAATCCCCAGGTTTGTACTGTCTGGAAAACTGGAGGATCCAGTGTTTTCTTTGCTTCCAAAAATCCATGTTTGTTCATAATTGAATTAAGAAAAATTGAGGTGTTCATAAATTCATTTAAATATGCCCATAAATGGTCAATACTGGTTTAACTAAGTATATATTAATACACTCACATACTTTTGTGAAAAATCACAGTTATAGAATAAATTGCATTTATCATGTACCTTGCCCATGGTATTTGTTCATGAAATCTCGAAATTCTGTGCACTTTGCAATCTACATGTGTCTACATACTATAATATGTGGTGGCAGAACACAGTTACATACATAATTCTTAAAACTTTCAGCAGTGTAGCTATGAGAGGGGTATAGAAATGCTTGTCACAGCCAGGACAGGAGCCTGAAGATGGGTGATGCTGACACCTTCGCTCCTCCCCAGCTGGAGTTCCCTATAGAGAGATGCTGTTTAAACAAATTCAGTTAAATCCTTCTAAAAGGCACCGAAGAGCAGAAGCAGAGCCAGAGAGAACGGGAAAATCGGAGCTCCGTCTCTGTCATCCTGCAGAGCACAGGCTGTGTGTGGTGACACGCTTGGTCCCCAACGCTTTCCCCTTCCAGCAGTGCCAGAAGTAGGTGCAAGAGGGCACCTCGCAGCCTCTCTGGTCCCCGTTGTCAGCAGCTTTTTGCTCTGATAAAGGTCAGAAGTGCTTGCTCCCGGGCACAGCCCTGCGCTGCCAAGGTTCACTCGCCAGACTCTGCTGGAGGGAAAGGCAAGAGGCACTGCAGGGCACATATGCTTTTGTTTATTGAACTCTGCCTGCCCGTGACCCACTTGCTTCTGCTGCTTAGACAGGCTTTCTCATCCCAAAACACCAGCATATTCCTCTGTCAGCCTCAGTTTCTTGGATACATGCAATATCTAAAGCTAATTAATAAAATTAATGCATAAAATTAAGTGAAATTTATATCTGCAAATGGAAATATTTCTATTTCTGTAGCTATGCATCTTTTTGGGGATAGGAATTAAGGTTTTGGGTATTTTTTTTTTCCAGTTTATGTTATTTTTCCATGTTTTGCACAATGGTTCGGCTTTAGATTCTGACAATCGCACACCCCAGTACAACATTGCCTAGAGACTATCAGAATTTTATCCCCTGACTGAAAAGTGGGCCGAAAAGCACTACTCAGCCTTAACTACGGAAACTCAAATTCCTCTGATACAACAGAAATAAATAGGTAGAGATAGAGAGGAGAAGGGTAAAAAAAAGGCTCGCCCTACAAGCCCCTAAAATAAATATTTGGAAATATTAGCCCTTAACCATTTCATATGTGATATAATATTCATAACCTTTTTTATCACAGTAATCCTGTTTATTTGAGCCATTTTTGTATTATTTTCAGCCCCTACTTTATTGGAGAAGGTCCACAGAAACTACTATTGAAAATCCCCTCGACACTCTTGTAACCTGCTGATTACTGCTCTGACATGTCTCATAAACCCTCAATAAAAAAAAGAGGAAGAATGTGCCACAGGAGCCCATGGTACCACTTTTAAAATTCTACCTGCAAACTACCAATTTACAGTGAGAAGGGAAAAAGCCCAAAACAAACAAGTGATAAAACCTACAATATTATTATTATTCAGAGATGCTCTCCAACCTAAATCCTAAAATTTGCTTTGTGGAACAGCATAGAACTATCATTTAATCCTAACTCTTTTAGTGGGTCTAGGTATAGTATTTAATTTATGATAATATAGGACGTCACATATCGTAAACATGAGAGATATAATAGGGTAAGAATATGAATAGTAGTTTAGCATATGTGAGTTACTATTATAGGCAGTTTAGGTCAATTTAGCATTAGGCGAGTGAAAGTTATAGGATTAGGAAATGTCAGAGGTGCAAGACAGAGATGAGGTGTGTCTTCCCTTGGGTGAAAAGCAGCAGCCTGACTGGCAAGCAGCCAACAGAGATAATTGTTGCCTTTGCTCAGCTGAGATAACATTTATTGATTATATCCAATTAATTTGTATAGATTGAAAGGTTCTGTTTATTGACCAAGACAACCAACAAGGGGTTCAGCATTCCTTGTTCACCCTTTCCTTGAAATTTAGTTGCTGAATACAAGTGAAAATTCAACTGAGCAGTTCCTTTCTTAGTTTCTGTGAAATAATCTTAATTTTGATCTTTTTTTTCTTTTTCTTCTCTTCTATATTCACATTATCATTACTGATAGGTATTTTGTATCACTGCTGCATATTAATTTTATTTACTTACTGCGTTACATGATTTAGTTGTTAAATAAAACTCCTTTCAATTATTATTGTGAAAGCCTGCTCTCTTTTGGTTTCTTGAACTCTTGTAATTTCCCACATAATGTCTTGAGGTCAACAGGAGAGGGAAGCAAAGACGGCCTAAGTTATCTCAGTTTGCATTGTCATGGCCACAATGAACTGTCTGTACTGCAAAAGGGAAATTCCTCAGCGTGAGAGCCGGTCTCTGCTGCTCTCCAATGACTCCTCTGCTGGGCAAGAGTAGGATGTACTTGAGCAGGGCACGAGCAGAAGCAGGGAGAAAATTCCCCTCAGGAAGACACCACGTACACCAGTCCTAGCATTTTAGCTACATGTGCAAAGGAACAATTATCTCACAAAGAAAATTAGGACAACTGAAAAATGACATCTATTCTAATATCCCATTTTATATGCCTCTATATGGAGAAATATGTTCTTGTAAGAACAAACCCAAATATTTGAGAGTGAAGCTAGCATGCAAAGTGCTGCCTTAAAAAGGGAGCCATGATCTAGCCTTTACACATAGTTTCGTAAGTGAGATTCACTGTAGTTTTCAAACAGCTGAATGAGAAGAATCATGGAATAAAGGCAGCATTTCTCACACACAGGCACATGCTTCAATTAAAAACAAAAACAAAACAACAACAACAAAAACCAAAACACAACAAGAAATCCACAAACACCTCAAAACAGTGACTAACTTTGAAGTCAGTTATTATTTTTGCTATCGCCATCTGAATATTCCATTTTTTCCTTCTGTGCTGTTGCTCATTGTCACTGCTGGCAAGAAATGGGAAGCGCTGGAGAAAGCAGAACTAAGACAGATAAAAGGGTCAGTTTGCTGAGACAAAAGATGATATCACGTCGAGACAAATTACAGAGGTGCTGTGTCTAAATGTGTTGAAGCAATAACTGCTGTACAACAGCCGTATCAGCAGGGCTGCTCTGTGCCTCTCCCTTACGCATGCTGCATGTAAAGCAGGACCCACAGCCCGAGCGCTGCAATTCAGGTCACACACATCGGCAGCTCTCCGGCAACTTGGGAGACAGCTAGCTACTAGGCCACC
Source organism: Patagioenas fasciata (assembly GCF_037038585.1). Classification (NCBI taxonomy): domain Eukaryota; kingdom Metazoa; phylum Chordata; class Aves; order Columbiformes; family Columbidae; genus Patagioenas; species Patagioenas fasciata. Next base: position 106,406,196 of record NC_092522.1, read on the forward strand.
TGCAGGCCATCCTGCTCAGACACAGGAGCAGCTGAAGAAGAAGTCATTAGAAGTGACAGGTAGCCCGATGCTGGAGGGCACAGCCCCAATCTCGGCGCCTCGCAGCCAGACCCCGCGCATCCCCGCGCATCCCTCCAGCGCATCCTCGCCAAGCACGCACCCGCTCCCCGGCCACCCCTATGCTTCCCTAAACCCTGTCCATCTGAGAACCGAGGGGGGAAGAAAAGGCATTCCCTCCCCGCCCCCCCCCCCCCCCAAATTAAAACCAGTTAGGAAAAATGCAGGAGCTCTCAGGCATGCAGCGTCTTCATTAGGTCTCACAAAATTGCTGATCTGCTGAGCACTTGAGAGGTAAAGGGTAGTTTGCATCTGTGAAAGAGCAAAAACTCCTAGCAGGCATGCTGTTAACCCCAATGGAGAGAAAACTGGATAGTTAGCACTCCTAGAAGAGCAAGGTGCCATGGCTGGCTGGAGCATCATGGTCATAGAAAGAAAAAAAAAAAAAAAAAAGAAAAGATGGATAGACACATAAATAGAGAAATCAATCTCACAGAACATTGTCATCAGCTTTCTTCTCTGGTTGCTGTTTCAGATCTCCCTTTCTTGAAAGAGTATCAAACTTCTACAGCAAATGTTTATAGAGCTTGCTAGGGTAGGGGGGGATTGTATGAGCTCTCCATTTCTTTACTGGAAAAGGGAGATTGACCTCTTCCACAGGCAGAGCAAGGACAGGGCCACCTGCCCTGACAGCATTTTTGCCCCAAGAGACAAAGCTGTCTTGTTTCTGGCTCTAAGTTTAAGCAGGTCTGGTTCCCTGTTGCTGTGCCAAGCTGAACACTGACAGCACAACTCTCTAAAAACAGACCAGAGTTTTTATGAGCCAGTTGAGAAAGTACCTGTGATTTTTGCAGCTGTCATTACCAAACCAGGCTGAATCACAGTCAGTAATAAAATTGCTAGGACTGAAGTGAGTAAATCTATAGGATTGTGGCACAAAACTGCAAAAGAAGGAACAGACTGGGAGAATGCTTCTCACATGACAGGGTTCTGACCAACAGCAAAGGTCTGGAGCTAAAATCTTCACCCAAATCAGCCATATTGTTATAATCTCACTCTTGTAGAAAAGACCAGCAGCACATTTTCTGTGCCCTGCTGTGCTGGCAGTCTCACTGGCAGGATTGCCTTGCAGCAGGAGGTGTTCAGTACTCCTGATCTGGGGAGGAGCTTTTCCAGTTTTAAAATGGTTAGAGACTAGAAGTTCTGTGAAGGTTTCAGTCCTCAGCAAACGCAGCATTTTAAATGCATCTAATCTAAAAGATGTGAAGAGGTGTTTTTTTTTCTTTAGCTGAAGACACCTAAGCCATCTGGAATTATCTATACCTCCAGATGGATAAGGCAAGTCCAAAAGATGGACAGAAATTACTGGTTTAGTGTAAGAGGTCTCAAAATAAACTAATTTGTGGAGATACAAGAGATCTCAAGGAGAGAGGAAAGAACATGTAGATATGCTTTATGCTTCATTTCTATGGCCCTGACACATGGACTGTATTCTCCCAAAGACAAGAAAATAAATACAAGTGTTTGATTCCCCAAAACGAAGGTGTTTTAATTGCTAATATAAACATTTGAAGCTGGAGAACTCCTAACAGTCCTTGGAAGACTCCATTGCCCTTATAAGTGTTGTAATTATTTGGGGGGAGGGGAAGAGGATCTAATCTGCAAACAAAGAAATGTTCATTTCATATTGTGATTGCCTTGAAAAACACATGTGTTTCTTAAGCCCTATGTGCTATCCACTGAAGAGAAATTCAGAAGCAATGAAATCAATTTATCAAACTTGCTGATATATCTGGGTGATCAAAATATTTTGAAAACAAATCATAGGGCACTAAGTGCCTATTTTCCAAGTATTTTCTGTCAGTTCCTGTTCTTTTGTCTTATTCTATCAATCTTGAAAGCACGATAATCAATATCTCTACTACTTGAAAAGGTTCTGCATGAGGGGAATGACTTTCATTTGCTCTGGATGAGTGGTTTTGCCAATGGGGAATCCTCTGGCACTGAATTGCCGATATCAGTAATACACTTCAGTATATACCAAGGGTTAATGAGGAAAAATACTGCAACCGAATTGAGGAGATAGCAAAGTAACAATTTCAAAAGAGCAAAGTGGAATATTAAATTTCATCAGGGTGGAATTAGTAACATCCTAGGGGTTATTACAGCATGATCAACATGAAACGTGATATACCTTATGCAGCATATAGATCTGTGGAGTGAAACACTTTGGTTCTGTGACAGATCTTCAAAAACAATTGTTTCTTCCTTTACTAATGGTTTCAGGCTTATGTAGCCACCTGGAATTCTGCAGGTTCTGAGACTGTTTTTTGAATCATGTGCAATAACATTGTCCTGGTTTTGTTAAAAAAAAGACCAGTTCTCTTCTAGTGAATTTACCTTTCAGCTAAGTTCTTCTAAGTAACTGCACTTTTCTGAATTTAGCTTCATGTTTTTTGGACACTGCGCTCCAGAACTGATAAGAGTGATCAATGGAATGCTGAAGAAGCTCATGTTTAGATTTATTGCTATAACAACTAAGAATTCTGATAAGATTTCACATGTTCCATTGCGAGAGCAGCATATTTGCAAGGAGGGGTGGACAGCACAGGTGACTGAAACTGACCGAGTATTCCATCCCATCCACGTCATACACCCTAAAAGAGAGAGAGATGATGAGGGTCTCACTCTCTTCGACCATGGCCGGCATCTGAAGAGGACCCTGCCTGTCATTCCTGCAATCCAAGGCCTGAAACCCTGCATCCCTGAATCCAGTCCCGGTTTGCTGTGAAGTCCCACCCAGGACTTCCAGGTGCCTGCCCTGCAGCTGCTGGAGTGACACCAACTCCATATACGGGCAAAGCTGCTCTACCCTGGGATATTCAAGATTGGTTTTGTATATTTTGTATTATTTTCTCTATTTATTAGTAGCATTACTAAAGCATTTTAAAACTTTTTTCCCAACTTGCAAAGCCTCTCTTCTTTCCTCCTAACTTTTCCTATGCAGAGAGGGTGGGGGGTAACAGAGAGCATCTGCCACGCTGTATTGTCACCTTGCAATTAAACCTTGACAGATTTAATTGGTGTCCCGTATGGGGGAAGAGAAATCGTACAGGGAAAGATAAAAGAAACCGTGCCAGATTTTATTGGTGCCATGATTCGCATTGAATGAGAAAGGCTGACAGTTTTATTTGTGCCGGAGCAGGGACAGGGTTGGAGTGAGATGGGCTAAGAGTGGTCTCTGACAATTAGTGTTAACAGTTTCCTGGGTAGTGCAAGTGGGAGAGTATCTGACTTTGCTGTGAGCAGTTTGGGTTCTAATCCTCTGGTGGGAAGAAACCTGGGGAAATGATAGATTGGTGTGCTTTATGGGTCATATTGTGATGATTAAGCAGACCGCTGTTTGTTTTTGATTTAAAAGATGTTGTTGCAAATCTGGTATTATTTGTATTATTTGCTCACTTGGTTGGATTCAATAATGCCTTTTTTGGGGTTGATGCTTCTTGTTAGTGTTTATGTGCAGAATGTCATCTCTGGAAGTAGGGATAAAGTTGATATAATAGCTTTGTTCCCGGGCTGTGTAGCATTGCTTTATGTAGTGATACTCAAGCCGACGATGTATTTCTACTCATTGTTGTCATACTTCGGGAGTATGCATTTTTTGAATTCTTCAGTAGAAGCAAAATAATTTAAAGAGAACTGTACCTTTTGTATTTTCAGTTGCAGGAGTGAGATTTTAGGAGAGCTATTCAACTACTGTCTGCCTTTTTAATTTGGGCAAATTACACATGCTTTTGGGAATTTTGAATATCCCTGGACATTTGAGCAAAGCTTGTTCGTATTACTGGGTCTCTGGAATGTTTGTCGGTCTTTGCTGGGGATAAAACTACTTAGGAGGACTGTAGCCATTTTAACCTCTGTGACAGCTGTTGCAGATTCAACAATGTGCACTACAGCCACTGAAACTCCTGTGACAGATTCTGCAGCCACATCAATTCTGACAACAGATACAACAGCTACTGCAGTCCCCTCAACAAACATCGCAGCCACATCAACACTGACTACAGATACTGCAGCCACAATAACTTCAACAGCTGCGTCAACTGCAATGTCAGTTTCTGCATCCACTCAAACCTCTACAACATGTGATGTGGCCATTCAGATTTCAGCAGTATTAGTTGCCACTTCAAGGAGGAAGTAAAAGAAAACACAATTGGAAACCATTGTGAAGGAAGATGAAGATGAAGATGAAGATGAAGATAGATGAAGAGCAGAGAGAGTTTATTTCTGGAATAAAACAAGAGGGAGATGAAGTAGAGTCAGAGGAGGAAGAAGAGGGTCCTTCTACAGCAAAGCAACCAGAGGGTCCTTCTAAAGCAAAGCAACCAGTAAAGGAAGAGCTAATATACTACTCCTTATCTTTGAAGGAGTTGAGGACTGATTTAGCTGTCACGAAGGTGAGCCAATTGTCACTTGGCTCATTCAGTCCTGGGATAGTGGGGCAAATAGTCTGGAATTAGATGGCAATGAAGTGAGGAAATTGGGATCTCTGGGTAGAGATGGTGGCATTGATAAGGCAATTGCAAAGAAGAAACAAAATCAAAGCCTTTGGAGGAAAATCTTGTCAGCAGTAAAAATCAGGGACCCTTTAAAACATGATACTGTAGGCCACGCAACCGAATGGACTACCATGGAGAAAGGTATTATATATCTGAGAGAACTGGCTGTGCGGGAGATAATTTACAGTGACCCACAGACAATCATAGATCCTGATGAAGTGCCATGTACCCGAGGTATACTGCGGAAGTGTGTGCAGAGTACACCACCATCTTATGCCCACACTTTAGGATTAGTCGTAGTTTCAGAAGACTATCGATCAACTGTGGGTGAAACAGCAAACATGTTGCGGTATGGAGCCTCTGTTTTTAGACTTGTGGAAACAAGAACATGAGACAAGAGGTCAATGGTCCATCATGGATGCTCACATCTGTTCAGGAACTAGATTCAGAAGGCCCTCTCTTTGCCACTCCTTTTGGGTGTAGAGGTGCCTCTCATTCAATTGATGGAGCTCTTTACAGTCAGCTGTTGTTTATCTCCTCCAAGAACTGTATTTTCTTAACCTTGGGGAGTTGGGCACTTAAATCAGCATGTTGAATTCCATGATTAGAGGTAGGTGCTTGAAATTACCTGTGAGCAAGCTGAATGTTGTCATCCGTCTCCCTGTTTCTACATTATCTCCAAAGTCTTCGCAAAATGAAGTTCTCTAAATTTCAATACATGTGACACAAAGATGTAATGCTATCCTGTCATTTAAAATTATGCAAAGTGATACCCTTGTAACATAAAATACACCACTATATGAGTCTTGTTGCATTAATGAAATATAAATCAAAAGGGCAGAGGTAAAGGACAAAGGGTTATAACCTCCAGTGCTCTGGAACGCTGGAGATATCACAGGCTTTCTGCAGTCCCAGGACTTTCTTTATTTACCTTGTTAAATGTTTTTATGGGACACAAATACGAATGCCATCTAAAAGACATATTCATTACTGTAGCCCTTCAAGGATGGAGAGGGAGAATATTTAAATTAATTACTTCACTCCATAGCTAGCCATTTTTTATTAAATAGATTACCTATGTATTAGTAGTGCCAAACAGAGGTTCTGGATTCACACCTTGAGTTCTCCATTGCTTTGATAAATTTGTTATGTCATCAAGTTTGAATTAATAATTTACACAGATTAAGAAGATCCCTTTTATATACTTGGAAAGTTTTCACATTAGTTTCCACAAAAAATTGTAATTTTACAGTATTGCAAAAGCTGATAGGATATTCTCTTGCTGATGAAGCCAACAAGCTTTTCATCAAAAACTCTTGACAAAAATTAAAAATTATAAATCCTTCTGGACAATATTCAAGTAGTCAAGCTTCCAATGCACACTTGACCTAAAAGACAGAGTAGCTTCTTTTGTTCTGTGAAGATACTTGTTCATCTTTCAATTGGGAAATTTTGGTAGTTAAAGGCTGCAATCAGAATTTCTTGGACCCATATTCTAGAATGTTAAACTCCATTCCTTTTAGGTCTCATACTCTTTAAAAATATAGTTTGAATTTTCATATAAAGGTGTTGTCATCTATGCAGCTTGTATTGATCCTAGATAATACTTCAAGAATCAGAAGAACTTGAAAAATAAATGTAAAGCCCTTCTACTGGATAATTACGTGTTGTTTTGTTTGTTTTTTTTCTCTCAAGTTTGCATCACTGGTAATTTTTCTCTTTATTTTTATACGTGTACCTCATTTTTTAATCCTCTTTTGTTCTTTAGTCTCCTCTTGTATGCTGAAGCCATGTGCAGGCAAGTTCCACAGGTATTGGCATAATTGTGTCCTTCATTTGTTACTTTTTCATTTAATGTCTATCAGTTTAGTTGATAGACACTTTTGAAACTTGTTCTTATGTAAGAAAGGCTAAACAGCAGCACCCAATTTACTTTATATCACAATTAACATGCCATTGAGATTAATAGAAACAATTCATATCCTTTTGGAAGTATTTTATCTCAGTCTCTGGGGTTTTGTTCAAACAACACAACATTCTGTTCCCATTAGTAACCACAAAAGTGAGAAATTTAGATTTAAGTCACAGTTAAGATTTTGCATAATTTTATTTTTCCTGCATTAGGAGGAGATGATAATAACATAGGGGGTCTTGCAGGTAGTCACATCATTAAAGACATACACTCATTGTTAAGACAGTTATGTTTTAATATAACCTTGGGTATCAAAATTCTTAGTTCAGACAGAAGGAAAAACAGAGCAAATGACAATAATCTCTTGAAATAAACTATGTAATGCTCCAAGATTTGCTTATTTTATTCCTGTAAAATTTATAGTTTAAAAAGGAAGGTGTGAGTGACAAAAAATGGTCCTCAGTTGAAATATTTGGTTTCTACCTATTCTTGCCAAGGACTGTTATCAAGGTCTTCCTATTAATTATAAACTCAAAATCATTCTGAAAGAATGAAATTATTTAAACAAAGCTTATTAATGGAGGCTCCCTTATCAATGCCATCACTTAAAAATATCAGATGACAAAATCAAACTAATGTATTAAAAGCTTACTGTTCATGAGACAGAGTAGTTGCTTTGCAATGGAGAATTAATGTTTTTGCACTTGACAGAAGTAATGCATTTGTTTATGATGGGCGAAGCATAAGGATTTATTACATATCAGCTATGCATCTCTTTTTCACTGCTTAGCTTTTGTAAAGGTTGTGATAGATGCATAGTCAATCACTCAGCAGCTTCAGGTGCTTTCAATTAAAATTTCTGTTGTTAGATTTTATAATTTACTACAGATTTGAAAAGTAGAAATACAAAACTTAGCAAAACCTACCAGCACATTTTAGCGGGCAAACAAAGAATTATTGATAAGAAAGGGAGACATTCTTGCTATTATAAATTGAATTCAAGGGCAGATTTCATGCTGATTTTAAAAGAGATACAATCTCACCCAGAGACTCCTGCAGTGGTGTACTCTACTGCAGCTGTTTGTGGATATATTTCCCCTTGTCAGTAGTTTCCCTGTGCTCACAGTTCTGCAATACCATGATTGTCTCCATGGTCAAGCCCAGGTTTCACCCTCCCGTTGCCCTTTCCCTCCTGCCGGGCTCGACAGCTCCCACCCTAGCTGCAAATCCTGGCCTTGCTGAGCACCTGGCTCACACCTCCCGGTCGACCTCTTGCATGTCTGAGGTCCGGAAGAATGTATAAATCTTTGTAAAGTACATGCATATTGCAATAACAATATAATGTTGTGTAAAATACTTACTGCAATATCAAAATTATAGTAACATGCAATTATATAATTATAATTACAAGAAACTAACCTAAGATATGTTATAATTAATCAGTTAGGTGACCTGTCACAGAACACTGGATTTCTTGTGCTTTGCCCATTTTGTTAGTCTTAGGTTTCCCATAACTGAAAGAGTACTGAAGTTAATGTTGGTCCTACTCCAGTTTGCTTGTCTCTTCTAAGTTTCCAAAGCCAATGCACTCCTTCTGCTTGGGACTGTATGAGCATACATATAGGTGTAGATCCTTTGTCTGCATCCCTGTCCTGGAAGCTGAAAATAATGGTCCAGCTTCCTGTCCCTTCTCGTATCACATATACTAAACTCTCACTGAGATTTCCAGGCATCCATGTGGAGTGTGCTATCCTGTTTCCCTTCGGGGATATGTAACGAGGGCAAACAGCCTTCATATTAATCTAAGAAATAAATCTGCATTCTTGTCTTAGCAACACAAGAAAAAACACTGATTTGTTAATATGTGTCAAACCATACTTCACTGAAAATGGCTCAAAACAATGTGAAGAATATAGGCAAAACATGGCAAAGTAGGTGAAAGCCCAAACAAATGTCAGCCTAGGAATATCAAGGTGAAGTAAAGCCTCTTAATGAAAAGTTTGCTGCTTTTTGTAGCTTTGTTGGGAATTGGTCAGAGTGGAAAGGAGAAATTATGCGCACACGGTTACCCACCTTCAGCTATGGCCTCCTCAGGTTTCAAATCTGAATTAATTCAATGGCTCACAGTAAACTGTGGCTCACTTTTAAATATTATATTTATGAAAAACGAATTGGATCCAAATAATCCAACTGGAGACTATATCTTCCAGTAAGTCTTTCTCAGCAAAATAAGAATAGTATCTCAGAAGTAGTAAAATGAGATGGGTTCTTGAGCATTGCAGGAGGTTGGTTGAAACAGAGTGATTTCCTTCTCCTAACTTCCAAGGATTAACTCTGGATCTTCCAGAGTTCTTCTGAATGAACGGGGCACCCCACATCGCTTGTTAGCTGGCTTTAGGTTTGGTTTTTTTTTTTAATCATCTATCCCAAAATTGAAAAACCGACCGTATGACCTCAGCCTTCTGCTAGTTTTCCTCCTGCAAATCCATTTAATGTCCTCTATCTTCTTTTCTCGTGCTTGGAAAGTTTCAGGTTAACTATTCTCCATTGTCTTTAGCTTAGTGAATAAGTGTTACATTTTTAATTTATACCAAGACATTTTCTACTACAAACAGGAACACTTCCATGATATTACGATGTAAAAAGTGAATGAACAAATGCTCCAAGTCCTCCCATGGGGCACAAGCCATTTCTGTTACCAACCAAATCCTGTACCCCCCCTTTTTTATATCTTTGTAGTCCCATCCTGTATTTACTTCAACAGTCTCTACCTCACCTTCAACATAAATCTCCTGAATGACCAGCTCCAAACCCTTCCTTAGATTTGTTGCTGTCCCTGCCCTAACAGGTAGAGTGTGGAAAGTCACATTCACCACCCTTCAAGGAAATTCTGCAGCAGTAGCAAATGTTCAGCCAGGTCTAGCAGGTGTAGCACATCCTTTTTCCATTCTACAGCATGAGTGAACCCAAATCTGTCCTGTTTGCAGAGTTAGGCAAGACCTGGAGGCAGCTGGACAGTGAGAAAGGAGGTAAACAGTAAATGGAGATTTAAGTATGGCTATTGACAGATGAAATGAAGGGTATGGTGCAGGTCTGTGGATCTTGAAAATGTGTACAGCAAGGAGGGAGTAAGAGAGGATAAAGACCCCAAACTTCAATTCTTCCTCCTTAGCTCCCTCTCTGAAATTCAGCCAGTCCCTGCCATGTGGTGTCCCAACCTTTTTTTCCCTTCCTTTCCTAAACCCTGCACATCTCTTACTGTTTTGCTAACACCACACACACACACAAAAAATGCTAACTTGAAAGAGCAGAATTAAGTTTCGTTTGTAATGTTGAGACAACTCTGATGGGACCTAGACACTGGTGTAAAAAAGGGCAGGATTTAGCCCTTTGCCATTATCATTCAGAATCAAAAAAGTATAAATATCATCTGCCATGCTACAACAGCTGTTTGCTGTCTTTTTGCCCTCTATGCTTATTGTTTGAAAAATTAGAGGAAAAACTTAGAGCATGTTATTGCTGGAAAGAACCCCAGGGCCCTGTGCAGCATGAGCTCCCGTCAGCAGGCTTCTGCACCCTCCCTGTGCAGTTTAAGCAGACAATATCAGGTATTGCACATTGTTAACTTCCTGGATTTAGCTCTTGCTTCAAGCATTCATACTGATGCTATTTTCCTTCTATTGACTTTTGCTATTTTTTTTTCTGAGAAGAAAACCTATCATTTTTTTTCAAGAGTGGTTGATAATTCCCCTTATTTTCTTCTTGTTACTCAGATTCTGAGGTTCCCAAGATAACTTTGTTCTTATTCCTGTTACTCCTGTCTCTGGCTTGCTGTTGGCACCAGAGAATAATTTGATTGAATTAAGGTTATGATGAGCTTTTTCCATTTGTTCTTCTTCCATTCCTTGGTTCACCACATTCCCCACCCCATTTTTGGCAAAACACAGATGGATATTTGCAATGCTATTGCCTTGCTTCTTTCCCTCAAGCCAATCTAGCTTATTAGGCTCATCTCAGTTTAACTATTATGTCTTTGTTAACTGAGCTTATCTTGACTGAAATGAGTAGAGTTTCACAAGTAGCTCCACCAGCAGATTTGAGGTTTCCACCTCCATAAGAGCAGCGGTGATAAGTATTGAGAATAAGCTAAAAGGCAAAACTTCTTCAAGGCAACATAGCTGCAGCTATAAAAAGATACATGTCCAGAGCCAAATGTCAAAGTATATCGTGAAACACCCACTACATTGAAAGGAATAAATATAGAATATTCTGAGATATTTAAGATATTGCATTTTCCTCTAAACTGGAAAATTTGTATTCAGTGTGTGTATATTTGTATATAAAGTGATTAGGCAAACACTTTGACCCATGTGGTTATAATATGATAACCATTTGGCTAGAAGCCCATCAGGCTGCTTGATTTCTCTTACCATTTTGTAAAGTCGGATAACAAAATTCCTGACCCCTTGAAGGCATTTCCCTTTTGCTTATTCATAATAATCACCTATTTATTTTCTTATCAGGGGCAAGCACCCAAACACAGATCTAGTTTTCAAATACTTAGCTATAATGGTAAATAAGGGTGAGGTTTTATTCTGGCAGAACTTTAAGTGACACAGAATATTAAGTAAACAAGGTTTCACTACTGCTAGGTAGAATAATAGCTTTATCATTAAAAAAATGAAACTATTTGTTCAAAGAAATAATATCCCAAATGCACATGTGACAGATTTTGATTCAACATGACAAAAATGAAACATGGGTTAATATTTCAACATATATTTTACAAAGGATTAGATGAATTTTCTATCAGAAAAACCACATGATAGCCAGAGAAATATGCCAAAAGACAAAGCTTTGAGATTACTATAGAATTGAACTAATGAATAGTGAAATACGTGGACTTTAATCAAGGAGGTGGACCGAAATCAAGCTTGGAAAAGTTGTGTATGAACATCTAAATTACTTACTAAAATTCTGACTGTGAAGGTACCTACAGCCAAATATCAAAGCATATGGAAGGTGTCTGAAAATGACTAGCGTACCCTGAGCTGCTGATTGCAATCAAATTCTGTATAACCTTTTAAAAGCAAATGCTTATCAAAATTCAGTTCATGTTTTGGCACTATCTAATGTTTCTGCCTCCTTAGATGAATATAACCTGAAGGCAGTCACTCTATACCAAGAAAAGGATCCAGACTGAGGTGCAGCTGGTTACACTGATAATATACTCAACATCTACAGAACAACTTGGGAAAAACGTTTATTGCCATTTTTGCGCCAAGTTCTCAGTTTGTGTGCTGGCCATTTTACTACTGTTTGACTTTTCCTAAATCTTATCAGTGATGTTCTCACTTGCCTCAAAATCCCTGTTTTCTATAGACTCACTCTTTCACTCACCTTTGAGGTTGGCTCCTGATCCTTTCTTATTCTGCTTGAGCCAGAGTCTGGCAGCTTTTAACACTTGTACTACTTCCTAATTAAAACTGACTTTACTGATTCAACTCAATCTTTCAGGTTCCTTCTAATCAAAGACCTGGAAGCTGAAGCCAGTCTTCATTGCAGCATGTTATCCTAGAATCATGCCTATAAAGAGAGGCTGCCTGTGGATGACAATGGAGAGCTACATCTGTGGAACAGTTAGTGTCCATACAGCCCAATTTGTTGCCTACAAAGAAAACCTGGAGGGTTTTGTGGTGAAATGGTAGCTTTTTATGGTCTGGTCATTCTTTTTGCTGTGAAAATCTGCTGGACCCAAATGCCTATGGCTATTTAAATCGACGCTGTCAAGCAACAGAGATAAAAAAAACATTTTACATTGGATCATATTTTTTTAATTAACTGAACCACTTCCATGTCAAATTACAAAAGACATGACGGTGGATTAGAAAGGCCAGCTGGCCTGTGTGTTCGAACTAAAGAAAACAACATGAAATAAGACAAGGTCCGAATGTGTTTATAACTCGGCTATGTCAATGTTAGCATCACAGCTATAAACCATGAATTTAGGATGCCGCCAGCACTAGTTATATGTTGGTTTCCCAACACCTCTTCCACTAAGTTACTGCTTTTAAGATTCACACCTTCAAGAGATGGGAGCCTTGTGTTTATCCTTTAGGCAGAACAAGTGTCTGCATGTGTCTGTGTGTCTCCTAAGTATGTGGCAGGTGGGTTTTGTTCCTAGGAGTTTTTAATTTGTTGCTTTCCTTGTAAAGTTAGCTGCCCCTCTTCCGGCACAGATAACCACGTGAATTTTTACAAATGTCCATCAGATCTCTCAAATTGTCATGTTTTCTAATCACCCTGATTCTGCAGCACGTTACCTCAGAAACAGTCAGAGAAGTAAGTAATCTCAAAGTTCTCCCCTCGTGTCGCACATCCTCCAGACACATCGATCCATGTATCCAGGTAGATGAAATAACCTGTCTGCTGCTGATCTGGGGCAGAAGAAAAAAACAGGAGGCAGGAGGGCACTGCCTGTAGCTGTGTTATTTGCTGACAGGTCCCCCGTGACTGTTGCTGTTCTTTCAATACCTCCTGTCCTCCCAGTCCTGCCTACCTGCGTGGGCTAAGCGAGCCAAGTCAGGTGGCCTGGCTTGAAAACAAAATAGATGTAGTATGAAAAGGTGGAATTTGGTGGTTTTTTGTTTTCTTTCCTTTTTTTTCCCCCCCCCCCGTCAATGAATCAATACTGTGCAGGCAAACAAACCTATAAGGAAGGCAGCTGTCTCCTAGAGAGAGGTCACAGGGCAAACAGGTGGGTCTGCTGTAGGCGATGCTCTCTGCGCACATTGACCTCGCACCGTGAAGTAAGAGCTCAGGTCATTGTGACCTCAGCACCAGGGGTGCAGTCACTTCCCATACAGAGGTGACTGACTCCAAGAGGTCTGAGATAACAGCAAGAACGCAATAATATGGGAGACTGTTTCTTCTTCTCCTCCTCATTGCCAGTTTGTACGCAGGCCCACATGGTTGCTGTGGCGTGCAGGAAAGTCAGCACGCTTGCTGCATCATCGCACCTGCTAGCAGCCAAGCTGCCTAGCATGTATCTATGCATGATGCAGCCATCCCTCAGGTTGACCCAGCAAGAACCTTCCTCTTTTTATTCTGTCTCTGGAGAGCTCTTGATGACCGGCCACGACGCAGAGTAAAATCTGTCATTCTGCACTCGGCCCTGATGCCAGCTAGAGCTATCGTCTGGATGATCGAATTCAATCACTAATGGCCCATTTACTTTCAGGAGCTCATTCTGCAATTCAGAAAGATATTTTTCCTTCAGAGGGATGATTTTGCCAGGGAATATATCTATAGCTGCTTTTCTGTTGGTATGCAGTAGGAAAAAATAATTTCTAGCACTAAGACGGCTTACATAGCCCACTTCTTAGATGTCAGACAATGTTTGGCCACATTGCCACAAATTTAAAATCATCGCAATTGCTATCTCAGCATTTTCTTGTTAACATTATCAGGACAGTGAAAGTCCATGACTTTTCTGGTATTTGCTGCTTTCTGGACTGTTCAATATAAGAATTCTACAGTTTATCAGTCCATTTTCTCTCTCCCTTCTTTTCACTTGTATGTTGGTTTATTTATGTTTTCATCTCATTTCCAGAACAGAAGCTTCTTGTATCAAGTGATATCTCTTACAATAATTTCATACAGGACCTGGTGCTTTGTAAGGCAGCCCTGACTCTAGGATGTCTCTACATACTGGAACAGTTAGCATTGCTGGTCCAAGTTAACCCTGCTGGCTTCAAATGAAAAAGGAATCACCTCAAACTATAGCCTGTCTTTTCTGACTTTTAGGGTTAGTAGCAGATAGCACAGGGAAATAACAGTTCACCTAGCACAGGCAGTATTTATTTGACCACGGCCTAAAACGTCTCTCTGCTTTTTGTGCTTTCGAAAAATTCTAGCTAGGATTTTACTCCAGACTGCTATACAAAAGCTTTCTGTAAAGTGATCCCTCAGAAAGGCCATGCACAAAGACATAGCATGAGGAGGAACAGAGAGAAAAGGACAAAAAACAATTTAGTAAAAAGAAAGGGGAGATAAAAACAGTTCAGTAGCTCTGTGCTTAAGTCACTGGTGGGAGGGAGGAAATGCTGTGCCCCTCGCAGAACTGTGTCTGTATTTTTGTATTAAAGAAGTTAGGTACCAGCCGGCAATGAAATGCAGCGTGACCCCTTCTGCCTGCTGAGTGCAGTTCTTGTCAATGAGGAAATGTCTTGCTCACCCTTACAACGTTCCTTCTCCAGTCGCTGCCACAGCTGGAGGAGGCATGATGAGCAGGGATAACCCTTCCTTCCTGGAGGAAACAGGCAGCAGGCAGCTGGAGCGCTTTCCTGGGGGGGAAACAAACAAACAAATAAAACCAAACCAACAAAAAAACAAAGCACAAAACAAACAAAAACCCATCCTCCCCACCCCCAAAAAGACAAACAAAAATAACATCAAAAACAATCAATCAAACAAAACAAAACAAAAACCCAGAACCTCAGTTTCTAACTTTCTGGATAAGTGTTGTGGCCAAGAGGCAATCAAAGAAGGAGCGCAGGGCAGCACCTTGCTCTGCTGCTCTGTCAGGGGTGCAAGAAAACGCTGAGAAGGTGAAGGCAAAGTAAAAAACACACTCATGGCTCTGGGGTGGGAAAGAGGGGAGAAAGGATTTAAAGATTACACCCTACATCTAATTTCAGGTATTTGATTTCTTTTCTTAGGACTTGCACCTACTAAATAGCCTGTAATTGATACTAGCACCACTGGAAAGCGACATACTAAAGCAAAATATAAGAGGTATCTCGTGGTAAACTATGATCCCTGTATTCTGAAATCTCTCCTGCACAAAAAGGATTACCAGAGGCTTTCCCACATGGTTACAGAAACAGCTTTTCTTTCACCCCTCCCCTCCTTGAGTAAAATCAAATAAATAAACACATTCCCTGGGTATCTGACAGCTTGACTAATTGCAAACAAGTTTTCAAATGAGGAACAGAACAGCAAGATTTTCAATCAGGTCTCTCCACAGTGTATCATTTTAATTTGAAATTATTGAAAATAAATTAGTGTAATTATCCACTGAATCTAGCTCTCATTGACAGTGAGAGAGTTTTTAGGCCAAATGACTAGAATTTAGTATTTTAAAAAATAACACTTCCTGTGCAAAGCAATAATACAAGTGAATTTACATTAACAATCAATAGTGGCCTTGGGTTTAAGCAGCCAATGTATACAAGTCCCAAAGTTCCCTGCCTTCCTTCACTGCACATATTCCCTGACTTACCATTTGGGCACAGCCTTGATCTGAAAAGCACTGATCTTTTTGGTATCTAACCCAATAGTCATGGTTGCAGCCTGTGGCTAAGATTAAATCCTGCTTTGCAGTTGTCTCTGCTTGGAAAGTCCAGCCTCAGCCCTGCTACCTGGTTTGCAAACCAGCTGTGGTCCCCATAACATTTGTGTGACACCTGGGAGTGATAAATGCATGCAAAAAACATTACTAATGTATCGACCAGAACATCAGGAGCTGATGAGGCGCTGAAATGAAATAATGATTGTAGATCATAGCCTTCAGTGAGTTGCTGAGCAGCGACATATTCCACAATGCCTAAATTAAAGCGAGTAGCTCAGGTCAGACAAAACAGGTCCTTGAGAGAAAAGGTAGCTGGAGGGTGAGAGGAGCCTGGTGCAGGCTGCAGAGGTCTGCTTTGGAAGTGAAGCCTGGCAAATGCAATCCAGTCCTGCTTCTGCCTAGTAAATCTCATTCACAAGGCAATGGGGATTGACTTTGGTCTCTCTGCATGCATTAAAGATTTCCAGTGCAACCCAAGATGACGGAGAACGCCGGTGAGTCAGTAGGTGACATTCTCCTTTCTGAGTCAGAGCAGAGCAGACATAGCAGCACGATGCTGGAGGACATTGCTGCCGGAGAAGATTCAATGAGATCAGGAGCACTGACAGTCCCACACTGCTGCTTTACGAGTCCGTGTGCTCAGCTCTCTTCGTCAGACTCCAGCTGGAAATTTATATCCTGCAGACCAACGTCTCCCTTGCAGTTCTACTGCAAATGACATTTCTCATAATGTTCTCTCTAAAAAATTATATAGCAATGCTAAATCATTGCTGTATTTCAGTCTGGAGATGACTGCAACTCCGCAAAGAGCGAAGCAAGTCCTGTATGTTGTTTGTAGAGTTTTTGGGACCCCTAAAAAGTTAAAGGCGGCATACTGTTAAAATTTTGTTCTATTAACAATCCAAATAAACTAACAGAGAAATCAGATTTTGTAATCATTTGATGATGACAAGGCTTTTAAACAGAAAATGACAGACTATTGCATTTCATCTCAGGATAACATATATCTTGAAAAGCTTTGCAGTTTTTCATGGCCAAGTAGTGATATAAAAACTATTAATAGATAGTTGTTTTGGTGGTATGAAAGGAACAGATGGGATTAGGACTCTCTTTTACCTCTCTTATACTCTCCCCTGGGGAGCTTACTTTCTAAATCCTGGCACTGTCCAGCAGGTGGAGGAGAGTGCAGATCCCGCAGGGTAGAGCAAGTACCACCAGTGGAGCAAATACTCTGTTAGTGTTCCAATACATTTGGTTTGGGATTTTGAGGGTTAGGCTTAGTTAAGAGAGGCTAAACTAACAGAAAGTCTCAGTTTCCCTGAAGCAGGACAGTTAATCCCACAGGCACTGGTATTGTCCCTTGGAGTGCATTCAGATTCAGTGCAAAGCACGTGGTACACGAAGGACGCAACACGGCCAGATGCAAAGCTGCAGGTCAGGCTGGCCAGCCTCCAGCACCAGAGAACATCCATCGCTCAAAGCCTTGATGCCCTTTGGCACCGTTTCATTATCTGCACTTTCAAGTGCGCTATTTGTTTCACATAGACATAAACCAAATAACTTTTCTCATGGGTCTGTGTGGAGTTGGGGCTTAAAGAGCAACCTTCACATGGGAATTCTTCCTGCAAAGCCACAGAAAGAATAGTGTGGAAATCGGGTGACAGCAGAAGGAGGCCCCTGTGGGTCCCAGCAGACATCAGGAACTTAAAGAGCAGCACAGCAAAGGGATGTGCCAGCTACAAAGTTTGCATTGAAGATGTCTCCAGGCATTGCTGAAAGTGAGTTTACTGCTGATATGGAGTGTATGAGCTCTTTCAGCTTAAGAGACAATATTGTCTTGTGAAGGATAACAAGCATGTGCTATTGTAAATGAAAGAAGAATGTAAGTCTTTAATGCAGATAGCCAGAAATGCAGATAGGCCAAAGGAACTTTTTTTTTATGAAACAACCAAGGGAAATGGGTGAACATAGTATAAACGAGACCCCTACTGGATCAGAAATGGCATATCTAGTTTTCTCAGTTGCTCAAGACAGAAAGAAATCAGATGGGAAAACTACGGAGGACAACAGAAAAGACTGCTATTTGTTCAGGAAGATGAAAGGCATCATGGAAATCAAGTCTGCACTTAGCAGAGAGGAAGGTGGAATAGCAGCAATGTGTAAACCTCAAAGAAGCTTATGATTCAGAAAACAGGCCAAATCTCTCTATGAATTCTTCTCAGACAACAGCATGAATCCAAATAAGAAAGTGGGGTTTTATTTAATCTGGTAAGAGTTTGGTCCTTGGTCTTTTTCTAAGGAAACAGAAACCCAAACTACGATTCCTCTCAGTATCACAGTTAAATTGCTAATGTTTCTTACATAAATATTTGCTTGGAAGATTTAAGGTCTCGCATCAGAGATGCCATGACATTCTGAGGATGTGCAATGAATACTAAAGGCAGCAAAACTGATTGTATTCCAGTATTTTGTGTTGTCTATGAAGAATGAGGAGTCTGGGACTCTGTTCTGAGCTACACCAGAGGCTCTCTTTCATATCCAGGTTTCAATTTGGGTGTGCCTCTGTGCCTCTGTGCAAACTTAGCCAGTAAAATTGCTGTGTACCCCAGCTGGCTTGTAAAGTTTTTGCTGCACTTAAGATGAAAGTGCTACATACAGAAAGGACAAATCATTGTCCATAGAAAATACTTGTAAAACATTTTTTTTCTTTCAAATAAAAAAAAAAAAAATCAGATGTAGTATTAAATACTGCCAGCAGATCATATGCAGTGGTTTTCAATATTTCACCATAATTTTATGTTCCTGTTGATCCACGAATTATGTTCATAGTTTGTTACCTGATAGTGGCCTGATAACTAGAGCTTCAGGGCTTTTTTTCAGTTACGAAAAATTAAGAACACAGCACTATTATATAAAACCCGAGAATTTTTGTCCTGATCATTATTTCTTGTGCCTATAGTAGGCAAAATTTGTGGAATCTCTTGATTGTAGAAAAATGACTGTATGACTTTGAAAATGATTATGTATGGTGTCTTAGACACTGTTTACTTTTAAATGGCAGACTGTCGACCTGTGGATGTCAAGTCAATGATGGAGAACTCTGTTGTGAAAGAACTGACCTGTCATGAGGCAAGAATAACCTGACATACTAAAAAGTTATGAAAACCAGCAGACATTGCTACAAAATCGTTATGTAGAATTTCCCAGGATTTTTAATGAATCTACCAACCTTATAGAAATACAAGCCAGAGACAGTATTTCCCAGGAGGAACGTGGAGGATCTCAAGGTACTTTGCAAATCAGATGTACAGTCATTGCAGAAGCACTAGTGCGTCTTCTGTGGAAATGTCTGCTGCTTAAAAACATGCCACAATATCACACAGATGTTTTGGGCAGGAAATTAAAAATATATCCTATGAGATGCTAAGGTTAACTCATTAAACGTGATATAAATGCACTACTGAAACAGGCTTTGGTCTAGCTTCCTTAAAAAACCCTGTTGGTTTTGGAAAAAAAAAAAAAAAGTATTAACAAACTAAAATGCAGATACCCAATTTTAGTTTAGCTATTCAGCTCCCTGAGGATCCATGCAGCTAAGAGTCTCTGAGACCTGTGTTGCTCTGTGGGATCCCCACCAGAAGAGCATACAGTAGCACAGAGATAGAAACAGCACATCTGGCTGCTCCCAGGCACCATCTCCCCAGCCCTCTGAACCTGTGAGTACCCACTGGACCCCCCTGAAACTGGCTGAATAATTCACCATTTAGCAGCCAGAGGCACAGAGAGTTAGTAGCTGGGACAGCAGAGCAGCCCCAGGATCTCCTTCCTCTGCCACCTGGGCCAGGCCCCTGTGCAGCCAGACAGGTTGCACTGGTGCTCCCTAGGAGGGGTCAGCGTAAGAGCTGTTACTTCAAGGAGGAGGAGAAGGAACAGAAACTACAGCAATCATTACCCTGAACTGTTTGTCAGCAGCACGGATCATAAGTCTGATAATGCAGTGTCTTCCCCCAGTATCCCAGCTCAGTCGTGTCCCAGCTCAGTCGTGTTCCACTACTTCTCCTTTTCTTGTGATAGCAGACAATCAAGCCCAACCCATCATCCTGAAAAGTAGAAAAAATACATATTGGTTAAACTACTGAAGAGTCTAACACACTTCTTAATTCTTGGGAGGAACAGTACACACACATTTGCATGTCTCCATAAAAAAAGGCTTTGGCAAATGCCTCTGCAGCATCTATACTCATATTTACTTTTATGTTAGGATACAACCACATATTCAGTTTTGTGCTTGCCCGACATGTTTCACTCTGTGAGGAGTGGTTGTACTCTCCCATCAGCACTATTCTGACCCTCCAGACTGAGAGCAATGAAGCAGACGAATGAGAAAAAGCGAGCACCAGAGCTCCCATGTTCAAATCTAACAGATGTATGTAAAAGGATTTTGGACACCTCCTTCTCTTTGTTAACCCAAACTAAAAATAAATAAACCTACTTTACTGTGGGACCTGAACCAACAGTGATAAATCTAATCCACTTATGTTGCAGAATAAAAATAATTGCTGTAATGTCTTTGCTTGTACTGTTTAAAAAAAAAAAAACACATGACTTTGAATAGTTAGTGCAACAGAGACTTAAGGTCTGTTAATAATTTATATTTTGTAGGAAGAGAAAATTTATAACAGATTTTATATGGGTCATGAGGGTATGATCTAACTCTGGCAGTCGGGGTATGGAATGTGAAAATCACACACGATCACTTTGGCTGGGAGAGGACGGCTCATGGTGGGCAGCCAGGTGGACTGCTTAAGAGGTAGAGAAACAGTCAGTGGCAGCAAAGAGACAATGTCCCTTGAACAACAGTCAAAGCTAAACAGTCTGTATAAGCAAATATTTCTTTATGGAATTGTTAAAGTAATTCCTTCCTGACACAAAAGTGATCTCTGGGAACAGCTGGAACTTGATAGCTGAAAGGATAAAGAAAGATTTCCTTAGTAAGTAAAAGAAACTACAGGATTGACCAGGTTTGGTTTGGTTTGTTTTTTCTGGTGTGTTTTTTGTTTTGTTTTGGGTTTGGTGTTTTTTTCTGTTTTGTTTTGGTTTTTTGTTTGTTTTGTTTTGTTTAACTAGAAATTTGAGCTATTAATAGCTTTGTTGCAGAGAAAAGCAGAAGAGATTTGTTATACAAGATGTGCAACATCAGTTGTGGGGAGGGTTATTGCGTAAGTCATCTCTTTTGAACTACAATCACTATACATTTTAGGTTCTTAGTAGAGATCTTGCTCACATTTGTGACCATATCAAAAGAGATAAATATCTTCAGCCACTGAAGTTCACTGGCAAGCAATGTGGAGGGAGTGCTAAACCTTGCTTACTGGTTCATGGTTGTACCTAGAAGTAGTCAACACAGTGCAAGGGCACCTAAGCTAACTCCATATCAGAAGATTTTCCACATACAGAAATCTACCAATGGCAGCACAGAGCTTCCCCTCAACAATATTTCCAGTCCAGGAAGCTCTCTCAGCATCCTTACAGTGCAGCAGAGCTTGCTAGAACCATGACCTGCTGGAGATGCAGTGTGAGCCAAGGAAGGAGTCAGAAAGAGCTGAATCCCATGAATGCAGGGAAGAGTCTTATGGAGAAAAAGTTGAGTTGGGTGGATCAAGTGACATCTGGAATATAACTACAGAATTTACCATCCCTACCCTTTCTTGTATGCACTCAAAGTCAACAGCATTCTTATTGGTTGGCACGCTAATTACACATGTAAATTTAAGACAAAGCATTGAGTCTTTATGTTTCAGCTCTGTCTCTACACACATTCATGATGTGTGGGAATGGTGAAATTTCTAATGATGTCAGCAGGAAGACCCCAATGATACTATTCAAAAATTCACCCTTATATCTCTGTAAACCCCTTAATGTCCTGTCCCACCACTACAGAAAGTTGTGTTTTGAAATGCGCTTCCAGCAGAAGGTAGATAGGTGTTTAACATTGGTTATACTTATATCACTGTGTTTTGAGAGAGACATGAACATTTTTGTCCCTACCAAGTGAATGTATTGTGTGCATACTAGATTAAATATATTTGTTGCATTATTGGAAGCCACTAACAAAAAGCAACACATGATGTACAGCAGTGCAACCATTTAGAAGCACATTTTGCTACTTGCAGGGTAATCTCTATTAGCAGGACACAATACTGGAGTATTGTACCTCAGTTTCCCTACAAGAATTTGCCAGCTAGTCTAATAAGTTATAAAGGAGACCTCATGTAAGGTCACCAAGAAGTTCAAACCCCTCCCACTATAATAAAGAGAAATGGTCAAACACAAGGTAAGATTTCCTCTGGCTCAGGTGGACTAGACTGGCAGATTCTGGAGTTATTTATGTTGCTTCTATATTGACTCATTACTTAGATCCCATATTTGCCTTTCCAGTCCCTGGGCAGCTCTGACCAGTTCTTGACAGCAGCCCCAAGTGTGAATGCTGCACCAGCATCCCTGTCATTCCCAGTCCCACAGCACCAGCCAGACAGCCTGTTCCCACTGTCCTGACACCCACATGCTCAGCAAGCAAAGCCAACAGTGCTCATTACATTCCATTAACCCTAAAAGCACATACAAAATTTGTTGACAAGACCAGGCCTTTGTATGGAATGGAAAAATGAATCTCTGCAACCACTTGAGGTGACTCGATGCAGCAGCTGAAAACAGGAGATAAGCACCTAGAAAACATTGCAGTTAAATAGCAAATAGTGGTGTGTTGGTGGAAAAAAGTGCACTGCTTTGAGATTTGGGTTAGGCTCTTAATAGTGACATTCCTGCTCTAGATATTTGCAGGTTACATCTAGTCAGCCCTAGACAAATGTGATGCTGCAGACCTGGGAGCCTCATTGGTTGGAGTGATTACAGTTTGAGCCATGTCACACAATTCCCTGTTACCCTGAATTAAAAAATCAACCCTGTTACCGCAAGCTGCAAGGGGTCAGCAGTGCCAGCACTAAAGCAGGAAAGCCATTATAAAACACTGAGAGCAGGAAGTGTTTATGAGATATCTCAGTGCAGAGCTACCTATACCTACGCTGAACTAACATTACATGAAACTGAAAAGTTGGGAAAAAAGTCAGGTCTGCCTGAAATAAACATGATCAATTTGCTCAAGAGAGCAGAGAGGAGAAGGGGCAAGATCACGGTCAGTGAAAACATTTTGGTTTGTGTGAGGTTTTACAAAACTCTTTGTAAAGGTCTGTTTCTAAAGACAATTTTCAAATCTGTCATTTGGCAATACTATGTTTTCCTTCAAAGAGACTGAAATGAAGCAGATTTTTCTGGAGAGAATTTTTCCTTTTTTTTTTTTTTCCTTTTTTTTTTATTGCTTTGTTTATGCAAAACAGTTTGCCAAATTCAACAGAATTCATAAATATTTTGGGTCAGCCTGAAATCATTTTCTGGTCAATAGGCATTTTGATGGAAGAGGGATGCTTGGTTCTACTTCAATCCTTGTGCTTGACAGGCCTTCTGTGTTTGTATCCAAACCAAAGACTTGCAGAGTCCTGAAAAAACATCTACCAGGAAGCCATGTCAGAATGCTTTTAGCAAAATTCTGAAAAGCCGTGGGTTTTACTATGTATCAAAGTAGACCAGAAAATAAGAAAATAGTGAACTGAGAACTCAGTTCTAGACACAATGTAAATAAGGTCTGATCTTTATTTCACCAGCTTTGTCTCTTACCCAGCTCCTTGTCTCTCTTCTGGCTATGGTTTAGTAGATTTTTAATTCAGAAGTAGGCTGAATGCCTCCCAAAAGTGCAAAGTTTAACCCAGTCATAATTCCAGCCATCGCTGCTCAGCCTCCTTGCTGATACCTTTTTGACTGGCATTAAGTGTTGCTCCAACCTTCTCGCCCACTGCCAGTGCAAACAAGACTGTATTAATTTAAAAAAAAAAAAAAAAAAGCCCCACATGGCTCTTATATGTTTTGTTATATCACAGTTCACTCAAACTCAGTGTGGATAAAAGCAGTTTATAAAGTGCCTTAAATAGACCATTATGTGGCAGTCCAGAAACTTATTTGTTATTTGTATTTTCTGTAATTTCAATATAAATCAACTTCTCCAAGAGTGACAGCTGCTACTGGGTCTCTGTGCACAGACTTGGTGAGAGTGGTAGCTTTCCTATGAGTTTTCCTGATAATAAATGCAACACAGTGGGTGGTCAGTAACTTTGGATTCTGCAGCCTATAGTATTTTCTGTCAAGGCATTTGTTGTGAGATCAGATAGTACTTACTTCCTTTGGTTGCCCAGACATATGTATAAAATAAGTACAAATCAGCTAAGTCTGACTGCATTAAAAAAAAAAAAAAGGCACCGATGTTAGTCAGATTTCTACCACAACCTGTGAAATATTCTGCTGCTTTCAACTCCCTATTTCTTTAGCTGAAAATAGAAAAAAAAAAAAAAAAAAAAAGAAGTCTTTTGTTATCTCTTAACATTTAATTTACTTATAATATTACTAGCAACATGGGATTATCACACTTAAATTCTCAACCATGCTCCAGCTACACTTCTGAAGAGTATCAAAAGGCAGCTCAGAACATCTGAAGATTTCCACAGACAGGAGGAAACTAAAGGGCTCTATTCTTCCTTCAGAGTTCATGTTAGCTGTGCATTGAAATCTCTCATGCATCACCAAGAGTCTCCTGAAAGCACTGAATGAGTGCAAGAAATTTAGATACTGTACTTGAGAAAATGTGTAATAGAACTCAGGGAGCCCCAAAATGTTCTTGTGCTAAAAAACGTTTTATCAATTTCTTTGCATTTTTCTGATATTTATCTTGTTTAGGTTACTTTAAAAATTTTTCATGTTACCAACTGAAGCAATGTAAAATTTCATGACCAATACAAATGGCTGGGGAAAACTGTAGTTAAGCATGTACCTATTGTTTTTTTTCATAGACTTACAAATCTCTTCTTAGAGTCAAATATAAGGAATTCTTTGAGAAGAAGAAAGACTGGTGTAGTAGCCACATTGTAGGAAAGCCCTGGAGCAGATGTTAACTTGTAGGAGACTAAAGTATATAATGCAAAGTGTTCACAACTTAGGAGGCTATCTTGATAGTGTTTATGTGTAATTAACAATTTCTTTTGCTGTCAATGCAGGGTGTGAGCTTCACTCATGTTGTGTTCTGAACTGCCTTTTGGAGGCAGCTTTCTTCTCCATTGGCCAGACAGAGCATCTGGGGCAGGGGTGTAGGAGTAGTTACACTTATACAGTCCTAAAATTACGTTTGGCCCTTTGAAGGCAACAGTGAGGTTGATGTGGCCGTCAGTGAATATGAGTTTGACACCCCTGATCTAGGGGCTCCAGCATCTAACTTGGATATCTAAATAAGGTTGCTGAAGTTGGGTAGTGTGGATATCTCATATTAAAACTCTAACTTGACACCCAACCTTAAGGTATTTATAAGCATCAATAAGATCCCTCTCAGTCTTCTCCAGACTGAGCAGCCCCAGCTCTTCCAGCCTTTGCTTGTATAAAAGATGCTCCAGCCCCCACATCATCTTTGCAGCCCACCACTGGACTCTCCAGTATTTCCTTGTCTTTCTTGAACTGGGGAGTCCAGAACTGGATGCAGTACTCCAGAAGTGGCCTCACCAGGACAGAGTAGAGGGGGAGGAGAACCTCCCTCCACCTCACACTCTTCCTAATGCACCCAGAATACCATTGGCCTTGTTGGCCACAAGGGCACATGGTCAACCTGTAGTCAACCAGGACTCCCAAGTCCTTCTCTGCAGTGCTGCTTTCCAGCAGGTCAGCCCCCAACCTGTACTGGGGTGCATGAAGTTATTCCTCCCCAGGTGCAGGTTCCCACACTTGCCTTTGCTGAACTTCATTAGGTTTCTCTCCTCCCAGCTCTCCAGCCTGTTCAGGTCTCACTGAATGGCAGCACAGCTTTCTGGTGTGTCAGCTCTTCCTCCCAGTTTTGTATCATCACCAAACTTGCTGAGGGTGCACTCTATCCCTTCATCCAGGTCACTGATGAACAGGTTGAACCAGACTGGACTCAGTACTGACATACAGTGCTATCTACAGTCCTCCAACTAGACTGCACCGCTGATCACAACCCTCTGAGCTCTGCCATACAACCAGTTCTCAATCCATCATCTGACCCAAATTTCTTGAGAGTATCTATGAGGATGCTATGGGAGACAGTTCCAAAAGCCTTGCTGAGGTCAAGGTAGGCAACATTCACTGCTGTCCCCTCATTTACTCCAGCAGTTGTGCCATCACAGAAGGCTATCAGGTTGGTCAAATTTGATTACACCTTGGTGAATCCATGTTGACTACTCCCAATAACCTTCTTTTCCTTCACATACTTGGACATGACATCCAGAATGAACTGTTCCATCACCTTCTTGCACTTTTTGAAGACTGGAGTGACATTGGCTTTCCTCCAGTCCTCAGACACCTCTCCTGTTCTCCATGACCTTTCAAAGATGATGAAGAGTGGTTTAGCAATCACATCTGGCAGCTCCCTCAGTGCTCATAAGTGCATCCCATCAAGGCCCATGGATTTGTGGGTGTCCAATTTGCCTAACCAATCTTTTACCTGATTCTCCTCAACCAAGAGAAAGTCTTCCTTTCTGCAGACTTTCTTACCTCCAGGTTCTGGGATTCCTGAGGGCCAGTCTTAGCAGTAAAGACAGAAGCACTAACTCTGCCTTCTCTGTAACCTCTATCACCAGGGCACGCACCTCATTCAGCAGTGGGCCTACATTCTCTCTAATCTTCCTTTTGCTGCTGATGTACTTGAAGAAGCTTTTCTTGTTGTCTTTGACATTCCCTGGCAGATTCAATTCCAAGTGGAGCTGGCCTTCTCACCACATCCCTGCATACTCTAATAACATTCCTATATTCTTCCCAAATGGTCTGTCTCTTTTCACACATCCTGTAAACTTCCTTCTCCCATCTGAGTTTTGTCAGAAGCTCCTTGCTCATCTATGCAGGTCTCCTGCTCTCTTTGCTCAATTTCTTGCTCATAGGGATGCATCAGTCTTGAGCTTGAAGGAAGTGATGCTTGAATATTAATCAGCTCTCTTGGACCCCTCTACCTTCTAGAGCTCTAACCTGTAATATTCCTCCAAGCAGGACATCGAAGAGGCCAAAGTTAGCTCAGTTAGCTCTCTTGAAGTCTAGGGTTGTAATCCTACTTACTGCCCTTCCAGTTTACCCAAGAGTTCTCCACCACCAAAACCAGAACCTGGATTTTCAATACAAACTTTGGTTACTTCAGTGAACTATTAGACACACAAATCTGAGGCTGTGGCCAAAATTCATCTTCTAGAGGTAGCACTTGAGTGTACGTCTGCATGGCACCAACCAGCATGAATACAGTAAATGGCAGAGCTGTTTAACTTGAAATCAGTATCATGCTGATTGCACTTATATGTCTTCAACCATCTTTACCTACAAATTTTTGTGTAGATAAATAATGGAATTTTCCCATGACCATTCAGTAGCAGAAATGCTAAGCTGACTTGTCCATTTACAAATTTCTATTTTCATTCTTCAAGTGACTATTTTTCTTCTAATTCATAACTTCCTTAAGTAGGAACAAAAAACAGAAGGATCTTTTTTCATTCAGTGATGGGTCCTGTTTTTCTGGGAATTAACATTTATAGGATAAGGCTATGTTAGTATTAGATGAAGAACTATTCTACTGAATAAGACTTCTTTTCCAAATAAACATCATTTTATATTGAATATTATATATATATACCCACAAACATAATACATTTACATCTGAAGTTAAATATATGATACTGAAACATTTTAGGAATCTGAACAACAGATTTTCCTGAGTTTATGTGTAAATCTGAACATTCCTTACAGATTCCTTTTATACACGTTTCATCCACCCTAAACTTTTGGATGGGAAACACCATGCTTATAAACATGCAAAGAATGCAGCTGAAATGATCTAAATTACCTCTTCATTAAAATCTAGTTATGCTTAATAAAAAAGACATAACAATTTTATCATTAAACAGCATCAGCAGTAATCCATCACTAAATAAATACAAGTTTAATCAAAAAAGCAAGTAGGTTTTAAGCCATATCTAGTTTTATAGCACAGCTCAAGTACAGACCTGATGTCTGATATGTCTTCTGGTAAATGAACATCATTCTTCATCCAAATGTTAGGTGTTGAAATCAGAACTGCCTCTCACACCACTTGACCTGCTTGACAGCATCCCAATGAAGATACGACTTTATTGTTTCGTGATTTTCTCTCTTCATGCACATTTGGCATAATATAACAATAAATTCTGCATTTTAAACACTTTTGCTTTCCTGTTTAAGACAGTAAAGGCCTAGACAAAAATCATAAACTTTCATTAATTTATTTCCTTCAAGTTTTCCCCTCCACACAAACTCTTTTTGTAGCTTATCTTGCTCTTAATCTCAAGACTAAACTGAACATCCATACTGCCTCTTCTACTATGAAAATATTTTTTTCCTATTCCCTCCACTCTGTTCATGTCCCAGTGTCAAAATTTGGTTTATTTGGTCTCCTAATGGAGAGGAACATCCTCAAAGTATCAATTATTACTGATCATCAACAAAAACTGATAAGGATAGTTGTTTAATCTAAGCTAAATGGTATACTGGCAAACAAATGAGAGATTCTAAAATAAAATAATTCAACAGAAAACCTGCAACTTTGTTTAGAGCATGTATGTATAACGTAAAATCTGAAAGTCACCAGCATCTGGTTAAATATAGAGCCATAAATGTTTTGCTAAGGGAGAAAAAAAAAAGATATTTTATTAAAAAACAAATGCCAGATCTATTGAATACGATGACAAGAATAGAATAGAATAGAATAGAATAGAATAGAATAGAATAGAATAGAATAGAATAGAATAGAATAGAATAGAATAGAATAGAATAGAATAGAATAGAATAGAATAGTTCCAACTGAAAAGGACCTACAGCGATCACCAAGTTCAACAACTTCACCAATTCAGGGCCGACCAAAAGTTAAAACACGTTATTAAGGGCATTGTCCAAATGCCTCTTCAATTCTGACAGACTTTGGG
Source organism: Patagioenas fasciata (assembly GCF_037038585.1). Classification (NCBI taxonomy): domain Eukaryota; kingdom Metazoa; phylum Chordata; class Aves; order Columbiformes; family Columbidae; genus Patagioenas; species Patagioenas fasciata. Next base: position 106,435,179 of record NC_092522.1, read on the forward strand.
CATCGACTACATCCATAGGAAGCATCTTCCAGTGTTTCACCACTTTCTTGTTAAAATGCTTCCTAACATCCAGTTTAAACCTCCCCTGATGCAGCTTTGAACCATTCCCATGTGTCCTGTCACTGTATAGCAGGGAGAAGAACTCAGCATCTCCCATGTTCCTTCCTCAGGAGTCTATAGAGAGGGCTGGTACCAAAAGCCTTACTAAAATGCAGAAAAAACTACATCCACCACTTTCCCTTCAGGCGAACTTATCATAGAAGAATATCAAATAAATTAGACATTGAGTTCTCAGGTATACAGCCAGGAGCTAACTTTGAAATTTGAATTAATTTAACTTATGGGCTACAGAAAGTATGAAATCCCAGTTGTATTTGAGTGCTGCTGTAGTAGGAATAGAAACCAAAGCTCTAAAGACAGCAGAAAGCAGGAGTAAATACATGTAGTTCACTAGATTAGCAGCTCAGTTTTATGTCTTTGTGTGGGTCCCTTGGCAATAATACTACATCACTATCACAATGCAAACAGTGTTACTGGACATAATCCAGTAGCACAACTGATTAATAAATATCTTCCAGACATATCTGAACTTGATGTGAAGACAGAAATGGCAAATCCTCCATTTTTGCTACTGGCTTATCTCCTGGTTAATCAACTAGTGCAATAATACTGTGCCTCATTTCCCACTTTAAATTGTCTGTTTTAAATTTCCAGTCAGTCAAACTACAGAGTCTTTAATATCTAATATTTCTTCTCTATTATAGCACTTCTCCCCAAGGGTCAAGTCACTTCTCATTCACTGCTGCACTAATGGAGTCTGGATGGTGACAAAACATGCCCCAAACTGAAACCAGGTCGTCATCTGTGGAGTTCAAAGGAGGTCTGCTCTTCAAAGAAAACCAAAATTATCCTTGGGTGAGAGCAGGTGACCTGTGATAAACTTAGGAGCCATTTATCTGACCTGTTGGCCAGAACTGAGCCTAACGAGACAATGTTATTGCAAACTCTTCAGAGAAAATTTGGCCCTCTACCACATTCTGTCAGTCCACTTTTGCCTAAATTCAGAAAGATTAGTGCATTTTAGTCTAGAACTGGCCCATCCTGATATCTGCATACTCCATGAAGTACAAGGACAGATAAGCATTTCCTTCTGCTTTATCCTAGCAGGCAGCAGTACATGTGTCCCAGAAGCAGTTCACGGCCATCCTTCACCCCCTTGTAGATAACCACTTCTGAGAGTATAAGGGATTCATTCTCCATAATTAAGACCTAATTCAATACCCACTGAAATCAATGGAAGTTTTTCCACTGACTTCAGTGTGCTTCAGCCCAAGCTCCGAAACCGACAATCATCTGGTGACATTTGTGTTACATTAACCCAGCCTTTAGGAACTATATTGAGGTCTCCAACTCATTTCATGTAAGCCACCAAACAGTAATAATTTTCAGACAGTGTCAACCTGACCCAGATTTGAACTGGCAATCTGGAGCTAGAAAACACTATAATCCATTACTAGCCCTGTGAACCATCTGGTCACAATATCTCAAGGAACTTATACGGTACTTAGCAGCTGAGTAGTTTACTGGGACTTGTAGGGTAAAAATCCAGAATGTGTATATGTGTGTGCACGTATGCATTTACAGATAATTAAGAATTTTCTCTCATTGACAGACATAATGGACACTGATTTTCTGTTTGCTTATATGGACTAGTGTGCAATTAAAGAATTCATTTAAAGTGTTTGTATTGGAGTGACAATCAGTAGGAATAAACAAGAGGACTTAGTGTAAAATCCTAATAAAGGCATTGTGACCAAGTACAGTCAGGCATACTGATATTTTTGCAAGAATCTCCAGTGCTATATGTGTGTGTTTCTTTTGAGTACATAAAGACTCAGCCAGATACATTTTTTTTTACAATTATACAAGGAGCCTGTTTTGCTTTTATAAACTTTTCCCACCAAGAACTGAGCTTGCTGGTTATATCAAGAATATATTAATTTCTGCCACCATCTCACATTTATATTTCACAGAGAAGGCAATGAATGTAGTTTTCATCTCTTTTGCACCCTAAACGCTCATCTGCATTGGAGTAAAATGAGTGTCAAAGGCTACTAGGTTAAGTGGTGTTATTTTAAATCCATTTTGCAGATGTGTAAATGAATAAAAGATGCAAGCCAGTGAAAAGTAAGATCTGAAAGGAGTTTTGTATGAGGACATCTTGGACCATAAGTTTGTTCATTAAGGGTCATCTTTCAAAAAAAATATTTAGTCTTGAAATATCAACAAGAAAGATATTCACATGATCTGATGTATACACTCCTCTTCTTAAGGTTTCTCATTGTTTTAGTACATACATACAAATTGCATATATAACATTGTGCAAGAACCAAGGTATATTTCACTATCTCTTGCTGTAGTATTTTGTTTTATCTCTGTTTTTATTATAAAGGCAAGAATAAGGCACCTTTACTATAAGACAAAGATAAGAATTATTTATAGGTAGAATGCCTTTATTCTACAGACAAGCAAATGCTTTACAAATACTAATGAATTAAGTTTCACATCAGTATTGAAATATTTTTTTATATTGCATAGCAGAGAAAAGAAGAACAACCCAAGATGTCTCAATAAAGGTCACCCAGCAAACCAATGCCTTTGCTTGAAATAAACTCTCCAGGTCATCACTAGACAAACTTTTGTCTGGGAGATTCAGAGAACCAGTGAGAGCTGTGAGTTTTGCAGGCACTGTTGCTCACTAAGGCCAGACTTCTGTGGCGTTGTTGTGTCACTCAGAGTTGACGCACATTGTTGAAGCTATTCCACCTGGACCTGTATCCTTAAAGAGAGCAGTAAAATTAGTTGTTTTCTAGTAAAGGAAGATCGCTTTGCCACTTTGGTACCAAACACAACTTTGCTAATGTACTTTTATTTACACTCAAAACATCTTTTTGGTTGTGGTGCGTTGACCTTGGCTGGCCTCCAGGTATCCACCAACCACTCTTTCACTCCCTCCCTCAGCAGGCTCAACTTCACTCATAATTCTTCTACTTCCTCTCACCAAGTAGTGCAGAAGGATGTGAAATGAGGGTTGTGGTCGTTCATAACACTTGCCTCTGAAGCTCCCTCTTCCTAATGCTTTTCCTCTGCTCCAGCATGGGCTCCCTCCCATGGGAGGCAGTCCTTCATGAACTTCTACATGGGTCCTTCCCACAGTCTGCAGTTCTTCAAGAACTGCTCCAGTATGGGTCCTTTCCATTGGGTACAATCCCTCAGGAATGGACTGCTCCAGTGAGGGTCCACCATGGGCCACAAGTCCTTCCAGAAAACCTGCTCCTGTGTGGGCTTCCCTTCACAGGCTGCAGTTCCTGACAAGAGCCTGCCCCAGCATGAGTTGTCCATGGGCTGCAGCTTCCTTCAGGGCACATCCATCTGCTCTGGCATGCAGTCCTCCATGGGCTGCAGGGTGGATGTCTGTTTCACCGTGTACCTCCATGGGCTGTGTCTGTAAAGACCCATTTTCATGAATGATTCCTGACCTTGTTTCAGCACAGTGTTTGTCTGAGCTTGCCATGGACAGTAAAACATACTAGTACGCTACCAACAGCTAAGATTTCTCTATAATTCAGTTACCTTGACCCGCAATTAAAAATCAGGTATGAAGGATAGTCTGTATTTTTTATTTAAGATGCCATACTCAGATCAGCAACAGCTGTCTATTTATATATATATATATACAGAATTATCCAAGATAGGCTTTGACCTACCAGAATTAAGTAAACAATAAAGTAGCTCAGAGTACATCTACACAAAGGGCTGCCAACAGTCACATTTCTGCTCCATCCAGTTTCAGAATCATTCAGATACAATCCAGTTCACCTCAAGGAACCATGTGTGTTAAAAGAACATTTTTCCAGCCCTAATTAGCCAAGCTAATAATAAGGTTATGCCAACCTGGGGTCTGAAGAGTCCTTGTGTTTCTAGGAACACTTTGAATCCTTCCTCACTGGTCTTCTCCTCAAGCTTTGTCTCTTGAATCACTCTGGACACCTACCACTAGGAAAACCCAGACTCCTATGAAATACATTTCACTTTTGACACTGACAGCGACATTGTTCTATTGGGAAAACCTACAGCCAAAAAGGAAAGAAGGAGAGAGAGAACGAAACTGTCTGAAAAACTCCAGATGACAGTTTTTCTAAGTTTTCAGGTGTAAGCCTGCACAATCTACACAAATGTCAGTGGACCTGGTTGATTTTGAGTTCTGGTACCAGGATTTCTACATCTCTTAAACTGCTGAGTTGTCACATTGGGACCTCAGAGACAGAGCTGAAGTAATGCTCCAAGAATGAGCTCAAACTGGACTCACTGGCAGAGAATGGTCCTTCCAAATCTGCTACAGAGACAACTGAACAAGAAACCAGGTTACCCGAACAAGCCCAGAAGACTGAATTATGGTGGAGAATTAAATAGCTTTCTGTAAACTGTGTTCTGCATCTACATCTAATGTCAGCAAGTGAATGAGGTTGAAAAATGGGAAAAGTTCCTGATTAGAGGTTAGATGATCACAGTGGTCCTTTCTGGCTTTAATCCTTGACTCTATGAATAAACAATGAGAGCATTTAGAGTGTAGAGGGAAATAGGGAAACCTTGCCAGCAGGTGCTCAGTTGGGTTAGCAATAATATTCACTGCTGGATATCCTTGCTGGTTGGGGTCCACTGTTAATTGGATGGTGCTGAGAACACAGGAATGGGCGAGAAATGATCACATTTCCCTTGGAAGCCTGTGGAGGGCTATCACCCACTGCAACTGGGGCACCAAGAAACTTTTAGCAGAGTTGGTAGCCAGGGCTCTCAGTTGACAGCTTCTGTGTTCGAGGGAATTAGTGGACATGGGTAAGTGCTTTTGGGGGGGGTCTGAGGGAAAAAGGTGAATGGTACATTAGGGAAAACTGTGAGAAATGTGGTTTTGCTGTTGATGCTTACTATGCTTGTGCCTGAAGTATATGCACTTATTTATTATAATGCACTTAAAAGATTAAACAAACTGTATAGCTATACAATTATTAGGCAAATGTTATAGCACTAGTGATGACTTTTAGGATCCATGAACGCTGAAATGTAAGCCGACTTCAGCATTCACTTAGTTTCACAGTGATCTCTGTTCCTCTTAGTGATAAACAAAAATCTCCATTTATACAAATGTGCAGTTCTCTTGCAGGTCCAGTCCTTGCACATGAATCACAGTAATGCTGAAAGAAAAGTGCAATGAAGGGAAAAGTTATTTCTTTCAAAAAGTAGACTCCATCTGCATGCACTTTTAAAAGTAATATGCAGTATGTCTTTAAGCAGATGGCATTAGTATGAGATTTCTCTGTGTAAATTGCTTGTGCAGGATTGATATTTTATAGGGAAAACAAAAGACAAAGAGAATGGTTAAAACAAAAATGAGTGTATTACATTCCTTTTTGGCATAAGGGTGCAGCCAGATTGAGTTCTGAGCATCCGTTTCTCAAAAAACCTCCTGCAGTATTGGCCTGAGTGGTCTTTGAACTAGAATGTGTACAACATGTAGAGAAAGAGCAGCATCTGCTTAGTTTTCATATCATCCCTCGTCAAAATAACTTTAAAAGCTATTTTTCAGGATTAAAGGGTTTATTACAAATGACAGTATTAATGCACAAAAGATACAATTTGATTCTGCCATCATTATTTCAACAAAAGTATGTACCCAAATGAGGTGAAAACAGTTCCCTTTGATTCCATCAAAGACTTTTCTTAGTGTCATATTAACCACTTTATCTTGAATTTTATGCATCTCACTAGTTGAGATTTAGCTTTCACAGTTAAGCATTGTAATAGCTTTGTGAGCTTGTCTATAAACAAATGACTGGACACCTTCAGTTGTTAAATTCAGTGTTATGATTAATGAGCATAAAAATCCTCCCAGGAAATGTACTATCCAATTTTAGAACTGAACATTAAAGGATCAGTGTATACAGAGTGATAACAGAAAAGGAACAGACTTACACTGCCATCACAGTGTTGCTAGATGCATTTGTCATAGATTTTTTCCTTCTTTAACTCATTCCTAACACAAATCAGGTGGGGGGAGTAACTTTCTGTGGGAAAATAAAGTAGATCCAGTATAGCACACATTTAAGTAGCTTTAGTTTGAGGATTACCCATAGCCTGTTTCTCATAAATGCGTTGAATTTCAGGTTTGAGTTTTATTAAGCAATACATCACTTATAAGCTCCAATTTATTAAGAAGTAATACATCAAAATATAATAAAATAAAGCCTTAGCTAACAACTATATGATTACTCAGCTACTTACTGCACTGGATGCTTGATTTCATGTATATGTAATCATGGACAGCATTAGTCAACTCTGCCAAACATACCAATGTGCTGAAATTCCAACTTTTCACAGGAGCATACTAGTTCCAATGAAACTTTCATTGAGAAATGTTTCTTTGCTCCAGGACAGAATTTATGATCAAAATGAGGAAGACAGGAAAGAGAATAGCATAGTGGTTATAACAGCCATGGAAATCCAAGTCCCTTAAAAAGACCCAACTCAGGAGTCTGGTTCACTTGCAGCCCAGCTTCCCTGCTGGAGCACTCTAATCCCATATCCTTCCTCTCATCTTCGAAACATGATTTTACCTCGTGGAATAAGAAAAGTTTCACCAAACTGCAAAGCTGTTTCTCACACTGTTCTATTGCTTTCTTATCATTTTGTAAAGAAATCTTTGTAAAATGAAGAGTATCCTGGGTTCGGCTGAGATAGAGTTAATTTTCTTCCCAGTCACTGCTATAGCATTGTGGTTTGGATTTATGATGAGAGTGCTGTTGATAACACACTGATGTTTTAGTTGTCACTAAGCAGTCAAGGACTTTCCAGCTTCTCATACTGGCCTGCTAGTGAGAAGGTAGGGAGTGCACAAAAGGTTGGGAGGAGACACACCTGGGACAGCTGACCCATATTGATATTCCATACCATATGATATCATACTCAGTATACAAAGCTGTCAGGGCATTTTTCTTCCCAAGTCACTGTCACATATGATGGAGCCCAGCTGTCCTGGAGATGGCTGAACACCTGCCTGCTGAAGGGAAGCAGCGAATGAATTCCTTGTTTTGATTTGCTTGCATGTGCAGTTTTCGTTTTACCTATTAAACTGCTTTTACCTCAGCAGGAGTTTTCTCACTTTGACTCTTGCAATTTTCTCCTCCATCCCACTGGTGGAAAGTGAGCAAGCAGCTGTGTGGGACATAGTTGCCAGCTGGGGTTAAACCACAAAGAGTCCTGAGACCAACAAGGAGTTCAACTACAAATAGTGTCATGTATGAAATTAAGCAATGACTTATTAAAATAACAATTTAGTTACTAGATAATAATGAATCTTAGCCATGCACACTTCAATGCATGCCTAACTATTGAATCTAGCTTACCATGAAGACAAGTATTGTAATTCTTATGTTTTTTAGTTGCCCACCATTAGCTTAAAACCTAAACATTAGCTAATTAAAAAGTAAACTCCTATTATTAAGATAAATAATTCCAGTGTCGGATATTGGAACTTAAGCTAGATTATTCTTTTTCTCCATTAGGCTATGTCTAGAAAATCCATGGCAACTTTCAGATTTCATGTCTTCATAGAAATTGTTTCCCATTACATGTTTTTATAATTACTTACATGTAAATCCTAATTCTACAGTTTAGTACAAGGTGATTAAAAAAAAATAACAGATTATTTTTCTTTTTCAAACTTACTGACAGTTTACTGTTAGTAGAAAAAAAGGAGCTGGAGGAGAAGAAACAAGCAGAGACCTGCCATTTCCCATCTGAAGCTGACAACAGAAACTGACCCCCATGCTGGATTACTGTTAAAGAAATGTATTACTCAGCAAGTACAGGTTATTAAAAACAAAAGAAAGCAAAACAAAAACACACAACACAAAAAACCCAAACAACCAACCAAATAAAACCAAACCACACCTCTATATTGACATAAAAATAACTTCTCTTTGATTTACATAATATTCTGGTACATCACTATCACTGCCCTTCATATTGGTAATAAAAGTACAATGACTGGTGTTGTCATTAAAAATTACAGCAAAGGAGAAGGAATATCAAAGGAAAGCAGACATTTGGTTTGATCAGAAAAGTGGAAAAAGTAGGGGGTAGTGCCGGGAACATGGGTGACACCAATTATTTTTCTATTGCTATTCCAACTTAGAGTTCAGCCAGTCAATAAAATAGCTCTAACCACAGAAACTGATCTCTACATTGAAGACCAGATGTTCATAATGTGTCTCAGGCTGTTCCCTCCATACAGTTTCAAATTTATGACATTTTTGATACAAACACTGTTTCTCTTTTATCCTGTTGACATGCTGAAGGCAGACAATCCTAACTTGTTTCTTTGCCTTAAATAATTAACAGCCCTGGTGCAATTTCCAAAAGCACCTTTCAAAACAAAACTATATTTTCTGTGGTGGTGCAATTACTAGCCATCAGTGAAGAATCTATAGGAAAACTATATAAAATATTTAAATTGGAATTAAAATTGAAAGAGTAGGCTAGGTATATATTTAGGCTTATGCTTCAATAATTTATTATAATTGCAGTAATGTAACAGGGGAGCTGCTACTGCAAACATAGCTGTAGAATTACTGCTAGAAAGTAGCGAGAGTTTATGCAATAAATATGTTTCTCAAATACAAATGAAGAAAAAGAAATTGTAAGAGCAATTTATAGTTTCATGCCCCAGCTCTCAGAATGTTTCATCGCAAGCCACGCAGATGAAATCAGATGGTCCAAATGAAAGATGGTGACTGTGTTTCCATTCAGAGAAATACCAGTTATCTCACTATTTTGGGCAAGGTCTCTGCTCACAGATCCCTCGGGAACTGGGTGAAACCCAATGGAAGTCAGGGTGAAGTGGCTGCAAGTTCCAAGCCAGACGCAGGAAAACCACCTGCAGCTCTGCAGCTGTGACATCCCCAAAATGCTCCCACTGTCCCCATGCTGTACCTGGCACCCATCCCAACCTGGGACTGCAGGCAGAGCCTGGCAGGAGAGCTGTGGCTGCCTGTCCCCTGAACTGGGACCTGCCACTGTGGGAACGGAGAGATCATCCAGCAAGAAGGATGGCAAGAAGAAATGAAGGAATGGGATAAAAGAGCAGGTGTGAAAGGACAGTCAGTAAAAGAAAAGCAAAGACCAGAACACAGAGCTCAGACCTTTTATTAACATTCAGCATAAAATTACAAGAGCACAGCTGAAACACCTTCCTCTTCCTTCCAGCAGTGACAGGCAGAAAATCAGGTGGAAAACCTGACTGTGCTGTGCTGTGACAAAAACTTTCTGGACAAACAATATATGAAAGGTCACACAGCTCTGGACATGGCTTCGTTGAAAAATCTCTGGATTTTTATCTTATGTAATGACTGCACACTAGTTGTCCTGAGGAATGTACAGAATGACGGTACAGTACTGGAGTTTTAAACACAAACTGCATCCAAATCACACACATACACAGACGTGATAAAACTAAGTGGACCCTGAGATTTTCCTTAGATGATGTTGCCTTGAAGCTGCACGCCTATCAAAGGGCTAAAATGCAGTACTCAAGAAACTGGAGAGGGGCAGTATCTAGGCTGTATTCTCTGTTGAATGCACCAAAAATTTATTCTGAAGCAACTTCGTCACTCTGGGTGAGGAAGAGGGAAAAGGCACCATCAGGTGTCAGTAGCTGGTGATTTCAGTGTTCAGTGAGATATGCAGTGCCCAAGACTGGCTTGTCTTTATTCAGTTCTCTCACTTCCACCAATGGAGTAACTACTGAAATAAAAGGGGATGTTCTCAAATTTATGGCTATGCAACAGAGATCAGAATTTTGCCCAAATGTTGACAATGATGATAATTTAGAGCACAATCCAGCTTCCATATAAGTCAACAGTCTTGCAATACAGCAGTTTCATGGGCACTTCTGCACTGTTCAGAGGGAGCCACAGAGAAGATAACTGAGTTGACTTCTTCCCAATGCCAAACTGAAGATCTCAAAACCCAAAAAAAAAAAAAAAGAAAAAAAACCAGTCCCACAGAATAGCTGTCTTCAAAATAATCCCTATACCCAAACGTTTAAAACAAAGCAAACTAACTTGCAGACCAGGAAGCCATCCTCAGCTCATTCTCACTCTGCAGCAGGATGATTGGCAGGTCTAACTGAGAACACACACCAAAAGAAATGTCTGTAGACTCACTGCAAGAAAAGCAGCAGGGGGAAGAGAGACATCTCCGGAGCAGCCTGGTTTCAACTCAGTTTGAAGTGACTGTGAGGCAGAATCAGGACAGAGTTTCAGCTGGAAGGAGGAGGTGCCAGTTTTCCTGAGGGAGTTCATACTCAGCCTTAGGAAGCGTCACCACTTTCTGTCTGGGACTGAAAACATACTTGGTTTCAATTGGTCTCCTAAGGAAACAAGGTTCACCTGGTTTGTATGTCTGACTTCCACCTCTCCTCAGTAACTTTTAAATCATTTTGCCTGTTTAAGCTATCTCTGCTGCTGTGTTAGAGGTGTCAAGGATATTAAGTTCCTCCAGGCATCACAGAAGTACACAGCCAGGTGGAGGAGAGAAGCTCAAGTCTGAGTCCCCACCACAGGGACTGGCAGGAGCTCAGATATCATTTGGACACCAAAGCAACCAAAGGGACAAAGCTCTTACAGGTGCTCCAGCCATAGGAAAGCTCGGCACTTGTCTCTCCTGTTTGCTATACAACAAGGCAAAAACGAACAGAGCACCACAGAAAACCACACTACATCGTTTTTGCTATTGCTGAAGTGTGGTTATTTTCCCCAGAAAGCCCTTCGAAGCCTTCGAGCAGTAATCCTCCTGTCACATAAACCTGATGAAACACCTTGCAAATTCTACAAGCCATAATAATTTATTTTCTCCAGTTGGTTGTTCTAAAGCAGGAACCAACATTAAGTGCGCCCATTTCAAAATTCCGCATTAGGCAAGCCTAATCTATGTATATTTACACAAAATGTAATGAGCTCCACAGTCTCAAGGGTTATATACTCTATGAACTTAGTTGTAGTAATTATTTATATTAAGAAGATATCTTCAGAGCCAGAAAGACTAGAAATAACTTAGGTTCTGTTCCAAATGTTCTAACCTCTAGAAAACAGCTTCATGACCCTAAAGTCAAAAAAGGTCAAATAAGTACAACTACATAAATAAAAATCCCTATAGTTTCAGAGACCAGTTTAAGTGACATTACACTGAAATCTGTAACTTCTCTCAGCACTTCAACAGTGCTCCTCCCAACACAAGCAATAGCTATTGTATTTTAAAGTACTATAGCTTTCCAAAATATATCTTAAATAAGAAATTCAATCTGAAATTACAAGCTTGCATACATCTTACCTGGACCTCTTTGAGGCACATGATAAAAAAGAACAGCTAGCTATTTTTTCTCTTACTACTTTATACGGCAATATGCAAGAATATTTTCCCAAAACTATCATAATTAAGCAAAACAGATTGTACTTTTGTTTCAGCAATAAATATTTTCCCATTTCCATTTGCACCAAAAGGCAGGTCAAGAAGTATTTACATTCTTTGCACGGTGCTGTGTAAAAGCTGTAATAAGAGTAAAACAAATTGTTGGGATCATTATTTGGGGCCATAAAAGCTGACGATATTATTAAATTAAAATGACAGTTTTCTACTAGCCCTTACAGAAATCCAGACTAAAATTTTGAAATACCACTGTGGGTTTTGGGTGCGTCATTTGTACAATTTTAAAGAGACATCAACGGTCAATCTTGCATTTTGAAAATGCACACTTACTGGACAGATACCCCAGCTCTGCACATTCAAAAATGGTTATTACAAAACAACAGGAACTACCAATAATCCTGACCCTGTACTGTACATAATACTTTAAAGTGGAAAACACAAAACTATAAGTTTTCTGGTTTAATTTGGTTATTTCACTGACAGTCAAAATTTGTCCTCCCTCTTGCTTATAACTATTTTTGGCTTTGATTTTTCACTTAAGTGGATCGTGGTTTCCTGTGCCATTTTAATCACCCATTCTAAGATGTGATTTTTGGTTGGGATCATTAATCAAACATAAAGACTGAAGCAAAGGTATTCCCCTTACCAAATTCATCCTTTCAAGCTGTTTTTCTAAGGCATGTGTTCTAATAATCATGGTTTTGCTCCTGAAAACATACTTGTTCACCTAGCAACAGTCTATTATTATTAACCGTCTACTATTAACCACCTATCAAAAAGGTAATTGAGTTACTTGTGTTTCCTTATCTTTTTCCTTTTTCTTCACCGATCATCTTAGAAAATGCTAGAAAGTGTTACTTCTTTTGGCTCAAATGGTCAAGCAAAATATGCAGTCTTCCAAGAGAAGAAGCTAATAACAAACTCAGATGCTATTCGTTACTTACAGAAAATACATCCCTTTTCCACAACAAAATTAATGTCAAAATAGCAGAGAGACTTTTTTTTGGCTTACATATTCAGATCTTTTCAGCCAATCCTTGCCAAAAGCTTTCCTTTCTCGTTTTTTTCTCAAGACCACACTGTAAGAGCTTTTTCTCTGTGCCCCTGTTGTGCTTAGCTGTCTCTCTGTCTCACACAAAGCTGGTTTCACATCAGTTCCTTGTCTCTGTATTTTTTACAAAATCCTTGAGGAAACACATCCAACTGAATGGTCTGGCTCATTGTCCAAATTTCTGAGTGGGTAATGGTTTTCTGTTGTTTACCAAAATGGCATTTCATTTTTTCTTTATCCACTCTAAATTAAAGATGGCTTTCAAAAGGTAGTTCAATGCATCCACATCCTCTCTCCTCCTCCCCCAAGATTAATTTCATGTTTTGTCTTCATAGAAAAAAAGAGCAATTTCCCCTATGGTGTGATGAGAAGGAAAGTCACGATTTCCAGATGATACAAATTAAATATGGATATAATTACATGTTTTCTTTTTTATATCACGGCAATTTTACCTCAGCCCAAATTGGTTTTGTGGCTCTCCAAGTCTGCCGCACTGCTTCCCACCCAATTTGCTTTCAGCTTTCCGGATGGGCATCTTTCACCGAGCCCCTGAGGAATGTCTATTGTTGCTGTGAATTCTGCTGACTGAGACAGGTCTTTCTCATTTTGTTCTAATGGAAAATTCATCTCTGTCACAGGAGTATCCTGCCATCAGTCTGCGCCAAGAACTCACATCGACATCAATGGGAGCTTCGCATGCATTGTGCAGGTAGGGTACCATCATCATTATTTATTAAACACTAATGGAGTCCCAGACCCAGATCATTAAAACTTACAATCAAGATGCAGTCAGTATAAAAATCCATGACTCTTTGGGAGTGGTGGTATTTTATTCCTTTCTCTCTTTCTTTGCTATGTTTCCACCATATTTAACATGAGAAAAGGGTAGTTTTTTGTTTCAACATTAGTCTAAGTGTGGCGGAGAACTACTGAAACTCTTTGAGCAACCAACCAGAAAAAGTATGATATAATGAGTCTCCTAGAAGATGATCTGCATTAAAGGCAGAGTCAAGTTGTTCCTGTGTTGATCTCTGTGCTTGTCTGATAGGGATCAAAATTTACAATTTGTCTTGCATATATCATACTTGCTTCTACTAGGATTATGCAGTGATGTGATCAACCCACCAAAGTCTTCCAAGTCAACAAGACTAAATGAGAGAATCAATGTTTTTTTATTAATCTCGTAAGATTTATCCACCTAACCATCTTGTACAAATCATGATTTTTTTTCTTTTCTTTTTTTGTCAGTGTAAAATCAAAATCAACCTGTGAAGCTCCTGATTCATCCTCAGTTTTCTATGCTTTACTTTATCTGCCTTGGTGATAACAGGACTTGACTAAGGTGAAGACAGTAGCTGATGATGTGGAATTATTTCAAAGGCAGTTTAGACCAGAAATCAGTTTCCTAAAGCACCGAGCTATTGTAGAGTCTTAGCACATTGCTTTTGATCCAGCCAGATCTACTTTTTCTTGTCCCATTATTAATGAGGAAAACCAGACCTGAAGCCTTATTTTGTGCTATTGATCACATTTTGCACCACAAATCACTCCTTGTGCACAATTCTTCAGCTGCCTCCTGTGAGGAATTCAGCGAGTACAGAGTGAATTTCTAATCAGCTGCGACTGTTCAGCACTACGGCTGGTAATTATGCTACCAGTGCCTATATCTGCAAGTGTTATACATTTGTATTTGCTTCTTGCTGAGATCACACAGTTGGGAAAGCAATCATGCTCCATTACTCCTGGTTTTGACTCTTGGCCCATATGGCTGCTTGCGGACAGTCTTTCAGCACTTTGCTTCATTTATAGCTAACATGGTTAATGACTCTTTGCTTTCTGCAGGTCTCCTGATCTGCTGAAAATTGCAGCTGTTCTTTGTTAGCAGAAGTGGTGAAAGCTTTCCCTCTCTTACACTGCAGATCTCTGTTCTGCCCAGTGATAACTGGACCAGCACTCTTTTTTGGGCTGTGAGGAAAGGAAAGATGAAGCAAGTAGTTGCCCTTTTACTACCAGCAATTTTATCTGGGAATGGATTATATGAGAGGTTTCAGTCTGGCTTCAGGGAGTACTACAGTACTGGGATTGCTTTACTTAAGGTCACAAATGATTTATCACCAGCTGCTGATTCAAGTTAAATTACAGTACTCCTTCTGATGGATCTTTCTGCTGCTTTCAATGCAGTAGATCTTGGAACTTTGCTGCACTGTTTGAAGTAATTCCTTAGATTATGAAGCACCATCCTGGATCGGTATCATTCAGAATTGATGGCGTATTATCAGGCTGTAACTTGGCAAATGTGGATCAAGTTCTGCCTCACTGGTCACATTGCTCCTCAGAATATAATATCCTATAATTTTCTCTCTTTTTTATTTGCTACAGATGTGGACAGAATTCTCTAGCAGCATAATATTAATTTTCACTGCAACACAAACAATATATGGATGCATTTGTCTTTTACAGTTCAGCTTCTTGCTGCAGTTTGGACCACATCTCTTTGTTTTACTACAAGCTTGATCTTGAATGGTCACAAATGGTTTGAAACAAAAATTAGATAAAATATAATTGCTTTGGGCAAATCCTCACTGTCTACTAGCTGGTTCTTTCTAGGCAATCAAAATTATCTATTCATATCTAAAGTATGCATCTGGAGCTGGTCAGAACATTTCCAATAAATGAAATCTCATCAAAATATGCTGGTTTGTCAGAGCCAAAATATTTTGCAGAAACCATGTCTGTTTAGGTGAAGGTTTAATCAGGGAGGTATTCAAGATTCAAGGGTATTGGTCACTTCTGACAGCAGAGACAGAGAAAGCATGTAGTCCAGTTTGAAAACCCAAGATTTTTCACCTCAAACCAATCATTTCAGAAAAATATTAAAGAGATTCTGGTTTTGTCCCCATGCCAATTGAAAACAATGTTGACAACATAAAGGCTTCCATGAAACAGAATTACCATGCTCTGAAAAGTTGTACCTGCATCATCACATCAGCTGTGCGTTCCTCTCCACAGAATGCTGTGCGTAGGTTACAGTGAGTTCAGAACCTGGAGGAATGGAATGGTGAGGGGCTCTGATGTGGTAAGTGGCAGTTTGACGCTGGTCTTTCAGTGCCTACGAAATTGTAACCATTTGCTTTGCAATGAGATATTTGCGAAAAAAACATTCTCCATCCTTGAAAAAAAAAATCCTAGTCAAAGAAAATATAAAAATTTAAAATCTATTTTTTTCCAGAAATTAAGATCTGGAGGAAAATTATATGGTCAATTAGCATGCACCAGTACCTGTAAATTTTAAATATGGTTTTGATATTCCGGGGGTTTTTAACTGTTTAATTGAAGTTTTAAATCTTTTTGTTTCAAACTTCTAAGTGAGAGAAATTACCACCTAAAAATGTTTAATCTCTCAAAATCTCTACCAAGCTTTGCGATTTGCCATCCTTTAGCATTTACCCTTATAGGTGTTTCTGTTTTCCTAATCTCAAGGATAAGCCCAGCTGAATTCTATCAAAGAGAAGTAATAGACACTTGTCTCCAGGAGGAGGGTCTGGCCATGACTCATTCCCCCAAACTCTGGACAAACAGGACTCCAGACATATTTCTTTTCGGCCTGCTTTCCATGGAACTCAGGCAGGCCAGCCTGGCGACCACTCCACGAGGCACACCACCCACCCCAGGTCCTGCGGCCCCAAACACCAACCCTGCAAATTCGTGTGCTGGGGCTGGGCAGCTCAGGGTGCTGGGACCGAGCAGCATCTCAGTGCCTCAGGAGCTGCAGCTCCGTGTCTGGAAACTCTGCACCATCTGTTTCAAGAGACCTCTGAGATCTTTAGGTCAAGTGCTGACCTTCAAGCAGAAGAGTGCATCTGCTTCCAGTGTTGTAGGTAGATTTTTCTCATTTTGAAATGGCAGGGAGTTCTTTCTGCAATGCCACCTCAAGATCAGCCAGTGAACAGGAGATCTGTGCAGCAGACAAGGTTGGACACCATCACAGTTTGAACGGCAGAGCTGGTCACTTCTCCAGACCGGTGCACACTCTTGAGATGTGTGAGGATACAGATGACCCTTTTCCTTCCACTCTGTGTCAGTTCCCTGTGGGAAACTAAGGCACTTTCTTCATGGGACAAAAGGGTATGTTGGCAGGAGGGCAGGAAAACCCTGTAATCCCCATCCTGCCCCTTCACCGGGATGGGTAAAAAGCATACAGGTGATTTGCTTTGCTGTAAACTGCTTGGTAACAAAAATACCTGTACATTGGATTAAACCACATAGAAAATTGCATTTGGAGTGTGTCGCAAAACACACAGCAACAGCCTGCTCAGGAAAAGAGCTCTCTGAATAATTCCATAAACAAAGACTGCAGAGGAACTGAAAAACATTTTATCTTTACATATACTAGGTAAAATGCCATCCCCACGTCACTGTTGATGGCCACCAAATGCACAGTTCTGCTTTGCATTAACCACAGGCTGCAGGGTCAACTGGTTGTTACACACTGGAAAAACATTGCAGATGCCTCATTATAACTCAGTGCATTAAGACTAGCAGTCCGCCACTAATCTGCAATTATCCACATTGCTCAAGACCTGATCTTAAAAGGATTAGGAACAAGAAAAACAAACTCAAATGAATTGCACTAAAATATTTAAATAAAATTATCAAGAAATTCATAAGACCATTAAAATATTGCAGAGAAAATCTCTATAATGCATTTAAAAAAATTCTTAAAGTGGCTTTATTCTTTTTCTTCACTGTTGCAAAGTCCAGAAGATCCTTGTGTTTTTCTGCCTGATGGTATACAAGGTACTGCAGAGTGCATGCTTCATTTTAGGTCGTTTGATGTCAATCACTTCCTTCTTGTATATCCAGAATATACTATCCACACCCACTACACTATGAAACATAACAAGTGTCAATAGTAATGCACTGCACATAATTAACAAGCATTCATATTCTACTTTACAACAATATAAGTACGTATAGTTTAAACAAACACAAACTGTATAGGGAAACAGCTGTTATCAGGTTTATTCTAAATACTGCATTATTAGACTAGCCATAGTAATAGTTCAGAATATTTTGGAAATTAAAAGTTCCCAGCTCCCACAACATTTAAATATTGTTCTGTACCAGGTTGAACATGCACCTTTTAATTAAAAAAAAAAAAAAGCAGTTAAAACCTAAGTTAGTGAAACAGCAAGCATTTACTGGATTTTATATATATATATATACATGTACGTAGAAATAAACAAGAAATAATTTTAATTCTCTGAAATTAACAGCAACCTGACACGAGATGAATCAACGGGAAGAAATGTTTTTATTGGAGAGAATTCCTTACTCACCAAGTACAAATTGGTTACGGTAGCTACATTTTCCCTATACACACAGCATACTCTTACGAGATTATGGGAATAAATCTATTAACATGAGGATGTGTGAGGTTAGTCCTATCAAATACCATGAACAGAGCTGCATAAGTGGCATTATTCAAGTGGAAGATTGCACAACTCTCTTGTTATTGCTAGATACTGTATTGTACTTCAGCAGCAAAGCTCATGTCTCGTACCCATGTTACCCCACCTTCCAAAATGGTTTTATTTTTAGTACTGGGTAGATTTGAATGGTTATCGTGACTCCAGACTGAGTTACCCAGTTTGGCACACCGAACCATAAGCCTTTACTAACGTATCCGATGGGGCAGTAAATTGGTCATGGATCTTGGGACCTTTCAAGCCAGCTTTGCTGCCAAAGACAACATATCACACAGTGACACCCTTATATTTCAAACCATAAAAGCATCGGAAGGGCAAAAACCTTACGAAATGTCTCCTCAGTTAGCTCACTGGCAGAAACAGTATGTCACGCTTTGGACATTTTCTTTCCTTATATTTTCTCCCCCCATTCTAATTCATAGTCTTCCCCTTCAGTCTCTGAGATGAAACTTTTGCTCTCTGGCTGGTCTAGCTTGATAACACACAATCCAACACTGCTATCAAGAGTACTGATTTAACTGCTACGGCCAAAGAATATATGTCATTTTTAGATCAAGTGGTCCTTTCTGCCCTCTGTCTTCACTGTTTGTTGCCTTGCTCTGGTTTTACACTCTGTTGTTCTATTTTTATTATTGCACTGCCTAAAACTACTGCTGAGAGCATGATATTCCCTGTTCTAATGCCTCATCTCTACAAAGGTTCCTATTGGAATGCATAGGTGAGATTTTTTTCAGAAGCATTTAACATTGTCGGTGTTGAAACTGTTGAAATTACAATATGAAAAATCAATTTTTATATCTTAGCCATATACTTATAGGCATGAATTGATCAAATCTGGTTTTTATCTTTTGGCTTGCATTTAAATACTCCGGTTAGGCACTCTTCTGATAATTACTTGAGTTGCCTATTTACACAAATGACTTCTTATACATTTCTCAAAGCCATTTACATAGGCATCAAGAATTATCATGGTCTCTGCACCTGTGGAAAGGAGCTGCTAAGAGATTACTTCATTGCATAGTAAGAGATTCCAGTGCTGTTGCCAGTCCAGTAATTTAACAACTTATGATCTTAATTTGCAAAAGTCCTTCACAGGATTTAGGTATGTCAAGACAAACAAAAATCAATGAGACTTTCTCTAGTTTGAGAAAAACATAACCAGTGTATTCATGAAGGCTAAGTGAGCAGAGTAATTTTCTGGAGAAAAAAAAAAATCGCTGAAATAATATTTCACAGTGGAAATAAAGTCCACTTGGAACGTATGAAATTATTAAAGAACCACACACACAATTATGACATTATAACCATAGCTGTTCCTCTGAACAAAATAAACTCTCAAACATGAGAGTTTACAAATCTCTGAAAAAAACTCCAAAGCAAACTATTCAAATTCCCAGTCTACTTCTCGTGAAGCCTCTCCTGCTGAATCTTCCCTCTACACACTGTTTAAACTTAATGGCCTTATAGGTTTGGTGGAGTGGTCTTTCATTTTGGAGTTGGAAATTTGTTTTGCTTTTGGATTTTTGTTTGGGGTTGTTGTGTAGGTTTTTTGTTTATATTTGGACCAAGCCACATTCCCACTGAAACTGCCTCCATATTGTATCTGGTGAGTTTTCTTACGTCTCCCGCACACCTGCTCTTCTAAGACTTGTTTTAGGCTGCAGAATTATTTGCTATGTAAAATGTGTGCCAGCCTTTCTGCTCCACATCATTTTTACTCATGTCAATTTGCTTCTGACAGTACCACAGCTGCCTGCTTTAGTACAACTTCACCTGTGACATTTTATTCCTAATATTTTGGGCACTAATTTATATAACACCAGAAATACCAGTATGCTGACAGTATAGCCTGCAACAAACAGCAGCTGGGGAGGGGGGAAAGGTGCAAGAGAGCTGTCACAGCAATGGGAAACAGCGGTGAAGAGGTGATTGTATACGAAGTTGCTGAGAGAGATGCTGGGGTGCGGCATAGGAGCCCAAAGACCCCCGGACATGGCTGTATGGATTTATAGACTGCAGATCTGTGAATGCTCTGATGGAGACTTGGGTCCTACCAGTATCGCCGCCCAAAAGCACTGAGGGGGAATTCTAATTTGTGACCCAGCTCACCCAGGATTGTGGCTTGACCTGCCTTGTGGGGATCCAGGGTAGAACAGCCCTTTGTGAAGCCATCGCGTGCCTGGCATGAAAACTGGGAGCCCTGCAGCAGCGGCAGGGACAGCGCGGTATTAACAGAGTCTTTCTCAGAGATTAGGGCCAGGGAAGTTAACTTGATCTGAACTCCTGGGACCTCCAGCCTGTAATTAGCCTGATTTGCTGCCTTAACCTTTCTCCCTGAATACTCCCAACTAGCGAGGCTAATTAAAGCTCCTCAATGTGGGAAGTTTCGGACTGGTCTGCAATTCCTACTGCAGCTTCCCTGTACCTATCCAGCCCTACAAACTCCAAGTTAAGAAAAGATATGTATGGGAAGGCGATTCTAGCTCAGCACGGCCAGCAGCAGGTTGTCTTCCCTCCAGCCCATCTAAACATCACAGAATGCAGGTAAAAAGCACAGCAGGAATGAGATCTATAAGGAAGTGACTCGACTGCCAAAATGTACAGTACCTGTGTTTAGAGTGGAACACTTATTCATGTTTTGCTTTGTACGCGCCGTTTACTCAAAATGGGACATGTTTTTTTAAGTATGTATATGGTCAAGTGAACAGAAGGGGGAAGATCCTGTTGTCCCTACGCACCCCTATGAGCCCGTATGGCTCACCCAGCTGGAAGAGGTTAAGCATCATTGTCCTACCCAGAAATGATAGGAAAACCTTATCTGCCAAGCAGTTTTCTATGGTCTTCTCAGTACTGCTTAGGAAAAATAATTACAGTAGAAGCATAAGACCTGAAACTAAGCAGCACTTTACTCCCTTCTTCCAGATACTTTCCCCTTTGGGGTCTTAACATAAAGCCCAAAGCACCACAGGGCAGTCACTGCTTTAGGATGATTATACTGTCATAATAGTGCTAGCAGCTTGGAAATGAACATGCCTGGCTGGATCAGGCTGGCCAAACAGCTTTGAACATCAAACTACCTGACCCTTGACGCTAGACAGGTTGATTTATTATACTGTTAGCCCTCCTGACAACATATGCTGTGGGCTTGGCACTGTCTGGTCATTCTTCAAGCTCTTTGCACATTAGTGGCACCTATATCCTCTAACACATTACATCAGGCAGCTCAGCTACAGAATGCTAAAAGTCCCTTTCTTCCTTCATCACTCCCTCCTTCACTTTGCAGCCCTCCCTTCCTCCCTCCCTCTTTGTTTTCTCAAGTAGTGAATGAAAATGTGAATCTCATGCAAGGTAGAAGGTTACTGTTTTATCAGCAGAAAGAATAAATATGCATGATGTAGGTAAGGTCAAAAGGATGGAGGAGAGGGTGTTATGATATTAATGTATTTATGATGATGCTTATTAAGTGATGTCCAATTATGCATAAAAGATGTTCCCTGGTCCAGGAAACTCACAGGCTCATAAGAAGTTATACTTCTTGTCTACCAGGGAATAATCCAAGCCAGGGGACAATCCAAGAACAGGTTTCTGAGGAAAAGAGTCACAATATCCTCTACATTTCAAAGAGTTAAAAACTGCTACTGTTCTACAGGGGTAAGGAACTACATTTCATTAATGGCCACAGCCAGAAGCACCAAGTTTGCAGGCCCCAAAAACAAAGAGGCTTACCTCTACAGCAAGGATTATTAGCTTAGGTCTCTTGAACTAAACGCACCTTGTAAATGTTGTTTCAGTATTCAGCATATGCATCACATTCATGTGCTACATCACGTGTAGGGCTGGCATAAGGACTGCTGAACAATATCAGTCCATAGCTGAGGCCATTTTGGTCACTACTTGCTACAAAAATACACAAAGCTTGGTGTGATCCCAGATAAGGCATGAGACTCAGTTTAGGAAGTCATTGTCAAATAATTGTTCGGTGATACTGGGGTGAACTTCATCATCTTTCTAAGAGTGAAAAAGAAAAAAGAACCATGGCCAGTCTAACAGCACTGAAATTAGAAATAGGGAATTGCATAGAAATAAAGAAGTTCACTGAAGGGGGAAGAAAAAAAAAAGGCAGTTAAAGGATAAAATACTTGTAAACAAGAAAGGACACTTAAGACTTCACAGTGAAAGTACATTATGCAGCAAAAAGATTCGAAAAGTCTTTTCCCCTCAACCACACATATGTACATATCACAGAAGGGTGATTAGAAGACAGCCTGCTGTAACTATCAGCTTTGCCTGAAGCAGGAAAATAGGGAATAGAATAAACGAGAAATGCGAATGTAGAACAGTCTTAAGGAAAGCCAAAAAGAATCAGGATGCAACACCTTAAAGGCATAAAGAGTATGAAAAAACATCTCCCAACACAGAAGTAGAAAGCTTGCCAGTGGTCACCCAGTGGTGATCAAAGCATCAAGGTGAGTTAAAAGAAGACAAGACCATAACAGATAAATTAAATTAATGGTTTGTATTACTGTTCATTACACAAAAGTTTCCCATTTTGCAGCCCTTCTCTTCAGCGGGAATATGCTAAAGAACTGCAAATGGAATCCCAGAACAGACCAGTACAGACTGCGCTCATTCACACAGAATCACAGAATGTCAGGGAGTGGAAGGGACCTCGAAAGATCATCCAGTCCAATCCCCCTGCCGGAGCAGGAACTCCAAGATGAGGTCGCACAGGAATGTGTCCAGGCGGGTTTTGAATGTCTCCAGAGAAGGAGACTCCACAACCCCCCTGGGCAGCCTGTTCCAGTGATCTGTCGCCCTCACTGAGAAGAAGTTTCTTCTCAAATTTAAGTGGAACCTCTTGTGTTCCAGTTTGAATTCATTACCCTTTGTCCTACCATTGGTTGTCACCGAGAAGAGCCCGGCTCCATCCTCGTGACACCTTCTTAACAATCTGGGTATTGTGAGTAGCCATTTGACATTTACCTAAACTTTGGCACCAAAACATATTGCCAATCTTTTTAGAGATCTCAGGGGAACTGGAAACTGTTCATACCCATTTTCATGTTAGGTAAAGTGGTTATGCCACGAAGAAATTGCAGAATCAGAACACGTGTTCAAATACAATGGGTAAGTGCCTAATTGACTTTTGCTCTAAGAATCATGTCTCACAAATCAATTCAACTTCTTTCAAGGAGTAATAAGCAAGTGGAGCAAGATGATACAAAAGGACCTGAAGATATCCATTTGTAGAGACTCACAGAAACTAAACTGCCACACATTACAAGGGAAACTCCTTGCATATATAAATTATTTTTGAAATGACGGGAAAAAATTATCAGGAATAAAACACTGGAGTATATTTACTAAGATAGTCTCCCAGGGAGCTATGATAGAGGCTGCGCTGCTCAATATACATGTAAATGCCAGTTGATAATGACAAAGTTTCAGGATGATGATACATTCACTAACCCTACAGGAGAGGCTTTCAAATGGTCTCCAGTCTTCAGCAAGCGGGATGTCAGTTGAACTGCAACACTGACAAACACAAAATCATCAACATGGGAAAAACAGCACGAATATATTGGTGGTCTATATATTAACGAAGCTACTGCTGCTCACGAACATGGCATAAGAATGACCTTTCTGAGTCAGGTCCATCTAGCCTAATATTCTGTCTGACCAAGGCAAATAGCAAAATTTGAGAGGTATGAAAAGTCAGTTAATGGCCCTTTTTCAGCTCCTGACAATCTGTGATGCATGAATCTCCTTGAACCAGCAACTTTCCTTCTGCATTATTTAATAGCCTTTGATGCATTTTTTCCTTCATGAATTTGTTTAATTATTTTTTTAAATTCATGTAAATTTGTGGTATCTGTACCATGCTACAGTAACAAGTCCCTCAGTGAAATACTACATTTTATGAGAAGAAATTGGAACAGTTCTCTGAAAATGAAAGTTCAGTGGCCAGCTGTCATAAGATGAAGCAGCTGCTATTAAAAAGGTGAATTAGTAGCAAGCAAAACAGGAAACATCATAAAGCCACTGTGCTGATGCTTGGTCTTCCCACATTTTGATCACGAGACCCAATACTGGTCATCCCATGGAAGTTTAGGTGAGGCCTGTAAGAGCATAGGGCAACAGAAAGGTTACCATATGGGAAGTCTTCCATAGGAGGACATTTTAAATAAAATAAGATACTTGTTAGGGAATGGAGAACTTCTCTAACAGTACTTCAGCTTGTAAGAGAGATCTTCCTCATTATGTGAATTATGTGATAGAAATATATTGGAACAGTTTGTAACGGGAAGAATCCAACTGCGAGAGTGAGAAACATCGCTTCAGTTTCCATAGTTCTTCAGTTTTCAATTCTCCTAGATAACATCCATAGAGATTGGATTTTCTTCTTTTTTTTTTTTTTTCAGATTTTTCAAGAAGAGCAGAAACAAGAGGAGTCCAAAGCTGTAAGCAGTTGCTCCTGACATTTCAGATTTTACTGCAGCAATTGGGAAAATTAGTCAGAAATCCTACCTGTAGTTTCTGATATTCCAGAAAGCTCACAGTGAGATAAAGGGTTTCATTAACATGCTACCTGTAGTTTCTGATATTCCAGAAAACTCACAGTGAGATAAAGGGTTTCATTAACATGGATTTTAAAGGTATTTTAATATTCATCATGTTTGGTTTAACAAATGTCCATGCCCCACTAAAGGAATGTGCCTTATGATTTGAAAGTTCTCATCCCAGGCAGCAACCCCCTCACAGTATTTCTAACCCAGCAGTGTATATAGAAGTGTTTTGCTTTTTTCATTACACTTTTTCATTCTATAATAGCCAAGCAAAGCACTCTAACTGGAAAAAAGATCACCTATTTTGCCTGAAACTTGGCTACCATGATTATATTTGGAGATTCCTAACATGAATCAAACCCAAAGAACCACAGGATACCAGCTAAGGCATGGCGGGGAAGCCAATAATTTCATCATTTATGCAACACAAGAATCACTATATGCCTGAAAGAACTGAGGTGAAACTATTTGCTGAAATCCCTACGAAAAGTTCACTTTCTGTGTTTAAAAATAAAGCATTCACCCTGTTTGTGAACTTTTATACAAGCATCATTTTGTTTCTTTATGAACAAAGTAAATTATCCGGATAATCTAAAATTCTTCTGAGGATTAAGTGCACTTGCACTACATGGAACAAATAATGCCATGAAAAGTTATACCTACTAAAGATGTAGAAAATATGATGAGCAGACATGATAGAAATCATATACACACTTTCATAAAATATAAACACTCAAGTTTTTTATCATTTAGGGACAAAACAGCTGAGGAAGAGATCCACAACTGTGGATTTTGTTGTATGTGTAGGGACAAAACAGGGAGTAGGTAAGTATCTTATCCCCTTTTAATAAAAAAACCCCTCTTAACTAATGGTAAGACTCACAATTTAGAAATCAAAGAAAATTCAATCTTTCTTTGGACTGGGGTCTGCCAAAATGACGTAATGACACTCTGCAAAACCTCAGCCCTTGTAGATATGTGCTAGTCCATTAACCCCATTCTATCGACAGTGGTCCTTATGTCCTTGGAGCATTGATTTCCACCGGCTGTTTCATCCCTTTGCACATAATGCTCTGGTCACTCTGTGCTGCTGAGTCACAGGTCACTTCTGCATCCTGTGCCCTGTTCTGCCCAGCAGCTTCTCTCTTTGACAGTTTTCCCTGGGTACTTGCTAATAGCTGACATTTAATATTTTAACCTGGAGCTTGTGCATCTTTCAAGTGCATTACCTCTTCCCTAATTCCTTCTCCCTGATAAGACCTTGATCTATAGCATAGGATGGGAATAGGATAAGATGAGATAGAATAGAATAGAATAGAATAGAATAGAATAGAATAGAATAGAATAGAATAGAATAGAATAGAATAGAATAGAATAGAATAGAATAGAATAGAATAGAATAGAATAGAATAGAAATTCAGTTGGAAGGGACCTCAAATGATTATCTAGTCCAACTGCAATTTTGTGCTTCTTTCCTCTGGATCTGTCATGGAAAAGCAACATCCAAACCATGTCACTCCTCTTCCTAATCAAATTCAACCCCTATCCATTAATGGTACTTAGAACTACCTCCACCTTTGGTATTTCTGGCATCCTCGTCATCTCAGCCAGCCCACCTAGAACATTAGCAGTCTTTCCCCCTATAAATACTGACATAATTTCCTCCTCCAAAAGGTGGTACGTTTCTTTTTAATTCTGCCCCTGCTGATATGACAGACCTTCACCTCAGTCCTTCAGTACATGTGCACACAGACCTGTCAGTTTTGAGAGCCTACTGCCTGTTTTCACTTTCAACTGCAGTTTTCCACACTACTCAGACATGGAACACCCTCCCTCATGCCCTTACTGCCACTTTCCCTCTAAGTAAGCTAATTTCTACCATGATGAACATAAGGAGCAACTTTAGAACTACATGAAAATATTGCTAAAATTTAGATTTTTTTTTTTTTTTTTTTTTTATTGTGTTCTTCCAGAGATTAGTTCAAAGCATTAACTCTTCAGGACAGAACTTACCTTTGTGTGTACTGAACAGATAAAGCACTGCCTAGAACAGCGACTGATAATAGTAGCAGTAGCAGTAGTAATAATAATAAGAAGAAAGCTTTAAGAGCACTCCATTCATTTATACTTCTACAATTCTGAAAACATTTCACTAGTTTTATGTGGTCTCAGCTTTGTTGAGTATATATTTTAAAACACCTAGCTTGCATTTCTCATTTTTGTTGTCTAAACCAAGTTGTTCTGAATGTGTAATGCAGATATGGATCCTGCATTTTCTGTGTGACAGATTCTTTCAAAGAGTTTATACAGAACTCAGTTCTCCAAAAGGGTATTTGTGCCCTGGTTTCCTGGAGGGAACCCTCTTCATCCTCTGGGAAGAGAAAAGAGGTCAGGAAATTGGAAAAGGAAATACCCTTATACAACTGTTCCATGAATTAAGAACTTTGTGAAACATCTCTATAACCGAGCTCTCCTCTACACAAACAAATATTCAGAGAAGAATTAGCTAAACTGTAGCATTACCATGATGCAGTAAGAGGAAATGTTTATGCATTTAAAGAATTTTTTTACAATGTAAATTTAGTGTTAAAGAGGTGTGTTTCTGAATCATTGCCATAGCAAAAGTACAAAGCACTGGGGAGAAGTGTATAAACAAAAAGTTTTTAGCTGTCCTTGCTAATTTAAATTGCAAATGTATTGAGAATCACTCTTTTTAAGAGTGCAATATGGTCAGGAAAATATGTGGGAAGACATTTGATTCATGTCAGATTAGGATATGACTCTAAGATGTGCATGATGTGAAAGTTGCTTATTATGTGATGTGTATTATGTGTGTGATGAATGACTGAGACTCTAGCAATCCAGTGTATCCTAGTTCTCTTTCCTAAAGGCTACTGATAACATTAACACAACATTGCTACTTACTCTAGTCTCAAGACACTTTTCAAATTGATAAAGATTTGTGTTCACTAAAGAATTTGACTTTTTGCTAACCAATTGCCAATCGGCTGAAGGTCTCTTCCATGTTTGTAAAGGTTAGATGCTCCCCGTGTGTTTGCTGCAAGATACAACCTATTTTTTTGTTTCACTTTTACATTTCCTTTAGCTGCTCTTACTGGGGAACCAGAAGAAAACAAAAAAAAATAAATAGTGCAGATAAGCCCCAAATGGCAGCTTTGAACACCGGCTGTCATTGAGCAAGTTATTCACGTGCTAAATTTATAGCAAAGCAAGTAAAAATAATACAAAGAGATTTCATAATGCACACCTTGCATTAGATAAATCTTTAAACTTCCTACGCCTATGGCTAAAGCATGTCTTAAACTGCAGTGACCTAGCATGCCTCCTAATCCATCGGTATATTACTTCATCCGGACCCTGTGTGTTACAACAAGATGGGGACGGTCACCATCCCTCTGCATGCCTCGCCAGAAACTTGAGTGTCTAAATTGGAACCAATCTGTGGTCAACCAAGGAAAGGAAAGTGTATCCAGCCCACATTTTAGAGATGGACAGAAAAAAAAAAAAAAAAAAAAAACAAAAAAAAACAGCTTCCTAAAGCTATTCCTCAGTAACAATAATCATGAAAAAAATATCAAAGAGTCAAGACTTTGGAAACCTGGAAAATCTGAAGTTCCATCAGATAGTAATGTATGCCTATGATGCTTAGCATAACAGATATTGCTGTAAAGTGTACCAAATTATATCAGTTTTAAGAACTGATCCATAAAATAGAGATTAGTAATTCCTTCATAAACTTGTGTTAGTGATTTCTTACATTGTATAGCAATCTCTGTCTCGCTCTATCCCCACACTCTAACCAAACCTTTTCTTTTTAAAGAAATCACAAGCCACATTTATCTTACTTGTCATGTAAAAACACTACTCAAATTAGAATGGTCAAACCGAGTATCAAGACAATATTCCATTAATTCACCAACAAAGTAATAATTAAAACAAAAAATAAATACAATGTTTTTGTTTTCAAGCAAAGAAGAGGCAGTCATCTAACAGACATAGATTTCAGTATCATGTGGAAAATTGTTCTTCAAATTGAAATATGTACGGATTGCTGTGAAGTCTGTAAAGTTGGTCAACACAGCAATTTCACTTCATCTGCATTTTCTTCCAGGTTCATTTGAAAGAGAATTTTACCAAGACAACAGAGGAAGAGAAATAGCAGAATTCACTAGAGGTAAATTTATTTAATAAGGACAGATCCTATATAATACTTTCATTAATGACTTTTAGAGAGAAAAAAATAAAAAGATGATCATGGTCATTAAATCTACTGATCAAACAAAGATAGCAGTCACCATTGAAGCAGAAGAGGACAAGGACTGATGGATGACCCTGGAATAATAATAAAGCAGAACAAAATGTAAAAGAGTAATGACAATAATTTCTGCCATTAGCCCATCAGCTGGATGCAGTGAAGAAAGAGTAGTGATGTATTGACTGATCACAGAAGTACGAAACATGAGATAATGCATTTCTATCATTTGCAGTCTACAGGCAGATGACATCTAAGGCCTGATGCCCATGTCCCCTCTCGTCCCCCAATCAGCAAGTCAGAAGCCCTGCCGGCTGCAAACCAACTGAGCAGCGCAGCGGAAGAGCATGGAGAGACCACACAGGTTCTGCACTGTGCTACATGGCATTCTTCAGAGGCAGAAAGATATATGGAATGTGGATTCTCTCATCCAAGCTAAAACTGAAGCTAAGATTTTACTCCCCTGGCAAGTGCTGCAACTCTAAGGCTACTGCTCATAGAGGGTGAGGAGGACAAAGTGCTTGAAATACATCTTTGTAGATATCTGTTCTCAGGCAAGGACTATGACCTGTCTGTAGCAGCATGACCTGGAGATGTGACCAGGACAGTCCATCCCATGTTTTGCTACACTTTTGCATTATCTTGGATGTTGCATGGCATGACTACACACAAGCAGACTGTGCTGACCAGTGTCTGAGGCAGTACACTCACCCTCCACCTACCTCAGTGGAACTGTGATACAGACATCCAATTAATCGTCAGGAATCACAAGTCCAGAAAGAATTACCAGCTCAGGTTCAGTTCTCTCAATGGCAGAGCTAAAGTGGCAGTATAGAGACTTGCTCTGTCTGTTGTGGAATCTCCTCTGGAGATGTTGAAAACCCGCCTGGGTGCGATCCTGTGCAGCCTGCTCTAGGTGAACCTGCTTTAGCAGGAGCATTGGACTAGATGATCCATAGAGGTCCCTTCCAACTCCAACCATCCTGTGATTCTGTGTTTCTGTGATTCAGAGGTCTCTCTCTGCAATACACTCCACACTGTCTGTGGGTCATGGTTTTTAATACCAAAATCATTTTTAAAATCTATAATCTCTAGTTTATCTGAAATGGGAAATACAGAGCTCATTTTTCATCTGCTAATGTAACTTTCTGTTGCTGTCACTATACAGAAATGGCATGTGTTCCAAAAAAAGAACAGAGAGCATCCATTTAAGGTCTGTGCAAAAGATATGCTGAAGTTGTAATTTAAACTCATGTAAACCACTAAGATATTGCTTTTCAATAAGAAACTTCTTGTTCAAGTCTTTGCTTTCTACCCTAGTTTTTGCAAAGGGATGGGATTCTTCAGCAGTTAAAGAGAATCCTGGCCCTTCTATCCAAAAATATGCCCTCAGAAGTGGTAGTCTTCACAGACAAATATGCATTAAAAAACCTCAATGATTATTCTTCAAGATGTCTTAGAAAACATGGATGCCAGATCAAGAAGGACACACCAATTACTATTCACAATGTTTCACACCTGACACTGTGGTTTGATAATAAAAAGAAAGGACCTCTGCCAGATTGTTTTACATGCACATTGAGTGAAGAGGGTAAATAGACGCCCACTTAAGTAATTGGTTTTGAAATTCGCTTTTAAGACTGTTCTTGGCGTTGGGATAGACTTTCTGTTCTTGTGGCCCATTCCCCTCCTGAACAGCCAGTTGGGACTCAAACACCACAATCTTCATGGAGTACCATATCCAAGTCCCTGAGCTATCAGACCTTCTCTAACTGAACTTTTTAAGCAACAATTTTGTATTTATTCATTGAAAATTAAACAGCACTGATAAAAAATTTGAATGTTCTACTTGGAAAATCCAAAGATACTTCAGAGGCACATTTTTCTAATTATCCCATAGTGAGGTTCCATTACTCAAAAAAAAAATCAAATGTGCATTTTATTCCTTTCCAGCACTAGTGACAGAGCAGGTGATTATATCAGGCTAGATCTTAGACCAGATAAATTGTAACCATCTTACTGATGAGATGTCAGTCTTAGGTAGGGGGATTTTTACTCCATTTTGAAATATACTATTTACTTTTACAGTCTCAGATGTCACTCAAAATCCTAGACTGGGAGTGGTAGTGGAATTTTAATTTATTCTTGAGGTAAGCCACAGGTACCCTTATCAGAGAAAATGAGAGTCAGAAACACTACAACCATAAGAAACTGCAATGCACTACTTCGTAATAGAGCAAGTAAGATTCAGAAAAATGCTATTTATAGTAAACTGTTGTGTGAAGATGATATTTCAATTTATTTACTGAATTAAAGAAGATCCTAGAAACTCAGTAATCATTATTTTCCTTCTAGAGAACTCCAGCAGAAATTGTAGTTGACTCTTCACAAGAGATCGTAACTTCTCTCCTTCTGATCAAGTTTAAGTCATACATTTAATTTGTCCTTGTTTTGGTTTAGAGAAAGAGGTCTGTTTAATTCCTTTGGGTTTCAGAAGGATAGATAACTTCCACTGGCACCATTTAATCTGTTTTGAAACCATAATAGGGTTTCATTGAAACCACTTTGCCATCATAACCTTACATTGTAATGGCTTCACAAAGGCACCATCAAAAAGGTCCTTATAGACATACTGTGAAATAGTTTTCCCATAATACCTTCATATCTCTGACTGCATTGTAATGATTTCATCATGAGGTCATGGACTAGCAATGAATCCCTTTTGCCATTGAAATCTTACAGTTCCTCATTATAGCCTCAGTCACCATGGCCTTGTTATGGGGGCTCCATTGGATAACAATGGAAATATTTCCTTGTGATACATTAGGCTTAAATAATATTATCACCCTAATGCTATAGTCAGGGGTTAGAAAGGAGTAAGCCATCCCCTTGCTCATTTCAGCATTTCACTTCAGCATTTGATTCAGGGGCCAGAGGTGTGCGATGTGGTGACTGCACCACCACCCCTGCTCTCAGAATAAAAGGGAAAGGCAGGAACAGAGATTTTAAAAGAACTAAAAACATAAAAGATCTTCTTTATTGCTTCTGGGCCCCAATTCAGAAAACACTTAAGTTCAATCCTCTTCAGCAACAAGTCTAGGTATGTGTTTAATTTTAAACCTGAATTCAAAATTTAACTCCAGCAAGATCTGAACACATGGGCAGGTGCTTTCTTGTACCAAGACAGACTCGGGAACACTCTGCATCACTGAGCTCATGTTCTAACATGTCAGACATTTCAACCTAGCTGGTGCAAAACAAATCCTGAAAAGTGACGGAGGTTCCGAGCTGCCACCAGGTCAGAGGAACTATCAAACCCTGCAGACAGGGATTTCCAGGGCATATGCCGTAACAGCCTCAGCTCTCCCATCAAACCCACAGCCCTCGGTCCCACAGCTCTCCACTTC
Organism: Patagioenas fasciata; assembly: GCF_037038585.1. Lineage (NCBI taxonomy): Eukaryota > Metazoa > Chordata > Aves > Columbiformes > Columbidae > Patagioenas > Patagioenas fasciata. The sequence goes on from NC_092522.1 coordinate 106,467,506, forward strand.
TACAGGAAACTGCACCTATGCTGTTTATTTAGCTTTTCTATGGCAGCATGAATACTCCTGATGCAACTTATTTAATCAAGCTGACCTAATGAAGCAGACTATGCCCTCTAGCCTCTCACCACAGGATATGTTCTAAGTCCTAAGTGGAATAGTCTGGTCTTGACAGATTTGCACTTCAGGCTACTGAAATCTTGAATTACAATGGTTCTGCAATTATCCCATCACAAGTTCCACGCAGGCTGATATTCCTTATGTTGCCAGTGCTGTTGCCCTAAAACCCTCCTACCTTCATGTCACTTGCTAATGCTGACTACTATTAAAGAGGAGGAAAACCAACTCCCAAGCCAAAACACAAGTTAGGTACGTTATCTGCTCACTTGGGGAATAAGAAAGTAACCTAGACGTTCAGCTACATGTGAAAGCTCCTTAGAGCTAAGTCAGAAAATTGGAAAATTATCATTGTCCTTACATCTCCTCAGCTTCTCTAAAACTGATGACATGGGAACTGGGCAACAAGAGCAAGCATGGCCACTCTTACTACTGCCTCCTCCAGCCTGACACAGATGATATTATTAATGGAAGTGGTAATGCTAGATAATTTCTAGCTGTGTTTTTTCTTTTACTATTGAAGCTATCACCAATGTTATTTCTCTAGGAGTAAGCATGGCTATGGAATATGTCCAGAATAAGTTTCCAAACCTGTGGATGCCTTTACAACTGGCAGCCACCAAGAAAGTGATAGTCTGCAAAATACACTGTGAATGAGGAACTTTTTCAGTTAGCTGCCAAACAGAAAAATAAAACAAACTCAGATCAACTTGCACAGAATATTTTTCAATTATTTAACCTAAAAAAAAAAAAAAACACAGTAAATGTTGTTTCATCCAGCACAAAAGGTCCTTCTGAAATCAAAATGAGATGCTTTCTTTTCAGACACCTGCTCGTGCTCCATTTATTTGCCCAATGGCTCAGCAGCCACTGGATGAGGAAAGCTTGGTTTGATACCTTCCATCACGTCCAAAGAAAATGTTGTCTACCCAGTTTCACAAAGTCCACTCAGGTTTTCTCAACTTGAATGCTGAATTTTTTTCCTTTTTTTTTCTTCAAACACTTTCCCAACACATTTCTAAAAAAAAAGATAAAGTGGATATCTTCCCAAATACCCTCATTGCCCATTCTGCAAGCTGCATCCTCCTGAAAAATCAAATTCCGTCACCAAGGACAGTAAGTCCAATTTATGTCTCTTCCAAAATAAACAAACAATCAAGGAAACTAATATTTCTCTTATGGTTTAGTATGATCTACTGGCCCACTTATAAAAATATTATTTTAAAGAAATTGTATCTAAATCCATAAAATAAACAAAACCTCTTTTTAAGAGCTCCAGTCAAACAACTTGAAAATAATCCCATTAAGATTTTATTTAGAGAGCTGAGCACTTCCCTGACAAAACACACATACTAATGCAGATAAATGACTTTTCATTTCAAAGGTGTATCTACACAGTTCTAATCTTTATATTAACTTTATAATCAACAACCTTAACTCTGCCCTAATATTCAATAACAGTAGTCAATACTCATTATCACCATGTGAAAAGAGTCTTCTTGGGACAGCCATCTACTTAATATAAGCCTTTATGAAACCCTGTTACATTTGGTTGCATGGCGTTAAATACATATGGTTTAAATCTTTTCCACTGTAATGCATAGTGTGTGGCACATATATCCAAGTCAGAATGGCTATTACGGAAGATGGTACCAGTAATCAAAATCCTTAAAAAAAAAAAAAAAAGGATAAATGAAGTCAAATACTTTTGGTTGTATGGGCTCAGGTGTTAGTATTCTTCACCTCTGCCATTTTTATGATTCAATATATTTTTAAACAGCAATGAAAATAATATAGCCTCAGCTGAAAACAAGCCTGGAAAACTAAGGGTTAAAATAATGCAAGATGCTCAAAATCTGGAAGAGGTTAAATGTATTAAAAAGGAAGAGTGGAAATTCTATAATACTTCCAAGTATATAGAGAATATAAAGCACTGCTAAGCAAGAGCATCACTCAAAGAATATTACACAAATGATCTCACCGCTAAAGCACCTGTACTGACACTCAATACCAGCCTTTTCTACACACTCCATGGTATTAGGCAAATTGGGGGGATGAATTAAAATAAAATAAAATAAAAATACCTGTAGGCCAGAGTATGGGTATAACTAGATAAAGAATAGGTAGATAAGCAAGATGTGCTGAAGTAAGCTGCATATCTGCTGCAAGGTTAAGAAATTCCAGTGCCTTCCTTGGAGTGTCTGCAGGGAGTGTTACCTACATGTGATTTTACTTGAGTGTTTACTATCTCTGAGCAAAGCAGGCAAGACTTATGAGCATCTCCACATTACTAATTTCTCAACCAGCAGAAGCTGCCACTGGGAAGTGCCCTTTGATACCACCAAGCAATGTTCTGAAAAAGCACATTCCAGAAACAGAAAAAAATTTGAGACTGTGTCAGTAGCTGACATTTTAGTCCTGGAGGAATGATATACCAAAGCTCTGCTTCAATTTGAGCTAAGCTACCAGTGAATCCAATATAAAGAATCCAATATAAACAGGCATATCAAATGTGCTTTAGTAGCCTAGAAGCACAAACTTCTTAGGTTTTCAGGGAGACCATATATCTTAAATCATGTAGTGCTTTTAAATATCTCAGCTAAACAGACTTACTAGAGGTTTATTTTGCAGGCTAGATTTGCTTGGGGTTTTTGTTTGTTGTTTTGTTTTTACTATCATTTTTTGTAGTTTTGTTGTTGTTTGTTTTTAACATAGACCATTGAAATAACTGTTTTCTTAAATATAAAACCAAAAATATTTTATACCCTTTCACCTTTCTGCCCACGTGTGTACTTTAACACACTGGGTTTGGTCCCAGGCTGCAAAATCAAATGAACTGAGTCTAACGTCATACCATGATGAATTAGGAGCAACCTTGCTGACATCAGAGCCATATAAAAGTAGCTTGAGGGAAAAAGTGTAACCATTGCAGAGATTTTGAGCTCCATAGTGCATATACGCACAGCCACCCTTAATTCTGCACCTTTTACCAAGTACCAAAGTGAAGAATAGACATTGAAATCAAACCCCTCCATGTCTCCCTTAAAGTTAAAACAAAGATACGACTTTTCTTGACAAAACTCACATCTGACCAGCTCCAGTTCTGGCAGTTTCTTCTGTTCCATGATGCTCAGCTGCTCCTTCTTTCTTCACCTCTCATTCCAGCAGCCACTGGGATGAAATGCAGTGGACATGTGCAGAGATTGCAAATACAATATATGCTGTGAATGAGACAGGAAAATATATTCTTTCTTGTCTTTTTCCACCCCAGCCAATCCTTCATCTCCCTTTTCCATACACAGAGTAACTATCTCTGTTCTGCTCCAAAAGATGGTTCAATGAGTTTCTGACAGGTGACCAGCCTGGGGAAAAAAAGAAGGGAAAAAATTTCCCAGGTGGAAAGTGCAGATGAGATCCCTTACCTTTGCTATGTCTAGTGCTTCAAATGCAAGTGGTTGCTAATAGAACAGTGATCGCTCAAAAGATCACTCCACCGTAATATCTTTAGAGTAAATATTAATATCAATAAGAGATGCCAAATCTCCAGTGACACAGTGGCCTTTGCAATTTCTGTGAAGTCATAACGTTTACCTCCTGGAAGGTAAGTGTTAATTACAGTATGTGGACAAAAGCTAATGACTTGGTTTGGAGTTAATGTCCCATTCAAAAAGGATTACTGTTGTTACCAACCACATCAAGCAATTAATAGCACCCATAATGCTTAAAAAATTAACAGTGGCAGCATAGTTGAGCAACTATTTTGAAAAACTGGTCATTCCTTGGAGATTAATGAGCAATTTTCTGTCAGAGTGCAGGATGCACTCTGGTAGAAAACTGACAAAAGAGGCACCATCCTCAGGGAATTATTTTTAACAATCCATTTTGTTGTGCATATTTAAAAGGAAATTTGGTAGATATCACTGCCATTACAGAAGTATATTCTCATTTATTTTTCCCTTTAAACATTATAAGCCAATATATGAGAAGTTACACTGGACTGGATATCTGGAATCTAAAATGACTAATTACAGAGGAATAACCAACAAGGTGTAAAATGCTGCATAAGGATTTTTTCCCAATTGCTTTCATTTAGGTTTGTTAGACAAATAAGTATCAGCAATGTAGGCAATTAGGTTTCACTTAAATCAGTCACAATCAATCAATGTGAACAGTTTCACTATTTTTGCTCAAGTGTCTTAAAGCAGGTACTCTCTTTTAAAATACAAAGTTTCAGAAGAGACCTGTTGGTTTAAAGAAATCTAATTAGGATTATAATTAATGTGACTCTTACTAGAAACCTGAAGTGTGGGTATTAATAACATCTGTAGATTCTTTCTGTAAAAAATTACCCTACTTCAAAACTTTAATTTGTTTAAAACCAAAACTTAACCAAGATTCTATTTTGTTTCAACACTTATCAAATTGGTTATTGACTTACACCCTCACAGAGTAAGACTGATCGGGTGTGTAGCACCCCATATAGACTTACAACAAGGTACAGAATGGGCCAGCGGCTCCCAGCCATCCCAGCTTGCAGTTATATTTCATACAAAAAAAAAAAAAAGGCTGTGTCCTACAGCTCATGGGGTTACAATTTGTGTCCAGGTCTGAGTCTCTTTTTTTTAGCCTGAGGGCTGCTACAGAATTACAGAATCACAGAATGTTAGGGATTGGAAGGGACCTCGAAAGATCATCTACTCCAGCCCCCTGCTGGAGCAGGAACACTTGGATGAGGTTACACAGGAAGGCATCCAGGCGGGTTTTCAATGTCTCCAGAGTAGGAGACTCCACAACCCCCCTGGGCAGCCTGTTCCAGTGCTCTGTCACCCTCACTCAGAAGAAGTTTCTTCTCAAATTTAAGTGGAACCTCTTGTGTTCCAGTTTGAACCCACTGCCCTTTGTCCTACCATTGGTTGTCACCAAGAAGAGCCTGGCTCCATCCTCGTGACACTCACCCTTTATATATCTGTAAACATGAATGAGGTCACCCCTCAGTCTCCTCTTCTCCAAGCTAAAGAGCCTGAGCTCCCTCAGCCTTTCCTCATAAAGGAGATGCTCCACTCCCTTCATCATCTTTGTTGCCCTGCGCTGGACTCTCTCCAGCAGTTCCCTGTCCTTGAACTGAGGGGCCCAGAACTGGACACAATATTCCAGATGTGGTCTAACCAGGGCAGAGTAGAGGAGAAGGAGAACCTCTCTCCACCTACTATCTACCCCCCTTCTAATACACCCCGGGATGTCATTTGCCTTCTTGGCCACAAGTGCACAGTGCTGGCTCATGGTCATCCTGTTGTCCACCAGGACCCCCAGGTCCCTTTCCCCTACATTGCTCTCTAATAGGTCATTACCCAACTTATACTGGAACCTGGGGTTGTTCCTGCCCAGATGTGAGACTCTACACATACTCTACTCTGACCATATTTATTTCCCGAAGCTCACAAAGTTCATTAGCTTCTGGTCTCCAGTCCACCTCTAATAAAATTATACATCACCACCAAGAGCGTCCTCTATGGGCCTGGAACAGACTGGCATATATAATCAGTTTACCGGTAGGAGGTAAAAAAGTTTCAGAGTGAACATATTGCAGACTGATTTCTGTTGCATAAAAGTCTTCACAAATTAAGGTCCTCTTGCTGAGGCTGCAGAACTGTTGGAGGTGTTCACCTGAGCAAATCCCATCCTGCCATTGAGCCTAGGCCACAGGACAAACAGAAATCAACTGGCTTCTGGACAAAGAGGAGTAAGGGCAGAAAAGCCAAAATAAAGAAAGCAGGAGTTGCTGACTCCCTTAAATAAAATTCTGCAGCTGTCAAGGCTTTTCTGAGAATGATCAAGCAGGTGAAAAAAAGAAAGCCTATGGCAACTAGGAAAGTTTTAACTTGGGTAAATAACTTTCTTGTCCAAAGAGCTTTCCGAAAACATGTCATTTTCCTTCTTTTATTCAGGATTTATACACTGCAGCCTCTGGAAGCAGCTCAGCTCAGGGTGCCTGTCAGTGTGTTTCTGAGCTGTCTCCCCCCATCCTGGCTGCCGTGGCTTTGGCTGCAAGGCTTGGCAGTGCTCCACAGCTTTGTCCCAATGTTCTGGCGGCTGCTCTCTGGCATATGGTCTATTCATTTTTCCCCAGCTGTTACTCAGCCAGGGAGACCATGCTCTCTCCTGGCTACAGACCTTTGTTCAGAAACGGGGAATCAATTTTCTCCCTATTAAAGGGGCACAAGGGGCAGAAGGGAAGTGAGCAGGTACTCACATAAACCTTGTGCATCTAAGGAGTGCCAATGTAGAAGCTTTTTTGGAATAGTCGGTCAGGCCTTTAGAGGGCGATTCAGACTTCGGTGTGGAGTGCTGTTTGGGAGCATATGACAACTGAGCTTCTCCCCTCTCCTATTTTTCCAACTCATCCTTCGCATTCTCCTTTTTCCAGATCCTTCATTGTTCTGGAGGCTCCAATTACACTTTGGAAGCTTAGATTCCTGATTCAGGGACTAAATTGGATAATGCCTATGCCAAAATGTGTGCTCATATGAACCTAATGTAGAAGGAACTTCTGTGTCTTTCAGTAGGTCAAATGATCTGAAATAAAAAATTGAATCACCTATTCTTGAATCGTGGGGATGTGATTGGACTAAACAGTTAAGATAAAACGATATGACAGACAGAAAAGGTACGTTGAAAGACTGTGACTGGCCAACACCTCACAAAGCAAATAGAATAAAACTCTGAGGAAGGAAAGATTGGAGGTGAGTTGAAGAAGAAAGAGGAAAAGGTGGCACAGCAGGGAAATCAGAACAAGTCTGAAGTAAGGGCTATTTTTACAAACTCCCGTTAGAAAACTGGTTATCCACATGAGAGAGAGAGGAAAATTTCATGGCTGCTTACTCGGCAGCTTGCCACCAAATACGCAAGACTGGTATGTACTGCAATTGTTGGAAACCTCTTTCGACCAAAGACCTTGTTTTTAATTTTAATAAAAACATGTTATCAAGCACCAATAGCCAAAAGAAAGAGAGGAAAATTTGTACATAGATGAATAAGGTGCTGAATTAATAAATTAAGAAATTGTGAGCAACAAAATAAATCTCCTTCCTCTCTCAGCTATAACTGAAAACCAGAAGGATATGAAGTAGGACAAACATCAAGAGACATTTTCATTTAGTACAATATCTGGGATTTTTGCAGTGTCTGGGACAGTGCTGCAATGGTAATGTTGGCATAACAGCATAAAAGTCTGCCCAGATAATATATGTATGTAAGGGAACAGATTAATTTGTGCTGCAAGAACCATATCAGGGTCATGACTCAATAGAGGAGTTGCTACTGAAAGCGTGCTGGCCTCTTCAGAGGTGTCTTGAAGTCCATGGCAGGATGCATAGTGACAAATTTTGCCATGCGTCTACATTCCTCAATTAGGAACTTTGGCCTTCTGTACAAGAGTCAGTGGAGGGTCCAGAGGACAACTCAAAACACTTCTTTATGAAATGCTGTGTGAGAGCAAATAGCAACAATTACCTTTACTCATGAAGTCTTTTTTCTCCTGTCCACCCTTTCACTCTCTTTTTTTCCCCCTTCTGGCTCGTTTGCTGCCCATCTCCTTCTGGATGTTGCACTTGGGAACTCAGGCTTCCAACTCAGCTTTCTAAATTAAGTGGCATAGATAAGATACTTCAAGAGGTGCTTATGTGTACCTAGTGCAGAGACCAATTTTTGTCTTTTCTTCAGATGTGGGCAGAGCCATTCACATGTTCTACTTGTTTATATCATGATGATTGACTTAACAGGCTCAGGTCAGCAATCATCAACCTCAAGGAGATTTTTCTTTTTTTTTCCTCTTTTTAATTTCTAGGCTGAGACAGATTCAGCTCATCAGATACAAGGTAAAGCATCTGAAATGAGGATTTAAATGGTAACCATACACAAACACACATGTAGTTTCTGGTGCAGTAGAAGGGAAAAGGTCAGAAATTTTCAGATATAGAAAAGATTGGGGAAACAAAATGAGTTTCACTCACATGCTCACTGCAAAGTAAATAGGCTAGAACCATTCTTAAAGCACAGCATAGACTTCATCCTATAGCTCTGAGTAAATATGTCAATATTCAATGGATAGGCATGGAAGGATTTAAGGGGATGTGAATAGCAGGGGGGGATTTGAAGTAAACCTCAGACAAGAAAGTGGATTTCACCTACTATGAAGGCATATCCATAGGAACCACTAAGATTTCTTCCCCTCCCTGTACTTCATTTTGATTCCATTCCTTTTCAAACACAACTAAATCTAATTTCCCAAAGTGGGCCAGGACTGGGGAGGTCTCACCAAAATTAGTCAGCACTCTTGCAAGTAATTCTGCTAGTCCCAACGAATCTGCTCGCAGGAGCAGGTGTTCATTAACAAGAGAAGGGATTTCATAATCTGAACTCTACTTATTGAAAATCAATCTGCTGCCAGGATTATCAGAATCCCTCCACTGATGATACAGCACAACATTGGAACCTAGAAAATGTTTCCATTACAGAAACAACAAACACATTAGTTCACGGAGATATGTGAACCAACACAAAGTTTTCTTTCACCTCCTTCAGACCAAAACATTGTACCTTAGATAATGGTTCAAAACTTTCAAAACCAGGTATCTACAATTTTGGAAAATATTTCCTAATTTCTCCCATGTAAGCTAATTAATGATATCTATTCTCACATCTCTCTAACCTTCTCCCCGTACTATCCAGAAATCTTAATAGCAAATACACTGAAACCATCATCATTCAGCTGTTTTTCCAGAGGAGTCTCTCATTTCTGTGAACCTGGAAGTTCTACCAGAGTGTGAAATGTCTGGATAGAAGTACACATTCAGCAACATTATCTGCTTTAATTTTCTATGAACAACTGGAGTTTTCCATGGCCTATGTATTTTCTGAGCCTCATTCCAATAAATATTCTAGATTAGGCATTTCTGATATATACCTTTGTTTCAGTGTGCACCATAATAATACACTACTGAATCAGTTCCCTTCCACCAGTTCTACCACCCTGACCCAGTCTCTCTGGCTGTACCACTACTCAGCGAAGGGCACTTCACTCAAACTCCTCTGGAGAGACTTCAGTTAACAGATCGCTTCTCAGTTTTATCAGAATGAGTGTATATACAGACTATCTCAACCCAGCAGCCTAGCTGCTTCTTAAAGTACTGAGCTATCGCTGCTCTTCACTGTGTCAGTAGACTGAGAGATACCAGCCCTGAGAAAATGAAGTCCATCGCAGTATAACTCTCGTTCCCATGAACTCTCAGTTCCTCATATTTTGAATTAAATTAAAATACACTGGCATACTGGGGAAATAAAAAAAAAAAAATCAATATTTGACCTAAATCCCTTCAACAGTAGCATGTTCAAGTGTTATAGCGATTTCCTCCGGAGAACACAGATTAGATTTCATATTCATTCAGTCCAGAAACTACAATATTAATGGAATATAAATGTTAAGAGTTGAACCCACAAATGACAGGTAAAAGAGAAATAAAGTTGCTTCAGTGCTTGTCCTTGCTTTCTGTCAGATGTTAGGGTCTGAGAGTACATAACCACAAACCAAAAAGCATGGGGTCCAGTACAACTGAACAAGAACAACTTGGTTTACCACTTTAATCAGGAGAAGATACAGGAGTATTTCTTGTGGTAAACATGCAGAACAAATGAACTCATCTAGAAAGATCCTTCTCTGGTTGCCACATCATGGTGAAAACACAAGAGGAAATAGCCACATCACAAGAGAGAAAGGAGGAAGACACAGGGGATCATGGTGTGAAGAAGAGGGAGAAAAAAAAAATCCATCCTTCAACAAAGATCTACATATCTCCTCTGCTTCCTTTGTCTTGCTATTTGTGATATTTTGCTTTGTCTAGCACTGAAGTTAACAGTTGCTTTCCTCTTCCTGGTGCAATTCTTCTTTTCTCCCTCCTCTGTTTTAGTCTCTGTGCAGCCCAAAAAATCCTACTCCCTGAGGTTTGGAGCAGGTTTTCCTTCTTTCACTTTTGAGTATTCAAAAAAGGGATTTGAGTTTGAGGTTTTGAGTATTCAGCCCAAGTGGAGGCATTCATGCAGCATGTGACATACCTACAACTTCCATCCTTTCTATACCTCATCAGTCTTTCTCTCTGAAGCCTAATATAAATAGAACAGCTTTAATAGTACAGAAGAAAGTGAGGGAAGCATAGCCTGCAATAACAGCCAGAGCATGATTAGAGTGCTAGTTTTATCTGTTGTGCAATGCTAACTCTACCTAGAGACCAAGTCGATCCCATTCACCACTTTTTTTCTCATCACAAGCTGAAATATTTTTAATTTTGCTTTAGATAAAAGCAGCACTTCAAGTTTTTAAAAGAAATTTAAATAATAGTGACCAGCTCTACTCACAGGAGGAACAAAAAGGTAAATTAATCGCTGCTTTTTAGATTCTTGTGCATTACAGAAAGGATTAGTATAGATATTGCAACCCCAAACTTTTTTTGCACTAAAAGCCCTCTGGGACTGGCTGGTGCTGGAAAATCAAGAACATCTGCCAATTATAAAGTATTGAAACAATATTCTAACACACTAGATTTTTATATCAGAAGTATTTAGCTAAATTGAAGTGATTGCTTTATAGGTGGTTAGTAAACTTTTCTAACATCCTAAATTAACTAAAATCATGTTCCTCAAAAAAAGTGCTTCAAAGCAGAGGCAGGCACAGACATCTTGTGAACTCCCAGCCAGCTGCTGCCTCATTGAGGATTTCCACAGAATCTAAACACTACATATATGTTTGCAAATAAACAGTACAACACGCAATATGCAACAGTACATATAAATAGTATAAATTTGTTACTATATATATAGTCTAGTAATACATGAGTAATACACGTTTAACATATCTGTCTCCTAAACCATCAAATTTACCTTGGTACCTGCTCAAGCACCATCCCATCTGTGGTATCATTCAACAAATGCTTGTTAGTTTGGGTCCCCTATAAAATGAGTCACTGAACGCTCCTTTCTTTTACAGCATATTTGTCACACAAGAGCCATTATTCACTCACCTGTCTTGAGGATTCAAAGCCTGGGTATGCTGTGATCTGTTAAGTGAGCTCGGTCAAGTCATCTCAGCTCTCTGTGCCAAAGTAAAAGGAGGAGAATGACACTTACCTTGCTATGCAAACCACTTGATCCAACTCAGAAAAGCAGCCTACAATAACAGAAAACTGAAAGCCATTAACATTGAAAAATAAATAAGCAAATTCCACTTGAATATTTATTTCCTTTCACAAGAGCTATTCCTCATCCTTGCAGATTTTGGACTCTATTGTGGTGCAACCTTCAAAACAACTCTTTGATTGTTTAAAAAAAAAAAAAACTTGAAGGTTTTTCTTCCCTGCTGCTGGGGTGTTCCTGAGTTCTAACTGCTTCTTCACATTCCTCTGTTACCCTGTCAATTACAGCTCATAATTATAGAAAGCCTAGCGCAGTGCCATATAAGAGCTATTGGTGAACATATCCCACCAATATGCTTAAGTGCATTGGTAGATCAAGGCCAAAGTAGCAGCACCCTGTAGGATCACATTCTATAGGCTTTAATAATGCAGGAATTCTGGAAGCCCAGGATGTAAATTATAACAGGAATGCTAAAAGGCACTTCTGCACTTGAATTGCAGCTTATGTTCCCATCTGCAAATAGAAAGCAAATGTAAAGTTCTCTTTATATATATATGAAAGGTGAGGCAATTTTTTCTTGTAGCTTTTGGGGGTTTTATTTTCCCCTACACAAAACAGTAAATGCTTTGGTGCAAAGGACTTTAAGAAATGAAAAAAATAAGTCCTTTGTTTCGGGTGTTGTAAAGAAGTAAGATTTGGGAAGGAGAAATTCCCAACACAGTGGGCATTCAGATATCACTTGGATGGGCACAAGGTTAGACCTTCTAGGCAGGCAGACATGCACACGTCAACTGAAACAGGAGCTTAGCCAGTGCGAGAGCTCATCCTGAGAGCATGCAGAATAAACATCAAATCAAAAGGAATTTCAACTGAATAGAGCTGAAACTTGCAGACATTTGCACAGATTTGGTTCTTTTGTTTGGGATTTTTATTTTCAATTTTTTTTGCTTTAGCTTAGATGTATGGATATTGTTTTCCAATGAGAGATATCCAAATTAGTTGAGGACCACTGTCTTATAATGCAAATGATCACTTGTAATACTACATATTCTCCTATTTGATCAGAGAATGGTTTTTGCTACTCTGGGCTTCTGCTCCTGTCAGTGACAGATGTGTCATAGAAAGGGGGACAATCCCAAATTTTATTGAATAAAATCTCATGTGAGTTTATGCCTTTCATAGTCTGCTCCTTAACAAAATTAATACCCATTGTATTCTTGTATTCAAGTCTTTCTGAATATTTAGGACGTAGTGTTGGTGGTTTTTTTGTGTGTGGTTTTTGTTTTGTTGGGTTTTTTTTGCGTGTGTGTGTGTGTGTGTGTTTTGTTTTGTTTTTAATGTGGAAACATATTGCAAAAAAAAACAAGCTCCAGTTTTGCTGTGCTTAAAACTCCCCTCTGAGAAGTGCATTATCCCTCTTCCTTGTTTTTCTGAAAGCCTGAATTCTTTAGGTCACTGCTGCTTCTGATGCATGACAAGCAGTGAGTCAGTAGGAACCTACCACTTGTATATTTGGGTGAGAAATAACATCCTCTGCCCCTTGACTTCAGGATTTCAAGACTATTCTACATTTTAGGGACAAAATTGAGATCCTGATTTTTTCCTTATTTTTCTACATACTACTCCACAGCTAATAGGTCAGTGATTTAAGGGGATCGCAAACTAAAACAGAACATATACCAAGGTTTTGTGTCTTCAAGGAGACCTGGAACACCTGCTGTGACTGTAGCTCAGCATTCACACATGTGATGCTATTTCGAATGAAAGAGAGCACAAAAAAACCCTACGTGTGTGTTTGAAACCTTATGGTATCAATAGAGTGCAAAAATCTCTGCAGTTTCAATGCAATGATATAGCAAGTATTATACCACTTGTATTATTTTTGTGCAATGTCTGTTGTACTTGTGGCAACAGACAATATAACTGCTTCTTCAGGAGTTTCTCAGCAAAATCACATACTAATAGCACCAGTCTGGCTCGAAAGTACAAGGTCATTCAGATCCTTCACAAATATATTCTTCACCAAGGGCAACTGTTTCTAAAAGCAACCCCCTAGGTTGTTGAAATGGCAGTTCATCCCTTATGGTATGTTAGAGGCACAGACATTTGGGGGAAGAAAAAAAAAAGATATCCTTATTACATGTACTTGCACGAAAAACACAAGTCTTTCCCTTGTGCTTCTAGCAGAAATGTTTTAATTTCACTCAAGGTTTAATATCTACATATTTATCAGGGATCATCAATTCTCCTAGCATATAAGGACAGAAGATGCAATGTGTTTTCAGATCCTTATCAAATAACACAAGAGAGCTGAACACCTATTATGAGTGTAGCTCAGCATTAACCTCCCTAAAGGAGTTAAACTATGTACAGATCACTGAATTAGCACCCTGAATTAACATTTGTCAAAATGGAAAAAATTAAGTATTTTCACTGACAAGAAAGTTTTTACAAAAATGGTTCGATTTTATAATCTACAAAATTAAACAAAGACAAGATACTAGAATTCCTTTCAGTTTGTGGACCTTTTCATTTAGGGATTTGTATTGAGGGTATTTAAATGCAACAATCCAAGCGTGATCTTTTAAGTGCATTGTATTTCTTAAGAAAAAAAAAAAAAAAATCAGTAGTGAAATAAAAGTATTGTCAAGGGTGATATCTCATATTTTAGGCAGAGCTTGTGTGGAATGACACCTGGGTTTTCATTTTACTGTTGGGGACAAAGTGGTTAAGATAGTCAAGGACACCCTGAAATAACCAAGTTAGAAAAGTTACAAGCATTGTCCTATTATTAAAAATTAGCTATGAAGCCCACTGTTAAGGATGAAGATCATCCCCTACCAGTTTCAGTGATATGTTGAGAGTCTGTTGCTGCCATCTGCACACTGTCTTCTTGCTGTAGTTCAAAGAGCCCTGACACTGCTCATGTTACCTGTTTCGGACAAAACAATTCCACACGAATTACAGCCAGTTTAAAAAAACACCTGATATTACATTGTCGTATTATGAAGAATTATAAATAATTGCATACAAAGAAAAATTTATCACTTTTTTCCCACTGATGGCACCTTCACCCTCCACTGGGTCAGAGGACAAGCCAGGGCTGTGAAGTGAATCAGAGTCTCACTCACACCACTCACCACAGAAGCTGAAATCTGTGTAGTGAGTGTGACAAGGGAGTGCCAAGGAAGAAATATAATACTGCATACATTACCTTGAAGAGTTAAGTTTTATTCTTAGTTCTGCTATGGAGTTTCTGTGTTACACTATCAGTGTACAGGCCCTTAAATCAGACTTCTCCTAGGCAACTGTGTGCTTCTCAATTTATGGTCCCCACACGGTCCATGGAATCTGCTTTACAGATAAGTTAAGCACTCAAGGTTACTCCTCATAGTCCATGGGATCTTTTCTACCAGCTTACACAAATTATGAAAACAAATTGTGAAAATCATGTTATGAATACAAACCGTGAAAGAACACCCACCTAGTTTTAAGCATGTTTGGGAATCTTGCCAATAGTCTTCCTTCACTTTAGTTCTTCCATCTGTAAAACAGGGATAACAACATCCTTTAATGCAGGGACACACTTAAGTTGAATCAATAAACAGCCAAGAAGCACTAGGACTCTAGGCAAAAGTACCATAGAAAAGATAATGACAAGGTCAGTATTTCTACACTTAGGGTTAGGTTTGAATTTTAGAAAGGAAACAAAAGGAGGAACCATATCTCAAACAAAGAAAACTAAAGTGAATATCAAATTACTACTCTCATGGGTACCAACCATTCAGGGTGTCAAATTAGACAGGGAAGAGGAAAAAAAGATCTTGTAGTTAAAGACACTTTCATATTAAGATTGCAAAGTTAAGGCAGCTTCTAGTATTTCTAAACATTTATGTTCTTGATTTTTCAGTCTTAAACTTCTCAAAATGTAATATTTCATAATGCTATATGATGTTTTATTCCACCTTTATAATTCTGTTCAGAGTCCAATGCATTCCAGTTTCTTCCACTGATGGAAATTTCAACTCCATGCTCTTACATCTCAAAATTAGTTGAGAGTACTTCGATATTCATTGTCCTGTGCTCATCATGTTTGGCCATGGAACTGAAACAGCTTTGAATCAATAACTATAAATATATTCCACCATAACATGAATAATGCCAGACCAGAGGAAATTTGATAAATTGGTCTTTTGTACTCCAATAAATAGGTTAAATGTACTAGTGCAAATACAATTGTATAATTTAGTAGAAAATGAAACTCTATAGCCTAGACCCTCAAAAGCACCTTAGTGCTTACTTCTCATTGAAATAATTCTACAGGGATTTTGCACCTGAATAACTTAAAATATCTGTGCCTTTACATTTTTGTTGCTATCTTGCCTATTATTTTTTAATGAGTATAGATATTAAGAGCACACGTGAGAGGGAAATTACTATTTTCCATACGCAGTGAAATCAACACATGTGGTCAAATATCTTTTCATGCTGGCCATAATTTCCTTTTTGCTTACCATAACCTTTGCTGGAATGGCAGAGGGGAGAGGAAAGCAAATGGAAGATCAAGGAAAACTACCACCTAGTAGTATTTAACTGTTTGTTAAATAAATGCAAAATACCTTAAGAAGACAGAGGGAATGATTCCTCTCCCAGTCAGTGGCAATCAGATTGTTTTCTGAAGGATAGTATTTCACAGATTGTCAAGAAATAAAAACAGCATCTGTTGTAAAATTATCTATCCCTGTTACTTTTACTGGTTCTTTTTCTGGTCAGACATTTCAACAAAGTAGGTACAATACATCCACAAATATTTTAAAATTCAAGGTTCTTCTCCACCTTTTTGCTATGTGCCGATATTTGAGTATTTTACCCATGGCTCATGCCAATAGTTAAGCATCTTGCAGTCGTCTACTCCCAGCATCCCAAGAGATAAAACCATTTCTGTTGTATAGCCTGAGCAACAAAATACATTGAGAACACTAGAGGGACAAAGGCACTAGATGCTCTACCACACACAGAAAGTTACAGACCAAAGTTTGGCATTAGGCTCCTAAACGATGCATGGCAAGAGCCTGCAGTGCCACGCAGAGATTTGTTAGGTCAGCATCCTAGTCAGGAGTTGCTTCAAGCAAGCAGATGCTGCGGAGGTGTGCTAAGCCTCATCTCTCTCTAGGGATGAATGAATGCTGTTCTTTCTCTCTCTGACTGCGTATCATGGTACCTTTACCTTCTCCTGAAGTAAAATAAGTCTTTTCTCCAAAATACAATTGGAAGGCAGTTGTACTGCGGCTCCTGCCTTCCTTTATCCAGTGCCAGTGGTTAAAGTGCTCAGCTAGCTGTGGGAACATTCTTATAGTTCCTTTCTCTAATTGTGAGGAAGTTGCAATTCCCAGGTGAATCCTTCTGCTGTGAGGTTGCATAATGTCATGATATATGATGTTTGTAGCACTGCCTGTTGAAGCTGCAACATTTTGATTGGCAAAATATGGAGGGAAACAGCAGAAGTGAGCACGGCTGGTTAAGTGTGCTCACAGGAGGAAAAGCTATGAAGCAGTTTCTGCTCTTCTGAACACTTAATACAAGAAACGTAAACATTCATTGAATTCAGATAATATTTACTTAAGCCATTAGTCAATATTTTCCTTATTAAGGATTGGAGAATTTGACCCAATCCCGTGGCACCTTGTAAATAACATAGTTTTTTAAATCACATCTTTCATACAGAAGGATTCCTTAAATAAAGGGAATGAAATTTACAGATACATCACATATAATATTTAGATGTAATATTAGCTCTATCAGGAAGAAAAAAAATCCTGAACATTAACAAAAACTGAGTGATGCTCCCAGACTGGAAGTGTCTGTAATTTTTTGCATGATAGCAATATGGAATGTGTTCATTCTGTGAACACCAGTGTCTCCTTTACAACTGCTGTTGCTATTCTAACCACATTATCAACCTCACACATGTTTACCTCAGGGATATTTAGCCAGCCATAATTGACTTTTGCACAAAAACAAAGCTGCAGGCAAGGTTTAATCCTTTTGGGCTTGCCTTCTCACTAAAATAAATAAGTATCTAAGAGAATTGTAACTATATCAAATATAAAATTAAAGGATGTGGTGAACCTATTCAGTCTTTTTCAATTTTATATTTCTTAAAATTTTAATAATTACAATGTCTGGAAGTGAACAAACTCTTCATGTGTAAGATGTTACAAATAATCAGAGAACTCAGCATTTCCACTTCCAATAACAGTATTTCTCTAATTGTTATTTAACCATGTCATATTCCTTCCAGGAAGTGGCTTTTAAGAAAAGCATCATTGTTATACTGATATCACACTATTTCAGCCAATAAAGCTAATGCCAGGTAGCACTGATTACACATAAACTCTAAGCGAGATTAATGTGGTAGGTGGTTGAGACTAGAGTTCAACAGATCTTTCAACCTGGTGTTGCCAGGGAAAGAAAGCAGTCCTGCACTCCTTTATCCACAGTCCTGCACTCCCTTACTCCCAGTCCTGCACATATTTGCCTCTTGTGCTGATACAAACATCTATACAACTGTTTGACAAATTGTGTCAGGGAGCTGATGTGGCTGAAAACCGGCCATTTTCCCCCCAAGTTAGTTTTAACTCAGATTCGCTCATGCTTTGCGATGAATGCATGAAGAGAGGGCAAGACTCCAGGACTGCTTCTTCTGACAGCAGGGCCAGCTTAAACTGATAATTCATTGTTGTCTTCGGATAGACGAAATCAAGCATATTCTGAAGTTGCCTTTTTTTTTTCACTGAAAACAAAGGAAGGTCAAAAAACTAGTGTAAGCTTAAGTTTCTAATTTCAGGTAGTTGAAGTGAGAGGGATCTCATCCATGAGCATGGAAGTCCATACTAGGATAAAAATTTAAATCAAATTATTATATTAAGAGTTAACACCCTATGTCAGGTCAATTATCTCAAGTGCAGGTACATGAAATAAGTGCTGGGCTATGCTGTCCAATAGGTAAGAAGGTAGGACAATTGGGATAAAAATCAACAGCAAACTTCTTGTTGACATAAAACACATAAGAATTTTATCTTAGTGTCCTATGTTTGATCCTGCTTTTGTCCATTGCTTAGCTCTTAACAAATCAATTAATACTTCTCTTCTTTCTCTAGCTGCAAAGTGGTCATTTCTATAACCATATTTGTAAAATGCTTCCTAATAGTACATATGAAAGAATTATTTAAATGGTAAGTATATTATTATCTACTGACAACTCATCTCCTTTGCTAGGAGACCAATTATGGAAAATGTTCTATATATTTATATGCAGATAAATCTAGATTTAAGTGTGACGATTCAGAGGCGGGGGGGTAAAGGAAGAGTGCTTTCATACATTCACACTTTCATAAATGAAACTTTGTATAAAAGCTCTTGTAAACTGTTCTCTGACCTATGTTAAGCATTCTATATCCCACAGGAAAAAAAAAAAAAGAAAAAAGAAACACTTAACTTAGGTCATAAACTTATTCAGTTACATAGATAACTCATTGCTACAGAGAAGCATTAGCAGTAACCCTGGTCCAACTGAATACAAATGTGGACACAAGCAGCAGGTTAACCAAAGAATCATGTTCTGGACTCAAAGAGATAGCAAGATGTTTTATTTTCTAAATACAGAAATCTCAGGTGTTTCTAGCAGATATAATATTTTTAAGCAAATGTGTGTGAGTGTAGGGCAGGTGTTATCATGTGTCATGACATTACTATTTTAGTCAGAAAGCAACAATCATAGTATGAAAGCCTACGAAGAGCTCATACATACTCTGGGCTTTTCCAGTTTTGTTTTTACCCATTTAGCCCTGAAAATCTATGAAGATGTCAATGAGTAAAAGATCTTTGAACCAGATGCCTTAACGTTGCTTTGCAGAATGAAGAACAATTTTGCTTTAAAGTTAGTAAATTGTCCTCACAGCATTAGAGCAATTGTGTAGTATTGGGAGAGGGAGCAAAATTCCAGTCCCATGGGATGTCCATGACAAAATTCTGCCTCCCTTCAAGGAACTCACATACTACTCAAAGCATGACAGGAAAGAGTCATGCACATTTGAATATTCAAGGCTGGAGATGGCTGAAACTAAGATGAAAGTTATAAAAAGGACAATAACAACTGAACTGTGGTTCAGAGATCTTTTTGTAAAGAATGGAGTGACATATGAGAAATCCAAGAAGTCAAGGTGTAGTAAAAGAGGTCGAAAATCTGTATCCTATGAGTACAGAAATCCATAAGAATGTCAGCTCTAATAAAATATACACCTTCAATATGTAGTTATGACTGAAAGCTCAGAAAAGTACAAAGCTCAGTCTGGTACCCACGTCATAAAAAAAGCCATGTTTATCTGTCTGATTGTACCCTGCAGTGATGAGGATCTCAAATAACCATATTTGATGAATGAAAATAAGACAGTGTTCTCGTGAAATGTATATCCACACACATCTTAATTTACTTCATCAAAGTAATTATAGGATCATAGGATGGTTGAGGTTGGAAGGGACCATTGGAGATTGTGGTCATTAACGGAACATGGCATTTAATACCAGAGCTACAGAACTTGTTTCTTCTCTACAGATACATTTGATTGCCATTCAATGGAAGGATGAGGTAGACTTTTGAAATTTCATCAAAATCTTCTTATAGTTCTCAGAAAAACATGGAGTATATTAAACCACTATGTCAAATAGTGTTGGGAAAGGTGAGTAAGATTTCAGGTTCTTTCTCTCATTAATGGTGCAGCAGAACCCCCTGCAGACTATGAATCTGGCAAATGAATGCTGTAGGATGTACGTAAGGAATTTGAACATACTTCAGTCCCCTTGTACAAAAATGAGACTGGATGTATTGAAACTAAAGGGACTGAACACATGAGAAGCTGAGCCTGCATTGAACCAGATGCTTCACAGAAACCATGAGGAGCTGATACCACTAAAGATAGTGCATTACAGATAAAGACAAATTATTTTCTCACCAATATTTATTATGTCAAGTTTTTTCTCATATATTTATGTAGTTGCAGACAATTGGAAATAATTCTTGTTCAGATTCTCCTATTTGGAGTATTACTTGTCATCACCAGTCAAAAATCATTAAGAAGTGGCCACCTCTTTTATTATAGTGTTTCTATAGCAGGTTCAGGGCACTTGCAAAGATGAAATTTGTTTTCTTGTATATTAAAAGATAACAACCTTTTCACTGTATTTTAAATCATATGTGAAGAGATATTACATTTTCAGAATGTTAAATCAAGTAATGCATTGGCTGTATGACTTGTCATTCACTGGACTCTGTTATTTAGGAATGCAAAGGTAGAAGCAGTAGTTTAGCTGAGCAAGATGTAAGATGTTCCTGGTTTGTGAACACTGCAAGTTAGTTAGTTAGTAGTAATGGATGCTGGTTGTTATCACATGGTGGCAATTGGTGTAATGGAATAGAGTACAGACTCTATTCAGCATCCTCTGGCAGAGTAAGCCAGGAGACAACAGTGTCTATAACATCCTCTAGAGCAGGGGTGTCAAACGCATTTTCACCGGGGGCCACATCATCTTTGCAGTTGCCTTGAAAGGGCCACATGTAATTTTAGGACTGTATAAATATAGGAGTAGGTACATTTATACAGTCTTAAAATTACATTCGGCTCTTCAAAGGCAAACGTGAGGCTGATGTGACCCCACATGAAAATGAGTTTGACACCCCTGCTCTAGAGCAATCCACAAAGCTCCTCCACACTGCAGTCAGTCTGCTGCCATGCCTATCAGTTTATTAATAACACTGAAACTGAGGACAGCATGGCATTGTCAGTATTTCATTTGTTATGGAAATACACTTTTTAATGAGCAAATGCATGAGAAATTTATGTTTTTCTTTCCAAACCTGCCCACAGGAGTTATAGCATTCATATTTTTATCTTAATGAGTTGAATTTCATGTAGGTTGTAAAACGTCTACTCCATTGGAACCTATTATATGTATGAATAAATAATCAATTCCCTGTATGCTATAATATATGTCTGTTAATGGCACCACAAGTCTATTGATCTCAACCATCTACTTATCAACATGGTTTTCTATGTCAACCTGTGTGTAAAAAATTGCAGTGGACAATGACTGGCCAACCACTTAAGACAGAGTGATGGGAAACTTGTAATGAAAGACTGTCCTGGAATTTGCATAACTATAAGCTTCAAAAACTAGTAAGTCTCCTGTCTCTGCTTCTTGTTTAAATTTCTGCCATATAGCATGACCAAAAGGTTATGCATCTGGATCCAGGTTTTCCCATTCGTTAACCAGAGCTCATATATTTGAGTTTTGGGGGCTGGCTGCTGGCTTTTCCCTCCGTATGTCCTTTATTTCACTTCTAGTGGCCCTGAACAATGATCAATAAGTTACCAATCTATGCCACAATCAGTTTCCTAGCTCATTTCTGCTCCTACAAAAAAAGGACCTTTTTCTTATTCTATCTAAATTTTTTATTACCCAGATCAATATAATCAGAGTTCTGGATCTGTCTAGCCTCCACTCACCAGAGCCATCCAGTGTGGGGACCTGCCAGTCTCTTAGTAATGTTCACATCAAAAGGGTGATTTTTCCCCCACCAACTAAGTTCATCTCAATTATTTCCTCTGAGATGCTGGGGGTGTCCTCACTTTCCTCCACCACGACTCGCCATCTCTGTCCTGCCATGTCTGCCTTATAAAATGACACTTTCCAATTTTAGACCCTTTTTTTTTTTTCCCTACAAGTGGCATATGCTCTGTTAATCTTTAGGAATGATCCTCCCAAGAAGGTTGTAACTTCTATTTTAAGGAAGATTTCAGTCTGGGTGGATGATTTTTATGACCGTAGTTAGTACTATTTCTAATCCGGCTTTGTTATCTAGGGTTTGGCGGAAGGTCACAGCAGTTTAAATTCTGGAACACCTTGTCAGAATCATCTGCCTGAAGAGTTTTAATCTGCCCATCCCATTACAGAGCTGACTGTGACACTCAGGGTGTGTTCTGCATTTACAGAAGCCCTCGTATTGATAGTAGAAATTCCTGTTAATATTCACTGTACTTGTCAGACTCTACGTACTTCACTCCTCTCCATGCATTTGGAAAAGCTAAGTTTCTCATAATTCCAATACAAGGTTCTGACTAATAGGCAACAATTGAGAAATATACTTCTAGGCATTTAAACCAATATGTACAGTGTTTTTATCACAGAACCTGTGTAACTATAAAACCAGTTGAAAAGAATCTCTGGTGTTACTACTCAAAATATTCTGGAGCAAAATCTCCTCTTCCTCTCTTCCAAAGAATCCTAAACTAAAGCTTGCAAAAAAAAAAAAAAAAAGTAAATTCTTCAAATGTTTTAGGAATGTGCTTTATTTATAAGCCCTGGGGGTGTGGGGGCCAGTGGGTGGAGAATAGAGAGCCGTCTTAGAACACTTAAAACTGGAGAAGGGCCACGAAGATAATCAGGGAGCTGGAGCATCTCTCCTATTAAGACAGGTTGAGGGAGTTGGGTTGTACAGCCTGGAGAAGGGAAGGTTCCAGGGACACCTTATAGCAGTACCTAAAGGGGGCCTACAAGAAAGCTGGAGAGGGACTTTTTACCACGACATGTAGTGATAGGACAAGGGGTAATGGCTTTAAACTGAAAGAGGGTAGATTTAGATTAGACATAAGGAAGAAATTATTCACCATGAGGGTGGTGAGGCACTGGAACAGGATGCCCAGAGCACCTGTGGATGCCCCATCCCTGGAAGTGTTCAAGGTCAGGTTGGATGAGGCTTTGAGCAACCCGGTCCAGTGGAAGGTGTCCCTGCACATGGCATGGGGGTTGGAACTAGATGATCTTTAAGGTCTCTTCCAACCCAAACCATTCTACGATTCTATGAAGTAGGAAGAAAAAAGTGCTTTCATTGCTGTCCCAACAAACAGTAAACAAATAATCACAGACAAAATGAGTTTCAATTGTGTTAAAGTACGGTAAGGTTACTTCCAGTAACATGAAAGCTAAATTATGAAATTAGAGATAAAATTTAAATGGAACTGGGGTATCATTTTCCCTGAAAAAAATGTACTTTTTCAGTCCACACTAAAGAAGGAAGTAAAGTTAAAACACTTACAAATTAAGAAGAAACCATTTTGAAACAACAATCATGGATTTGTATAAACACCACAGTTTCTTAAATATTGGGTCTGATTTTTCCCAGCATTAGCTTATTAAATGAATTGCAACTCCTTTCTTACACAGTACATTTAAAAGAGATCCACTTAATCTAATAAATTCATAAATATATTATTTTTAAAAAATTTTGTGTTAATATGCCATAACATACCAAATATATTCTAGAAGTTTTTGCCTGCTGTATTCCCAGATTAAATATAAGGGTATAAAAAGTAAATAGCTCATTTAATGCCCAGTTTTTCTTGTATAAACTTGAAAAGATTTGAATTATATTTTAAGGAAATAATTGGAAACCCTATAACTTCCTAAAAAAAATCAGTTTGATTCAATGTCTAATAAAAGGCAGAGCACTATTTCAAATTTAAGAGACAAAATGTACCGGACGTCTGATTCTAATCCAGTATTTACATTATTAAAATGGATACCCAGGAAAAAAAAAAAAAAAAGAGGTAAAAATTTTTATATATAATTTTAGGTACTGAAGTTGAAAAAATGATCTAAATTCTATGTAAAATAATGAAAAAAACCCCAAACAATCAGCATGCACAAACCTTGGCTACCTCTGATATTAATAGATGACTGTGATAAAATAAAGGCACTAGGTCAGGAGAATATTTTTGCCCTGAGCTGTCTGCTACCAAAATGAAAGCCCAGGTGGCAGTTTGAGGACCAGGAAGACAATTTTTTTCCATGTCAAGTGCAATTATGTGGTACAGGTATTCTCGTATGTGTTGATCTCGGATTAACAAGTAATTGATTTCAAGATGAAAAGGGGGAAGTAACCTCCAGAGCAGCACAAGATCACTGCTGCTGCACGTCATGGTGAGCACAGGTAAACACAATGCAAAAAATTACTCTTCCAAAATCAACTAGAATCAATCTTTAAAATGATGTCACAGGAAAAAAATTTCTCATGAGCGACTAGACAGGATTTCCTTTGAGTTTTATGTAATGAAAAGCAGCAACATTACCTAGCTTCACAGAAGCGTATGTCACCATACAGAAGAAACCCACATCTAATTATTCACCAGAAAATGGCCTCTCTGACATAAACAGGGAAAATTGTTTCATAAATCAATTTTGCACTAACCTTCTAAACAAAAATGCACCACACATTTGAGATGCAATTACTTTGCCTTGTACATCACAGGATAAGGTGACTTGATATTCAAGGGAGGAGAGGTGAGAGTTGCTCTTTGTTCTCTGCACTGAACATGACAATCTTTTATCAGAGAAATTATAAACATTCACAATAAATACATCGTCCTCGACCCTCATGCACAGGCTTGCCTGCAGCACCTCCACGTAGTATTTCTTCACACCAGGGCCAACGACAAGCTCAGCACCACCCTACAGCAACAACTGTTGTCTGTGCTTCACTTATCCCCTTCCCACTGATCACACCACAGTAACAATTTAGGTCCAGCCCTTTCCATTGTGTGTATTGTTAATGGACATTTGCATCTACTTTCCAGAAACTTCTGGAGAGAAGATCGCTTACGTCAGAAGCCCTGACTTTTTACTGTTTTATTATTACTTTTACCATCTTTTTATCTTCTTCAGATAAGAAAATAAGCATAAGGGTAAATCAGTGCTCGCCTCTAAAGAAGAATGATACAAGCACCACTATTTATACTGTCTGTCTTAATACTACTGTATTATTTTTCCCACTTCCTAAAATTGCATTAGGGAAGATTACAAAGAGGTATGTAAGTGAAAAGCTCTTGCCTACATTTCATAGAGAGGTATGAATAGACAACTAGGGATGGGAAGAGGGAAGTCAAGCTAACGGCTTCTAGCAATTGTGCCCTGCAACTTTGAAGGGTCTCATATGCTCTTGCTTCTTCACATTCAGTTTATACAAATAAACTGAATATATATACATATATATATACATACATATATATATATATATATATATACAAACTGAGTACAGGAAAGACATGGACCTCTTAGAAATGGTCCAGAGGAGACCACGAAAATGATCAGAGGGCTGGAACATCTCTCTTACGAGGACGGGCTAAGAGAGCTGTGATTGTTCAGCCTGGAGAACAGAAGGCTCTGGGGAGACCTTATTGCTGCCTTTCAGAACTTAAAAGGGACCTATGAGAAAGATGGGGACAAACTTATTAGCAGGGCTTGTTACAATAGGACAAGGGGTAATGGTTTTAAACTAAAGGAGAGGAAATTCAGGCTAGACATGAGGAAGAAATTTTTTATAATGTAGGTGGTAAAACACTGGAAGAGGTTGCCCAGAGACGTGGTAGATGCCCCATCCCTAGAGACACTCAAGGCCAGGCTTGATGGGGTTCTGAGCAACCTGATCAGGGGTTGGACTAGGTGACCTTTGATGGTCTCTTCCAACCCAAACAATTCTATGATTCTATGATATTTATTTTCTGGGAACATGCTCTAGTCACAACTACCATTTTTGCCCCTTTACCACACTTGTTTCCTTATATCATATGGAAATTTGCTTGGCTTGGTCACTCCAAATGACGGCGACAGTTTGGCTCAGAGTCTCATGAAAGTGAAGTTATTTAACACCTG
The DNA here is from genome assembly GCF_037038585.1 of Patagioenas fasciata. Lineage (NCBI taxonomy): Eukaryota > Metazoa > Chordata > Aves > Columbiformes > Columbidae > Patagioenas > Patagioenas fasciata. The sequence goes on from NC_092522.1 coordinate 106,493,558, forward strand.
ATTTTCTCTCATAACACAGAGAGCAAACAAGAGCAAGTCCTTTATACTCACAGCAAGAGCCAGTTACAAAACCAAATGCAGCAAGTCCAAAGGTGCCTTGGGAAGAAGTTGCATTTTACCAACACCTTGTAGCCCACAGAAAAGAAATAAGCTCTATAGAAGTGTTTTCTTGATGAGACGGTTCTAAATTGATAAATAAAGGATTAGAGGGATATTCAAAATGAAGGTGTCAACATGGGATCACACAGACAAGTCAGTGTAGATGAAAGAAGCTGGTGGGCTAACCAAAGATGATGCCATTTGTGTAATACATCAGTTTATACTTTTCCTGTGGAGAAACATAAACAGGGAAATAAATGTTTGGGGCAAGTGTTGCATTTGCTTAAATCCAAGCTCATTAAATATTAAATATCAAATTATTAATAGCTAGCTTATGTAATGTTAAATTTACAAAATTGCTCCACTTCCTCCTGACATATCTGACACCAGCACAATAACAAACAGTTTCTTTTCTTCATTATTAATTTTGGTTTTAAACCTTGAGACCATGATTTCTTCAGGGGAATGTTGTGATAAACCCACCACTGATTTTGAAAAACTAATTGTGCATCCAGCGATATTATTTGCAAGTTATAATATTAATCTTTTTAATGCTGAAGATAAATTAATAAATACCATTGCTGGCATGAAATAGGTGAATGACAAGGCTTGAAATATATGGATTGTGGCCACTTCATCATCTGGTGTCAAAGCAAAAAGCATCGTGCCTTTCTCCATAACGTCATCCTACTCCACTTTTGTCCTTATATATATTATGTCCGCTTTTTTTGGCATGTGATATGCATTCAATTAAGTAATAGCATCCAGATGTGTTAAGTGCTCTGCTCTAGTTTTACACTGCAGTACAATGTGCCATGTATTAGTAAGCTAGACAATGATCTGATTTACTATATGTATTACTCTAAATGTGAAAACACTGCTCATAAATTGTATTTTTTGTATCTAGCTCTTAGTCTTCCACTGCTATTACCTGACTTTAAAAACTGTAGCAATTACACAGTGAAAACAACTTGAAAGTTCATGGCATCCTGCAGGAGACAACGCATTGTAATGCATATCCTCAATTCTCTGCAGGATTCAGCAGACTGCAAATCTGTCAGGGTTGAGTCTGCAGGGAAACTGTACTTTTCAGCTGTCTCTGCTGTATATAATCCACATTATATGATGCAATAAGATATAAAATTGTCAGAAGAGCCTAGAGTTCTTCTCTCTTTACTTAAAATTATATATGTGCAAAGACAAGCAGACTAAAATACAGTTTATATGTTTTTGGAGCTGAAATCATATTGGCAACATGATGCATCATAAATTTTAAGCCATCAGCTGTCATGGTTGATCTTATGCAGGTGCTGAACAGTAAGCATTTGTGCTGAAATAACAGCTTGTTATATATCAGCCTCCGTAAGTGTTGGTGCATGCTTTTATCTAGTCATAGTGAACATAAATAAATAAATAAATAGATAAATAAATACGCATACAGCATTGCAAACACTCACAGGTAGATACAGCTTTAAACAAATACAAATACTTGAAAGTAAAACCTTCATAATACTGACTTTACTCAATCAGTGAAGAACTTTACATATCCTGGACAGATGGTATTGTCCTACAACATTTCTTCAGAAAGTACACAGCCACAGTAACCTCTCCAGATTTTGTAAAATGCTCATCCTAACAGAATCATCAGCTCTGGCTATAACTCAGATTTTGCTCCTTTCCCGACTTCTGTCCACAATCGTTAGGTTAAGGGGTCTTTTTTTAAGTTGGATCATCTCTCATCCTGCTTGGAAACCTCTCAGATAAACAGTAAAGCCTGCAGAAATATGACAGGTACCCTTTGGCACCGGCAGAAGAAATGAGCAGGCAAAGGGTGGGCTGGATGGGAACCACTTGATCCAGCTCTGCTGCATCCAGAATGTAAACTAGTTGGACCAGCTGGGGTGGGACTGCTGAACCTGTACCAAGTAATGCTTTCAAAGGACAACAGTTTCAGTTAAAACAAACATCAGCAGACCCATCACTCCATGTCATGTGTAAATTGCTCCAATTGCTCAATAAGATGCTATGCAGAAATGCTATGCTAGTTCACTTTTTCAGACCTGTATGGGGCATCTCATATAGCAAAGGTCCAACATTGTTTGTAGGACTTATCAGGTTAACCAGCACAATTCTGGGTTTGATGCTCCTTCGAGAAATGCAAAGCCCAGGAGCAACGCCAGGCAGGTACCCTCACTCCCGCACTGCTCAAGCTGCGCCAGCTGCAGCCCAATGCTGTCACAGAGAAGGGACACCCAGTAGGAAACACTTCATGCTCGCATTGCCAGTTAGCGTCAGAAAAGGAAATTAAACCCTGAAATAACAGGAACCAGATGACCAAACAGATCATTAGTGGTAACCACCTTGTCAACAGGCAATCAGACTGGAGGAGATATGTGTAACACACACACACACACACACACACACACACACACACACACAGAGCATTGTAATAGTAGTTCAGTTTTAGTGGAGTTAACATATGCTGCTCTTCAAATAAGAAGAGACAGGAAAAAATGAAGCTTAAATTGAGGATTTTATTAAAATAAGAGTATGCTCTTTAAAAATGTATTCTTATATAATGGTGGCCATGCTCTAGTTCAGAGGCTTTTCAACTTCTTTTTAACATGACTGAATAACAGACCTTCTCCTCTATGTATTTATAGCCTGACAGATGTAAAAATTTTAATTTGAATGACTTCACTTTTTTGTCCATTATTTGAGGGTTAGACATGAAGAGGCCAAAAGGGTGTAACTTCCATTACATGGTGATTATCTGCAGCTCATGCTGAAAAAGTGGTTCCAGAAATGAAAACCTCAGGGCCACACCTCATACCTGTCCCTTGGTTAGCTGTTGCTCCCTCCCACAGAAATTTGACCTCATCCCATTACTGCTGTAAATTATTTACAATACAACAGCAGTGCAAAACTACAATCCGAGAAATTTTGTTGACACCAAAAGGAAATCTCTGCTTCTTTCTCTTCCCATTTAAGTATTTAATGGTAACTTCAGTGCTTGTCAAAATTACTGGAATCACAGACCTTTTAAACCAGGTCAGGCATCCTGGCTGCAGGACTGGCAGCAAACATCAGTTCCCACACCCTGTCCCACTTATTTTAATGAAATGAAATTGTTCATCAGGCTGGTCCAGGACAAGGGTTTATGTTTGCTGCACTGAGCACTTTTGCATTACTGTAGATTGAGTAATTACAAACTCATAATTTAAGAACTAACCTCTGATTTCACAGAAAGCAATGGTTATTTGGTTGTTCTTGTAATGGGACGAAGGTCAAGTATAAATAGATTAAGCCACAATTATGAAGTGACTGGTATACATAACTGGAAAATCAGAGGATGGTGAGTAAGGCCAAGTGGACAAATTAGTCTCTGGGAATGGGTTTGGAGCTATCACAAGAGTGAAGAAAGCAGCTCAGTATTTGTAGATCTCCTTCGATCCCCTTCCAGGCACAGTCATGCTGGCTGTATGGGTAACAGATCCCAGCCCCATCTGTCTGTCCCACTCTGCAGCCAGCCAGCTCATTCGGCCTGCTAGCAGAAGGTCTCGTGGAGCAAATGAGCCAGATTAGCTGAGACCAATTATTTCCACTTCTTAAGGTTATTTGGCTCACTTTGACCGAGACTGGTTTGGAATCAACTACAGCAGCAGTCGGGCAGCAGGCCTGTGGGAGAGGGAGCCCTCACTTCAGCAAAGGGATGATTACAGGCAGCTGGGGATGGCTGGAGGCATCAGCCTCTCAGGTCAGTCTCACTGGGGGAGCCCAGTTTGAACTAGTTACTTCACAGGCAATCAGTCATCAGCTGATAACCACTTTTGGATATTATGGATCTGACTGATTCAGGCAAGAGACCAGAGCTGAAATTCTCTGTCTTCGATAACCAAAGCTCTGAGCCAGCTAATTCCCTTCTGATAAAACTGCCTACACATGCGCACACACACACATTTTCTTTCTCTTCTTCCTTTGTCTCGCAGCCTGAGCTGTAGCAGCAGACCTGAGACAGGGCAGGCTGAGCCCCAGTTTCTCTGCAGTTACCCTGGCATGTAGTGAAATCTACCTCTAGCTATTAGGGCCTGCAACAGCAGGGGTGGTAGCAAAACAAAAAGGTTGATATGATATTTGCCTAACCCTGGCAAGGCAAAAGCACTTCTACAGTAAAAACCTTACAATATATAGCATCAATGAGCATAATGTATATTATATTGGCAGGCTTATTCTTCTAGGATGCAAGTGCAGAGGCTCTCTTGTGCATCTGCAGAGCAGAGTACTTACCATAAAAAGATTACGTCCTGTTTGTGCAAGAGGAAATGGGCCATTCTTTACTTTCCTGTGGCATTACAATTGCCAGCCCTAATTGTCTATCACCTTCTGGGTAGTAAATTACTGCTGCTTTAGCAGAGATTCAGATCCGCTGGCCTTAGCGGCTCCCTTTTAAACTTTGAAAAGCATAGTAAGTCTAAATCACATAACAAGTTACATAGTGTGGTAGCGCACCAGTAACAATGGCAATATTTCCACTTGGTCAGAAGTTTTAGAAAAAGTAATTTTTCACAAAAACCCAAAATTCAGTTGCAAAAATGAGCAGCAGCAAACAGCTGTTGTAAGGAACTGAGGGGGTCTGGGTGGTGAATTCTTCTAAGTCTCAGCTATGGCACTCCAGGTAACACATATGGCGCTTGAGCAGCTAGGAAAAGATGCAGGGACCTCCCAAAGAATTTAACAAGGTAATCTGCTTCCCAGTGAAATGAAATTAAAATTTACACATGTGAGGAATCCAGGTGCACCACCTCCATGGTGGCAAAATATTTATTGATTTTTTTCCAGCTTCAGTTGAAGTCCATCAGAAGGAACTCAGACTTGGATCCCAGGCCACTTCTGCTGCAGACATGAGTTGGAATGCCAGAAGAGGTTTTAACCGGGAAGGAAGGACAATACAGAGCATATTTTCAGTAATACTAACAGAGTAAGCCCTATCAATGGTTTAAATCCAAAGAAAATCAACTGATAAGAAAGGTGCAGTTGCCTTATGCAAGAAGGGAACACAGTGATCCACAAGGTCACTCCCAGCTCAGTGTCACTTTATCTGTGCAAGCTTAAATTTACTTACTTTGACGCTGCACGAGACTCACATAAGCATGGGCCTATAGCTTTGCAGGATGAAAGGTAGCAGGGTTTGATTCTGCTTCATTAAAAGCAACCAGCAGATTTTCATATACTTGAACAGGAATAAGATGGCCCTAAGTTATTAAATCAAACAGTCATTAAAATATTTGGAAAAGTGGGGAAAAAAAATGCTCATTTTTCTAGAAAGCAACTAAAATAGCCATAAAAATAGATTTAAAAAAATATCAATTAAATAGAAAACATTTTTTTTTTTAAATACAGATGCATCAATGTCTAGCAATATTTTCAAAAGCATTTAAGTGATTCAGGAACTTAAGATCATTACATGTTTTTGAAAAACTTTTCCATTCTAAATCAGACTGCACAAAAATCTGTGAAAGTTTAAATGGATGGACAGGCAGATGGCCAAATGGCTTTCTTTTCTGCATTACTTGTCTGCAGCTTCTCCCTCTGTTAGCTGCCTTTTTTAATCTCACATTTTTAGGAATTAAAAAAAAAGAAAAAAGCAGTACTCAGACATGCAGCCTGTTTCAAAGCTCCAGTGGGTAGCAGGGAAATACTTTAGAGATCAGGTGAAATGAATTCAAGACGAGTGAAAATGGTCTTTGGTTCTGCTCTGCTACCTTTTACTGAAGAATCACTGCAGAGACATGAATCACCTCCATCCACACTCTGCTTTGCTCCTTGCAGGTGTTTTTCACAGATCCCTCCTGCTTCTGTTGTCTCCTAGTGTCAGACACTGTGATTTTCCATTAGTCACTGTGGCATTAAGGGTTTACTACCAGTTAGAACAAGTGTAAGAGAAAAGGAGCTTGTTGCAAAATAAATAAAATAATAGCAGATACCTTGTAATAAGGAATAATAATTAGGTAATAAAGTCAGGGAAAAAATAGGAAAGCACAGCTTCTGTTCACTTGGCTTACAGAAGAACAAACAAACAAACAAACATTTTTAACTTCAGATCAACTAAAGTCTCTGCTTAAAGTAAACTGAGAATACAGTTACATTCAGGAAACAGGAGTCTTTGTCTTTTTAGAAAGAAATCTCCTTCCCAGACAGAAAAAAAAAAATAGAAAAAGGGTAAAGAAAAATATGTTTTTATGAAACCATTAATAATAAAACAAGCATAATTGTACAAGACACTGATAGAAATCATTGTTCAGAGAAGAAGAAAAACATCATAAAATACTGGGTTTATAAAGTATGTGAAACTTCAGTTCACTTCTAAAACTGCCCTTAAAATAAATAAAAATCATGTCTGGAATATAACAACTGTGATTCCATTTAAAAAAAATCTAAATCACAGTTTTTCAGATAATTTGAAATACCTGGGAGTGGTATCTGCATTCTTAAATTTATTTTTCCCCTTTGGGAACTGTAGCTAGTTTTTGTGTTTATGATAAAATAGATGGCAGGAAAAAAACAAGGAATATATGAGAGAAATATGCGTTTTTTAAAGTTATGTACTTTACCTGAAAAGGAGTTTTGTCTTCTTCATTAATATATAATAGCAGTGATGATGCCTTACATGATACCAAATTTTAACAGTAATAGTATGCCAGAAAAGGCATGTGCAATAAACTGATAAAGTTTCCAACCTACAGACACTACAGTGTAAAAGAGAATCAAATTCAAATTTAAAGATCCCCCTTCTTCTTTTCTATGCTCTGTAGTTAATGTAAATACTTTTAGAAGTGTCTCTGAAGTCTTTCAGACTCTCAAAAAACACTTCAGCTGAACACAGGCTGCACGAGGGCCTAAACAGAGCACTGGGCAAAATCCAAAAGAAAAACGTAGGCAATTATTTCTGAGACTTTTTTTTTTTTTAATTCTGTTGGACAATAAAATTAAAATTGCAGATGATATCAGGTTCTGTCCCAACAAATCTCATCACATTATGGGACTTTCTGATGGTGTTTAAAAAATTTTCTGATGTTTCAAGGAAGCATTAGATAGAAAGGGCCAGTGCTGGAATGTCATTAGTAGCATGGTTGTTTTCTTCAGGGCAATTCATTGTGCTCGTGAACAGTTTTACAGCGTATTTCCTCAAAGATATTCTCCATACTGCCATTGAAGAAACTATTCCAGGTAAAGAAATTTTGGATGTATGAAAGAAGCACTGTTTCCCAAGAGCTTTCATCACCAGTGGTTTTGGCTCTTTTAATAAGCATGAATGATCCAAGGATTGAGTTTATTATGTCCCTAAATTAGATGAAAAAAACATATATATTTCCAAGGGATCTCTGAAAATAGAAGTTGCAATGGAAGTCAATAACTTTTGTTGTTGTCGGACCCATCCCTGACATACCTTGGACATAGGCATGACTCAAGATTTAATATCAACCAGAAATGATTTCCAAATATATTTTTGAAGCAGCCTCTCTATTTCAGAGCTTTTTTTCCCCCCCCCCCCCTAAAATTAGCATGCATATGAGCTCTTACATGCAGATTCTCTCATGGCCAAAGAATGGTCCTTGGCACAACCCTTTTACTAGTCCAGAGGCTCCTGCACACCCAGCCAAGCCCTCCCTGGGTCTGTAACAACCCTCCTGGGAGCAAGATGTGCTGTTCCTCCCAAAAAAAACTCACTTCTTTTTTCTGTGTGGACTACAGGAACTTTTGCTGAAGGCTACCACTGTGGGCTCTGCTATGGAGACAGACCTGAGTCTTTTGTTCAGCAATTGAGTATATTGTTCCTATTTTAGGCAATTTTCAAATTATTTCCTAACAGCAGGAAAAGCAGAAAATGGAGGCTGCAACACATGGCACGTGTATATCCACTTTCAGTCCCCAGGACCCCCTTTGCAAATGAGATCTTGTACTTTATAGAGCTTTGTTTTCCCAGTAGTAAACTATTTAAATGAATAACCACATTTAAGCTACTCCTGGGGAAGAGCCAATTTAAGAAAAACCATCCAGGAATTCACTGCAAATGAGCTGCGGCCTCTCCAAAGACTCCGTTCCTTACCATCATGCTGACATGCCTGGGATAGGCTTCTAACAGAGAACACCAGAAAGCTGGGAATTTGCCCACCTCTTCCCCCCATAACTATGTTTATTTCACAACAAATAAAAAACTGTGACTATGTTTTAAACACTGACCACAGTAAAGCAGTTAAATTTATATCTTACATAGCCTTTTCTTAGAAAATGGAACCATGTGGTTGGGGTGCAATTGTTTGGTGCAATTAGCTGTAAGACGTTGTTATGGAGTTTGTATTGCACATTGACCACAGAGTCAAGGCCCCAAGCCTGTCAGTGTTTAAGAGACATTTGGACAATGCCATTAATAACACTCTTTAACTTTTGGTCAGCTCTGAAGTGGTCAGGCAGTTGGACTTTCAGATTTTCGTAATTTTCATTAAAATAGTTATTTTAATGCTGTTGTTATCATTATGCATTTATATTGCATTTGATGTCAGTAGGGGAACCACTACTGATGCAATACCTGGAGCACTGCGATATCAGCTTTAAGATGTGTTTTGCATCCACAGTGGCACCTATTTATAGGTGATCTACAGGCACTGAAGCTTATCAGTCTTCTGCATAGCAAAAATTAAGCCTAGCATTCACACAAAATTTCTAAAGGGCACTAACAAATCTCGTCAGGATCTGTCCATTCAGCTGTTTGAAGAAACAGCTGTTCAACAGAATCCAAAAAGTAGTTCCAAGAAGTAACCTGGCTTTCTCTCTTGGGGGAACAAATGTAATGCTCGTGGTGCACTGTCTAGACTGAATAAATTCACACTGATCCACAGAAAAATTTACCTCAGTGGTCATGCACACCCATATTCTCAAAATCCATCTTCAATGTGTTTAGCCTGGAAAATGAACTGATGAGTAAATATCTCTTGAGAATTTCGGGAAAACTCTCTGTTAAGTGATAGTTTTCATCATCTCTGTAGTTCTTCTCCGTGCGCTCTGGTTTCCTCTTGCTAATTGCATGCAGCCATACATTATGCAAGAAATGAGAATGCTATCTACTGCAGTGGTAAGGTACCTCACATTAGACCAATGGCTTAACTTCCTGTTCTGGTTGTTCTAAAATGAAAAGTCAGCCACAATGAATATGTTTATTTTTGACGGATTCAGTAGTCATTACAATTGCATTCATCAATTGGAGGCATATCAAGGGCACTGAAGTGTATTAATTGCAACAGGTTAAATCAAAAGTCATCTCTGGAATTATTCCTTTTCATTTTCTTTCTTGAACTAGCTGGCCTTGATGCCTTTGATTAAATCACTTGAACAGTATTGTATTGGTATTTTTAATTTATGCCTCTATTCTGCTAACATCCATCCATAAGCCATCAGGGCTAATTTCCATCAGTGGACATTTGAGAAAGACTCATTTATTCTTTACTGTTTACTCTTCAAAGAGAGAAGGTTCTACAATGGTCCGCTAACTCTGGAAGCTTGCCAGCCTTACTATGATTTTCAACATGACTCATGAAAAAGAGTTGGGGACAGTGAATAAATGCATGCCAAACTGGCTACAAATCTATGCAGGAGATTAAAAAAAAATGCGTAGGTCAAATGTAAGTGATTCAAACAGTCCCTCATTTCTCCACTTTCCAGGTTTCGATTACAGCTTCCTTATCTACCAAGCTCCAACCCCACTTAGTACAAGCAGAACTTCAAAAAGCAGAGCTCCTTCTTGGCATAGGTATAATACCTTTCCTTCCCTGAGCAACTACTGACCTGCTGGCCCTAGTTCCAGGAAGAAATATTATATTTCCACTTATAATAGTATCAAGGTAGTGGTCAAATATTAGAGTACCATTAACAGCTTTGCACAAATCAAAGTCTCCATCTTTTAGAATCTGTTAAAAGTGTTAAGTAACACATTTGCAAAATCTATTTTGTGTTTGATTGCAGTGGGAATTTGGGAATGTTGCTATGCTATTGCACATTATTTGAAAATCAAAAGAACATCGTTATACATCTGGAGTAGAGCGTTTGTCTACTGGTATACCATGATAATTATCTATGGATTCACCAGCCTGGCCAAAGTCAAGAGCCACCCTTCGAATTTAAGAACCTTTTTGATGTTGCCATTTGACTGACCTTTCTTGTCTTCTTAATGTCACACAAGCCAGTGAACTGAAGAGTAAAGTTCAGCTAAATCCAAAACTGCGCTAAGAGCACTACACACGCACTTCCTTCAATTTAGTTTTCTTCCTGTAGAGCATGATGAATTACTAGAGCACTCTCGAGTTTACTGATGCAAAGCAGTCACTTGGATTCTCTTCCAAATTCAAATGAACAGCATTCTTCTCTAGATTTTGATAACATTCTTATGAAATTATGAAATTATTACCTTTCTGGTTTCTCTGAAATAAAGGTGAAACTAATTCAGAAATACACTTCAGTTCTCAATGCTAAAGCCACTCAATCTTTCCTGCCAGTCACGGAGAAAAAAGCTTATTTCAAGACTTCCCATGTCACATATGTTATAATTGCAGCTCATTCTTTGTCAGATATGGTAATTGCAGGCACAACCCTGCAGACAGATACAGACTGAATCTTTGCACAGGCACCTGCCTGGCTGGACACAAACCAGCGTGAGTACACAAATTGTCAGGCTAATTGCCAACATCTCATTATGCCCAGACCAGGAAACCTTGTATCGTAAACCTTGTTTTTTTCAGTGGTCCTGTCTTCTGAACAATCCTTTTGAAGGATAAAGCATATGTGACTGAGTGAGGCTAGAAAAATTAAATACTCAGCTACTATTTTATCAGGACATGACATTCAGATACTGGATTTAACTACAGAAGACCCTAGAACTGAATTATTACTCTGAAATATTTTAACTGATATTACATCTGATTCATATTTATAACCACCAAAGCTGCAGAAGATTTGCAGGCCATTCTTTCAAAAAAAATGGTCATCAGCTAGGACTCTGTTTGCACATTTCTTTCACTGCAGAACTCCAAGTCCTAAATGCTGCCAGATATACAAGCGTGCCAAACATTCACAGGTACAACACCACCAAGGGAATTAATCCTTCAACTATGCTTTAATTCAAGCTTGTTTCAGCTGATGGACCACTGCAACAGCCTGCCCAGGGGGGTTGTGGGGTCTCCTTCCCTGGAGACATTCAAAACCCGCCTGGACACATTCCTGTGTAACCTCATCTAGGTGTTCCTGCTCCGGCAGCGGGATTGGACTGGATGATCTTTCCAGGTCCCTTCCAATTCCTAACATTCTGTGATTCTGTGATCACCAAGACCTCAAGTCTCTTCACGAGAGCTGTTCCTCAGCCAGGTACTCCCCAGTCCCTGCTATTACAAGAGGTTTTTCCTTTCCAGTTACAGGGCTTCACATTTGCCCTGACTGAAATTCAAAAGATTCCCATCAAAAAGGTCAATGCAAGTTCCACGGAAGTTTGGTGAACTATATTTTCTTTTTTTCCTTCCTCTGGGTAAGTTCTTTCTGTTGTTATCTGCTCTAACAGCTTTCCTAATGAATTTAAATCACATTTTCTTAATTTTTCAAAATAAAACAATTACTTTAAAATGAGAATAAAACTTTTATTATTCCAAAATTACATTTAAAATATTCTTACTTGAGTACTTTCCTTACTTGAAAACTTGTTCATAGCTATTGTGAACATAAGCTAAGGTTCGTGTTGTTTAAGAAGGGAAGAATGAGTGGGACCCAACTCATTGTACACAAAGAAAAGTAATACTAAACATTTCATGGTTCATATAGTAAAATAATTAAAATAGCTCCAATAGGCAAAACAAACACTCAGAAACTTTCCCTTCACTTCTCAGTTCAGCTGAAGCATTTTAAATAAGGATAACTTAAAACATGAGACAAACACACTATCACCAAAATGTTTCATCATAAAATGGTATTTTCAGGTGTTTGTGGTTTTAGTCAATTTTAAATTTCATCGTTTTATTTCTGCTTCATGCTGCTTTTGTCTGCCCATGCTTGAGCATTTGGACTTGAAACTGAGTTCTTCTGTGGGGCTGAGGAAGACATGGCCTGGAGTGATTCAGTCAAGAGTATTGGTCAGATATTTTGTTCCAGTTAAGAAACTTCTGTTATACAGGAGCTACGATACAGTGAAATACTACTGACAGCATCCTAATGTTCTGATCTTTAACTGAAAGAATCGTATTCCATCTTCTCTTCCATACTTTCATCCAGTAAAGACAGACAGACAAACAAATAAACAAACAACCTCAAAATAAACAAACAAACATTACCTACATTTTCAGAAGATAGTTTCGTAAGTCCATTTTGGATTTAGGTTTCCCTGGTAAGTGCAGTTCTGGGCCAGGATGGGACATCTCAAGCCCAGTTCAGAGAACAGAGACCTTAGTGTCTGTGTCCTCATTTTTAACTGCAGACAGCAAGGAGAAGCTCTCCAAAGGAAGAGCTGTGCAGAAGTCAGGGGGCTTAAGTAGCATCTTAGTTGACTCAAATACCAAGTTGTAGATACCTTAAATTGGATGCTCAAAGTTAGCACACTTTGATGTAAAAAATTTATCTCTATTATCCTTTATAGAAAGATAACAGTACCGACTTATCATGTGTGAAAATACTTTCATTCATATTTGAAAGTCATGAAATACAACAGGGATAAACACCACTGAAGAGACACAATGGATTAGTAACTCTGTCTCCATAACAAGATTTGGCAAGGCAGCAGCAACTGAGGCCTGGGATATACAACAGGGAGAAAGAGAGTTTTGAATAACTACTCTTGCACACATACAGGCCTGGTGGTGCTTACTGTCTGGGAAAGAGTCCTGTGAAAAAAATGGCCATGACTATGTAATTAAGCACTCTTATCAGGATGGATGTACACACAGGAACTGAGTTAAAACTGCACAGGCAACCTTAATTATGATTTTTCCTGACTTCGCAATCTTAATCATGGTCTTTTAATCCAGTTCTGTATTTGTAATTTTAATGTCATTTGGCAGTGGCACTATGAAAAAACAGGCAACAAGCTGCAAAATGAACTTTACTTCAGCAGAAAAGAGAAACAAAAGACAACACATTTAGGCAATTCCTTTTTTTAGTTTTTATAACTATACCACTAGATGAAGCAACAGTAAATAGAAAAATGTAATAAAAATTGTTAATTTATAATAGAGAAGCCATCTTCAAAAAAATAGCAGCACCTATATGTCTGCTTTTTCAGTTAGCTGTCTCTTTTCAAAATACCATTTAATTGCTGATTTATTCCACTTAGATATATTGTATTCTGATCTCCTAATTCATCCACTCTCAGGTCCCGCATTATGTATCTAGGTTTTAAGTGATGAGCACATCCAATGTGCAGATTTTTTTTAAAAACTAGTGAAATAAAAAGATGGCATTACATTAATCAAAGGATTTATTTTCCACATCTGATTCAAAGTATTTGCCATGTACAGCTGCTCTTTCAGTACAATATAGTCTTAATACTGATCTAAAATCCTACATAATAATACATCTTAAAAAATACAGATCCCCACACTATTCTTGTTCTGCAATAGCTAGTGATGTATGGATGCTTCTGAAACACCCCTAACTACGCTGAATTCATTCAGCAAGAGCACCAGCAAAGGGTCGCAGCTACACTCCCTCATATGTAATGATGTCTGAAACAACAGAAAGAACCAATCTTCCCATTTAGTTTTGTGAGCATCTGGAGTGGAACATGAACCTGAACTGATGACTTCAGGTACAAACAAGTATGGTGAGGTCTGAGCAGAAGCTGTGCTGCATGACCACAAAAATTGTCTGCAAATGCAAAGCCCAAGAGGTTCCTTACACTGAGTGCAGAAGAAGAAAACATGCAGATTAACAAAGGAGCATTTGAAAAGAAGAGGTAAGAAAGCACAGGAGCACAGGCCTGCAGCAAAGCAGACTAGGAGACAAAAACTGCTGCCTGTTTTTTCCTGCTCTGCTCAGGAAACTTCTGTGTATTCTTTGCAAAGTGGCCTCAAAAGACGTAGATAACTTTGTACATGAGATAACTCTTAATGGGAACAGGCCAAGGCAACAGTATTGTGGCACAATTTCAGACCTGTGTAAGAAAACATCTGAATTTACAACATGGAATTATTTCCTGGTTTCATTGTGAATTACACATATATCTGAATTTTAAGGGTAAGGAAATCTGTGATTGGCTTCTGGGTGGACAACCACTTCTCTAAGAACATGTATGAAAGTGAAGGGCACTTTTCCTACGTGTTACACCTGCCTGCTACTGCTGGGCCTATAAACAGCTCCAGAGATTGATTTGACTTAGGCCAAAAGGTGGATTTCTTTTAAAAAAAAATCTTCCAGCAAGAAACGATTCTGAGGCATCACTTGAAACATATTGAAATAATAAGGCTTGACCAAACAACGGGCGAGTTCCTCAGTTTTTGCTGCTAGCACTGTCCAGAAGAAATGTGTGAGACATGCCCAAGTATAGTCCTCAGGCATTAATTCAGTCAAACTAGAATTTGTCCCAGGTCTGTTTTCTGAGGATGTTGTGATCATGTGCAAAATGTGCGTGTCCCCTCTGGCTACTCTTTAATTTGGCCATATAACCTCTGAGGAGTGGAATGGAAACGGATTTCAAGTTGAATGGCTGACTTTATAGAGGAATAAATTATTCAAATTAATTAAGCTTTTTATTTTATTGTTTTTCCCCTCTGTGAATTAATGAGGAGCAGCTTACAATGTTTAAGTTTTCATATAAATCACAAATACATTCACTATTCATTGAGTAATTTCTGTAAATCAGACCTGGGCCCATACAGTCTAATTCCAAACAAGTTGAAAAAAATTGTTTACATTGAAAATGTGCATTTTTGTTACTTTTCATTGGCTGCAAATATCAGGTTCTATTCTCATTTTCTGTCGCCTGAATGGTTAAACATAATAGGTTAATTTTTCATGTGAAAGAGATAAAAACATAATTTCCACCAATACTTACTTACATGTATTTAACATTTGCTGTTTCTGCCAGTGAAGCCTTTCACAAAATTGTTTTCCAGAAGGGTGTCCAAAGTAGGTGGAAGGAGGGGAGGACATACAAACTTTGAATGCCAGTACATATCTGAAAGCATTTTTATGCTGTTCACCCACATTCCCTGATTTGTGAGGGAAGGAGCCATTGTGTCAGCCACTGATAGCAATCAAGCACAACGTCTCACAGATGTCATGGTAAGTTTTGATACAATATGAAATCAGCACTAGTTAAATAATTAAAGCAATGACTTAGCAAGGCCATATTTATTAAAATGCAGAATCACATCTTTAAATATTTCATTTCAATCAAAGTAAAGTTTGAAAGAAACAAAGAAAGTACAATCAAAGGGCCCGCGTGTGCCTGAACCAGCAGCCTAGGGGCTACATCCACTCTGCAGCCTGCCTCCATTCAAAAAAGATGTAGAAAAGATGTTTGGGAGAATGAGAGGATGCTGCTGTTAAGAAATATCTTCTCCTGCATATACAACCTATGTACTGAAGTCTATATATTTACCAGCTCAAAGCACTGATACCAAGGGGAGCTGGGGAAGTGGAGTTAGAAGCACAAGTCTTCTGTATCCACCCAGAGTCCAGCTGAGAGCAGTCAGCATGCTTTTTAAGGAGCCCTTAAAGCAAGCAAAACTGGGAATGTTTGACCACCGTGGAGAGTATGTCCACAACCAAATCACAGTGCTGTGAGATTTATGATGTGCCACCCTGGAGTTCAACAAGACAGCCCCTCTACCACACTGTTACAACCACACATTACCAATATGGATTGTGCTTTCCAGATCAAAGTCTTTCAAGCCACATATTTAGATACTTAATTCAGAATTTTCCTAGTTAAGGTAGCTAGCGGATACTAGTAACTAAATTGTTTCTAACAAGAACCTGCTATTTTGATATTTCTCTAGCTGTGGTAGCTTTCCTGGAACCTTCTATAACGCGGTACTGCATTCCTTTTGGTAACACAAATTGTCCTTCTTGTCTCTGAAGTCCTGATGCTTTTAGACAGTTTAGTTTATTATATGGCATTAGGAACCTTGCCATTCTTTCTTGCACTGAACTTGATTCTGTATCGGCAAGATTAAACAACTGTATAAACACCTTATTTTTAAAAAACTGTTCATTATATTTATTCTTATTTGATTTACAGACTGGATTTACTTCATCTGAGTACTTTGGAGCAGGGTGTCTACCTAATTCTGTTCAAGCTTCAAATAGACCTCAGTCACCAGTCTGTTCTTGTGGCGCACTGAATTAAGGCAGACTTTAAAGAACTGCACTTTTTATTGGCATCACATCTCACAAATTAAGCATTTTGCCCAATCTTTTACATCACATAGGTATCCTTGTTCATTATCTAACTAGGCACATTAACCAGCATTTCTTATATGAAATAAAAACATGTTATTCTGACACTCCTAGAAAAACAACTTCTTCTTTATAAGGCACTACTTATTTTCAGGGCTCTGTGTCACGAATACATTAAATAGCTTTAATTTTCGTTATAGATTGCCTAACTTAATCTTTCTCTTTATAAGTCTGATGACCTATGAAAATGTTTTTTTGTTATCATCATACCACAATAACTTGATTGGTAAAATGCAACACCTTTAAATCTCTATGTACTAATGTCTCATTTCAACATTGCACTTAAATTAAGTGGAAGGAAGTTCTGTCACATAACCAGGGATTTCTGCTTAGCCAGTTTCATGCCCATGGGTACAGGTTCTCTTAAGCGTATTTGTAAATGGTTAAAGTCGATCACAAATAAGCACACCATAAAAAGGGAAGAGAGATTCATGTTGTACTAGTTCTTTTCAAATAAAAACAGTGATCTTTCTGGTTTTGATCAAAACATAGCAGTGGATGTTTAAAGGTAAGTGACAGTAGCAAAGAAAGGAAAGAACAAATCTGAGAAAATAAAGGGGAAACCCCTACTAAACTTACCTATCAGTTTGTTTAAAATTCACCAGATATCTAGATAGCAAGTCTAAGGTAATAGAACACAAAATAATTGTTATCTGATGGACTTTTTCTTTCCTGTAAAGCTCTTCTTTTCAGTCTTATAAAATTACACATTCTCAAGGTAATTCTGGAGATAACACAGTTATAAGTTCCTTCTAAGACAAATCATCGATTTGTGAAAAATTAATTTGGAAAAAATAATCATGGTATTTATTAGTTCCCTAATTTTGAAATTGGCCAAGCTGTTCTAATATTCATATTGTTGGTGACAATGTGACCTGGTAGACAGTATTACAATTGTAGTTTGCAAAGACTGAATACACATCTTAAAGATATGTGTTTCACGAATGTACCCAGCTGCAATGTCAGTTTGCAAGCTGTCAATAATGAACCGAGAAGGAGGACTGAAAATATGTCTTCACAGGTATGTCAATACACTGAATGAGGGCTCTGAAGAGAACGAAGAAGTAGCTAGAGGAAAGAACTGAACTACTATCCAGCACAAAACACACAGACTTTAAAAAAAAAAGAAGTGCTCATCAATGAATACTATCTGCCTAAGTAACTGGCAAGAGGAATTGAAGATATTCATATATAGAGGGAAAAACAAAGTCCTGGAAATATTAATGAAACCAGTGGAATGGATCAAAATACTAAGATACTGAAACTGAAGTTGGCCAGCAACATGTTATGTCACTGTGTCTACATCATCTTTCCAGCAGAAGATTGAGGCTTTGAGGACTCCGACTGACAAAACCAAAGATGGGATACTGGACGTTGTCCGCTCCACTCCTTCCGAATAGCAAGCACCACTAGAAAACAGGCAAAATTTTTCTTTAAATAATACTTTAAAAAGTATTCTTACATTGAGCATCAATACAAGAACATTTGGAAATTGGAAAACATCTGATACTTACAGATTTTTAAAACAGTACACAATACTTTGTGAGCACGTTTGGCACTCAACAGAGGTAAAGCAATACTGAGCTTCACTGACAGAGTTAAAAACTGACTTTAAAAGTTAGGAGATGAATTGAAAAAAGCAATTATTTTGTTGCACTTACTTCTTTCAAGCAATATGTAGTACACTAAAGCATACAGTAAGAAATTTTAAAAGGGTCAGCTTCTCAAAACTGTAAGTAGCTATCACCATAAATGTATTTTTGGAGCACAGAAGTATTAGAGAAGTAACAGCAATAACTGGGAACAAATTACACATACATTATTAGATGCCCCAAAAGGAGCAATGAAACAAAAAAGCCATGTATATACAAATAATGAGAGAAAGCAAAAATAATAACAGTACAATTTATTATTTTTTAAAGGATTTGGGACTTCACAAATTTTGTTAATTAGTGATAAATCTTTTGATAAAACAGATTATTTCTACATGATTACAGAAAGGGAAATGTGGTTCCATGTGAGTTTTTAAGAAAGTAAAAAAGAGAAGTGGGTGGTGCTGATAAGGGTTTAGAGCTTCTAAGATAGTTAAATAGATCATTCAAAAATAGACACTACCAACAAAGAAATAGACGCTAAAAAAAATCAAACCATTTCTGTCAACAAGTGCCATGGTAACTAGGTCTCCTCAAATAAATCACTAACCTTCTTTGACAGGATACAAGCCTGGATGTTAAAAAACATTTCTGTTGATAAAGTACTTGGACTAAAAAAAAAAAAAAAAAAATCTTAGTACTGAGTGACATCTTGATTTTAAAATCCTACCATTTTAAAAACGACAATGTACAGAAGCAACAACACTCATTAAATGTATCAAAAACTACTTCACCAGCATATCTGAGATCAAAGTGACTGGGAAAATATTAATGAACTGGGCAACTAAACACTGAAGCTCCTCAAAGATCATTTTGGTCTAATTCTCATCAATATACTTAATTGATGATCTGAGAATATTTTTGATGAATGAGAATAGAAAACCTTTGGTGGTTAAATGTTTTAGTTGACAAAGATTCATGAAGCAGTGAGTAATGAGGGAGCTGGTTACTGCCACAAACAGTCTGAATCACTTAGCTAAATGGCTAAAAAGCATGAAAACGTTTTAAATAGATCCTAACATGAACAAAAAACCTCTGAAGAAACAACACAGTTTACAACGACCAGACAGGATTTTCTCAGTTTATTACTGAGCAGAACACAAAGAGGATCTAGTTTTACTGTAGTTTTGCCTTGTTTTAAAAAACAAGCTGCCTGCAAGGAGTTCACATTTAGACAGACAAGGACAATACAACCTTCAGTGACTTAAATCTAAAGGGAGAGGAAGATAACTTAATAGTCCCTGTTTTACAATGCAGTTGCATGAACCTCCCATTTTCCTGAGTCTGATGATGTTCTGGGTACTAATTCATTTCCTGGGAGGGGGTGGAGGGGGATTCCCCGCACTTAGACCCTTCCACTAAAACACAAGTTACCTATTCCCATATATTTGGCAACTGCAGAAGAACCAGGAGGTCCTCAGCTGAGAGCGCAGCTTTGCAGAGATGTCCCATTCAGCAACGCACACTCTAACTGGCCAGTCTCCAGCCCGAGACAGGAGTTCAGAACAGCTCAAGTGTGAGAGCTAAAGGGTCAAGCACATCTAAGAGCACAGTGCAGCACGGACAGGATGGACAACATGTGGAGGCCAAATACAAAAGCTGGATGTCAAATGCAAAAAATCCCTCAGGGCACCAGGCCCAGGTGCCTGAAGTGGTTGGGAAATGGTACGCTTAAAATGCTAACTTTGCTCTCTTTTCCAGGTAATTGCAAAGACACAAAACAATAATCTTGTGAATGTGAGCATCACTACCATTCTTATATTTACATTTGAAAACCGGAGAAGAAATGTAACCATGTTGAGAGACTTGAGGAACTCGCTACCTACATATTTTAGTGAGAAACTAACATCTTAAGTCAGTTTGCAAGGTCTAATAATGTCCCCAAAGCTTTCTAGAAAAACATAAAAGTAGTTTCAACTGCAATAATATTTACCAACTTCTATAAGCTGTCAATAGCTGGAAGATCTTCAAATGAGAGAGAAATAGACAGAAACCATATGACGTAACTAAGAAGTTCACCAATAAAATTACTGGGAGGCACATCTACAAGTGTGAGTGGATAACGGCTAAACATCCAAGTAAGTGCCCGACCATGTCAATTTACTTTGTCCAGCACAGCATCACTCAGGTGAACTAATGCTGGTCAAAAAGCGTTAGTGTGGCACTTCACTGGAGCTGATGAACCTCCTCCAGCAGAGCTGGGGCAGCTGAGCGCAGGGCCACGCTGACATGCCTGTTCCACTTCTATCCTGGTACCAGCCCGGATGTTGTTACCCTGGGTAGCTCTGCACTGCAAGAGATTTATTGATTTGACCAAGAGGTGCCATGACTTGCAGTATAAAACACTGGCTGTGAAAGCAGAAAGACGTGCTTCTAGCCCTCCACCTAACACCTAAAGCTGCTTTCCTGTCCTTTTGTGAGAATCGTGAGGAAGAGCAGAGCTGCGTTACACCCATGTAACAAACACAACCCACTGGGGAACAGAACATATGTGCTGATGGAAAGAGCTATCATTAGCTGAGCCTGAAACATTCTCCTTTTGATTTAATGACAGTATCTGATTTCATTCCTATGTTTGTTTTAAAATATTTCTTCATCTCCATCAAAAGCAAAACAAAATACCACTACCAATTTAAGAAGGTGAAGGAAACCTGGGAAATTCTAGTAATTAGTTCATTAAAAATAACAGAATTTGCCACGTAGGTATGTTATGCTACAAATTTCTCTACTCTGGACAAGAACCAGGGGAAAAATATTAATGTCACTGAGCCAGTGGAAGCTTTCTCCACCTACAACACTGGGACCAAGGTTTAAATCAAAATATCTGTTAATCACATGGACAGAGGAAGGTTTATCATGTCTTTAATTTCTCATTTTTTAAGACTTTAGGATTAGTTGTTGAGGAAGACACTCAATTTAGGGAACACTGTTACTTAGCAACCATAATTGGTTTTAAAACAAAGCTTTAGCCTGTGCTTTTTTTCCAGTGAGGAAATAATAGATCCCTGTCCCTAAGTGTTACTAACCAAATTAATAGTTAGAGTGAATGTCTAGACTGAACATCAATGGAAGGCCATATGCAAGCTGCTTGTCAAAGAAGCATCCCTGCATAGTTTGACCCTTTTCTTGTTTTTGCATTCATGGCAAAGAAAGTCTCAATTCTTTAAAAAAAAAAAAAAAAAAAAAAAAAAAAATTAAAAAGTTTCCTCCAGCCAGTAGCTGTTGACTGATACAGAGCAGTCAAGTCCAGGGATAATGGGAAAAGTGATGCTTTTGTAAACAGGAAAAAGAAATATCCTGTAGGTTTCATTCTCTGCAACAAAAAGTGCAGAGGATAGCAAGGAAAAAAATCAAGGAATACAGAGTAGCTCATCCTCAAAATCAAATATCAGATCAGATATCTGATATCACACATCAGATAAAATATCATTTCTTACTATGACCATCCAGGACTCAAGCACAGACTCCACAAAGCTGCCAATTACACTGAAGCTAAGCTGGCCCCAGTCGTGTACTCTGATAGATTTTGATGCTCCTAATCATTGTATGTAACATGCTGAGCTACCCAAAGGTTTCAAGAAAAGGACAAGGCAACAACATATGGCCTAAACAGACTGTTCATGTCTTTCTCTAAACAAGGCACGGCTTCACCTTAGACTGACCTTGCAATTACAGGCTACTGGGAGCAGTTATGCACTTGAAAACAGTCAGCACAGCAAATGGCAGAGATGGGAAAAGACTCAGCAATGCTGAACACGGAGAGCCCTGGGTAGGTAAGCTGCGTGTCCTGGCCGTGATGGCCGAGACCATCCTGCTCTGCTCAAGCCGTTTGCTACCTGAATCTTAAAATGCAACATGGAAGCAAAAGAATCCTCTATACTGTCACTTCCTAGACAGAAGAAACAATGATAAGAACTCCTCCCCAAGTGCACTTTTAGCAATTTGAGGCCAAGTTTCTGAAAAAATCTTCCCCAAAAGAATAAATTTAAATAACTGCAAAGTAAGCAAAGTGGATTAACCTGCCAGCTTTCTCCAGCAGTGAGAGCAGACTCTGAATAGATTTTTTCTGAACAGGTATTAAGTAGCTAGGGAAAAACTGCAATGCCACCTCAAATAACTCATGTCTATATGACTCAGTTTAGGAATATTAATAAAATTCACATATCCAGAGCCTGTACTAACCAGAGCTTAGGAGATACTGAATTCTGAGCAATAACCTACCAAATTTACCCTAAATGTTCTGTAGCTACTTGTCATTTGTGTAGGGCAAAAATAACCTGTCAATTTCTGACAAAGTCCTAAACCTTAGAAATTTGCTAATTTTAAATGGGAAGTTGTTTTGGCTTTCATAACTATGCTTAACTAACAAAAGCTAAGGATAAGAATGTCTTTCTATCACTCTTACGCTACAAATTGCAGTTGATGTATGACTTCTTTTAAGAGCACATACATTAACACGTGTATTTGATACGCATGAAAGGTAAACATAATGCAAATTTGTATATGTGCCAAAATCCAGACTGATCTTATAATTTAATGGAAAAATCCCATATACATTGACCAGTCGACAGGACTGTGATTAGCAACAAGTATGACAAGAAATGTGAATTACCTGTAAGACGAATTCTTATTTTCTAATACACTTCTTTTCCCCCTTCTAAATCAGAAGAGGCTTTACATCAAGTGTCCAATCTCAGATTGCAAATATTTCCTTCTGAGAGAGCTGCAGTAGATGACAACATCATAAAAGAACAGATTTCAGGTTTATTAAAAGGGTATTGAAAGGGTTTTTCTCCTAATAAAACGGTAACAGCTGCTGGTTCCTTTTCCTCCATGATTTCACATGACATGCTTCTCACTGGAGCTCTCAGCAATTTATTCTTAATGCCTTCCTGCTTTGAGTATGTGGGGTTTTTTTTGAGAAAAGTTCAGTGTTGCATACATGAAAATTAGATATGGGGAGGAAAAAACATCACTTTAATTGAATAGTTTGCATGAAATGCCCCTATGCCAAAAGATGCCAAAGCGATGGCTGGATTTTGGGTGCAGAGAGGGCATTTAGCACATATTGTACCTTTAAAAATGAAGTAGACACAGCGCTCATGTGGAGACTACTGATTTTAAAACTGCTGTTCAGTTTCCACCTCCATCAGATCAGGTCAAGAATCTTGGAGAATTTATCTCAATGAGCCAGGAAAGAGGTCACCCCATGGGGAAAAGAGAGCCCTTAAGAAAGATTGCTACCCAACCGCACCGCTGTGTCAGAGCACGCTGCTGCTGACAACAGAGCCCATTAGCCAGGGCTTGCTTACATTTGTATGGCTAAAAAGGAGATAAAATTCCATCACTGACACAGCACCCTAATTTTACTTTCATGAATTGCTGACTTTAAAAACACCAAGTGTTTGGGGTTTTACATCCTAAAATTAAAATTACATCAATGAATTACAGCTTCAACATTGAGGACTCTAAGCTGTTGCAGCCAAAGACAAGAAAGGAGCCCCCAGGAGGCCACTTAACCCTTACTTGTACATTCAGAATACAAACGCTAAATCTCATTGATCTTCTGATCACTACAAATTATTGGTAAGCTCTGTGTTAAGCCAGACTGCTGTAAATCGGAGTTGACAGTATTATCACTGAAAGAAATGCATGAGCTCTGTGTTTGCCAAAGTGTGACCTCCTGGACTAGTGGTGTAGCACTGCAAGGACTGAGATTTCTAATCCAGGTGCCATTCTAAAGCAAACTATTTCAATCACACAGAATTAACTTTGCTTAAGAACATTTCTTCACACTAGACATGCACTTGTTTGTCACACAACAAACAAAAAACCCAGAAGAACATCAGTGCAACATTCCCATCTCCAGATGCAAGCTCGTAAGACTCAGCTGCATCAGGACACTAATACCCTTCCAGAGAGCCTCCTTCAGGGAAACCATCCTCAACAGACATTCTGACACCAGCTTCGATGCAAACAGCACAAAAATTCAAAAGAATGGTCCCAGAAATTAAATGTGGGTGTTAAAACCACAGGAGGAACCCTGCTAACAAGGTTAGTGACATGCGTTTTTATACTGTAGGAAGGAAAGAGATTACAGAACATAACTGGTAACCCAAACTGGCACTATTGCTAGGTTTGATAACTGACTGGCATGAAGACCTTTCTCTGGTTTTGTCTTTTTTTCTTTTTTTTTCCTTTCTTTGTATACTTGAAGATGGTACATACATATTGTTCCCCAGTCAGGGTTCTTTGGCATCACCTCAGTGGTAAAGAATTACTGAAGGAAAGCAAGTGACAAAGGAGACAGAAGGAAAGAGTTACTTAATCCTTTGAAGGTTTTTGGTTGATGTAGGCCAATGGTGACATTCAATCTGAGGCAAATAATACAGTTAAAATTATAAACAAGGAAAATTGCTTTGATGACCAAGGCTTTTATGGAAATGTGGGAGCTGGCATACCATGTCTGAAAGGCAGGCAGGTACCTGGGAAGAAGGTGAGGACACCCAGAGGGGTTTCAACTGCAGAAGTTTGCAATTTTTGTACTTTATTTTCCATTTCAAACATCTAATGGAAATTATGTAGCATGCTTACACTACAAACATGTTCACATGATTAGTGACATGTTTATTTTATGTTATCTTATAATCAGAATAGTTCACTTGAGTTTGAAAAGCCAGAAGAAATTCTCTTGACAAGCAGCCTCAAGAGATATTTACAGATGAATTGAAGAATATTGTCTTTGGTTCATAATTAAGGGATAGAGTCAATAAACACCTTGGGAATCTGAGAGATTTGCTCCGCAGTCCCTAGTTATTTTAGGTATTTGTGTTACAAAGTGGAGTCAGGAATCGTGGTCTTAACACAACTCCATCCCTTCCTGAGGAGACCCTCAGTAGAGCCCACCAGTCACCCAAATGACACCCAGTGGCACCTGTGCAAAAACTGTTAAATTCTTTGGGACAAAGAAAGAGCAGACAGAAAATAGGGCATGACTGTGTAGGCATATGGTAAGAGGGGAGTTCCTATCTTCTGGCTCCTGCTGGTTTAGGTTAGATTATTAAGCCAGGTGGGTTTTTAGTCTATCTCCTTCTAGGTCCAGTAGGCCATAATTAGAGGAAAACATAGGAAATGAGATGAAAAGAAAGTGATCACTCCCGGGTATGCAGTGTTGATTGCCCCAAATTAGAAGAGAAAGGGCTTTCCAAGCCAAAGGTTGCAACTGCAGAAACTTTTAACAGCCAGAGTACTCACGATTTCTTCATGAATTCCATTATTCTGGCTCTCAGATCATACTCTGCCACCAAGTTCCACAACTTTGTACGTGCACATAAACTTTGTTGTTGTTGTTGTTGTCTCTCAGCTCTTCTAAGTAGTGGAGAACAACCATTTTCTCCCTTCTGTGTTTTTTTGTAGAACCTTCTTGAGTGCAGCAGCAGCAGCTCCTTAACTCTTTGTTACCCTTCTCTAGCCTGTGTAACATTTCTTTTGAAGCAGAGAGACCAAAGCTGTGTGTAGCATTCCAGATACGATTCACCATAGATTTATACACTGGAATAATGAGGTTCATTGTTTTGCTCTTCACTCCTAGTCTAATATTTCCTAACATTTTATTTGTCTTTTTAAACTTTTCTGAGCAGCAAGCTGATGTTCTCAGGAGGGAAGCCTAAAATTTTTTCTTTACTGTGTTATCTTTTTCACACACACCATTTACATTCAGAAAACAGTGCTAGAAAGAATAAAAGGTCAATTATTCTCTTCATCCTCAAGTTCAGAAACTCACTACTCAAATAATTAGCCCCCACAGGCAGGAAAGCAAATAATTCTGATAATTTATCTTTGTCAAAGTATGGAGCAATTTATAATGATAGTCAGATATTTTCTGATAGAGCACTTTTCTGTAGTCAAATGATAATTCAACACTTAATTTCCTGAGGAAAAACAGAAACAAAAACAAGGGGGAAGGTGACTCAGCTTCCCACTTCTTCTGCAGCTCCTCCACAGCCCATCCAGCAAGAGACCAAAGGACAAGGCACAAGTTATGCCAGGTTTCCAGTGACATCAGGCAAAGAAGAACCAGTTTAGACTCTTCCCCACCTGATTTTAAAATAATAATTAAAAAAAAAAAAAAGCCAAAAAAACAAACACCTCTTTCCTGTTGAAATTTTGCTGATCAATCTTGGACTTTTGGTTACAAGGACAAGCTTTCAGAAATATCAAGACCACATCAGGCAGCTCAACTGATCCCTACGGGGGAAAGAGAAGCCCAGACGAGACTCACACTTGCATCTACAGCCAGGAGGCCATTTGGAGCATAACAACAACTTTATTGACTCGGCACCTTTCTGGACAATGCCAAATATATGCTCTCCCCTTACATGTCAGTAGATGGCACTCTATATTTACTATCTACATATTTTGCACACTTCCCAAAAAAACGTTTCTTCTCATGGAACTGCAGTAGTAGATCACAGGTCCTTACACAAGTTCCCTCAGCAGGGAGCTCTGTGCTTTACCTACTCTTTAGTGCAGATTTCAGCTTTCCCTGGGCACACAAGTTGGTGTTGACCAGGGCACGCAAACCCATGGAAACATGAACTGTACATATGGTCTATGCAATTAATAGATAAGCCACTCTCCTATCCACAATATCAGGCTCAAAATTGGCCCTTTCTCAAAGGCTAAAAGAGTTTTCAGCATAAACAAAACATCTGCATATGATACCAAAAATAGGTTTATGTTAAAACGAACCCTTTTCATTTACTTGGTCAGTTCACTATATATACAGAGTCGTACTGGCTTCACTGTGTTGTTTGCCCTTCATATCTGTATAACCAGCATAGTCATGGGAAGGCAGACTGAACGCCTTTTCTGTAAGCTAAATTCTCAAATTCTATTACAGAATCTTTCTTAAGAATGTGAGAACTGCTCATCACACTCAAGGAAATATTGCAGAGACAGGTGTCCACTTCCTTGTGGCAAAAGTTTGTCAACATTTGAATGCTTTCATCATCCATAACCCTCTAACCTTATAACTTGTGCACATGTTCATGAAGTTGACTAGAATTAAAATTATTAAAGTTCTATTTGCAAGAAGAAGAATCACAGGTTTGGAGCGAAAGCTAACAGTTCCACATGGAACACTTCAATCCAGAAATAGTTCAGAAGAGAAAGTGTATTTAGGTTTGACCGCTTGCCAGGGCATTTGGGGAAGGCTGGTTGGTACAAACCCTTTGTGCTCTACCACCCTGCTGTGCAGAGCACTGGTTTTGTGATGTGGTCAGAAACGTAAGTTTCACACCTTTGAAAGAGTCTCACACCTTTGAAAGAGTCTCACATGGGGGCACTTGGTTTCTATCAAAGCCTTCTTCATACAGCAAGCTAAGAGTTATGAATATGAAGCAAGTCTAAACCCTTGTTTATCCCTCACAGATCAGATGAGATTGGAACACTAAGATGAGGAGAAAATAAGTGTTTCATTTATCATGCACTATTATGGTAAGTGCCACCCCCATCAGCCCAATGGTATGAACACATAACACTAGTATAGTCCTTTAATACTTCCTTTTTCAAAACTGTTTCTAAACCATAATAATATATTAAATTTGATACATACAATTACTACTAACATTTAATTGATTCTTGATTACAATCAATTACATTTCTGAAACAATCAAGCATCCTACAATTAAAAATAATTGATTCATTAGCACACCCCTACTAGCCAATTACACAAATGCATTATTTATGTAATTAGACACATTTACAGTTCATTATTCCACTTTTTTTTCTATTGTTGCAAAGCTACGGAAGTAGCACCTTACTTTTTAATCTTTCCTTGCCTTCTATTGACACAGAGACCACATTTATTTTATTTACCCAATATCAAATTAGAAATCAAAACCTGAAAGAGACTGAACCCCTATAGAAGCAGTAATTAAAGCTCATTTATTTGTCATATGGGTGAAAAGGTGACAAAGTGTTTTCCAGGGCAAATCTGCTTATTGAGTTGAAAAAAAGCAGCTGTACGCAACAGATTTTTGAAAGTTTAAAAAAAATAATTTAAAATATCTACATGCCAGGCTCTTGCTTACACTGGAATTTAAGAGTGAACATGAAAGAGAAGTTAGTGAAAAATTATTGTGACCAGAGCTGCTTTCAAGCCCAAAAGTAGCCAATGGCCATGTGCTTGTTATTCTGTTGGGGCATCAAAACCAGTTCAGAAGGCTTAACAGTCATTACAACATGTTAAGGATCTAATGTTAGATATTCCAGCCCTCTGCATGTACAGACAATTTTCTAGCCTTGTTGACAGTGCACCATTCTGTCTGAAAGCTACATGTTTAGCTTACCTGCAATCAGGGTGCCCACCTTAGGGTTTCGTCAGCTTCTTTTCTTCCCACCTTCTCCATACTACTCAAAACTGATTTTTATTATTTAAGAACAGCCACACTTGGTCAGACCAAAGAAGGAAGGAGAGATGTATGAGAAACAGAAGGGGCACGTCTGAGCTGAGAAACAGGAGATAAAAGAGGTGTGCTGGAAGCTCACTAAGCAAGGGATCATGGCCTGCCTGTTTATTGATGACTACTGCAATAATACAGGAAAGAAGTGGATACAGAGAAACGCAAAGACATCTTCCCATGGGGATGCTATCGCCACCCAATGGCCTCAGCAGTTCAGAAAACAAGCCTACCAGACTTGCTCCCACAGAGCTCTGAGGAAGGAGCTCTTGAGAGATCCCACCTGACTCCTCCAGGCTGAATGTGGAGTGGCTGCCAAACAATTTTCCCCCAAGAAGCATCCACACAACAAAAGCCCGCAAGCTTCTGTGCTTAAGCTGTGGCCACCCTCCTTTTCCAACAGCATTTCAGTTCGCATCCACTTATTTCATACAAATGTTTAATATTTCTTGTCATCCATGCATTCCTGGTTTGTTATTTGTTTGTTGTGGCTTTTTTGTTTGTTTTTGTTTTGTTGTTGTTTGGTTTTGTGGGGTTTTTGGCTTGTTTTTTTGTTTGTTTGTTCATTTGGATGAAAAGAATCAGTTTATTCTTCTGTTGCTGTATTTAGTTTTCTTAAGTAAAGTTATGTAATAAAGCTTCCAGAATTTATGTAGAAAAAGTTACAAAAATAACTTTTTTGTAGAGTTCCCAAGCAAAATCCTACTCCAGTTTTCCCTGGTCTTGGTATATTTCTTAAAGGAGCCCACTAAGCCTCCAGTCTCTTTCCCGAACAAACGATGATGAAGCAAGAGGATAAGATATTCAACAATTGCTCACAGTTGCACTCTTCAAATATTAGGTACTGGGAATGGCAGGGAGCATCAGGAAACAAGTGGTCATTGCTTCATTCACAGATACAATTAAAGATGCAAATCCCTCGTGGTTCCTTGTTGTCATCACAAATGCTTCTTTCCAACTCTTGAGATGTTCCAACGATGGTAAATCTTCATCAGCTTATTCTTGTAAGCCCAGGTGAATGGTTTAGACCTTGTGTGTCCTGTGCATTTCTTGTTTTGTGACACAAGCCCATCAGCCACTATCAGAAGCAGACACTCAAGGTGGAGAGAAGTAAACTATAACGATAATTTATCACAGTATCACAGTATGTTTGGGATTGGAAGGGACCTCAAAAGATAACCTAGTCCAATCCCCCTGCTGGAGCAGGAACGCCTAGGTGAGGTCGCACAGGAATGTGTCCAGGCGGGCTTTGAATGTCTCCAGGGAAGGAGACTCCACTACCTCCCTGGGCAACCTGTTCCAGTGCTCTGTCACCCTCACTGAGAAGAAGTTCTTTCTCAAATTTAAGTGGAACCTCTTGTGTTCCAGCTTGATCCCATTGCCCCTTGTCCTATTATTGTTTGCCACTGAGAAGAGCCTGACTCCGTCCTCGTGGCACTCACCCTTTATATATTTATAAACATTAATAAGGTCACCCCTCAGTCTCCTCTTCTCCAAACTAAAGAGCCCCAGCTCCCTCAGCCTTTCTTCATAAGGGAGATGCTCCACTCCCTTAATCATCTTTGTTGCCCTACGCTGGACCCTCTCCAGCAGTTCCCTGTCCTTCCTGAACTGAGGGGCCCAGAACTGGACACAATATTCCAGATGGGGTCTCACCAGGGCAGAGTAGAGGGGAAGGAGGACCTCTCTCGATCTACTGACCACCCCCCTTCTAATACACCCAAGGATGCCATTAGCCTTCCTGGCCACAAGGGCACAGTGCTGGCTCATGGTCATCCTGTTGTCCACCAGGACCCCCAGGTCCCTTTCCCCTACATTGCTCTCTAATAGGTCATGCCCCAACCTATACTGGAATCTGGGGTTGTTCCTGCCCAGATGCAGGACTCTACACTTTCCCTTGTTAAATTCCATCAGGTTATCCCCCGCCCAACTCTCCAGTCTGTCCAGGTCCCGCTGGATGGCAGCACAGCCTTCTGGCGTGTCAGCCACTCCTCCCAGCTTAGTGTCATCAGCAAACTTGCCGATAGTACACTCAATTCCCTCGTCTAAATCATTAATGAATATATTGAATAATATTGGCCCCAGTACTGACCCCTGAGGCACTCCACTAGATACTGGCCTCCAACTGGACTCCGCACCATTGACCACCACTCTCTGGCTTCTCTCTTTAAGCCAGTTTGCAACCCACCTCACTACTCTATTGTCTAGACCACACCTCCTCAATTTAGCTGTGAGGATGCTGTGAGGGACTGTGTCAAAGGCTTTACTGAAGTCAAGGTAGACCACATCCACCGCTCTGCCATCATCCATCCACCTTGTTACATTCTCATAAAAGGCTATGAGGTTGGTCAAGCATGACTTACCCTTGGTAAAGCCATGCTGACTGCCCCTAATGACCCTCTTATCCCTGATGTGCCTTGAGATGACACCAAGGA
This sequence comes from Patagioenas fasciata, assembly GCF_037038585.1. NCBI lineage: Eukaryota > Metazoa > Chordata > Aves > Columbiformes > Columbidae > Patagioenas > Patagioenas fasciata. Next base: position 106,524,695 of record NC_092522.1, read on the forward strand.
TAAGCTGTTCCATTACTTTCCCAGGGACAGAGGTGAGGCTGACCGGTCTATAATTACCCGGGTCCTCCTTCTTGCCCTTTTTAAAGACTGGAGTGACATTTGCTTTCCTCCAATCCTCGGGCACCTCTCCCGTTTCCCAAGACTTGGCAAAAATGATGGATAGCGGTCTAGCAATGACTTCAGCCAGCTCCCTCAGCACCCGCGGATGCATCCCATCTGGACCCATGGATTTATGGACGTCCAGACTACTTAATTGTTCCCTAACCCAGTCCTCATCGACTAAAGCAAACTCCTCCATTAACCTGGCTTCATCCGGGGTCTCAGGGGTACAGGGTTCCCCAGGACAGCTTCCAGCGGAGTAGACAGAGACAAAGAAGGCATTCAGCAATTCTGCCTTCTCTGTGTCTTCTGCCACCAGGGCACCCACCTCATTCATCAGTGGGCCTACATTGCCTCTGGTATTAGTTTTATCTGCTATGTATTTGAAAAAGTTCTTCTTGCTGTCCTTGACCCCTCTCGCCAGCTGTAATTCTAAGGAGGCCTTGGCTACCCTAGCTGCCTTCCTGCATCCTCTAACAGCAGCCTTATATTCCTCCCAAGTGGCCAGTCCCTGCTTCCATGACCTGTAAACTCTCCTCTTCTGCTTGAGCATACCCAACAGATCCCTATTCAACCACGCAGGCCTTCTGGCTCCCTTCCTCGACTTCCTACGTGTGGGGATGCTCTGATCCTGAGCATGGAAGAAGCAACCTCTGAATGCAATCCAGCTCTCTTGGGCCCCTTTTCCTTCAAGCAGTCTTGCCCATGGGATTTCCCCCAGCAATTGCTTGAAAAGGCCGAAATTAGCCCTGCCAAAGTCCAGGGTTGCAATTCTACTTGCTATTCTGTTCCTGCCACACGAGATGCTGAACTCCACCATCTCATGGTCACTGCAACCCAGGCAGCCCTCAACCTTTACTGCTTCGACCAGACCCTCTTTGTTAGTGAGGATGAGATCCAGCAGTGCACCTCTCCTGGTCGGCTCCTCCACCATCTGCATGAGGAAGTTATCATCAATGCACTGGAGGAACCTCCTGGACTGTGGCTGGCTGGCTGAATGGTCCTTCCAGCAAACATCAGGGAAGTTAAAATCACCCACAACAACCAGGGCCTGTGACTGTGAGGCCACTCTCAGCTGCCCATAGAAGGCCTCATCAACTTCCTCAGTCTGATCTGGTGGCCTGTAATAGACACCTACAACAGTATCACCCCTGCCAGCCTGCCCCTTGATCCTGACCCATACACTCTCAACTCGTTCCTCATCCGCTCATTGCTCCTCTTGCAGCCTTGATGCTGAAGACAAGATCCTACTCTATTTGAAACAGAAATGAAAAATATCATCCCCAAGAGAATCCCACCAGCTCTACTTTGCCTAAAAATGAAGTATATCCCCTCAGATTCCGTTAAATGCGTAAGCATCCCAGCTATTTGAAAAACATCAAGGACTGGCCAGCTACACACAGCCAAATCTGTCCATATATTACACCCACTGTGACTCCAAAATAGTTGAGATCAGGAAGGCAATCAAGAAAACCCTCAGGCAAAACAGAAGATTTCTTGGACAATCAGCTGACTACATTACAAAGCAAGTACTGAACAACAACAAAGCTAAAACAAATATTTCAAAATAATCATGTGTTCAGCCCTGAGTCTCCTGGATTGAATTTAACAGAAATGGACAGAAACTGTATTGGTTTTATGTTTACATGTGTCCAGCTTTTTTGATTGGTTCCATCACTTTTCACAAGTTTGTTTAGTTTTGGTTGGTTTTTTTTAAGCTTTTTTCCTCTATGTTTAATAAAGATTATAAAACAAAGGAAGAAGAGTATCTACCCCTCTGCAACCCTTCTTTAAATTTCCTCTGTTTCTGGTGTCCAGACTGGGTAGAAATTTCTAAGCCCCATTGAGGTCCAGAGTTACACAGCTCCAAAGAAACTAAAACATGCTGGTCTACCTGTCCGCCCAATGGTATTCCCTGTTTCATATGGGCATCACTTACAAAACACTTAAAACTTAATCTGCAAAGAAGCATGGCTGCCTTCAAAGTCATTACATCTCAAAAATCAGAGGAAAGTTCTTCCAAGTGTGTTTATTTAATCCAAAACATTAACATGCTGGCAGCTGTTGAGCTGCTCCATTTAGCTGTCACAACAGACCATAAAGCACCATAGCGAAATGGACACTTCTGTGTATGACATCTGCCACTCTTCGATTAACTGCTGCTTCACCACAAACATTTTACGGAATAATTAATTTGGCTAGGTGTATGCAACAGAGTATTTTTTCATGCATTAAAACATCTGGGTTTTTGCACTGCAACGTTCTGCCTAATGAAGTCTAAATAGGAGATTTTAAACTGCCATTTTTGGCTGTGACATGAGAAGGATTCCCGCAGAGAGATAACATGCCTTGTCTACTTGGGAAAGCATACCTTCTGTAACATAAGTTGAAAAGCCTTACTAAAAATATTAACATTGTAAGCTCTAATAGAAATAAAAATTCTTAGGAAAGCTTTGTCTCTACAGGGCTGTTCTTGAATCCAAAATATCTGCAGCTCAGTGGGAAACACAGGTTATATGAAAGCAATTTATAATGTGCTGCAGCAGAGGGAGAATAGAGGAGCCTGAATAGCAAGGATTAAAAAAAAAAAGTAAAAGAAAAGGAAAAACACAGTAGACACCCTTGCAAAATGTAATCCTGAGAAATGTAGAGTACTCAGGATTCTCAGAAGAGTCTACAAAAATGCCTGAGAATCAGCAGTTCTCAAAACCAGGTGGAAAGTCAGGATTTCTCCTGCTATCAAAACATCTAATGTCTGGGCTTGGAACTGACTAAAGCTCAAGCGAAACAGTCTCCTTATTTGCTGAAACTGCAAGCTAAATCTCAGAATGCCACCAAGATACACACATATAGTGCCTGCAAACCATAAGACTGCATAGCAAGAAACAAACTTACCCTTCCACCTGGAGATGACAAAGAACTGACCCCAGAATGTGTATTTTCTCAGCTTTATAGGAAGTATATTTGTCTCCCCAGATTTAGCTGAGTATCTGAAACAACAGTGTTTCCTTTTAAAGACTAAAATTAAATAGGTTGAAGTAATACATTGAAAATCTAAGTTTTTTGTTATTGCCATCGATCTTATCCAATGGACACACTTGAACTATTGCTTTTGGTTTTTTTCCAAATGCTTGTCACTGGTCTCCAAAATAATCACCTGGCTTGGAAACAGAAAACAGAGAAAACCTTCAGCTCTACTCTGTACCTTTATGTGTTTTACAGAAAAGTTTAAACCCCAAATGAAATTAAAAACATAATGAAAAGCACTCTTTTCCAACAAAGCAAAACATACTTGACTGGCAAGGCCTTTGGAAGGCACCCCTCAAATGCCACTACATGATACTCCAAAGATGCACTTGACTAGGCCACTAGAATTGTATCCCTTGGGAGTCTGCAATCAGCTCAGAGAGTAATTTCAAAGTAAGAACTCAGTAGGAGCTGATTTACTGTCATAGCGAGGAAAGGAAAAATATAAGAAAAAATTAAGACTAGGATTGCTGACTTCTACGTCCCACACAGGACAACTTTTCTGGGTCATTTTGTAAGGGATTTTTTACAAGGGCATGTAGTGATAGGACAAGGGGTAATGGTTTTAAACTGAAAGAGGGTAGATTTAGATTACTATAGATATAAGGAAGAAATTCTTCAGCATGAGGGTGGTGAGGCACTGGAACAGGCTGCCAAAGCAGCTGTGCATGCCCCATCCCTGGAAGTGTTCAAGGCCAGGTTGGATGGGGCTTTGAGCAACCTGGTCCAGTGGAAGGTGTCCCTGGCCATGACAAGGGGGTTGGAACTAGATGATCTTTAGGGTCCCTTCCAACCCAAACCATTCTGTGATTCTGCATTCAACATTCCCCTGGACCTGTGCAATCTCATCTAAATTTGAAGTCAGTCCTGCTCTAAAGCTCCCTTCTGGAGAGCATATCACAACATGTATCAGAGATGGAAGTTCTCCAAACAGTGAAATCATTCCAGTTACAATATTACCTAAACCTTATCAAAATGCAGCTTCAGATCTAGTCACACATCCTTCTGAATCATTTAAGAGAAATAAACATACTGGGATCAGTGCACTCCTGCGTATAGGGCAGGTGGGATTACATTATTGATTACTAGCAGCTACCCATTACAATAAGAATCTTTTCACCCTTTTTTAATAGGCTGAGATCATTGCCTACGTTTCCTCTAGTATCACTGGGGAGAAACAAGTACTTTCACAGGGCACCTAATCAACATCCTAAGATAGATGACTTGCTCTTTACAGCTGTCCCTTACTCTCTGATGACTACAGAAGGTAAAAATTACTATTTCAATCTAGAAGTCTGGATTTTAGACAGACCAAATTAAATGACAGAAATCCCATTACTTACTGGCCAGGGAGGAATCAGTAACTCCTCACTGGAAGAAGGTTCTCCATCCCTCCTGTTCACACAGCTCTGAAGGAGGTAGAGAAACATAAGGCCCACCTAAACCCATATCCAGCATCTTTATTATTCAGAGGTAGAAGGAAGAAACATGGCTGTTGTGGGCTTAATTCCTGAAGTGTTAACAGTGAGTACATTATAAGGCCAAACTATTCATATCCACAATATGCACATTTTCTTGCGTGCCCTGAAAAAAAATTTCAGGGTTAAATTCATCAATAACAGAAGTAGAGGCAACCCCAAGTGCACCCTTAAAATCTCCTTAGACTATTAGTCCTTGATACTACGATTTCAGTTTTCTGCAGCAGAATTACAGCAGGGATACGTTCAGTGCATTATGCTTATCAGCTGTTATTACCACTGAAATGTTTTATCTTAACAATTTAATGGAAAACTGGATGATAATGACTTAGAATGGACTTTGAAAATGTTTCTAAGGAATTTATAGGGTGAAGCTCCACCAAAAAAAAAAAAAAACCAACAAACAAAACCAAAACAAACAAACAAACAAACAACAACAACAAAAACAAACAAACAAAAAAAACCCCAACAAACCAGTTAGGTTTGGGTTTTAGCTTATTTTTGTGCTTTTGAAAAACAAGAAAGGCAGTGCAGGTGTTGCACAATTCCATCTGCATCTACCAACACCAGCAAAGACTGTCTTAATTCAGTGTAGTTATATCCTCTGCTTTACTACAGTCTTGCTACACTGGTTACTGCCTCTCAGGGACAGATGCAACCCCAATTTAAATGGAGAAGTCAGGCTGTCTGATGCTAATTGGGCAGCTTAGCCTTCTTAGTCTTCCCTTCCCTGTAAATTCATGCCTGCTTCAATAAACAAAACCACTATTTCACGTGCATTGATGAAAACTGTTCAACAGTCATCACGGAAGCAATTCTAGGTTTATACTGGCACACATTAGAGTTGAATCTGCTCCAGTGTTTTTCAAAGAAGATCGACAGAGCTGAAGCTCTGCATTCATACATTTTCAAGGCTCTTGCTAGAGCGGGGCTTTTCAGCAGCTGCACAGCGCTGCAAGTTGGCATAAGTTCTTGTTATACTGCTGCAGGCTAAATTCAAAATCCTAGTTTAACACTGATGGCAAACTACAATTAGTACTGTTCCCACACTAAAGAAAATAATCCACGAAATCCATCATTTCCATAGCCACATAAAAATTTACCATGAAAATGTTCAGTTTTGCCGACTTCTGTTCACTCCTGCTAATTTCTTTCTTTGGACTTCATATGAACTGCTATCTTTTACCAAAGGAAAAAAAAAACACTGTTAGAAAACCAAATTTGTGTAAATTTTTAGATGTGGACAAAACTTCTGTAATTTCCAATTCCTCTACACATTTGTGAAAATATCAACCAAAATATACAGACTGTCATTCCCAGATGACAACTCAAGTTCATCTAATTAAATATTCTGTCTTGGACATGAGCTAGCATCAGACATTCAGAGAAGGGCATAACAAACCTATACATTGTAAATATATATTTTAGTTGTTTGTGTCCTGACACAAGAGGAGGAATTTATCCAAAGTAAATGTTCCCATCATTCCTACAACAATGCCATAAGTCTTCCTGCAATGAATTACACCACTAATATGTTTCTTAAAACAACATCACAGCACTAGAATATTTTATCTTATTTTTCCAAATTTGCCTCAGATTATCTTGTGCACTCTCTAAATCCCTGGTAATTTACCAAATAATCTTGCACTTCATCACAACAGTGAAGTCAAACTATTTTGAACAAGAGTTTGCACAGTAAAAGCTTTTTAAATGTCACTTGAGTGTCTTGCAATAATTGAAGTAAAGTTCCTTATAATGTAATCCAGTTCTAGGTCTAAATATGTTCATCTATGCCTGGCAGTTCTCTTCCAAGATAATACATGAACATTCAGAACATAATAGTCTAATTATACATCATTTTAAATGGAATTCTTCTCCATCCTTCTTCATTGATACAGTCAGATCTTATCCTCTTTTCCAGTTTCTTTCTTCTCAAAAATACTAACATTTACGGTTTGGTATAAAAGGTCTCTGCATTTGGAGGTGGAGAAGATGGGAAATTCTTTAATGTGCAACTAACAGTAACTTATTAATAATTTCCATAGCCTGATGTGTTTGAGCAATAAATGGAAGAAATTCCTGAGATGATATAAAGATCCATTAATAAATGTTACAACACACAGAAGACCAATGAGAACAAACAGTAGCACCACAGCCATCTGCTTGTTCTGCATCCACCTGCAGCTGTGAGCCAGGCCCAGTCAGGAATCTGAACATCTTGGCCATAGTCCTGAACTGTACTTGAAAGAAGAGGCACCGACATATGTGTTCCTGTGAAGGCTGGGAAGAAGATGTCTGATTTAATCTTGTCTGCCTGTATAAACTTTTAGGAAGCAAGGAGGAGAGCTAAAGGATATGGTCAGAGATACACCTGTGGTTGGGAGGATGTCAAAGGATACAAAGTCCCCTATGATGAACCACTTGGACAGCTATACAGAACAGAAGCCAGTAGCAAAGAACAACCCAGCAACTGCAGCTGGTCGCTAGTATCTCCTTAAGGCCACACAACATTACAAGCAGAAGACATGAGTTTAAGAGCCAGGAGAAAACTAATAACTGGGGACACAAATTCTGTCCATCTCCATTAAAAAGGACAGAAGTGTTATAAGAGACTAACCTTGCTAAATTATGACTTCTCATTGACCCCAAACACAGGACAGAACTCAGCAACTAGGTCAGGTCACTAAAGAATGGCATAAAAGAATGGCACAAGGTCAAGGCACAAAATATGACCATAAGAAACAAAGAAACCCTATGATCATTGCTGAGAAGATATCAGGTCAAGCACACTTCTGAAGTGGATCTGCCTGTAATTTGCCCTTAAAGTGGGTGCTCCAAAACACCAAAGTGCTTGCAATCTCTAAACATGACGTAGAACAATGTAATATTTTAAATAGAAAAATCTCAGACTGGTCAAATAAGAAAGATGTAAAAAGCTTTGAAAATTAAGCTACTTTCTCCCTACCACATCCTCAGTCTGTTTTTCATCATCGGTCTTGTTCTAATCCAGCAGCCACTCTGTCCTTTCGAGGTGTAAGGGTATTCCAGCCTCCTCCTGGCCCCTGCATGCCACTTCCCCGTCTGTCTCGTTAGTCAGTCACTCTCTTCATTTGTTCTGGTCCAAAACCCAGCTGCCACAGTCTACCTTCCAGAAACTTGTCCATCCTGAGCACCCTCTCAGGAAAGAAGCAATCACACTCTCTAGAGATTTTGATACAATTCCAAATACAGGCAGCCATGAGAAGGGAAGCATATGAGCTATTAAACACAACATAAAGTACCTATGCAGTAAGCTCTAAACAAATAAATAAAGCAGATTTTAGCATTTACAACTAGAAAGAAGACATTAGCCAACTATTCAGAGAGAATATAGAGATGATACAGAGAATGCCAGAGGGTTTAATGACTTCTTGCATTAATCTTAATGAAAAAGATCTATTGGCATCAAAAAGAATTAATAGAAACAATAGTCAGAGCTCAACTGAGAACAGAGATTATTATTTTTCTTCAAATTTAGTTGCTTGACAAATATCAGCTGAGATATATAAAAAATAGTTGAACTGATGTAAGAAATGACAGCAGTTCTGTGACATCTCATGGAAGACAGGTGAAAGGGCAAGTGTATTGCCTGTGTTAGAATGGGAGGAAAGAGGAGCTGCGTGAGAAACCACAGACAACTCAAGCTGAACTTCAGACGCAAGAACATTTCTGGATGAAGCAAACCACTGTGTGCAGCTATATAACAGACATAAGTAGCAATCCATATACAACCGTTAAGAACAAACTGACAGAACAATCCCATTTCTTCCTGTGTGTGGCTAATAGGCCTTTTTAGTAGGAGAGGAGTAATTGTCATACATCTTGACTTCAGTAAGTCATGATGAAATTTGAAAACAGAAATTAGATAACTGTACCCATGGAGGACCAATGTTTCACTGTCAAACACAAAGATGTACTGAGTGGTGCTTCAGAGGGTCTGTCCAGGGTTCAGTCCTTTTCAGCATTTCTCTTAACAACCTAGATGATAGAAGAAAATATTCCTGACAGTAAGAGGGATTGCAAGTATGTTGGAGGACTAGAGAAGTATTCAAATAGATTCTAACAAGCTGGAGAAACAGCATGTACTCAATCACAAATATAAGATAAGGAATCATAGAAACATTTCGTTTGGAAAAGACACTTAAGATCATCAAATGCAACTGTTAAGATAGTTAGTAACAGTTCTGGGTAAAAAAAAAAAAAAAAAAAAAAAAAAAAGAGGGGGTTGTCCCCTGGGGAGTATTTCCAATCTATGAATCACAAGCATAACACTGCTCAATCATTCTGGATATTCAAGGAAGTGGTGACCAAATAGGAAACATTCAAAACCAGAGCAATGAGAACTATCAGAGCTGGAGAAACTGAGCAACAACACAGGAAAAAAAAAGAAGAAAAGAAACTGTCCTCTGCACCAGTGGTGGACAGGACAAGTAGCAATGGGTTCAAACACCATCCAGAAAGATCCAGGATAGATTTTAGGAAAACCACTCAATTGAGAATAATAATGAATCACTGGAATATATTGTCAAGGGAAGCTATAGGGTTTCCATCACTGATGATCTACAAAATAGAAATGACAATCTGATCCCACTTGAGGCACAAGGGTGGCTTCTCCAAGTCAGTTTTCCAAAACAATAAAACTACTGTCTCCTATTTTAAGGGCATCCTGTCACACGCGTCCATGTCCCCTGTATAAACATAATCTGTTATACAATGGACACTGATTCAACATTTTTCATTCTTTAAGAGTGGGTTTATGGATGTGGTAGTCCCAAATACCAGCAAACACTGTTTCGATCTTTGGAAGCAAAAGGGGGAATGGGAAGTACCTCAAAATCCAAATATAGAAAAGAGAGACACATCTCAGTTTTGCTTTTTTAGCAGAATGAAACTTACGCCACATCCATTTTTCCCTTTCTAATAATATGTTTTCTAGCAAGGGTTTGGTTGTAACTGCTAAGTGTGAATCTCCAATATGATTCAGAGCTTCTAGCCTTCGGATGGGAATCATTACTAGACCTTATCCCAGAATTTTCCCTGATGATGGTCTGTTGCTATGGAAGTCAACCTCCAAAGCAAAACTGGAAGGAAGAAGTGCTATACCATTAATCACATCATTAATACAGCCCTAATAAGCTGAGGTTCTTAACCTCTGGATGCTGATGAACTGGAGTGAGAAAAACCTGATCTGCCCAATGTTTTAATCAAATGCAATGTTTGCTGAAGGCCATGGTAGCATAGCTTATAAATATATAAACGAGTAAAAACACAAACCAAGAACTGAACAGTCTCAATTGTTAACTTCAATCCTTGGAATGTATCAAAGCCAAAGCAGTTTGTAGACAAAGATAAGATGCTCCAGCAAAGCTTCCTTATTTCATTAAAATTGTTCTGAAATAATTTCCAAGTATCACAGAGATAAATTATCATTCCTTGTTAAACCTCAGACTTCCCCAAAATTTCTGGTAGACGTCCAATTAAATTAACTTGGTTGAGGTTTGGCACATCGTTCTGTATTGTGGCATCCATATTGAGCACATCACAAGCAAGCAATAAATACCATGGCAGCTCAGAATAATGTGAGATATGAATAGAAAGGAAGGGAAAAGAAGAATGAGTTACAGAGATGATATGTCAGGTGGAATCTAACCTCCAGACAGAAATTCGCAAAATAATTACACTCAATTAGTCACCCATCACCAAAAGTGCCTGCAGAACAGCATGAGACTCCAAAGGTAAAAGAATTGCTACTCAACATTTTCCTTATGTATCAGACTAGAACATGCTTTGTCACAAACACACGGATATTGTCATCCTGGTTTTTACTCCCATCACTGATCTGAGTAGCAAGCTGCCTTCTGAAAACCATATCATTAGGCACCAAGTCTTTCGCTTTATGTTTTGCTGATCAAAACTGAATTCTCTCTGGTTATTCTCCATTTTGATTTAAAACAGAGGACAACTGGACTTTTGTATGTAGTCACAAAAACCATTTTTAAAAATCTCACATTCAACTTATTTAAACAGAGAAGTGGTTACACCACCTTTGGTCCCAAAAAAATTTTTCATTCACAATAGCTGTCAACTTCAGTGAATATTATGTATTATTGAGAAACAAACCCCTCAAAAACCTCATCCAACAGGGTATGTTGTCATACTGTAAGGTTTCTTTCCCAATTGTCCCTAGTGCCAGAAAGAAGCCTAAAAATCAGCCTTTGATGCAGATCTGTTAGGAATAAAAGAGATTATGTGATCAAGGAATGGTTTACAAAAAGTTAATAAGTGACCAGGCAACCATTTCTCCTAGTCATTTTCCAGAGTAAAATTTCCATTTAACTGCTACCAGAATTGCAACAAAACAAAAACTTACACTAGAAAGAGTCCAGTTCTTTCCCATAGTTACAGAAATCTGGCATAACTGAAAATGAAAGAAAGTAAAACAAAACAAAACCAACAACAACAAAAAAAAACAAACCAACAAACAAAAGCCCAAACAAAAACCCACAGAAACCAACTGTTGAGTTCAATAATTGTAAGCCTAAATCCACAATGAACAAAAGGAATAAGTCTAGAAACAGCCCTGTATGATGCCTATTTGAACAAAAGGTGTACTCCAAAAGGTTGAGTACTTCCTAAATGTGGCTATGCAGTTTTTCCATAATATTTTTGTTTATTAAGCATGCCTGTTTACAGAAACAGGGAGTCTTTTAAATCTCCATCTCCTATTTAAATGTATTTTTGGACTTAAATGCTGTTAATTGAAATTCCTAACACTGAAATCAATGGAGGTCTTCTCCAAGCTTCCCTCAGAGACCAAGAAATGGATGTCTTTAATTTCAGTTGATTTGTTGGATTCTGATAATAGGACAGACATAATCTCAGTTCCTCAGCCATCCTATGTCTGGTGAAAAACAGGGCTGAGAGGAAAACATGTTATATATTCACACCAGGCTAACAGGAAAGGAGCCAGCTTGCAATTCTCCTCACATTTACTCCTTCTAATATCCCTGGCTGCATTTAGGGTCAGAAGGAGGAAGCAAACTAAAGATGTTGAGTTATGTAGCTCTGACTCACAAGCACCCAAGGAGAATTTTGCCAGGTTGAATACGCTCTCTCCAGGTCTCATAGCAATATTAAACTGATCAAGCAGCACAAGCAGCCTAACTATTCAGCTTACTTTGTATTCAGTGTACACTCTCCTAATTGTTTCCAATTACCGTGTTTTTTTCTGGAAACAGATAGTGCTTGTCTGTGCTTGGAACCTATTAACACTGCTGCCTCAGTCACTGGAAACATAGCAGCTACATTTCTGTGCATGTATTTGTGGATGCAAGACTTGATTGCATTGAAAATACGCTCGACATGCCTGAAACTTGCAGTTTCACACTCAATGCACAGACCTGGCTTATTTTTCCAAACAATGAGGAATCTCCATCTCTCATTTTCCAATAGCATCATGGAGCTTTTCTTGAAGCAAGCAGGCCGGTGGATGTTTTGAGTTTATCAGGCCACTCATATCTAGCCAGATATTTTTATGCGTTCATGACAGTGGCACCTAAGAGCATTTTCCAGATGTTTATTATTCACACGTTCACCACTTTCCTAAAACAGCCATTCCCAATCTGCATGTTGAAAGATACCCAAGGAATAAGTCAAGTAACTTAAACCAGTATTATTTTGATACTGTGTTAGTGTATTCTTCAAACTACTGTCTATAATGTCACTCAACATCACATTTACAGATGTGACTATATGGGACATTATGTTAACATTTTTATTATTTATATAATATTTATAGGATGTTATAACTTCTCTGCTTTCCTCAGTTGGATGTATTTGAACTTTTGAGTCTACGGTGCTGCTCAGCAGAGGAAGTTTGTTTATACAGTTTAGAAGATAATCTGATCGATGCCTTAAAGGGGATATTAGAGAGACCTGGTTATAAAAATTCTCCCTCTCATTTTGTTCACTTTCTCTTGGACAAGAGCAGTCATACTGGACTCAAGGTCTACTTGGGACTTCTCGAGAAACCTTTACTTCCACATATGAATTCGATGTACATAAGCTTGTCCTTATAAACAACACAAATTTGCTAAGCAAAAGAAGCCTGCTCAATTTTGACAGTGAGTTTTTTTCCCCTGCGTTTAAGTTCTAACAATATATTATTTTCTTGAAAGAATGGTATTCCAACTGACAATGAGCATTTCCTCATAGACAAATTTTAATATCTTTGCATAAACAAGAGACCATCAATAACAGACAACCCTTCAGAAGAGGATGAAATTACTTTACAGAGTACTTTAAGAACCCCTATTTGTAAGCGTATCACTAGTATTACTAGTAACTTACATACATAACTTAGTACATAAGTATGTTTATCAAAAAGAGGATTCTACCAAATTATTTTCTGACAGATTTCCGAAAGCATTTCAAAGTCTAATATAACACATCACAGATAATTTATGTAGAGAGAAAAAAAAAAAAAGGATAGTTTGAGACATTTAAAACTGCTGACAACCTTCAAAGCAGGAGGACAGTAGTTCAAGCATAAAGGTTTAATGTTCTTAGTTGTGAATACCACAGATTTCTGTAAGACATCAGCCTACAAACTACTCATGTACAGGGAAATAAAATCCCTTTTTTCCAAGAGAGGGAGTCATGTTCAGAGAACTGACTTGTGACTAAAGTCTGGCAACTGAATTTGACTTTTGATTAATACTACTCACTGTTACTGTAAAACACTGAGCTGTACTGATTTGTTCTACTTTCTCTGGTTAGTACATTTTAAGAATTAAAAAGTTATCTTTTTCAGTAACTTCTGACGAGGACTTCAGACACATACCTTCCTGTGAAAAGCTGTACTCTTTAACAAAACATACTGCTTGCTAAGAGACATGGACACATTGACAAAGAATTGTGAACAGCAACCAGTGCCTTGCTTTCCCATTGAAAACTGGTGTTTCTATATTAAACAACTCATCCTAGCATTAAGATTGATTTATGATGATTTAAAACAGAAGTTTTGGGGGTTTTTTGGTGTTTGTTTGTTTGTTTGTTTTTGTTTGTTTGTTTGTTTTTTGTTTTCTTATTAATTTCAAGACATTTAAAATAATAATTAAAAATAATGCCTCATCAATATTGTCTGTTTAACATGCATCAAATGACTTCTAGAGACTAAACACACTACACAGAAGCCATAAAAAAATGCCACCTGTAAACCACAAGACCTTTGGCTTCTCCTGCACTGCCAGACATGCCAGGTAACTTCCACATACATACACCGCAGCAAGGTTCAAAAACAAATTACAATGACAGCGCAGCACAAATCATCATAGAGCAGCACAGTGGTCAGAGCAGTGACAAATGTGCAGTTGCTTTCACTGTAACTTTGACAGCCAAGAGAGCAGAGGCTGAGAAAGGAAAAGCGGAGAGATTTCTATTATCCAGCTGAAGGCAGCCCCAGCTTGCTAAACAGGGAAATATTACCTATTTGTGCCTCTTGGTAACGCAGCATGCGCCATCCTTACTTCCGACGTTATTGTTTCACCGTCTCCGGCAAAAAGTTGCACTTTAACATTAGCAGGAGCTACTGCCTCGCACAGAGATGAGATCGAGCTGCTCAGCCCAAAAACCAGCAGCTCCCACCCCACATCCTCGCACCGGAGGAGCAGCTGCCTCATGTAGGAGTGAGCCAGAATGTTGCCTACACACAAGAAAGTAACTCTGACGTGACATCACACTGGTTCCATCTTTACAATGCACTAAATCCCAAGTATTGGCTTTTCCAGGAGCAAAACCAAGACACTGAACAGAATATAAAGTTCTTGTTCTCATTTCAGTGAAAGTCTGTTTATAAGATTTTATTACTTAAAATGCACGGCCTCCAGCTTATCTGAGCCCAGTTCACAATGAAAACCTCTACAGTTATCCAAGGGTTGCTACACCTTCTTTGGAGGACAGGGTATTCTCCAGATTCTTCTCACAATCTCTTCTTTACTCTTTACTTCCCACTTCCACTACCAGATTATTCATTTCCCAGGAAAGATCTTAAAAATGTTCCTGACTTCAATATCTTAGCTCCCTGGTATTACATGTTATATACCTCATGAAACACAGTGTTCTTCCTTTACTGGTGCTGGCAGTTTAAGTGGGACAGAGTTTTATTTCCAGTGCATCCAACTGCTTCTGTATTGTGCTTCTCATAGTTAGGTACTATTCTATCTCTCCTATTTTGGTACATACAACTAAAAGAAAACAACAGTTTTTCCTGATTGCATGAGAATTTACCCAGCTCCACATAACACTGTTACCGTACAATGACTGCTCACACAAATTTCTATTCCTAAAAGTAATGTCAGCTGGGGCAAAAAAATAAATAAGATGAAAATACAACGGTAACTTTATTTATGTAATCCAAGTTTAAAAGTTTTTATGGGCATACAAAGCATAAGGGCTTCTACTGATACATGGATGTTTCACTACACAACCTGGATTCCACATTGAACCAGATGTTGAAAATGCATCTTCTCTTGAAATATGAACCCACTATTTACAGCAAAAGTAACCCCTGCCAATCCTCCCTCAGCCCATAGAGACAGCTTGTTTTGTGTGTTCAAAAGAGACAGGAAAACCAGTTATATTCCCCAGAATCAGGAACTGTACAAGAAGAAATCCTAACAAAAATTCAGTCTCTTGTCATGAGGAATGCACATGTAAGACAATGTAAGCTCTTAAAAGAAGGTTTTATTTTTTCAGTGGAGGAATATTATGCAGAAAGATATGTCAGATTGTTTTTACACACTGGCATAACAGTGTTCGACCTGAGTCACTTTAACAAATTTAATTTTGAGGTTTGATTTCAACTCTTGTGTTCAGTTTTTAAAGTTCAGTATTTTAGGTTTAACAGAAAAACCTAAAAAGCAAAACTACTGGTTTATTTACTTTTTTTTTTTTAGTTCAGCATAGTATTACAGAAAATGAATGATATTAATTAGAATTTTCCCACATACTCTTTTTCTGAAGTAGAGGCAAGATTGAAACAATCTTACAAAGAAATCAAATTTAAGCAGCCCTTGTTAACAGAAAATTTTCCTATACATTGTCTCATAAGCAAATTCACAACCAGTGAGCAAACCTCTCCTTTAAAACTGACAGCTGTTGGCTTGGTATATCCCAGCTTTGACCTGGATGACTTGGGCTTCAGCTTTTTTGGGCGTAACTCTTTCTCAGTAGCTATAGTATAACTCATATAAGGTGAGACTTGTCAGCTCATTTTGTATTTCCATCCCTAGTTGGCGTCCCTTTGAACCAGCTAGAGAAATGGTATTTCTTGCCGTAGACTTGGCTCTGCCTCCCACAGCAAAGCCTTCAGAGCTGGAAGAGATGAGGCTGGAGTGGGGCAAACTGACATGGCAATGTGGGGCAGTGAATACCCAGATGAGGGTAAACCAGGAACCTGCAGAGCTCTGCAGTGTAGGAAGAACCAAGTTTTGCCTCACAAGCCAGTTACTGACAGTTCCGGCTGTGAGGAGGGGAGAATGAAGAGCTTATTGAAAAGAGAAACCAAAGTCCTAAGTGAGGGTAGTAAAGTACTGGAACAGGTTGCCCAGAGAGGTGGTAGATGCTCCATCCCATTCAAGGCCAGGCTGGACAGGGCCCTGAGCAACCTGATCTAGTTGAAAATGTCCCCACTCATTGCAAGGGGGTTGGACTAGATGACCTTTAAAAGGTCCCTTCTAACCCCAACTATTCTATGGTTCTATGGTTAAGGAGCAGGCTCATTGCTCTGCTCCCCACTGGAAGCATGAGGGGTGCAGCTCAATGACTCTACTTTGGGTAACACTGGCCTCCCTCCTCTTAGTGATAATGTCTTTGCCTCTACTGGGCTTCTGCTGCTGAGAGGAGATGCAGCAAGCCTGGCTTTCTGGGGCCCTGGACTACAGAAAGCAGTCAGCCCAGCTCAGCAAACATCTGCCCCACACGTTACCTCAACACTGAACATGCACAGAGCCAAGCCTTGGGTCAGGGCCTTTGGGAAGTGCCACATGCTGGAGGAGCAAACAAAGGGATTACATCTGAAAGGATTACATCTCAGAACAGTCAGCTACAGCTCCGCAAACTTTTGAAGCTAGAACCGGAGGAGAGTCTAATGTAAGCTAGCGTGAATTCTTCATCCCAGCTAGGGCATAATTACAGCATTCTGCTTGACAATGTGACACAGCGGGGCCAATAAAATAACCATTTCACAGTGAGGCCAGTATGACACGACTACTATGGATGGTTAGGCTACTTAATTTACATTTTGGAACTCATCTGAATTCATTAAGCATTCTCTACTACATTCAGCATTGCTAGAGGTAGCTACTTATAAAGGTTATAAGAAATAAACACTTTAAGCATAAGTAATTTATCTCTTCTCTCAATCTCACGATCTTTTGTGAAATTGTGTGCTATAGGGCAATAACAACAATATCTATAGAAAGCATGAAAACCAGGGACTTCACACTGCTGCAGAATGGTAGAGAGTCGCAAACATGCTAGAGGAAGAATGAAAACAAACAAACAAAAAGAAAACTCTTAAGGCACTGAAGATGTGCCAAACAGTGAAGATTAATGTTTTGCACTGTTTATATATTTTTGAAGAATACTTTCAAGAAAGCCACTTACCACTTTCAGTGCTTTTTGCATTTGAAAAATAATTAGCCATGGGGTGGGATTTTTAAAGAGGACAAGGCAAAACATTTCCCGAATTCTTGTAAAGTGAGAAGGTAAATATGTGAAGACTTGACTGGAATGAAATAGAATCCATCAACTTTGAGTGCATTGTTTGCCATCCTTTAAAAACAGGCTAACCCAGTGTGCAGTTCATTAGTATTCTAATTGGCAAGTAGTGCTCAGTGGTTGTCTCGGGCTGTCTGATTAAAAATTAAACAAAATTAATTTTTTTTTCCATTGCCAGATGCACTGAAGTATTTTTTTTTTTTTAATTAAACTCCCTTCCCAACACTTAAGATCACACATCATCATAGCGGAGCAGTAACTGGCCATACTTCGCGAGACTATCTGATTTTGCAAGATTATTTAATTCCAAATTACAGTGCAGAGGTTTTATTCGTGTAATGTATGGCTATTCTGTTCATTTCAGCTATTCTTTCTGTTCTCCAAGGGTGAAAGAAAAACTGATGGGACTGTGATCCCAGAGCATAGCAAACAGCTCCATGACCTACAACCAGCTGTGGAGCACAGGAGACAGTTTGTTTCCATCACACATCGTGCTTCAGTGAGGATGTTCTCTTAGGCATGATCTCAGCTGCTGAAAAGATTCAGACATTGAAAGGTAACACCTGGGCACTAACCATCTAACTGCTCTCTTCCAATTATACACTTTCCTAACATAAAACTGTATCAACAGGTATTTCCCTGAATCATTACACTGTTAATAAATATCATAATGTAATGTTTCTACAAGGCTAAAAAGGATGACCTGAAAACTGAGTTGCTGGACAGAATCTCAGGATCCTGGGGCACATTTTCTGGCATATCCACAGACAAGTTCTGTTTGATTTACCTGAGTAAATCATTTAAACTGCCTTGTGCCTTTGTTCCCTGTTATTACTATGGAGATCCTTCTTTCTCTGTGTTGCAGTTTGATATTGTGCAAATAAAATTAATTGTGTATGGGTACACACCCCGTAGTTGTAGAGAACAAAACAGATTCTATATTCAGGACCCGCAAACTACAAGAAAACAGTGATTTTAAGCTACAGACAACTAGAATAACATGCCAAACTGTTTGATCAAGGATGAGAAGTCATGTTAGACACAGGGTTTGCTGAAGATTAGACCATGCCTTCTTGTTTAATGTGTATTAAGTATGCTGTCAGCGACACTAACTATGGCATTTGTAAAACCATCTTAAAAGATAGCAGCAAAAGGAAAAGTGGTGAACATGCCAGAAAGCTGTAGTGAACATGCTCAGGTTGCATGTATCAAAAACTTCAGAAAAAATCCTGACTGAACCTATACCAATCTCCAGCAAGACAGAACTACTTTTTCTTTTGTAACCAGGCTCCCTTATGCTGGGAACAATGTAAGAAGGGAAATAGAGACTATGCAAATAATGTGATTGAGTTAATTCTTTTTACATTTTGGAACTGGCATGGTTAAAAGTGATCGGTGGCAACAAACCAGAGCTGAAGAACCACACAATTTTTTTAAACACTAATTATTTTGTGTTTTCCTCCAGAAATGTTTGAGAGTTATCATGTACTGCTATGATATTCAACTTTCTTGCAGTACTTCCATTTAACTTCTTCACTCTCTTAAGCAGTTGCGACACTAGAGTTGGGTTCACTCTTATTTTTTTGTAAGACTCAATGAATTCCTCCTGCCCTGTGGAAATGTTGGCCGCATTTGTAAGATTATGCATTAAAAATTTAAGACAAAGACTAGGAAATTAAATTAAACCTCAAATTTGTTTCCTTGCAACAGGGCCCGTATTCTTATGGGAAGTAAACATCTTATCTGCAGTAGTGGACTGCAGCAGATGAAGGGGGAAGCAAGAGAAAGAATTAGAAGAAACAAGGCAACTCACTGAAAGTCACTGAATCTATAAAGTTACATTAGATGGAGCCACAAGTCTGGGTTAGCATGTGTTTTCTTAAAATAAATGCACTATTCTTTTGAAGTTCATCTGAAAACTGTCAGATCTTTCATATTTTAGACTTGATTGTCAGAGTCCTTCCTGTTTGAACACAGAAAGCATTCAAATGCTCAAAAGCTTCAATGACAGCCCACACAATCTAGAAAAGAACAGGATCAATAATATGATGTGTTAATAAAAGTTTATCCCACTTAAGACTAGAAAATAGTAACAAGAATAATGCTGTTGTTGTTCAGTAAGAAAAGCTGCTTCCTTCTTCCCCTGCTCCCACCCCAAGTGTGAACAGTGTTGGCTGAGCTGGTTTTGAATTCAGAGTAACAGAATCTCATGGCTCTGTACCAAAAGGTGAATTTCTATCCCTCATGCTGTAGACGTTTTCACTTTATACTAAAAATTCAGAAAACTAATTAAAAAAAAAATCTTATACCAAGCTCAGATTTTATTATTTTTTATAAACTTAAGTCAAAAAAGAAACGGAATACTAAAAAGATTGCCTTTGGTATATAGGATACAAGAGACACAATGTTAAGATTTTTGTTATGAAACATACAGAAGTGCAGGAGAAAAATAAGTGCCTCTTGCCATTAATACTTAGTTAGGCATTCTTTTCTATTTAAAAAGACAACATTAAAGAAGTTTCTGTGAAGAAAAACACAATCCTACCTCATTTCATGGATTCATCGACTGTCTAAGAGCACACCTCAGCTTGTATGCCTTGGTACAAGAGACATAACTATTTTACAAATAATGTAACTAACATAACTACTACAGAAGAGTTTGTGTCATCACCAATAAGCTGTATATCAGGCTCACATATCCCTGGTTGTATTTACATGGTGATGGCATTATAGTTTTCATACATACCCCAGGCAGAGTTATACAGTTTCATGATCCAAATATACACATGCACACGCATTTAATAAATCTCTCAAAGATTACTATTTAAAATGTGGAGCATAACTCTAAGTAAGGAAATTCATGGAGGTCCAAGGAGGTCCTGGGGAAGACAGAGAATGGCTGCACTCCATTGTAGCAAAGACGTCTAACCTGTGATCTACCTCCACAACAAGCGAGTAGAGATGCTTCAAGAGTAGGAATGAACACAGCCAGTTCAGCCGTATCACCTGCTCTGTTACCAGCAATCCAGAGTAAAGTCTTCAGAGGTGAAAGTTGTGTGGTGACTAGCTGCTACGAGAGACATCCTTGAAACTGCAGCCCACGTTACGAGACAAAGGATTTTTTGTTTTAAACTTGCTGCCTTGTATTTTCACTGGACACACTGTGAGAAACAGAGAAAGACTCACTGATCATTTTACTCATCAGCATTTATTTATCTTAAAAATAATTATATTTTATGAGCTGCATCTCAGTCACAGAGATAGTTAATATGCATCTGGGGATATTGCTATAAGGTTGAAAAGTTTTTTGTATGTGTGTAGAAAAGATTAAAGTTTGCCTTAGCTGTTCTTCCATTTATTCTCCCTTTTCCCAAACTTTTCAAATTTTTCCTCAAAAATTACAGTAATTTGGAAACAAGAATTTACAAACTCCACTGATCTGCAACCCGAATTACCATTTTTAGCAATTAAAAAAAGCTGACTTCAGTGCTCTGCCCCTCCTGTTATAGTGTGGATGCCTCAGGTGAGCAGTGACAGGAATATAAACCATGAAGAGTTGAACAGAGAAGCTGTGGACTTCAGAAGTGATTCAGAGACCATGGATACTTGCGGATCAGGTGCTTACAAAGACTGACAGGTAAGGGCCCACACATTTTTAAAGACTGCCACCTGAGATCCTTTAGTAGAGTTTAAATAGGTGATTTATCAGGCTCAAAGTCAATATAGTATTGAAAGGTAATTGAAAGGGACTTTATTATGGAACTATTAAAAGCAATTCACACAGGATATTTAGTGACAGTTAAAGTATTTTGTAAGAAGACAAGTATTAAGTATGAATAGCTGTACTGAGGTAAATGTTTTAGTGTTTGGAGTTAAACTTAGCTCTATGAGCTTTCGTGTCTAAATGTAAAGTAACTACTATGACAGAAATATTGCAGGTTTTAAACTAAAAGGATTCTTTTCTGAAATGAAATAGTCTTAGCACCTTAAAAAAACAATCAGTAGCTTTAAATTTCTCTAGTGTCACCTACTATGCTTAAACATTGTATAATTGACAGCTGTGTAATCCAAACAAGCAGAATCCAACCATGCCAAAACTTAAACTTCACCCAGCTGCGACTTCATCCCCCAGGCTGTGACTTTGCAAAATCTTTTTCATGAGGTGAACTGAAGCAAACGGTGCTGAATTTGTAGTAAAGGGCACCTCTGTAGCATTACCATTTTTCACCAGAAACACCTACAGCTTCCCATTCAACCTATAAAGGAAACTGCCTACACTGCGGAGGAAGAACCAAGAAATATTGGCCTGCCCTGATGTTAAATCATTATGGCTATGACAGGCATTCCTACACATGATACATGTGCAGCTGCAAATAAGGTCACCGTGTTGTTCTCCTTGGCAGTTAACACTGTGTGCTGAACATCTCTGCTTCTGTTTGAGTCTTACACTAGCTTCACTCCCTTAAAAATTAGATGAAAAATTTGCAGAGTAATTAGATTTCTATGTCTAATTAGCAAAGACTTAATTCACTACTGATAGATTTCACCTTTCTGTGAGCTACTTTAGCAATGACTTTCACATATTCAGAGCTTTCTGTACCACTGAGCTCCAAATGAATTTTACAAACTTTGGATATTATAATGTACTGTGACAGTAAATAACAGAAATTCCAGATTTAGAGGTATGTTAGGTCTAGGCTTCCCTTAAAACATCCACATTTTCAGAGAAAAAACAGAGCTGCTGGGCTCACCGCAGTCACAGTGTGTGCACAAACCAGGTCAACACCATGTGTGCAGCCAGCCCTGTGCTTCTAACAGCACATGGGCTACATCAGCAGCCTGGCACAGATAATATCCACGTGCCTCCTAACAATTATAATTACTGAGAAAGGACAGAACACCTGGCAGTGTATACACACACATTTCTGTCATCAGTTAGGGTAAATCAGTACAGCCCTGATCAAAGTCAATAGCAACGATCTTATTTAAAACAGACAGGGACCTGGTCTTGAACAAACTACCTCCGTCAACTACATGAATTCATTTTAGCAAAGCAGTGCTGCACTTTCTAGAACAATCTTGCTAATACTAGCTTTGTGTGGCTACATTTGGAAAATTAGGATTCAATTCACTTGCTTATTGCAGTGGTATGGTCTAGCAAAGACAGCATTCACCAAGAGCTACTGTTGAAGACAGCTTAGTGAGAATGTGCTGATAAAAAATATTATTTAAATAATCTCACTTCAAGCAGCATCTCTCATCACGGATGCTGGCCAAGTGCTTCCCATATTTTGTGAGTTAGTGCAGCCAGAGGCAAAAACAAACCCAACATTCACCAGGAGGATTTGTGGGGCTTCCCCTGGTAGCTTCCCATCTAAGTACGATGCATGCTTTGTGAGATCTGATACTACATGTGGCAGGGCTGCTGCTACGAGTGTCACCATGGGATTATTTTAATGTTCACTGAAATTGAAGCAATTTATTACATACTGCAGTAGCATTGCTTTCATTCAAATTATAAGAGGTTGCAAGAAGCCTTTTAAATCTGCTTTGCCTTTCCCTCTGGTACCAGCTTACCTTCAAGCTTCTTGGAAAGATGATGATCTGCGAAGCAGGCTTCAGAAGTTATACTAAGAACAGAGCATTCAGTAAGCACCCTGTTGACCTCCCAGAGCATGCAGGGTTAGAAACATAGATCTGTATGCATAAATCAGGTTTCCCCAATGGCCTAAGAATGGGATGCATCTGCAGAACGAGTTTTGCACTTACTTGAATATTATCATGAAACATTTACATGATTTAATTAGATTATGTAAATGCTTTACTCCAATTCAAAGCTTTGAAAATCATAATGTCATGCTGTAAATTATGCAAGTATTGAAAATGCTTTTCACAACAGCAGAAGCAAAACCACCAGTGAGACAGTCCTGCCACATGCCCTTCTGCTGTTGTCTACTCACCAGACCACACACATTACTGTAATCCGCACTTTTTCTATTAACATTTTTTGCACACAGTGTAGTTATTTTGTGCCCTAATTTTATGCTAAGCCCCAAATCCAAATTTGATTTGCAAAACGTTTTATGGTTTATATCAACATCCTGACTAAGTAGCAGATTTTTCGCACGGTCCTCCCCGCCATTCTCTTACACACTGTGCACTTCATGGCAAGGAGGCCTCAGCAAGGAGTTTCAGTAAGAGTTACTCATGGAAGCATCTTCCTAACTGCTGAGCAGTGTAAAAGGGAAGTAGGTAAAACCTTTGCAAATGTTTTTCTCCTAAATTAACTTCTACTATACTCCTGGACAGGACAGTGCTGCCACAATAATGAGCACATCACTAAGAGATCCTGCACTCCACAGAACATTCTTTAGACTACACAAAACAGGCATTTATACGATTTACAGAAATAAGTTGCAGCAGGTAGGGACAGTAACAAATTATCTGGAGACAACAGAAACTGCCATTGGAGACGAAAGAACCATAATGAATTAATTCCAGGAATTAACACGTACCCACAGAAAAGTCACCAAACTGGGCTAGCTGAACTTTAGCAGGACATCATTATTCAGAATATCACTTATTTTCCAGTAAAAACTGAGTGAACCATATTCTTCTTCAATATAGCTGCTCAATGTGTCTGACACGCCTAAGTCTGACCTGCCCCACCACACAGATTGCCATATGGGCTCTAAAGCATATATCCCTTTACACTAGCACCACAAATCTTTCTATGCAGTCAGAAATAATTCACCACCAAATCCTACTGGTTCTCTCACGTTCTGACCTGCCTCCCCCCCCGCCACCCCGAGCTAAAATCAAGGATAGAATTAAAAAAATGAAAATAAATTTAGGATATTTCATAAAATTGAAGATGTTTGAGTTTCAAGACAAGGGAACTTCGAGAATAACAGCTCAGAAAGAGATTTATTTCTTCCTGTGCAAGTGTAGTGCTGTTATTCACCACACGGTGAAAGGACCAACCCCACTGCTCTTCAGTCACGGGTGACTAGATAATAGTTCATATGCAGGACAGGTTATGTCACACGATCGTTGGTCTATCCATGCTGATACAAACCATCAGAGGTAACACATGTCTCGTGGCATACATTCCTGGCTAACCATAAAATAAACCTGTCTGTTTTTGTCTTACACAGATTAGGACTCTTGGGAAAGCTCTCTCTCAGGAACCCTTTGTCACCCATGGCATGCTGCCCAGCTTTGGTTATGACTTCTGAGAAAGCAGATGAGTTGTGAGAAAAGGCTGGATGAAAGTCTATGGGGAAAAGCCACACGCAATAAACATAAAACTGCAGAGAGAGGTAACACTGTTGCTGTGAGAAACATCAGCAGCTCATGGATTCAATAGGGAAAGACACCAAAATGGGATAAATGGAGCTAGAAAATGGCAACTCTATAACAGAGGACCAAGCAAGCAGAGAGAACAACTCTTCCCTATTCTACTGACACCTTCCCGGCCAGCGAAGCTCACTTCAGGTGTCTTACCAGGTATGGAGAACATATCAGTGCTAGACCCAGTAGCCTGTTACATTTTTGCCCATATTTTTCTTGCAAAGTCTCTTTGAACATTTCAAAAGACACCCAAACTGACTAGCACAGAGACAAACCGAAGCCACTGCCATTCCCACATACACTTCCCTGCTTGCAGCTCTCAGATCATTACAAATATCTTATTCATGACAACAGGAAGATAATTGTCTGCAACGTGCTTGCTCCCTAGCTCTGCTTGCTGCAATTTTCCATTCTCTACTGACTTCAGCCAGTCATTACAACACCGTAACCTGCTCACCTTCGTGTTTTACAATGCCCTTTATGTTCAGTACTCTTTCTAGGACATTCCACTCAAAACGCCGTTTTTGTTTGTTTGTTTTAGCTATGTGGAAAAGTGAAGCAGAAAAATGATAAACTTGTAGGGACAAATTTCTTTTTTTAGAAGTTTCAAATAACACTCTTCAGATAAGCATGGGCACCCCATTCATTGTAAGGACAGAACTGATGTTCATTGTCACTCAGAAGAATTAATGAAATCCAGAAATGAAATATTCGTAACACTTGTCATCTGAAAATAATTTGCTAGAAATGAGTGTAAAGAACAACACCCATCCAACTGAACAATAAAGGATTTTTCAAACACTAAATAAACTCTCATTATTGTTCCCAGCAGATATTATCCCACAACGCATAAACCAGAAGTGACCCAGCCTCTGTCATGGGCAATACCAGAAGAGCTCAAGGTACTTACTCTCCAGTTCTGATGGGTCTTAAGCCAGCTCATAAATCTGTCCTACAGGCCTGGCAGCAAAATTACGTTGCTCTTTTTCCAGGTTCCACAATGTCTTTCCTGTGATAGGAATCCTTGAGATGAAGCTCCCAATTCAAAACTGCACCCTCCTGTGGTTATTGGAGAAAATAAATTGAGCACAGCTGACTGAAATTATTCTGATTCAATTATTTCACGAACACTTCAACTAACCACATTCATCAGCCTCCTAAACTCATAAATCACAGCAATCTCTGTTGGGAAATTCAAAACCGACGTGGCCCCGCCTGAGTCAGAGAAGGCAGTAAGCACCTGACAGCCTTGAGGAGCAGCCTTGTGTGAGCTGATTGGAATTTCTAGCAGTATTAATCTTAATAACCTCAGGTAGCTTCCTCCCCGCAGCCTACATCTTTCTGCGCAAGCAGTGAGGGAGGGAGCACAGCAACAATTACTCCGTTTCTCTCCAACTGACTCTATTTTCTGATGAATTTGAACACGTCAGTCATGTTCGGTCTTCGTCCGTAGCTCTTCTTTGCCCTCAGCAATGACCAGGCCAAAACCTGCAGAATTTAAGTTGTGATTTGAGTCTTGAGGTACAGGAGACAGGAACAGAAACCAGAATACCTCCCGATACAGCAGCATGAAGACTTAAAAACAAAAGCAGCTTTTCCCTCTCTCACTGCTTGTGAACTGCAACTGAAAATTGTACAGTATTTACCGAAGTCATTCAAACAATAGACTGAAGATATTCAAGCAGTATTAACATTGTAAATAGATTATAAAAACACAGATCAGAAATATGCATGTATCTAGGAAACCAAATCCAAGTAACTGTCACTCACAATTGACAGGATGGTCAGAACAGTTGTTGAAGCTCTGTGGTATTTGCCTTGTGAAGGATTAACAGTTCCCATTGTGATGAAGTTTCCATTTGTGCTTTTCCTAACAGACTTCCAATAATAATATACCTACCAGATTTCTCCCATTTTACCCAGATTGACTTCTAGAGAAAAAAAAAAAAAACACACAACACCACACATACACCAAAAAAAACCCCAAAGTAGCAGCATCAAAGTATCTATGGCTCCATTTACGTACCAGCTGCTACCAGCAGACATGGATGTACCCAAGCCTAACTCTTTTGTAGTTGCAAATAAAAGTGTTACACAGCCACTCTCATATGGGGAAGGAAACATTCTTAATTTTAAGATGATGCTTTCCTGTTTGTGTTGCTATATCCTTGTTCTGAGTACAATAATCCTTCGTTGGAAGCAGTTTTAGATAGGTAACTTCTGTGTAAAATACTAACAACTTATATACTGAGATGAAAGTACTGAAGTGAATGTGTTACCACACCAGCTGCATGCCGGAAAACAAATCATTACTCTTCATAATCTCTGCAAAGGCAAATTCCAGGTATTCCCGTCCCCCCAACTTTCCATGAACAGAGTCAAAGGATGGTTCATTGTTTTCTTTAGAAGAAACATTTTCCCATTATAAGAAACTATGAGAATATATTTATTTATTTATTTATTTTTACTCTGTGTGTGTGTGGAGACAAGTTACATTTACTATGCTACTTTCCTCCCATACTCTCTGGAGAAGAGAGAGTTGTAAGGGAAATAATACAAATGTTCAGATTATAATTGTGGGTATTTTTTGCAACGCCATGGATAATCTGCATTTTGTTGCACGGATGCACATCATTCCCGGTATTAGTTACGATTTTGACTGGTGTTTATTAAAAAAAAAAAAAAAAGTAAAAAAGGCAAATAAAACATTCATAATTTGGCTAAAAATTTCCTCTCACAAACATGTTTCCTTATCCAACTTGGTGCATTGCTGTTCCACACAGCTCCAAACACCAATACGACTTCTGCTGTTTTCCAGACTTTGTCTTCTCAGACCTCTGCAAATTTTTAGAAACTGGCAGTGGTTCACAGAATTTGTCTGCCAAGTCTATTACCACTCCAGGATTCAGCTCATCCAGACTTCCCAATTAGCATGTAGTATCTTTGGCTTTTCCAAGGTTTCCCATACTCTTCTAAATTCATCCTGTTAAAAAGTTTTTCCATAGTTCCTCTTGCCAAAATCCTGAACTGAGGGCAGCATCAGAATAAATGGACAATTTGCTGAGAAGGTACATTAGAGGTCCTCTCTGCTCAGCCCAGCTGCTTGGCAGCTGTTGCTGTAGCTCCGGGGCAACAGCAACCCACACATTTGCCATGCATCTCCACACAGGGAGCTTGGCTCCTGGATTTAGCAAGACTCATTCATCTCTTTCTCCCCAAAGCGACCTTCTGTGCTGGAGCACTAAAACCCCTTTATGAAGTTGGGGCTGCTGCTGCACCAGAACAGGGGGGATTTTCTCAAGAACAGATCAAAATTTGTTTGCTGTAAGGGAGGATGTGACTCAGATACTTCATTAATCACATCTAATATCTGTAGTTGTTCTGACTAGGATACTCACCTGAAGTCATAAACAAGGGGGTAAACAGTGTCTGTCATAAACAGATGCTTTTGCAGATCTAAATAGCGTGAGTCAAGAAACAGCCCACTTGAAATTTTCTTATAGCCTCTCAGGATCCTGCTCCCTCAGGTTCATTACCCAACCTGGTAACTTTGCACTGAAACAGACTGCAGCTGCTCACATGTGCAGTTGCAACCTGATCTCCGAAAAGAATAATGACCAGCTAACAATCCTAACCCCTTAAAACATACAAGTTCAAATTAATAATGTATGGATCAATTGAAAACTTGAGAGGAACTATCCTGCATGAACCATCTCCAATATCAGAACTAAAAGGCTGCAATATATAAAATGGCAATTCTCTAGCATTTAAAACAGTTAACACAGGAGGAATAACACAGAAGATCTTAAAGGATATTTAATATAATAGCCAAAACAAGCAAACAAATTTTTTTTTAGTTTTTCACTCCTTATCCTTGTATCTTTTTATTTTCTTCATTTACTGCCAATTTATCCCAACTTTCCTATTCCAGTTTTCCAAACTGATCTTTTCCTGATCTTGTCTTTCTCAATTCACTTTTCACTCTGTATTCGTCAGTCTTCCTTTTACTTTTTCTTCTCCTTTGTTTTTTCCTCCAAACCTCTGTTTTCTTCTCCCTTCACTGACCGAAGTGACAGGAGGAACGAGCAGGCACAACATGCAAATTGTTCTGGAGAGTGTCCGCAGCTTCACACCCAGCAGCTCCTGTTATGGGAAGAACAGGCCTCTCTAAAAACTGATCTGGACTCTCCTCTCAGTCACTCTACTTGCTAGTCCAGAAATCATAGACTTTCTGCTACCTCAAAATGGCCTTCATACCACAGGCTCCACAACAAAGTTTCAAGCACTTTCTTCTTATTCCTTAGAAAAAGAAAAAAGAACACCACCCCTCGATACCTTCTGTGAAGTCAAATAGCAGCTCTACAGCACTATGAGCTTGTATCCAAACACCACTATTAACAATTACCTTCTCCTTGCTTCAGTTATGTCCAAGCTATATCTACCTCACAGTGTCCAACCACATCAGACTCTCATCAGATGATACTGTAGCTGTAAAATTTCAGTCTCAAACACTGCAAAGTGGTACTGGATTGTAAGATTTGGGAATGTTAAATGAAAAGACAAACACAGAAGCAATCCTTTCTCTTGTCAGCTGGAAAATATAATAGTCAGGCAGCTTAGTTCTTTACAAAGCACTGTTTTCACCTAATTTTAGTGTCAAGCATAATCCAGATCACACAGCTTCTTATTTTCCCTCACTTTTGCGAAATGAAAAGGTATGAGGAAAGGAGAATTTGTCCAGTGTAGTTAGGAGTAGTAGTAGTAGTTACATTTATATAGCCCTAAAACTACATTTGGCTGTTTGAAGGCAACTGCGAGGCTGATGTAGCCCCCAGTGAAAATGAGCTTGACACCCCTGGTCTAGAGCAAACATGACGTCTACCCATCCTATTCCATTACATGTTCTTCATTAATTCAAATGCTGACAAGTTCATTAACTTGATGGGCTTCAGTACAGGTCAGGCTAATTTTAACACTGACACCACAGGTAAAGTTCAAGTCAGTACTGAGGGGTTTTGCTTTTTGCAGGGCTGTGGGGTTTGTTTTGTTTGTATAAATACAATTTTAAGTAAGGACTATTTTTAGTTCAAGTGAAAGAGATTGTTATTTCAAGCTTCTCATTAAATGGCCAAGACTCACATTGACTTTAGTCAGCCTCATTTAGATCATGCTCAAACCTTTCAAAAATATTATCAACTCCCTTCTCCTCCAATAATTCACTTCATGTGGAATAAAAATACCCCATCTCAAGCATTTTTGCAATTCCATACCAGACACGTATATTACATTGGTGACAAAGAAAAGATTTTCAGCATCATATGTGGAATAAAACAACTTCTTAGATGGCAATATCTGACATTTTTAAGGAATACCATAATTCACTTTTTCCAAACCAAAACTTATTAAAGCTTCTTACCTGGAGTCAGGCTGAAAAGAAAGAATAATAATTTAGGAGATATTTGTTTGAAAACACAACCATTATGTGCTTACCATTGCTGATATGTGACTCTATGAGACACTGAAACAACCCAGCACTGTGATTTCAGTTAGAACATGATTTGAATTTCCAAAGCAGTGATGGACTCCCTGCTGTACAGAAATCATCTTGCCTCCACAGCCTTTCTGCCAAGGAGTGGCTTGCAACAAGGTAGTTTCCAGAAATAATACAGAGATTCTATATGACATTCATCTCAGACATGAGTATCTTCTGAAATCCTCTAAAACACAACTCGCAACCAAAGTAAACAGGCATGAAACAAACATGCAGGAGCAACATGCTGTCTCAGCACTGTAGACAAAGCTTTAGAGAATAAATTATTATTTTTAACTTCCATTTTCTACCTTTAGTGGCAAATAGCACATGTCCAGGGAGGTAAGTAAAGACTGGACAAGCACACAGGGATTCTCTGCCAGTACTTTTTGTAGTGTCCAGCAATTCATGGTTTGAAAGGATTTTCTAAGCCAGAGGTGCTGCCTTTATATTCAGCAGCCTTTAACGGATTCATCTTACAAGTAGCGGTTCAGTTACTTTCAAGTCATGTTAACTTCAACATTAATGAGATTTTTTTGTTGTTTCTTTGGGAGGTTTTTTTTTTTGGTGCGGGGGGAAGAGGTTGTTAAAGACGAGTGCCATAGCTCATCCTCACGCCTGTGGAGACCACCTCATCTTGTATGCTTTGAGCCACCACCTGCAGATTCCATTTAATAGCCTCTAGTTCTGGTATCGGGAGGGACAGTGAACAATCATTTCCTATTCATCCTTTCCCCCTACCACTTGTGATTTTATGGACTTTTATAATTCCCTCTCAACCATCTGCCTTTCAGTCCATTTAGTTATCCTCATACAGGTGTTGCATGCTATTCATCATTCCTGTCACCCTCCTCTGAAATCTTTCCCAGTTTTACTACATTGGGTTTGAGATGGAAGAAACCAGAACTACACATAGTATTTAAGACGCACACACCCCACAGACTTATAAATATCTATTATTTAATGGATTAGCAATGCTTTCTTTTATTCTCTATTTGCTAATTCCCAACATTTTAATTAAATTTTTAACCTCTATTAAGCTGACATTTTTAAAGATCTATGAAAACCCTAAGATCTTATTTCCAATTTATAATAGCCATATACTGAGGGTCCCCAGTAATCATGCAAAATGACTGTTTTCTCCCATATCTGTTACTTCATGTTTCTTGTACTGAATTTCACCATTTTATCATCCAGGCACTCTGTAAAACATGGACTTTCCATAATTCTTCAGAAAGTCATCTCTACTGCTCTGAACAGCATCTGCAAACATTGCCATATTTCTATGCAGCCCTTTTTCTAAAAGGGTCACAAGTATACTGTAAAGCACAGGCCTAGGCACAGATCCTTGCAAGACTTCATTGGTAATTTCATTTTGCCGAGAAATGTGATGATTTATTCCTGCTTCCTATCTTTTAACCAGTTATGTTTGAACCCTCCCCTCTTACCCTACAGCAGCTCGCTTTCTCTAACGGCCTAGGATGAAACCTTGTCAAAAGTCTTCCCTTTCTGAAGGTCATTTCTATATTGCTGCCAGGGCTGTACATATAGCTCAGATCCCGCTTTACAGACAGATGAAAATGATTAAAACTTGACCCTTCCTGCTCTCTTGATTCTACTGTAACATATTTCATTCAAATTTGACTTGCTACTCCCCTTCCTGCCCAGTGTTCATCCCCTCTCTTCTTCCCTATTGATATTACACACACTTTAAGCTTAAACAAAATATTTCTTTATATTTGTTTACAGACCTCTCCAACTTGTTAAAAGAAAGAAAATAGTCACATCAAAATTAGTCTGAAATCTGTCCCGCATTTATTACATGTTAAAAAAAATCAAATCCCACATACTGCTATGTAATCCCCTGTCACCTTCACACTGCAAGCCACATATGTTAAAGTTTCATTAGACCCTTATTGCTAATGTGAAGAAAGTTTTAAAGAGTTCTGCTGCATACCAAAGATATACTGCAGGGTTTTTTTTGGGAGGGGACATGGAAACAAACACACACAACCAAAACCAACAAAACCCACCATAAGGTTTTGTGTCTGAAGTTTAAGAGCTCCACATATAAAGCTGCAGCAATCAAGGATTTTGATATTCAGACAGCTGAAGCACTACTGATTTGGAAATGTAATTTTTCTTAGAGTATACAGGTGAATAACTCATGCCTAATTACAGACTGAGACAATTTCAACTAGCACAAGTTTAAAATCTTAATGCAGAAAATCAGACCATCAGAATTTCCAATAGTGTATTCACTCTGGAGCAGGCAGGCAGCATCATAACACAAATACAAACAATAGTACAGATTATTTAATTGGATTACTTCACTCTATGAATACTTTCAAACAAGCTCTTTAAGAAAACCAGAAATAGAATTAAACTTTCATGGTTTCTGGACATCTTGGCCTATAGCAGTCAGTCACGCTCTCAAAGCGTGTTCTCACAGAAGCAGCAGCGTATACGCAACAAATCACATTTGGACATGTTTCGACCCAGGATGGATAAGGACAAGCAGAGGTGAGCAGCAGGCTGTCCCTCAACACTAACACCAACAGTTGCCATAGTAACGGGAGGAATCACAGGAAGAGTCTGGTATTGATCTTTCCATCCCCTGTTCTTGCCATTTCTTCAGAGTGATCTTACACAATGGCACCACAACTAACACCGTTGTACACACCCACGTTCTGAAGTTAATAGGAAATAATAGTGATGAAAAGGCAACATGGAATAATTACTGCGGAGGTTGGTCTGAGTACACAAAGAAAAGGCAGCGGAATTTTCATCTTAACACAAGCTACGCGAGGGGAGGGGTGGTGTCAGTAAGTACAGACATATTTCACCATGCCTTCCATCCACATTTCAAGTTTTCTGTGCAGTCTGCTGCCGAACAGCACCTGCTTGTTCTCAGCATTTGTAACAGGAGAGTCACCAGCGCCAGGTCAGGTACTGCAAAGAGCAGGACATAGCTCAGGGTGTTTAGTGTTTTGCTGAAAGCCTGCAGCATCATGCCAGCGTACTGTGGAATGGCAAAGGACCATAAGGATAAGGAGAGAGACTATTTACAAATACTGAAGAGATTTTTCAGGTTAACAATGGCATAGCTCCAGAGTCCCTCAAAATATACTACAGCACAACAAAGTTCCATAAACATGGGATAATACATTACATGAAAATAAAAGATTTCAGTAAAGATTAATACGTTTCCAATAACAACATGTAGCTCAAAGTTGCATTTAGTTTGCAAATTAAAGGATGGTACTTTGTTGATACTACCATAAGGTTTAAATGAAAAATATATTTTGAAGGTTTCACCTTCACAATTAACATTTCTTCTTACCATAGGCAAAACAGGAGAAAAAGCATTTAAAATACATGGCTGAACTAAGAAAGCCTTTAAGACCATTCCCAACTGTATCTCAACACTGAAGAATGACCAGAATAGTTAGCAGAATGTGGGCCTAGCTAAGAGCAGAAGGCTGCTTATATCAGAAAGGGAAAATATTACTCTTGTAAACAAGTAGGTCACTTCTGCTACATGCACCCTACATTGTCCCAGTTTTCTATCAGCATAACACCTCTGTAATCCACTATACGTGCAAAAGCTGAAGTAATAAAGCAACAGCAGCATGGGAAGTACCCAGTGTTTCCAGAAACTTTATAATTCACAAAGTTATTAGCCCCGCCAAAAAAAAAAAAAACAAATAATCTGAGTAGCACAGCCTTCCAAAAATGCATCACAGCTTTCCAAGGCAAATACAAAAGACAAATTAAAAGTGTCTATATTAGTACAGGTATTTTTAACAATTTTTTTAATATTTATACTTACTAAAAATAGAAATGGAAAAAAAACCCTAGATAATACCTACCATTTATGTACATCAAGACAAGAACTCCACCAGAATCCAAACAAATTATAACAGTATATGATATTTAAGAGCTCTGGGAACCCTGTTAATCACGAGTCTCCCATCGTAACTTAAAGAGGCAAACAGCCACGGGTCTGCTGAGGACCATTCAACTGCATATACGCTATCTTCATGTTCTTCATAGGTAGCTATTACACTGTCCTGAAGGGGCTCTTTAACCCTAAAATAAAACAAAACAAAAAAAAAAAAGAGAAAGAAAGAAATTGGTAAGGATCCGTGAACACAATGTAAAAGGCACTATAAAGCACCACTAACATCTAGATATGCAACCTACCATTTAAAGTATAAGAATGCAGTAGCAGACCCTAAGGAAATATTTTACACCAGATATCTGCGTGTACCTATGTTTTAGATAACACAGCAAAGTCAATATTAAAGACTCCATTTGCAGAGACAAAGTACCTCTTATTTTCAACTTCAGTGCATTCCCAAGTCTCTCAGAACCTACACTAAGCATTTCTCTCTCTCTAAAGCAAGTTAAACCACAGGGTATGACCTAAATGCGCTTAAACACCCATTTTTAATCAACGGCTTTTCTCTCACCATGCTCCATCCCTTCCTTTCCCCCTCTGTTGTTAAATGAATTCTTAAAGTATATTATCTTATTAGAGATGCACAAGTACATAAGAAGTTGCAGTCCTTAATGTCACAGTCTCTCCTGCGCTGCCATCCTGAACCCATTCTCTCCAGAAAAAATGGAAAGGAAATAGAGGCATCACTCTGAATGCTCTGATTTTTTTTTTTTTTTCTCCTCTCATTTCTAGGGTTATACCAACACCAGATTCTCATCTATTATTGTATACCTCACCTCTCACTGCAACACCCAAGCTCCTGGTCACCTACATCACAAGAGACAGATTCTCTTTTGCATTGCAAATACATAAACACAGATTCAGGCTATTCTCTGAAGTCCAAATCCCCCAAGAGTCGTCAATTGTGCTCTGCTAGTGGAGAACAGCCCTTGCTCCCTCCACTCACAGTGCCAGTCCCTCCTCTCACAGCAACACCACAGCACATTATTCCATAGCTACAGGGTAGGTGAGTTTTCAGAGGATGACCTTAGAGCTCCGTCGCCCACAGAGGATCACCTCTGTCTGACAGCAATCAGTCAGCCTTTCAGAAGCATCCCCCTGTCTCGCAGAGACAGCCTTGTATTACAGCTGCAATCCTCCTAACAGAAAGCAAAGCTGAAGAGCCCTGTGAACGCCACTCAATCATTTAAACAGATGCTGCTACCACAGAAATGAATTGTTGTTATTGGCCATTCTTTGCCCTTTACCGCTCTCTGAAAGCACAGCTCCCTGTGCTCACAAAGCGGATATTCTATCACATTTGAATCGCTTGCTCGGTGTCACTGCTCCACCTAGCCAGCCCCACCAGCTGTGAACCTAACATCACAATTAAAACTGAATTGAATGAATAAACCAAAAGCAGTCTGATACTGCAGAATAGCTTCAGATATTTAGTTTCAAGGACTTTTATTATTTACTCATGCTACTTTTAAGGTCAACTAACGAAAGAAGGTCACAGCACAAATACCAGGCAGTCCCTGGTTAACTGCAAAGAGGCAGCTTGTTTTGCAATTCTCCTGAATACGTACTTTGATACAAACCATCTAACAGCAGAGAGCTAATGAACACACACACGCATGCAGACACTTCATCTCCTGCAATGTGTTTCTCTAACTCCCCGTTAACTGACATGCCTGGTTAAGTGAAAGTTGGTCATGTCCCCAGACAGCCATGTGCTTCACGCCGTGCTCACCCACTTACCCACAACTCCATTATTCCAAAGGTTTCAGACGTCTCTCCGGATGAGCAGGGGAGTAATGCACAGTGCACACGGCTGTCAGGGGACACGACCGACTTTCAGTTAACCAGGAGCCTCAGTTAACCAAAGGTTGGATAAACAAGGACAAATAAGCTTCTAGATTATACTACTTTCTGTATGCTCAGAGCTGTTTCTGTGTTTCATTTAAATAACACTGTTAATCTAATCTAATTTACAGAAATCATAGGGGAATGAGTGCTCAGGAAAGAAGCCTGCAGATGAACTTCTGTCTGGCATTGCCATTTATAACTACAATTCCTAACTGTCTTTTGTTATTGCCTATACACTGAATTCCTCTTTGGGTATGAAAGGAACTTTGTGCCTTCCCACAAAAAGAAAGCATAATGTTCCATGTGGTTTCTCAGTTTTCAGGTGTTTTTTTTTTTTGTTTTGTTTTAAATAGCAGAGATCTATGATAATATTACGTATGGACTACTTGTGCCTCAGAATGGCATAGCCTTGAGACAGATATTAAGAATCTGAGAAAATCCTAATGGAAGCGATCACTTGGTGTAAAAGAGCTAGATACTAGACAAGAAAACAGGAGGGAAAAAAATAATCTCAGAATGACACATCTCAGGAACAGTAGAGAAGATCCAAAAGAAACTGTCCATAAGCATGTTGTGTTTTACAAACACTATGAACGAAAACAGATTACCCATTACATAATTTAAAGGCTAATGAGACAAGAAGGATTCCGCTGGTGGAATAAGGAGCAGAATTTATTTCACGTACATGAAAAATTGTTCAAAATAACTAAAAACCAAAACCAAACTACACACAGAAAGAACAAGGTTGGTTGTGGTGGTTTTTTTTCCTCACAACAGGAGGCTCTTGGAGACAGATCACATTAGCTTATGCTAAGAGACTTCCAAGAAAACACCTCAGATTTGTCTGCATTTTGGCTATGTGTGTGATTATTTTGGTAATCCGAGAATAGGCTGAGGATATTATTTTTGAATCTAAACGAATCTATTATACTTAGAATTAATCAGTTCGAGTCCCACAACAAATTATTGACTCTCAATACATTTGTACACATTTTATTTGTTAAAGAATCAGCTCAGATTCTCATAACTCTCCAGATATTAAATATAATTTGGTTAATGCAAGCTACAGACTTAACCGCTATGACACTGACTTTTATTTAAGAAAAGTAACAAATAGTTTAATAAAATCATATATATGTCTAGATATATGTAAACAGAGTCTACAAAAAAAATTATTTTGGTCACAGCATACTCTAGCAGAACACATACAAAACTTGTATTTATCTAAAGAGACAAAAACGTCTCAAGATATTTAAATTATCCTTCTGTTTTTATCAGTTTCTAAAGTTTTATTTCTTCATAACACACAGTATGTAATTTCAGAGCCTAACACGTCATAGCACTCATAAGTGTACTTTTTCTAATACTCTATTCATAATGCAGCAATGATTAAAAGAACACTGCTATACTTTCATGAGCATTGCTCTTATCTCAGAAACTTTGCATTTCACAGTTACCACCTCCTGATGACAACGCTCAGGTTATTTGCCTTCTTAGGATAGATGGGTAACACCAGCCACAGAAGAGCGTTCACAGTGGACTCAATGCTGGGATAAAGTCAGATGTTTGGCAGGTTTTGAAAAAGGGAAGAGAGTTCAGGACCTGAAATTTTTTCCCAGTTGGAGAAGTTCAGGAATGGCAAGAGTACCTGCACAGAGCTGTATGTAAAATTTCTTCTATGCTACTTTATCATGTATAATTCAGGTTGTTGCCAAAACACAGAGATTTCTGTTTTTACATAAAAGTTGCAGGTTATGGGTGTAAAAATGTAGTTGTGATGCCATAGCTAGTTTAGTGTACCACAGGTGTAGGTGCCTGACCTATTGATCCCCTGACAGAGCAGTCCGACTAGACGATATTCGATAAGCACACTTGGTAACCACTTGCTATGCCTGGCAAGCTATTTTCTTCCTCGTCCTAAGTCTCCCTGTCCCTTAAAAAGTTCCTTCCTTGTTTTCCTGTACTATTTCAAAGACACTTTCTGTCCAGACTAAAACACTTTTTTCTCTCCTTATAAAAATTCTTGCATTGCATCAACTAACAAGGCAAACTCTTCCACCACTGAGAATTCAAAGAAAGAAATGTGTAATCTCTACTTACACCCTGCAGAAATTTAAGACCTGTGCCTTACAGAGCTGACATGGGACTGCTTTCTCCTTGTAGTCTTATTCACATAGCATGACCCCTACCAGTTTCTCCTACGAAAGGTGAAGAGTTTTCATTTCATGAGATAAGTTGGAGGTTAATTGTGTTACAAACTTGAGAGAGAAGCCTGTTAAGCCTTGAATTTTATTTTTTTCTTTTAATGTAGAGAGCTGTTATTTCCAATTACTTCTCATGCTAACAGCCACTTAAGTTTGCAGTGCTTGTAATTCTGTTTTGCCACCACAGTGTTCAATAAAATAAGTTTTCCGGAGTAACCAAAAATTATTAATTCCTCATCACAGCCAAAATTAAATCCTCTTTAATCTAAAAATTACTATGAAGTAGATGCAACTTAATAAAGCAGCAACATGTACCGCAGCAACCCAAATGAATTCTGAAACGCGTGCCACTGGATTCCAGAACAAGGTCTGTGGATGCCCCTTCCTTGTAACTACAGGAGAAAAGTCAGGAACTGTAAGGTTTTGTTTCTGATAAGCTTCAGCAACTCACAACTTACTTTTTCACTCTGTTACACAAGGCAGAATTCAAAGATATTTGTATGGGACCACAATTTTTATTTATAATAATTGGGCATTCATCTAATGTAAGCATTTTATATACATATATATTTTACGGAAAAAAACAGCTTCTACAGGATAACGCCTTCTTTAAAACCGGGAAATGCAAATTTCCACGTAACAAGTTCCATAGTAGTCCTAATATGCAAAATAAATTAAGGAGGGTATATCTGCTGATTAAGGCTAAAGAAATTGTACAGATAAATGACCCTTTGAAAAAGCAGAATAGCCCGGAAATTGGAAAGTGCTGCTGCACTAGATCTGGTCCAGTTTCTTACACATCCAACCAACCACTGAATCCTGGTGTGCCCCAAAACAGAAACTGTTTAAGATGTTTTAATTAATTGAGTTTCCCAGCTGATTCCGTAGTATAATCCTGCAATTTCTAGATTTCTCTGAGACATAAATACCAGAAGCACAATATCACCCAAATTAGCACTATCGGCAGCTGTGTGAAAATACTCTGGAAGTTTACCTTATCATGAATAATTGGCAAATACTTTTCAAAATACCAACACCTGCAATTCACTCTCCTGAAGTCACGGATATGTATTCAAAGGTGTTAAATTAGATCACACAGCTTGTATGCATTATCATGAAACCACATTATTTACTGTTCCAAAGGGTCCAAATCACATCTCTAACAGAAAAAGTAGAAACCACTATCTCCTTTAAATGGACTTTTGAAGGAAATATTTTCTACAGAGGGGCCAGCCACCATTTTCTCTTTGGTCCATTCTGATTGCTGCAGATGCTCCTACACCTCACTGTCTCAATGAGATACTCTGTTCTGGAAGGACTAAATCCATTACACCTCTCATTTTCAATGCAAAATGGTTGGAAATGCCTGTGCTAGATCTTGTTCTGTTTATGCCAAAAGACAGTGCGGCTAACATGTATGGTGACAATTACTGTAACATAAGACTTCCGGAAAAACCTGAAAAAAAAAAGTATTTCCTAATGTGCATTTCCGGTACAGTCTTCGATAGATAACAAAGATAAGGTTAATCTTAGAAATTATTGTCAAAAAATGTAGCAAAAGGGAGAAGGCAGCATATTGACCTTAGTAATCTCTTGTGACAGCAAAAACACAGCAGACATCTTAAGCCTGTAAACCCCAAAGAGAACAGGTAGTTCATTCCGCAAAATTTAATTAAGGATGGCTTCCTTTTCCAAACTGATTCTTAAGCTCAAAATCCTATTGACCGTATAAGTCTTCTCATTTGTATGGATACAGAAAAGGCTATTTCTCTTAAAAACAAGTCCTCCATTAGCAATTCAGCCTTGTCCCAAAGTTCATGCAGTAGATGTCATGAAGAATGGAAACACTGCTGTAGATGCAGTATGTACCTTGCTCTTGGTGCTCCTAACGTAGTAGATGATCTTCTCATGTTGTGTATCATCAGTATGTCAAACAGAGGCAAACAGTTTAAAATTCAAACTGATAAGGCAAACATGGTGCAGTAACTAAAGAAAAGAAATCCTGAGTGGTGAGTAAAGATGGTCACATTAAACTGCAAAAACCCAGTAGTTTTTGCTAGAAATAGCAATGTAGAATTAAAATGTCAGAGCAGTTTAATGCAACCAAATATATGCTCAATCACTAACATAAGGATTTTGGATGACTGAAATACGAAGGAAGGATATAATGCAGTCATGACCTCCCTTTGGAGGAAGGCAGTTCTCAGTGCTCTGCAGATGACCAAACTGGAAATGACAGACACTTTCAGGAGCTTTGGAATTCATGCAAGTTCAGTGTTGCAGGGAAGAAGTCCTTGCAACATTAGAGTGCAAAACCATTAAAGAAAGAGGCCAAGCAGAAGCCTACCTTAATCACTTGCATCCATAGATGTGGGATGAACCCATGTTTAAAACGTTTTGTTCGAAGTGAGGCATCAAAAAGTACTCCCTGTGTTCTCACCCAGGCAAACCAGCTTTGCTTTGGGGATGAAAACTAAACACACCCTAAATACTCACCTCAACTGTTCTATTTTAACTTGTTTTGTACACTTCTTTTTTCTACATCTGGATCAAGATGCTAGAAATTAAGCTAGAAAAATAAAAGGAGTTTCATTCCCCATTTCTCAACTAATTGTTTGCTATATTTGAGCTGTGCATTAAATTGTTCAGACTAGGTACTTGACCAGAACATACCACAGCTCTCCTCTGGTCATATGTCTATACTTCCTTTTTCTGGGCAGCTTGATCATCTTTTTAAGACTACCTACTTTTGACAGAGGCTTTGGGCTTCCCAAACAGAGAGCCATTAAGCCTTGCCTTATTCAGTGCAAGAAACCACAGTTGGTGTATTTCCCCTAGACACATTTCACCAAGGCAGCACATGCACAAACAATTGTTGGAACAAACAATAACACAGTGAGAAGAGAAACTCGAGAAAATGGTTGTTGGCAAAAGAAAATCCTAAAGGGAAGAACCAGAACTCTCCAAAGATGATTCAGAAGGCAGTAAAGGTCCCTGAGCTGCAAACAGTCAGGGGCTAGAAGTGCACCCAGGGGAAGCATTATCTCTTTCTCCTGTTTGTATAATCATTCCTCTTGGTCATTATCAGAGACACGATACAGGCCAGGAATACCTTTGTGTGATACAGGGAGGCTGCTCATATGTTTGTATGATTGATGGGAGAAACAACAACAGCAGTTAAAAAGTAGGGGACAGACGACAACTGGCTGCTCTGATCTGAATCAGCGGTTAAGAAGAACTGAAGGTCACTCAACTTAGACAAGAGATAATATGCGATAGCCCTAGTTATATTGCTATGCAAGCATGTTCTGGTCCCCAAGATGTGAGCGTATATATTCCCCAAGATGTCAACATACACATGGACAAACACGCAAAGCAGAAACCTCAACGAATAATTCCTTAGTAAGAACAAGAAACAGCAACTTTTGTTTTGTTTTGTCTATGTTAATGAATCTGTATAATTTTCTTAAAAAAAAAAAATCTCCAAGTAATTATTTTTCAGTTGTGTACTTTAAAAACCAGGCATTTACTACAGAAAGTTCAGCAAGAATAAGTGACTGGGTAGACTCATGCACAGTCGAACAACGAAGCAGTTAAACTGATATGACTCGATTAACATGAGTCTTAAAGACCTCAGAAGTCTTAGCTGTGTAGAGTAGAATTAGAAGTCAACATTTTGAAAATATGGGCATTTTTGCTAAGTAGGAAAAAAAAGCAAACAACTTTGAAGATACAACTAGTACATACTCTTCATTTTTAATATTTAATCCCAGGAGTACTTTTACAAGTTATTTTATTCAGAACATAGGTAGCCCAAGAAGAAATAGCCTTTTCCCTTCTTTGCACTTGATATTTCACCCTTCTTTGGAAAAGGATTTGGTGACTGACTGGAGACACTAGTTGTACAGACACCTGCTCCTCCTAGTATATTTCAAGATACACCTCCCCAAAAGACACTTTCGAGATTTGCATGCTATTCAACAGTGAAACACATGTCCTCTAAAACAGAATACAAATAAACTCTGTGAGCACATAACACTTTCTTGAAAGCCTAGAACATACCCAAGCAAAAACAATAAACACACACGCAGCCCCCACACCCCATCAAATCACACAACAAATCCCTGTGTTTTACAGAAGAAACAGGACCCATGGAATGGTGCAACTGACTCTTCAAAGAGGTCTCCAGGAGGGAAACTGGTACTAAAGCC
The DNA here is from genome assembly GCF_037038585.1 of Patagioenas fasciata. Classification (NCBI taxonomy): domain Eukaryota; kingdom Metazoa; phylum Chordata; class Aves; order Columbiformes; family Columbidae; genus Patagioenas; species Patagioenas fasciata. The sequence continues at coordinate 106,567,228 of NC_092522.1, forward strand.
TAAATACTTGGCTGTAGTGGTTGACTAACAAGAAGCATTCCCAAGAACTGCTACACCCCGCTTCATTAGTGCGCCCAGAACCAAAAAAGACATTCACCTGGTGCTGACCTGCTGGTGAGCACCTTGAAAACATCCTTCCAGCTCTACTCAACAAGGGGGCAGACTAAAAAACCAAACTAAAAAAATCACACCAAAACCCAAACAACAACAAAACCAAAAAATTAAAAAACCCCACAAACAAACAACAAAACACACCACAAAAGAAGGCTCTCACAGTATCAAGCAAATGTTGTCATACAAAAGCTAACATGCTTCCCCTGGTTTTATAGGGAACAGATTAGCAGCTGAAAAGCATATATTCAAAAAGTAAATGCAGTATTCATACTCTTAAAGCACCTGGGAACATGCAAAGTCTCCTCATCATTACAATACAAGTCATTTATGATGTGGTTTACGTGCATCCCATACCCAAAGTTGCATTATACTTGTATTGCTTTGCATATTATGGTTTCAAAAAAGTCCTACTCTAGAAAAGATGACTTGTGTTTTAATGAGGCAACCCTACCCAGCCTCATACATTCAGAACTCCAGATAACCTACTACACAACATCTGTCAGAACACTATTTACTTATGATGATATTTATATTAATACATTCTCACCATATAAAAAACCCTGTAGCTTCTTTCTCACTTCTATTAATGCTATTTTTTTCTTCCATCCAGAGCAGTATTGCAATCCCCAGCCCAAGGTAAGGAACCAAAACGTACATCATATTTAAAATGTTGTAGTTTAGTTACATTCTAAAAAATAAGTATGTACTGCTGATGTGAGCAGCTTTCTAGGTACTTAATTTGATGCACCTGGATTTTCCAGGCACTTACATCATCTATTGCTTTTAGAGACATTTTGTACATTTGAAATTAACCATTTCTATATACAGGACAGTTTCCCTATTTAAAACTTAAAAAAAAAAAAAAAAAATTGTTTCCAAGTTCTTTATGTAAAACCAAAATACCAAAACTATTTGGAGCAATCCTACTTCTTTATCAATAAAATAAAGGTGCATGAGCAACCTTAAAAATGCAACTAGAGAAGTAAACAACTTTACTAGATGTTTCAGTTAAAATTCTAAATAAACAGAGCTGAGTAACTGGGGGATCTTTTTTTGCAATTTCCTTGTTCTTCATCCCCTCTGACCATTCTTCATTTAAAAAGATAATTCAGGAGGTAGCCTGTTTAACTCATTGCAAACAGCTTTGAGTATTACAATAAATTAACAGAAGTAACAAAACACCTGCTCAGTACAGACATGTAGAACATGGATAGTCACAGTTACAAAGAACAGAAAAATGCACACCAAAGCCTGTTTGTCTCAAAATATTTTACATGAGTTGCCATTGTCTTCACTTTGTAAAGGAAGAATTTGCTGAAGACAGCCTTGTAAGCTAGCCCCAAATTAGAAAGCCACAGCCCACAGTAGGTCTACAGAATTCCCTATGAGCATTTATATTAATAAAGTACAGAGAGGAAAACAAGCATCACATATTGCACTATGAAAAAGCTGGAAACAGAAAAAAATGGCAGATGAAAAATTATTATTTCATCATCTCAGTAAACTCTGTAGTAAAAACCCCATGCCTCAAAAATTCACATGCAAAATACATGATCTGTTACACATCCGAGTGGATGGTGTTTACCTGCAATAACATCCATTATTCTCTACCAAGAGTTTCAAAAACAAACTTCTGGTTTGCCTGAAGTAGGTCGAATGAGTTACTGATTTCTAGAGCAGCCAGCAATACTAAGAACTAAATTTATGAAAATGAATGTATTTATACTTCCCTTCTTGTCTGTGCAGAAGTTCACCATTAGACTGGTAATGTTTTCTAAAGGCTAGAATACATACACAGAAAATGCAAAAGGCAGATTTTCAACTGTCACTTAACCCAGATTATTGCACGCTCTTGACTTGATCCCGATGTCCCTTAAAGTGAAACTTTTTACTGATGCAGTGGACTGTAGGACTGGTCTTCAGCATCACCATCACCTTCCTACCAGTGAACATACAGTGACAGTGCCAATCAGATTAAAGAGTGTGTTCCACCCAAGACTCCAAGTAAAGACAAACGAAATACAAATTAGAACTACTTACCTGAAAGGCTTGTATACAAAAATCCTAGTCAGCAAAAAGAATAGCATGTTAACCACTACAATGAAAAGACACAACTACAAGCATCTGCATAAAACTCAGAAAACTTCATACTTCTCTTCTTGATGCTGGTCCTCTTGGTCACTTAGTTCATCATCATCTACCATATGACCAAACGGTTCAGAAGAAATTGATACCATATTGGACAGGATAACTCTGCTATCACTGCTTCCTGTAAGGATCAGCTGATCATGAGAATGATTGTATCTGACATTCCAGACCCTAAAAAATGAAATCAGAAAGAACAAGAGGTTATTCTTCGCAGGCAATGCATCTGCATTAAACAATTTTGTTTTAAAAAACAGCACTAAAAATAGATATTCAACTTAAATGTTATAAAAACACATAGAAGTGACATGCCTCATTCCAGATACTGGTTTTTGCCATCTTCATTTGGCTTTTAAGCTTCCACATCATCTGTTCTCTAAGAAGTGTCTTTAAAATTCAACAAATAATTTTTGGAACATAAAAAATTCAAAGAACAAAACAGACCATTCAGTGGTATCACTCCATAAGGGTTCATGCCAACTCATTGTTTAGCAAGTCAGATAAATAGTTAAGTTCCAAATATAAAAGTTTCCCCAAAGCAAAATACAGATCAGAATTAACCTGTTAAACATAAAAATCTCACAACATTCCTGCAGTAAAGTTTAAAACAGACCCTAAAACAAAGTAGGATTATATTTCCGTTCAATTGTTACATTTTACGCATCAAGTTAATACTGAATGTCTTATGGTTCTTGTTTTATTCTTTTTCTTTTAATCTTCTGTAAAGAAGTATAAATGCTGCTTCTGTTAATTCACATCTTCATTCCCCTCAAAGTTGCTTCAGGGTCCAGATTTATTTTGCAAGAATTACTCCAATCCAAATTTTATAAAATATGAACTTCTCATCTTTTCTTAACCACTGAAGTCTTCAAACGTCAGACAAGATTCTCTCCTTGCTCCAGCCACAGGCCAGAGTGGTAGATACAGGCTTTAAATATTATCTCGGAGAATAAAATTACTCATTCACATATTCTGCCTTAAGGGCTGCAAAGAGCAAGAAAAAAGTGTGGCTGAATTATTGAGCATTTCCACCATGTGACACCAGAGGATTGATGGCAGCTGCTGTAACCAAAACAGCTCAAGGGTTTTTCTGCACAGCAGGTGCAGCAGCTCAGGCTCAATTTGGGCAGGCACACCTGTGTCCCAGCTGGCCCCCACAACTCACCTTCTGTGTTGTGTTTCTCAAAGGTGTACCCTATCTCCCAACATTAACACCACTTTCTTGCCAATTAGACTAGCATTGTCTGAACTCTTAATTTGCAATTACACAAGGAACATTCACATGTTGAAACCTTTCCTCAGTGCAGAAAAATCATTATTCACAATAGCACAAACATAGTTTGTATTGTTCCTAAACAGTAAAGTAATTAGCTGAATAAATTACATAAGCCATCCACCCACAAAACAGCATGCAGATAATTTGTTCTACCAGTGGGAATGCTCCTCTAGTGTCTTCACTGGTTCCATGACATTTCTTGTGTCCCAGAATTTCACCTTGCAGTCATCTCCACAGCTAGCCAGGTAGTACTGTTTATTGGGATTAAAGTCCAGGTCTCGTACCAGCTGTCCATGTGCATTTTCTATGCAATATATCTGTCTGTAAAACACATTAAAAAATTAAATGGTCTATAAAAGGCTAACTGCACTCTGCTGACAGGAATCTGTTTCCCTGGAAACTTGCATAATTCCCTTAGCACCCGCAGACCTAGAGTTCCACTGCTAGTGCACAGTTTAGGGAAAGCCCAGCTGTTAACAACAGTGACTTGTATAGATTTCTCAGCTTGTGCTGAAGCTTTGCTCCTTCCTTGTTTGCATTGGGATCATCTGGAGCTAAAAGGAAACAGTAACTCCAGATGATTCCAGCACAGCTCTCCAACAACTGTTATGAAATGTCTGCTACTAAACCTCAATATTTTCACATACAAGTTTCTCCACCCCTAAGTAGGCACAACAGTTCTGTATTTATGACATCTAGTTCTCTATATATGAAAAGCTGAAATGCAAGGGAGTCAACAGATATGAAAAACGGGTTTTTATTATTGCTTTATTTTGGACTTTACCTTCTTGAGCTCTGGCATTTGTCATTAATTTACCTGTGGCGCAAAACTACTCAGACATGCTCATACTCATGCACTTGGATCACTTCAGAAAACATTTGTAGTACTGATAACAACCTAGCATCCTTATTCAAAACATCACACTCCATCAGTTTGTAACCTGCCTCTTAAGCTTAGGATTGTGTTTGGTTGTTTCCGCTATTGCATTACCTGTTTTATTAAAAGGTTGTACCTGTTCCCATGTCTCTTCTCCAAGCCATCATCTACCAAGGCTCTGCTTAGACTTGACAGTCTCCAACAACCTTCACCAGAACTTGTCAACACTGTTTCTTTTTTTTTTTTTAAATGAAAAATGTTTCTCTTCAGAAAACAGAGTGACCAAAACTGTATTTCCTGGACTGTATGTTCTCCTCTGAATGCCAGAGAAGTGTCATGCTGTTAATATCCAGCTACTAATAAAAAACAAAGTAGCTCCATAAGGAGAGATTCAAAGTCTACCAGGCCTATACTAAGCCCTATCCTGACAGCTGCGGCAGTCTCTTGAGATAAGGGATATCACCAGATATCCAGCTTCACCACCCTGCTCCAAGTTAGAGAGATTAAGGAGATCACTTAAGTATGCCTTTCTAGCAGGTATTCTGGGATTTGAATTCAACAATTCCTTTTAATTTCTTGAAGCATCTTTATAAGAAAATGTTTGCAGCAATGATCCACGTATTTCCTCCTTCATTGCACCTTTCACTTCCTTCTTGCACTGCTCATGGAAATACGTGTAAGGGCTTAAAAACAAATACCACTGTCCATTCAATAGTGCTTACCATGAAAGCCTTTAGCCCAGCTTCACTATTATTCTGACCACTTCATACTTTTCCTTCCCAAACACAAATATTCTTGTCTTCCAATCTACCATCCTCCCTACAGCAATAATACCTACACTGAATTTCCCACTTATAAGATTAACGCCAGATCACAGGAACATTTTCTCCACCTTCTCATCATCTTTTCTCATATTCTACATTTTTTAGAAATTAGTCTTTGTGTTTTCCTGATACAATTATCTCTCTGAATGCATTCAACTTAGTGTCTGTCTACTCTGTTTCTCAAGCCCTTCTCTGTTTAAGATTGCTTCCTAGTCTAGTCCAGGACTCTTCCCACCAACCTCTCCCCCCTCCCCACTTTGTTTGCTATGTGCAAAATCATTTACTCTTATCTTACAGCTATCAAATCACACTCTGAGGAAGTGGGTATTCTAGCTACTTCTTCAGTATCTTTCCTCTCTCTTCTTTACTGGTTGTCCTGGTTTTGTTAAAAACAAGTTTCTCTTTTAGTGAATTTTTGCCTGTCAGCTAAAGCCTTCATATTAGCTGCATTTTCCTGGAGAACCCGACACATGTTTTGGTTAAACCTAGCAATGGAATGCAAACTTATTGATAAGCACAGATGGACATCTTGCGAGAGGGGCAACGAGAAACTGATGACCGAGAGACTGACCAATGGTGTATAACATTCCATTCACGTGAATACTTCATATAAAAGTGGGAGATCACGAGGATCTCGGCCCTTTTTCCCTTTTTCCCTCATGGCTGACATTAGGAGAGGGCCTTGCTGGTCGTCCCTGCGAACTGAGGCCCAGTGAGAGACTGAATCCAGCTCCGGTTGGTTACAGAGTCTAATCCAGGACTTTGGGTGCTGGCTCTGCAGTTGCTGAGACTTTCAAGATTGGTTTTGTATATTTTGTATTATTTTCTCTATTCTTATTAGTAGCATTAGTAAAACATCTTTAACTTTTCCAACTCTCTTCTCTGTGTCCTTCTTTCCCTCCCGATCGCCTGTCCTGAGTGGGAAGCGGGGAGAGGGAGGGGCAAAAGGGGGAAGTTGGGGGGAGAGGAGGTTAACAATACATCTGCCAGGGTTTGATTGTCACCCCGCAATCCTAACCCTCGACACTGGTATAGTAGTTTACTCCGATTCCACCTCCCCTCCACCCCCCTTTTTTTTCGCTTCTTATACTGTCACAGTTTACACTGCACCGACTTTAAACTCATACCTCTAGCCTCATGATCAAATATTCACATCATTTTAGACATATTACAGTGGAATTGCAGATGAGACTTATCCTTGCACATATTTTTCAACTACATTGCAAACAGCTCTTTAGCATAGCCTAGCACACATAAATTGGTTCAAGGACTATCTAATCTGAGCTTCACTTGAAGTAAATAGAATTGTGGGTTTTGCTTTTGTTAACCAAGCCCTCCTTTCATTGAGAATCTTGTTAATATCTGCACTATCTTTTATGAAAGTTACCCAGAGTATTCACTTAAGGCAAGATGGAGATGCTTTTTCTAATGACACAGGATGAAGCAGACTTGACTGTACTTAACATTTTCTACTTAGAAATAGTGGGTTTAAGTTTAAGGTCTGCATGCTATATGTTGAGGATAGGACGATTACAAAACCTCAAAAAAGGAACTTAAAAAACTCTTCTCCTTCGACCTTTCTTTCCTCTCTTGTACGCTTCATTGAAAAGAGTCTTCACAAAGTGGGTGTATATACACATATATATATGTATGAAGTTATATTTTTTTATAACAGGACCTGATGGCAAACATACAGGAAGTGACTTAATTATGATATTTGTGGTTTTAGCTTTTGTTTATTAAATTAAATAAACCTTTCTGGCAAAACCAGACAAGGCTAGCAAACATGGGAATTTATTGCTACACCCCTGAGCTGGCAGGAATCACAGAACTAAATTTAAAGTCATCCCCCTTTAAGGCAACAAAAGTTATTACCAGACATCAGTCTTCTCGGTTTAGTGATAAATTACGATGTGCTAAGGGGATAAAGCATATCTTAAAAGAGCTTGCACAGGCTTTAGTAGTCATGGCAACAGATGTGCACAACATCACTCCTTTGCTTATCAAAATCACAACTGAGCAGGAGGAAAAACACCTTAGTAGGTATACGCAAAGCCTTAATTGATTTGGTTATGATTTTGATAGATTCAGTAGTTTCATATAACTAGCACACTACAACTTTAATATAGTATAGTATACTATTTGTCAGAAAAGTGAAGAGTGAACTTACACTGTGAATTACCTTCAGAGATTAAAGTTACCTTTAAATAGTATGCTATGAAAACAGTTCATATCATAGTCAGGATTGAATTCACATTGAATTACAGAACAGCTTAATTCAAGTAATGCCTATATATTGAACATATCACTAGTACATATTTCAGTAAAACTCAACACACAAGTTAGAACTGAAGCTAAAGGGAAAAAACATAGATATCTCTTTACTAAACTGTAAATATGTTGGCTATGAAGGTCCAGCCACTCCTTTTATAAAGGATAGCTTTGCCAAGTTTGCAAAAAAAAAAAAAAAGTTAGAAACAATCAGAAAAAAATCTCTAAAGGAGATTGTCTTTTTTAGAGAAAAGATTGCAATTTCTCATTACCTCATGGTTCGTGTATCCCATCCTCGAACAGTGGTATCATTGGCTGTTGCAATCTGTGTACAATTGTGGTGTGGACTCCATCTTCCAGAAGTAAATTTTAATTGTCCTTTCCCTTCTAAGGCTGTAGAACTAGAGAGCTAAAACAATGAAACAAAGCTGGCAATGACTCTAAATGTAAAGCTAAAATCATAGAATAGTCTGGGTGGCCTTTAAAGTTCACCTAGTCCAACCCCCTTGCAGTTAGCAGGATCATCTTCAATTAGATCAGGTTGCTCAGAGCCCCATCCAGCCTGGCCTTGAATGTCTCTAGGGACAGGGCATCTACCACCTCTCTGGGCAATCTGTTGCAGTATTTTACCACTCTCATTGTAAAAAATTTCTTCCTCATGTGTAGCCTGAATCTCCCCTCTTTTAGTTCAAAACCATTACCCTTTGTCCCATCACAACAGGCCCTGCTCCAAAATCTGTTTCCATTCTTCTGTCCTCTTTTAAGTACTGAACGGCCACAATAAGGTCTCCCCGGAGCCTTCTCTTCTCAAGGCTGAACAACCTGGTATTGTTTTAAAGTCTTTATTTTAACTTTTATCATTTAACCGATTATAATAAAGATCAATATTTTCAAATTTTCAGCCAAAAGTTTGTGAGGCCAGCACGCACATCCTGTGCTATTTCTTAATAACGTATGAAAAAAAATCCCATACATGTAAGATTGGCCAAGTCATCCTTGCCTTCCTAAGCAATCCTTAAGTATTTGCAGGAATTAAATGACATGTTTCCTTGCATGAATGTCCAACTATGTATACAGCCAAATCCCCAATCAAGTCATGGTGGAATTCTGTTACTAAAATGAAATCCCAGGGGTTACTGAATAATATGTTTTGTTTTGTTTGTTTTCCCAGTGTTCTTTTATATGGCTTCTATGAGCCAGAAAGAAACTGCATGGATTTAAAGGACAGCTAAGAGGTAAGGGAGGGAAATGTTCATATAGAAGAAGGAATCTGGATGTAACACAAGGAAATCCACAAGTCTCTTCTCTGGAAATCCAACAAATGAGCTTAAAGAAAACAAAGCTGGTAGTTCAGAATCACAAATGCAGGTTCAAAAAAAACACTCTAGCTTTAATTGATACCTAAATACACGGACATGTACACAAGCTTTTTTTAGTCTTGAAGTCTTCCCTCCACTTCTTTAAAGGCAGAAGAGTTTACCATATAAGGAAAAGAAAACACAAAAAAGGCCTGTTTTAGACACTAATCTCACATAAGGATTTGGATTTGTGTGTCCCAGAAGATGGGCCACTGTGGAGGGCCACTCAGAGGGCCTCTGTGGATACTGAAGGAAAATAATTCATTGCAATATTTTATTAACAAAAAATGTGACATTGTAAGAAAAAAAAATGAAGTAAGATCCAATGTTTGCTTTTAGACAACAGAACTAGCTATTGCTCCGCCATTGCACAAGCATCACACATAAAAGAGTCTGACAAAATGAAATTTAAACTGTGTAAAATGTTTATCAGAACAAGGAAGGATTTAACACTGTTCATGAGTGCTTAAGCGGATCAGTGCCTAATGCTGGGGACGCAAGAACAATAATAAAAAGGTACTCGAATTGCACCAGAGTAATTATTTGAAATAAAAATAAAAGATTCTGAAAAAAACTAAGCGGTGTAGTATGACCAGATATGTTATTATCCTCAATGAAGGATGGGGTTGTACATAAGTAACATATCTGAAATATTAAAAAGCCTATCCTAGCTTTGTAGGTGTGATTTCTGTGTATTCAAATGAAAACATCAATTACTCCAACTTATTTTTAAACACAACATCGGTTAGGGACTTCAAATGCCTCTTTCTGCTTCAAATTTTGATCCCATAAGGACTGACTTGGAAAGTAGAAAGGGTAGGCAGTATCCTTAAAAAGAAACCTCAGCATGTATTAATCTCTAGGAAGGTACAGAAATTATCTAGAAAAGTCACAAGCAGCATGGAGACAATTCATGCTCTCCTCTAAAACAGGAGCTATGGGCCACCAAATGAAGGCCATAGAAGTCAGATTCAGTAGTAAACAAGAAGGTGGTTCTCCACTCAGTGCACTCCTTGACAAAAGACACTTGAATGCACAAAGCTTTACTTATGTTCAAGAACAGAATAGGAAAGTACTTGGAAGAAAGATCTAAGCAGACAAATCCAATGAAGCTCAAAAAAAAAAAAAAAATCCTTGGACTGAAAAGCACAGAAGACTGTCTGAGTGTTCAGGGCGCATCCAACACATTTACTCCACTGAACTTTTCCTTGGGGTCTGCCACAGCCACTGTTTGAAGCAGAAAACCAGGGCTGGATGGACTCAAACATGGACCAGTGAGTGTAACCACTGTTAGAACTCAGCAGCATTAAGTAGACAAATGGCAGAATTTATCAACTTTTCCACTGATGGGCCTGTACTTCTCTCACAACATATTCTGAAAAAATTATGCGAGAGGACCAGTTCTACAGTTCTATAGGCTTTTGAATGAAATGGTGTTCCGAAACATGCAGTTCTGTTCCCTCACTATACTATCTTCACTTAGAAAATACGTTTTTGTATGTGCAGCTTGGTTGCATTTCTGTTAATGTATGAACTAACTCTAAGGTAGAATGACCAAAAATTAATAAAAGTGCTATGCATTTGGAAGTTTTTGTTTGTTTGTTTGTTTGTTTTTCCTCAGACTTTGACACAAACCATTAGAAAACATGTCCTAAGATAGAGAATGTTCCAGATTAATTTAGAAATACATACATCTTCCTGGTTAACGTGAAGAGTAACAAGTTAAATAAATGCTACATTTCTTAGTGTATATATAAATGGTTATCAGTGACACTCAACAAGTGTTCTTATAAGAAAATAAAGGCTAGCATAAAAATATTAAGACGACATTTTCTTTTCTGTTAATTAAAAATCAGTTCACTTGGTAGCGTGTGTAATATTGCTACACAGACTGGTATCTTAGTTTCAAGATTTTCCCATTTGAAAAACCATGAATAACAATCATTCTATAAGGAGAGCAAAAGATGCAAATTTCTAAAGGCTTAACAACTGCAGCAGTATACTAAATATTTATCCATACATTGATACTCTGCATTTTCTTTAACGAAATGACTTTGTTCTCCTTTCTTGAAGAAAATGGTCTTAATAATATGAGGTACATAAAAGATACTATGTTTTTTTTTTTAAACACAAATTATTTGAAAGCTAAAAAACTAGAAGTCTTTTACTTGTTAAATGAGAAAACATGCCTTTTGACTTCTGAATGCCTCTTTTAAAAAACATTTATTAAATAACTTTAGTTTTCTTATCTCTACAGCAGCAGTTATTTTTTAAACAGAATAAATCACAAAAAAAAAAAAAAAAAAAACCACACGAAAAAAAACCCAAACCACTAAAGAACTCTCACATCTTACCTGAGAGGTTGTACAACTGAAAATCTGATGGATGTTCAAGTATGTTCTACACAAAACCACTAAAGCAGCTGTTATCACATTTATGAAATATTCATAGGCTTATGCCACACATCCTTATTTGATCTTGACTGCCTCCTCAGTGAAGACCAGGTAGTGAAAACAACTTATACAATTAAGGTCATAAATATTTAAACTTTCTAAAGAGGATCAACTGAAAAGTTAACTCGTGGCAGTGATTACTAACCTAATTGACAGAAATTACACGATGTTATTATTTTGCTTTTTAACCATACCCTCATCAATTGGAACTGGTTCACAATTCTTTGCATGCTGGAGATTGTGTGGAGATCTCAAGAAGGCCTTAAGGAGATGTCCTTGTAATAAAGACGGTAACAAAGCCATTGAAAGAGTATTTTGAGATCCACATTAGAAGGAATGACTGTTGTTCTGGTTTGTTATTGACAGAAATATTGATGATGACTCTAAATTAATTGAGTTCAATTCTTCCCATTGTAGGCAATCACATCAAGTAGTCCTTCCATAACTGTATAACTGTTCTTTTCTCCTGAACCATCTTATAGTCATCTGCCTTTTCAAACAGCCTCATCATACTGGCAGCTCAGAGTCATCCTCAGAATAGTCAAGTAACAGAATCTACATATTTTTAAGTGCTAAGTTTAATTCACAGGAAAAAAAAAAAAAAAAAAAAAAAAAAATCCTTAAACACAAGTTTTCTGTTTTATACTATAAAAATTAAACTAAACATCAAGAGCAGATAGTTCATCCTCTGAAATATATTGTTACACCTATATACTGATGATGTGTTCCAAGTTTCTGTCATCAGCAACTTTCCTCCTTTCACTCCTACTTCTATGCTGTCATCAAGGAAACCATTAAACAAAATTGATCCCAACACCAACTCATTAAGAACTGGTCTTCAATCCTCCTTCTGATCCAGTAATTTCTCTTTCATTTTCCTTCAGACAGTTTTTTGCCCTTCTTTAATTAATCTATGTTTTTCCTAGTTGTAGCAATCACAGGGCACTCTACAAAGTTCTCCACTAAACTCCATGATGTATTTCCTGCCTTGAGAAACAGCAGCCATCTTGTCAAGAAAGCATCTCATGCTTATTCCTAACATCCTTCTGTATTTGTATATGCTACTTTCATCCAGATATACTGTGAAATCTTCCCCATAAGATGTTCTTTCTTACCTGGAATGGCACTGCCAGAGATTTTCTGTTGTTCTGAATTAACATTGTCTATACATTAAATACTAATAAATAATCCAGAAGGAACATGAAATCTAAGAATAATCTAATCCATCATTTGGAAAAAAATGATCAAAACCACCCCTCTACTCATCCTCTCTGTGAAATAATAAGACAAGCAGAAAAACATCTGTATTTTTAACATCATCATCTGCCATTCCAAACCTACTGCATTTACCCAAGGAAGAGTTTTAGTGACTTGGTAACATCTGACCTGAAGTCTGTATACAGAAATATTAACTGCCATCTTTTCAGCAGAACCTACCCAGACCTTGTGGACTGGCTGGGCTTCTCTTGAGTTCAGCTAATGATTATAAATGGCAAAGAATAGCTAATTTAATTGCAAAAGGTAATGATGCAGTGAGCATAAGATTAGTTTCACCCCAGAAGGTAATGTCTTCAAAATAACAATAAGGAGAGTGATCAAAAGGACAGGAGAAGCTTGTCTTAACGCGAATTGAACCAGATCTTTCCATATTAAATACTGGAACGAAGAAAAAAGTTAGCAAAAAATGATGAAAGGAAAGAAAACAAAAACAACAAAAAACCCACCATAGAGCTGTATAGTAAGTTATGGTTAGTAGATATGTCCTCTGACAGGTTGACCAGATAATTCAGAGAATGAACACACCAGTAATTTTATTACAAAGCAGCTCTGAAAATATCAGGAACCCTAAATTTTTTCAGGCTAATTCTAATTAAACAAAATGACTTGTAAATCCCAGGCACATAGAGGAGATGCACCCAATAAAAGACTTCGTTTTGATCAGTGTAGACAAGCAGAAATTTTGGCATCTGCAAAATTTTACAGACACATATATTTTCAGTTTTGCACTAATACTACAATTGAGTTTAATGTGATTTTTTTCAGAAACATGAAAAGTCCATTAAAATTAATATTGCCTAGAATGCATACTTAGCCAAAAGGGTAGCAATTGAAGTTTTCTTAAAACAAAAAGGTCAGTGCTGCACCAATGTAATGAATAACTCCTGATACACATACAGCAGACAAGATCCTACTTTTAGTTCATGATGACAATATCATTCAACTTGAACACCATTCATTGTTTTGACAAAAAGAGAAAAAATATCAGAACACACTGACATTTTTATTATCTTAATCCCAGGCTATTGATTCATTCAGTTCAAATAATGTATACACACGCACACATACATTGCTATTTCAGTTGTAAGTCTGTAGGAACAAGAATACTTTGTGAAGACTTCTTACCCTCTGCAGAACATATACGTTTGCTAGCTACTTACTACGGTAGGCATTTTAAAGAGATGCTCATGTTCTCCTCAGTCTTGTTCAGCTGGACTCTGATTAACTCAGGAACCCACAGAGAAGTTTTCGATAAATTTGTTGCAGACAAAAATTCAACAGGAATGCAACAATACCCATCACCTTAGATGAGATTCACCTGGCTTAAGATCTAGATGCCTAGAGGTGTCTTCCAAAAGTCAAAGCTTCCATGAACTTTCACTATTAAAACTTCACTTTAAAAGTGGTCACTGACTTAGTGATGAAGCAAATATCACCTAAGATTAACTCAAAATTGCTGAGACAGAAAACTGATAATGGTAAACAGTTCCAAGTAAAATTTTGTTCACGGGCAATCCTAATTTGCAATGCAATCACATAAGATACTAGATTATTTCAGACAGAAATACAGAGAAAACAAATTCTGCATCAGGTTTATGAAGAATCTAACTGTAAAAATTTTCAAATGACACTCCTAACTTCCATAAACTACGTTTTTTAACAAACGTTTCAAAATGTTCCTACCTAAAGATGCCAGTCAAGGTCTGATATATCTAGTTTCATAGTCTTAGCTTCATTAGATGAAGTTGTTTTTTTGATGCACAATTTAACTTTTGTTTGTTTCTTGTTTACTTGTATCAAATATAACAAATGTCACAGGTAAGGAAAGCTAACTGAAATACTGAACGGATCAGCAAGCTGAACATTGGTTTGAGGACAGAAATAATGATTTCCAAAACCCAAGCTGAGATTACATATAGTTCGGAGAAGAGTCTAGTCCTCTCCAAAGTTAGGTGGATCGCAGTTGACAGAATCATAAAATAGTTTGGGTTGGAAGGGACCTTTAAAGGTCACCTAGTCCAACCCCTCCGAAATGAGGGGAAGATCTTCCAATTCTAGTAACGGAAGAAAAAAGAAAATGGAAATCATAGTTACATTCACAAATATGTGTGACAGAGAAGGGAGGTTAGTTTTGAGGAACAGAACAGCGAAAGGAAGACACAACATGCAAAATTTTAGTAAATAAATCCCCAGCAAAATAAAATATATTAAAAAAAAAATGCAATTCATTACAGGATTCTCATACTGAGAAATCAAAGCAGTACACAGACCAAGAAATGTATATTATGCTCATACATATAAGGGCTGTAAATTAAGCAGAAGGCTGCAGGGTATTAACCAACATGAGTTAATATACAGTTATCTGAGTTCAATAATCTTTGGCTTTACCGATGACCAGTTTTTCCCCTCATACACATTCACCAAATTAGCATCACTTTATTTTATATTACTCATTGTTAAACCAGTAGGAACTTAAGGGCAACTCTAGAAAAAGGAAAACATTTAACCTCTAGCAACAGATACAAAATACTAAGCGGCCTACTCTTAAACACTCATATTCAAGACAACTGATATTTACTTCCCCCACCCACATTGAAGGCAGTAAGATATTTCTGAAGGAGCAGTTCAAAAATCAGCAAATTCTAGACTAGTGAATGTTATTGTTTGTACTACAGCCAAGTATATCATGATTTGTAAAAAAACCAACCAAACAAACAAACAAAAACAAAACAAACAAACAAAAAAAAATCTTACCACAGCTTCAGCTGAACTTTCCTGCAAATCCCACAATAATATGTTGTTATCAGCCAGTGAAATAATCTTTTTACCATCTCCCATTGGTTCCCACATAACGCTGTAAAACAGAAAACAAAACAACCTAACATTAAAACCTATCAGAATATGCACTAGGAAAGCCATTTTAACTTTGTGGACTTAATCTATTCCAAAACATAAGAAACCATATTCCTGATGGTTTCCTTCAGCTGAAATCCATCACATTTTAACTGCAAAATCCACCACTAACTAGCAATATAGCAATTTTTACACATAGTAGCTGAACATTCTTGCAGCATCAGCTACTTAAGAGCTATGTGATACCAGATCTAGGCTTCGTTATGGAATCTTTTAGTCAGTGCCAACGTACACAGATATTTTTTCCTAGTGTCCTTTGGCACCCCATCTGAATCTGTCAGAAAAAGGAATGCAATCCAGTTTCCCTAGATGCTAGCCTACCCATAAAGAGAAAACTGCTGAAAATCCTTACTCCATTTGCCATCCATTCTGCATATTGAATCATAAAGTAATAATGCAAAACAGTGATTACATCATTGTAGAGAGGTCATTCTGCATACATACACAGAAGAAAAAAACCAAAAAAAAAAAAACAAAAAACAAAAAACACCAACCAAAACAAACAAAAAACCCACCCAGACCTTGACATACACTTACTTTTGAGTGTTTTACCTTGAAACCTCAAAGTAGTTCTTCATACGTATTGTAGTGCACCCTTTTTGAAGATGCACAAAAAATCATAAGCCTCAGAGCTTGGTGCAAACCCTTTCCAGTCCGACAGCTGTCATCATGACTCAATGACATACACTTTCTATCTGCAGTTCACCAGTTCTGTGCCATACATGAAGGAATGCAAGAAATCAGTCCTCATCTCTACTTCTGCCTATAAGAAGCGGCATATTCAAGCCAGTTGGCATGGAC
Source organism: Patagioenas fasciata (assembly GCF_037038585.1). Taxonomy (NCBI): domain Eukaryota; kingdom Metazoa; phylum Chordata; class Aves; order Columbiformes; family Columbidae; genus Patagioenas; species Patagioenas fasciata. The sequence continues at coordinate 106,583,538 of NC_092522.1, forward strand.
AGCAGAGCTGAATATCGTGGAATGGCTGGAGTTAGAAGTGGCGCAGAAGGTCAGGTGTTTCCAACACCTCTGCCACATTCAGGGACACCTTCCACTAGACCAGGTTGCTCAAAGCCTCCAGCCTGGCCTTGAACACTTCCAGGGATGGGGCATCGACAGCTGCTCTGGACATCCTGTTCCAGTGACTCACCACCCTCATGTGGAAGAATTTCTTCCTTATATCTAATCTACCCTCTTTCAGTTTAAAGCCATTACCCCTTGTCCTATCACTCCATACCCTTGTCAAAATTCTGTCTTCAGCTTTCGTGTAGGTACCCTTTAGGAACTGGAGGGCTGCTATAACGTCTCCCCAGAGCTTTCTCTTCTATATGCACTAAAATTCTAATTTTGCTATAGGCATCAGTAAGGTTAAAGGAATAAAACTTGCCATTTGATGGTAACAGGCTTCCATACCCAGTACTTTCAAAAGAAAGTCGTGCAACCTCTGAATCATCTTTTAGTGACAATATCGCTGAAGGCAGAGATGACAACTTCACTATGAATGGAGAAATTCCCTCCCCTCTCTAGACAAAACCTTAAGTCATTCAAAAGCATTTGATGTGCTGTTCTCATCCCTAGTGTACATATGAAGAAGTATGTCAAGGTTTGTCAAGAATTCATCACTAGAAGTCAATTTTCTAGTCAGTTTAGCTTTTTGCATGAATCAATTCAGCATTCAGATTGAAGAAATGACAGAAGGTTGCATGGGTAGGCACAGCAAGCAAGCCCAACATTCAGCAGCCACCAGGTACCTTCCTAACTTGGTACTGCACACTATGCCTGCTTCTGTTTTATCCACAATTTTGCATTACTCCTACCTTCCTCGGACAGTGGATATGACCTGGCTGGCCCCAGATCTAAGCCATGTGACTTGATCTAATCTTACGGTATAAGATACAAGGAAAAGAAAACAGGAACTTGCAGGAAACAGAAATAAGTGAGACACTATTTTTTTCACATCATAAGTGAAACACAACCTTAGTCATTCTCAGCTGATACCTTCCACACAAATTTCTCTTGCTTCTTCCATGAACAGGTTCATTTTTTTTCCCCTGCACTTTCAATAAAAAAGAAGTATTAGATATATAAGGCAGATGGCTACACCTGTTTGCTGTTGCAGAGAAAACAAAGTATGCAATGAAAATAGATTACGCCAGAAAAGAAAATTTTAACAGCAAGTAGCTGAAAAAGCTGGAACTGTAACTAGTGAACCCACTGAACTTCTCCCTAAGGTAAGAAAGCAGATCAAAGAAAGGACAAGATTCTGCATTTATCTTCTGCTGGAACCATGACCTGCATCCTTATTTTGTTGTCAATCCATGGAGATTAACTACTTATAAGAGTTTATTTGTAATGAGCTCTCTTGTATTAGGACAAAATCACTTCATTTAGCACATTAAACTACCACCATGTTTTTAAACGTATTTTAACAAGGACATGGAAAAAGAACGATTCTATGATTTGCTTTAAATTGGGGTGTTTTGTCTGTAGTAATGCCAATTTTATCTTCAAAAGTGTTTCTTGTTAAAGTTGTGTGGTACAACTTGGAAAACCTTATAAACAACTGAAAATGAGTGTTGATAATAAAAATGATGCAGCAGTTTCAATTACAGGTTTAACCACCATTTTGTCCATAATAATGAGAAGTAGCCAACTGGCACTGGCATAGGTATTTCAGAATTTCATGTACTCTTGCTGCACAGATAGATCCTTCAAAGAGATGAAAACATTTTATAAACAGGTAAAAGGGTAAAAAAAATCTAATGCAGTATAACCTACATGTGACCACAGCTAACCTTCCACAATCCAGTTTTCCAAAGTGAAATTAAAAGACATCAATGTCGTCACAATACTGAACGGGTAAATAAAATCTTCAAGTCGATTCTGATCATACATTTATTTAAGTCCACCATTTTTCTTAGCTACTACAGAAAGTGCAACTGGCATTTGGCATTGATATATGTAGATATAGTTTTAACTATAGACAATTTAATCTAGTTTGACCAATTAACCAGATCATCAGATAAACCAGGCAATACCATTTACTTGAGTGTACCAACAGTTGCTGATGCTTACAGTTTTCAGAAATGGATAATTGTCAAATTCACAGCTGCCACTCGGAAACTGAGTGTCAACTTCATGGCTGCTCTTCAGATAATCTATAAACAGCAGACAAGCAATTATATTTGTTGCCTTTTACCCTGTTTTGTTATCATCTGACTCCTGATGCTTCAAATTAGCTTCTAGCTAGTAGTTTTTGGTAAAAAAAATTAAATCCTACAGAGAACGTTTTGCTAGTAAAAAGATAATATAAAATATTCACTCAAGTGCACACATAAAAGGACTCTATTATCTGTGCTTTATGCTGAAAAGATAGTTAACACCATCATTTATTAATGTACTGAGCTTTTACAAATGAACAATTCCAAGTTCTCCATTATAGACTAAATAAGAACAAAGCAACATGCAAATGCTTTCATAGATGTGAATTGCAGTCAGGCACAATGTGTTGGACAAAGCAAGTATTAACTACTGCTTAACCATCATTACAGAAGTGACAACCGTTTATTTCTGTAAGTGGAAAAATTTTGCTACACTGAAAATTCTCATGCACTGCAAAATGGAAATTACACCCAAACATGCAGTAGCTTGGGACAACATCCTGCAGCCTCAGCGTAGCCAATCAAAAAATTAATGTGTTATGGATTCAAATATCCTTGCTTCTTTGCAGTACAATGATTTAAATATACAGGTGATTCTGCTAATTAGGTGATTAGAACATTATTCAAAGAGGAGAAAAGGACTGAGGACAACCTGGAACCCAAAATTCTTATTCCTTACCCAAATGCTCTACAGAGTGGCCACTTTTCTGAATGAAAACTATTCTGGCTATTTTGTAGCATACTGAAGTCCATGCTGCAGGAAGCACATATAAGTTACGCTTTGTCTCAAAATTCTCAGCCACTGAGATATATTTTAGTGTCCAGCTCCTCAAGATACAGTAAAACAAGAACCACAGCTTCCTAAAAAAACTAAAGGTAAGGTGAATCTATCTTAGTTGCCTTTTTAGCTAAGAGGTTGCTAAAAAGAATGAGAAATTAAGTAAATATGATTTTGGAAAAGAATCCTAAAGATAGCTGGGCTTTTTCCTGGCTCTTAAATTATTTTTACATTCAGAAAAATAAAGCTGTTGTACAAATGAATACAAGAGTAACCCAACAAGGAGGTGATGCAGAAAACTCACCTGCCTTTTTTTTCGTCCCCCCTCAAATTGTCATACTACAGTCTTGGCAGCTCCATAAAGTCTTTTTTAAAAAAGAATCATAAAGCAGAAGGCAAAATAATAAAGGATCATTATCAATGATTGTATTTACTTCACTGCATCTCCTTGTCTACTGCAGCTGCTGTTGAACATGTTTATAGTGAGAAAAAGAACTGTGATTCTTGCTTATGGGCCAAATTAATTTCAGCATTGGAAAGGCATTTATGTACGTGTAAACATAATAAAGACATCCTGAATCCTAAGAGTTCACAATCTAATAGAAAGCATGGTAGTGACTTTGCCACAAGAGACCAAGATAAAGGACTCATTGATTTTAGGTAGGAGCTCGTAAATACCCATTTTGTAGAAACAAGTATTAAATTCCTGTTGAGCTACTCATGATTTAAAGTGATGACCAACAGGTGAACATCTCCATCAACAATCTCAGACCTCTGTCTGGTTGGCCATGGGTTTACATATTAATAATGCTTAAAACAGCAAATTCATGCAAATTGATTACACAGACTACATAGGAATTTAACTGACAAAAGCTGTCACTGGTAACATTTCAAGTCATAAAACATTACAGATGGGAACTAAAAATCTCTAGTCTGTCATTTAACCAACTTACCTACATTCTATATCTACCTGCAGCACAATGAAAGTCGTTACTGGTGGATGCAAAGCATGAACAAGCTATGCAAACAAATGGGGGAAAGAGTAAATAATAAGACCTACTTTATAGAAAGGAAGCTGTGACTAACCATTTTCAGATTGTAAACATCAGTCACCCATGGCCTACTGTGTTGACTTCTGAAGCAATAAAATACGTAAGTTTTATACATGGTCAGCTCTCATAGGAGCAGTTGCTAAGAGATCTCACAAGTGTAACCTACAGCTCTTCAAATCGCAATGACTTCAGAAATCCTAAATTCCTTCCTTGTGGGTAAAGTCGATTTCTTCAGTGCTCAGAGATAGCCCACATGAAAACCGCAGAGTAAGAAAGTCATGGGTAGCACTAATTGGAATCCATGCTATGAAATAATTTATTACCAAGGTCATGGGGGTTCTCCATGCTATTTTGGTATTGGAGACAAGTCCTTACAGTTGATTAATTATATTATAGGGTTAATTTTGCCTGTTTGTTGTCACATGTATTTATTCCAGACAGATGCGGAGTATTAATTCATCCTTCCAGAAAGAGTTCTGATTCCAAAGACATAAATGCTACACTAGATTTTTAGGACACTGCTTTCCCCTCTAAGGTCTGTCATGATCATTGCAGCCAAGGCTGCCTTTGACCTTCCCATCCACAACCAGCTCTTCCTTCGTTATCAGTATCAGGTCTCGTAGAGTATCTCTCCTCATTGGCTCCTCTGTCACTTAGGTCAGGAAGTTACTGATGCTCTCCAGGAACACCCTGGATTGCTTATGCCCTGCTGTGGTGTCCTTCCAGCAGATACGGGGTGGTTGAAGTCTCCCATGAGGACTGGGCCCTGCAAATACAAGGCTACTTCTAGCCGTCTGTAGAAGGGCTCATCTAATTGCTCTTCCTGACCAAGTAGTCTGCAGCAGACACCTATTACTGTGTCACCCACAGAGGTCTGCCCTTTAATTCTTACTCACAAGCTCTCATTTGACTCATCATCCCTCCCCAGGAAGAGTTCCATCAGCTCTCTCGCAGACCAGACAACCCTCCTCCTCATCATCCCTGCCTGTCCTTCCTAAGAAGTCCCAGTACTCTTCTCAGTTTTGTCTGCAGCTACTTTGTCTATCCAATCCAGGTAACTGACACGAGTTATCAAATATAAGCAACATATTTCCCTCATCTTTTACGTGCTGTTAAATACAGTTAACAATGATATCAGCGTACAAGAAGGGGTTATAACCCCCAGCTTCCCCTGTTGTGGTGATTTCTATTAGACTAGAAGTTATGGCACTGGTTTGGTTTGACCAGAATACTACTGTTAAAGACTAATGTGCCTTCAGTTTATTAAGATATTTTTATAACATCTCTACTATATAAAACACAGCTTACCAAAAGATCACTGACTCATAGAATCACTTCAGTTGGAAGATCATTGAGTCCCATCATAACCCAACCAAGTCTAGCAGTAAACCATATCCCTAAGAACCTCATCTAAATACCTTTTAAACACCACCAGGGATGGTGACTCAACCACTTCCCCGGGCAGCCTGTTCCAATGCCTGACAACCCCTTCTGTGAAGAATTTTTTCCTAATATCCAATCTGAACCTCCCTTGGTGCAACTTGAGGCCATTTCCTCTTGTCCTATCACTTGCTACTTAGGAGAAGAGACCAACACCCTCCATGCTACAACCTCCTTTCAGGTAGTTGCAGACAGTGATAAGGTCTCCCCTCAGCCTCCTTTTCTCCAGGCTAAACAGCCCCAGTTCCCTCAGTCACTCCTCATCAGACCTCTCACCAGCCTCATTGCCCTCCTCTGCACTCTAGTACTGCAATGTCTTGCTTATGATGAGGGGGCCAAAACTGAATACAGGATTCGAGGTGCGGAGTACAGTGGCACAATCACTTCTCTAGTCGTGCTCTAGTCCTGATCTCCCAGTGTTTTTTGTTTTTTTTCTTTCTGGGTGCTGTTTTTCTGGGAGGCTGTTTTATTCTCTTTTATTTTCTTCTGGACGAGAGAGAAGACATTTTTTCTAGGGGGGCTGGATTTAATTAAAAAAGGAAATACATTCTAAGAAACACCAAATACAGTCTAAAGAACAAAATAGATTAAGAAATTATTTCCTTGAAGTAATTAACATTGAACTACTTAAATAAGAATACTTAAATATTATGGCAGAAACACTCTCAAACAATACTCTAAGGCAAATATGCAAAACCCTTTTAGCTTCATTACGTGTCATCCATGCCTTCCCATATTGCCCAAGTGCCAAATATATGTCTATAAACAGGACAGCTCTTGCAAAAGTTTTGTTAAGGTCCTCTCACATTACCACAATGAATATTTTACAGTAGTATTTTAATTATCCTACTGTTACTGATGGCTAAAATATCTGAGGACTCAATAGCTGTTCTAAAACATTTTGGAAGTTCTTTTTAGTTTTGCAAGTCCCTGTAAGATATGTGTGCCAAGACAACAGAATGCACTGTAACTGTAGGAGTTTTTTGGGACATACCTACAATAGCAAAAGGTCTAGAGTATGCACAGTTAAATTACTGTAGGAATGCAGTGTTTTGGCAGCATAGTTTACAGTACCTGTTGAACTCCAGATCCCATGCCAGAAAAAGCACTTCACTAAGCATAAAGCTGTGTATCTGCTTGTGGTATTTGCAGATATTATTACACAGACAAATCTTTTTATTTGTTTTAGGAACAATCCACTGAGGAGCTGAAACCTATTTATTAATATGAAACAGAATTGATTGACAACATGTTTTGGACAAGAAACATGGCCAAAGAGTCAAATAAAAACTATTCGGAGAAGTATGTACAGTTTAAAGATCCACATGAGAATTAAAAGTTGTTTTCACCTTCTTAACACCAAGAGAAAAAGATGAAACTTCAAAGAAAGGAGGAGTAACACATTTCACACGAGCAGACATTGATGATAAGTTACTGTCAGCCAGAGCTAATTGCTATATACAGAACCGCACATGTAGAAGAGAAACCATCCCCCAGCACATGAGTTACTGAAACTGGGTGGGGTGTGGGGAATCTGTGTGTAAAGCTGACAGACAGAGGCCATGTTACTTCTATCATTCTACAAAATATTGCTGTTGGAGGAGCTGCTGCCAGGGTCACCATTGCTATTCTGTCACTTGAACAGGGTTTAAAACCCCCCAAATTAAAATTATGGATGTGACATATCCAGAAAAAAAAAAATTAAAAAAAATCACATAACCAGCTTGCCTGTTAAAGATCGATAAGGTGGTCAACCTAGGAAAAACTTTTCAGTAGTATGAATGCCTGGCAGGAAAGCATAGGGAGCTGTCAGGTAAAAGTCCTGCACAGCCCCTGGAGGCTATACAATGCCAATAGTTTTTTCTATGTACTAATGTAAAGATTAAGGTCTGAAATAAGCTTATTTATGAAGCAGCTGGAGTGGGCAAAAGCAATTTCTGCAGACTTATTTTAGAGGAAACACATATCTGCTTTGAGGGGGGACAGAATCTAAGTATTTTCATATGGGATTTTCCAAAAGATGGCAAAATTTATCCTTGCTAATTTATTGCTGTTTGTAACAAACTGGCCATCTGAATGGTTGGATTATGGGGAAAACCCCAACAAAACAAAATATCCATCCCAATACATTTCTTCAATGATCTGAAATATGTGGCAAAGAAAAAAAAAAAGTATTATAGCCTAGGATCTGCATTGCTAGTTGAGGAAAATCACTACTCCCATCCAAAGGAACAGCAAAAACAATATTGGGGGTGGGATAGGGTGTGTGTGCTGGTTTTTCTTGTTATTTGAGTTTCTTTTAATGAAACACTAAGGCAGAATTTTAACATGTATATCCTAACACAGGGATACTACTAATGTTACCAACATCATGATTAGAAACCAAAGTGTCACCTGACTACAAAGTGAAAGTATCCAAGCTTTGGAAAACACTATTTTCACTCTTCTTTTGAGTTTCAGATTCACTTAGTGGGTTTTTTTCCTTCCCCACTCCCCCCTCTGCTTTGAGACAATGTTTTGGGGTATTGTGAGTTTTGTTTGTTTGTGGTTTTTTGTTGTGTTTTGTTTGGTTAAAGGCTATTTTAGAGGCCAAAAAGAATATGTAAAACACTTCTGGACTTCATTTCTGGAATACTCTTACTCACCTGTCTCCAGGGCATTACTTACAAATGCAAACTTTCATCAGATTACTGTGTTCATCATTGGAGTGAATATGAAGAAATTAAAGCAATATTGTTATGTACAGTATCTTATGTATCTTAAATAAATTAAGTTCCATTCAAGTTGAAAGGACTGATATAGCAAACCTGTACTTTTGTGGGAAGCAGACCTTGATGAGGTTGCTCCATACTATGCAATCACACAGGCAAAGAAGAGATGGTACTTCTCAGTACTCCAGCTGGAGATATTAGGTGAAATACCATAGAAAATGTAAGTACTTTAAAAAGGTCTGTGGGATTAACTCATTTATAGTAATTTTATCCTTTGTGAATTCAAAATTCTGTTTTAATATTTTAGTGATAAACATCCCCAAGTTCTTGAAACACGTGAAACTTCAAAAAAAAAAAAAAAGTCTTCCTCTCTAATTTCTTAGATGTGCTAATATTTGCAAGTCCATATTTAAGACTGATTGTGTGGGATACACTAAAAAAAAAATTAAACTTCAGCAAGCAGAAAAGCTTAATGTAATAAGCTATCATTATTCCTTCCAACTTTTTTTAGCAGCTGACTACTGTTTTCTTCATAAAAGGTGAATTCTTCACTCCGCACCTTTCAGGCCTCCCACAGTTGAGCTCCCACTTCTCTTGTCTCTCTAATCTCCATTCATTTCCCCATTACAGTTGTACCTATGTTGTCCATCTAACACTTTCCCCTTATTTATTTTGTTTTTTAACTTGTTCCAAATTTACTCCATGAAGCACCATCCAGCTTTGTTCACTTGTTCCCTCTCTCTTTGAAGCACAGCACATACCTTGCTCTTGAGCAGCATCTACCCTACTTTATACCTGCCAAATTTGGAAAGCATGAAGTAGGATATAAAGCAGATACAAGCAAGCCCGCATCCAGTAGATGCTAGGGGAGAAACTCCAGCTTTGCACCTTTACTTCTGACAAAAGAAAAAGTCCCTGCTGAGTTCCAAATTCAACATCTCACAGATTACACTTTCTTCCATGGCCTGTAGTATCTTCCTTCTCTGAGGACCATCCTGTTAAGTCTACTATTGAAAAAGTCTGTAGAAAAACTGAGGAAGACGTAGAACAACAGGCTACTCAAAATACAAGTTTTCAGGATTTTAACAGACACAATTTCAAGAATTCCTCCAAAGCTGCACTCAGAGGAGTAATCAAAATCTCATTAAATGCTACCCTGTTTCCTTGGGCTCTCCTATCCAGACTGTACCTTGGGCCGCTTCTTGCAAGATACCCAATGGCAAGCTCCTTTAACTGCTGAATCTTAAAACATTGCATAGAGCAACACACCTATGGTTACGTATGTGTACGCTGTGTGAATACACACATTATCTACAAAATGAATTTATGGAAAAAGCTTCTAAAAACACAACATCACAAACCCCCATTTATCTCTGGGGGTTTTCAGTCTGTAATTAATTCACTTGGGAACTTTGCAGTCAAAATCTTTGCATTTTAGCTCATATGAGGAACAGTAGGTAGAGGATGAAAAAAAAGTCTTGAGCTTAAACCAAACAGAGCAATTAATAGGCCTATTTGTTTGCCTAATTTAAACACTTCCTTAATTTTCTGTATTCTCTTTATGCCATACAAGTGTTCGAGTAAAAATTCTGATGGGTCCCAGATTCAAAGCTTAGAGGCAGTTAAAAAAAAATTCCCAGTAACTGAAAGCAAATAGCTAGACATTATTTTTAAACAAAGTAACTCATGCAACCCAGATGAAATAGAACCGTAGAATGCACATTTCTTTTTCAATTGCCTGCAACATCTTGGAGATCAGATTCTCGTCAAAGAATTTGCCCAGACCAAAAAATTATTTCAACAGATCTTGAAGTAGAAGGGCATAGCGTTCAGACACATGCACGGAAAGTTTAGGATTTTAGTTACAATCAATTGGAAATGCTACTTTGGTCTTGGTTCACAGAAGAGAACTGGTATTAAACATGTCACTGCTAAGCTTTAAGAAGAAACTTCAGAGACATTTGAGCACAGAATTCCACAAAGGTGATGAGATAAAGGTCGGGAAACACAGGATTAGTTCTTAATGCCAGTTAACAATTGTGCAAAACCAATACCTGACATATCAGACCTGGAGAAAACAAGCCCCCTTGAGTTGCCTAGTACATAATACTAGAAACAGAAATGAGATAAATTTTCAACTATCAGGCTTTCTTAACAGAAGAAGAAATAAAGCAGAACTATTACTTTTTTTTTTTTTTTACTAGCTAGCTAATGAATAGAAATTTTTATGCAAACAGGTTTTGAAAAGGAACTGAGACTGATTTCAAGTATTGTTCTCTTTTGATGTAATTTACAATTACTCCTACTAGAATATATTTAAGTATAATGAGATTATGATGGATACCTTACACAGTAGGTGTCTGAATACAGAAACCAAAGAGGACCTTTTCCACTCTCATGTAAGACAGTGCAATATCCAACATAGATGTTGCATTATCCTCGTTTGGTTCCAGTTCAGAGTTGTCACATTCCATTTACAAAAATCTGCTGTGTTATTCCACATTTTACTCTTAAAATTCTCCAATAATTGTGAAAGGTACTGTACAACATGAGTGATCACCTACTCCATATTCTGACAGACAGACATTCCTGGTACTACAGCAGACCATATTCTTATGGTTTCAACTTCTCCTGCCAGTAGAAGATGGTCAGGTGGTCCCAAAATTACATCAAGCAAAACTGTATTTTGTAAAATATGGACTGAATGTATTAACGTTTCTTTGCCCTGCATCTGTTCAGGAAGCAGTGGGAACATGTCATATACATACTCGTAAGGCAAAACACTTGCAAATACACAACAGAAAAATTTAACTTTCTTTTAAATACCAGAAAGGAAAACAAACCTCTGTAATACCATCGGTAGTACTGTAGCTCTCTTTGTCTTTTGTTAGGCAACAGAAAAGAGTACTTAAATAGGCATCACATAATATACTGAATTCTTATTCTTAGCAAACAACAAATTAATTGCACTTATTCAAAATCAGCTGAGTGAAGACTGAAAAACAAAAACTGAAGTGCAACATCAAATTTATATTCCATAAAAAGACGGAAATGCTAAGTGTTATACCTTTGTGAAAAGGTTTTAGATGGGGGCAGGTGGGGAGAAACACATTAAAACAGTACACAAGCTGTTACTCCATATGTGTTTGCAGGATGATAATACATGTTTTTAATCTATGAAACATCTGGGATTAAAAATTCAATTTGTACTTTTTCTTTTTTTTTTTTTTTTTTTAAGACAGATTAGTTTTAAAGTGCACAGCACAACTTCTACAGTATAAATCTGCACAAAACTAACAGCCCCGGTCTAAGCTTTAGGCTTTTTCTAGGAGTATAAAATATGCAGAATCCTACCAGGCCATATTGCCATGGGCTGTGTTGTCAAGGTGACAGAGTAGCTCCAGGGTTTGAGTGTTGCTTGATGAATCATCAGGGGATTCATGACTGCCTGATTCCAATTCCTTCGGCATCCTCCAAACAGCAGCACATGTCATGACTTTACTGTCTGAAGCTAAGCAACAGAGAATAATGCCAACAGATCATTGCATGGGAGACATCTTTTGTATACAGTGCACCAACATTTACACAAATGCACATCTGCTGTTTAAAGTATTTAAAAATATTATACCAAAATGAATTTTAAGAATGCAAAATGTGAATACAGACCCAGACTTCAAGTTAGCACTCAAGTTGCTGCAAAACTCAAAATTATCATGCATTTAATGCACTTCTCCCTGTTTGAAGGGAGAAGTGCTCATGAAAATGTAACTCTTTGGGAGGCAAGTTTTCTGAGCTTCGGCATCCATATTGATGTTAATGAAAATGACCCACAAATTACATTGCCAGATTGCTTAACAATAAGGATTTAGATATTGTTTTACATTTTCCTTTCAAGGACTATATTCAGTTGAATCTGTAGCATTATGTCAAGTTCTTTACTATTACTAACTGTTTATTGCAAAATGAAGTTTTCTTCTCCTCTAATTGTAGCAAATAAAAACAGCTTCCAAAAGACAAACAGAACTCACATGCACATAGCAAAATATTGCAACATATGACGAACAAGCCAACTGTAGATTTGAGGATTTCACAGAGATACTCAATATGTAAGAAAATATTAAACAACACCACAAAGAAGTTTCTGGTAGATTATGATTAATGAAAGGTCTGTACCATACATATAAAGCATTTGCTTTTCCACTGTCACCAATATCTAAGAGAACCACAAAAGCAAATAATATAAAACACGGTATACATTTCTCAAGCCATCTTTCCCCTCAACACAGCAACACAAGTCTTAACATAGCCTTGAAGTGTCATTTTAACTTCTTAAAACCTGAATATTTTGAAATTCTGATGCTGTGTCCTTATGAATAACTTCAAAAAAAAAAAAACCAAACACTTAGTTTCTTGCACAATCAGCTTTCTAAATTGAAAATCCAAAAACAACTAAACAATCACTGTTTTGAAGATTGAGGGAAGCTCAAAGAAAAAACTCTGTGTGTATATGTATGTATATATATATGTATACACACACACATACACTGAAATCCCCCTGAAACTTGATGTGACCCAGGCTCCTATAAGACTTTGTTTTGAAAATTGTCAAAAGCCACCAGTTAAACGTATGTGCTTGAGTTTAACATATGCAGTAATTCTACATAGATTTTGTATCTGTTTTCAAGTTATTACTACAGATGCTGCTAAGGGGCAACACTGAATTGCATGTTGATATTCCAGGCAAAAGAGATTTCTTTGAGCAGTTAAAACAAGTTTATCAGATTTTCACATTTTGCAGACCTATCTATGTCATTCCTTGGAGCCCAGAATGCAGGTTCCTCCCTTGAAAGCTGTTCAGCTTCTCTGATGATATGATGCGTATCAGATGACATTTGGTATTCCAGAATGCAAGAGAACCTTATCTTTTTCAAATGTAATTTAACCACAGTAGATTTCTGAATTAATGGCTGTTATTATGTAGTCTATTAGGCAATTTTTAATATTTTTTTAATCATAGGAAATGCTTTAAGTAGTTTATATTAGTACATACATTTAAAATACAATTCTAAAATTAAGGATACCTATCAAACTTGGTATGGATCCCAGTAACACAGGAGTCATTAATTCTTTCTTAAGTAGTGGAATTAGTTGTTGTTTTCTTCTGTCTATGTTTAGCAAAGTAGAAATTAAAAAAAAAATTTCTTCTTAATTAATATTAAGAAAAGCTCCGTGAGGTAGCTGTCACTTCTTTTAGCTATAAATAGAAAAATTCTCCTGATACTTATATCTTGGCATTCACTGAATGTTTCTTCTCTCGTTACCATTGTACATGTATAAAATACGCTTATTATCTCTGCTTCCTCTTATAACCATAGATATTCCTGTAAACAACTGGTAAAATGGTCTGAAGTACAAGTTGGCACAGAGCTTCATATACAGAATTCTGTGCCATTCCAAGCATGTTTCACTTCCATCAGGACTGGTAGTGAAGGACAAAATTCTCTGTGCATCAGAAACGGAAAACACTAAATCCCAACACACACAAAACCCAGCAGAGATATCATCCTCTGTGTTCAGCTGGGCTTGAAGATGCTCCTGGAAAAATGACAGACCACTTTCCAGCTGCTGAATGACCATCCATCATGAACAGTTGTATACGCATTGCAAATCTTCAGATTCTAGTTTTAAACTTTGGACAAATTCTGGAATCAGACACACAGCCAAAATCTGTAAAGCAGAGACTTGATTCAGAGCACTATTAATTTCTCCTTGCACATTTAATGCACTTATCTATAGTTCTGATACTTTATAATTTCAAGATGCATGAAACCAAAATATAATTGCTACGTGCTACCGTAGTAGTAATTTTAGATATGACTGGTCTTAAGCAAGGCTTAATTTCCATTTATATAAATAACTTTTTAAATATACCATTTTCTACCTGGTAGAAGAGACGGTATAGTGCCAAGTAAAAGTGTCGCTCCACTATGACAAGTGAAGTGGAGGGTTTTTTGTGGGTCACAATTGCTCTTAATCAAATAACCACTAGCAACAAGCCTACGGGAACACACAGACAAAAAAAACCCAAAACAACAAAAACACACCTAACACTTTCATTGCATAGAAATCCAAGTCCCGCAACAAGCTTCTCATGGCTGTATGACAAGCTTACCAGCAGTACACAATATTTGCGGAATTACCCATGTAGTCTTATTTCCCAAGTGATCATATTAAAATTTTAAAATGCGGTATTACTAAGTAATTTCACTACAACCCCTGTAGTGCCATTGCTTACCTAGAAAACCTACAGGCAGAGAGAAACTCCAGATTTCTCCTTCTTTTACTATCTTCACATCACCTGACTGCACATATACATACAAACTGACAATGTTTTTATCTACCACTCTTGTATTATTTCTTAAAAATGTTAAGAGCCTATATGAATGTACTAGTTAAATGATAACGCTAGTTATTCTGTAAAAGAAAGCAAGCCAAACAAAACACACAGTGTCTACTTAAATCAAGCTTCTACACCTTCCTTAAAGCTATTTACACAGTTGGAAACCACATTTCCATCCCTGGCAGCAATGAGGGTACAGTAACCAACTCCAGGAAACAAACTTTGGAAAGTTCAGCCAAAGCCTAAGAGATATAACCACAGCTACAGAGCACAAGGCCTTCTTTAGATGCCTACTTTACAAGTCGAGTAAGTGAGAAAACTCTCTGCATGCAGAGTGTGCAATTTGCAAAAGGTCACAACTTGGTCAAGTCAATACCAATTTTCACTGCAGCACTCAAAAAGACTTCTCAATGAGGGCTATTGCTATTACAATTCTCAGCTTTCCGCTACCACCAGCTGTTTCAACAGAGAAAAAAAAAAGTAGAAGTTGTGGACAGGTGAAGCATCCTGTTCATCTTTCTCCAAACACCATTCCCCTTGGAGCGTTGCTCCAACTTAAAGTAACAGCCTCTGCGACAGAAGTAATGCAAGAAGAAAAAAAAAAATCTGCCTGAAAGGTAAGCACAACAGCAAGTATCACTGAGATTTTGAACAGAAACACATACATTATGTTACCTACAAATACTCATTACTCCTTTATAAAGTTAAAATCACACATGCCAGATCAGTTCACCGTACTGTTGCTGCTGTAACACAGGAGCCAGCAGACATTCCTTAACACGTATACAATCATTGTGGGACTACATGCAAGAAAAATAATGTGGACATAAGAGCACAGCCTGCCGATTTCAGATGCAATACATTTGTTGGAAGTCATTCCTGCCCTTGTGGAAAATTACAATTTTCAACAAATTTGCAGATGTTTAAGGTAGAAGGGATTGTCACACAATCTTCACACAACCCTTGATTTTGCTTCAGCAATTCCTACAGTTATTACTTATGTAATAAAAAAAGTGAGCTCTGTCAAGTCTCCAGATTTAGAGAGAAGTACCTAAAATTTTAGGTCACTCAAAATTATGATAAAGATTTCTTCAAAAAATGCCACAGACTGCAAAGCTACAAAGAATTAAACTGAACATAAGGTGTCATAAAAATCTGTTTATACAGACTTCTTGAAAGATACAGTTTATTCTCTTTAATAAATAACAGCTTTAAAAAGGACATAACATGCAACCCCAGTAAACATACTAAAAAAACCAATTGATATCTGGATGACTGATGCAATAAATCAGAATAGCTGCACAAGAAAGATGCAGTCTGGTCTGTCACTGTAGAGAGTAAAGTGTTCTCACTTAGACTTCTATTTGGTTCTATATTGAGAATAAAAAGCCACACTTTTAATGTTGGAGCTGTAAGTGATTCTCCAAGTGAAAACAACCCTGTAATTTCATTGTTTTCTCACACTGAATCCCTTTACTGAAATTCGCCCTCCCCAAATACATGTGAGGTTTTTTTGTGGTGGTGTATTTTTTGTTGCTGCTGTTGTTTGGGTTTTTTTGTTGTTGTTTTGTTTGTTTTGGGTTTTTTTTTGTTTTGTTTTAGTAAGCTAGCTAGAGAAACTATTCTACTTAAAAGCTTGATAGTTTGGGTTTTAAGCAAAAAAAACCACCCCACCTGAAATTACTTACGACACTTCTATAATCAAATACTACTAAAACAAATATGAAATAGAAAAACAAAAAATATACAGAATAAAAAAAAAAACCAAATCCTCATCAGAAGTGTAGATGCTAATCAATACTCTGCAGCTTCAGCAAAGATGTTTGAGTTCATGTAGAAACCCACCAGCTCTGTTTACATTCCTCTTTAAGGTGTGAATCCAGGCACATCCGTAACCTGATAAAAGTAATTAAGTACTACTGTTTGTCCAAATTCTGACTGCCAACAGTTCACCTACTGGAGCAATTTTAATAGAAGTGATTAAAGAAAAATCTTTATTATTTGATAACAAAGTTTAAAACAGGATTTTGACTAGTTAATCCTCCTGTTGAGCAAAGTGTTACGTAGATGTTGCATTAATACAAATGGAAAAGCGTAAGAATAAACATACAAGAAACGCTACCACCTACCCCTCCTACCTGTCATCCAACAGACTCAAGTGGATTTTGATCCCAATTGTACAGGTCCACATCAGTCAACATTACAATTCTCTACTGTTCCACCTTCTACCTTTCATTCTTCTGGCACCACTTGCTGAATAAAACCCACCATGCCACTGAAGCATGCTCTGACATATACATATATACAAAAATACATGAAGTAACAACTAGAGTGATGACCTACCACAAGCTTACAGCAGTCAACCAAAAGCAGACCAGATCCAGTTCTGCTCAGCCCTCCCTAATTATATCATTTTACAAAGCATTTTAATCTTTGTCTTCAATCATTTTTACGGTCTTTCTTAACTAAACACATAGGATAAACCACCCTTTATTGTCTTTCCTTCTCCCAAAACAATATACTCAAGTCGGCTACTGCTAGTTTCCTGTTCTGTTTTTGAATAATTTCAAAACACGTTTTATATGTATGTTAGTAATTCAGTATATTAAAATTAATTTTCTCTAACCAATATCTCTACACATCAGATGGTAGTACCTACAGGAACGATGTTTTCATTTTACTTTCTGCTGTCAATGTACTTCATTCCCCTGTGTTTAACCTTGAAACCCAAATGACAATGCTTCCTACATCACTGCCTGCAGACATTCACAGTGAAGCTGGAAGAGCTGAAGTATCAGTGCCTGACAGGGTTTGCTCTTTAATCAGCTCAGGTGGTGCAAAGCCAGCTGGCTGTGCTTATCCTGTTGCCCAGGGAACAACAACTGAAGTGTATACTTGCTAAATCTGCACAGGAGGCCCTTCTGCAGCGTTGCCACAGCAGCTCTTGCTGTGCGAGGCTGGAGCAGTGAAGCTGCTGTGGCTACAGCTCAGCTGGTGCCCATTAATGCTCTCGGTGTGACAGGAACAGGCAGCCAGCACTCAGATGCCTCCTTCTTACCACTGACAGAGTTATCACTCTTCCTCATTAGTGAACGTAAACATCCTTCTCCTAGTTAAATAAAATGAAGAAATAAAAACCAAATTACCGAAGTACATATCTATTTTAAAAATAATAATCTTGAAGCCTTTTTAGTCAATTTGTAAGACAAATCATATTATATTTATTCAACAACATGTACTTCACAGGCTAAAGAAGGGTGGCAGGGGAAGAACGCGCCATTCTGTTTCTGGATTAAGTATTTCATTTTTTGTGCTAAAAGCCTGTGTATTCTTTCATATTGCATTTTCCTGAAATACACAATATGAGACACATGCAGGAATAAAGAGTTGTGGGCAGTTTAATTTTTCTTCTCATCACTTAGAGGCACTTTTTAGCTACCAAAAGACACCCTTTGATTTTTTTGAAAAGTATAAACACAGAAACAGGCCAGAAACATAACACAGCAGCTCACTCTGTATCCTAATAGAAATGTATTTTCAAGTGGAGCTGAAAGTAGAAGTAATAAGTAGAAAAAACAGTAATATGCAACAGTCCAGACTTTCATACAGTGGTTATCTTCCATAGTTAGCTGTTGTCTCATTTCCCCAACATGTGGAAGTACCACATAAACACCAGCCTTCTTGTTAGCATGCAGATCACAGGTGACCATAAATTCACATTTACTGCACACCAATACAACACAGATACTGCTTAGGTCTCTAGACAACAGGCTCCTATGTTTGCATTGTATATACAGATGTCTAAGGAGGTTTTAAAAACCTCACATGCTGAACAGTAAATGCAGAGAGAACAATCTAAGAGTGTGTGAAGGCATGACATGTAGAGACAGGTAAACCACCCATTGTGTTGCATGGAAACGGGAGACAGAACCCACAGAAAGCAGGCTGAAAAATTAGAGAAGGCATAAATGGCACTTTTTTATATATTCTGATGTTTCTTACGCTATTTAGAGATTATTTCAGACAACGTTGCAGCACATACCTTTTGGAGAAGGATATGCTCAGCAGATACATATCTATTGGAAGGAGCTAAAAAATTTACTGAGTGCATGTCTGGAACTCTGCCATAAAGGGAGAGCCCAAGTGAAGGACTGCAGCCACCTCTATATTGATGAGCTGAACTTTGCTTTTCAGGCAGAATTTGGCTACAACACTGTAAAAGCTGCTCAGCAGCACAAACAGGCATGTTTGCCCTCCGACACTTCACATGACCAGATCTCCTAAGTCACAACAATGACTTATGGCTCATTTGATACCTCAGATATATCTCTTTACGTATTTTAACAGAGCAGAAAAGAATGGAGAAACTAGCACTGATTAGTGCTGCTTTTGTTTATTTGAGATAATCTCCCTGCTACTGTTACAACCAGCACATTGTAACTGCAACACTGGGAGCCACACAAGCAGCAAGAGATCAGCTGGCCACCTAAAAAACATTGCAGTATTTAACCCTGTGCTGAGGAGAGCAGCACAACACACCAATAAAAGGCAATGAATCATATTTACATGTTGGCTTCCATCATCGCAAAGGCCAGTGGAGCTGAACACCATTATCAACACTGATACTTTTACACACAAAAAAAGGGCAAAGGGAAAGCAGGAATCTAATGGAGGCACTCATTTCCATCACCAAAGCCATGGCAGCTGTCAGTTAAGGCTAGATGACAGCAATGCACTAAGGTTCCAACTTGATGTTTCACGAGCTAATAAAATACTATACTCCTTAAAAAGTCAATGGGAACTGCAAACCACTTATCCCCCAATCAGATCAGGCATCTCACTAGACAGTTGAACATTCAACGCTGTATTTAAATAACCTTTAACATTCCCGTTCTACTCCATGGGAGTTCCAAACACAAACAGGATAAGTTGACAGTTCATGGAAACCTCCTTCAAACAGGACAGATGTCTTTGTGTCCAATGTGAGCAGTTTATCTGGCTGTCCCAAGTTTACCAGATTAAGTTATAAGCACCAGCTTGATCTGAAAAGGTGGGTTCACTACCCCTTCCACCAGCCTTTCCTTTCCCAGCCTCCACTTTATTCTGTACCTCAGACACACAGACTGACACACGGACCTTCTTCCAGCAATTACTTGTGATTGAGAGTTTCGATCTGAGTCATAAGCTCCTTAACTCTTTACTTTGTCTGGCAAACTTGGGTAGCTAACTTTCAGATGTGCTCACACATCAATTACAGCTATTTACTGGAAAAAATAATTATAAACAATTAGTAGCTAGATACAGTATCATTTGCTGTTCTGTCCGTACAGTCAATTACAAATGCTACCATAAGAATGCTGGTTTTACTAATACAAGAAACAAGTTACTTGTGTGGGGTTTTTTTTAAGTTAAATTCCACTTACCTGACGCCTCAATACCGACAGCTACCACATCCAGAAAGTTCAGAGAAAGAAAAAGGATAAATACTGTGGGGCCAGTACCATTAGACATTTTCATTAATGACCTCAGGGAAGCCCAGATGGACTACAACAGTCTGGAGAAATGGGCCAACAGGAACCTCATGAAGTTCAACAAAGTGAAATGCAATCTCATGCTCCAGCACACACTGGGGACTGACCACCTGGAGAAGTTTTATTTAAAAAAAACACACAATTTAAGATAATTAAGGTTTTAAGTTATCCCTAAACATTAGGGAAAAACCCTCAAATTAGAATAGTTTTCAAAACATTTGTAACATGTTTTCATGTAAGCACCACAGAGAACAGAATACACTAAAGATTTAGTGTTATCAGATTACTAGAGTGAACTCTACATTTGTCCTTTATCAACAAAATTATCAATTGGCTAAATTTTTAGGATATGGTAAGGACTTGACTTGTGGTGTTGATATAAGTCAGAAGCAAAAAAAAAAAAAAAAAAAAAAAAATTAAAAAGTCTTTAGTGTTCTCATAAGAGACTGTGAAGCAAATGACTCTCCTTCAGCCTCTTCAGCTTTCGAGTAAGGTGGGATCTGAGGAAGCTGAAGCAGCCTGCCTTTCCATGGCAGAAAGAGGTCCACAAAAAATGGAATGTGAAAAAGGTAAACCTGCAAAATGTCTTAATGCTTACTGGAAGGAACTTGCACAGTATACTTGGTTTCACTTGCATGATTTGTGGGTAACTCCAAAGGCTAATACAAACCAGAGAAAAGTGAGCTTCTATATTTTACTTATTAACAAGCTAGTTGGACAAGAATCCCTAAACACGTGCTGGAAGACCTTCTGTGTAGCTGCAAAACATTATTTACTGCAATAACAGTATTGACTGCAGATGGAGAGAGAACACGTTTGCTTTCAGTTTATTATACTAGTTCAATATTTGAAAACTTTGAGTTAAAAAGCTATTAGAAATTGAAGACGAAGAAGAAAAAAGCCCACATTTTTCTTGCTCTTATCTCAAAAAAAAGGGCGTAAGAGAATGAAACCTTCTAATGCAGAAGGATGGAGCATCCTGATAATTTAACAGATTCTTTCCCAGTGACAGTTTAATTCCGAAGCATTTTATCCACTTTCTGTATTTTAGAAGCACTTTTCAACATCGTGACCATCCTGCAATACTTCAATTTCAGTCATTCTCTCTCCTCCCTCTTGTTTCTGACATTAGTTCTATTTTGCTTCATAGCACAAACATTACAATTATCCTGATAACGGTTGTCAAATAAAGATGAAATCTTAAATCAAGGGATAACAAGCATCTGTGCTTCCCGTTAAATTACATTATATACACTCCCTCAATTCTTACACTTTTCCATACGTACCTGTCCTTCCACACTGAGACACTACTGAGCTTGACTTTTACAGTAGTCACACATGTGAGTAAGACTGTAGTACAGACTAAGATAACACAGATATGTCACTTGTCATTTGGACTGAACATGAAATACATCTACACACAGGCCTTCTAACTGGAACAGTAACTAATATGGAAAAAATCTCAAGCCCTTCACCACTTCTGTAGTGGTTTTCCATCAAATGGATCAGATAGTCAATTATTTCACTTAAAACCATATTGGAGAGTACTTAAAAAGGAAAACAAGTTACATATAACAGCCAGAATTAAAAAAACAAAACAAACCCACAAAACCACAACAGGTACCAGCTACAAAGAACACTAGGAGAACGTTTACTTCTTCCCTCAAACTACAAGAATAAACTTTCTTCCATCTATCCCGCCAGTACTGCTGAGAAGAGCACTGGGGAATACTTAGAAAGACACATTCAACTTCCCTCCACATTTTAACGGCTGCAGCATCTCCCAGAGCTGTGCAGTGATTTCCCTACTTGGAGGGTTTTCACTACAGCAAAGTGAAGTGAGACCAGTAAAGTCTCCTGCTGTCATCAATACGAAGCAGTTGAGAGCATCAGCAGCAGCATTATTTCCAATACCCTTACTGATTAATTTCCTCTGCGGGAAGTTTTTTTATAATACACAAGTTTACTGTATGATAAGTGCAACGCACCAAACAGGCATAACTCATGGCAGGTTTAATGTTTTAAATTAGTGGATTTTAAATGCAAACTTTGTCCTTTTCATCAAAATCAAACAGCAGTTTTGTGTTTGTATGCCTGCATGTTCTGGATGTACAAAACTAAGCTATTTATATTGAGTATATCCACTGCAAAGTGGCTCCTAACTTGTTTGGAGGAAGAAAACAGAAAAACCGGATGTGTTTGCACACAAGCCTGCCCGCTTGCATAGAGTTGAAGAGAACAGTCTTCTCCATTCCCACTTTTGCCCTCTGGTGGCTTTGCCTGTCCCTACACGTGATACAAGTGCAGAACCCAGTTTGCAGGACTTCAAATAAATATTTACACTATGAAAATAAATGGGATATAGCCAAGCTACACCAAGTTTGAAGGAACTCTTATTCACAGTGTTGAATTTATCAAAACCTCAGGCCTTAGAGCATCAGGACTTGTGTCTTCCTGGAGAGCCATTTTCTTGGTTGTAAGCAATTTTATTCCACAAGTCAGCAAGTGGAATTTAAAATCATCAAGTCATTTTGGTTATTTTAACTGCTAAAATTGGTAATAAGAGCTTAACAAAAAAATTTCATACATTTCTAGAGCTCCATAGAAATAAACTGATTTTATGCAAATTAAGAAACAGAAGTGTTATAAAAGTTATTATTCTTCTTTTCAGTAAATTATAACAAATACAGTTGGAACAAATATTACAAATACAAGGCTGGGAAAACTAGGAATAAAGGTCCAAAGTCAAATGCTTGTAATATAATGTTGATACACCACTAGGATAAAATAATTGGAAATTTGTCGGTACACTGCCAGCAGACAGTTATGATAGTCAGGCTAATACAGCAGTAAGTGTTGTTTCAGGTAGAACATACAAGTTAAACTATTTAAATGTTCACCTCACCTGACAGTAAATTTCTAGCAGCAGTAGAGAGTAAACAGATATTAATGAGCATTTCAACATTTTAGAGCTGATTTTCCTGCTAATACTTTTCTTTATACATGACTTAGGTATTTCCTTCATAAACTAAAACATAAGACACCCAAAGAACAAGGTGTTAAGCATTTAAAGATGGTGGCGTCTTAAAGATCTGTGACTGTCAGCTTAAAACAAAGACACTAATATATCGAGAACATGCATGCACATCTTTCTTTTCATCCCTGTGTTTTCTGCATATGTACTTGCACATTACATAGCTTGCATCCTCTGATCCCACAGGAATTTTTAAGCCTTAAGAGGAGTAACTGATGAACATTCTTCTCCAAGCAACACAGGATAAGGCATTCTTGCTTTCCTTTAAAACAGCTGACACATTTTAATTGTCATTAATGAGATCAAATTCACACACTTCAAGGATGACAGAAGTACCAGACAGCATTCCTCAGGAATGCCTGTGGTCTCGATGTCATAAAGAATGAGACATGTCAGCTGTTTGGGTTGGTTGGTTTGTTATTTTGTTGTTGTTTTTGTTTGTTTTGGTTTTACTTTTTTTAATAAAAATGTCTCTCAAAGTTGTGCTGAAGATCATTCAACTATGAAAATTGTGGGTAAAAGAGAATCACAAGCAACTCCTAAAACAATTGCTGACATTTATTTGTAAGAGTTCAAATTATTCCCTTCTAATTAGTCAAAGCATGAACATTTCTTAAACCCCAGAATACTTCGAACCTTTCTATAAACTCAGAAATGACAAAGCTGGCAGAGAGCTCTCATCCACCAGTTAATTCAGAATTTGGCAGCTAGAAAGAAGTACCCTTTTCAGAAGCAAGAGCTCCAAGACAAATCAGATAATTATCGTTGTTAGACAAATAACTTGCTTCAATGAATGTGTGCACCTAATACCCAGTAAGCAAATATTCACTTCAAATCAAGAAATGTAAAGCTTTCAAGTCATCAGGATTCTTTAGGATACACCTGCACAATGCCTAGGAATCCCATTTACAACATGACCACCTCATAGCACTAGACACTATAAGTGTCAAGCGTCATGGGAGAACTAGAGACGCTGCTCACCACTGTACAGAAGAAATTTGTGTGGGCAAAGCTCAATTAGTGTTAAAGCTGACCAGTACTGTGAGGGACATTAAAAGGCATTTTTGAAATATGTTAATGACAAAAGACAAGCCAGAAATAACATCCACCCATTACTTGATGAGTATGGTCACCTCATAAACAGAGACATAGACAAAGCCAAGACATTTAATGCTTTCTTTGTCTCAGTTTTCAGCACAAATACATACAGACTGGGAAACAAGAGGCTGGAGATCATCTCTCCGGAGAAGGATCTGGGAGTTCTGGTCAATTGCAAGTTGAACATGAGCCAACAGTGTGCCCTGGCAGCCAAGAGGGACAACCGTGCCCTAGGGTGCATCCAGCACAGCATTGCCAGCCGTGCCAGGGAGGCGATTGTCCTCCTCTGTTCTGCACTGGTGCGGCCTCACCTGGAGCACTGCGTGCAGTTCTGGGTGACACAGAATAAGAAGGATAAAAAGCTACTGGAAAGTGTCCAGAAGAGGGCCATGAAGTCAGTAAAGGGTTTGGACAGGAAGCCGTACGAGGAGTGGCTAAAGTCACTTGATTTGTTCAGCCTGGAGGAGACTGAGAGGAGACCTCATCACAGCCTACAGCTTCCTCACAAGGAGAGGGGAGGGGCCGAACTCCTCTCTCTGGCAACCAAACCTGAGCGACTGGCAGGAAGATGTGTCAGGGGAGGTTTAGGTTGGACATTAGGAAAAAGTTCTTCATCCAGAGCGTGGCGGAGCAACAGAACAGGCTCCCCAGGGAGGTGTCACAGCCCCAAGCCTGACAGCGTTCAAGAGGAGACTGGACAAAACCCCGAGACACACGGCGTGAACTGTGGGGTTATCATATGCAGGGACAGGAGTTGGACTCGATGATTCTTGTGGGTCCCTTCCAACTCAGCACATTCTAGGATTCTATGATAAGTACTATCCAGAAACGATAACTGTTCCAAAACACCCTCTTCTCTAGGAGGAGCAAATTATCCCCAAAATCATTTCCCTCGATTTTGTGGAATCAGCTGCACAACAGAACCACCATTCCGTTGAGATCAGCAGACCAGAAATTCTTGACCAGTTCTTCATACATTAATTTATTTCATATACATCTTTATGATGACTTTTGTCTAATTTCTGAGGTACTTATATGTTTCCCTACAACATATTCTCCAAAACAATTTGTCTATTTTATAACAATCTGCAGAGAACTATGACAGACACTTTATCTTTTGGCAATTCACTCCAAATAAAGCCACCGAGAGCAACGAGCTCTCTGATACCAAAAACTGATTATTCAATGTTAAGAATCTTACAGTCAGCAAGTTTTATCCCTTACAAGCTAGCACAAAAGGATTGTTTCATTCTTCAATCATTTTCAGTGTTGATATAGCTCATGCACCCACACTTTCCACACCTGCTCCATCCCTGCTTGCTATCATTGAAGTAAATCATTCTAAACATCAAACTTGAATGCTGTTATTTTTTGTGGCCCATTATGTCACATTCTAATTTTCAAGTTTTCAAATACATAAAGGTACTCTCGTGGCTGAGAAAATACTCATGCAAACCAATTCACAGTTGCATAAGCGATCAAAACATCTTGTTTAGTTTGCCAGTAGAGTCCAAATCAGTGAAGTCTCTAGCTCACTGCTCATCTTATAGCAGCAAAGCTAAAAGTTAGACCCAACAATTCAAGAATTACCAAATTATTTCCCTGACCATTTCAGTAGATGGCATGGAATGGAAAAAGAACATGAAGTCTCAGAAAGGTAAGGGGAGTTGCCATAGGTAAAGAGAAAGGAAAATGCAAAATAGAAACCACTAATAAAAAACAAAACAAAACAGAACAGGCAGTTATTTAGTCACAATAACCAATCTTTCCAGTGACAGACACAAAATGGTACGTAAAACACCTACAGAATGCTAACACCTTCATTAAGGTTTCTACAGCCTTCCACAGAACTGAATGCCCAAAAGCTGCATTCCACTTCCTACCTGTTTGCCTTCCACAAATGGTTGCAGGCATACACTTGGCTTGGCCTTTCAGTGACATATTCTTTGCATACCTTTGAGATCTTCTTCCTTCAGAATTTCCTTATTTTTCCAATTCTACTATTTATTTCATTCCTTCCTTCACCTTGTCTTTCTGCAAGCATTATCCTATAATACGTGCAACAGTTAACAGTACACTGGCATTACCACCAGTCATGCTCCTGAGATAAGGTCATCTACTTTTGTCCCACAAAATACATCCTTCACCTGCATGCAAGAGAAACACCAAAGTAGCTGCTTTTAATTACTTTGTCAAGACCTTTACTGCAATGTAGATAGCTACCGAGATCCAATTAGAGGTACAGCAGGCATACCGTATTTTCCACCAATGCAGAATTCTTAGTCTGAATAATTTCTCTATTTCCCAACGAGTAACTACTCAAGTAATTGGCGGTTACATATTATCAAAATTGAAACAAACCACTAGTTTCTCACTGACATTCTGAAGAGATGAGAACAGAGCAAGACACTTACGCAGAGGGATGTGTAAATCTGAGGTTTTTTCTTATACCTGAATTTAAGTAGAAACTGTTGGACTAAGACTTCCCTTTATATTTAACAAAACTATTTTTTTAGAATGATAGTCTTCCCCAAACACTTCATGAGCATTTACTCCCTTTACCAAATATTCTGCTGTGCAGAGACTACACCTACACCATTCAGGAAGCAGCAATCCACTGCTGGCAAAACTGGCGTGGCTGCGGAACTCTTCAAATGGTCTACAGAAAAACCCTTCTGCATTTCTTCTTCCTTTAATGGTACAGCTAAAATTTACTTTCTACAGCACTTTTAGTCCTTCGGAAACAGTACACTCCCATTTTAACAGAATCCTAAAACGGCAGGTGAGAGAAGGGGAGGGAAGTATAAACAGGAGAGTAGATTAAAATGAATTTCTGAAGTTCTGTCTGAAACAAAGCATATGCAAGACATACAGGTTTTTGACATTTCACCTCATCACAATGAAACATTTCCCCTAGTGTAGGCTAGGAGGCCCTTTTGAATAGTGAAGCAAGGCTTCTTTCAAACTTTTAGCAGTGATACACATGTGAAATTACTCTCCCCTTAGCAGGTGAATACAGATCTTTGATGACTACCAATTTCTTGCACACTAATTTTCTTTCATTTCTAAACTTATTATATTTAGTGTACTATTATTCTTTTTTAATATCATTTTAGAGGGTACATTCTTGACACTTACCCCACCATTATTATTTTACGATATTTAAGAATGCTTTTCTACTAAAATGCTATAATCTCCTTAATTACTTTGTCACCTTTCTTATTCACGTTTTTAAAAGTGTTAGTCCTGTCACACTGTGATGAAAGTAAAAATGAATACTCAATTGATTACAGCTACTCAGACTAGCAAAAAATGAAGCTGCAAAGTTCCTAAAATTGTTCTGACAGAGTTTTTCCACTAAATACAAAATTCTCCTTTTCATTTCTGGGGCACTGTGAAGCAAAAGACTTGATTTCTGCTTTGTTTAACAAGCTTAAGATATTAACAAAATATCAGAGGCAAATAGGTCCATATAACTTTTCAGAGGTCAAGTATTAACCAATTAAAATGCAACTGTAGCACTCTAGCTTATTGTCACTTTTGTTATCACCCAAAACTCTGTGTACTTGGTACCCTTCTGTCAACAATCTTCTTAGCTTTTTTAAAAACCTAATCTCTATCATACTGAACTTGTACAATGAGATTTAACTTCTAAAGCTAGAAAGATACTAAAAATATTTTTCCCTTTAATTCATACGTACCTTAAGCTGTAACTAACAATCTTATCCTACTCAAGACAAAAAATCCTACCCCCTATTTTAATACAGTTGACTTACTACAATAGAGGGGAAAAATTATGCATCAGTGTCACAAAACCAAACTAACAATGCATAAGTTCATCTAGATATCTCAAGTATTAATTTTACAAAGCCTCTTCCCCCATCTCAAAGATATTAACAGTTTAATCCTTTTTCCCCCCTTTTATACCTAGCTTCTTTCACATATTTATGCCCTTTCCTTCCTTCAGTTATGGAATCGGAGATGCTCACAATACCAAATAGCTGCCAAACACATTAGCGAAAAAAGTTACTTTTCAGTGTAATGACTGCCTAAAATTGGTTGCTGATGTGCAAGGATTTTTATTTATGTATTTTTAAACCATGGATATGAAGGATCCAGATACATTTCTAAAATACAGTAAAGTCACTAGGTTCACCAGCTGCTACACTGGTCTCTCCCGTCTCCACCAATGTAAACTTTGTCTAAAAACCCTATGAAATCATATTTTTTTACTAAAACAGAGATACAAAAATTAAACTTACAAAATGTTACCTGTTACTAAATCACTTCTAATGTTTTATCATGCTTTGGCTACATCCAGAATACCATTTGAATATAAGACAAGTAATTTTTTATGGTGAAGGTGGCAAATGACAAAAACCAGAAAAACAATCTCACCTCCAATCAGTTACTGGATCTACCAACTACACATCTTGTTTATTAGCAATGCGAGTTACACAAGAACAATCTTAATGTATTTCTAGCATATGCTACCACTGAGTATATCAGAAATGTGTAGCACAGGTGAGTACTGTGCCACCAACACAGTAAGTTTCTGATGTTTGCTGAAAGTTAGGCAAGACTACACATAGCTAGTAAGCCTATCATATGATAGTAAAATAATCTTCCTGTAACCTCAGCAGTAATAGTACAAAATTCTGTAAGTCATATATCCAGCATTGGCGGGAGGGAAGAATAATAATTGAGACATGAACTGAGTAAGAATAAGTTTTCCCTTTATGATTACACAATTTTTGTAAATCAGTGTTTTTCATGTGCGTGCATGAGGAGGGGTGCAGAGATAACTGCACGAGTTTGTCTTTATATTAGGACAAAATGGCCTAGAAAAATGCAATTTACAGTTAATATCCAAAGATATATTTGTTCCAATAGCATTAGAACCAGTATCATTCTAGTTCATATTACCATCCAGAATGAAAAAATAAGACTTTATTAATGTCAATCAGAAATCAACGTAGTAAATAATGATGTGAACAAGAAAATGGGTTTTCCGGGGTTTTGACTTGAAAGAAAATAAGTTGTGTGTTTTTTTTTTTTTTTTTCTTTTTAGAACCTACTTTATATTACAATACCCTAGCAACCTATCTTGTACTAGAAGAATATAGAGCAGCATTTAAATTACCTTCATGCATTCTTCAGAGAAAATAGTTCCCAAACTCTATATTCAGCAAGGATTTAGATTTCTCTGTGACTTGTTAAAAACAAAAAAGTTATCTAAGACACCTTATTTTACTCTTTAGGGAAGTTACTGTTCTTGAAAGCATAAGAATTTAGAGATTGCAGAATCAATATGCCAGTAAATACTCTGTCAGGCTTTATGTAAAAGGGCAGTAACTCTTATTTGACCTGTCTGCCAAACATAAGAGTGGAGAGTCTGCCTCAAATTGTTGAAATCGCTATATTTGGTACTTTTGCCAGATCCCACCTAGAGTTTCTCAAAATGAAAGCTCATCTGAAAATGATGACTGAATTCCGGTCACTTGCAAGTTTAGCCACATATAGGAAAAACACATGAATTTATCATAAGTCAGCACTTGGAAAAAATAATCTAGCGGACAACACCAAAACTAATTTTCATTGACACAGCAACCTAGCTATTACATTCAGGTTTTCCACATTACTTTGCTCTTCAGTAGGTGTACCAATAATAATCTACATTTGAAGTTTTACCTCCTTATGCCTCTTTCATTCATACATATCAAGGAGATGTAAAAAGACTTCACGTATCCATGAAGTCAGGGCAGGGAAATCTATCTGGAAATCTCCCAGAGAGTGACAGGGACAGATTGTTTCAACATTAATATCACTCCTTTTGAAGGAGGTTTCCTACCTCTACGACTCAACGGGGGAAAAAAAAAAAAGCCTCATAACTACGACTTTGTAAGCAGATGCTGTATATACATAAAGGGGAAAAATATCAATATATACATATCCATGCTCATGAAAAAAAGCTTCAGATCTGTAAAACTCCACAACATACTTAGAAGTAGCTAAAATGCTTCCTTTGAAGAAAAATAAAGGACAAAATCACGACCATAGGAACTACCCCATCCAACAGGATCATACAATTTTTTTTATTAATAATCCCATCACAACAAGGCCCCTCTCCACCAGAACATTAAAAACTCCCGAACATTATTATATCAGCATCCTTCTCAAACACACACAAGGCTTACAGCTTTCCATTTGATTCCTGACCCTACAGATAACCTGCTGTTACCAGTTGTATTAGAGTATCTGCTTCTGTCATGCAACTCTTGGCACTCAGCAGAAATTAGTGAGTTTTGCATTTTACATTATTTTGCTAAATTTTATCCCGACAAGAGAAAAGAGAAGCAAACAGTATCAGATCCCTTGTATTTCAAAGCATACAGCAAGACTGTTAATATTGTCTTTGAATTTTGAGGCAGTAGTATTAACTGTCAGGTAGTTATTAAGTAAAAAAAAAAACTTGAGTGTCTCAATTTTACAAAGTATGATAACAATTGGATACTGCGGAAAGATTCTTTTCATTGCATTTTGAAAATCTACAATTAAAACAAACAAAACCAAAAAACTGAGAGTAGCTAAAATCTGGGGAAAGTAGGTTTAAAAAGAAACCTTGTACCTTGCATAAGTCAGCTCTAGAAAAAGAATTAACCTGCAGATTAAAGAACAGCAAGTCCAAATGACTGAAACACTAAAACAAAAAATTATTCAGGAATCAATATTTTTCTCTATCATTACCTACACAATGCTTTTAAAAAGTTGATCAAGACTCAAAAATCTCTCTTCAAAGTAGGTATACAGTATTACTTTCAGTTCAACCATTGTGATATTTCCCAAACTTTCTATATGACAGGCATTCTTCTGGCACTGGTGAGGCCACACCTCAAATCCTGTGTTCAGTTTTGGGCCCCTCAGTAGGGGAAAGACATTGAGGTGCTGGCGAGAGTGCAGAGGAGGGCAATGAGGTTGGCAAGAACCAGTTTTATGAGGAGCAGTTGAGGGAACTGGAGCTGTTTAGCCTGGAGAAAAGGAAGCTGAGGGGAGATGTTATTGCTGTCTACAACTACCTGAAAGGAGATTGTAGCATGGAGGGTGTTGGTCTCTTCTCGCAAGTAAGAAGCAACAGGATGAGAGGAAACGGCCTCAAGTTGTACCAGGGGAGGTTTAGATTGGATATTAGGAAAAAATTCTTCATGGAAAGGGTTGTCAGGCACTGGAACAGGCTGCCAATGGAAGTGGTTGAGTCACCATCCCTGCAGGGGCTTAAAAGACATGTAGATGTGGCACTTCGGGGCATGGCTTAGTGATGGGCTTGGCAGTGCAATGTTACAGTTGGATTTGAGGACCTTAAAGGCCTTTTCCAATCTAAATGTTATGATTCTTCTTTTAGACAAAAACCAAAACCCAGTAGAGCAGTGAAAAAAGTGTTCTTCTTTTTGCACATACTACATCTTTTTCTCACGAAGTAAAATAAGACCTTATAGATATTTAGCAAAAGCAGGCTATTGAATAAGTGTGACAAAGTAGAAGAAAACTCAACATCTCTCCCAGTATAAAAGAGGAAAATTCAAAGTTTTCATGAGTGCTTCACCCTATTCCATTAGTTTAATGAGCTATGAAATGCAAAGTATATGATTTAACTTCTTTTAAATGCCACATTTTACCATTTATTCAAGCAACTTCAAAAGATAGTTATGAACAGTAGACATGTAACATTACTTCAGTCTTGCATTTCTAAAACCAGTCAAGATTTACCAGAAATATTGGGCTCAGACATGAGATGGTCACAATATCTACAACTGTTCCGGACAGGATCATCTCATTTGTCTGGTACTTCAGTGAGAAAAACAGTTAAGAGTCTCTTTAAAGTTAGAAAACAAATGAAACCTTTAAAATACTTTCATGTATTGCAATTGCTTAATTCGGTTGCATTACTGCTTGAAATAAGTCGTTTGCTAAACTAAGCATTCATTACTATTAGAACCCCATGCTGTGTGCTTTCTGTTCTATAAGTTGCTATTTAGAGTAATCAATAATCATTTAAGGATCAGATTTTGTTTTCTGTAGAAAGTTTTTGACTGATGATTCTAAATGAAGACGCACAAAGTACAAACAATAAAGCTTGTTCACAAACAATAATGTTCAGAAACTAGGTAAACTAAATCTAGAATACGAAGAAGGTAAAAGAGAATACATGTATATCAATTAATAGATTTAATAACGGAAAACAGAAATCTCAAAGAAATTTAAAGTGTTCAGATAGAAGCTCAATTCTAGCAATATGCATATTGCCATACAGAATTGCTATAGCATGCTATAAGACGACAAAACTTAAATATAGGTCTTTTTGAGAAAAGAGTTTTAAATTACTTGTTTTCATTTTACTTTCTAGAACAATACTCAAGCTCAAAAATAGATACAAGTAGAACAAATTAAGATTAATTAACATTAACTAGTACATTACATACATGAAATACTGGACTTGATAAGCCATCTTGTATACCTTGCTGTTCAGTTACGTGGGGGGAAAAAAAAAGGATAAATTATTTAAAGTGTTTTACACTCTTCCATGAAGTACAATATTCTATAAGAAAAACAAATACAAAAAAAACACCCCACAATCAACTTAGAAAGGCAAGAGAAAGAAATTTAGAAATTAATTTTGGTTTTCTTTAAAGGAGACTCCAGACTATTTTCTCAGATTCTCCACTGAAACTAGCCAGAAGATGACTAAGACAACTTTACAGTATCAGGACCAATTACTGCCTTCTCATTTGCTTCGTGGATCACTAGCAAAGTGAGGAAGTTACATCCAGTAAGTCAAGTAGAGAGCAAAAATAAAAAAACCAAGCCAATATGATTTTCAAAACAATAAAAAACCCCACACACAAACAGAAAAAGCTCTTTATTACTCTACTGATCTTCTATAGTCTTTGAAAGATTTACACAATAACTGTGAAAGAAACTCAAATTTTAG
This sequence comes from Patagioenas fasciata, assembly GCF_037038585.1. Lineage (NCBI taxonomy): Eukaryota > Metazoa > Chordata > Aves > Columbiformes > Columbidae > Patagioenas > Patagioenas fasciata. The sequence continues at coordinate 106,616,769 of NC_092522.1, forward strand.
CACTTTTATTTCAACCCCAAAGAACTAGGAGAACCGAGCAATCCTAGAGTCTTCTCTTCAACATAGCCACAAGGTTGAGCTGCAAGTATTCACATCTCTACTGCTGTCCACAGATGCATGAAGTCTGAAACTCACTACCTAATTCTTCTATTCTTGAACTTCATTTCCAGGAAAGAATGGGCTAATATTTGCTAGAAGAAATAATATTTATTCCAACTGACAGCACAGATTTCTCGCTTGTCAGAGAGAAAAAGTACTCCCTTCTCCAAGTGACACAAGTGGATTTGTCAAGCCTCATGACAGAAAACCTTCAGACCTGCCTGACCCAGGAAATGCGCAGAGATCCTCAACCTCAACAGCTGTGCATTTACCGTTAGGTTACACAAGGAACATTCCTACTGATTCTGAGGAGATACTTAGGTAAGAATTTATAGTTCTCTGTGGGCATATCTGCATTAAAGATATGACAAATAACATCATATATAAACATCTGCAATTTTAAAGGGAGCTTGATGATGGCACGAAGCTGTTTTGAAAGACACTTACCGTCCACTTTCAAAAGCAAACATATAAAACAATAAAAAAATGAAGCCTACAATAACAGGAGCATATTTTATTTGCCATGTTTTGCATTAATCACGCAAGCAATACTTTTACTTTGCTCCTTTCCTTGACATGAATGCAAAAGTAAATTTTTAACCAATATCACCTAAGGATACAAGACAAATGAGGTACAGGTAAAGATACAGCAGGTTTTTTGAAAAATGCCTGTGTTGACAACTCCAATTTAAACAGTTTACACATAGCCAGATGTTCAATCTTTGCACATTCAAAAATATCAAAACGCTTAAACAAGTTTAACATGGTTAGAACAGACTTACTTTTATTGTAGCAGGTTGCTAGTACACCTTTATCTGCAGGGCTGGTACTAATGTGCCAAATTTCACCTACTTGATGAAGAAGAACGTTTTTGTTTATAATGTTATTTTCATCATCGAAATCTATGATGTGAATCTGCAAATACAATAAAAGAGAACATTAGGGTTTCAAATGTTTTCCTGTGGGTCTTAATTATACACGATGGCTGCACAGAACAATTTAATGAGAATTTTATAACCAATATCTCCTTTAATTAATTGTTATACTAACAATTTACTATATCATTGATTTCACGCAGGACATAATCTTCTAGAAAAACACAAGCAATTTCTCTCTTTTGAGGAAATATAATGTTTTTTCTTCTCAATTTTGCAACTTAAAGCTTGAAGGTGATTTTTCATTTTATGGCTAATAGTAAATAAGCCACTCGAATTGCAGTTCAACACTTCTTACGGTAATAAACAGAAATAACATTACAATCCTTAGTCTAAACAGATGCATCAAGCCTGTATCCAAATCAAATTCAAACATCTGACAAAGAAAGAAGGAGAGAGAGGAAAAGGACTCTCATTCAAAACAAATACTGTAAACATGGTGAGAAACTTGAGAGAGCTCGCTTCAGCAATCAAGTATCTGTGCCAATATATAAATCTGTAATACTTGTTATACTAAATGGAAAAATAAGACATCAAACAGAAAGATAAAGAAAAACAACGTATAAATATATAGATATTTTTAAAAGACTGAGCTAGGTTTGTTTGATTTGTCTGGGGTTTTTTTTGGGGGGGAAGAGTAGGGGGTTGAGGTTTTTTGTTGTTTGTTTTTGTTTGCGCTGGTTAGTTTTGGTTTTAATAGGTCCAAGTTACTCTAATCTTTCCTCCATATATTTACTTAGTTGTTTTTCTACAGTTGCCTCAAATAGAAGAAATAGAGAAAGATTCTAACCTGGCACAACATACACAAGTAACTTTAATCATGAGACTAATTCCACTAAACTCAACAGTGGACAAATAAAAGACCCACAATTTTTAGAGAACTGTATCCTCATTAAATATCCATTAGCAAAGCTGGGTGAACAATGAAGAGGGGAGCAGAGAGACATCCTATCATGATGACTGAATTCAGTCTACTGAATTAACTACTGAATCACTGCAAAAATCTTAGCTACACAGTATTACCAAAAATTTTCTTAAAATACATAAGCTGCTAAATAGGTCTCAAACTAAACTGGTAATATTACACACTATTTTTTTAAGGGCTGAGTTTACATGTTACCTTTTTCTTTCTCTTCCAAACACTTCATCAGCAGCTCTCCCTTCAAATATAATGCTGGACCCTCATCACCTGTATTGTTCTTCCACTCTGTCATCCCAGGCATATAAATACCTCTGTAGCTGATTAGCAAGCTGTTTTTTCAGACTTCATTTGTTCCCACAAACCTAGAAATCTATGCAGTAATTGGGGCACTATCCATCTGCCCCACCAACTGCACAACCATCTCCCTGTCCAACTTCAAGAGTGACCCTCTTGCCTTTCAAAACTCTCCAGAGTAATATCACTTACCTTTATCTATTGTTTGACTTTACTTTGGCTTTCTGTACACCCCCCATCTGATCTATTCTCTGTATCCCAATTCAAAAGCTTCTGTTTATACTGAAAGCTCTTTCTCATTTCAGCATTAAAGATCACTTTAACCTCATCCCTTGACTTTTGTTGTCTTTTTAAAATAAAAATTGAAAGACATCATCTATTCAGCCTTCTATGCTGCTCTCATCACATATATTTTGATGTTCTGAATAAACTTACAACTCAAACTGCTGACAAGTCAAACAGCTACTTCACAAGTACGGAACTTGAAGGTAAAGAATAGCAACATACTCACAACTCTAACATAAAACATTTTGAACACACTTATGGCAAGAAGAGCAACTCCTGTTCTTATTTTTACACTGCAAAATACTTAGAATTTGCTTTAGCATAACAGAGAGAAGGGGATCTCTGAAATTTACTGAATCAGGTATTTAACAGAGAAAGAGTGTGAAATATGAAGATCTGTTGTCATTTAAAAATAAAAACTTCAGTTTCTCATGTAAGGCATAAACAGATCTGCTAAATGTACTTGTTAACAACTATCCAAACAGAAGTGAGGGACTGCAGCCTTCCACTGGAGTGGCTGGAGTCTCCTTTGGCAGCTCAAGCCAAGTCCCTGAAGGTGACCCAGAAATCTAAATCCCATTTACTACAGTCACATTTTCTACCCACGCTAACCAGGTTAAGAGGGTCACTCGGCACAGAAGTGAAGGGGATGCTCTCTACCCCATCTAAAGCCCTTTGGAGGCACAAATAACCAATATCTCCTGTGCTGTTATGTTTCTGCTTCAGCTGACATAATGGATAGCTGGAAACTCTGCTGAAACACGCAGCTGAACAATTAGAAGGGCCAGACAGAGACTTCTAGGAAAAATGAAGTGTAATTCTTATGTAAGAATATCATTTAGCTGAAAAATGACATGTTTCACAGCTATATCAAACAGTCTGCCAGAAAATGTAGATCAGCTTTACAGAAAGAACTGCAAGAGCTACCCAATGCTTTTCTGCTAATGATATTAAGCATGTTGATCTGTATACACAATAAATTGTATTTATCACATGGAATAGTGATTTTGCCAAATAGTAAGGACAAATGAATTATCTATGAAAGTGTATTACTACCAAACAGAGTACCAGGGTGATGCCATGAAGACAAATATTTACAGTTATTATAGGTGAATATTTCATCCTGTCTGACAGAATTAAACTTCAGTTCTACAGGGTGTTACCCTTCAGTTCTTGAATCATGATCTTTCTAACTTTTCTTAGTGGAGTGTAGAAATGAGCTACATGGGTTAGTTAGTACGGCATACGAACACTGTAGATGATTGTATAGAAAACAGTCTGAGTAAGCTAAGTAAACACAGATAACTTTCTCAACATGACTGTAGCGTAATGGTTAATGACATGTAATTGTAGCTCCTGTGGAACACACCTCTTAGAAGTAATTTATTTTATTACCAGTAACTCCGTAAGTGAGCTATTAATCTGCTCTAATTACACTGGGAAAAATTCCCACTGAACGGAAGTCTAAGTATTGAGGAAAAAGTAGTGAGATTTGAATGAGAATAAATACTACTTAGTTCTCCTCAAAATCTGGAAGAATTGTTAACTGCCAAGGAAATTACTAAGGAAGGGAGACTAAAACTAACCATTTTCAACACAAAATATCTTTTTTTTTTTTCTTCAAGTACACAATCTCTGTAATTAATTTTCTCTCATCAGGTACTCATGGGCAGCAGAGACAGGGGAGCAGTTTTAGTTTGTCCAGTGCCCTGCTTTGTGGCTACATAATGTCATGCTCTAAGGTAACCCATGAGAATAAGTATTTTCGGTTCTAAAACACAAGACTGAAAATAAGTTGGAGAGTTCTGAGAATAAGAGAGATGAGGAAAGAATACGCGATGTAAACTTCACGCACATGTTTCCAAAGCAAACAGTAAGCACATCAAACTAACAACAGTATAAAAAGCCAATTTCTCAATGCTGAAAGTACTGAGGACAACAGTTGTAAAACTACACTGTGTAGAACACAGATCTTGCATCAAAAAGAAGCTACTTAAACCATTTCCAGCAATTTAAGAGAACCAAGAGCCAAGTACTAGAATCTGTCAGAATCCAAAATACTGACAGAATATACAATCTTATAAACATTATCCTTTGCTTTGAAATACCAGCATTATCAGCAAAATATTTTCACCAGATCACCTATGAATGCCTAAATTGCTTCATGGAGCAATAAACCTCAAAAAGGCAGAAGTCACCATGCCAGCTGTATAACTACTGCTCGTTTATTTGCACAACACCTGTCCATGACCAGAAAGGAAGAAACATTCTGTACATGATGTTGCTGCATAAGAAACCTCTCACTGCGCAGCACTTGGTCAAGCACTAGACATTGCAAGCTCGTAAGTTAGGTTAGGTAACTAAAAAGTTTTAAACAAATCCAGAGAACCTACTGCTGAATTAAGCAACGATGACTTGAGGCCCAAGGCACTTCTTGGGAATTAGCAACTAGCTGAGAGGAGCTGATGGCCTGAGGCACAGCTAAAGGCCAATAACACCCAAACATTTGTTAATACCCTAGGAAGAATCCTGCATTTCCATTATTAATGTTATTCATTGGAAAAAGAAAAGTAGACTCAATCAAGTTAAAATATATATATATATATATACACAGCTATTTCTAAAACACGTAGTCTGTGCTCAATCAACTTCCCTAAATCAGAACATTTCAATTATTGAAGATCTGCTGGATATAAACTGATATGTGAGAATCATTCTCCAGCTACAGTTTTATAGCAGGATTTAATTAATTGAACTAATCAGTAAAAAAAATATAGGAACCAGAGTAGAAAACTACATTTTAATCAAATGTGTGAAGACCATCTGAGATAGGACAATCAAAAATACGATTTTGTATATTTATTTTTATCCAAGTTTGTTGAGTCACTTATTTTGCTATTGGTCCAGCAAGTACTACCTGAAACGTAAAGAAACTGAAAACGTCATCCCCCTTATGTCTTTGCATATTTCTTTCCTTGAGCCTCATCCAGTATTGAGTAACAAACTCAAAACCTCACTGGGAATTGAACAGCTCACATCCCCAAGAGCTACTGTTCTGAGTTAGTTTTGCACAGTCCATTACAGAGCAGATTCAGAAGAGTAGGTGACTCCATTCTAGGAGCTTCTATGGTGAGTGTCAGCCTTGGCTAACAGCCAGAGAAAGCTCACAGAGCAAGTTAAAGGCAGGAAGATCATTTACAAATCACTGTCGTGGGTAAAACAGACTTGACTTCAGTAAATTAATTTATAGCTAAATAAAATAAAAATGTAATGCCTCATTTGGAAAGTGGGAAAGAAAAAGACAAACTTTAAACCAGCGCCTTCTCTCACCCCTTTCCCAGGCTTAACTTGACTTCAGACTCTGCTAACCCCTTTCAAGCAGTGCAGAGGGCTGTGGGGCACTGGTGCGTGTGGTCAGTACACAGCATTTTCTCTCCGATTCTCTTTCCATCTCACTCTCTTCCTCTGTTCCAGCATGCAGTCCTCATGGGCCACGGTTTCTTTAGGAACATCCACCAACTCTGGCACAGGTACTCCACAGGCTGCAGTGGACACCTGCTCCACTATGGAGCACCTTCTGGTCTTACCTCTGCTGTTTCATAGTCTTCGCTTGCTCCTCCAGCATTTTGTCCCCTTTGTTTTCACAGAGATGCCACCAGGCTGACTGGTTCAGCTGTGTCCTGAGGAAGGTTCACTGGAACAAGCCATGTCTTCCAGAGGCAACCCCTGGCATCTTCTCGGTGGCCACTACTGCAGTTCCCACACTCCCAAACCCTCACCACCTACACTCTGTACAGCTTGCTAATCCTGCTGGCCTCAAGAGCTCCTTTCAGTATGAAGGCATTTACTGAAATTCAGCCACAAAAACTAAAATGGCTGTGCAATTAGGAGTGTTGTGCTCTTAAATACAGAAGAAACAGCCCAATAGAAATTGAGCCATAAAAGTCACTCAAATTTTGGTTTAAATTGGTTTTAAACTTATTATCAGAATGGACATAGCTGATCACCAAAAATTAATAATGAAAAATCCAGTTTATGAAGCTTGACATACACAGAACTGTGCATGTACCAGGAGTCCCATTAGATGCAATCAAGGCTTAAAGACTTTTGTTTTATTTTGCATCTCCTCTGTGGTTTAAAAATGCCTCTGGAGAATCTATATATTTAAATTACCAAAAATATGGTAGTTCCTTTACTAAACCAATCTGATTTAGTCATACAATTTAGAAGAGTAATTTAATTTTCAGAAAACACACACAGCTTTCATTCACCTACTTTTCTTATCAATATCTTTATATTCTACTAACAGATGTCTTCAATTTGACTATCACTTAATGTTCACATTCAACAGGGGGGACAAAGGAGGAGGAATCATACCAGCACAAAGTTGAAAAAAATGGAAAAATTACAACTGAAATTTGACAGAAAAATTACCTGATTATCATATCTAAGAGACTGTGTTCCAATCAAGAATCTTATTGCATCTGTTTCTGCTGTTTGAGGTGTTAAAGCTCTTGCCTAGGGAAGAAGAAAATCATTAGAAAAGTCTAATTAATACGATACATTAATTTCAGCAAAAATCTTTGAAGCTTACACATCGATTATGATTTTAAGCATTACATTTTTACAGTTCCCAGATTTTCCTGCCCTGTAGATCTATTTTAGTTGATATATTTAGTACTGTAATTTCTCACATTTGTGAGGTGCACGGAACCTACAGGTGCTAAACACTGTACCTGGCCTTCAATGTAACACTGATACTATCCAGTATTATAGCAGTTCTTCCAAACTAATACTCTTATTAACTTAACAACCTCCATAGAACAGTGGACAATTCTTAAATACATCAGCTACAATATCCAAGGAAGAGGTTGTTCTTTCAGAAGTTTTCAAACCATTCAGACTGAAGATTGATGCCAGCATAAAAATGAATTATTTTTCTCATCATTAACCACCAAGTTTAAAAGAAAGTTAAAAACCAAATCCCTCCTTTTCCACTCCAGGCCACTAGAAATAAGAATTGCCTGAATGACAGGAAAAATAACTTGTTATTCACCTATTGAGAATTTGCCATCATCTCATTATTTTGTGCTATTACTGTTGATGAGAACGCTAGACTCTCTGCCTTGCTTCTGCAACTTGCACCAACCACAGTCTTCAGAGAAGCAAAACAGTTAAAGGACATGGGAGACACTGAAAAATAAAGTATAGCTTGAACTAAAATCACAATTGTTAGTTTGCACTAGTCATTAGTAGAGACTCTCTTCACTAATTTTGAGTAAATGAGAGTAAACTAACGCACAAAGACCCATTTAGCAACCATAAGTAAACTCTGAGGAATATCCACTACTTCCCATGCAAAAGATACCCTAATATTACTGATCAATGTGAACTTTTTGTTGAAACAGAAAACAAACCTTTACAATTCACATCCTTTTTGGCACGAAATAGCTCTCTTCAGACACTGAAGCCTGTATTATAAGCAAATACTTCAGAAGGATTCAGGTAACTCTTGAACGACCCTTCTCAGGGCCATCCCTTGTGCAGCTGCTAATGATTACATTCTGGATTCAAGAACATTTACCTTCAATATAATCTTGTTTAAAAGTTTTTATATTAGCATCAGAGGGATGACTAGAAGCTTAGAAGGGAATAGTTGAAATACATCACAATACATAACTTTATAACAATTTATTTCTAGAACACCAACTTGAAGAGATTTGATTTTTCTGAAGTAAGGCAATCTAAGCCATGGCCTGGTAGTAACAGTAAAAACCAACTAATTTTTCAGATTAAGTTCCGAACTCCTACAGAGCAGACGCTTCTTATCTTGCATCTTGTTGCAGTGTAATCCCAGACAGCAACTAAGCATCACACAACCGCTCACTCACTGCCCCTGCTGGGATAGGGAACAACACTGGAAGAGTAAAAGTGACAAAACTCATGGGTTGAGATACAGACAGTTTAATAAGTAAAGCAAAAGCTACAAGCAGACCAAAACAAGGAATTCATTGACTGCTTCCCATTGTGAGGCAGGTGTTCAGCCACCTCCAGGACAGCAGGGCTCCATCACATGCAACAGTGACTTGGGAAGACAAACACCATCACTCTGATCATGTGTGTCCCCCCCTTTCCGCCTTCTTTCCATAGCTTTATAGACTGAGCACAATGTCACATGGTATGGAATATCCCTTCAGTCCATTGGGGTCAGCTGTTTTCCCTCCCAACCTTTTGTGCTCTCCCAGGCCAGTATGAAAAGCTGAAAAGTCCTTGACTACTACGAAACAATTAAAACATCAGTGTGTTATCAACATCACTCTCATCCTAAATTCAAAACACAGCACCATATCAACTACTAGGAAGAAAATTAACTCTATCTCAGCTGAAACCAGCACACACATGAATTGTGTGATTTAGATAATGTAACATTTTGTTTAAGATTGAGCATAAAAAGTGAAAAATGCAACTAAGCTTATGAAGTATGGGCTAGTACCATAACATTTATAGAGGAAAAAAAAACACCAGAGAACATGATTCAGTGAGTGGTTGTGTTCAAAACATACTCAAATGCAGGTCAGATCAGTGTGAATTCATCCTGATTTGTTTCTACTCTTTTATTTATGCAGCACTCACCTACAACAAGCCTAGACAGTGTTTATGATTGACAGAAATAACCAAAGTTCGCCAAGAAGATTGCAGAAAAGCTTTTATTTTGGGTTGAACAGTATTTACATCAGCAGATCTTTGGTGAGAGCTCCTTTTCATTTCAGATGTGCTTTCAATTATTTTGAAGGAAACACTAGAAACAAGCTAACGGCTATGTATCTCTTTCAACCAAGCAAACTTCTGTTGTTTCTACAAGTCAAACAGAAGAAACCTCCAGGATCTTCAATAAAATAAAGGAAATAAAAGGGTGGTTTCACCCCTTTTAAAGCCTTTTGAGTAGGTTTTATCATGCTGCTTTCAAAAAATGGATCACAAAGTGCCCAAAATAAAGTTTTGTCAATACATGGTAACATTTGTCATCAACTTCTCTATTCCTTCTTTAAAATATTTTTAAATTGATTCTCATTTTGCAGAAAAAAAAAGGCCTGAGAAAAATATTTAAACCCATTTTACAACAAGAAATACACTACTGTTTATACTGTCATAGAAGACTACAACATCCATAAAACACAAGGTTCAAACTCAAGCATTCCTAAATCAGGAAGAGCTGATTCATAATAGAAGTAACAGTTCAATGGTCAGCTGTCTCCTGCACAAAGAAATGCCTAATTTTTGCCTACTTTGAGATACTTTTAGGGAAAAACGAAAAGAACACTCTATCACATATCACAAACCGGCTAGCAGTTCATAAAAACATTTGTGAGAATGATTCACAGGACTGAGAGCTTGGAACCAGTCTTGCAACTTTGTGAATTAGATTTTGTTGAGCTCACTGTGGGCAAAAGAAAGAGATCCTGTCACATGCAGAAGGCTGCCAAATCACCTGATATAGCAAAATCATTTTGAGAGGGAAATCAAAAAAGCTGAGACACATTAATTAATATCACACTTTACCCTTAAAGGGTAAGCAAAAAAAAACCAAACAATAGAACCTGACTCATAAGAAGCTAACAGGATGTTCCCAGAAGCTGATGGGTTAGCCAACCAACTATGTAGCCCGCTTTCCATCAGACAAGAAAAATAACCAGCAACATGACTAAATATTTTTACCCATTGATGATGATGGGGAACCAGGTAAAGCTACGCATCAGGGAGAAGTTAATCCAAGGAAAACAAACAAACTAACTAACAAAAGCAACAAAAAGTAACAAAAAACCCCCACCAATAACTGTAAAGAAACAAAAGCATGCGTGAACAAAGAGTTGAGCAAACTCCTGCTCAAAAAAAAAAAAAAAAAAAGAAAATCCACACACAAAACCAAAAAGCAGCACACACTACACAGATGTACTCATCAAGAGAAACACAGGATTTGTTATTGCCATTGGGCACACGTGCTTAGTACCTAGCAATTGCGGTCAAAAGAAAAATGAGCTCACACTAGATTAAGACACAGCTTTGACACCACAGAAACTAGTTGCACCCTTGTCTTGAACCAAGTCCTGAAATCGCATCACATGTAAAGAAAAAGGACAAAGACTTAACTGCAAATCCACAGCAAAAATAAACGCACACTTATGCAATGCAAAGGACATGCAAAAACCTAGAAAACTAGCATGACAGCAATCATTGTGCCACAATGCAAGAAAGACTAACTGGAGACTGGCCATCACGTCCATGCCTACACCAAGCTCAGTGGGATGTCAGGCAAAGACCACCTTCTACCTTGCCATGACAATTTAGACCAACTGCAGAATAATAAAAACCTCTGAGAGAAAGAAACAGGACAGAGCCTGCAGAGAGAAGGGACCTTGACAACAGCAGGAGATGACCCAGAGGAACACAATGACAAACCTCAAAAAGTTAAAGAGGGTTGGTTTTAAGTAAGTGCTTTATGGAACTGTAATGCTCTGAATATCTACACTTTGTTGATAAGTTCTCTTGAAACTTCCCCTTTTCCACATGTTTTGAAATATCAATTTTTTTTTTTTTTAATTAGACTGTTACTATTTAGGGCATTAATGGGCAAAGAAAAAGGGATCAGTACTTCTTTGATACATACAGGGTGTTTCAAAAAGACGGACCCCATTTCAAAGCAGTATATTTCAATGGCATCATGTTACATTTACACAAAAACTTACAAACAGTTTAACCAGGCATCTAGCAGTAATCATTGGAAACTCTATGCCCCACACTTTCAAGTGGTACGATTTTCATCCATGGGCAGTCCTGCTTGGAGAGACACAGTGATTTCAAATTGGGTCTATCTTTTTGAACACCCTGTATTTTGTCTCGCTAATGCATTGCACTGGTTTGGTATCAGCAAACAAGAAAACATACACTGACCCCAGCATTTGAATATTTGCATTGTGTAATATAATCAAAATAATTTCTGCAGCCCATGTATCATTTGAAATTCTTACAATCAATCTGTACTAATAAGCAGCAGGCTTGCAATATGTGCGAAAACCCCAGTGTTTGGCTTGCAGTTCCCAAACCTGAATTTAAAGTTATTTCACCATCTGCTTGTGAAAAACTAGAAACAGTATACTGCTACTTGGAAGGGTGGGAACCGACAAAAGAGGAGAGGGGGGTTGGCTTTGCTGATGCCCCATTCTAAAGGCAAAATACAAGGTTTCCCACGCCCCTCCCCCCATCCCACCTGAGAAGCTGTAGGCTGATAATGTCCCAAATATTACTTTCACCTTCTGGCATAATTTCAATTTTCAAGTAGGTACACTTTGATCTTTACCCAGGTAGGACAGCCTTGTTTCCCCATCACAGCAGGAGACCCTTTATCACTGCCTGTGATAAGCTGCAGTGACTCATTCTGTGGTGCCCAGGTGACCGTCAGCTGCTTTCTCCAAGTCTTTCACAGCACGAGAATTGCCACCAATGACATACTTAGTTCACTGACCCTATTCCAAAGTCTGACAGATTCCGTAAACTCTCACAGCAACAAATGCAATCCTCACACAAAGCCTTGCATAGCACAACCATCCTTAGAAATCCCACTTTCACAGTCACTGTTAATTTATCATGAACCATAATGGTTACACTCCTATTTCAATAGTTTCTTCAAGTTCACACAACTGTATATTCATATTGCCCTTAGTGTGTACCATACCTAATATTATCACAATCCTGCTAATTGCTTGAGGGTCATAAAACAAATAGTTCCTACCCAATTCACGCACTATGAAGATCTTTGGGGGATTAGTTAAGAGAATTTTGCCACTTATCTATTTTTTTCCCCCCCTAGTAAAACTTGAAGCCTAACAGCATGTTAGATTGAAGTTCCACAAGAAGTCCTCCCAGCTGAAATGCTGCCCTCAAGAAGGATCCTGGAGAGGTTGACAGGAGAACAAGCAAGAGAATCACACTAAACCTGGATCAAAATATACAGGATTGGCACTCATTAGGCAAGTGATCTTAGAAGAGGACCAAGACAGAAACTAGGAATTTCAGTAAGACATTACCGTGCAATTTCTCAAACTGATTCGATTTTCAAAATAAAACCTCCAAAGCCATCTCCAAAGTTGTATCGAAATTATTATCCACATTCTGTACAGACCATTCTCTCTTAACCCACAAGAGACCACAAAAGCTCTCCCAGGGAAGAGAACACCACTGCTGATAGGAAGACTAAGCTCAAGACCTGTTCCACTCCCATACTGGGAGTACAGCAGAGCCTGAGGCAACGTATCTTCTCAAAAAGCCCCCTTCCCCCTCTCCTTCTAATAAACCTACACCAGCCTTTTCCTCCAAAGGTAGGTCAATTAAGCTACTCTCAATACATACTGATACTGTATATATACACACATCGTAAGAGATCTGTGACCAATCTGTTTAAGTTTGCATTTTGCACCGCTTTAAGTCTCTTATTCTAAAAAGTCATATTTGGCTTTAGGGAAGTTAAGTTTCACTTCACTCTTTCAAACATGCAAGAAAATCCTAAAAATCAATAGTCCCTGTTCAGACGCATAAAACCTGTTAACAACAAATTGACAATACAGTACGGGCCAAGTATTGCTTATTCAAGAAGCACAACAGGACCACAATGCAGTACACAAACTCTGACAAAGCAGCCATGTGCTCTTTTTAAGCCTGCTTCAGCCAGACACCAGTCTTGGGGTGTAGCTGGAGTTGTACTTGTGTAGCACAGCCCTGTGGTCAGCCAGCAGGCTTCTGCTGTCCGTCCGTCCATCCTTCTTCCTTCCTTCCCTCCTGTTTCTTATGCATCTCTCTTGCAGGTCTATGGAATTTTGACATGTAACACGCAGTAGGAGTATCTGGCATGCTGAAATTCAGCTCCATATTTTGGTATCCCCAAAATCCATTAAATGTGCTTAATACATGCTCTATAATTATCACTCTCTGGCACAAGCAATGTACCTCCTCCCTTCCACCATGACACTGGCTAGCTTTCTGCATGCTTTTAAACAAGCAATATGTAGGTTGCTCCTCCAGGAATCACAGTCGGCATTTCCAGGGGTACAAGCATCACCCAGTCAACCTCAAACTAAGGCAAATACAGCATTTCCAGACAGTCAGTAGTGCTTAAACACCTACTGAAAACATCACTGTTTAAAGACTCAAAGAATAGGATGGGGAAAACTGTGAATACCTCAAAATTAGGCCTATTTAACAGAAATACTGTGTACTTGAGACTAGATAGTAAACATAGGTCAACTCTACACTGGACAAGTATTAATAGCACATAATTTCACTGAAAAAATAACACTTAGCGATACCCTTAGGACTCACCCCATTTACCATATTCTCATAATTCATACTGGTGAAGTTTACTAAGGTTCCTTTTAGAAGAACAGCCTTTCCATATTGAAATGTTCTGTAGTTGCTGCTATTGCACCATATTCATAATCATATAATAGAATGGTTTGGGTTAGAAGGGACCTTCAAAGGTCACCTAGTCCAAGTCCCCTGCAACAAGCAGGGACATCGTCAACTGGACCAGGTTGCTCAGAGCCCTGTCCAGCCTAGTCTTGAATGTTTCCTGGGATGGGGCATCTACCACCTCTCTGGGCAACCTGTGCCAGTATTTTACTGCCCTCATTGTGAAAAAATTCTTCCTCATGTCTAACCTGATGATCCACAGTCACATCACTCAGTCCTCAACTCAAGCAGCAACTCGCATTTTCTCCCTCCTCTGTCATTTTCTCAGTTTCACGACAGTTGGATGATCAGAGCAACTATGGTGGCATACTGTCTTTTGGGGAAAAAAAAAAAAAAGTCACAAAAAGAATCACATAGCAGTGGTTGAAGACAGTTTCTTATTGACTGCTGGAGCCATGCGTAGTTTCTTATGTAGCTTCTAGATGTCCTGGTTTTGTCACATACAATTATTATTTGTAACAAGAGTAAGAAGATCCCTCTGTCTTTTAATTAATTTATAATCTCATCTTTGAATAAGCTTATCATAGAGCTGAAGTAAAGACTAGAAACAACAACAACAAAAATCTAAGAAAAAACAACAAAATTCTTCAAACCAGCCTGAAAAATTCATCTGAAGAGATGCTTTCAGTCAAATTGCTTCTGATACACACTGGAAAGAAGAAGTAATTGTGATGATACAGCTAGCCATTATTGTCCAGCAATACAGAAGAAACCGGGCTTAAAAAGAATAATACTCTTTCTTATCAGACCTTGAGATGCAAGTTGGAAAAAAAAAACAGACCAGTTTTCAGTTTAAATCTCTCCACCAGAGCCTTTTTCACAAAGTACAGAGATGCCATTTGTTTTAAAGTCACACTGGCATTTAATGGAGACCAAAAATAGAGCCTTCACTTCACTCCTTTTCTATTTAGCCATAAACTGTCATTTCTTTCCTCACATTCTGTCTGAATGATCTGTATTAACTATAATTCCCTTTGATTACAGCCCCTCTTAGTCCTTTTCCTTTATCTTCCCAGACAGCCCTGTTACATATTTTGCAAAACAGAAGAGGTCTGTAGGAGATGTAGGATTTGGGGAGGTGTGGGGCACAGGTCCATGGAGGTCACAGACAACAGGGTTAGCTTTCCAAAATTTCTGAAGGACATTATATATGACCAACTAGAAATAAACCATGAGTTTTATTAAGCACAAGAAACATATTCTGTTCTGCAAATGAGATTTAAGTATAACTTCAAGTTTTATCAGTTTTGAAGCACAAGTAGCAGCCATCTCTAGCCAATCACAAAATTACAACATATTATCAGACTGCAGTAGATTTAACATTTAGTGCAGGTGAATATTACACACTAGCTCCTATACAAGAGGAAAACCAAATAAATACACAATTTGTTAAGAGATCTATTGGTATAGTAAGGATTACAGAGCACACAACTCAGTTGCCAGGACACCTAAAGTTGTTCCAAAGAACCTTCATATATTACTTTCTGCTAGCACTTTAACAGAGGTGCCTAAAAACAGTGCATATGTACATATTTGTATTACTATACCTACTGTAAAAAGAAAACATTGCTCTGTGAACTGCAAAGGAAACACAGCGCCTCCTATTACTGCTATAATAGCAACAACGACAAGCCAGCTGTTGCCAAAGAGAACACAGAAAAGCTGAGTAAGGATCAGTGTCCCTCTCACCTCCCCATCTACCTAGATATTTATTTTCCCAGAACTTGCAGAATCTTTATTAAACGTGAGACTCGCATTCCTCTATGAAGATGATCAATAAGTTCCTAAATTAGCCAGTCCCATTTCCTTATAGCCATAAACACTAATACAATGGACAGATTTGTGCTATGGGACAAATACACAGACACAGAACCCATAGCAAGGGCCCCCCAAACACCAAGCAGCTTTACAATTGAGTATAGTCAACTAAAATTTGCAACTTATCGGAAGCAGTTTCATACCTTCTCCTCACAGATGCCTTTTAAAAAAAAAAAAAAAACAAAACAAAAAAAAAATTCTCAAAAGGAAGAAGCAACTCCAAGAATCATTTTGAGACTACTGCTGTTTTCCCACCAACCCAGAGCCAAACACAGACTCCTCCCGAGGAGCCCAGGGTGGGTGCCAGTACAGGCCCCCACCAGCCAAACCAGACCCCCACACCTGCCCTGCAAACAGCAAGTTTTGGAGCAGGGACCAACTCCTGCCCCATGCTCAGACACCCTCAAAAACCCCAACGCGACGGGCAGGTGCCCAGAACCACCACAAGCCGGGGTGACCCCAGTACCGACTCAAGAGAGTAAGGGGACACCGGTGCCACCACCAGCGGGCCCCACAGCTCGCCAGGCACTGCACCACCGCACACCACTCGCCCTACAACCACCACCTTCCCAGAGGTGAAGCCGACACCTACCAACCCCCATTCAGTCTGCCCCAGCACTCACCTGGAACTCCAGCCCGTAAATCACCGGCGCATCGTCCTCCATGGCGACCCTCAGCACAGCACAGCACAGCACACCCGCCGCCTTTCTGGCCCTCGGCGCTGCCCGTCGCTCGCCGCTTCCGGGAGGTGGCCTCGCGCGTGCGCAGTCCCGCCCAGTCCGGCTGGCGGCGCAGGCGCGGAGGCGGAGCGGGGCAGCTGCCGCCGAGGCGCGGAGGTGAGGAGAGCGGACCGGAGGGCGGGCTGCGCGGCCGGGTGGGTGCTGGGGTAACCTTGGCACCCCGGCCTGGAGGGAGGGTGGTGGGGCCCTCCCGGGCTGCTTCAGGCGGAGGCCGCGCCCTCAGCCCCCCCTCGCCGCGGGGCGGTCAGGCCCGGGATCCTGCGGGGTGCTGGAGGCTGGGCCGGAGCCCGGGGCCGCACTTGCGGAGCGGGCGGGCGGGCGGCTGGAGCCGCGGGGCGACGGGAACGGGAACAGCGCTGACGCTGCGCAGCCTGTGCGGCTGCCACTGGGGTCCGTAGCCGGCACTGGGAAAGGGCATTCGTGTCAGTCATGACCCCCCTCCGCCTTTGCTTCTATTAAATGGGGACCGATCATGCCTTTGCGAGCAGAAAAGAAATATATTTCTGTGTTAAACGGGAGGCATTTGCTCCTTAAGCCCAATATTCTTGTCATTTATAAACAGGATGAAGAGACAGCCTTTTCCAGGATTAATTTATTCCGTGGGTAGATATTAGATGAAAGCTATCAAATACTGAAATGTCTGTATTTTTTAAAGCTAGAATTTCAGTATTTTTACAATACTTAGGAATTTCAGTGTGACAGCTGAGCAAAACCTGAGTAAAATAACTAATAACTTGTTTTGGTGGGGATTTTTCCCTCTTCAGCTACCATGGAGAATAATGAAAGTAGTGCTAAGGATGCAAAAACCACCTCAGATGAAGATGACAGCAGAGACATAGTTCAACAGAAAACTCAAGGAGAAATTCTCTTTCATGAAGAAACCATTGATCTTGGTGGAGATGAATTTGAGTCTGAAGGGAATGAAACTGTATCAGAAGATTCAAATAACTTTGTAGATAAACTGAATGAACAAATGATGGAAAGTGTCATTATATCAGATTCTCCAAATAACAGTGAAGATGACACAGGTGAACTTGGTTGTCTCCAAGAGATTGTAGAACAAATGGAAGCTAAAAATAATAAAAAACCACAAGCAGAAGTAGATAAAGAAGAGGTTTTAAGTAATGAGAGTGAAACTGAACATGAAGAAACACCCAAAGACATTTCTGAGATTGGAACAGATGATCAGGCATCATTAAAGGAAGAATCAATTCAGGAAACAGTGAAGGAGGAACCAAAGTTGGAAAATGGCGTTCCTGTTGAAACAAAGCCAAATAATATTGATGAAAGCAAACCTGAGGACCGGATATCATCACCTAGTACTAGCAAACCGTCTCCTGAGGCTGAGCCTATTCCTGTGTGTACCATCTTCAGCCAAGCAAACAATGTTAATACCCAGCCACAGTTGTTCCTGCCTGACGGTTTTGAGCCTCAGATGGTAAAATCTCCCAGTTTTAGTAGTATAATTGAGACTCCAGTGAAGTCTAATCCACAGGTGGTTCAACCAAGTCCTAGTCTAAGCAAGTTCTTTGGCGATACCGTTAACACTAATGCATTAGCTTCTGATTTTTTTGATTCATTTACCACATCCAATTTTATTTCTGTTAGTAACCCCAATGCGAGCACTTCAGTTCCAGAACAAATGTCCTCTCTTTCTAATCGTGGAGACAGTTCTCGTGTTTCATCTAACCCTACTTTCACTGTGGGAAATGGGAGACCTGAACCAGGTGATCCACCATCATCTCTAGAGATAACTCAGTCCCCCAAGCCATTCTCACAAATCCAAGCTGTTTTTGCTGGAAGTGATGACCCGTTCGCCACAGCCTTAAATATGAGTGAACTAGATCGAAGAAATGATGCTTGGCTTCCCAGTGAGGAAACCAGAAATGTTCTAATTTCAGTTGCTACACAACAGTACAGCACCGTGTTCATAGATAAAGAGAATCTCACCATGCCTGGATTAAAATTTGATAATATCCAGGTAAGAGTCTACTACTGTATCATAGTGTATGGTTATATTTTAGAATTACTGTGTAAGAACTGTCTAATAATCTGTATATCATAGTGCTTCATATTGTTGCTGATGGTCACTGTAAGTTTAATTACTTCAGTCCTTATTAGAAAATTTCATGTTGCTGTCAACTCATACATGAAGTTGGCAGATCGTATGTATTTGTAGTGAAATTTGTTGGGTACATTGGAAACCATTGCTGACAATTTTCACAGAACCCAAAGCTGGTTGTATTTTTAAAGTATTTTCGGTTAGTTTCTGACCCTGCTGCTTAGTACTTAGTTCGCACTGCTCTTAATGTTAACACTGACTGAAGTTGTGTCATTTATATCTTCCGTAAGCAGTGGAAAGGTATGAAGAGATAATTCTGAAATTAAAGGCAAAACTCCAGATGAGATCATGAAGGGAAAAACACACTAGTGGAAATTAATTTCATTCTCTTCTATCAGAGTTCCCAACTAGTGAGAAGGCATGAAACATATTTTCAGAATTTAAGAAATTTCACTGGGATATATTGAGTATTTCTCATGAAGCAATTCAGTCCTGGCTACTCAGCCAAGGCTAACTGTAGTAATGGAATTTTTTTTCTTGAAATGCACTAATCCTGCTCTTTCATATCTATTCCTGTGGATAACAGAATTGTTTTCTAGAGAGATGGTGTTGAGGTTTTTGATACACTGAGGTTTTGGATACCTTGTAGCATAACAAAGCTGATCAGTAAATAGTCAAATATAAGCAGAGCGCAGTCTACAGGAACTTTCCAATCTGCAGGAACTATCAGAAAAGTTTCTGGAGTGAATCAGGTCCAGATTTGCAGCCGAATTATCTGACAAATGTTAGTTTTCCATCATAAACAACAAATTATATCAATTTTAGACATATACCATGCTGCTGCTACTTCTTGGGTTAGCTTTATCTTAAAACATTTGTTTATTGTCAGAGAACCCAGTAATTAGTATGAAAGAAAACACTTACTAGGAAGCTACTCCTCCACTCCTTCCAAAAAAATGGAAGCGTCCTTCCCACCCTCCCCAAAAAACCCCTCAGACCTTGATGAGTAATTAAATAGTGTGCAGTATTGCCCTTCTGACTGCTAATGGGGTGGAGAGCAGAAATGATCCCTTCTGCAGGCCCCAAGAATGAGGTCTTCCTTATTGCAGACCTCCTTTTCTACAACCATTACCTCTCACCTTCCTCAGTCCACTTAAGAATTGAAGGCTATCCTGTGCTGATGATGCCCTGAATCCAGGCATGTGCATATATGCAGAACTACCAGTTGGTACGTACTTGAAAAGAAGACGTTATGGCAATGTCCATGTGATGTATTTCTACAGTAAGACCTGATGTAACATTGTCAATGGAATTAAAGGGAATTCCTGCTTCTTTCTTTGTTGGTTATAATTTGTAAGCAGTCGCATAGACATGTCAGCAGGAACAAGTTTTGAAGTGCTTTACATTTGTACAATTTTGTTGACTTCCAGTTACTGCTTTTCAGTGGCCTGAGTGCACTGACCTGACATCCCCTAGTTTGGTATCATTGTTCTAAATGCTTATAGTACTGCAAATTTTGTATTTAACTGAAACCGTAATTGTAGAGTACTTGAAATATTAACTTAAATGTTGTGGGAGGCATGTTTTCAATGCTAGACGTTAAACTAGGCTGCATGCAGTTGACAAGGAAGTTAGTGGAAAAGTGCATATAAAGTGAACTCTAAGTGTGCTTCAGGGAAGGACTGAAATTTTGTATGACATGTGTTGAAGAGCTCATTCCCTTTTTTTTTCTCCTGCTCACTCAGAAAGCGTTTGTTCTTATTACAAGTGTGTTGTTTTAAAAATTAAGTGGATAAATCACACCAAGAAAAATACTTCATGTTCTTTAATTCAGCTGCATGCTGCTTTTTGCTGGTCATTCAATGAACTTTTTTTTTTTAAATTACTTTGGATTACTTATGGTAGAAATTGTCTGAACCTGTGTTCTATGAATGTGGGAACAAGTTGGGGTACTGCTTTTTATGCTCTTTCCATTATGCCTTTCTTCATCAGTTACTGTCTGCTGTCATGGTGTCCTTTGTTTCATTACATTCATTTCTAATGTTTCCTTCTCCAAAGTGGTGTTGGAGGGCATTAAAAATTCTTATGTATTTATATCATTTTGCACACACAGTCTTGTCTTAATCCTTCAGACTTTTCTGTCCAAAAGACTGAAGTCTTGTTTATTCATATGGTAGGTGACAGCATTAGAGGTAAAATTTTTCCATGTAGTACAACAGTAGTTGCAGTCTCATTCCTCAAGAAACTAGACAGAAAACATGACCATATTTCCTATTACTGTCCATGGGGAAAGTGCAAACATTTAATATCAATTATCTTTATCATAGCTAAGATTTACTGTGTTTTATGCAGCTCACCTTTTTTTTTTAGGCAAAAGGCCTTCTGTCTTGCTTTCTGCCTCAGTTCTTCAAGTCAATGTTTTTATATTCTTCAGAGGGGTTTTGGTAAACATTCCTTTGTGTTCTTACAGTTCTGCATATTCACTCTCTGTTTTAACTTCATAAATATTGAATACCACTCTACCTACCACAGATCTGAAAAAATATAGTGAAATCAAAACAAATTGGAGAGAGGAGAGGAATGGTGAGGAGTGCAGAGGTTCTCTTGTGAGTGGTAGCTAAAAGGAAGAGGACATTTTGACTTGCAAGAGCAATAGTGATCTAAAATTCATAAAAGAATTAATGTAAAGAGAGGACTATAATTCACTGCCTTTTTTACGGCAAATGAACTGTTGAGTAATAAGCATAACAAAAGGAGTTACTGTTCTGCAGCCCATGCAACTGGTTTAAGTTGTAGAATTCATTGCCCTCAGGTGTACTTTTGTTGAGAAAAACAGACCAAAAACTGAGCAAGACAAATGTCATGGGGGGCATGTTGTTGTGGTTTAACCCCAGCTGGAAACTACAACCACATGCTGCTTTCTTACTGATCCCTTGCCCCCGCTGGGATGGGAGGAGAATCGGGAAACAAAAGGCAAAACTTGTGGGTTGGGATAAAACCACTTTAACAGAACAGTAAAAGCGAAAAGAGAAACAATATCAATAATAACAACGAAAGAATATACAAAGTGAGGGATAGACAGTGCAGTTGCTCACAGCACAGCAACACCAATGCACAGTCTGCTCCCAAGTAGCAATCACTCTGTCAGCGACCATAAACAGTGGTCCTGCACTGCTGATCCTGGAAGACCAGCAACCTGGACTGCACTTGGTGCTCACAACATGATTGTGCTGCCCAGCTGGGAGAAAACAAACAGCATCCTGGGCAGCAGCGCGTCCCCCCCAGCAGCAAGTGTTCCTCCCTCAGCTAACTCCCCCCATTTTACGCTAAGCATGGCATCATGGTATTGAATATCCCTTCAGCTAGTTTGGGTCCGCTGTTCTGTCCTCTCCCAGCCGCCTGTGAAATTAACTCTATCCCAGCTGACCCAGTACAATTGTCTTTCAGTGGGTGTTTTAAAATGTCAGGAAATATGTCCCCTGGCACATGTGGCTGTTTTAAGATGGGAAAGACCAGTATGAGGTTATCCTGTTTCTGACAGTATTTCTGCAAACATTGCTATTCACCAACAGGATAATTAACCAGACAGATCTTTATCTGACTGAACATGGGTTATAAATTGGTTTCTGTTTAAAAATAAAAATATATGTATATTGTTAATACGTTGCTGATATTTTTCCTTCTTTTCAGATGTTTGCTTTTCTAGGTGACAAACACATGAAATCGTAAGACTAGCAAAAGTCTTACAGAAATAATTTCTGTTATCTGTTTTTGGCATGTGGTGACTTCTGACACCACAGGGGCTTCTCTTCTATACAGTAATGTGGAGAGTCCCAACAAGATGAGGACCCTGTCCTGCACTTCGTACTGGCCTGAAGAGTGTGCAGGAAGCAGTAGCACAGTTTTCAATATCTGCCAGATATTTCCAGTAGCTGCTTGATGTTAAGCTTGAATTTCTTGATTACATGTTGAAAATCTCTAGTACACAGAACCACAGGAATGTTAGCCAACAGACGGGGAGGCACAGAAATTGATAGTTGAACAAAGACGAGAAGGGGAAATTGAGACACAGTTATTCAGTTTATGACTAGCAAAGCTGGAAATAGAACCTGGATTTGGATGCTCTTCGTTTTAGCTGCTCCCTGTCATAAATCATAGAATTAATTTCATCTAACTTTAGAAATCTGGTTCAAATGTCTGACTCAACTTGTCTGAAGTCTTCAAATTACTGAGCTCAGATAACCCAATTTCTCTGATTCCTGCAGTTAATTCTTTTGAAATTAAGAATGCTTGTTGAAGGGTTGCAGTTTACTTGGCTATGATCTCTCAAAGTGTATTTTCTGTGGTTACTAAAGGCTAACTGATCACATGCACCTTTATCTTCTGTTAGTAGATTGCCCCTTTCAACATCGATAACCATTATAAAAACCCATAAAACTTACTATGTTTTTTAAGATGGAGGAGTATGTTATAAGATCTTTGAAGGATAATACTATGAGAAGCAAATAAGCTTGCATGTTTCTATGCATTGTAAAAAAGAGTATGGCAAATAATGTGGAGTAAATCTAGAAGTTTTTATTAAAATGCTGTAAGTATATATGCATTTATATTCAGTTCACACAAAAAGTATGGGAAAACAGGCATTTCTCATGGGGAAAAAAAATGTTACTCAGTTTTAATTCAACATTTTATTTTGTTAAAATAATGTTTATAAGTATCTGTTATGATTCTTCTTTTTCTGTTCCATGAACATCAAGGGAGATGCAGTAAAAGACTTAATGCTTCGTTTCTTGGGGGAGCAAGCTGCGGTAAAGAGACAAGTTTTAAACGCCAACTCTGTGGAACAGTCATTTGTGGGCTTGAAACAGCTGATCGTAAGTAACAGTTTTTGTGATTCAATGTATATTAAATGCCATGCTTGCCTCAAGAAAATTGGGAGCTACTGAATGTGAGGAGACCCTAAAAAAAAATACACATATCAGTCTGTTCATGATCCTGCAAAAGTACCAGCTAAAGTACAATACCTTTTAGTGGCCGTGACACTGGGGTTTAAATATTTGGTTTTAAATGATGTAGTAAACATTTTTTAGTAGCAAAAGTTAATAAAAAAGGTAATTTTAAGTCATTGTGAATTTTATCAGAATTGTGAAATTTATCAGTTATTGTGAATTTTATGTAAGGTAAATGATTGCAAAACAGATTTTAATGGCTTTTTTGTTTTTCTGTGTATCTTTTTTATCTGTTTTCACCTTAGTGTTTTTACAAAAGGTAAGACATACCGGTTTTTGTAAATGTAAGTAAAGCTGATGTTATGATTTCAGCTGCTTTAGCTTTTTATTTCAGTGCAGGAAGCCTAAACTAAATTACTTCCAAATGAAAGCTTAATTTTCGTTATGGTAATATCCTTTCCTTAGTGTAAATATTTTGGACCTGGAAATAGTTGCATCTGGCAGCCTTGTGAACTTTGCCTTGTTCTTTCAACTATTGTGTTTCCATATGAAAGTCTTTGCTATTACTTATTTAATCTGTTGAAATCCCAAAATATTTTAGGCTCTTTTTTTTTTTTTTAAATGGAAGAAAAATTACTGAGGAAAATCAGTGAGTAATTATAAGTGCTAGGACAGTCTGTATTTAGTATTTAAAATATTTTAATTGTGTTACATATAAAGCTCCAAATTCTAGGTGGTCTCCCCAACCATTGTTAAAGGAATTCAGAGAGAATTTTTGAAACTAAGTGAGAAAAACCAGATTGTGATCTCATCCTGGAGACAGATTTTTTTTCTATTCATCGCAATGTTTTGCTTAACTTGAGAGTTTGGTGGGGGAAAAAGAAAATCTTCTTAAGAAATCTTGTCCTTATCAATGTCTAAGTAGGAAAAGCCATTTTCTGCCCTTCCTTTCCCTCTTCCAGAAGAGGAGTTTTGATGTATGGGAAATGTTTTCCTGTTTGGCCTGGTAGGTGTGTCCATGCAAAACATTCCCTGCTGCAGAGCAAGATGGACCTTCACTGCAGTGCTGCCTCCGAGACTGTTTCAGCTTTGAGTGTGCTCTCAAGCTTCAGAAGAGCACTGTTAAGGCTTTTAGGATCAAAGCAAAGAAGATAGGAGGCAATCTGCAGCCATCAGGTTTTTTTCCTACCTATAACAGATTTTTTAAAAAAACTTGTCGTATTAGAAGGGTTTTTTTGGTAAAATTGCTGCCATCGAGCCAGTAGTCAGGATGTTCTTCAGTTTTCGAGGCTTCCAATCATTAGCTGTTCATTGTTCTTCAGTTTGCAGTACAACTATTTCTCAGTTTTGTTTGCAGAACTCTCTTTCATTTTATGATAAGAATTAGCCTGTGGTTGTAGGTTTATTGTTGTTTGTTTGTTTTCCTTGCAAACATTGCTGTTTTTTTCTGAAATTCTTACTATGGAAAATTTATTTCTGATTGGCAATTGTCTTACAGGTAAATGATATTTCAGACTTAAAAACATTAAAATCACATGCTATCTGATATTAATGTAAAAGATATGTGCTCTTTACATACACAGTAGGCCAGAATGACACATGATAGTGCTCTGTTACCAACCACCAATTTTACTTTCTTTATGAGTGAGTATCTGACCAAATAAGTTTAGTGAATGTATCTTTTAAAGCAAAGGTCCACTTACAGGTAATATTTTCATTAACATCTGGATAAAAATTAGTGAAAGTTGGGAATATTGCTATACAGTTTCCGTAAATTTAAGGTCTTTTCCTTAGCCATTTGTTTGGTATCCCTGTGAACTACCCATGAAAATGAGAATGAATGACATAGTTTCAGTCACCTGGTTCAATCCCTTGCAGCAATGGACAGCCGCTTAAAAGTCTCTGTTTCAAAGGGGTCCAAAGTACAGAAGAGAAATGCATAGAATTAGGGTAGACTTCAGCTTCAGACCTGTTATTTAGGTGTTTACACGTGAGCCGATGTCTGAACTGTTTAAGTCTCAAAAGTCTCTAATCAGTACGGTTAGTGATCACAACTAAATCTAGAGATGCAAATCTGGGATCCCATCTAAAAGTCTCAAGAACTATCACATGCTGTAGGAAGGTGCCAGTGGCAGCGGAAACCAAAAGCAAATGTTAAGTTCTGTCATGAAGAAATTTGTTAGGTTAAAATTATCTAATGAACTTGAGCAAACTCCCTCTTACTATGGGAAGGAAAGAAAAAGCAGTATTCTAAGCCTGTCTGTTCCATGGGCAAGTGCTTTGTTTGTATCTGGTTACTGTTTTAATCCTATGTGAATGGGGAAAGCAGGCAAAATGGCTCATCAGTATCCCAAATCTTCATACCACAGGTCTGCAGCTACAACTCTGGAGTTCTTGAATTCTACCATATAATTCCTTCTGGTGGCTTGTTTGGCTGTTTTAACAAATACAGATACATTGCTACTACTTTAAAAGGCTATTCCAGAACTTCATTGCTTTGGTGGTTAGTCAAAGTTCTAATGAATCCTCTCTCAAAATCTTTTTTCTAATCAAAGGTGAAGTTGTTTACAACAATTTAAATGTTTTGATCTGGTGTTGCTTTTTAAGTCATTTTCTCTTCTCAGTGTTTCCTTTCTTTCCCTGGCGACTTTGTATGGGTAGACAGCAGTGACATTTTCACTTCTCAGGTTTTCTTTTTAAAGGCCAAAATAGCTTTTCTGGTAATCTCGTCGTGGATGTCTTCATTACCATCCTAGTAGCTCTTCTCAGAAGCTCTTCCAATTTAAGCTAACATATTTTTATTATCACTGTCTAGAACTCAGCGCAGTATATGGTGACTTTCCATGTTAATGGACATGTTTTACCTTTTCTATTATTCTTTATTCTGATGCTGTTATTCACCTGATATTGGCAATACTTCCTAGATTACGTCTTCAAATACAGATACCAGCTCTGTTCACCAGGGTCACAAAATATCTTAAATTTGATTGATTCCAGTGTACACCCTTAAGTAGTAACTTTTTGCCTCCCTTATAAAAGTTCCAGTAAAAAAAAAACTATTTGTACAGATTAAGAGACAATTCTGTGGGTAAGGTGAGATTAGTGCTCACAGCACTGAACGTGAAGAGACCGAGGTCCTTTTTGGGGGATCATGGTGCAAACAGTCTGCAAAAGTTTCTTAAGTACAATTAGTTGTCAGAAAACACATTATCAAGAAGGTTGTAAGCTGGATGTTGGAAGGTGCACCTTTTCTGATGAGACCACCACCAGCAGCATCATTTCTAAAACAAATAGTTGTACACCAGGAACAGAACTCAGATTGTTAAATTCAGCTAACAAAATTGGTTTTTTAGCATGAATTTGGTCTCTAGTTTATTTTAGTGAGATATGTACGAGTAACCCAAAGAGGGATAGGTGGTCTATTGAACATCTGCATTTCACAATTTAAATTTCTGTTATGGAATGGGTAACCGTGAATTGGAAATGCTTTACTGGTAGGGAGGCTGCGCAGGTGAACTAGTTTTACAGCTTTGGGGCTTTTAAGAGCTACGGACTGCTGGAGCGGTCCAGCAAAGTAATTCTGTAAGTCCATGTGCTGCTCACTGAGGTGATAACTTGTAAATAGAGTTACACATGTGTAGAGGCTAAGTGATTATATGTTTTAACTGAAAACAGAAGATCTTAACTTTCAATTTCTGAAAAGTTTCATTAATCTGGTATAGGAACATGCATTTACCTGTAAAGCAAATAAATGTAAACAAGAGCTGCTCTTCACAGTGTTGCTTTGTTTTACAGCAGCAAATAAAAGTTACACATACAAGGTGCAAGCTGCGATTATGTTAGTTCCTGTTATTCCATATTTTAGATTGTTTACCCTCATTTGAACAAATACCGCAGTATTTCTTACTAGAGACTTTTCTGTTATTGGAGTTGTAAGATGTTTGCAGCCATAAGAAAATCATGTCTTTGATAGTTGTCCTACCTAAAAAAAGACACCTGTATCTTGCCACTAAAAATACACTATGTTTGTTCTAACTGCAATCATTTCTTGAAGCTGCTAGACCAGGAAAGGGTTATTAACTGCACTTTCTTAACTGATGTGAAAGTGCTCTACCAATGTAATTTACAGGGGAGAAGAATGTCATAGCGAGTGGAGGAGGACATTTTAATCACTTTAATGGTGTCACATGTAGAGTTAATGACTCCCTTTGAGTCTATTTTTAAAAAAAAAATCATATACTGTTA
The DNA here is from genome assembly GCF_037038585.1 of Patagioenas fasciata. Lineage (NCBI taxonomy): Eukaryota > Metazoa > Chordata > Aves > Columbiformes > Columbidae > Patagioenas > Patagioenas fasciata. The sequence goes on from NC_092522.1 coordinate 106,644,638, forward strand.
CTTTTGCACGTGATTAATGTTGTGCTCTTACATATATTTTCAAATATAACAAACTTTGGTTCAATGGTATGGCATGCATATTCACTTCAAGTTAGAAATCACCCTTAAAAATATGGGGGGCTGTTTCTTTATTTCTAAACCAGTGAGCAATTTCAACATTTTTGTAGCTGATTTGGGAGAAGATGTGAGGCACAAGTAGCACAAACAGCAACTGGGAGCTTGTGGGGGAGGTTACATTTCTACACTAAAAAGCATCAGTTTATTGGGTGACATTCGACTAGCTTACCTCTGAGTCAAATTTTTTTTCCTGAGCAGCTGAATAATGTTATAAATACTTTGTGTACCAGGCGAGTTCCCTTTTCATTGAACAGTTCTTCTGTTGATGTCCAGTCTGCGTGATTCTCTTTGCTTGACAAAAGAATTCCACCTGTGTATTAGCCGTATTTGTTGCATCACTTAAGCTTCATTGCTTTCATTCAGGAAAACAATGTACAGTGTTGTATACAAAGTAGAAATATGAACACTTCTGCAATCATACGTCTAAGATGTTTGTTCGCTCGTAATTAGAAAATCAAGCAAAATTGACCTGCATGAGGAGACTTCCTAGGAACAGTTACGTGTTAGACAGTGGTATTCAGCTATTCACAGAATCACAGAGTGTTAGGGATTGTAAGAGACGTCGAAAGATCATCTAGTCCAATCCCACCACCAGAGCAGGAAAACTTAGACGAGGTTACACAGGAAGGCGTCCAGGTGGGTTTTGAATGTCTCATAAGGGAAATGCTCCACTCCCTTAATCATCTTTGTTGCCCTGTGCTGGACTCTCTCCAGCAGTTCCCTGTCCTTCTTGAACTGAAGGGCCCAGAACTGGACACAATATTCCAGGTGTGGTCTCACCAGGGCAGAGTAGAGGGGAAGGAGGACCTCTCTCCACCTACTAACCACTCCCCCTTCTAATACACCCCAGGATGCCATTGGCCTTCCTGGCCACAAGGGCACAGTGCTGGCTCATGGTCATCCTGCTGTCCACCAGGACCCCCAGGTTCCTTTTCCCTACGCTGCTCTCTAATAGGTCATTCCCCAATTTATACTGGAACCCGGAGTTGTTCCTGCCCAGATGCAAGACTCTACACTTGCCCTTGTTATATTTTGTTAAATTTTTCCCCACCCAACTCTCCAGCCTGTCCAGGTCTCACCGGATGGCAGCACAGCCTTCTGGCATGTCAGCCACTCCTCCCAGCATCAGCAAACTTGCTGATAGCACACTCTATTCCCTCATCCAAGTCATCGATGAATATATCGAATAGTACTGGTCCCAGTAGTGACCCCTGAGGCACTCCACTAGATACTGGCCTCCAACTGGACTCTGCTGCATTGACCACGACTCTCTGGCTTCTTTCCTTCAACCAGTTCGCAGTCCACCTCACTACCTGGTAGTCCAGTCCACACTTCCTCAGTTTAGCAGCAAGGATGCTGTGGGAAACTCTGTCAAATGCTTTACTGAAGTCAAGGTAGACTGCTTTACCATCATCTATCCACCTGGTTATGTCCTCATAAAAGGTGATGAGGTTGGTCAAGCATGACTTACCCTTGGTGAAGCCATGTTGACTGCCCCTAATGACCCTCTTATCCTTGATATACCTTGGGATGGCACCAAGGATAAGTTGTTCCATCACCTTCCCAGGGATGGAGGTGAGACTGACAGGTCTATAGTTACCGAGGTCCTCCTTCTTGCCTGTTTTGAAGGCTGGAGTGACATTTGCTTTCCTCCAGTCCTCATTATTCCTAGTATTCCCTAGTATGTTTTTCAGTATAAATTGGTGAATGTCTTCAAATAGAATGAAAACAGTCTGTCAGATATAGCAAAAACTCTGATAATTGAAGTTCTTAGGACACTGTATTAGAAAAGGAAGAAATACAAAAAATACTTTTCCAGACAGAGTGTAGTTTTGGATTGTGTTGAGGCCATTTTACTCAATTAGAAGTTTTCTTCATTTTTGAATCTAAAGATTTTAACATCTCCAATGCTATTCTTGTGTTTAAACTAATAACATTCTACTTAGTTTTAGTTGCTGGAATTCTTTTCTACCCTGTATCCCATTCCTTCATCCCTTTTTGTAGAAAACAGGCTTACTGAGGGTATTGGGATATACAGAATATCTCAGTTCCCTTTAATTTTGACTAAATGGACTAGAAGCATCACTAGATCTTTAGATGTGGATTTATCAGAATTTATAACTCATAAGCTCCATTTCACATGGTTTTCAGTATTTTTGATGCTATATCTACAGCTGTAGTATCCATATTTGCTTTGAGCCTCTACTTACGACTTAGAAACAAAATTCATCCCTATTACGTTCAGGAAAAAGGGACTCAGGTTGTAAGGACTATGTGGCTGCAGACCACAGGAAATGTGCAAGTGACTGACCCGCAAGGTTTTGAGGCGTGTTTGAAATAACTGCATAAAGATTTCTGGTGGACTGGCAACTCTCGCAACTCCAAGTCTGCTACAATTTGCCAGAGATGATCATGTGTCCTGCCAGTTTCAAATGAAGTTATGCTGCCAGCAGCTGTCTATTAAGCTTCCACAGAGAATTATGCTCCATGACCAGCAAGCAGCTCTAATTTTGAAATAATGATGAATATTATGTTTCATTTTCCAGCAAGAACTGTTTTTACAATGGTCATCAGACTTGCTTCTCCTGGCTGTCTTGTTCTATAAAGAAAAATTTTTTTTATCCATGCCTGAAATATAATTTTAAAAGTTGTAGCACCTAAGTTTCTCATAAATGTATTGTTATTATTGTTGGATCCTAACTCTCCCTTGGGAGGAAATGTTGAGTGGTTTTAGAGTCTGTGTCCGCTTCTGTTTTAAGGTTAATAAGAAATTAATTTGTCTCTGCAGAAGTGGAATAAATTTCAGGTAATCCATGTCAGTGTCCTTCTGCTTTTCTAAGCTGATACAGACCTATGTTAAAGGATGTTATAAATGCAGTATCAATTCCTGCTCTTCCATAAGAGTATAGATGTCTCAGGAGCTGCTTCGTGGTCTTGCTGTCAACTGACTTCTGCATTTCCAGTGGAGCTCAAATTTTTATCTGGGATTTGACAATGCAGGGGAGAGAGATGAGGTGGTTGGTGCACAGTGATCTCTGTATTGGCCAATTGAACCATATGGCTGTAAAATGGGGGCCAGAGAGTGATGACAACTATTCAGCCGGTGTTTCTTTGTAACTGTTTGCTGTACTGACATATTTTCTGAACTCTAAACATTGGAGAGGATTTAATAAAATACCAATTAAAGGTGAGTACCTGAACTTTGCAACCACCGATAAAAATACATTCTATTCCTTTGCATTTCACCAGACAATATGCCAGTTTTCTATTACATTTATATTTTTTACATCTTTAAGAAAATATCTGAAAAAAGGTATTTTTGGGAACAAGAATACATGTCTCTTGAAAAACTCTTTTGTATCATAGAAAAGTATGATAGTTTAAAGCCTGTGGGGCATTAGTATGTGTTTTAAGTTTTTGGTAGTGTTAGCCATTTACATGCCTGCATTAGCGTATACAAGGCAGAAGCATTAATAGGATGATAGTGTGACAAGTTTGACCTGTCTAACTAGGAAGGTTTTTGTTTTATGAATAAATATATATCTATATATAAGAATATTTTTAAGTTAGCCATGCGATGGAAATTCAAATGTTTAAATGGTATAGGTGAAACAATTGTTATTGTTCTGAATTTATCATTTTATGCATTGAATTGTTTCTTATCCTTTGTTCTTAATTGATATGAGTTCTGTGTTCTGAGCTATGTTAGGAAAGTATTTTCATTAGATGAACTGCACTAGGGGTTATAATCTGTAATACTGAAGTCACTGAGGTAGGAATAGGTGTTAAATACTTTATGACAGTATAGTAACTTGAATGTGATTATTGAAATATGGCTGGCAATTTTTTTCTCCTTTTAAAGAGAAAGCAAATTTGTGACTATTGTAGTATGTTCAGGTAAATCAGCAAACAGGATGGAGCTTTCCGTTTAGAATCCCATATGGTATTGTATATTCTTTTGTTTTTGTGTTCTGGTAATATTAACTCACTCTCATGCTTGATTTCACTTTTTGCCTAATTAGACGTGCAGCTTTGACAAATGACATTCTGCTTCTCTCCAGCCAGCTCTCCTGACCTTGTCATTATTACTGATGGGTACATGTAGCTGCTTCAGGCAAAATAAGCAGTTATGCATTTTAGGGACTCTATGATTTTGCTACTTACTCTTTTCTTCTTCCCAGAGCAGTAAAAACTGGAGGGCAGCAGTTGACTTGTGTGGGCGGCTTCTAACTGCACATGGCCAAGGCTATAAAAAAAGTGGGCTACCTACTAACCATACAACAGATTCTTTACAGGTATGTTTAAAGATACACCTTTGTCACATTTTTCCAACAATACTCACAGTGGCATGGTTTTTAACACAATCAAACTTCTTTTCCTAATTGTTACCTGAAAACTGAGCTTATTGAAGGATTGGAGCATGTAACTTTTTCTGTTTGCTTATGAAAAGTAGGTCTTCATCTTAAACAAAGTATTTTAAAAGTAAAATTAGATTTTAAGAAATACGTAAGATTGGAAAAACAAAAACCAGCTTGATAGTTCTTACATGCGAGTTAATCTAGAGCGGGTGTTCTAATTTTGAAGCAGGCTAGTTTTTAAACTTCATCTTCAAAATCTCAATACTTTACAAACAATTAAAACTGAAAGCATCAGTCCTGTGTGTTTCGTTTTAATGATCATATGAAAATACTCTGTTAAAGAGCATGTAAATATAAATCCTGATTTTTATCAGTAAGTAACATAGAAACACTTTACTCAGCTTTATCAGAAACAATTAGAAAGTTGAAACTGTATTTGGATGTGGCTGTGGCTGAAGCTGATAACAGACCTGATCTCTTCCTTTTTTTTATATGTATTAATTTTTAGCTGTGGTTTGTGAGACTAGCACTGCTGGTAAAACTGAATCTATTCCAAAATGCAGAAATGGAAATTGAACCATTTGGAAATTTAGACCAGCCTGATCTTTATTATGAATATTACCCTCATGTATACCCCGGACGAAAAGGTAAGATACTCGATTTATAAAATGCTTTTTATTTTTGTCATTTTTACCAGTCATTATAAAACAATGATTTCAGGTTTTTTTAATTCTAAAGCATTGGCAAACTTTGGATTATTTCTTTTCTTTTCTTCCCCCCGCCAGAAGAACATGATTAACTACTGTGTTAAAGTATTGTTTGCCTTATGGAGGTAGCGATAAGGAATATCAATAAGGGGTAAAACTATTCCATCACAATTTAGGTAGGCGATGTATTCCAGGATGATGATGATACAGTATTGATTTGAAAGAGGAATGTTTTTGCACAAGTAAATATAATAAAGCGGTTTAGTTCTAGGGTATTGGAATTTTAGAAGACCCGAACTTTAAGTTCATTTTAGCCAAAAAACAGGTGATGAGTTTGTGGAAACAGAATCTAAAAGCTTTTCCTCTTCTTCAATTCATCCAGGTACTATCAATACGCTATTTTTAACACTCACATGTCCATGCACACTTGCTAATGCAGGTATTATTTCCTTGGATTTCCCGATTTCTAGGATTATAAAAAAAAAAAGAGATAATTTGATTATTTTCTTTATTAAAAAACAACAACGCACACACCAAAACTGCTTAAATGTAATATTACTTGCTTAGTAATTGTAACTAAATAAAAAGTAGTAATTTGCTATGTATCCCATAAACCACCAGTTTCAATTTCTTGTAAGCATTTTATAAATGCTCTACTTCGCACTGCTCCCAGTAGCCCGCAGGTTAACCAGATAGTTCTACTACCCAGGATATACAGTCACGGAATGTCCTGAGTTGGAAGGGACCCACAAGGATCATCGAGTCCAGCTCCTGTCCCTGCATATGACAGCCCCACAGTTCACACCATGTGTCTGAGAGTGTTGTCCAGTCTCTTCTTGAACACTGTCAGGCTTGGGGCTGTGACACCTCCCTGGGGAGCCTCTTCCAGGTCTCTACCACCCTCCAGGAGTCTAAATTTGAAAAATTGCTGTTTTCAAGAGCAATTTTACTCTTCTTCAGGTTATTTTGAAATTTTATTTTTTCTAAATCAGTTATAACTCTCTGATACAAATATGAAGTTGAGTGATCTTACTGTTCTTTTGACTTTCATATTTGAAGCACAATGTATAATAAAATGCTTGCAAGTAGCAGTTATAATGTGCAGCTCCTCTCTTTGAAAAAATATAGTGCATTTTACATAAGATGCTGGTAGTCTCAATGAGAAGGGCTGGAAAGATACAGAGATGATGAGGTCTCTGAGGAAGGGAAGCTGGTGTCAAGAAAATTCAGGATCTTCTGCAGAAGATTTTTTTCATCTGTTTAGTGATGCAAGGATCAGGTATAGCCCAGCAAAGCCAATGTGGACTGCCTAGAACAAATCCCCATGACTTTACTCATGCTGCAGGCAATCACAGGCAAAAATGGTTTGCCTTGAATATATTCAGTGCACTGGGAAGGAACTGTGTTATTTTTAACAACGGGAGTTTTGGTCATCAGATGGGACAGTTCTTTGGATCTGGTTGTATTTTGGCAGCTTTCCACATGATGCAGTGCTGCACAGGAGAGGTCATCTTCCCCAGGCTGTATGTGTGTTTCCACATCTTTTTCAGTATTAAAAATAAGTTATTTTGCCTAAGAAGATAATCCTTGCTGGTCATGTCAGCTTTTGAGGCATTTCAGTCCTCGTGCCACAGGGCATAACAGGTCTGGAAGGTCTGGCCAGCTGTCACAGGCACCTGTGACTGAACCGTCTTTGCAGCAGCCACGCAACCATTGCAGCTCCCTCATACGAGTTCTGAAGGTGTATGTGGTAAAAAGATGAGCATATGGAAAATATTCTATTTCATTATTACATGCCTGAGTTTATTTTTAACAATTGATCATACCAACTAGGACCATAATCTGATCATCAGTAAAGAAAATAAGATCAAGGTTGAATGGAGCTGACCTGCTGGTTGTAGATATTTAATGTAAATACAGTGTGATGAAGATGTGGGAACAGCTATCAAACCTTCCTTATGTAGTTGTAAGGAAAGAGAGAAATGTTATTTGCAGGGATGTAGGAGAGAACAAGCAATTCTCTTCTGGCTAGCATTAAACTACATGGTGCTGGATTATGGATAAAGAAGTGTAGTATACATGCATCGTTAAACAGCTAATTTAAATAATAAAGTAGATATAAATCACTCATGTTTTGATTGGAATGTATTACTATGAATCCACAATCCACTGCTATTTGATAATTTTATGTATCATTTTGTGGTGTAACAAGCATAAAAGGAGGAATTTTGTTTCAACAAGTTAGTTTTGATTCATGGTATATAAATGGAGTAAGCACTTAAAAATCAATTTAAGAAATGAGAGTATAGATATAAATAATGTACACATTAATTGTAATACAAATAACATTTTGCATCATTTCTTCGTATTCAAAATATTCATAATAAGAAATGTGATAAATTAGAAAGTTTTATGTGTTTTCTGTGTTTGAAGTAGGGGAAGTTTATATACCTGAGCTTCTTACAGTGGTGATGATAGTCCCTCATCCATTAATCTCTTAGAAATATACCTCAGAGCATTTAAATTTCAAGTAAATGTATAAGGAGTGGAAGATATTTTTTCCATTAATTTAACTTAACATGGCCAATGCGATCGTCTTAATTTTCCTCTTTCCCTTCTGGCAATGCTACTAATTTCTGTTTTGTGATGAAGTTTTGTATGGCATTTGCAGCCATGCTGTGTATGGATCCCATTACTGTTGTCTTCACCATGGCGGTAAGATCTCATCTTTCTGAACGTTCCTCCCCTGGTTTCCGCAGTCCCCTCCGGTCACCCCCATGGCCTGTCGGTGTGCACCAAGTGGGGGGGTCTGCTGGGATCCTGGGGTCAGTCAGGGGAGTTGGTTAAGTCACTCTTTGGTCATTCGTTTTTGATGCGGGGCAGAGAGCAAACCATTCTTATCTTCTAGTAAAATGTTAAAGTTATTCAGTTATGGATTTATTTCTTCTAAATTGATCTCCAGACAAAAGCCAAAAGGTCCAATTTTATATATAATTTTTTTTTGGTTTGTAATAGGTACTTCCTGCACATCTCGATTGTACTCTGTGGGATATATCAAGCTGAATTTTTGTCATCCTTCTCATGACTAAAGAATTTCAGGGCTTTTTTTTTTTTTTTTCCTGGGGGGGGTGTGTCTTTATATTTACACAGTCTGACCCACTTCTTTTCATATCATTTGTTTCTGTGTTCCTCATGATACTTACAAACTCTCTCGTGTGGTAGATCTGCTAACCTGAGATATCCGTTCCATTGGTAATGCCCATGTGTTTCTGAAAGAGTTAGAGCCAACAATTAAAATAGAACATTAAAATGCTATTTCATTCTTTTTATGAGATAATTTGGTCTTGTTTCTGGTTAATAGACCAGTACATTGCAGAAAACTTAATGCTACCAAAATCAGTGTTCTAAAGCTTCAATAATTGAGAATAATTTATTTTGACGCATGAAGGAAAAAAAACCCAAACTTGTGCGCAAGTGATAAAAGGACTTTTATTCCCCTGACCAGAGGTTTATATGTGTCGGGGTGTTTCTTCTCCTTTCCTCTTTCCGTTATCCGTGTGATGACACAGCATCATCTGCATTCCTCTAACATGAAATCTATCTTGTGTTGTCTGGTGCGAAGTGCCTAAATAAGGAATGTATGTTTAAATACTTAGTTGTATCTGCTCTAGAAACCAATTTCATTAATACTGTACACCTTCCCATGAACTCTGTTGCTAATTCTAGCATCAGGTTTTTTAGTGTGGCTGTGTTGCAGCCATAGGTGGTATACGTGAGCGTGTACTGCAATATTCTGGCACTTTCAGGTGGATAGTGACAGTTTTTTAAAAAATAATTATAAATATAATGTATATATTTCTCTCCAAGTAGTGTGTCTAGACATCACACCTATTGCTTTAGCATGTTACACTACGTCTACGTTACTTTATGACTTTACTGATATCCACTGTAGTTAGAAGTTTTAGCAGAAATACATGAAAAAATTGATACAAAAATAATTGGCTGTGTGAGTTTTCATTTTTAATGTGTCCTTCTTTACTCAAGGAGTGCTCTTAATTTGTTTTATATGCAGTTTTGAAATTCAGATCCCTGTAAACGAATCCTATCATACGTGGTGTTGAACTGTCACTCAAACCCATGCTGTAAACAAGTTTTCAGTGCTGATGTCTAAGGTGAAATGTAATAATAATTATTATTGCATTTAATAACCTTATAAAATAGCAAAAGACATAATAGGAAACTTGTCATATGCATGTTGATGCAGAGACGCTGCTCTTACTGTGAGGATAATCAGCCAGAATTCAGCTGTGATAGCCACAGAAGGCATTTTACAGGGGGCTGTGGTGCAGCAGACTGTGCACAGTGCAAGGTCGGCCTGCTTGGTCCCAAGCTTGGTCCTGCTGCTCAGTGTCACTCTGTGCCGTAAGGAAGGACAGGCATGGATTGCGGAAATTAGCTCCAATGCACTTTCACAGTAAACGTAGTGATTCCCTTACAATGACATTTGGCCATTTTGAGTTTGCTGTTTTCCTTTTTTCTTCTCTCCTACTTGTCCATGCCAGTGGGAGGCAGCCTTGCTGAAGCTTCTTTTCCTTTTTTCTCAGCATGGTTTTGGATGATACTATAAAAGAAATGCCTTTTTTTTTCTCATCGTCATCCACTTTTGGTTAGTGAGAGAACTGTAGCAGAATGGGAAGTGGTGTGGGGAAAAAAATAATAAATAAATAAATAAATAAATTAGTTTTCTCATATGTTACCACAGATACTGCTGTGCCTGAACTTACAGTCCCATCTCAGACTGGTTCAGTCCTGGCAGTTGCTCAGAAGAGTTCTTCATTCAAGCTCATGTTGGGCAGTAAAAAACATATTAAAGCCTCTGGAGGAACTGGTTTGCCACTTATTTTATTTACAGTACTGTGTACATCTCTCTGTTGTCTCTTTAAATTCACTGTTCTGTTGCTTCAGAGCTACCGTCTACCTATGAAATCAGATAATATGACTTGAATAAATACCAGTCAAGTGTTGTGGTTCCAATTGGCTATTCAGGGTAGTCAGACTTGCAAATACAATTTTTTCTAAAATAACAGATATTTTAGTGAAGAAATGTATGTATAATTTAAAGAGGGTAGAGTGCTGCTAACGTATTTACTTGTGCTTTCTTTGCCAAAGCCATGTGGTCTCATAGACAGTACTAGTTTTACACAATATTTCTTTAAAAAGTGAAAAAGTAACTTATTTCTAAATTCTGCCTTACTACACTTATCAGTAGGTAAGATTTATGGTGATCTCTTTGCAGTAGGGCAATTGTTGCAGGCTTTTTCTGCATTCTTTGTCTTACATTTTCCTTGATTCAGTGCAAATAACTCCAGATTACTGAAAAAGTATTTTTGAAAACTTTCAAAATCAGATCCTAATTCAGAATATCTGTGTTCTTAGGTCATGTGCAATTAAATTGTGTAGTATATGGAAACATGCAATTGCAGGTAAAATTTTCAAAACATTTTCTTCCAATGACTACAAACATTTGGGCTCCTATCTCTTCTTCAGTCTCTTTGGAATGAAAGTAATAAAAGTTTGGAAGCTGGTCTGTTGAATCTGGATTTTTAAGTGTGCTTTTAATTGACAGTGAGACTAGGGTTCAAAGTTACTACAACATCACTCTTAAAAATCTCCTTATCAATTATACAAATATGCTGTTGTAGAAGTATGTAAAAGTGTATGTGAGCATAAAAATGCAAGGATATACATCTCCCTGTGCCTACGTATGCATAAAGCAGAATATCTTTCTGAAACTGAATTTTCTGTAGCTCTTTTACCCAATGAAGAAAGGGCTTGGTTTTTATTGCCATAAGATCCCACTTTATACTATCAGTAAATAATTTGCCCTACTACTACTTTTGGTATTTAAGATTTGTTGAATAAACTGTAGAACGTGGATCAGAAAGCATTCCTGGTTACTGATTTTGCAACAAGAAAATACAGAGATAAACTAGGTGGCCATTGGAATACTCTCTTTTTTCCTGCTCTAAAAAGGCTGCAGAGGAGGGCTGCAGTTTGAATTTGATTGACATGAGGTGATGTTTCTGTTACGACAGTTATGAAAATGTGCAGCTGTTCATAAATAAATAGAAATTGAAATCTGTGGTCTTAGAAAATTTTACCTGATCTTACTCTTTATTCCATCTGTTTCCATGCTTTTGGAGTATCCATTTTCCTTTCAGCAGACCTTTTTTCACTTTTTAGCTTTGCCTTTTGTATCATGATTATATATATATATATCAATGAGATTAATTAATTCCAAAGTGACAATCAAAAATCGTATTATTTGAAAAATATTCTCTACTGAATTTAAAAGTGAGAGCTGAGAAGTCTTAAACCATTTTTCCATTATGAATTTTTAATAGATAAAATTATTATGGAACCCGTAAAGAGGAGCAACAGAGGTCAACTGCAAAACATCAAGCTAGAATAAGACTTACTTAACTTAAAAATAAAATTTTAATACATAGCAGTAATTGTAGGGTATTGTCTTTTGTTGAAATCGTCTAAGCTTAGTTGACGTGGTTTTGCTGTGTAAGAGGGTTTTACTTCTTTAGAAATCAGCCCTTCACTGCTTTTCAGTAAACATTTTAATTACAGGTTATGCTGCTTGTTTTAAATATTTCCTTGACATGTTGCCTTGTTAAATTCAGTACTGAGTGAGATATAATAGAGGACATGAGTTTGATTCCACATAATTTTGCAAAAGGCGGCATATGCCCAAATCCAGTGTTTATATAAAATTCTCTCATCCCTGGTGGGATATCACAGGAATAGATACGCACACTCATATAGGAGCCTATTACAAAGAAATATGTGTTGTGCTGTGTCCCTCAAACATGCGGCCTAATCATAAGCAAGGAGGTGAAACCTTTCAGACAATATAATGTCATTCTTAATCTAACAGGCACATGTATTTCTGTTACAGCTTAGAGTTAATGTAGTCGATCTTTCTTGTTCTGTTTTTTCCCCAATGTAACTCTGTTTATTGAAGCAAGCATAGGTTTATCCCTGCTCTTAATCTGCTTTTTAATTAAATTTTGTACTCTGAAATTCTACAACCTGCTTTTCAGACTTCCGTAACACTGTTTTTACTGATTTACTACAGTCATCAACAAATGTCATTTACGTCTTCCCAGCTGTTTTCTTGTTAACCTAGACAATGTAAAATGAAAATTACAGTGTTTTCTAAAATCTCAGACATGCCTTTTTTACGTCTCAACCCTTTTCCATTTGTCACCTTTTTAATATAAAAATGTTAGGGAACGCTTACCAAAAGGTTCAACTTCTGTGTCTTGCAAGACATAGTGGAAGCTCTGGTTTTGTAGATTTGAGTGCAGTTTCCTTTTGTGTCATGTGTTTTTTAACAGGAATGGGCTCCTCCGCACTATTGTTCATTCAACAGAAAAAGGCTCAATGACGAGCCTTTGACGCAACATGATATGGTGACACCATAGAACAACAAATCCATGTCCTGTTGTTTAAACCAAAGTTCTTGGTGAGCTGAGAGTCAACTGTTCCAAGGCAGCACTTTCTCTGAGTATCTTATTTTTTGCTTTTTACCTTTTTATCAGCGAACTGGTGTGGTTTTGAAGAAGATTCACGAGAGTCATACTACAGTTTTCCTTTGCCTTTTCCATCTCATCTCCTCCTCACCCCATGAAGCTCTGCTGGGCTGCATTTCAAACCCATCATGGTCCTGATGTTCTCTTCCGTGGGTCGCACAAGGTTCGCCTTGCTGATTCCTGAGAGAACAAAGGTTCATAACCATCCCACCCTGTGAAAAGATTTTTAGTCATTTGCTGTTGCTTTTCTCAGGCTCTTACTTGACATTTTTGTTTCAGACAAGTTCAAAGGTGTTTGTTCCATTTCCTTAGTTTGAGAAAATAGCAAATTCAGATTTTGGATGCTGGAGACAATACAGTAGCAGTGTACTTTGGGGAAGGGAGTGTTGTCAGTTTTTACACAACTGTTAACCAGGATATACAGAATTGTTTTGATGAGCAGATCTCTTCATGTGCCTTTTGTATCACTGCAATGTATTTCTTCTTGAGAAGTGAATGTAAATTGTATTAGCACTTTATATAATAGCACTCATTGAAAGCTTTACCAAATCTAAAGTAAATTTATCGTCATTTTTATAACCAGAAAATCCATTTATTAATTTGGGAACTCAGATATATTTTCCATACCTTGTATCATTTAACTGAGAGACAGGAGCGTACTTACTTGGAGACAGGAATGTATCTGGGAGAACATACTTAACCAAAAATCTCAGAGTGTCTTTTTTGTAAACAGAGTATTTAAGGAATAAGTTTGGATGAGTGACGTAGATAAGTGCAGCAGGTTTTTTATGAGCAATTTGCACATCTGATTTGACTTGAAGTTACAAAATACTGTTTACATGGAGTGGTGAGACAGCCTTGCCAGTGGTAAAAGATCATTTGTTTTCAGTTTTCCCCAGTTACCACATTTGTTTGAAAGCACATGTACAGTTTTTTACTTTCTTCCAAAAAAAAAAACCTTCTATTCAGAAGGATTACAGGGAAACTGGTGAAGAGGGCAGAAACGCTTGGTTTTTCTGACATTTCAAATAAAGTTAGCACAGCCTGTTTAATAAGCAGTAAGTAACAAATTCTCTGGACAGATTTGCTGGATGCTCACAGTAAAATTTCTGGCAGGATACTAGTCATGTCATGACTTTCAAATAGAGAAGAAACAGATGCTAGAGTTTGAGATCTTCCTGTGTGAAACAGCAATATAAACGGGTTTGAAAAGTCATTACAGTGAGTACCCTTACGCTGTGGGCCAGATTCTTCTGGCTCTGTTTGAGAGACCTGTCATGACACTTGATGTACCTACTGAGGAGCACACTGGAATGCTTTTTGGTCACATGCTCTGAAAGAAATACTAAGTGGTTGAGAAAAAATAGATTAATAAAGTACATTTCAAAGTAATATAGTTCTGAATGCCTATTACAACTGAGGTCTTAGTTGTGATAGGAAATAAATCAGATTGTTACGGAGTCTAAGTTGGCCTGGAGTCACATTCATCATTCTGACATCCTCTGACACCACTTCTGATGATGTAAATTGAAAATGGGTTATTCCTTCCCCTCGCATGGATCATAATAGTGCAGCTTCATTCAGCAAGATATAAGATCAATACTTTACAAAATATGCCATGCTACAAAGTGTTTTACAATATATTATATAAATTTTATAAAAATGGATAATGTGAGACATTTCATCTGTACTCCATTAAATATCCGTCTGTCCTCATGTTGAGCTGTTTTGTTACCAGTTCAGTTTTTCTGTATGAGTATTTATCGAATTGACCTTTTGCCGCATTTTACAAGAGGCCGTTACGATACAAACTTGTTGAAAATGCTGAACACAGTCATTAACCAAAAATGTTGCTAAAACTCTAGATTCCTTTTGGTTTATATCTTGGATTTTTCAGAGCTTTACTGATGAACCAATTTTTTCCATTTTATACCTTTGCCTCAGAAGTCCTAGTGAATGCAGCAGTAGGTGCATGGTTCATGTATTAGCAGTAAAGTCAGACTACTTTGTCCAAAAGGACAGTCCCAAACTATCTGGTTTTAGGCGCTGCTTTTCTTAGCAGGATTACTGTTGGATGGTGGAGTTAGAACCGGGTCACCAGAGGGGTGGTAGAGACAGAACCAGCCACAGGTCATGTTTGCTTCTTTAAGTTTGCAATGCAGGTTCTTAAGCTCGCAACATGTCAACAAAGCAATTTTTCTGTGTTCTGGCATGGAATTTACTCTTAAATTATTTTTGCCTTCCATTTCATTGTTGTTCAGCCCACATGTGAACTCATGTCATGCTAAGTACTAGTCAGGGTACATATATAAAATATTTCACATCTTTTGTTACCGGTTGGAGAGCCTTCTCTTAATAGACTTTCAAAGACAGTTTTGTTTTCTTAATCTCTGTTCCATGTTCATGAAACTCATGTGCACATCCTTTAAGGGAACAGAGCAGTCATGGAAGCCATGGGGAATATTTAGCAATGGTAAAAGAGAATTTATGTAGATGTAAGTGGCTTACTCTGAAGGTCATTAATTAGTGAGTTTTGTGATTAAAATTTTGTCAACCTTTAAAAAGATGTCTAGAGGCAGTGACTCATTGTATATAGCATGTAACTCTTTGACATAAAAGCCTGTTAAGAACAGGTGAAAAATCTTTCTAAAAAGCTCCTGAGTCCTATTTTTGAGAAAAGGTGAGGCAAGCAGTGACTGGACAGAAAATCCCCTTAGGATATGTCTAAAGTAAGGAAATATTTTATATTAAAATATTAGAATTGTAGCATGGTGTTTTGTGAAGCTATTTCCCCATTATAGTATCTCTGGTTTGTTTTTAATAATAGTATTTAGCTTCTGTTCAGTATTGTCTGTGTGTCAGGATATGGAGTTATCGGAAAGCAAGACATTGCACACACTAGGAGTCCCTAAGGCCCCTGCAACTGCCCTTGAAGTCACCCAAGATGCTCATGAACTTAAGAGGACTGGGTCTTTGGCAAATATTATGATAATAATGAAGATAAAAGTAAACTAATTTGAAAAGCAAGAAATTTGTTTTTCTCCCCAAATATTCCTTAAAATTATTTTCCTATTCTTTGATTATTTCAGTAAACCAGAAAATACACAAAATACACCATCTTTATGAAGGTCAGTCTCACAGTATAGAGTAATTTAGTAACTGTCTGTGGAAGAGCGAACATAAATGAAGTAAAACTCAGACTAAAAGTCATCTTCGGAGCAATGGAACAGTCTCTGCTCAGCATCATGGACTTAGACCTTTACACAAGCATATGGATATTAATAGAAAAAAAAGAAACAAAAAAGTCCCAGAGGACTTGATATATTTTTAAATTTAATGATTCTACTGTAGTATTTTTTCTTCATTATACCATTTTTATTTCTTTTCACTCATGTTGATTTTCTGTTCTTTTTTTCTGTAATATAGGGGCCCTTCATATTGGTTTTATTTGGAAAAGGATTACATGAAGTTGTTTTGCATGTGCTGGTTATATAACTTCTTCACAAGGATGCTTTTAAGGCCAATAATTTCATCTTCTTTCTTCTGCATTGATTGTAAAATATGCATAAATATTAAATGTTAGGAGTACTGATGTATGTGCAACTTGAGTAAACTTCCATTTTTTTTTAATCCTTCGTTTTAGTTAGTTTATAAAAATCTTTAATGAAACATTGATACTTCCATGCACAGCTTGGTTTTGAATATTTGAATTACATGCACGTTTTCCTTGCCTTCTTGATTATGGTTACATATATGTTTACCCGTTTAAAACATTTTACAATACTTTGCATGTTACAGCTGAGAAAAAGTTTGCTTATTTTGTCATCTTTCACATCTTTCATTAGGAGACAGATATGAAGGTAAAATGTACTTCGTGTCATATACACTAGTGAGAAATACCTTGTGAAATGTCGACAGATCACAAACTGAACATTATAGCAAACACACTTAAAAAACGAATTGTTTCTAGGTTCCATGGTTCCTTTCTCCATGCGGATTTTACATGCTGAACTTCCTCAGTACCTCGGCAATCCTCAGGAATCACTGGACAGACTGCATAGCATGAAGATAATCTGCGCCAAGGTAACAGCTTCTCTGTATGCTAACATTTCTGAATGTTTAAGGAATACATTTTTTTGTCCCTATAAAGAATATTAAGTTTAAATGATGACTTTTTTTAGTCCATCTTGATACAAATAAGGAGCTCACTAATAGAAGTAATTAAATTCCTCTTCCATTTTAGGGTACGCCCTCCTCTGTGGTAGCTCTTACTAAAAGGAGTAAAATGGTAGACAATGTATTTCTCTTGCTCTTGTCCTTTTGCCAGACAGGACACGGAGGGCAGCAAGTTCCCTTTGCTTCTCACAGCTTCCACCAGAGCCAGGACGCAGTAGCCAGTGCAGGCCATTGTCTGTGCTGATGGAGGCTTCCTTCACTACAACTGAAAAATAAAACATACCATCTATCTCAAGGGAATATTTCTGATTAGTTATTCTAGGCACCTCATTGCAGATTACTTCATTTGTTTGCATTCAATTAAATACCTTGTCTTTTGGAGCAATTCAAAGACAACTGTAGAAAGAAGAGTGTGAAAAAGGAGAGCTTGTAAAGATAAATATGTATTTAAAGTTGTCAATTGGTGATAATTTAACCACTTGAAGTCAGGGTTGGCTGACAAAAAACATCCGTTAGATATATGTTTTAATTTTTTGTGCAGAATGCTAATAGTATAATAATCTCGATGTCACCTGGATTGTTCAAGAATAAAGTGTGTAATACATATGAAAACCCATGGCATAGCCAAGAAAATAACATAAAGGATGTACACTCATTAGTCTTAATATTTGTATATGACACTTGGGAACCATTTGGTTTATAACAGAATTAATTGGGGAGCTTTCAACCAAAAGCCTCTAGTGTTTTACTTCCCTGTTTTAAAAGTGGAAAAATAATCTTTGGTCATCTGTATTTACAGAAGAGCGTAGGAATAGTCATTATGCAAATGAGATGATCTTGGAGTCGTAAAAGCAGAAAGAGAGAAAAGACCTATTAGCTCACCTAGTCTGTCTCCCTGCAACACAAGGTTGTTTTCCAGTTTTTAATGAGCTGGCCTACGGAGCTGAGGCCACATCCCCTGGGAGGCTATTCCAGACTAATGCTAAAGCATTCTTATCATAAGAAAATTTGTCCTTCTGTTTTGTTTCTCTTCCTTAATGTAATTGTGGGGTTTTTTTTCCTATCTGATGCCTCCTTTTAACCTGCTAAATTCCCTCTTGCTTTTTGTCAAATGCATTCTACAGACGATTGTCAACTATGGACTAGCCATTTAATTTAAAGATCTAACCATATTTATTTGTTACGATTTTGCTAACTCAGTCTCTTCAGCCCCATCTTCTTACATATTTCTGGTACCCGAAGCAGGATTGGAGGTTGAGTGCAAAAACATCATTTTCATTTCTCGTGTATAGGCAATAATATTTTTACCTTTTCCAGTGTTCCTGCAAATTTGTAGTGAAGATCTGGTTCTATGTTTTACATCTCTGTCTATGGGTACAACATTTGGGAGAGAGAATCTGTAGTGCCAAATGCCTATTATAGCTTGGCGGAGGAATCCAGTGAAATTGTTCCTGTCCCTGTTTTATTGCTAGTCTTCCCAACATGAATTGCCTCAACGAGTTGTTGTCCTTGTAAGTCCACCTTGAAATAAATGGTCTCCAAACAGCCAAGCATTAAGAGTATCAATAGTAATTTAAATCACAAAAGGGCTTGTTCTTTTCAAATATTCATTTAAAAACATAGGCATGATTGCTTTAGTGCTCATAATGCTGAGGGCATGCTAATAAATGCTTATCTGGAGACCAAAATGTGACAGGAACAACAGTCAGGGTTAAAGTAAACTCCTCCCATGTTCATATACTTAAGCTCCCCAGCTGATTGGGGGAGAGCTCCTGGAAATGCCCACATCCCATAGTGCAGCGTATTTCACTTGTTAACCCTAATCCTTCAAGTGGTAGAGCTGTACGGGGCTCTTCTAACACGTAGGTGGATCAGTGGCAAGTGGGTTAACAGTCTTGCTCCTTAAAAAAGCCTCTGCAAGTCTTACCTCTGCAAAACTTTGCAAAAATACTTTCTGCCCTGTGTCCACCAGCTGCTCCCTTTATAGTTCCACCAGTGTCCTTCATGAGTAGTTGGGTTTCTCCCTGGCTTTTCCATACACACTGCTCACATCTGGTCTGCTGGCTTACTTCTAAATTGGGAAACGTTTCAGTTTCTTGGATACTGATGGTTTTGGCTTTTATTTTCATGCAACATCCAGTTCTGGCTCAGTGGCTAAGGTCACATAAGTATTCTGTTTCTCATATGGTACTTCAGTCTGGGAGGTATTTGTCTTTACACCTTATTTGGTGAGTTTGTAGAAATAATGCTGATCCTGCACCAGTCAGAGTACCCAAAATCCACAATTGCAGAAGCATCAAAAAAAGGTTATTTTAGGTAAAAAGCTAAATGCTGATGAAAAGTTGTGGAACAAGAAATAAAGTATTGAAAAGATACATATGGATGGGAAACTAGGAATGCAAATGGTGGTGCGTATGGGTTAGTAGTTACAGTATAGAGGCGATTGATAGCGAATGAAACAGACGGCTCAGTGAAATAATACTAGACAGTGAAATAATGAGCATGTATGATCATAAATATTCAAAACAAGAAAAAGCACAGATCCTATGTAAAACTGACGTTTAAAGTGCATGGTAGAAGCATTCAATTGTATTTCTCTAAAACAGAAATAAGGACGTTTAGAGCTATCCTATGTGATATCCCTCGAATAAAGAGTTTACCATCAGTAGAAAAGGGAGATGAGGGGATTTGCTAAAATTAAACATTTCTTGCCAACTAACCCAGATACTGAAGAACTACCTGAATCATTAATATTATTAAACAATTCTTGGAAAACTGGGGAAATGCCTAAATATTGGATGATATTCATGTACTTAAGAAGGGCAAAAGGAGATAAACCTGGGGAATAAAAAATTAGCCTCAAATCGGCACCAAGTTCTGATTTAATTACGTTGAGCTTGAGGTGATGGCTAGATATCCCCAAGAAATGTCACAGAATGGTTAATGTAATACTCTAATTGTAGGCTAATATCTAATTCTTTCTTTTTTGATGATGTTAGTGAGCACATTTTCAGAGAAGGGTGTTAAACAAACAGGTTGTCTTTTTAAGCAAGACAATGTGTCTCATTGATGGAAGGCATATGTTGGGTTTAGACCATTTAAAGAGTAAGAACTCAGAGCCTTCTTGAGAATGAGAAGTGATCAGTGGCTGTTTGCCAGGGGAAGAGGAAGATCAGGGTTCTTAGACTGGACAGAAAACAGACATTAAGGTGGTTTTGGTTTGTGGGAGAGAATGCTTTTCCTCTGACCAGGTGCCTCGTTATACACCAGGCATCAAACACTGCGATGTGGTACTTTGATTTGTGAGTGATTTCTAAGTGGCTACGCTGCTTTTGAAAGTGGGGCTGCGATTCAGTCTCACTGGCGTGCTGCTGCAGTCTCATAAATAGCCACCTGTCAGCGAAGCTGCAGGATCTCCTGGTGTGTGCTCAGAGCCTCCCAGAGCTGCAGGTGAGGCAACGTCACCTCGCCCTTGGCGAACAAGGTGTGCAGTAAATCACACTGCCTTGTATTTGTCATGGGCTAACAATTCGTATCGGGAAAATTGCCCTGGCTCAGCTGGCATGTGGTAACTGCTGTTATTTCATCATATGTCTCTCCTTGCTTATAAGTCCCTTGTAGCTAAATTTATGGCACCTCACTTCAAGCTTTTACTCCGGTCTGTGAAAAGAGATTGGTACCTCTTAAGGTAATTCCTTCCACCTTAAGATGTCTAAAATAGGTGGCATGAACTCGCTTTCTGGGGATGCCAATTGCTCTTCATTGGCTGTAGAAGGCACCAACACGCTGTCTGAGGCCTGATTAATTCTACCTGTCTCTGCTTTGGAGGATTTCATATGTTTTCTTGCTGGTGTAGGAAAAAAATTCTTCTACTGACAGAAGCTGAGATGTCTGTATTCAGAAGTGCACTCAGTCCCCAGAAGAGAAAGCGTCTTGTATTTCCTCATCAGCTAACCACAGCAGCTGATTAAAGTGCAAGTGGCCTTAATGGTGTCTGAAGGAAATCTCAAGCTTTGTTCTACACGCAAAGTTATAAATCTGTAACAGGAAAAATGAGTTGATCTGTGGGAATCAGTAAACAAATTTAGAGAACCTGTAATGGGATTAGGAAAAGGAAAGTTGCATTGCCTTTCAAATGGAACCTCGCATATTTATTTTAAAAGTGCTTAAGACACAAGCTTCAGTAAGTATACATTTTCATTCTTCCAATAATACAACAAATGTTTCATTCACTCAACAATTTACACAATTTAAAATCTATAATAAATAAAAAGAAGGAATAAACCCTACTTTGAGAAGGAAATTGCAGAAAGAACTAAGAGGAGTGCTTCATTAAGGACAAAAAGATGAGAGCAGAGCCCATACTTAGGGTGGGAGATTCAAGAGGCAGTGGCTTTCTATGAAAAATCAGTTTGACTTTCTTTGTGGTCATCAGCATTCATTCTTTGGTGAAGCATATTTCACGTTTTGCTTAACAAAATGTTTATGTCCCTAGATTGTGCTGATATTTAGTATTCTGTAAGTATCATAAACCTGAGCTCTAGCAATGGTAATAATCAGTAATTTTGAATGGTGCCTAGGTGGAGCATTCCTGCCTGGGCTGGTTTTCATGCAGACTGTCCATTGTACATATTTTGTATTTAATATATAATGCTGTTTAAACTCATGTTGGTTACTTTAAAACATTTACTACAGATTCTAGAAAATTTGGAACAAGGCTTAGCTGAAGATGGAAGTATGGCTAACATTACACAGGAGAACAGACAAGGTAGGTATTCTTTAAAGATTTTTTTCACAGGCAGTGTGTTTTTATCACTTGCTGAAGTATGCCTCAAGTTGTCCCCAGACTGCCACAGAGTTGTTAAAACAGTATTTTTGTAATCTTGTAGCCTACTCAGCCTCTGAAATGGTGCACCTTGTACTATTTGCTGGTATGAATTTGACAGTTTGGCCTTGATCACACCAGTGCCCTAAATCCATTTTTCTTCCTACTTAGAAGAAATAAAGACCATGACTACTGTCCTTTAGTGATTAATACGTAAGTGTATTGCTGTTGCAGCTAGATGGATGTTTTGTCTTAAGCCTTGGCTCACTCCTCTTGGTCCTTATGTCTGAAATTCACTAAATTTCTTTAGATCAAACTGCCATCATACAAGTGCTACACTGGCTTAGGATGCTCCTGCATAGCTGGCAGAGTCTCACTGCAGCTGTATGTACTTAGACTCCTGAAATACCTAATTCACTTTTTACAATGAGATTTAGATGGTATTCATCTGCATCACCGTTTTCATTATTTTATATGCAATTATGTTTGTTTGTTTGTTTTTTCCTTTTCTTTTTATCTTGGTTAACTTCAGTAGTGTAAGATACATTACTGGATAAAGATCATCCAGACAAATTAGTTGTCCAGGCGTGTTTGTTTGTTTGTTTTTAAAAGGAATTTGTACTAATTAGGTCATTCAAGTACACATAAGAATTGGACAGGAGGTGACATTTTTGGCATTGCTACAGGTTATATGAACCGCTCATGGTGCCTAGTGATATGAAAGTTAAAAACATCATAGCAAGACAACACAAACCTTTCAGCTTCAGCTAACAGTGTAAGTAAATCTTACCAACTTATTTCTAGGATAACATTTACCTAGAGGATGTGGGAAGTAAAAGTCTGCCTCTGAGGTAGGAAGAGACTGCATATAGTTGTTAGCAGAGTTAGTTTTATTATAAACAAATTCCTAAAATGATGTGTACATGGAATGACATAGACCTGTCTGAACTCTTCTGCCTGGTCTTCGGATTGACTGGATGTAAAGCAGCTTTAATGTGTTATTATGCTTTAACTTAATGCACCTTCTAGACGTGTCCTAAAAAAGTGAATGCACATGTGAGCAGCATGTATCATAAAGGCATTTGCAAAATAGCTAAATCAATACATTTATTCTCAAAAGAGATAGGAAAAGTATAAATTATCCACAGCACTCTGGAAGTTTCTGTTCTCTCTGTGTATTCCCTGTTCTTGCCTCCATTCTTTTACCTCCTTTTCCTTGTTACCCCTTTCTACCCTCATTTTTGTCCCTGTTGTCCCCATATTTTTTACTTTTTTTTTTTTCCTTCCTGTAAAATCAAGACTCTGATCCCCTTTTAAGGTACAAGGACTTTTTCCTGGCTGTGTCGTAATCCTGCAGTCTGCCTCTTGTTGAGTTTCTGGCTCCTTGCTTTTCATCTCTGCTTCTGCTTTAGAGCTGAGATGAGCTCAGGAGGAGGCATGGTTAGAAAAGCAGCAGCTAGCAGTTACCAAGGGAAAAGGCTGCTGAAAATTTGGAGAGATCTTTGTATGTCTGCTGTGCAGCTGCCTGTGGGTTTAAGACTGCGGAAAAGCCCGTGGGACCTTTGCAGAGGCTGTTGACTGCTCCTGTCTGTGGAGGTCAGCCAGGTCCTCTCCCTGTCTGCTCATCTGCTGCGATTGGAGCTCCAGGAGGCTGATAATGGGTTTGGGTTTTTTCATGTGAGACTAACTGAAGCAAACCTTATTAACTTTCTGTGAAGACAGCCTTAATTCATTATGGGGATTATGCTTAGCATCTAATTTCCTTATTGCTGGTGTAAGAAGGTGCCACTCCGATCGACTTATCACGTACATCTCCTCTAGTCTGGAACAGCGCGCCTCATTTGCCAGTTTTTCAACAGGCAGAGAGATTTAGCATTGCACCACTTGCTTGGTAACGCATTCTATAAAATGCCAATTTTGCAACTTCTCAGTGCACAGAGCTCCTATTGAAATGAATGGCAGTGTGGAGTACAGAGTCCTTGATAAATAACAAGGAAAAACAAATGCTTAGAGCAGCAGCACAGCTGTGTGGACCTGCAGAGTGGATTTCAGGCATCTCAGTAACACACAGTGGTGGGCTGTTGGGTTTTCAGTGATGTTTACTGCTTTGCAGGTTTTCATTAACCCCTTTCTGCCTGTGCTAAGAAGCCTCATCCCACTGAGCTACAGAATTTCCAGATCAGGTTCCTGTTCAATTTATATTATAGCACAGACTGCAGACATCGGGTCTCTCTTTTGACAACCGAAGCTGGTGCTATTGGATTGTTCACAGGAAACCTAGATAACCCCATTGCAGGAATCAGCATCTCATTTATTGTCACTTGAGTCCTAAAAAAGCTGAATGTGGTTATCAAACTATGAGGACATGCAAAAAGGAGAGATTAACGTAAGTGAAATTATAAAGGAGTGTTATTTAATTATGTCCAGGTTTTACAGATACTCACAAGGTAAGAAAAACAGAAATGTAGCATAAAATATTTGCTCGTGGTTTACAGCATCCTCTCCATTAACAGAAGTAGGGATGTGTTGTCAAGGGGGAATTTCTAAAACAAAAGCTAGGAGTAATCAATGATTTTAAGGTACGGTGGATGAAATACTGGGTTCAGTCTTGGGCCACACATTATGCCCCTCTTTTGACAAAGATAATTTGGGAATATTCACAGAATCACAGAATAGGTTGGTTTTGTTTGGCTTTGTTTTTGTTTTGTTTTGTTGTTGAGAGGATTGAAGGAGTTTTTTGAAGAGGATTGAAGGAGATTTTAGGAAGGGGACTAGACATTTCACCGCTCTCTCTTCTTATTTGTAATGGCATTTATGTGTGCTGAAAGAATTATCTATGTGACCTGCCATGCTTTCATCAGAGACTACATTACTGATACAAATGAGTGGTCTCAGTTATCACAATCATGTTGAAAGAGCCTCTTCTCCCTTTCCTCCCTCCCTTTCCAATCATTACAGTGACCTTGACAGCTGATTGACTGAGATACATTTATTTTCCAAATCTACTAAATTAATACTCCTAATGTTAATTTTTGAGAATTAGAGGAATATTTCTAGCATTGATCTATGGTAGTATCACACAGGAGAGAATAAGGATCTGCGTGAACCATTCTCTTGTATCAGGAGTCTGTCTGCAAAGCGAGAGAGAAATATCTGCTGCTGCAGTTTTCAATGCCTGCAGGCTCCAGGAGCCTGGGGAAAGCAGACAGGCTTGGCAGATTTTTTTCCAGCACTTCTCTAAGCCAGAGGCAAGCACAAACAGTCCCAGACGCAGACGGTTCTCACCCTGCATGTTTTGGCTCTGAAATGACATTTTAGCTGTGTTTGATTTTTGAGTTTACCACATTTAATGCTGTAGATTGCATGTTTTTAAACTGAGGCTTATTGTCACTTGAATATTTTTATGCACCTTTTGTTCTGATACTGGAAGATGTGTGGCTTCTTTTAGTGTTTAATACATGGCTTGAGCTCAAAGCTGAGCGGTTGTCTGGTGCTCCAAATTGTTGCATTGTGAATGGTCCCCAGAGCCGCTTGAGCTCTTCCCCCAAAGATGCAGAATTTTCTGTCTGATGGTGCAGTGTGGCTGACAATTAAAAATTCTAGTCTGAAACCCAGTGGTGTTAACGAGGAAGATCTTTTAAAATCGTAATTCATAGGACCAATAATTGATGGCAAGAAATAGCCTCTAATTTATTTGTGCGAATTCACACGCTGCTCTTATTTTGCAGCCTCTGTTCAGCTGTGGAGGTCGCGTCTGGGCCGGGTGATGTACTCCATGGCAAACTGTCTGCTAATGATGAAGGTACGTGGGTGGCAGCAACTGCAGAGGTACCGTATATTCCAGAATAGAATGTCAGAGAAAGTGCAGAATTGCTAGTGCATAGATGAGGGAAGACTACCTGACTGTACATGGAGGCTTTGCTTAGTGAAGAATTAATTAGACTTAATAATGTCTTACTTAATAGATAACCATTTGCAGTAATGTTCTTTGGGAACATATCTGCACTTATTTCTCCCCAAATAATCCTGGAGAACATGTAATAACAATACTGAATTTGCATTTTTAAATTGAATTTTTCAAACACTTAACTAAATGCTGTAATTAAAAGCAATTATGTGCTCTGTCTTTTTCAAACTGTGCACTAGGAATGTTGCTCTGTTTGGGAGAATTAATAATACTGTAGCCTTTGTATATGATGAAGATCCAGAACATCTAAATACATCCTCCCTTGTCAACCTATCTCAATTGTAAGATGCCTTCTTTCAACTTTAAATCCTCACTAGTGGGTAGGGGCAGAAGAGGAAGGAATAAAAGCAAAAGTAACTGGCTTCTGCTGTCGGGGTTTTTTGTAGCTTGGTTGCTCTTTTTGAAGCAATCCTACTACATTTGGTGCAACACTGAGCTCCTCCTTGTACTCAAGAAACAGAAATGAAACTTCTTCTGGCATTCATGTCCTGATCAGGGAAACAGGGATATCACCATTCTGAGCCTGCAACAAACTGTTGTTTTCCTGAACTTCTCTGTGCTTGACAAATCAATTAGCAGCAGCCTCAGAGCAGAGCTGTCACCAGCATCATCTTCACAGGCCAAGACCTGCACTCCTTGCTCCCTGATCTTTGATTGCCCAAAGTCATGACAAACCTGACCCTCTGATGTTTACTAAGCTACTTCCCAAACGGGGCTCCATTTTTAGTATTACAATACCTCAAAAAGCATGCATTTTTTAGATACGATCCAGCTATCCAATTGCTACTTTCCATGAAATAGAATATCCTTTTTATGAGAATTAAGGAAAACAGAAATGTGTATTCATAATAATATTGTGATCACAACATTTCTGTCTTGAACAGAAATAATCTTCCATTAAACTTTAAGGTATTTTTAGGAATTAGTAAGCATTTGTGTTTTTAAGGAGATAGGTAATGTAGGTTCAGTTTTTAGGGAACTTTCTTTTTGAAAAAGCAAGTGGAGAAAAGCAGGAGTTGTCATCCCAAACGAAGTAGAATATATAAATAAAATGCTGGTAATACATTTTTCCAAGAAGTTCACTTTCATTTTGACTGTGAATTGTTTTTAACACTTACAGTGTTTTTGTGTACACACAAATCCACATGCATGCACAGTTCTCACCTTTCTTCTAGTTCGGTCCTGTTTGTGCTTTTTTCTTCTAGTAATAGAAATATATTTGTGAATACCAGTTATCACCTTTTTGGAAATAGTACTTCAAAAATACTGCAGCTCAGATACTTCATAAGACCAGTTGTATTTGGGGCCTATCTCATATCTGTTAAGTTAGAAATTTAGCATTCTACAATAACTTTCTGGTTACCCACAACTGCCTGTTAATGCATAATGACTTCCGTCTGTAGTTTGCATTTCAGTGCACTGGCTACGGAGCAGTTGTGAGTCTTCCATTTTTCAGAAATATCCCTGTATGGAGGAGCAGAGAGTTTTTAAGAAAGATTTTTCAAACATAGTCGTGTGGCGCTTGAAACCAGAGTAGTACATGAAGTTAATTTTTCCACTTATGTGACAGATCCTCTGTGAAACAATTATATTGGTTATTTCTAAATGTAATAATTTTTAAGACCATTCTGACATGCAGCAATGCTATAATCATCTTCTCCACCTTCTAAAGAATTCAATGTTTCTTCAAATAATATTTAAACACAGATTTGTTAATTCTCCCATGAACAATTACATTAATTGAACAGATTTCCACATATATATAATTTTTTTTTGCTGTTGTGTAATACACTTTAAAAATTGCATTTGTTTTTATTCAAGTACTTCAAGTGTATGTAATTAAAAAAGAAAAAAAAAATCACCCCAATTGATTTCATTCTCCACTTCAGTGCCATCTATTGCCATCTAGTGAATAATCACAATATTGCAATATGGTCATATTTGATTCCCAAGTACTACTAGGCAAATGGGATAGGTTGTGCTATTAGTAGATTAATAATAATCACTTATTAAAGTAAAACATTGTGATATTGGTATAAAAAATAAAAATACTATCTTGTTTTTACTAACCTCTTTCTTTGGCCAAAAAACTTCAGTAGTATGTAATAGGGAAGAATCTTGTCAGGACTGACTCTTGAAAATGAAATACTTTGATTAGATGTTGCGCCTATAACTATTTAAATCTACTTCAGTTATCCTCAACTTTAATTAGGTTTATATCATCGCTTTTCTGCATCACTTTTCTGGCTCAGAGAATGCTGTTTATGAAGCACAGTGATTTTTGTCTTTTTAAATATGCCCTCATTAGTTTCATAGTTAAAGATCTCATTAAATTATTGAAACAGAGGGGCAGATTGTTTTGGATGTAGCAGGTGAGGTACAAAGAAGTGGTTCTCCCAGACTTGCACAGGTAACCTGTAGGAACAGGAGAGGAACCACACGCCTCCCTCACCCTGGGACAGTCTTTCCGAGGCACTGACGTCTGCCCATGTCCCTGGAGGTGTGTGACTCGTGATACATTCAGTAGCAGTTTAAGGCAGTCCTACTGCACAGGCTTTTCCTGCTCATCCTCTTTTCGTTGTACATCCTTTCTTAAACGTATTCTAGCTTCCTTCCATGCACCACTATGGGACTAAACCAAGTCACAAAACTAAAGAAGTGGTGGATCTCAGTTGACTGAATCGGCTTTTCTCGTTCCATGTGAACAAGGGCAACAAGGTGAAAATACAGCAGGAAGGGGAGGCCACGTAACATGTCCCTGCAGACTCCCATTTGCAGGAGCTGGAAGCTTAAGTCACTATGAAAGCGTACCCTGAATACAGCAGCATGAGGGAACGTTAATTTAAAATGCAACTGATGATGTGCATTGCTTCATTTCAACAATTGCAAAACATCTGTCATTTCACTAAATCACCATGGAAGTGTCTTGAAAACTTTTAAGGTTCTTTTCATCTGAGCTAAAATCATTTTTGACACTATCTTACCAGACTTTTACCTCTCCGAGGAATAAACACTTAAGTACTTTCCATATATATTATAAATGCACTCCAATTAACAGCACATTTTGCACTTTTTAGATTTTTTTCAGTATTGTCTTAGCTGTTGTAGAGCTTGCCCTTTGTGAAAAGAAAAGCATTAGAATTGATTTTAGTTTGGGTCTAATACAAATTAAAACTGTACAAAGGAGGAAACAGCTTGTACTAATGACGCAAGGGACTGATGCCTAAGGACTCTTGTTCCTCTGTGATTTAAAGGAGAAACACTGCATGAATCATCATGTCTTTTGCCTAACTGGTCTTCCACAGGTGCACTAGATAGAGAGGAAGGATGAGTTATACCTGTCCTCTCTTTCAAAAATATAGTCTTTATGAACTATACAGTTTGTATGACTAAAGCTGATTTTTAGTCTAGGGTTTATTGAACCTACTTGCAGCATTCTACACATCATGGTCATTTACACTTATTTCTAAATATATCTTAATATTTTAAGTACTTAAGGTGGTGGTGAGGGAAACATGAAAATGTATAATGCAGTGACCATTAAGTGAAATACAGTTATAGTGCAGTACATCAAAGGAAAGCCAAACTCCACCTGGCATTTTCCAATAGATCCAATAGCTCACTAGAACTATTTTGAATGAGTATATTTAATGTTAGCTCTAGATTTTCATCATAAAAGAGACATTGAATTATAAAACAACAGACCAACTCTCATTCATATCCTGATTTGTGTAACTTCAATCCTTGTTTGGGGATTTTTTTAATGAAGGTGTGGAAAATTTGAAGGCTCGCAATCTTGAGAAATTAAAGACCGTGACGATACATCAGCCCAGCCTTTAAGTTGTAAGATCACAGGCTGTAGTCATTGGTTTTTTTTCTGGCAGTACCTGATATGTCTTATTCCTTACAACCACAGCTTGTGTCAACCAAGGCTTCATTCCTCTGGGAGGGTGTCTGTTCATCATTCTCATAGACAATTTTTCTTATACCACGTCACGTTAGCAAAGGTGGGAATGAAAACTAAGTCTTTAGTAAATGAGAGTAAATCTCATCTACTTTACAACATGCTGCTTCGGAAGGAGATGTCAGATGAGATGCTTTTATAACTTATCATGGAATAGTGTCGCGCATGTAGGATACTCTAGAAATCTGCTGCTACTTCCATGATAGTGTGGGGGAAAGAGTAAATGTGTATAAAACTCACTGTGGGATCCTGGAGTAGCTACAAAATGAGGTGGTATTTAGAAGTGAGCCTGGAGATTGTCATAATATTCTGCAGTTTCATCCTGGGGTCATCCTTTCCTAGGCTTAGGGGTGGCTTTGGACATACATAACTTAGTCCCTTGCCATGTCCTGGAAGAAACCGATCCTGTTCCTGTGACAGGTACTGCATGGCATGGGGTAGATAAGCACAGATGCTGTGTGCTGTGCCATCGCATGGCAACAGAGTGCGAGATCCACAAATACTGTGCATAGACCTTTAAAGCTTCACCTATACTTTCATAGTTGAGGAGGTGTGAATGTTTATGTACTCCTTGTTATAATACATACGGCGATGTACAGTCATAGAATCGTAGAATATTTGGGTTGGAAGGGACCTTCAAAGGTCATCTAGTCCAACCTGCTGCAATGAGCACAGACATCTTCAGCTAGATCAGATTGCTCAGAGCTTTGTCCAGCCTGGCCTTGAATGTCTCCAGGGATGCACCACCTCACTTGACAGGGAATGCAAAAGGAGAGGAGGGTTTGTTTGCCTGACTAGGGCATGAAGCCCCTGCAGTGTGGGCCTCCCAAGATGCCATTTGGCTGCTTGCGGCTGCCTGCACTGGGGCGCCGGTGGTGTTATCATTGTGCAGACAGTGCCCCCTCGTGCAGCTGCGTCTGGCTCTGACTTCTCTGCAGTCAGTTCACGCTAAGCTGTAAACTAAGCTGACAGAAGCACTTTTCCTTCAGCTTAACTGCATGATCTCCTGGGAGTTGTTTGTGCATCAGTCTGGGGATGTGCCTGTAAAGCCCCATCCCTCATGGTTGTGTTCTCTGCACCTTTGTGATGCAGCCTGAGCCTCAGAATGTGCGTCAAACTGAGTGCAGAGTGAGGGGCAGCTTTAGACCACAGCATGGGAGACACTGAGCACAAAAGCTAGAATTTGTTGTAATAGAATTATTTCTCCAATTAACACATTTTATGCTTGAAGGAATAAAATTCAGTCGTAGGCAATCTTTCAGATTTTATAAATGATGCTCTTGCAGGTATTAATAACTAATACAAGTGTGGCTGGGGTTCCCCTAAGGAGCCAGTTCATGGGGTCCTTAGTCCAAGTTTTTTATGCCTACCTAGCACCATGGCACTCTGTGATCAATTAATTCCTTCAGAGAGAGCTGTTACAGTGAAAACTGAGCTTTTCTTAAGTGATAAACTAATGAAAAATTTTGGTAGCATAAATTTCATCACATTTGACTTCTGAATGCTAAATAAATCAGAATTTAAATGAATATTTTTTCTGTATATGGCCTGTTGTCTTTGGTCTGGACTCTTTCCATTACCAATAATAAGCATGAATGTGGCATAGCATACTAGAGTTGGAATAAACTTTAAATGTTAATAATTAACTGTTCAGAATTAATCATTATATGCACAATATGCAAGTTGTTTGCAAAAGGAAGCTCCTGCAGAACACTTCCTGGGCTGTGTAAGTCAGCTTCTACTATTACAGGACATGTAATTTCTCTTCTATACAGATCAGACTCCAAAGACCGACCTTGATTTTTTGTGTGTGTGAAACAATTATTATGTTCCAAATGGTGACCTGGTGCACAGGTCAAGCAGGGTTCAGTCCTTTTAAGTGTGACCTCAGGAAAAGAAATTAGTTACAACTGGGGCCCTTTGCCTCCTCAGACTAAGCAGCAGATGAAGAAAAAGTACCTTTACCAGTAGCTGTGATCACATTAGGGACAAGTTAAATGAGCACTATAATTTTACCAGAAAAAATGGTAGGGTAGAGAGTATCCCAAGATGTCTGTGCAGTTTTTAAAGATTATTATTTGATGTCTTTTAGTTCTGACACCCACTACAAATTCTTGTATTAAGTTGAAGGGCAGGACTGTCAGGAAGCACCAAATTTGTACAGCGCAGAGAGGCTTCTGTCTTTGCGTATCTGTGGCTTTTCTAAGCAAACATGGGCTTCCTCTGCCTCCGCTCTGGATTGCTCCACAAAGCTGGAGCTGCAGCTCATGCAGCCCTGTGACCGAACCTCTACGTGCCTTCCAGACCACGTAACGCACACGCAGTGTTCCTCGTGTGTGCCTGCCGAAGGCCATGTAGCCAGGCTTTCAGAGTCATTTACTGCCCAGATCATGGGATTACTGCTGTTTAACCATGAAACAGCTGGACATGAGCCAGCAGTATGCCCTGGCAGCCAAGAAGTCAACTGTGTCCTGGGTGCATCAAGCACAGCATTGCCAGCTGGGCAAGGGAAGTGATTGTCCCGCTCTGCTCTGCATTGGTGCAGCCTCACCTGCAGCACCATGTGCAGTTCTGGGTGATACGGGATAAAAAGGATATTAAGCTACTGGAGAGTGTCCAGAAGAGGGCTATGAAGTTGGTGAAGGGTTTGGAGGTGAAACCGTATGAGGAGTAGCTAAAGTCACTTGGTTTGTTCAGCCTGGAGAAGAGGAGACTAAGGAGAGACCTCATCACCGTCTACAGCTTCCTCACAAGGGGAGGAGGAGGGGATGGGGCTAAACTCTTCTCTCTGGCAACCAAACCTGAGGGAATGTCAGGAAGATGTGCCAGGGGAGGTTTAGGTTGGACGTTAGGAAAAGGTTCTTCAGCCAGTGGGTGGTGGAGCACTGGAACAGGCTCCCCAGGGAGGTGTCACAGCCTGAACAGTGTTCAAGAAGAGACTGGACAGTGCCCTCAGACACATGGTGTGAGCTGTGGGGTTGTCATATGCGGGGACAGGAGATGGGCTCGATCCTTGTGGGTCCCTTCCAACTCAGGACATTCTATGATTCTATGACTGCATTAACCAGTCACATGGAGGTTTCTTTCCTGTGGGCAATAGGACCATGACTTTGTTTAATCCTCTGTCACTGGTTATTACGTGGAGGGTACAATTGCGCTGCATCTTGAGCTGGCAGGTCTCAAAGCTGCCACTCGTCAGCACGGTCTTTGTGCAGATGATGGGGGGGGGGGTCACTTGCAAAGCTTCCTGGAGTTCAGAACCAGCCCACCCCTCACTTAGTTTTAGCCCAAACCATTGTTCTGTTTAGATTATCTGCTCATTTTCCTTTTACATAGTATGGTAGAAGGGAAGAAGGGTTTGGGTGGAGGGATAGAAAAAGCCTTGTTTCCATTGGCAGCAGTGTTAGTTTGTCATCTCAAGCTGTGCGTGAATTGCAGCTTCTGTCACATTACATTTTTCACAAGAGCACGTGCACAAGCAGTTCCCAAAGCTTTGGAACATAGTTTGTTAAACCGTGTAAATTATATATATATTTGAAACATGAGAAACTTCTCAAATGTGTATACCTTAGTCACACAGAAGGCTTTGGATTTTCATTCCAAATCATAATCTAAGCTGAAGAGTAAATGTTCAAATTCTTTGTTCTTGGCATTTAGCTATGCACAGAATATGATCCAGTTTAAAACAAAACAAAAATAAACACACACAGACACACGCACACACAAAATAGCTCCCCTATGTATGCAGTTCCAGTATAACTGAGAAAAGGCCAATATAGTGAGCTACAAGTTCTTACTGTGACAGATAAAAATTATGTCCCACTGACAAGCTGCAGTTACTTTAATTCTATTTGAATATGTCATTAAAGAGAAGGCAGCACAAAGACTGAAGAATGCTGAACTTAAATATCTGGTCATGTGCTTTTCACCCCTTAGGACTATGTGCTTGCTGTAGAAGCGTATCACACCGTCATCAAATACTACCCAGAGCAAGAGCCTCAGCTGCTGAGTGGAATTGGAAGGATTTTCCTTCAGGTATGCATTTTATTCTAAATCTGCTAGGTAACATTGCCGTTGACAGCTATGCAGTGAGTAACTGTTGCATTTAAAACTACAACTATTTTTATAGGGCAGCTATCAAATTGTAGAGACAGTGGTCAAAAAAAAAACCCAACTTCTGCCATGTGGTGTTAGATAAAGTTAGGAGATATATAGCAGCTATAATATTAAAAGTATATGCATATACATTTCTGAACAAATAATATGCTGTTGAAAGTTATGCTAATAATTTAATCAAAGAGCAACATTCTGCTTTCCCTAAAACTAATGGTAAAACTCCTATATGTAATGGCTGCCTTCAGCTAGGAAAAAATTGAGTTTCCTTCTTTTGTCCAGGTTATATCCCTGAGAAGAGAGAGCTTGGTTTCCAGACAAGCAACAAACTAAAGCACATAGTATATTGGAGGCTCCTTGTTAGAGGATACGATTATTTGAGTTTAACAGAAGAATTTTCATTTTTCTTCCAAGTGCTCATTATTATTAGATACTGAAGTCACATTGTATGAACTAAGTAAAATTAAGTGATGAAGACCACTTTAAATATTTAACATTTTAATTATTAATTACAATTAATTATTTCTTTTAATTGTTCTGCAAAAAAAAAAGTAAACTGTTTCCTTCCGTGATAAAAATGAGAATTTAAAGTTTGGCATGTTTGCTGAGAAGATACAAGATGCTGCTAAGAAATGAGAACTCTTCACGATCACAAATACGGTGTGATTAGTCTCAAAGCATATTTGGACTCATTAAGCTCCCAGTGGAGCAAACTGGTAGTTTGCTTTAGAAATTGATTATTCTCATGGTTAGGGGCTTCCTTCTAATTTTCAGACTAAAAATATTCAAGGACAGATTCAATTACACTTGTGCCAGCATTATCTTTTAGTTAAATGTGATTATCTCCTTGGTGGTTTATACCTTTAGTGGTATTTATAGAGGGAAATTGTATTCTTTGTCATTATAACTGTATGTGTAAGTTTTGAGAATGAATAATGTTCGCTTTGTTTGAGTCCAGTTGTGTAACATCTGGGAGAAATGCATCTGTTTAATCAGATAGAGTATTAGTGGATATTCCATAAATGCTTTGGTAGATGAAAGTTACATCTTTGAGTGCAGTGTTCAATTGGATCATCCCCTAAATCAGGGGATATATGTATAAATGTAACTTATAGAGTCCTAAAATTACATTTGGCCCTTGGAAGGCAACTGCAAGGCTGATGTCGCCCCTGGTGAAAATGGGTTTGACACCCCTGCCCTAAATATAAAGAATAATAATTTCTTTATGTTGTCAAGGGAGAGGTATTGTGGTCAGAGGTAAAGTAGTATGTGTTATATTAGGGATGTTACTAAGGCTTTGGATACTGCCACTATGATACTCCCATGAGCAAGTTGGGAAGAAATGTAGATGAGACCTTAAGATGGATGATTGCGGTGTCTGAAAAGTGTACTTGGAAAGTCATTCGCTGGTAGACTGGAAGGACTTGCTAGATGATCTTTTCTACAAGGATCTCTAGGGTTTGCCAGTGTTTGTATTTTTTGGTTAGGTGCTTGTATGATGAAATTAGAAGCCTGCTTGTAAAACATAGAGATGATACCAAGCTGGGAGTGATACAGACACTATGAATGGCAGGATCAAAATGCAAAATAATCTTGACAAGTTGAGAAACTGAAATGTTAAATTGGCTGCGATTCAAACAGCAAAGGCAAAATACAACCAAAGACTGAGAATAATAACAAATACAAAATGGGAAAGAACTAACAAGACACTGTTCCATAGACAGGCATTAGGATAAGGGTAAGCAAACTACACATGAGTAAACAAACAGGATTTCCAAAATACTGTGGTGTAAAAGCAAACTTCATATTCACATGTGAAACATAAATAATTCTTCCATTCTCATTGCTTGTGAGAGCTCATTTGGAGATCAGCAGGCACTTGGGGAGGACGTGAAGTAACAGGAGAGAGTTCAGAGAATCCAGAAAGCATTACCTATGAGAGAGGAGTGAACACTGATTTGCTTGAAAATTGATTCTCATTCTAGAAGAGGAAACATGGGAGAAAATGTTCATGTATGGAAAAGGCTGTTAAAACAGGAGTTGTACTGCTATAGATGGGATGAAAAGTTGGGTCGCTGCAGCAAGATAGAATGTATTTTCTAATGCTAAGGCTATTTAGGAATTCTGGATTAAGTTTCCTAGGGAGGCTGTGTAATATTCACCATCTGAGAGCTTTAGGGAGACTTCAACACATTTGTCAAACATTTTTGGTAATGTTGGTCCTGTTCGTGAACAGAGAGGTGATGACTCTTGAGGGCCCCCTGAATCTCCCCATCTGAGGGCTGCCTGGTTTCCATGGCTTTATGCTCCTGAATGAGTTTAGTTGTGCTCCTTTCGACAGATTTATTGTACCCAGTACTAAGTCTTTTTCTCCTTCCATCTCTGCAGCCCAAAACTAGCCAGTATTGTGAAACCTTACCAGAAGTACAAGTTATCCTTCTCTGAGACGCATGTTGCTAACTTATTTACCAAAGGGACCTCCTTCAAAGATTTTTTTTTCATCTCAAATAACAATGTATGTGACATACCATTAGGTGGAATACCTCTTCCTTTCCAGAAGTGCCCTTCCCTATATCCTCCTCCCATAAAACCTGCTCCTCTCTATGCCAGTTTTCACATCCCTCATCCCTTCAGCCTGCATGAGCTGCTCACCAGTATTTCTCAGTCTGCAAATGGACTGTCTCCCCGATACCGTCAGAGACCCATGGCATTGGGGTTGTGTTCTGACATGTTTTGGGCTCATGCACTGAAGTCATCCTGAGGTCCCCAGCTGTGACCCGTAAGTGTGGGTTCACCAAGGACAGGTCCTACACTACCAGGCTGCTGCATTCCAGCAGTTCTCCTGCCCACTGACGGCTCTGGCCTGTGGGCAGCATCCTCTTCGCTTCCTGCAGAGTAACATCCAGTCTCACGGGAAGTAATTCTGACCTTTTCTAATTTTCAGCTGATTTTATAAACTGTGGAGTGGGTTACAACAAAAGAGGTGAATGAGATGGGGCACCCCTGCCATAGTCTGTGGGTGCTCCACAACCCACGGCTGAGAACACTGCCTTAGATAGAACCGCATCTGCTTTTGGGGTTCTTGTCATGATCTTAACGTGGCTCTTCGAATACCCTATTTGATAATAGACATGACCCAGTCGGATAAGTACCAAACAATTAGATATTGGGCTTTGATATGTTTTCATGTTCTTATCCTTTGTAATAGATATAATCAAGTTGGATATCTTTTCTTCTTATTGTGGTAACTTTCTTATGATTTTACTGTCTAGATTGGAGACATAAAAACTGCAGAAAAATACTTTCAAGACGTTGAGAAAGTGACTCAGAAATTGGATGGACTACAGAGCCAAATTATGGTTTTAATGAACAGGTAGATAATTTAATAGCTAAATGAAACTTTAAAATATAGTTTTGCAAAGTATGCATTCTGAGCATTAAACTACCCTTGAGACAATCACATTCTTTTATGTAACTACATCTGTCATAAGTGGGACTGAATGGCATATAGACCCAGGAGATCGGTATTACTTGGCACAGTCATATTATCCTGGATTGAAATTGTGATCCTTCAGTTGATTTTACAAAGCTTTTTCTTATTCTTCCAGGCATTGCATATTTTCACTCTGCTTTTTCAATATGCATTTGCATAAATAACTCTTAGGAGAGGAGAAGCTATTTTGGGCCCTTGTCCTACAATCAGATCTGCTAGTAGAGTTACCGCCTGGAGTTTCAAAGAATGCTGGAACACACTGTAGTAAATCAAGCTGCATGATGGGAGACTCAGTTTGTAATGTTTAGCACATTTGCTTAATATATTTAGAAAATGCTATTCAAAAGTGCTCTGAAAATTACACAGCATGGCTAATTTCATTAAAAGAAATAATTCCAGGAGGAGACTATCTGCGTTAAAATTAATAAAAACACAATGAAGATTGTTGCTTTGGTAGGCAGAATATATAATAGCCAAATGGTCCAAGTTGTCATTCCATTTGTCTGTAAATCAGTGTCTCCTTGCTGGTTGTAATTACACCGTGAAGAGCAAATGTCAGAAACTCTCACATCTATTATAGGAAAAATAAAAAACGATGTCCATTCTTTTTAAAATATATTATCACCTTGGGTTTTTGAGGAGAACTCATTCGTATGTCACTTACTTTCTAGAGCATTTCTCCACCTTGGTCAGAATAATTTTGCAGAAGCTCATCGATTTTTCTCAGAAATTTTAAGGATCGACTCATCAAATGCTGTGGTAAATCTCCGAATTGCTACATTTATAATGAACACCTAAATTATTCTTGTAATGCTTCATGCGTGGATTTAATTAGTACCCAGAGTATGCTCAGAGCTTTATAGAAAAATTGGATGTGGCATGTCTGCCAACAGGGTTTTAGCATCCATGAGGATGTGATACAAAATGGGATGGGAAACAGAGAACCGGTCTATATGAAGGGCATGAATACTTGGGCATGCATGTAGAAATTCCAAAACATTATGTTTTACAGGATCTTTGCAAAAGCACTTTTTTTTTTAATTCACTGGTTTTAGCATAGACATGCATGCCAGAAAAAGAAATGACAGCTGCCAACATGTATATAAGATTAACTTGATTTCACACAGCACTGAGGGGATATTGTAATTTTAAAAGTGACATTTTTAACACATTGTATGTCAGAGCCTTGGATTCCCATCACAAGAGGAGATCAAAGAAGAGGTGTTTATTTACTTTCGGGGTTTCTACATTTGGCAGCTTTCAGTGCACCGTCATGTAAGAGCATTCCTAAGAACCGAGTCCGCTGTCCCCCAGCAGCCTGTTCCAAGGCCATTTAAAGACCGAGGGGACTGAGTTTAAGAAACACATGAACTGCACTGTGTTGCAGGCTGTAAATAGTACGCACTATAAATGGCACGAGATCACTGAAGTTTCCTGAAGGGAGAGAAAAATAATTTGTTTGAAGTGGCTGTGTTCTTCCTTTACCTGCAGCTTTCAGAAAGTGCAAAAGTTTCTGCTGCTGAACATGTTATATGACTTTGTACTGTTGGAATTCTTTGGTAACTAACTCATAAAACCTTTTTTGCGTGGAAAAGAAAATGGAACCTGACTTGATCATTTATGATGTATTTTGACTGCCCTATCTGCTGAATTTACTTGCAGTCAGTTGTATACGCCTTTGTGATAATTTCTTCCTGTTGCCTATGTGGATCTTCTATATGTAAGCCAGAGAGAAAAACATTTCTGAAGATAACAGTGATGTCATAAAAAAAAATATATATGAAAACGAGAGCATGCAGAGACTCATGTAATTTCTGAAATCTGCGTCAGTTGACTTTCAAAATTAACTGACCTATGTCCTATACTCTTTATATTTCATTTTAGACTCTGTCTTTCAGAGTTTAAACTCTTAGAAGTCAGCAGGACCTACTGGCACAGGATAAATCTTGAGAATAACAAGAAAAGGATTGGATTGTACGATTGATAATGTATTTCAGTTACTTGCACAGACACACACACAAAATAGTGATTCTTAGCACATAGTAAATCTGTTGTAACTCGAGATGCTAGACTTCTTCTATTTTTCCTTCTCTTTCATCACTTGTAAATACATACATACATATATATACACACACACACATTTATTAATTTATTTATTTACAATATATTTTTATCTAGGCTAACAACAACGCTGCTGTTTGCCTTCTTTATCTGGGAAAACTGAAGGATTCCCTCCGGCAGTTGGAAGGAATGGTTCAGCAGGACCCTAAACACTACCTGCATGAGAGTGTTCTCTTCAACTTGACGACGATGTACGAACTGGAGTCATCCCGCAGTATGCAGAAGAAGCAGGCGCTTTTAGAAGCTGTAGCTATCAAAGAGGGTGACAGCTTTAATACTCAGTGTCTCAAGTTAGGCTAGATCATTTCAACTAATTGTTCTCAGCAAGGCTCATTTTTTAAAATTGTATATACTCTTGCTAATGTATAAATGTGAAATAAAATCTATTCTTCAGTTATGAATATTCAGTGGCATTACTACAGAATCTGTTGTCTCTCAGTCCTGTCATTGTGAAGACTTTGTGCTGACCTAGAGACAGTTTCATGCCTACAAGTCTCTTACTGTCTAGTTATTCTTCATTACAGTGTACTATATATAGTCAGTTGCTCAGAATAATTTTGTAAGAAAAACTGAATTTGACCTTACATTGTCTTGATCATTGTTACAGTTTTTCAGTAATGAGTGTGCAAATCACATAAGCTAATTTCATCAGCCAGGAGTTATTGACAGAGTATCAGTATGTGTATTATAGAAATGAAAATCTGAATGCAATTCACTTGCCTCTACTATGTGTGCCTCGTTTTGCCTCCATCAGACTATTGAGTATTATAACTTTGTGTGTCCACTGCTCTCAAAGGAGGTAGCTTGATAACCACCTTACAGAATCACGGCATCGTTGAGGTTGGAAGGGGCCTCTGGATATCACCAGGTCCAACCCCCCAGTCATGCACGGCCACCTAGAGCAGATTGCGCAGGACCACGTCCAGATGGCATGTGAGGGATTTATACAGTCGCCCAGAGTAGGAATGTCTCACAGTACAAGGGACTGCATCATCTGAATGATATACATGGTCTCCCTACACTTCCTTGGGCTTGTGATACCATTAAATCTTTCAGATTAAAGCATCTGGATACTGGAAAGCTGCGGGTGTGAGTGGAGAATTTCTCTATTCTCAGACTAACACTTGTTTCAGTACTTTTTTCCTCTCTCCCACTCTTTGGCCAACATCTCTACTGGGATGTCACCAGCAGATTCCACAAGGTTGTTGGAAGAACCCTTGTGCATGTTGTATTTCAGCTCTTATTCTACTACAGCTGTGTTCCTCATGCCCACCCTCAAACCTGGGGGTTCCTCAGGGTGTAGACAGGCAGAGCTGCTCTGCTGTGGTGTTCTGCTGGGTAGAGAAAGGAGCACCGCAGAAACACAACCCATCTCAGCTCAGTGCCTCTGTTAACCAGTGAAAACATGGTGCAGAAAGTATTAACCAGGGAAAAGGACAGAGAGCCTGAGGCAAAGGGATCTGAGGGTCAGGCCACATGGAGCAGGATACCAGGCAGTCACCACTGATGTGACAGGATCGGCACACGCTGGTTTTGTCATCCCTTGGAACACAGATTTTTGGAATCGCAGTACCGCTGTGGTATCAGGGTATTTCTCATCTCTGCCCACATTTCTCCATCTGTAATGAAAA
This sequence comes from Patagioenas fasciata, assembly GCF_037038585.1. Classification (NCBI taxonomy): domain Eukaryota; kingdom Metazoa; phylum Chordata; class Aves; order Columbiformes; family Columbidae; genus Patagioenas; species Patagioenas fasciata. The sequence goes on from NC_092522.1 coordinate 106,685,714, forward strand.
GACACAATCCAGATACTCTTTATTCCTTGTACATTAATACAATATATACATCTGCGCATTGGTCTTTTTCTATTGTTTTGAGATTTCATGTTTAGCAATTGGAATACCTTCTTGTCATAAATCAGTGCCATGGGACAATTCTGTAGCTGTATTTGTTACATTTTTTAATACCACATCCATCAAATAATCTCACCATCTTTAAATGCCCCCACTGGTATTTCTAAGTAACTAAAAACAATTTATTATGGTTGTCCAACTGGAGATACTGTACAGGGGACCAAGAGTTGTCCTCAAAAACCAGGTGGTTTCAAAACTGCTGCAAGCTGGACTTGCAAAAAAAAAAATGAAGATGCTTAAAAATCACCTCAAAAGACATAACCCTACAGCTTAAAGAGACAGAATTTGTTCCATTTTTACAGGATATTCATGTTTTACGGGTCACACTTGTGCACTGAAACAATGGCTAGTTACGTATCAATCAAATGAAAAAAAAAATTACATTAGTTGGTATTTCTGTTTCTGGCTTGGCCTCCAGGTTCCACAGCTGGATCTGAATTAAACTAGTGCAGCACATGGTAGTCTTGTCCTAAAGTACCAATATTTAAGATGAAAGATTGAGCACCACCTGCTTTAGTTGGGTTTAAATACCCTTTACATCTCTTGGGTGAATATTAAAATACAGGGAAATAAAAGTAGTTACTTTTGTCTTACTCTTCATGAGGTTTTACATTTGTTTTAAATATTGCTAAGATTTTAGACAAGGTTTAACAGTAATTGGACAAATTCTCAGTTCACGTTGTTACAACTGAGTCAAGATCAGTGTAGTTTTCTGTTTGTCACAACTATTCATCTGAGCTAGTATGTTACTGTACTCATTATAAATAATTTTAGTAATGTGTTTTCTTCAGCATAGGTCACTTTTCTTGGGCATAGGGTTTCTTAGGAGACAGAAATCCCGGTATGTAACCACCATTGCTCTCAAAGACTTTGAGAGCACTGAACAATTTCCCAGCGCATTTAGTGATAGAAAAAGGGACACTGGTTTTAAACTGAAAGAGCGGAGATTTAGATGAGATATAAAGAAGAAACTCTTCCCCATGAGGGTGGTGAGGCACTGGAACAGGCTGCCCAGAGAACCTGTGGATGCCCCATCTCTGGAAGTATTCAAGGCCAGGTTGGATGAGGCTTTGAGCAACCTGGTCTAGTGGAAGGTGTCCCCTGCCCTTGGCAGGGGGGTTGGAACTAGATGATTTTCACAGGTCCGTTCCAACCTAAACCATGCTGTGGTTTCAGTTAAAAAAATTTACAATTACATGTAAATTAATATAACAGATTCCTGTGCATTTGGCTGAAGGTCAGGGGTCATGTCAAATTGTTACACTATCGTCTACACTTTCAGGAAGCTTGATTTGTCTTGTCCAATTTTAAGGGAAAGCAGCACGATCCACCATCCTCCAGCATGCTGAAGCCACTTGCCTTTTTTCAGTCAAGGAGTAAAATGCTTCCTTTTTTGATTCAGTAGTGCCTTATACTCCCTGCACATGTAAATGACAGCCCGCGTTCTGATCGGCAGAGAATAAAAATTTATGATCCCAGTTGGAGTCAACCATTAAAAAAGAAACACTCTGAAAAGATAATCCCCTGTTCTCCACGTTTCTCTAAATTCTAATTCATATGTATTACTACCTAGGTCTCACTTCAGTATGTTTGCTGTGTTCTTATTAGTGGAAGCTTTTACTTGGGTAAAAACGCCAGTAGAGGAGACTTGGACTGGGTGACCTCTAAGCTCAGTGAGCCATTAAACAAGTGACATCCTGGTAGACTTGCAGAATAATTAAAATTCAAATGCAAAGGCATATTATCACTGCCGGATGTATGCAAATTGTTAACTGTTTATAAAATGCAAGGAAGAGTGTCAATGTCAGTTTATGGTTTGGATTTAACATATATAGAAGTGTTTGAATTTCCTGTATTCAGCTAGTTACACATATGAATGCTGTACATGGTGTTAAAGCATTAAAGCTAAGGACAAAATTTGTCCTCAAAACATTAATTACACCAGGCAATCCTGTTAAATACAATGAATTCAGTTGAATTTAATGAGGTTTCCTGGTGTAAATGAGGGCAGAGCTCAGTTCTAAAACACAGCATGCATGTGTCATCTGGCTAAGTGAGAAAAGCTGTGGAAAGTACAGCCTGAATGAGCTGATTGTTGTATTCAAGTCTTAAAGCTTAATGTGCCTTAACAGAAGTTCTGCATTTAAATTTCTTCTTTTATTAAAAGCAGCAAAGAAGCTGTACTTCAGACATTCAGATAATTACATTATGCACAGGGCCCCTGATCCTCAAAAGGACTTAAGCATCTCTCTGCCATTTCTGGTACCTAACTGCAGTTCAGGTGATAACGGCATCCCTTAACCAGCTGGTCATTTACATTTTCCTGGTGCCTCAGTTTTTGGACTGGACCCATTCAACATTCCCCAAAAGGCATGTGCAGATGTGCCTGAGACTCTGCAATGGACTTCAGCCAGTGTACTGGAAAGGACGATCATTCCTGCACCTACCCCATTTTTCCAAGAGCCCTCGTGCAGCCGTGCGCGAGTCAGATGAGCTCACTGACCCAGTGGAAAAGCTCCCCAAGCCAGCAGACACCTGCTTCAGAGTCATCATCATCCCGAGGCTTTCAACATGAGGACGTGCTGGGAATAACCACCCTGCCCGAGCAGGCCGACAGGTTTTCTGCACTGCAGTGCTCTAAGAGGTGGCGGACAGACAATCGTGCTCTGAGGCATTTGCTGCAGGTGTCTTTCAAACCCAACTGGAGATGGGAGTAAGCAGGAAATAGTCTGCCTGCATAGCTATGGTGTGTCTGTCTTATTTGTCCATCAGCTGATGTTCTTAATCAACCACATGCATCGTAGCCATTCAACAGAAGATTGCAAGATGTGTGGTACCCCCATCTCCAGTCGTATTTAGCTGTAGTGAGAAACACACATTCCCTCTCCAATTTGCAATCAAGCCATGTGTGAAAACAGGACTGAAGCATCACATACAGATTTAAATTTATTCAAAATAGGTAGAACCATGGCAGCCAGAGTCAATTTCTCTGCGCAGGTACTTGAGACACTGGCACACACACCGGTGCAGGCAGCAGGACTGAACCCCAGCCCAGGGCTGTGGTGGCAGCTGGTGCGTAACCCGGCCACCACATTACCAAGAACAGCGTCCCTCCTTCCCACCAGCAGCAGGTCAGCTTTAAGCTGTCTGAGTCTTTTGGAAAAAAAAAAATAAACCTGAGGGTAGACCCAAATTGAATTCTCCAGGCCCAAATGCCTGTGACTACAGGGGAAACCACAGCCTAGAGCTGGGCTTGGCTGCTCAGGGCCGTGTCAATGAACAAATGCAATCCCAGAGCCCACAAGGGCACAGAGCACACCCAGCCCAATTTTCCACCAGCCAATGTGGCTTACTAACAGGCACAACAGTTATCGACCAGTACCCTGAGAAGCAGCACAGCAGGCAACAAAATGGAGAGGCACTTTTCAAAATTAGCACAGGTATCCCAGAGAACTGCAGCAGGGGAAGCCAGCACTGAAACAGATCCACAGGCCTTTCACCATTGAATCTTTGCCCAGGCATTTTAGGTTTTAAAATTTTGCTTCTTGTCTTATTATACAGTTAATATAAAAAAGAGAGCTAGTGACTCAGTCACGTAAATATTAGGTTTTCAAATTGCAGGTACAACAGAATGCTTCTTTGCAAACACACAAAATGTTCTGGGAATCAAGCTGTAAAGTCACAATGAGTGCAGCAAATCACATCAAATCTGGATTCTTGAGCCAGGAACATTTAACTTGTAACAGTAATTCATCCCCTGATGAGTTTATATGTCTCTTGGCTTCAGGAAATAGAAGCCAGCTGGCAGTAACCCTGTTTCAGGGAGAGGGAAGGGAATGTCAGAATTTCTACCATTTTCACAGGGAAGGCACCCAAGCAGATGATGTCATTTTCCAGCATAGCACAGGTCAGGTCCCCAGCCTCTGCCTGGCCAAATACCTAAATCCATGATTTGGCTACTAGGGACATTCCTCAATGCTCAGCTGCCACCTTGGTTGTCACACGCAGTGGCGTCTGCCAGCTGATACTACATAATTGGTTTTGTCAGGAAACCGTGCCTTCTGAGCAGTTCCTCATTCAAACTAAATCCCAGAATCAGGAACCAGGCAGGAGAGCATCTCCTCCAAGAGATGCATGAAGACTTCATACTTGTCAGGTTCGCTGTCAGCATTTTCCTACACTCATTTGTAGGCACCCCTCAGTGCCTGGTGTGGATGTTACCAGTTTAACTAACTGGCTGTGAAATGTCTTTGCATTAGAGTATCAGCCAAAGACACTTGCCCCAGGACACATAACAAGGGAGGGCAGCATCAGAGATTTTGCAGCCATCTGGTTGTCTACCTAATTTATTAAAAAGCACACTGACCATCCACAGCTTTCTTATAGTTTACTGGCAGAAAACAAGGCCACTGCTCTCTCAAGTAGATCATGAGAAACTCAGGTATATGCCACTTGGGAAAAGTTGGGATTGAAGTGGAAAATAATACACAGATACCACAAAAGCTATCGTCTGCAAACCCCTCAGCTCACTACCACTTCTCCTACCATTTAAAAACAAACAAACAAACAAAAAACTTTACTCCTGGAGGAGTTGAAATATTCCCCTTGCCTCAGTTAATGCTGCCAAAGTGATGTTGCTGGAACCACTGACATAAATTTTCATTCTACATCAATGCACTGAGATTTTCCACTAGCTGCAGTAAAACAGACCCATGGTTTCGGACCAAAAATTGATTTAGCTTTGCTCTTTCAGATTGGGGTGGAGGGGAAGGGAACAAAAACCACACACACAGAAACACAAAAAATCACCATGAAAATACACTGCAATTTTCATCTGAAGGAACGGAACATTCTCCCTCCCTCCTCTCCACTCTCTGGAGTGTTTTCTATTAACATTTTATTCTACCCAGCTGTTTCCTCATAGTGTAATCTCCCATGTAATCTCTTCACAGGTGTAGAATCTTTATACCGGCCCCAAATTGCTTTTTTCCTGGCTGACAAAAGACACTTTAAGAGAGCAAAGCTTTCACCCTTTCAAAGACACCTATAGCACTAAAGGGCATGGTCTCAAAAGCACAGACAGTGAGGCCCCCACCACCTCTCAGCAGCAGTATGCATTGTGCTATGAAAATGATGAATGAACGTTAGCGCTGTGATCGTGTGTTATTCTTGACAGCCGGGAGATGGGAGCTGTACTGGGCGTATATATTTCTCCAGAGAGGCAACAAAACAAGGTGGTTCAGTCCTGCTTTCCAGGTCCCACCCTACATCAGCGAGCTGCTGAAAGCCATCGCTGCAGGCAGCCACTTCACTGTCCATCCCTCACTGCTGCCTCCAAACCATAAATCTCTCTCAAGAAGAGTGTGTTACCTGCTGGCTCTTCCCAGCCGCTCCCCCAGTCCGTTATGGGATGGCTGTGCAGTAAATGGGGTTCCTGAGAGCCCACGGACCCTGCCTCCACTTCTCCTTTTGCAGCGAGAGACTTCAAAATGGAGAGACCCGTAGGAGGAGTGGAAAGTCTCATGTTGACTTCTGTTTAAAAATAAGAAAACAAAAGCAGGAGGAGTATGAATGAGATTGGATACCAGGGAGTGATACCAGCACCAGAAGAAAGCAGTCATTTACACTTTGCATGTGGAAACACAATTTTCTGTGGCACATAAGAAGTAAAACTTGCCACAGGCAGTAACTGTCATTTATTCCTGTCGCTGTACTTTAAAAAAATCCCCAAAGTTTATATTGGGACCAGGATGCCCCAGTGTGCTGTACAAGAGGGGACTCAAGTGCTGCTCCCAGGCCAGTGACACACAAATCCCCGAACTGGGGGTGCAGCACCTGACCCAGCACAGCATCTCTGCAAACCCAGCCCATGTGTGCTTGATTGCAGTTAAAACGTGCACTTACCAGGACCACCGGTTTTTCAGCCAGGCTTACAAACCACTGCACAGAAGCCAGTCCAGACCAAATGGAGTGCGGGGCGGGGGTTGCACGTGGCAAGCGTGGGTTGTGCCTGCACCCCTCCCTCAAACTGAGCCTCCACTGGCACCTCATCCAGCGTGCAACCCAAGACGCTAAGCCAAGAAAGTCGTGCCTTTTATACTCACCTTTTCCAACTTTAAAATAAAAGCTAGTGCAGTTTCACTTCAAAAGTGCAGCTTTGTTTTCAGAAATGCTTTTATAGAAACAAAGCGCCTAGAGATGGTTAATGTAGGGCTGCTACACAGTGAAGAAAATGTTGCCTGCTGAAGAATGGCCATGTTGCACACCCTACAGAATTACCTACTGTCTGTTACCTTAGGAAAATTCATGTAAGCCCCCCATTTCATCTTCTTTCTACAGTTGTGTTTATTCAGGAAGCCGCAAGACAGGAGTCCGCATGGTATCCAGCTGAAATCTGCACACGAGCTGCAACCAACGCAGAGCTCTCCTCATCCATGAAGAGCTGGAGCAAGCAGAACCTCTGCCCTGCTGACATCATTCATCATTGTGAAGAGCAAATTCATACCAAAATGCTCCTGTGCCCATTGCTGAGGAGCTGTATGTCCTGAGTAACCACAAGGCATTTTCTGAAAACTGAACCAGCGTGTCTTAAGTCTGCTCTTTTCCATCTCGCAGCTAAGGAAACTGAGGCACACGGTTAATGATCTGTCCCACGCTACAGAGCAAGTCAGTAGCAGCACAGGGAATAAAAGCTGATTAACAGTTAAAGTAACACTGTTGTTCAATGTGTCCTTACCGTCAGCACAAGGAACAAAAAAGCATGCCCAAATCAAAGTAATTTTATTAATAACTCGAGAGCAAATTGTCACATTTTACTGAGAGAAAACCACAGCTTTATGTACCAGGGCAGAACTAGGGAAGCTGCATACTAAAATGCCGATTACGCAAATCTATCTTGTGAACATTTTTAGACAAGAATAAAGCAAGGTTTATTTTCTTTAATTAAAAAGAGACTCCTACATAGTTCATTAGCATGGATTCAGAGCAGAATGAATATTAATGTAGCCCACCTCTCTCAATTCTAACTGTCAGAAATATCAAGAAAAAAAAGGTTAGAAAATGGATTCCTGAGTAGCTTTAAATGTGGCTGAAATCACTGCAAGGCTGCTGGCATCTTTGAAAGGTCACAGTGACCAGGGAAACCCTTTTTACTGGAAAAAGGCAAATGATACAGCCACCTTCAAAAAGGCAAGACAGAGGATCTGGGGAACTACAGGCTGACCAGCCTCAATTCAGTCCCCAGGAAAACTACAAAATAAGCCATTGTGGAAACTGTTACAGGCACATGAAATACCAGGTGATAGGGAACAACCAGTCACTGCCAATTTACCAAGGGCATATTCTGCTTGACTATCCTCATCGCCACCCAAAAGACCAGGACTGGCTCTGTGGCATAGAGGACACAGCAGATGACATTCACCATGACCACAGCAAGGCTTTGGATAGCGTGTCCCACCACAGCCTTGTAGCTGGACAGAGGATATGAACGACAATGTGGGTGAAAAACTTCTGGACCATCAGGCCCAAAATAATCAGTGGTTCAAGTCAGGTGGCATTCATGTGGCATTCTTCAGTAGTCAAAATTAGGACAAACCATGTTGAACATCTTTCTTAACAACTCAGAGTGCAGCAAGTCCAGCACTGGTTTTGTCTGTCCTGGAGAAGGCTGAGAGGAGGCCTAACTACGATTTCCCACTAGAGAAGAGACTGTGGAGAAGACAGTCAGGCTGTTCTCAGGCATTCAATCAAAGGGCAAGAAACAACAATCGCAAGCTGCAAGCAGGGAGCTGGCCATGAAGAACAAATGTTTGGCCACAAGAGCGGCTATGTGCTAGAACCGGTGCTCAGACAGGCTGTGGAACCTCTATCTACCACTGGAGGTTTCCAAACCTCCAAGTCTTGAGCAACTTGGTCTAGCTTTGAAGTTGTCGTGGTACTTTGCAGGAGGTTGGACTAGATTACCTCCAAATGACCTTTCAACCTAAATTTTTCTATGATTCTGTGATTTTTAGTGTATATGTAAATAGAAGTCTAATTAGTGAAAAGCCACCAGTCACATTAATTCTGACAGGGCTTCAAGATGTTCCTCCCGTCAGTCTCAGGCACCATTACTGTGCTTCTGCAGCCAAAAGCTTCAGGTACTGTTTCCGAGCAGGGAAATCATCAGCCGGCCTGTTATACGGTGTCCAGACGGGTTCTCCAACAAAGAGTCTCATTGCCTTCACGTAATTCTGTCAAAGAACAAGAAGTCATAAGTAATTCAAGAGACTTCCTTTCCATGAGGTCTTAATTCTGAAGTTGCTCCATTTGCACTTCTGCAGCAATTTCTGAAACTATTTCAAGACTGACTGAAAGCTTCATATGTTCTAGGAAATGGTGCCACTACACCATTGCTCCTGCTCCCAGCTACTGCAGTGGGAGATTTTTCACCTACATAGCAATATTCTGTGTCATAACCTGTGCCTCCAGGTCAGGCAGGGACAGTACATCTCCTTGTTTCAAAGAAATGAAAAAATCCTGTCTTGCGCAAATCATTTTGCACCAGATCCACAACACTGAGCAATACAGCATCTAATTCCTATTTGCTTAGTTAAACAAGAGTGATCAGAATCCCCAAAACGGCTACACAATGCCTGAGCAACACCAGAAGCTCTAAAGTGAGAGCCATAAAAGCTGAACAGGGAGTGCATAAACTAGCCAAAAAGTAATGCTACGGGAAAAGACTCCAGACTCCAAAAGAAAAAGCAACAGCCCTGCCACCAGCTAATCAAAAGAATGCCAAGTGCAGAACTCAAGCTGTGGCAGCAGAAAATTGGCTTTTACGTCCTGCAGAAGCGCTCCAACCACAGCGTTATGGGCAACTCTCTTCTGTCCACTACACCACAGGTTTAAACCCTACCTATTTTGTAAACCCTGCTAAGTGCTTGTCTTGCACTCAGGTGCTCAGCAACATCAAGAATTAACTTAGGTACCTAAAGAACTTAGCTGCAAAGTGCAAGGTTCTAAAAGTACCTACAGAATTTACTTTGATTATGACACCTCTGGACTAAAGTTCCTGAAGAGGACAAACATTTAAGACTTCTTGTAGACTCCACCCTGACATTTTTTCTTTGTAAAGAAAAAACTTTACACTAGCAATTGTAGCTGATTCACTGTGGATCTCAAAACGCAGATATGAAAAATTGGATTTTTCATCAAAGCAGCACATCCCATCTTTACATATACAATATCTGGACGGCTGGTTCAAAATTCTACTGTCCTCAAGACTGTGCCAGAGGTGGAATTTTGCCACACATGAGACAGCACACATTTCCCCATTTTCCAGGGGTAATGCTGAGGTTATATATTTATAAAAGCCCACATGGACGGACACAGAGATCAGGCCTACACGTGCCAATCTCACAGTCCCACTACCAAAATATCCTCCAAAAGCAGGTCAGCTCCTGTGAAGCCAGGAGCACACACAAGCTGCAAGTAGCAGCTCTGGACCCTAAATTCTCCTTCATGGAAAGAAGGATTTAAACACTCATGAAAAATGCCACTGCTGGACACAGATATGCTCTGTTTGTCCTCATGGAGACACAACAAGGCAGTAGAGAAGGATCCATCTACACTGTCTCCACCCCAAACAACAGCAGGGGCAACTGTGGGAGTGACAGCCGCAGGGCTTGGCTCTTCTGCCACTGCCACATAAGATCCGCTACTGATATCACGTGGCAACAACTTGCAGTTCAGCTGACGAGAGGAATCTGGATTTGTGACCGGGAGATGAAAGGTTCAGATGCTGTGAATTATTTAGTATTTTTCATATTCCTACTTCATATTTAATATGTTTTGCTAATGAACTGCAAGTCTCAGGGCATGTACTTACTAATGTGATATAGAGTCACATGGATTTGTCATTAAAACTTATAGTAATCTATAACAACATACATTCTCATCCAGTGTAAATCGGTGATATATGCCAGCAGGGAGGGTTATCATGTCTCCTTTTTCCATGGAAATCCGGATCCATTTGTCATCCTTGTCTCGAACATCAAAATAGCCAGATCCATCTAAGATGTAGCGAATTTCGTCGTCTAGGTGTAAATGTTCTTCATAAAATGTTTTTATCTAGGAATAGCAAGTATCTCTTAAAACTGCTGAACACAGAAAAACTGCAAAGAAATCTGGTTGAATCACGTGACAAAGCAGATAAAGGCTTTCAAAGGGTAACTGCAGTCATTTAATCAACAGATGAGATCAACATGGATAAAATGGCCAATCCAGCCAGCTAGACCTCAGGACACTTCTAAGTGGGCTGCTACATTTCCCTTGAAAGACAAGATTTTTTTCTGACAAGAAACAGCAGCTATATCTGCACACAACCAGTCTCTGAATAACAGTAATGCTTACACCCATTTGGGAGAGAAGCGGGTAAAGCTACCCATCACAGGATTTGGTTCTTGAAGCTGTTCAGTTTGATCATTTTACAACGTTTTTTTTCCTGACATGCAAAAATAAAACAGAGCTACAAATTATTCCCCCTCGTTTACACCGCTGTCGGGTTGAATTTACCCCACAGGCTGCTACAGCTCTATGTGAAAATGGAGTTACTGCCAAACACGGCCCAGCTGTGGCAATCTGATGTGAACAGCATGTCACGCCCCTCCCTGCACAGTGAGCCCCAGCTCCAGGCTGTCAACTACCAGGCAGCAGCAGCCACATTCTCGTTGTTTCCAAAATGGCGAATTCTTTGTGCATTTCACAGCACATAACAAAACACACTTTAAAGGTTCAGTTAACAGAGACCCCATCAGGTTAGTGCAAAGAGAGCGGTGCAATGCCAGGTACTACCACGTGCTCAGGTCTGGACGCTCTTTAGCCCCAGCAGTGCAGGTGTTCCTGGGCCAGGACTGATCTAGCATGGCAAGGTGAGTAAAAGTCCACATGCCCTGTCAATAATGGCCCATCTTTGTGCCAGGTAGAGCCCACCCAGGCAACCTTAGTTACTACCTAATTCACTTTATCATCAATTTAAAAACAGTGTAAGACAACAGGCTTAAAACCACCTGGTAAATGGAAATTTAATGAAAACACGGAAGCACCACAGGGTTGCTCTCCTCAGGTCAGAGCAGCATGCCAGTACTCAGGGGCCAGGAGGACAAAGGTCCTTCTAAGAGGCTCATCTGAGAGCCTGGCACCATTCGCATTCAGCTGTTATGAAACAGCCAAGGTACCACTGTCCCAAAGTAAAAAATCTTCCTGTACAGGGAACATGTCCCTCCGATTCCACAAGGTTAACATTCACTTTCAGAAGATGTATTTTGCAAGCAGCCATTAGGATGTTCCAGCCTTCAAAGGCCGTGCCCAGCTGTCAGCAGCCTGCCTTCACCCTGGGAGGCTGTCCCAGGACAGGTCAGCACTGGCAGGGCTCTGCTGGTGGGACTCTAGTTTTGAAGTGACAATAATGGAAACTATCCTTAAAACTTTTGATGGTAACCCACAGAAGCAAAGGGCTTCTGCTGTTTTTAAAACAATATCAAAACTGCTTTTTTCATGTTCAGAATTCCAGTACACGATGTATTTTACACGCGGAAGCCTCATCCTCGTGGCCCTGCTCAGGTGTGCAGGTGTTGGGCAGCAGCTGCACACGTCAGCCTGCAGATCTGCATTTAAAGCAAAGACTCACGTACCTTTTCCTCATAATTTGGAAGCTTGTCTTTATGTATGGTTACTATATCCATCCAAGAATAATTTTCTGCTTGCCGAATCTCCTTCAGACACGGATCAGTCTCATAGTTATCTGCATCCAACTAAAAAATAGGCAGGAAAGAAAAACTTGTATTCAGACACGAGAGCTTAAAATGCAACGCAGAGCACTAAGGTGAAAACAGGAGATGTCATGAGTGTCAGCGAGGGGCAGGCTGCTCCAAAGGCAGCTCGGTGGTCTGCCATGGGCACACAAGCTGCGCCAGCTTTGTTAGATGTACCTGCCCTCAGCCCAGCCCCACACAGACACCGCTGGGGACCCTCCTGCTGCCTCACGGCCCCGGGGCTGCTCCCCTCCCGCGGGGCTCTCCCCGTCCAGAGGGGGAGGCCCGAGGCCCCGCCGGGCCCGTGTCAGCTCCGGGCCCGTGTCAGCTCCGGGCCCCGCCGAACGGCCCGGTCTGGCCCCGCCAGCTCCCGCTCCACCGCTCACCTTGCGGTAGACGACGCCGAGGCGGCGCAGCTGCTCCAGGCTGACGGGGCAGTTGGGCTGCAGGCGGTGGGGTGTCCGCTGGTCCTCTGGGGACTCGTCCATGTACCAGGCCTCCACCATGTTTCGCTGGGCCGGGCTGGGCGGAGCGGCCCGCCCCGACGGGGTGGAGGGCCCGGGGCAGGGCCCGGGAGCGGTCCCGCGCAGGCGGCCTGTGGCGGGAGCCTGGACCGGGTGCGATTTGCACGCTGAGCTGGGTGAGCGCGCAGTCTGTGTGCGAGTGCGGGCTCAAGGGCACGGGTGACACGGCACATCTCCAGCCGCAGCGCTCCGTAGAACAGAGCTGCTGCCACAGGGTAACGTGGGCCTCACAGCACACAGCAAGCACAGCTGTGCTTACCCCCGTCCGCCCCGGCAGCAGTGCTCCAACTGATCTTAGTGCTGCCTGTCAGCCCCAAAGGCCTGCATTGCAACCTCACAATGCGGGGAAAAAAGGAAAGAAGAGCAGTAAAACATGCTGCCCAGAAAACTCCTGTTGCTGCCATCCAGAGATACAGCCTGCACTCTCATCCTGAGTGACCTCCAGCTGATCTGCTTGAGCTGGGGTGGACAAGACCCATGCCAGCAAACCCCGCCAGCCTCCACGGTTCTGCAGTTCTCCATGCCTCTATGATTCTATATGGTAAATAAACCAACAGCCAAACACAATGTAAGGATGGAGAGAAACAAAAACTGAAAAAGGAAACAATCCCTAAAACATTTTTCTTCTCCCTATGAAGTTTTATACTTAGCAAATGACTTAACCACTATTTCTCAGAAATGTTACCAGAACCCTTTAATGCATAGTATTCAATCTATAAGCATTTCTGGTTATAGATTCTGGATAAAATTCAATTGCGAACCCCATGACACTACATGTAAACTGGTCTAATCCTGGTACTGTCCACATGACTTTTAGCAGCACATACAAACCCAAGCAGAAGTTAACACCTGCCCACTGCATGTCAGGGTTGCTACAGGCCAACACCCCCTCCTGAAGTTTCAGTTCTTTTAAAATAATTGACTTCAACAGCCAACATCCCCTGTTGGTCCTCCAGCCCCTGGTAAGTCCTGTTGAGAAGTATCATTTGCTTTCAACCCTTTAATCAGCCTTAATCTTGCAATTTACTCTTGGCTTTCTTTTGACCTTAACTGCCAGAGTAAGAATGATACTTATCAAAATAACATAAAACTCTTTCTTACTAGATTTCCTATTATAATCTACCTATTAGATTCAGGTAGTCAAGTTGCTTAAAAATGCAGTATTACACTGATGTTATGATTTACTCACCATTATCTACACCTTTTTTTTTTTTTTTTTTTTGCAAAGCTTCTGCTGAAAAAAAAAAATATATATTTTCACACAGTAAACAGGATCTACGTGTTTAACTGGAGACACATGCTAGGCAGGTTAGATGCCACCTCTTCAGTACATTTGGTGACACTGTTCTGCCCCAACTAGAGATCCAATCAGGGAGGACGGGGTGTTTTTCTTCAATCCAAACTCCTAAAATTAATAAACGTATAATTGTGTGCATATATACAAAAGAAACAAGGGGAAAATCTACCTTACCCCTAGATGAACTTTACTGTTCAGCTTTGGATGATAGGAAACACATTTAAAAACCTCACTCACCTATGAACTAGACATTTTCCCCATTCTATCACAATTCATGTGACTCTAAATACATAAAAGCTCATACTTTGCCTCAGTAAAGGTATGATAATGCAGGAGAACTTTCAAGAAACCAAGCTTCAGCAGCTCCACCATTCTGTATAGTAATTAACAACAACAATCAGTGACTTCCAGCTTAAACCCTAGTTTTCAATGGTATGAAGGTACTTTACAAAAAAGTTGACAGAAGATAACAAACCAGACCTGTTTGTTCCTCCCATGTAGATGCATAGAAGGTAAAACTATGTGCATTACCGGTAATTACTCTCTAATTGAAGTGCACATTAGCCATTCCACTAATCTCATAATTGACTGGAAAAACAAAAGTCAAACACTTGACATCCGGAAGATCTGGAGAAGCTGATCACCTTCTAGTTCCATTTCAGGCAAAATGGCCAATTATTACCTTCGGGACAACACTGAAGAGGAACTAACAATGCTAATGTGAACCAGTATGCATAAAAAAAATTACTTAATGGAAACAGGAAGCCAGGAAACAAAGAGCTTGGACATTAAGCAGCTAGAGAGAGAACAGTAAAAATTCATCGTTCAAGATTTCTTGTGACCTGGCTTTTTAGTTTGTTCACATTGCCTTGCAAATCAGCATTATAAAGAAAACTACAGATGCTGTAACTGATGATACTGGGAGGCCCAGGTGAGTGTTACAAACCCACCTGCACAGGGGCTACTGCTAGCACCAGAATGACAAAGCATATGAATGGACAATACCATGTTAGGTCACTGACCTCTTACCAAACCAATCAACCCTGAAGTTCCCTCGCCCCCAGCTATATTGAGCTGTTAATATATATACCTCTGTACACAAAAAAAAAAAAAAAAAAAAAAAAATCATTTATTTCACTAAGAGGAAAATACAGAAGACTTAAGATAAAGATTTAATATTACTTCTTCAGATGTCTGTCTTTACAGTGAATTCAGAAGTCTACAAGACAACTAAAAACACTGACCACGGTCCTTCAGTAAGATGGAGAAAAAGCAAACACCCTGTATCATCAACTAGATATTGACTCAATCGTAGAACAAATGCTGTAGAAGAACACGTGTGGGTTTTTTTCTCCTAGAAGTCTGGTATATATTTAACACTTCAGACCAGAAAGGAGTACAGTTCAAAGTTCAACTCCGAAGCAATTATAGCTTTTCAAATTGTCACTGTGATGTTAGTCCTTTTCCTCCCACTGCAACAGTCTCTAGCCCCAGCGCATCAGGACTTCTGTTTACTAGCTCCTTCTCTTGCTAGTCTGTCGGCTTCTTCATTGCCTTGGAAACCAGCATGACCGGGAACATGCATCTGTTAGGACAAAAGTATAGGAGCTTTAGATATGCAAGAAATCAAGAAAAAAGTACATAAATGAAATTTGATCATGCACCGCCCTTTCATTCATAATATAGTAGCACCTCCTCAGCGGCCCTCTCCTCACATTCAGCCCTTATGTGTTCTTCCCAGGAATGTTCATAGTCTCCCTAACTCTAGGAAACTCTTGGAAAATCATGGAAAAATCACCTTTCTGGGAAGCAGTGAATTGGATAAGGACTGCCTAACCTAGCCTTTAAGAAATGCAGAGAACAGCTTCAACTCAAAATTCCCACTTTCAGAGGCCAGAGAAAAACCTCTCTGCATTCAGTGCTCAAACCAAGTTAATCTTTTCCCAGAAATCCAGAGGCTTCTATGCCACTAACAGCCTTGGTGGTTACAGCACTCACTTAGGGTACAGAAACAGGGTATGAAAAGAATCTCTTCATTTTCAGATGGCTTAACTATCCATCCTTCCATTAGTAACTGAAAGCACTTTCACCCCTAAGCCCCACCTTGTCAGAAGTAAGGGTGGAAGAGTGTGGTGGAGGAAGGAGAGGAATAAAATCAAGCTTGCCATTTGCCAAGATCTGAGAGGGGACAAGCGTGAAGTGTGTACAGGATGGTATCAAGCTTACAGGGCAAGGTTTTGGTACTGGGCCAGGGACTACAGGGGTGGCATCAGTGAGAAGAACACCACAGGGTGTACCAACACACTAGAAACAGCCAGTTTCAGTGAGCTCCACAACAGACCCACCACAGGATAGAACTGAGCCCATCAGCAAAGCTGGTGCTCCTCTGGGATAACATATTTAAGAAAGGGTCAACAAAGTTGCACAGTAGCTGTGAGAGAGAGGAGTGAGAATAAGTGAAACGAGTCTGCAGACACCAAGGTCTGTGAAGGAGGAAGGGAGGAGGTGCTCCAGGCACTGGAGCAGAAAATCCCTCTGCAGCCTGCGGAGAAGACCATAGTGAAGCGTTTTGTCACCTTGCAGCCCACAGTGGACCACACTGGAGGAGACAGCCACACCACAGCCCATGGAGGACCCCATACCTCAGCATGTTGATCACTGTAATTAAGTGCCTGCATACACTGCTCCTCCTGAAATAAAACATCTTTCCCAAAAAAACCAAACACTTTACCAGGAATACCTGTACAGAAGTTGGTTTACCTCTTTACCCGAGACCTAAGCAATATAACTCTTAAAAAAATCGGTATTTTAAATACTTTTCTATGTGCAGTTTTCTCATAAAAAAACAGAGTTAAGGTACAGAAAACTCGAGTTAGTTTATCCAGGATTATACACAGTTTTTCCAGTTTGAAGACATTCATGTGATTGAGTTACACCAACAAACCAGCATCTTAACAGTTCTGAAAAGTAAACCCAGAAATTGAGCTATGACTCAGAAAGACAGAGTTATGTTTTTAGCTTAGATTTCCAAGAGAAATTCATCTACTAACAAAGCCTAGGTTACGTTGCTTATTTGCTTTAAATAAAACAAGCAATTTCTCTGTATTTATGGTTTTACCTATGGATGCAAAATAATATTATGCTCTATAAAGTTCTTAGTTAATAGTCATACTGGCAAGTTTTCTCAAGAAGCACATGTAAGACGTCATTAAAAATAACAAATGAGGTGCAAGAAATGAGATGCTTACCCACTGAATTTCTATGCCTTTTGATAGATTATCAAGTCTTTCAAAATCTTCTTTATTTATTACGCTTCCTCCTGAACTTGTTCTCCAGCCATTTGTTTTCCAGTTGTCAACCCAGCTTGTAATACCTATACAAAGGGAGTATTACCATAAAAATGTTATGGAAGTAGCCAGTAAGGATCAAGATAGAGCAAACAGCCTTTTAACAGACATTAAGTCCACACAAAGTCTGAGGTAAAGACATCGCATGTAGAGGATACTTGTCTGGTTCTCTACTACTGTCTCTCAGGATTGTATTTTTCCATTATTACTTGAACTACCCAACCATGTTTTCCTGAACAGATATTTAAATGCTACAATTTTATACACACATTATACACAAAACTATGATGCAAACTTCAATAAACTGAAGGTAAGGATTTGCTTGATGGTACAGTAAGCTAGAACAAATCTATGGCTTTATTTGACAAATTGAGGAGACACACAAGCACAGAGGAAACACAGATGGTCACCTGTCTTATAGCTTCTGCACACTAAACAGAATCCTTCAGAGAAGGACCACATAACCAGATACCTAAAGAACGTGATTTAACATTCTGGCCATCCCTTTCTGGCCAGAAAATCTACTGTATCACTCCTTAGATAAGGACTTTTAAAAAATATATCTTTGCTAGTCTCAACAATGTAAGACATCCTTACTGCTTTAATGATAGACCTGAGCTAAACAGAGAATCGCCCATCTTGCACACAAAACCTGAAAAAACATTTATACTTAACCACAAGCCTCGTCCTCTAGTATTTCGAAAAATAACTCCTAGACATATTTACAGAATAACTTTAATTAAATAAGAATGGAACCTGGTCACATCAGTGACCCAAAACATAAGAGCAAACTGCAAGCAAAAACAAAGAGACTAAGACATTACACCTACAGATTCTTATAATCCTCCCTCATACTTAAGTCTCATACCTAAATTTAACAGGAATTTTATTCCACACAACTTCTCTTTCTTCGTAACACCACTTTCACAGACAAGACGATACAGACTTTCTCCCACAAAGCAAAGAATTGCAAAGATGTTTCTTTGCTCCTTAATGCTTTGAACAACTTCCTTCTTTCCACAAATGATGCAGTCGAGTTCTACAGATCAGCATGCAACACCAAGCCCTGAAGAGCAGAGACTCTTCCTTTTATTCTTCCGTTTTCCAGAATACTTCTGGCATTCTAAGTAAAACCACCATACAAAAAAAAAAAAAAAAACCCACACATATTCTGTTCCTATAGGAAATGCTATACCTAAAATCTTTTCGGGAAAATAAGCTACTCAAATGAAAGATTTACAAGATGATCCTTAGGGAGACGCAATGGAAAATTCATTTAAGTTGTTTCTTCACATTTACTGTCCCTTCCTCAACTTATGAACTAGAATCAGGAGGACAGAGCACTAGTTGTTGACACTTTTCACTTCCGGACAGAACCTCTTCCATGCATATGCAAGCTAAAAGAATTTGAAAAAAAGCAGCACATGACAGCTCCAGCAACTCCTCCCTTGACTAGCTGTTATTTGTTCCTACTCAGTAACCTTCTGTCCTTTCTAGGGTATTGCTACTTAAGGTGACATCAAAGTATTTCAAGGTAAGTTTTATTTTACTTCTAGAACAAAAAAGCCTGATGCTCTTCCTTCATACTCCTCCACTTTCAGAAATCAATGGGGAGCTTCTGGAAAGCAGAATTACTTATTTGGAGGAAAAGACATATAGATTTTTAACAATACAAACCATTTATTTGCTTCATTAATAACAAGCCATGAAACAAATAATCACTTTCAGCATTAGTGATCAAGCATAGGAAATTGTCCTAAGAACAAGGTATTCACATCTCCCCACATTCCCCCACACCCCACAAGAAAAAAAAAAAAAACACAAACAAAAACCAAACCACAACACTGAAGTGTGAAAGAGCAACATTTAATCTTCAATCAAAAGTTTCAGTAGATTTCCATTTACTGTTATTTAAAAAAAAAAAAATCAAAACAAAACCAAAAACTTCCAAAGTGATCTGGAAACAGCTAACACATGTACTCTCTTATAAAACTGTGAAACACAAAGAAATACTCATGCAGTTCACAATTATCACAGGAGTAAGATATGAAGATCTGGGGGAAAGGGGAAGGAGTATTCAGAAATTAAGTCCTACTTGCTGCTTCACATGGCATTTCTAGGAAATAAAATTAAATTTTCCACATCTTTGGATGAAAGTGAAACCTTAAATACACACAAAACATATATAATCTCTGATTAGTCTTCCAGTCTAGCCTAAAAGTTTGGAAGTGTAGTCTACATGTAAAAAGTAAGGAAACTTGAATGTCTTTCACTTTTGTGTATTAAGCCAGCCTCTCCAACCCAAACAAATTAAACCAAACCCTATATGGTCACTACACCAACTTCTGAGTACTTTCCTGTACACATCCTTAACAGAATATACACAAACAACATTTTTTCTAGACTTTGTGTCACACTAAATGCCTTAAGACAAAAGTCCTTTAGTTACTTCTGTCATTCTTCACTTTAATAGGCACTTTGTCTCTAGCAGGTAATCCCTGTGCTAGTCTTTTCCCCAAGCACTCATGAGTATTGAAATAAGTTACACATTCCCTTCCTTATAGAATCATAGAATGTCCTGAGTCAGAAGGGACCCACAAGGATGATCGAGTCCAATTCCTGTCCCAGCATATGACAACCCCACAGTTCACACCATGTGTCTGAGGGTGTTGTCCAGTCTCTTCTTGAACGCTGTCAGGCTTGAGGTCATGACACCTTCCTGGGAAGCCTGTTCCAGTGCTCCACCACCCTCTGGGTGAAGAAGCTTTTCCTGATGCCCAACCTAAACCTCCCCTGGCACATCTTCCTGCCTCTCCCTCGGGTTCTGTCGTTGGTCGCCAGAGAGAAAAGTGTGGCACCTGACCCTCCTCCTCCACTTGTGAGGAAGCTGTAGCCAGCATGTCTCCCCTCAGTCTCCTCCAAGCTGAACAGCCCCAGTGACTATAACCCTGTGCCCAGGCCTCAGTGTGTTCTCTGGGCCTTATGTAACAACATTGCATACAGTGTGTCTTTAAGAATCAGGAAAGCTAGAATCATTAACTTACCATTAATAGTGAACTTGCTATCAGTGTAGATAATTAGTTTCTTGATGTTTTGACTCTTTGCTTGCTCTATTGCTTTGCAGGCTGCCTTAAAAACATTTCAATAGAATCACAGTTCAGAACATGATTTTGGACACATGCAATTAAAATACCAGCAAAGTACCCAATGCTAACACAGAACTGCAAAGGATATCACTGTAATCTCTCCATCAGTGATTATCAAAATGCTTTAGAGCAGAGGTTCCCAAAATTATGCATGCAGACAACCACTTAATGAATTGAGCAAACAGGAAGTCACTTAAGTTTCACTAGCAAAAAACCCCACTAACATTCAGATGCCCAATTCTGTACTGCATGAGCAGCTCTCTGCCCAGTTCTCTATCAAAGCCTCTATTAACTGCACACCAAGTTTTACACATTTTCTCCATAACTTTGAGGAGGAAGGATTCATACCAGTTCCAACAGTCTGGAACCCCTAAAAGGCTGGGGTTTTTTTTGGTGCTATGAAATATTACAAGAGGGAGAAATGGCTGGGTCTGGATGTAGAGCTGAAAAGCTCTTCAGTGACAAGTTTGATCCCTGGCACAGCACCATCACCTCTGTTTGTCCTTCACTAACATAAGCTTCCTGTAGTTTTTAAGCAGGTTGATTCCCTGTTCCAGTTTATGTCCAAACACATAGGACAGGATAGCAGCAGTACTAGAATTAAGATCAAGTGAGAAGGGAAGACCAAACCTGCCGTTGCCAACAAAAGCTTACTTCAGAAGTAACAGCAGTTACTCTGGATAGCCTACAATTGTTATATTTCTATAAGGAATATTATATTCTAATCCTATCACAATAAGAAGCCGATTCTCCTCTTAACTGCTACTCAGCAACCCTCACCCCAAGCTCTGAGATGTGCACACGAAAACTGCAAAGGATACTACACAGATTTGAGAATCAACCTTTCCTAAAGCAAGGCTGTTTTAAACAGCTATGCTTAGCCTAATGATATTCTGGAATTCTCAAGGTGAATTACCTTGTTCAAAACCAATAAAGCGACTTAACTTAAAGAGAACAATTAGTTTAAAGTCATAACTCCTGATATTTTGTATACTTCCTCCACAGCTCCATTGCTGCTTTCTGAAGGCCAGAGTTGAAATAGTAATGACTGTGGTACTAAACTCTACATGCAGAAGCATTTTAGGACACTTACTACTTACATGTATTTCTGCTCTTTGATTAGTCTGCCGCCCAGGAAGTCTTTCACTGGTATTTCTGTGTCCAAGGAATGATAGCAGATTAGTTTCCTCAAATATTCAGAATGGTGTATATGACTACATATTAGAAAAACAATTATAGCTCATTTTCTTTTTATAAAGTAGGATAAATAGATATTTTAGCGCTAACTTCCATCTGCTTAGTGCAACCCTCATATTTGGCCTTGCCACCAATATGCAATTATATTTGTTGTCTTCTGTGCACACCTACACCTATTTTAAGACTTCCTGCATTATGTAAAATCATATTTTCAGCCCCTAAAAATATTATTTTGAGTTTATTTTCTCCATATTTTTACTTCCTAGAGAGGCTGCTTTCTCTCTTCCCCTCAGTAACTCGCTAGTCTCATAGCACTGTCATTATGAATCTCATTAGCAGGGTTTCATATTCAAAAGAAGGCTGGTATTGTACATCACACATAAAACAAACAATAGTATATATTAAAAAAAAAAAAAAGACAAAAGAATCCATCCAGCTACTTACAAAGGGTGGCCTGGTCCCCAGTAGACACCTATACCAGCACGTGCCCTATTACGTCCATTACCTGAGCAACAACCATCTGTATAAACGACTGCAAAGTCACCTACAAACAAATTACCAAAAGCAGAAGTTCAAACACTCCTTCAAGGATGTAGGCTCTTTAACCGAAAAGAAGTGTCTGCCAGCAGGCTAATCCCCAAAACCTCCCTCCCAGAGAGCCCTTCAAAAAGTTAACTACAGAAGCCACATAAATGCAGCACACCAGAAACCCACTGCAACTTCACACCCTCACTGCTCCTAGAACAGTCAGCCTCAGGAAACATCTCTGCCCCATGTTCTCACTACAGTTCCCACCTTCTTCAGTCAACACCGAAACTTCCTAGCAACATCTGTATTCAAATAGTTTGTAATCCAGACACACATAAAATCACATGTATAATGACCAGACCAATATATAAATTGATACCAGTTAAAGCACATTAACATTACACTGAAAAACAATGTGAACAAATATATCATGGCTCACATTTCTATTTTAAAAAGAAACGTTATGCTGGGCCCTGTGCTGCCATACAGAAGCCTCCCTAAATCTTTCTAATAATTACAATTTTCAGTTATGAAAAAGTGCAAAGGACTCGAAATAATTACACGAATAACAAAAGAGCTTACCCATATATGAAAATTTATCTTCGGTGACTGTTGGTGCTGAGTATACTTCATCATGTTTTACACGCTTTGCAACGTGGTCTTCGTTTGTAGACTGTTCATATGGCCTTTTACAGGCATTGCAACACAAGACGTTTAATTCTGGTTCCTCTCTCTGGCTAACATTTTCCTGCGTTACAGCTGAAGAATCATGTGCCTCTTCCAAAAAAAAAAAAAAGACACAAAACACAACACCAAGTTCAACTAAGATAAAATTTTATTCGAAACAACTGTTTCTAAAGGCCAACAGTTCATTCATTAGCAATGCCAGCCTGTTAAACTCATTAGCAATACTGATCTGTTAAACTGACACTCCCCAGGCTGTTATGCAAAAAATATTAGTGTACACCAGTCATTTTTTATCCTCGATCAAACCAATGTGGAGACACCCATGTAACGGCCCTTAAAACGGGCATGGTAGAGGCAATATTCTCCAAGCAGCTACAGAAATACTTGCACGGCACCCACCGCGGCACCCACCATCCTGCCCATCGCAGGATAAGGAGGAGGAGAAATAGAAACCGTACTGTTTACACAGGTGCCATGCAGCAACTAGGTGAGATGTGCCAGTGCGCAGCACGGCCTCCCTCCGACCCGGCCTTCCCCGGGGGCCGCCCTCCTGTCCCGCCCAGGCAGCTGGAGGCGAGGGCAGGACGCGCTACCTGCGAGTTCGGGCTGTTGCGGCTGCTGCTGCTGCCCCGGCAGGCCGGCGCGCACAAAGGCCCAGGCGTCCTTCTCGACGGCGAACTTCTTAAAGCTGGCGGAGGGGAACCTGTTCACCTGCTCCTGGCACTCCGCCCTGCAACACAGCGGGCAGGGGTGAGGCCGGGCCGGCCCGCGGCGGCTCCCCGCGCTGCCCCGGCCGCGGCCCTTACCAGGTGCGGAACACGCCGGTCCGCCGGCCCCTGCGCACGGCGTAGAACATGCTGTGGTCTCTGGAAACGAAACAGGAGTGACTGAGCACCGCCACGAGCCACCGCAACATGGCGCAGCCCCGCCGCCATGCGCGCCCCCGCCCCGCGGGCCCGGCCACCGCACCCCGCGCCGCCGCGCCTCGGCCCCTTCCTGCGCATGCGCGGCGAAGCAACGGAAGAGAGAGCGCCCTACGGGCCACGAGAGAGGCCAAACTTACTGGAAGCGCCCAGGGCTTAGGCGCTTTTTTTGGTGGTGTTTTTTTTTGTTGTTTGCTTTTGTTCCGCCCCCACAATTGTATTTAAAAAGCCTAAACAAAAGCAGCTTTTGTTTTGGGGAGGGCACGAGATGTGCGAGGTCACAGTAGTTTACACCAACGGCTCATTCTGAAAGCCCCAGTTATTACAGAACAAATGGAACCCCACAGGTGCCCCCAGCTGAAGCTCCCCTTGACCACCCAAATCATGGTCCCAGTCTTGCAATCAACTCTGGCGACCTCCTGGGCCCTATCGAGTCGTTAAAACAAAGGGTGCACCGCCTAAGAGTGACTGTCCCTGCAAGTTCCCACATCCTTTCTCCTGACAAGCTCTGGAAGGAGGACTGTGGCTGTAACATGGCACAAGCATCAACCTATTGGGTACACTCAAAGGTCTAGAGCTGGAGAAGGTCATTAAACTGGTTCTCACCCTCCTATTCAAATCGAGGGCTCTAGATCAGCATGTTCCAGCTGAGCCTTGTACCCTGATGGCCTCTGAGGTAAAGAGAACCACCTTGAGCGCACAGGTTAACAGTCTTAACTGTTGCCAGCCACAACCTGCTGTCACGGATCCTCATATCAGGAGTGTAAAGTACGTGGAGACCAAAGCTGGGAGATCTGGGTGTGTGCTGAATTCAGTGTCTCAGCTGAGCTGCCGCTGAGATCAAAGCACAGAAGATGAAGGCACAGGTATGGCTGCCCCCAGAAACACCCAATGTGCGCAGGCTGCTGCGTTCTCAGCCGCTGGGGTTTTCCTGTAGCTCTAATCTGGGTGTATTACCACGAACCCACCTCAAGATGCCAGAACCATAGAGCATTGTAGTCAGATTTACAAGGGTGGCCTAGTAAAATGTCAAGGATGTGAAAAACTGACTTTAATTTTGCTTTCCATTGCAAAAGCAGTGGAAGGTTCAAGATTACTGTTATCAATTAGGTGACACCTCTCTTTGAGAAAAACAAAACCAAACCAAAGAGCTCTTGTATTTGACAGGCCTTGGTAGAATATAGAAACAATTTTGTCAGGGTTGTATCATAATTACCGCATTTTTCTTGCTTCTTTCAACATATGCATGAGACTTCATATTATTCTTACTTACAGAATGCTTACATACAATTTTCTCAGGTCAAGATTATTTACATTAATTATCTCTGTAAGGGTTTCCACTGAAGCTCTTAGGCTTTTCACTACTTCCTGCCTGTGATTTTTCTTTTAATTGTGGTTTTCTGTAGTAGATAGATTTCTTATTCCTTACAGGTTTACACATTTATATTCCTCATAGTCTTCTTTGGGAAAGACATAATAAAGGAGCAATGAGCAGTAACCTATAGGGAAAGAAAAGATGTTCTGTTATGCTCATTAATTCTGTGGTTGAACAGACAGATTCATACATCCAATTTACATGCAAAGACTGAACAGTACCTCTCCTGCTGCCATGACCAACATGGAGAACTCAGATTCAAATCGGGAAAAAAATATATATATTTTGGAAGTTCACTGAGTATCACACACATTACCTTCATTGCTGCTTCTCCCAGCTGGTGAAACTGAGGCTGCATATGATCAGTGAGCCACAACTTTACCTCTGCACCTCTGCTGCTGATTTTTCCTTACTGTTGTGCTGCAGTGGAAGGACAGACAGGTCCCTTTCCTCATGTGACAGCTGGCATTTTAGCACAGCTAGGCTAAGCAATACCTGGGCCTTCCTCATGGTAGTTGCCCACTGGTTGCTGTAGCACTAGTGGATTGGTGGCGTTTTTCAGTCAGCCCGGGGCAGAGAGGACATATCAGGCTCTGTAAGCCACAGTTTTGTGAAGTGAGTGTGAAGACTCACCAAGAAGTGAGCCATTTAGTCCCCACTTGGAAAGCTGAAGTGTCCAGTCACAAAAGGTCTCCTCATCTGAATACAGAACAATGTAAATGCATACATGGATAGGACTTTAAAGTGAGTTTCACAAATGATTTAGCACTTGTAATTAATGCCACAATTTATACATGGTAACGCTGTGTAGCCACTGTAAAGTATTCTGATCAGATATACAAATCTAGCCAATTTTTGGCAAACCAAAGTTTGTACGAGTGCTTGTGCAACCACAGCTGAGGTATTGGGAATAAGTGGCTCAAGGAAGAGAGCAAATCCCCTTGTTTTGCTGGCACCATGCTGAATGAGAATGATCATTGAGCCATGGCCTGATAGCGCTTCTCTTAACAGATTGCACTATAAATTCAGCTGTGTTTTACTGATCCTGTGTTTCTCCTCCCACTAGAACCCAAACTTGTTTATTAATTTATTAACATATCTTTTTGACAGCCATTTCTGTATTTATAACTGACAGTCTGCCCAAAAGAAATAGGACTTAATATATGTATACAAAAATACACTCACCACTTAAGTAAGGATGTGTCTGTAGGGCATTTTTACTCAAATTCACTGTAAATGTTAGCTGATTACTTTGTCGCACACTATGCATGTAATGTACACATTAGCTAAGCATTTTAATCTTCTTTGATAAATATCTTAGCTTGAAACACGCTTAATCATAATGTGGTTCCATACATAAGCTTTTAAAGGAAAATTTGATGTGACCCGAATCAAGTGTTTCCTATTTAAAACTGGCATTTAAGTAGGTGGGTTACTAGGCTGTCACTTTATCTAGCATATCCTGCAAGTGTAAGTTATATTGCATCTCATTACCTTGATTAAAAATATAAAACAGGAAAAGGAGGTGTTTTATCTTTCTTCTTCGAACTATGTAAAACAATGTGTCAGTGCAGCTGAAAAGCAGTAATCCCCTCACATCATCACAGTCTTCAGTGGACATTTAGAGGAACAGCCCACCCATGAGCTCTGAAGCTTTGCTGTAGTTATACAAGCCTCTTTCAGATAAGTGAACTAGTAATAGACTGGTAATAGACAGGTTTTGCCTCTGATTCTAGAGTTAGCTATGACAGTGACAAGTCTTGCCCTCTGTCTCTGTTTCTTCTCTTATATTAAATCACATTATTCATGGCATCATGACACCTTGTCCTATTGCTGCTGGGATACTTTTGTAACACACCTGACTAACTTATTCTTTCCACTTCTTCACCTTGCCCTTTCTGAGTCTGCACAGCATGAAAACCTCATTAATGACACCACTTTGTAGTGACAACTTCTTTTAAAGACCACATTTCTACAATGATTCTTGAAAACCAGTCAGGTGCTTTGGATACCAAGCATTATTGACTGGGTAAAGCCCACACAGACCTCAACACTCTGCATCCTTCCCCTAATGCACAGTTGGTGTTAGAAAGGAAACTCTCTGTATACCATCTTCTCTCATTGCTCTTATGTAGCATCCTGGGCTATTCAGTAGCACTAATAGCATGGGGATGGGAAGCTGTAGGTAGTCACATTGCATCTTTACTTCTTCATTACTGCTCTGAACAGTCCAATTTTCATCCACCTGCACACCACCTTTTCTTTCTCTCGTAGACAATTTCATAGTATAAACTGAATTTGGACTACTGGACTGCTGAGATGATTACTTGTTATCTTTTTTTTTTTACTGTTCAATCAGATCCTCATCACTGTTTAGATAATTTCAAATCTCTATAAATTCTAATCCTGGACATCAGTATGAGCTAGGCAGCTTTTCCCATTCGTTGAATACATGCAAGGAAAGAAGAGTGACTTGGGAGAAAAATGGGAACTGAACAATATGCATTTCTGGCTATCACAAATTTAGCAAAAAGCCCACAAAAATTAAAAAACATGACAGGCTGCCTTCTGCAGACACTAAAGTTGTTTAGGTTGGTGGAAGGGTGTGTCCCTGTCAGTTTTTTGCTTGCAACAGGAGCCTGTTACTCCACTACTGGATTTTTTTAAAAGTAACAGACTTTACACACACTATTACATCATAACAGCGAATGTGGTATTACAAATTAAATTGGTTGTTCTTAGGGTTAGGGAATCTGAGCACAGAACCAGAGCTCTGAACTGTGTTCCTGTGTCTA
The DNA here is from genome assembly GCF_037038585.1 of Patagioenas fasciata. Taxonomy (NCBI): domain Eukaryota; kingdom Metazoa; phylum Chordata; class Aves; order Columbiformes; family Columbidae; genus Patagioenas; species Patagioenas fasciata. The sequence continues at coordinate 106,713,445 of NC_092522.1, forward strand.
ACCTCTCCGGACAGTGTGTGCCAAGAGCTGCACACCTGCCTCTACGTGGGACTTCCCCTTGAGCGGGCAACCTCTCTAAATTAGCCAACAGGGAAACATCAAGGTGGGGACCTTTTGTCAAGGTAAGGCTTTAGCTCCACTTCACATGCACAGCCAGGCACTTTCACCTGAATCAATGTGCAAGTGACTTCTTTTGCACCTAGAGTAGTTTTTTTTTTTTTTTTTTAATCAGCATGCAACTGAAGTATTAATAGTGACTTCTTTGTTATATAATAACAATATATAATAAAGTGCTTCCAGAGATAACAGAGTAAGTGGAGCCCAGGACTCCCATACCTTGAGTTTGCACCTGAACACAGCTGAAGACTTGTGTGTTATTTCTACTCTAATGACAGTTCAGTAACTATGATCACTGTGATGTTGTGTCAGCAGAAGCAACTGGGAGCTCATGTTTATAGAGGTACACAAAACAAAGCCCAGGCACAGACTGGAGCTGGCACAGGATTGCCAATCTCCCTGGATGTCAGAATGCCCCCTGGCGTGGTTTTGGCTGTGTCTCTCAGGCACAATGCCTTCCCGCATGTCATGGGTGACTCCGTGCTCTGGTAGGTCTCTTCTACCTTGAAAAGGCTGAATGAACATCGCGGGTGAACTCTCGGCCCATTAAATTAATGTGGAGATGAAACAGGGAAGGAAAAAGCTAGTGTCTGCTTGCTGTTCTGCACAGCAGGTGAGGCCCTCCACAGAAAGGCAGACGTGTACTCAACCTGCGGGCTCTGCTTTTGCTGGAGCAAACCAAGCCGCATTGCCATGGCTGAGATCCCAGTGACTATTCACGGATGCAGCATTCCGACGCCAGAGGTCCAGGACTCCAGTCTAAGAGGAGCGGCCGGGAGCCCCTGAGGCCAGCGAGCCGGCGGAGGCCGCCTCACGCCGCCCGGGCCCATGGAGAAGCAAGTGGCGGCGAAGGCTTAACATAACCACGAGGGACGGAGCGGAGCGAAGCGGAGCAGGCTCTCCTCCCTCTCCTTCCCTCACCGTGGCACGGAGAGAACCCTTGGGACAGGGAGAGAGGCGGGAAAAGAACGCGGACCCGACGAGCGCTCGTACCAGCCACTGGCACCCGCACTGCGCATGTGCTGGACCACGGCTTCGGCCCCCTCCCCGCCCGCCCAGCAGCTGGTGATGACCTCATCGGTGGGCGCCACGCCAGGACTCTGAGCATCCAGTCCGGCTTCCATCTGGCGGAAGTTGCTGTCGGCTCGCGGGGCACGCGGGTATCTGTTCTGCCCTTCTTCCTGGTCTAGCTTCAGCCCTGTGTGGGCGGGGCGAGCGCCTTCCCGGGCCGCGATCTGAGCCGCACTCGCGAGAGCTCTCCCTTTTCCCAGGCCGGCGCTGAGAGAGGTGGGTGCCGGGCCTTGCGCGGGCCTCGGTGGCGGCGGCGCCTTTTTCCCCCATGCCGCCGCAATACGGGGCTGGGCGTCCAGCGGCGCTCCCCGCGGCAGCCCGGCGTGGGGATGCCCCCGATTATCGCCTGCCCGAGGCCCGATGGTCGCTGGGGCGCCCGGTGCTGGGGGAGGAGAACCGGCGGGGTTCTCCTTCGCTCTCTCCCGGCGGTGCCCCGAGGGAGGCCGCTGCGGCGGGGCAGCAGCCGCCGGGCGTGAGGAGGGGGCCTGGGCCGGGCGCGGAGCCCCGGGAGCCGGGACAGAGTGCCTGCTCGGCGGCACGTGGGGCTCCGAGAGCGGCCGGACAGCCTCCCCAGTGCTTCGGAGCGCCGCGCTGGGCAGGGCCCCGCGTTCCCCGCGACTGTGCATACGTGCTGTGGTCGGCAGCTCCCGGAGCGTTGTGCTGGGGCTCGTGGGCTCTCCCTGGCTTCACTTTAATGCGTGTGGCTGAGTAGCTGGATTGCAGGGTCTCGCTGTGTATGTAGTGGAAGACACGTTGCTGGTGACAAACTCAGATGTTGTTTTGCGTTGCAGAAAGGCCATGTTCAGCTCTAGCGCAAAGATAGTGAAGCCTAATGGCGAGAAGCCAGATGAGTTCGAGTCTGGTATATCCCAGGTATGTGTCTTTTCTTTCTGCTGCTTGGTAACTGCATATTATGGAGACAGTGTTGTGACACTTGTCTAGAGCTTCGACTTCGAGGGTGTTGCTGTGTGAATGTGTATTTTTTCCTGATTTTACTGAGGAACTGGAGCAGTCAGTCTGTGTTCCCACCAGTTGAACTTGTTGCATCTGTCAGTGTGACTGACAGGAAGTTAAATCTTTGTTAACTCTAGTAAAAGCTATATAGCTGTTCTCTAGCAGTGTGGACAGACTTTGATCTCAGGAGTTCCTATAAATTGAGCTGTATGTAATGGATTATTCTGCAACTTCACTTCCCTAGGCTCTGCTGGAGCTAGAAATGAACTCTGACTTAAAGGCTCAACTGCGGGAGTTGAACATCACAGCCGCTAAGGTAGGACAGACCTTCTCTACAGAGACTTTCTCACTGATTTGCTGTGTGTGTTTAATATTTGTGAATGTTAACATACTATTTGAATGATGTCTTTAGCTGTTTGTTATGGCCTGTGATTGTTTTCCTATGTGCTGTTGTGATTTATTTTCTGGTATTTGTTGTTAACAGGTAGGATTCTGTAATAGTTATTTTTTTATAAAGTGGACTGAAAAGTCCTTGTAAAAACTCAAATGGCAGTTTAGTGTTTTAATCAAATGTGTTTAAAAATAGTGGTTCTACTTTTTGTCTCTGTGAATTGGGCTTGAGGTGGTCCGTGTGTGAGTATTGACTGGCAATGTAGGCATTGCAGAATCTTTGTCAGAAATGTAAACTGTAATACTATTGGTAAAAGCAGTTGTAAATCCTCTTTTTAAGTATCGAGTAATAGATAAAGTGGTGGATCAAGATAATAAACGGACTTGGTCGCATAGGCTAGCCTGTTTATAAATTTTAGTTTTAGTTAATAAAGGCAAGCAAAACGTTAAGGAAGAAAAGGAAGGAGAAAATTAGTGGAAAAGAAGGAAGAAAATTAGTTCTAGAATTTATCAGCCTTGGAGACTAGGTGTAATTTCTGAAGCTGGTTGTTGTCAACAAAAACTTAAGTAGGTTGCTTTTCGATTTGTGCCCAGGCCCACCAGTGTGCACACACATGCAGATGCACAAGTGCTTAGAGTTAAATAAAAGAATCTCAAAATGGAGAAGTCAGCTTGATAAGTGAGTTCAGGGGCCTTGAAAAGAACTGCTTCACTGCCAAAGTACAGCAGTGCTTACTGTCCTCAGTGAGGAGTTTTTAGAATGTCCTTGTTTATGTGGTAACGTAGCTGGTGAAAAACAACTTAGCCTTCTGTTCTGTTGGAGAATGAGGATGTCCCTGTAGTTAGGTTCGTAGGACAAGAGCCTTTTAAGCCTGTACAAACTTTGGTTTTGATGAACTGTTGGAGAAACAAACCAGGGGAAAAGTAATCCATGTTGGTGTGATGTAAACCTGTTGACATTTGGAGGGGAGTGAAATGTTTTGAGTAATGATACAGACCTTGGCAAGTGATGGACAGAAGATGATTTCCATCAAGTAGTAGCTCAAAAATAAGAGGTTTATTACTGTAAACTGTGTCTAGAATCTGCATTAGGAATTTGTGAAACTTCCTATCAGCATGGAAGTGCCACTGCAGATGTGATTGTAAACATTCAGTATAGTTTGGGTTCTGGCATCTGAGTCCCATCCTGCAGAAAGAATGAGCTTTGCTGTTCAGAGGATGTGACCCTGCAAGGAGTGGTGGGATTGGTTGCCCAGGCACTCTCTTACAGCAGAACAAGTGCTCTGACAGAGGTTTTTCTGTTTAACGCTTGCTCTTAAATGCATTAAAACAGGTGCTGCTCTCTCCTTTTTTTTTTTTCCTGAAGTCATGAGCAAGATTATCAAATATCTATGTTCAGAAGAGTCATGATCAAACCAAATGTTGCTTCTTGACCCCTAGATAATGTTAGCTTCTACTTCTGTTTCAGGAAATTGAAGTGGGTGGTGGCAGAAAAGCCATCATTATCTTCGTACCAGTTCCTCAGCTAAAATCTTTTCAGAAGATTCAGGTGCGGCTAGTTCGTGAGCTGGAGAAGAAATTCAGTGGAAAGCATGTGGTGTTCATTGCTCAGGTAAAACACTTAAAATCATAAAAATGTTGATTTGAAGGGATCCCTGGAGGTCATCTTGTCCAGCCTTGTGTGTGAGATGGGACTATTGCCAGCATTAGATCAGGTCAGCCATGGTTTTGTCTAGCTGAGTCTTGAAAACATCCAAGGGTGGAGATTCCACAGCCTCTCTGGATAACCTGTTCCAGTGCTACTACCCTTCTTGTCTTGTCTGTTCAGGGTAACCATGATAGAATATGTATTTTCGTACCAGTTGGAAATGTAATGAATGTTTTTCTGTGAGTGTAAGCTGAATGGTTTCAGCTAGCAGCCAAGGCTATGTAAACTTGGTGAGATGTGAAACTTTGGAGGAGAATATAACTTTCTTGTTCTGTACTCTCTTAATCCTTCAGAAGTTTGAGAAACAAAGCTTGAAAATAAAAGGGAGCAAATGTTAATAGGAGCTTTACTTACACTTGCATAGTCTAGACACTTAAAATTCAAGTTAATAGAAGAGGAAGGAAAAAGCATACTCAAGTTCTAAATTTATGGAAGGAGTGAAGCCGTGAAAAGGGTGATAGAGGGCTCTCTGAGCAGTACCAAGAGCTGGACAAACTGTAGATCTGTCTGCAGAGTGGACAGTTGTTAGACTAAAGCTCTTTTTCAGAAAAATTCTTTGTAATGTAATTTTAAGAGCATCCTACCCTGCATCTTTATGTGGCCAAGAAGGCTTTTTTTTTTTTTTTTCATGAAGTGCCTCTGGCTCACTTAAGTGCTTGAGAATTTGCTTTCAGTTTAGTAATAGGCATTTTAGAAGGGAATGTGGGCAGTTCTGCTGTAGGTGACATGTAGATTTTGAATATGATGTGGCCCAGTTTGTATTACAATAACCCCATCATGAGTACAGTCATGGAGAAGCTGTGCTGTGTTTGTAGAAAGTACCGCAGGTGGCTACAACTGCATCTGAAACAGTGTTTTAAAACATGTACCCTAGCAGGTGAGGAAGTAGAAAATAAGCTGATATAAATACCAGTAGATGCTGCTTTTGGAACATTTAAGCCAAGTTTTGATCTGGGTTGTGTAATTTATCTCATCACTCAAAGTAGTATTTCTATCTCAGTTGTCACCTAGCTGTGGGAGTGAGATTGTGTCTGGTGTGAAGCAGAGTAGTAAGCTCAATGTATCAGAAATTGTAAAATTCCTTGAAATTTCTGTTCCCAAAGAAGTGTGTTCAGATTGTGAATACAACATAGTAGACTACCCTGGTGGTATTCACAGGGGCGGGAGTTGTGAAATAAAAGTATTTTATTTCAGTGCACTGGTTACAGGATCAGTAGATAAGAAATAAATTGCTACCAGGACTTCACCTTCTGCACATAATATCAGATTCTAATGCTGGTGTGGCTTTGGGCATGCTTAAGTCTCCCTTTTCAGTGTTTCAGGAATGTGTTTTTGCATGTGTGTGGGTTTGGTTTTGGTACTGAAAAATGCCTTTTTTATTTTTCTCTTAACAGAGGAGGATTCTGCCCAAGCCAACAAGAAAAAGCCGCACAAAAAACAAGCAAAAGCGTCCCAGGAGGTAAGTAGATAGTATTGATTCATTTTGTCAGCTTTCTTTTGTAACTTGGTACTTTAGTCAAGTAATGTTCAGTTTTTGAGCAGTCATTCAAGTGATTGGATGGTCTTGTCCTTTCTCTTACTGCTTGAAATAGTATCTGCCATGTGGCTACTAAAGGGTGCAGTAAAAAGGTTGTCTTTGGGCACTGTGGTGCATTTCTTAAAACTCCATCTCTATTTCCAGCTACAGCTGTAGTGAACTTTTAGCCAGCAATACTGGATTAAGAAATACCAACATGCTGTCTCTGTTACCACGTTGTGCTGACAAGAGTGTACAGAAGGCAGGTCTGGCACACTGAAAGGGTGCAATGAGGGGGAGAGGAGCTGAGGAGGACTGTAGGTATGAGAAGTCCTGCTGGATGAGTTTAACAGCAGTAGTCATTTCTGTTAAATGGTCTCTCAGCTCTCATCTGGATTTGTTATGGCTAGATGTGCAACACTGCTATATCTGTGTGGATGTCAATGCCTCTTCTATACTGTTCTCGATCTTATTATATCATTATGTAGTCCGTGTCTTCAAAGTTTGTCCTCTCTCTGACATGTGCCATGTTCCTCTAACTTCTCCCAGCCCCAGTATTATACCTGTGTTATGTCTATTATTGTATTTTGAATTCTTCAGGCGTGGATTTTAAAAGTGCAGTTTCAGAGTACTTACCTAGCTGCAGTCCTGCCTTTGGAGGACTCTGTATTACATAGGAACTAGTATTGCACAGTGAATGGAGAAGTTGGCATCGGTGTGTATGATTAACAGGCTGACACTTTGAGTAGAAGGGAAGGAGAGTGTGCAGGACTGTCCCTTCCTCAGCCTGAGGCTAGACCAGACTAGTATTGTTGTAAAACTGTGATATGTATATATTGCAAAGCATAGAGATGTGATTGATGTTTGTCTCCCTTATGTATCCCAGTCTTTCCAAGATTAAAATGCAGCTGTAGACATTGGCTGTAGGCTTCATTCCGAGTGATACTGCCTTGAAAATGCAGACAGGGAAGCTGGACATCTTACTGGTCATTTAGACTCATACTGGAAGTAACCTGGGTTAAGTTTTCTTATTTTGGATCACTTCTGTACAGTTCAAGAAGAAAAATGTAGATATCAGTCTTCTAAGCATGAACTAAACTTACCAGGTAGACTTTTCCTATAATACATTGGTGTTCAGGCAGATGGATAAACCAGTGTTTTCAAGACTGGGTCTGCTATGAACATGCTCTTCAGTTTAAGTGTGCAAGTAAGGATACTTGCACACTTAAACAGTTCCTATGAGTGTGGCTGTCAAAATTGCAGTTGGGATAACTTGGTTCTGAGTTAAGTAAAATCTTCCTTAAATGTGTAGAAAAAAAAGAATGTTTTGTGGCTGTTGATGCAAATTAACGTGATCTAAAAGGTCAGAAACCTGGCTACTGACATTTTTCCCCTCATGCAGTCATTAAGTTTCTGCACTCGGTGTAGACTTTAGCTTTTATTTTTGCATGACCTGTGAAAAGGTGTGGTATTGTCAAGAAACATACCACTGAATTTTCAGCTAAAGCATGCTGTGAAAGGTTTAAGCCTTGGCAAACTGGAAAATTTGGTGAGAGGACATGTTTTAATGATACAAACGTGGTATTTCAGCCGCACGCTTACCGCAGTGCATGATGCCATTCTTGAAGACCTGGTCTTCCCAAGTGAAATTGTGGGCAAGAGAATCCGTGTAAAACTGGACGGCAGCAGGCTCATAAAAGTGCATTTGGACAAAGCACAACAGAACAATGTTGAACACAAGGTAAATGAAACAGCTGTACTTTCTCACGGGCTGGGGTGGCATTCTCACAGAGCTAAGGGGCTGTTTGTGCGAGGGAGCGATGGGCTGCCTTTCGGCTTGTGGCAAGGGAGATGCTTCTGTTTGTATTTGGAGTATGATGCTGAAGATGAGCAAGACAGTTTTGAACTAAAGCTCTAGTTCAATTTAACAAAATCCCTGGGTTGTAAAGTAGCTATATTGGTTTCCTCATGGGAACAGAGAGTGTTTTGCTGTGGGTTTGTTTTGTTTGCTTGTGGTTTTTGTTTTGGTTTTGTTTGTTTAAGTGAAGCACTTAGTTTTGAGCTTAAACAGATGTGCTTGATACAGCCTGAAGTCCCCTATCTCTTTGCCTAGGTTTTTTCTGTGGGGACAGCTCAGCTCTCCTATGGCTGCAAATGAAAGAAATTCCAAATATTCTCCAGAAAACATGTCGTCTTTGTAAATGCTCAGCTGCCTTAGTCTAGAAGAAAATAATTTGCCTGAGAGTTCACTTTATAGTGAAGATGCAGTGGGAAATAGTGTAGTATCTGAAACATGTTAATATAGATTTTACTTCTTTATACAGCATGTATAAACAAGATTGTTTGTCTTCACAGGTGGAAACATTTTCTGGTGTCTACAAGAAACTCACAGGCAAAGATGTGGTGTTCGAATTTCCAGAATTCCAGCTGTAAAGTGCAAAAAATGGCTGAATAAACAACTGTTCATATAACAGAGTAATTTCATTTAAATTTCAAATTCCATGAACATAGATAGGGATTTACTGGTTCATGGGACGTCTCTACTGTCTGGATGGGTGACGTTTGTGTATCAAAGTATTAAGTCACCAGCATTTTAATGGTACCTCTCTTAGGTTTTCTTGGCACTGCTGCAACACGGCTCTGGACAAGAGTCCAGAGTCTGCAGAAAGAATCAGCATAGAAAAATAAGTATGTTGACACTCACCTTTCTGGGGAGAATGTGGAGAATTACTGTAGAGCAGTGGAACTCCCAGGTTTTGCCCGCAAGAATACCAGTTGGAGACCTGCACATTCCTGACACTGGAAGAACTCTACATAGCAGGTGGTATGACCTCTGAAACGTGGAGCAATGACGTCTGAAAAAGGGGGTTGAATTTTGGGAAAATATTTTGGAGGAGGTATAATTTGAATTTGAGGTAACTTTCTTGCTCTTTTAAGTGGTAAAATTGCCAAACAAGTTCTTACCTAAAAGCAGGTCCCTTAGTTTCTCACCTTTATCAGCATGAAATGGGGAGACATTTTCACTTCTGAGTGCTTGACTACCTGGCTGGACACAAACTGCAGTATTTTAAGCATTAATCTTGCTTTCAGAAATCATGGATTTTTGTATCTCCATGTATTAGCAGTATGTATATCTTCATATCAGTGTTGGGGTAGCCTTCCTCATGGTTAATAGGCAGGGACAGATATGCCTGGGTGAAGCCATGACTGCTGGCATGTTTTGCGTTCTTTTTTAACATAGTTCAGTATATGCTTGGTGATGCAGGGAGAGGTGGGGAAGGACCAACTGTATCCCAGCAGCCAAGGCTGTGTGGTAGTGTCCTGAAAATAATGCATTGTTCACTTGGGTATCTATGTTTAGAAACACTTTCAGCAAGTAACCTTTTTTTTTTCCTCACTCAGAGGGGAGTGTGGAGTTGGGTAAGTAAATGTTCTGAGCAATTTATATGTATTTAGTACTTCACTGTACTGAACAGGCTATTCTGTTACTTAGGAGTTAAGTGCTTAATACAGTAAAAGGCACCTAATTATTGAGACAGCCTACTAGGTAGAGAGCTAAGTAGGTAACAGCCTGTGTACCAGGAGCCCTTAATAACTTCCATTTTCCTACCTGAGAGTAGATGGGAGAACAAGTGCCACTTACTGAGGGTCTTTGTACCTTTACTTCCTTTTCCCATTTACTGTGGTTTTGTTTGCTTCCCATTTGATACCTATTTTCTTCATATGTGAAGAACTAAAAGGTTAGAACAAGTTCTGTGTCACTTTTGCATTGAAAAAGTGAAGCTTTTCAAGTCATGCCGTAACTTCTGTTTGGAGACCATGCAAAGAGAACAAGGAGAACACGTGCACTACTGCAGTCAGCAGTTAATTTCCTGCTACTTACTGAGAAGGCTTCAATGTTTGCACGAAAACACAGGTTCTTTCTTTAACGAAGCTGGCTTACCTGAAGGCCTTTTTCTATCTCCTTTTCAAACTTCTGTCTCTGGAGTATAACTTTATTTGTTATTTATTTGCCTCGGACGATTCAGCAGAAGTTAATTCATCAGCTTCCCTTCAAATTGGATGGGGGGAGCTGTAGATATATAATAACCCCAAATCCTGGCTGCTTTTGTGGAGGGTAATTACAGAAGATCTTATAGCAGAAGGAGAACTTTAGAATTCAAGTTTTAATTGTTAAAACTGGTATTATTCAGGTTGGAAACACCACCACCCCAGCCCCTTTAAAATAATTCAGATCGCAAGTCAGACATGTTACTGATCTTGCTGCTACAAGAATCACAGATGGTAGCCTGTGCAAGTAGCGGTTTGCTGGTGGGAGTTGGAAGCAGTAGTCTGGGGAATGTATGGAGACATACCAGATGTTAACTACCATTTGTTAGATGTTGGTGAGGCTGCTGGGGCTGTGTAACATCTGCAAGAAAAGGTGATCCCAGAGAGCAGGCTTCAGTAGATGGCGTTTCCCCTTTCATGGTGAAATGTAACTCAGGTTTGATCTCTTCGTAGTAATAAAAGTGTCAGTAGCGTTTCTAGTTTCGAAGCACTGGGAGGGGGTGAGTGGGGAGGAGAAATCTAGTAAACTGCATGTGAAGATTGCAAATGTTCCCAGGCATTGCCAGCTGGCTATAGATTTTTCTTGGCTCTTGTTGCAAGCCCTTTGAACTATATGAAATGCAAAGGCCCATGATGGCCTCATGAGCAAATTCTTTGAGTGAAAGGATAAGGCTGTCAAAGCCATTTATGGTTCTTACATCAAGTAAGCAGCAAATAAAGGTGGATTTTTGTGTCATAAAAATACCAGGCTGCGTACTTTGCAAAACAGACTTCAGTCCTGGTTTACCTTTATTCATGGGCTCCCTTGTGTGTTGGTGTCAGTGATACAGTCAGACAACTCCCTCTGTCCCTTGACAAGCGTATCCAGTGAGTGCCTGCAATCTGGAAAGTCAGTTGATGCCATCTGGTCAAGTGCTGATGAGGCTGCGGGAATACTGGTGTCAAATGTTACCTTAACCCAAACAGACTCCATATGAGACCATGCTAGACTTTTCCTCTACCTTTCATGTGCTAGTGCAGTTGAACTCTGGGTGTGTGATTGCTCAGTTCATCAGCTGGTCTGTGCAAAAAAGCAATGGGGCATTCTGTACCAAGACCCTGTGCAGCAGTAGTACATGGGCAGTGTCAGTGTGGACAGACATGTGCTGAGGAGTATAGAAAGACTCATTCTTTTCTGTTGTAGCCCAAAATGAGAAGAGGGCTTTACACCTGTTAGGTGCTCTTGAGACTTGCACCTGATATTAAAGCTTTTGTTGTTTATTCCATATGAATCCTTTCACAAATGTATTCATATATTTTTGATTGTGAGGAATGCTGCTCCCTGTTGATTGCCCTTTGAGAAGGTATGTAAATGTGTTACAAATTTAGTGTGGCAGAACTTGTTTGAAGTTTTGGGTGGTAAGTTCTTGACCTATGTTGTATTAGTATGATAACGTCATGTCTGATTAGCCCCCCTTAAGTGTAAGTGGTAGCATCTGGCAAGTTTTAATGTAGTGATCCTCACACGAGAAGTGCTAAAAGGAAATCCTGCCACTCCTGCATTACAGACTGAAGGAATCTTGTTCCTATGCCTTTGTTTTCTAAGCAAAAAACAAAGGCCCAAGTTTGAATCTCTGTTGAATCTAAAAGCCAGAGCAATGCCAAAAAGCTAGAGCTTTTCCTCTTTGTGCAGTGTGCTTTCTAGGTCTCTAGAGGTGTACCAGAATGACAGAAAAATAAGATATTGATTACAGTCGTGAAGTCTTGCAAAAAGAAGTCTGGTGGTTATGCTGGGGGAGCGTGAGTTTTCCTGTCTGCCAGACGGCCATTGATCAGTGTGAGTGGTTGACCCCTTTATAACGAGGTGGCTTTGCTCATGTGAAAAACCTGCATTCTGCTGAGAGCAAGAAGTGACACGAACATCTCTTTGTACTAGTGCTCTGTTCCCTACAGAGAGATACATGTAAAGGATCTTATTTATGTCTTGTGATCAAGAGGAAAAAGTTTGTTGGATTTGTTAGAGTCTGCAAGTTCAGGTATCCCTCCCCTACTCTACCCTGCAGTTACTGTTTCTTTTTTGCAGGAAAATCATTCTTAAGCTTAGCAACGAGCGGTTGCTGCTAGGTGTTGCTAAATGATTAATAGCTAATATTTTTCATTATTGGTTATTGTGCTGACATGTCTGGCTCAGTTTTGATCTGCCCCTGGAGCAGCAAAGATAGAATTAAAGCCAGGCACTGAAGAGATTATCCCAATTTTAGAGGTGAGGAGTAACAGAAAAAGCAGTTTCCATACAGTTGCTGTGGCGAATGCTGATCAGAAATTTTATGCAAAAAAATATTAGTGTGATAACTGCAGATGGAATTGAAGGCTAGATTTTACACAGCTACAAAGTTAAACCTGTGTTGCTGTTTGTGCACTGACCTTTCCCGTTATACATCTTTCCTGTTGTGCAGAGGGTGCTCAGGGTGGCTTCTGGAGTGTCGCTGCCCTGGGGCTGCACTGAGGAGGGAGGTGCTGGGGGGTCTTTTCACAGTGGCAGTGACACAGACTGTTTGTTCCCAGGTGCGTCTTGATGTTTAGTAAAGCTGCTTCCTATTCTCTTGGCCAAACAACTACTGTTAGTTGAAGCTGAAAGGAAGCAGACAAGTCATTACGCGAGCAGGGGAGAGGTGCACACAGCGTGCCGGTGTGCAGATCTGTTCATGGAGCAGTCACGGAGTTGTATCTCCTTACCTCATTCAGGAGTTTGCCTTGGGAGACTTGCTGAGGGCTGGTTAATGAGACAGCCCTTACTTTCAACAACTGGAACAGCATTTGTGACAGCCTGTGATTAGCTGAGCTCCAGCAATTGAATTCATACTGATTTATTAAGGAATTCAGGTATTGATAATTTTTATTCCCTGGGTAAATGTAATGGGGAATGTTGCTGATACCATTGGATGTTTTGCCAAATGAAGGAGAGCATTAGGGTGTTGTAATCTTTTCATTTTTAAGTAGCCGTTGTGTCCTTGCATATGTGTTATATTTAATCCTCTTCCAGGTACAGAGATAATACCCAAGTGAGTGTGGAAAGGGTAGAAGAGTTTGCCTGAAGGCTTCTGAAATTTATAAATATGGGGTTTTTTTTCTGTTAAAAATCTTGTCCTTCTAGAAACAATTCGCTTTTTTTCTGCAGGTTTTTGGTTGCCTTTTGAACTGTTTCAATTGGCTTACACTTATAGTTGTGTCACTGTGGTATTTAACCTGAACTTAAAAGACTGGGTGAGTGTTGGGTTGTGGGTCAAGCCAAGGGAGCTGATGCAGCTCATGTATCTTGCTGTAAACCCCAGTCTCTGAAGGCTCTGCCTCTCCATCCAGCAAGCGTGGCTGAAAAACTTGTGAATTAGCTCTTGAACTGCTCATAGTTTTTTTCAGCCAGGCATATTAACAAAATGAAAAACTGAACTTAATAGCCAACAGTTACTGTGACCTGGTGATGGCTTGAGCTGCTCTGGTGAAGTCTGTGCACCCAGTACTCCAGTTAGCTCACAGCAGCCAAGTTTAGATGATGCACCCATGTGGCCACACAGCTTCCAGTTGGCTTTCTGGGTGGGCGAAGGATGCTTATGTGTTTCTGTAAAGGGAGCATGCCCTTTTCTCTCTCTTAGGTGAAAGAAAACCATGTTCTTGCTCATTTTCCCCTTTCTTAGAGAAAACACATTCACTGCATTTATAGCATTTGCCCTTTCCTTTTGAACTCTGGTCGTTTGTGTTTATTTTTCACTTCTGTTTCCCCAGTGTTTAATCCTACCTTTTTTACTACTTTCTCTGAAATGGCTCTATTTCTCCCTTGAATTCTGTTTCTGGCCTCAAAGTTATTTGCCTGTGTTTATAGGGAGTGTAGATATGTATGTAAATGGATGTTGCCTTTGCCATCGTAAGCCTTCAGAAGCTTGGACTGCAGTCACTTGGCTGCATTCTTTACATCAAACATTTATTTTGGCAAATTGTTGCCAACGGAGTGTTGCAAGGGCCTGATCCTGCAATTGCCTTCTGCTCCCACTGAACTATCGGGGCTTGGATGCATAAAACTGAACTTTCATTTTAAAGGTGTGTGGTACTTAAACAGTTCACGTTTCACCATTTTGTCCTTTCTTTACTGATGTAATCTGAAAGTGATCATTAGTTATTTTCATGACCATTTGGTGTGTGTTAAAACACAGCAGCTAATAGCAGTGGGGGAGGTAGCTAGGTTCCAGCCCACCATGGGAACAGGGTGTTTGGGAAAAGTCTGCCTTTATGAAGGTAGCCCACAGCGAGTCCCACGTATGAGGCACCACTACTTCTGTCTGCAGTACTCTGGTATCTGCAGTATCTGTTTTTGTCATCTTTTCCAGCAAAGCTGCTCATTGTACGTGGTGCTATGGGGCTAGGGAAGCGGGAGCTGTGGTGGGGCAGGAGGTTGCACACCCCAAGGCTGGGAAGACTGGGAGAGAGGATGCGATACGTTGTGAGCAGAGCAGGGGAAGGGTGCATCAGTACTGTGTGTCACCAGCTTGTACCGCAGCCTGGAATCCTCAGCGAAGGTTGGTAGAAAAGTCAACACACACACATGCAGTCTTGGTACAACTTACTCTAGTCCCTCCATCTAAAAGCTTTTTGGTGTTCTGATACTTTTCTGGTCTTAGGGCTGTGGAAGATGGAAAGGGAACCTCCTGCTATTGCCAGAGCTCCCATCCTGGTCTTCTGTGAGAGGACACATACTGGGCGTTCCGCAGGCTCCCATCCCACCGAGTGCTCTTGCCTGCAGTGTGACCCCTCAAACCCTCGCTGGAGAAACTGGGAGGGGGGACAGTGGCGTGAGGGTGAGGTGGGGGCTGATAGTTTGCGAGCCTCTTTTGTTGAAGAAGCTTATCAGAGCTACAGCCTTACAAATACACTAGCTATTCATTAGAGGGTATTAATTGGTTTAGTCATAAGCGGTACTCTGCCCTGGAAGTTCAGTGAAGCCAGTAATATCTATTGAAGTATAAACTGCTGTAACAAAGAGAGGGGGGTGTTCTCAAAATCCTGCTTCCCGCTATCAGCTCATCCAAATTTTCTCCTGCTCCTATGTATGTGGAGTACTGTGGTTTACCTAGAGCTTAGACTAGTCTAGCTGTTTAAGATGAAAACCAGAATTGTATAAACAGTTGGAAGCTACAGCGAAGGATTTCTGTCTCCTTTTTTTCCTCTCCTGTTGACACAGAAAGTGATATCAGTTGGTGTTGAAGAAACAAAAAGCAACACAAACACAAAAAAACACACCTCCCCCCAAAAAACCCAACCAACTCAAAAAAACACAGCAAAACAAAAGCCCCAAAATTTCATGAAGAAACCTGTCATGCAGATAATTTACCATTTATGTTATTGTGGAGCATTAGGACAGCTCTGAACTAGTTGCATGTTTTACTTACCAAGTCAAAATGCTACGGCAAATTGCAAGAATGGAGAGAATTTCAGTAATGGAAGAGTGTGTTAATTATCCACATAAGATGCTCGCATTCAGTACTGCATTTTGTATGTTTTCATATCTGCTGAAGCAAAGCAAGAAATGTGCTGTGCTGGGGCAGTGTGCGTGCAGGGCTTAGAGCTGAATAGATGTAAATGGTTAAAAAGGGGTTCTCTGCTAGAGAGGAGGAGGGGAGAGTAAGAGTGCATTCCCAAAAAAGTACATTCCCAAAATAAAAAGCTTACATCATGGACCTCTTCAGCTTTCCCACACTTCTTTCCTAATTATTGTCCTGCAGGACAGCTGATCTATTTCAAACAGGAAGCTGTTTACAGATAACACTTGCAACTGTTTTTGTCTGATTTGTTGAACTGTCGAAAAGCAAAAGACAACCTCTTTTCAAATTAAAAACTGTCAGACTTCTGTAAACAGCAGCAATGAGGTTCATCTGTGCAGTGTCCCTGCAGGCACAGACCGTTCTGCAGTTCCCATTTTCTCAGCAACCGTAAGGTAAGAGACTTTTGTACTTTTACTCTTTAGAAGCACATAGAAGAAAAAGTCTGGGTGTGTGTTAGAGGGTTGCCTTGCAAGTGGCAGAATGTGACTGACGATCCTCACGTAGCAGGAAGGTAAGGGAAGTGGGAACTTGCTTGATTCTGTCAGATAATGTTGGACCTTTCTGTTGAGAAGCACCCATGTGGGTAAGATCACTGAATTCCTGTTTAGTGTGGGGCTTGTATTTAAAATGTACAAATGCCATTGGAAGAGCTCACTTGTACTTTGAGCAGGGAAGGACAAACCAGTATATGAATTTTAAGGTTTCCTACAATAGAAACTTATTGCATTTCATTAGTGGGTTGTGGTTACTGGTAGCAGATAATATCTCAGTTTAATTTTGGAAATATTAAGTGCTTTTCTCCATCCTTCTACTTTTATTGCTAAGCAGCTGGCTATTTTCTACTTAAAAAAAAATGAGCTTTTAATGCAGCTGCAAGGCGAGGGACCAAGACTGACATTGCAGAAAAGAAACAGATGACAGTAGAACCACCAAGAACTAAAATTACACCACTGGGTAATTAAAAGTAAACTCAGTGAAAAACAAATCAAGGTGGAAGCACTATACAGGAATACTTAATGAAATGTAAGGATATAAAATCTTGGTGTAAATGAGCTGGAATATGAGAGTAAACTGTACTTCAGTAACCAGAAGACCACATCCCTGCTTTTTAGGTGTGAGATATGAAAAGTAGGATTCATAAAGGGACCACTGAGTTTCCATTCTGACCTCCGTGCATAAATATGTATGTGCTCAATATAGGCAGTGAAATTTAGGAGGGGGATTGTTTTCTAGCAAAAACAAATCATTGTGGAGAACAGAAATACCTAGCTTCACTTGCTGCACAGTGAGAAAGACGGAACCTCTGGACTGGAAATACTACAACTTTGATCCTTGAGTATTGAAAGATTTTTACAATTTAGCAGGAAGCTCTTGCCATTTCCTTCTCTGTAGCCAAGATCTTTTAAATTTCATAGTTATATGATCCTTTACATGATCATGATCATTTAAGGCATTACAATGATCAAAGAATATAAAACAAGCACTGATTTTAAAGGTCTCACTTCTAACAATGATATTAGAATTTTTTTAATCTGTGAAGCTCATTAGACATATCCCTAAAATTTTATTATGCTATGGATGCAGTGTAAATAAGGTATGCAGATGTTGTAGACAAGAAGTAATACTTCCAAGTTGAGTATTTCTTACTTATAAATGTTTGGACTGTCTTTCAGAAAATTCTTAGATGTATCTGTTAAAATGAAATTATTGTTTTAATTAATACAGGAAAGAGAACATGTAATGTAAATTCATAGTCAAAGTGTCATTTTAAACATGCTTTAATCCTACAGTCAGCAGAGAATTGCAGTGTGGAAGCAGCAGAATCTACTGTGTGATTTATAAATTGTATGTTAAATTGAAGGCTGTTTTTTGTAATTACTTTTGAGTGATTTTACACTCTTTCTAAAGCTCTATTTAGTCATCTTTAGGGCTGTCCAAAAACTCTTGAACCAGAATCCTTTTGAAGTAAGAAGGCTTTTGGCAAAGTAGCTTTTTAAAGAAAAGTGTCAGCTTTCTGGGGTAGCTTAGTTCTTTTGTCAAAGTATTTTGGCTGAAAACCAGAAGAGTTTAGCCAAAAATATCCTCATGGTGTCTCCTGGGAAGTGTATTTTGTGCTTTGCATTGCATTTCACTACTGGCTGAACTTCACAGCTGAACCATGTTTCCCGTAAAGCCCTGTGGTCAGGGTCTCACTATTTTAATTTCCCTCGATGACAGGGGCGTTAGGATGTATTTTGGGAAAGGTGGTCCTGTGGAAGAGGTCACAGACTGGGCTCCTAAGGCATGCACTGTAGGAAAAGCCCCTTGGATTCCTGGTTGATAACCAGCTGGCACCTTAAAGTTTGAGCACTTCCTTCTAGCCTGCATGTGATCTATAGACCATCCTCTTTGTGGGCTTTGAGAGCGGGACCCTTCAGAAGGGTTTGATGTGTCAGTAAAAGACTTAAAACTTTTTGATGGTTTTAGCTACACAAATACCTGTGCAAGGGAGAGAGTATTTTTAAAAGTTTAAGACTTTGCTAGTGCTTCTGCCAGCTTTTGTGTAAGAAATGCTCCGTTTTATATATTGAGAACTGAAAGCTGCAAGGCAGCATGGCTGGATTTTGAAAGCCAGATTAAACTCTTAGGTGAAATGGAAAACAACCTGCTAGGAGCCTGAAGCTTTAGAAAGCTGTGGTTTAGAAAATCCAGCAAGGTCTCATCTTACCCATCTAAGTGCCTTAAAATAGTCCTGATTGATTTGCTTATAGTTGTGTAAGATGTTTCTAAACAAGAAGAGAACTGAAGGTGGTCTGCTTGAGTTCTTCATCACTGGACCAATCTATCACTTGTTTATTAGGATCCAAGGATCCTTAGCTACTGTGACTGTTTGGATGTTGCTTCCTCAGAACACTATCAGAAGATTGGTTAGGAGGTCCAGAAGGCGTCCCAGAGGCCAGAACAATAAGACAGATGGTGAGGAGTTTATATTGGTTTATATTGGTTTTCTCCTACACTGAATCATAGAATGGTTGGGGTCGGAAGGGACATTTGAAGATGACCTAGTCCAACAATAAAGCACCTGAATGAAACATGGTATTGAATAAATAATTTCATAATGCTGCAAGTTAGACACCTGGCTCTAGACCAAGAATCCACAATGTTTACATGCTACATGGAGTGAATGGAGGAGAGCTAAGTGCTGAAGAAAGCACCTCACCACAGCAAGCAAAGTGTGTGATGGCCACAGCAGCTGGCTGGAAAATGCTTGTGAGAAGATGCTCCAGGATCCCCTCTGCTGGATGCAGCAGTGGATAAATCCACCGCTTTCGGTGCCAAGTGCCTGCAGGAACTTGAGTTCCAGAAGCTGGCACCTCACCTTGAAAATGTGTGCCCAGTTGTCCTTTAGGCATGGAGACTTTGAAAACTGGCTCTGAAAAAACAGTTTTTACAGTTCTCTTTGAAAAATGGGCTGCTGCTACAGAGTTGTCAAGTAATAATCTAGTGGCCGGGAGGACTTACCTGGGAAGCAGGAGTTCTGTATCCAGTTCATTGCACTGATTCAAACTTCCCTCTCCCATCTGCTGGAAAGGTGCCCTCATCACTAACCAATACAGTAATTTGGAAGTGGGACCACTGAACATTGAAGCTCCCAAGACAGTTTCTGATGCTGATACAGCTTTGATTTTAGAAAGAAAAAAGACAAAGCCTAACCAGTCCATGGAAATCTATTATTTTGTCATGAGCACTCCCATAGGAAGATGGTCTGCAAGAGAGAGGCATCTCCCTACCATGTTTTGGAAGAGAATGGCAGTGTTTTCTATTATCCTTCCTGCTGACACTGTGCTTAGATGAGACTGAAGGAGTATGGACACATTTCCTTAATGGACAGAAATGGGCTGGTTAGGGGGAATAGTTACTCTCTTCAGGCAAAATGTTGACCACCTCTAGTCTGTACAGAAAGAAAAGCTTAGGCATCCAGATTAAGTTTTCTGACAAAACCACAGGCACCTCATGTGTCTTAAGGTGGTTGAATTGTTAGGAGAAGGGTTTCGATGCTTTGTTTGGACTTGGGAAAAGGCCACAGATATAGATTCACTGATAGTGTTACCAGTGTTGACTTCAACAGCTCTCATCTGGAGGTTTAGGGGTGAAGAATGGGGGCAAAAGATAGTGGAAAGAGAAACTGCTTCAAATCTGGCTGGGTTTTGAGAGAAGAACGAAGCTGTGTCTGTAGCTGTGCAAAGGCTCTTTGTGCCTATCTTTGTCTGGTCTTAAGCATGGCCTACTCTGTGATTATTTGGTTTTGGTCCTGTTAGTATGATTTGCTAACTGTAGAATAAGCTTAAATAATAACAACATGAAATCCTACAGATAAGCACTTTAAGATTCAGCTGGAGTGATTTTTTTTTCAGGCTTACTTGTGAGTCCCTCCAGATTATCCTGTAATGGTACTGATGATTTTATCAGATACTGAACCTTGCTCATAATAGTAATGCATTTATTCATCTTTAGCGGACTCCTTAGAAATAGTCTACGGACCTCCAAGAGACCATGGATCAGGGGTTAATTTGGTCTCCATCTGGTCTGAATGCTCGGGGCAGCCTGCTCATTTCCATGCTGTGAGGGCTGGACAATGACACTTCCATGAGGCAGTGCTTGGCTGGCCGAAGAAGGCTCTGTGCGGAGACTGAAGGGTTCATAAATCGTTCACCTTCATAAAAGAAGTCACCAAAAAATCTTGCATCAATTTTTAAAGGCTTTACAAGCACTTCTTTTTTTTAAACGAGTCTTGTACACCAAAGGCTGCTGATTATATTGGAGTTAAGGGAAGACAAGAAAGCATGGAAGTTTTTGTAAGGACATTATTTAATATAAATAGAATTTTATGGTTGTCATCAGAGAAGGATTTATAAGAGATCATCTAATGTTTGGGAATTAAACCAAAGAGCTTTAAAAAAAATAATATCTGAAGGAACTGGCAATGTTGGATGCCATGATAATTACAGCCAATCAAAATAAAAACATCAGACAGGAATGTAATGGAGACCTAGCACAGGAAACAGCAAAAAATGCCTTATTACAAAGGAAAAGAAAAATGTTTCTCAATGAGCTCTCTTGGCAGAAGGGTTTTAATGAGGAAATGGGTCTATAATGGGTGACTGGTTAGTGGAGTTATGTAGAAGAAATGTTAAAGAAAACAGTTACTGAGAACTTGTTGCAGAGCAAGAGAATTGTTGTTTATGTGTGCTGAGGAGACTCCAGGGTGGTGGATCTGTCAGCAGCATCCACAGATGCATTTGCAAAGTTTCCCTCTAGTTGTGTAATGAACTCGCATTTTAAAGCCGATGCAGAGCTGAGGTGAGAGGATGTAACGAGAGCTGTTATATGAGCTGTAGCTGAAAAGCCTCTTTATTGGAGGTTTTCCTCCTTTGCTGTTTAGTACCTTCATGTCAGAATTGCCTTTAATTTAATTGTGGAGTGCCAAACACTCTATAGTCATTCTCTACTTATAAATGTTCTATAAAAACTTAATGAATGCATGAACATACAACAGTAATTTATAAATAAATAGTTCAAAATTAGTCCAAAATCCCTAGACAACATACATAGCTATTTCCTTATGTCTACTCTGTTTAAATAATTCTGAACATAATCCTAAATCTTAAATCTTCAAGGAAAAATAATGTTGGTTTTTTTCAGTACCATCTTTCTTTTGAATTTTCAAGGGCACTTCTTGAAAGGACAGAACATATTTCTTTACAAAGCACTCATAGATAATCTTTGCTTGTTTTGTTGAGAAAATCACAAAAAGGAACCTGATTTGTCTAAAGAAGTCCTTGTGACATTCTTCTTATGTAGAATGTGAGAATTTCTACCAGTTTCTAAATATCTTAATGTCTTGAGTGCCACATCTTCAGAATTATTCAGGTTGGACTATTTAAGTTTAAATTCTTTTTGTATCATATGTGGAGGCAACTGCATTATCTTCACAAGTTTTGTGGAGTTAGGTGAATAGTTTATATACCGGAAGTGCTTTAAATGACCCTTGATTTTTATGCAGACCGTGCCCACCGCTACATCTACTTCCACAGTGTTGTGGCTATGATGAGAACTTAATACACTGTTGAAGAAAAGAGCTCTCTGTAGCTGCTGAGGCAGTT
The DNA here is from genome assembly GCF_037038585.1 of Patagioenas fasciata. Lineage (NCBI taxonomy): Eukaryota > Metazoa > Chordata > Aves > Columbiformes > Columbidae > Patagioenas > Patagioenas fasciata. The sequence continues at coordinate 106,734,964 of NC_092522.1, forward strand.
GTACTGTCAATTGGAAACCCTCCCACCTGAAAAGAGGCCAGCTGGGCATCCCATGTCTTGCAAATACTGAGCTTACTTTCTGGATGGCATGTGTCAAGCTTGTGTAAGTGACACCAACTTGATCCTCCCAGGGAAGTTGCTGTATCAGCTACGAGAACATGTGTGCCTCCTCTTGTGTAAAACAAATCTGTTGGCACTTGATGCCAGGGTCTGTCAGGTGCTTTGTTAATGGCTTTGGTCATAATTGCTTTTACTCTGTCTTCTAAGCAACTTTCTAAACGTGTGTTTGCCCATTTACACTTAGTTTGCATGTGATTGCGTTCACATTGTTCCTTGAATTTTACGGAAGATTATATTAAATGTCGCAACTACAGTGTTGGATACATGGAGTTTCTGATGAGTTTGGAGATGATTCCTCTGTACCTTTTTGGCAGGACTGAATAACCGTGGCAAGTCTCGTATGTAGTTAATTTTTCCTTTGCTTGAGTCAACTGGCAGATGCCGGGATTTCAGCCAGGGCAAGGTCAGTGTGGTCTTTACCTCAAAAGCCTTTTCTTTTACTAGTAGCTGCATAATCAGAGCAGTAGCATTAGTTGTTGTTCCTGTAAGTGCCCTATAAATGCTCAACAGATACACAGCGAGGTTCAAGTGCCACTGCTTAGCTAATGTGCAGCTCCTTAATTTGTGCACAACTGGCCTCTGGTCATGTTCTAGCTGTGCGAAAGATTAATCTGCTGCTACTGTTAGGGAATTTGCTGAGTACCAAAACAGGTAGAGATGCCAGTACTTATTGCTTACTTAACATAGCTTGTTATATTCTTCCCTGGAAATGTACATTATTTTTAAAAAGTTGATTAGATGGAAGGATTTAAATTAAAAAAAAAAAAAAATCTCAGAGTTGCCATCCTCAAGAACTTTTTGGTAGCAGAAGCTTCTTGGTATATGGATAAGGGAAGCAACACCTTCAGTTTACATGAATTCAGATGAACACCCTTGTTTGGAAATCATATTCTGCACATTCTGTTTCTGAATTCAAATTTCTTTTTCAAAATAAGACAAGCTTGTTGAAAGCATTCAAACCTACATGCAATCACTTGCACTCTTAATATTTTTAAATCTTTGTAGGCCGGTGTATTGTGTATGGCAAAGGATTTTGAATGTACATGTCATGGTATAAGAACTGTACTGGGAAATGTTTTACTGCTGAAAGATATTATTTCAGCTGGCTTCCATTTGGCATTCCTTATAAGTGGAATTATGACCATTGCCAATGATATAGACTGATCAGTAAAAGTCTGCTGTAGCATACTAGTATAAAAATACTTCTGAGAATGTCGTTCATGTCTGGTCATCTGCAGGAACCACATAGCTTCACATGTGCTTTTACTCAGTCACATCAGATCCATACAAACCTGGTTTTGTTCATTGCATTTTGCCTCTACAAGCATTTCTATATGCCCAATATATGTTTTATCTGGGGACCTGCTTTGGCAGGTTCCCCTTCCTTTTGTCTTCTTTCCCTTATCTGCACTTGGAAAGGTGTTTCAGGGCTCCAGGAGTAAAAGGACATTGAACAGTGCTGTTGCTGTCAAGTTCACCCTTCGCTTGTCCAGTGAATACATGTGGCTGTATTTCCTGTGAGGCTTGATTTTTGCTCAGTTTTCTCTTGTGTTGAGGCTTGGCCATTTTACTAAAGATATTGTTGGTATTTGTGTCACCGATATAATTTCTTTCCCTCCTTTTCCCAGCTTCATGGGAGCTGGTATGGAAGGTTCAGCATATGAGCACATGTCGAGTGTTATTTGCTCTCTGCAGATCCCCAGCTTGAGAATAAAAATGAGCTTTTGTTGAAATTGCATTGACACTGCCCCAGTTCAAATGCAAGATTTTTATCATGCATGTCTATGTACCATTGTGCTTTCTTATATTGCAGTTATCATTCTAAGAAGCATGTCCTTGTTATCTGAGGATAACACTCTTGGATCATTTCCATGACTCTTAGTAGCTTGCATGCTATTGCAAAATGCCTCCTGGTGTTGTATCTCTTATGCTCTGTATCTTTCACTGGATATAATTTTCCATTGCAGCCATATCTTTCCTCCTTTTAAAATGTTCCCACTCTAATTATGTGCTGGGTTTTGTGCCTGATGAATTTAGTCCCTTTAATTCTTTCACTTATGCATCTTTCTGTTTTCTGTATGCTGCTGGCACGCGAGGGCAGAGTTTTGTAACTCACTGAAGGCCATCTCAGCTGCGGCCAAGGGCATTTCTTTGCCTGGTTGGCAACATTTTTCACAGGAATAATGGCCATTTTACTCTCACCAGGAACCAAAGAACTAAATCAACCGAAAAATAGTGTTACAGAAAGAAGAATAGCTTTCTGCTGGTGTAGCAGCCCGTACTAGCTCATGATGGGATCAGCTGGTGGTTGGTGACAATACGGAGAAGGGGAGGGGAGCACAGGACTGCGGTGGGGGAGCCGGGCTGCTGATAGCCTTCTCGTAGATTAGCTTAGCTAATTAGCCATGGTGGGACTCCCCTCACCTAACTTTATGTACCTCGTAGATATGTAGGCAGAGCTGGTCATAGTCACTTGGGTCTCATCTCCTGATTACAGGTTTTGAAAACGTACTTGCCCCCTTCTCGCGCTATTTTCATTTCACCCTTGATGAAGCCCTGATTTTATATTTGAAGCACAGATGATAATAAGTGAATTCTGGCATAAACTCATTGACTTCAGCAGAACTACATCAACAAGAAACTTGTCTCAATTTTTAAAAACACTTCTTGATGAAAAGTAAGGCTACTATTCCTATGTATGACAAGGGCACCTGCATTGTACAGTCAGAACTAATAGTGCCTTACGCCTTACAAACATCAGCTGAGGAAATAGCTCTATTGAGCCAGAATTAAGTGTACTTTGGGGACGAAGCAATGACTTCCGATCAATTAGGTTTTTAGGTAATGTTAGCTTCCCATCAGCTTAGAATCTCTCTTTTGCCCTCTGCAGCAGACCTCGCTGTGTTTTTCAGCATCATTGGGACCTGAAATGTGTTATATCTGCTTTATGCTACTCCATGCTCCATAGATTTCACAGAGATTTCGTAGCCACAGAGTTATGGTCCTCATTTTTAAAATTCTATGGTATTAACATTTAGGGATTATTTTTGAAATCGCTCAAGACTGTTGCCTTAACCTTTAAATCGACATGTAGAATTTAATTTCAGAGCATTGCAATGTTACAAAAACGATCACCCATTGCTTAAGCAGCTTTATCATTGATTCTGATTTTTATATTCCAGCTAAATGGTGAACTCTTGATTACTCAAGATAATGCACAAGAGAGCTATGAGGACAAATGAGAAAATGCTTACATGAAGTAAAAGCATAGCTACACAAAACGTGTAGGCTAGGATGATCAGCAAGGCTGTAATGGAGAAAGAAGAGGTTGGTGACACAGGTTTCATCTCCAGTGTGAAAAGCATCTTTTCTGGGGAAGGATCCACAGCCCTTGGGCCGAGGGGTGAAAAGCAGCTTCCATGCACAGCGCTGGGGTCTTGTCCCTTCTACCTCTCCCCACTTCCCCCAGAAACCTACCTATCCTTGACCTGAACTGGGTACTGGGTACTGCTCTTACCCCTTACAGGCATGGGACTTTTTTTTTTTTTTTTTTTTTTTTTTTTTGGCTTTTATCTGTTCAAAATGTTTGAAATAATGTGAGGTCTGTGTCCCAGACTGGCATTTCACTGGCATGCGTTTTTGGGCATGTGTTGCGTGCGTTAGGATGCAGCTTAAGGCTTGCCAGGGCGTTTGAGGATACACAGGCTGCCAGATCGTTCTGGGAGGTGTCAGGATGTGGATGACGAGGACTTGAAAAGTCAGGGGAGTGAAAACTGTTGAAAGCTGTTGATGTGTCTGTAGTGCTGACTGAAACCTGCTTGGGAAAATCACCCACCAAATGTGGCTGTGTGGCTCTGCAGATTTGTGTGCCTGTCTGTACCAGGAATGCATTCAATACAGAATATGGATAGTTCAGTTCAGATCCTTGAGAATTAAGAATGGTTTTAAAAATAATAGTAATAAAATATAATAAGAGTGAAAATAACTCAGTTACAATGAAATAAAAACAGCTCAAAGAGGAGTCCCGTAGGACAAAGGATAGCAGCCACTTCATATCTGTTGGCTGACTGAGCATTAATGCCAGTGAGGATCATTTCCCTTTTGCATTTCTCAGCCATTTGGATTCAACTAGGCAAATAATCTGTGTTGTTGCTTCTAGGTCCAAAACAATGGTGTGCAATAAGCCACCAGCCCTTATGGAGCAGCTGCTGGCACATGTAGGGCCTTCATGCACGAGGTGTTTGCTGGCTTCCCATCCACAGCTGGGGGCAGGCGGAGGAGCCAGAGGAGTGCTGGGTGCCAGCTGGCCTGGCCAGTCCCCCAGCGGTTTTGAACAAGCCTGTGGTGCCTTGGGGATTCTCCGATGACCTCTCAAGGACTTGTCACTTGAAGCCTGGCTTAATAAACTTCTGTCCTGGCAAATGAGGCAGATTCCCTAAAGCTGACAGATCTCAAAAGTTGTTGAAGTTATTTTGAAATTGTTGTGCTGGTTCCATTGGTATGTTTCCATTCCTAATGGGAGTAGAGGCGTTTTTCTTTTTTTTTTTTCTTTTTCTTGTGTGTTTTTTTTTGTTCTGTTGTTGTTTTTTTTTTGTTTGTTTGTTTTTGTTTTGTGGCATTTTTTGTGTGTGTTTGGTTGTTGTTGTTGTTGTTTTGTTGTTGTTGTTTTGTGTGTGTGTTTTTTGTTTGTTTGTTTGTTTTTTAGGAAAGGCCATATAAATCCTGCCTTTTCCTCTTCCTCTCATTTTTTTACAAAGCTTTCAGCTTATGCTAATTTAGTGGCCACCATTATAAGTGCTGCAAGTTTGACTCTTGGCCCCTGTGTAGACAGCGAAAAAATGTTCATACTTTTGCAAGTGCCAAACATCTCCAGGTTTCTCTCTGGCATTGTTTTTACTTATGCTGAAGATATTCCAAATACCAGGGCTAAGACAGTGTTTGAAAAGACAGGCTGGCACCAGTTTAAATGGGATTTAGTTTTCTAAATGCCTTTATGAATTTGGGTCTGAAAGAACTTGAAGATAGGTCAGAAAGGCAGGGAATTTTCCAGGATTTTAAAATGAAAGGTGCTGCTGTAACACATACGTGAAGATCAAATTCTTATTTCAATCATATAAGGCGATTTTAGCTGCAGAAGAGAAGGTTTCTTTCTTAAAGCAGGAAAAGGTGGAGAAAGTGATATCCAAAGTGCTTTTGGTTTGATTTCTACTACTACTGTGCCCCTTCACTGCACCTGCAGACTCTGTGAATTATTTAATCTGCAAACTCTTCAGAGTTTTCCTCTGTTAGTGGCTCTTCTCAGACCAGGGTAGTTTCCCAAGTATTTGTTGTGAGTCCAGGTGTTGTGACCTGACTGACACTAAGCAGCTCTGTTTTTCAGAACGAGTCCCTTTTCTCTGTGAGTCGAGGTAGGTTGAGGTGTATCCCCTGGGTCTCTGAGGCTTGTAAGCCCTGCAGCAGCAGGCAGGGGGAATGTGTTGAAGCTTCATTGGAGGTGGTGTTTTCCCCAGAAAATCTTTCATATCTGGCTGCTGAACAGAGCCACCAGCAGCCCTGACAGTTCTCTGCTGCTGGATACCTGTCTCATCTCTGAGCTGTGTAGGAGTTTGCAAAGGCAGATTAATATTTAAAGTACCTGGAGGCTTTGATCTTTCAGTTATAGTCTGGATACATCCGAAACCTCATAAAATGCAGCCAGAGGAGGTGATGCTGCCTCTTTTTTCACTAACACAGAGACTGGAGCACCTTCGTAATTTCAATTCCTTCCTCTGTCTCAGGCCATTTCATTCCCATTTCTGACTTATCTGTTGAGAGTCCTTATCATCAGCCTGCTGGGTGCTGAAACTGCCTAATTTGCAGGATTTCAGCTGTGTATCTGAACCACTTGACTTGAAAGCCTCGTTGTCTGATCTTCTGGATCCTGAAGTGCCCCTGCTACACTGAAAAGGTGGTGTGCCTTGCCTGCAGTGTCCTGCAGGCTGGTGGCCAGGTGCTCTCCTGGGCTGTGGGGTGGGAGCTGCAGGCCAAGGCAGGCAGGACCCGTGTCTGTCTGCTCAGCCCACAGAGCATCAATGCAGTTGTCATTCAGGATGGTCTCACTCCCTGTCCCTCAAAGCTGACCGCTGCTAAAGGTTGAGCACCTACATTCAGGTGTCTGGAAGAGACTTCCAGGTCCGAGTCTCTGCCACGTCCTCCTGACTGGCTGATGCAACAACTCACTGCTTTCCCACACAGGGAAGAGTTCATCTCTAACTTGGCATTGAGAAGCCTGTTCTTGCAATCAACCCCCTCACTTTCCAGTCCACCGGCATCGATTGTTCTAGTGCCAAGTCTGACCCTAAAAGCCTTGGAAAGGAAGATGTGGAGAAACACCCTTCTCCTCAGCCTTTCCTCTTGGCTAGTTTCTGTTGCTCCCTCTTTGTTCACTGACTACTGTGAACCATGGACTTGACAAAAAGAGACAGAACCATCCACTGTGGATACTGTGAGCTCCGCTAGGCCACAAAGAACACCAAGAGATAGTGCCTTCTATGCTGATGTTAGGAATCTCCTTCCGGGGAGATATGCCCAGATTCAAGCTTAATGTATGTGAAGTGATTTGTTTGGTATGCACATGAGGATATTTGGGAGAAGATATCACAGAGATCTGATACTTCAAAACTATAGAAGACTGTGGTCAAATAGTTTATATAACCTTAGAAAATAGCTGTAAACTGGCCAGTGGCCTGACCTGGTCTCTAATAGTCTGGGCTGGCTCTGGACAAAGCAGGCAGCAGCCCAACATAGCGGAGGACAGTAACAGCAAACATTTTCCTGCCAGTTTTGTCTGTCAGAGCCCTTGGGAGCTGGGCTCATTATTGCTTCTGCAGTAAAAGCTTTACATACAAATTTCCATTACTCTTCCCTTCACCCCCACCACTACTGCTGTCTTCTGTGTCCACCTTTAAGATGTGCCTTCTCCTCCAGCTCAGGTTCCTCATCCTTGGGTGGCAAAATTCAATTTTGACTGCACACTTGAGAATCCTTGAGTGATATTGCTGCAATTGAGAAAAAAAAACTCAATAAGACCTAAATATTTGAGCAGCCAAGGTTTGTAACTGTTGGGTTTCTGTGCTCCTAACAATACCTGAGCTATGTATTTTAAAGCTGATTCAGACATGTACAAATGAGCTGCAGTCATCTTAGTTGTGGTAACATAAGCAAAATTTTGTGAACTAAGCACTCTTGAAAAGGGGAAAAAAAAAAAAAGCATCTGTATGTGGCTGAGTGTTGTCCAGAACCAGCACCCTAAGCTAGGAGAGGAGATTTCGTAAATTACATTAGTACTTAGTAGTCTGACAGGAGTGAGGGTGAGAGTACAAAATGTATCTCTTCTAAGATTGTCTATATTGTCACCTTCTACACTAAAAGGTAATAGGATGTTGAAACAGAAGTCTTGAAAATAAAATTGTTACTTTACAAATTGGTGGAAACTTCCTTTTTTGGGTCTGTACTCTCCTGAGTCTTCTTTCTGATTGACAAAGCTTGTCTATGGTGTGGTTCACACCTTTCCTGGTACAGGAGCATAGCATGTCATGGCTGTGAAAATCCACAGGTAGTCCCTGTTCTTCCCTTCCTCCATGGGAGGATTACCCAGAACCAATGATTTTTTCCCTGGGATCTTCTGCCTCACTGTAGTCCATTAAACTATGACCATATCAAGTGATCCCTTGACCCCGGAGCTCTTCCCAGGTACAAACTTACACTCCACCATTTTGAACTGTGGTCCTCCTTCTGTACTTTGCTCTCTTTTGGAAGGGAAACTGGGGAATCAGAAGGGGCTCAAAACATAGTGTAGTCTGTGCCCTGAAGCTGGATGATCAGTGAGGACTGAGAAGCGTGTTGTGGAGCATCCCTGCCCTGCCACAGACATGGTGCAACAAGGCTGTTGTGAGGCAGAACGATCTCCCACATAACTCATGCCATTCCCTCTCCACATGAGGAGTGAGACAAAATCTGCTCCCATCTGACCCCACCCCTACTGCAGTCTACTAATTTTATCTCCTAGAGGATAATGGAAGCACATACTAGACAGCAATTCAGAGGGGTAATTTATTCCCTGAACTCCAAAGTCATCTACTTAGTCTTACTGCTAAGGCATTTATTAAATGTATCAGAGTTGATGGTGGAATTTAAAATTAGAGCAAGGCTTTTTCATAGTACAGGCAAATTGAATTTTGTTGCATGGAAAGGGCAGTCTGTCCATCTTGCTCCCTCCATTATGTTTTGGTATCTGCTTCAACAGCTTATTCTCACCCTGAAGCTCCTTAACCTTCTGTCCCTCCTGAAGCACACTTAATCCTTCAGGCCATCACCAAAATAACAGATCTACCCTTCTAGACCTCCAGCATGCTGAGAGACACAGACCCGCATACTGGCCCCACACCTGTGCCTAATCCTACTTGGTTTATTTTTGGAGGAAATCAGGGCATGAAGAGTAATATAACCCAATCTTCTTGCTCTAGATGTAAAATGCACATGTCTGTATCATGGCTATAAAATATGATATGCAGGTACTTGCTTTTGAAACCCTCATATGACTTCCAGCTTGTTTGTGTAGTCCGGAGCCTTGGTGACAGAAAGACTGGAAAAACATATCAGAAGTACATAAATAATGCTTTTGTCAAAGAGTATTTCTACAGACTCCCTAAATATTGACTTTTGATGGTCCTTTCACACAAACTCCATTTCTGTACTGTTATTTTCTGAGAGATCTCTTCAGAGGCTAATATCAAGCAAGCCATTTCACTTGGAGGCTTAGACAAAGGTAGTTTCAGAGATGAATCTCTTCAGGATTTACTGAAGGCTCTGATGTAACTTTATTGCATGATATAGTGAAATATTATCTCCCTTTCACCCTCAATGAGTTACACAAGGGCTATTGTATCAGACAATTTGCTGGGCACAATTTCACTGCTCAGGTAGATGGGAAGTGAAATTTCAGGCCTTTGGGTTGGTCTCATCGTCTGCTGAATTGCCTCTAGAGCAGTATGTGCTCTTTATAAGTGGCAACTTAGTACTAACATTTTTCAATGCAAGCTTATGAACTGGATTTTCTCCATTGACCTTTCTTTCCAATGAGAAATCACGAACACAGAATTGCCTATTATTAGCATCGCTTAATCTCCTTCCTCTTAATTAAATTTCTTCTGAGCTTTATCTTACCAAGCCTAATACCAAAACAAACTGCTGAACACACTGCTGCATGTTTCATGTGTGCCTGTGGAACGTACAACCTGCTTGGAGGACCTGCGCGTATCCTGCTCATGCTGCGTGGGTTATGGCATGCAAAAATGTATTCATATTAGGATGCTGCGTATGTTCAGAAACTGTTGAAAGTCTTTGGAATTCTTATAACTGTTTATTCATTCTTTTGTCTAGGAGTCAGTGACCTGTAAGTGCTCATTATGAAGAGAGATCTGGTTTTCTTGGGGACTCTAATTAGCCTTGCCTTCCTGTCACTGCTAAGGTCTGGATATCTTCAACATATTGCAGAGGAGTCCTGCTCTGTTCAAATTCTTGTTCCAGGCCTCAAAGGTAATGTGGAAGTCTACTCCATCATTCAAATGCTAATCCTTTCTTTCTAACAGGCTCATTTGCGCCCCTGACTTTTTCTAAGAGAGACAAAGAAGGTGCCTTGCAGTTGTCCTCTTATTTGTCCAATTTGTAGCTTCCTTAAAAATTGAATTTTAAGGTTTGTAAGATTAACTTAAGTCTGTTAAAATGAATACAGTTCAGAGGATGCATGCCAACTTTCCCAGACTTACTCCTGACCTGTGGTGCTTCTTACTCTGATCTGCTGCCTGGTTGCTTTCTCTGTGTTTATAGTCATGACTTGTAAATCAGGCCCTACTTTGTATCTGGGAAGATTTTCATTGTCATTTTGTGAGGTAGTATTGGGAAGTATTTTGTATTATCCACTCTTCTGCTTGTCTTCCCTTGATTTTTAAATGCTCAAGTGCCTTTTAGAAGAAACAAAAAATTAGTTAGATTTTTGGGATTTCTGTAGTTTCTGTTGATGAAAGCAATATTTTTACAAGATATTCCCCCAAACTATTGCCCAAAAGTGATGACATAATAAATTACTGATCTTTTAGTATCAAAAAAAGTAGTAAGGTACCTTTGATAGGAAATCAACAGCTGAGAATAATTAGCATTTTAAAACAACCGTATCGATTATAGCGTGAAATCCTTGGCCTGTTTAGCCAATAACAGTAATTCTTGTTATGGAAGCTATAGTGTTTCTACTGGACTGTAACACCTATGAGCACAGGGAAATACTTGTTAACTAAGGACAAAAAACCTTATGAAAACCACCTGTTTATAATTAATGATTTTTTAAAAAAGGCATTGTTTAAGAACTACATAACTAACCTTCCAGTTTTTCTGGTAGTTATGCATTGTAGTATCACAAAACTCACCTAACAATATTGATGCCACTAATATTATGTAGCACAACACTGGACTTGACATGGTTCCCTGAGGACCATAGTATGGACTGCAGGGGCTGCCAGTGTTGCTTGATAGATTGGTGAGGAAAAGGCTCCATTCTGTCCTGCAGTTGTTCATAGGGTTAAATTGCAAGCACAGCTTGGCCACAGGTTTGGCAGTGGTGTAAACTGCCTTCTCCAGATGTTTTCCAGTTTCGATGTGGCTGCCCTGTGCTGGAAGCAAGAGAATTGGGCTGTAAGGGTGTGAGTCATGCTTGGCCAGTTGGCTTCAGGGTCAAAAACAGTGCTCCTGATTTGTTTATTATTATTATAGGTGCAGCTTTAGATGCCTGAAGCAAAATGAAATCTATATTTTTTTAATTTAACTTCAGTAAGTGGCCTTTGAAGTCTTAATAATATTTATACCTTCTGCAGATGTTCTAGTTAGAAAGAACAACATTATATCCAGGTCTTCTGAGGTTTGACTAAGCCTTAAGTGAAGTTGCTTAATTTGTTTGATATGTTTACTGTAAAATAGGTATAAGATAGCGCTGTTGATGTGACTCACGGAAAAGAACACAGTCAAGGTGTGTTGTCTAAAGTCACACAGAAGATCAGTCAAAGGGTTGGACTCCACTGCATTGGGGGCTGAAGCTTTGAAATTATTTTTAATTCCAGAGAAGCTGACAGGCTTCGACGAGTTTCGTAACTTCTTTGCCTTAGTTTCCTTATTTGTGTAACCAGTCAAAATTAGCATCCGTGATTACCATCTTTATGAAAGGACCGTTATTATATACAGCAGAAATTTTTTAAATGTATAGACAGTACAGGATGCCGGCCCTTTGTCAGAAGGCAGTCCTGAGCCGGGAAACGACAGAGGCTTGAAAACCATCATGTGTTAATGATTTCACTCTGCTTCATGAGATGTGAGCCTTCCAAAAGTGAGAGAGATTGATGTACAAATTCAGTGAAGCACAAAATGGCCTGATACAGCCCCAGTTAATGTGAAATCCCTAAAAAGCTATCAGTGCTCCAGCAATGCTGTCAGGGGGACTGGCTCAGAGGATTGGTAATGAGATACTGCTGTCCTCCACTGGCACAACTCCAGCCCATTTCGGTGTCCAAGGCTTCCTTTAAACTGAGCATATATGTGGCTGCATGCCCAAATTTCATCTCCCATGCAGTGGGATTTGCTCACTGCAGCTTTTAGATCTGCCCCATCTCCTCCTCTGTTGGGCTGCTGGCAACACCTACCATGAAGGAGGAACAGAACCCCTGCTCCACTGCTGGACATGAACCTGTTGGGATTTGGGAAAAACAGGTACAGAAAAGAAGTGGAAGAAATGGGGAAGACCATGGATATGTGAAAGGGAAAAAACAGGAGGAGAGGGTTAAGCCTAAGAGGTGGTTCAGAAAATTGAGCTGAAATGGGGTGGTGAAGGAGAGACATTAAGGAAAGTACCCAAACGTGGGAGAGTGTAATGGAGAGATAATTTTAGAAGAACAGGAAAAGCTCAAAGGAAAAAACAAAAGAAAGGAACAAAGAATGAGACTGAGTGGAGAGACTAGAAACTAGAAACAAAACAAAAAAAAAAAAAAGAAAAGGAATAAGAAGATGACACAAAGCCAATTAGGAATCCACAGAATAAAAGGGGAAATCAGAAGGGGGATGAGATAAGAATGGAGTTGGAACTGAGAGATGAAGAAAGCCAGTAAAGACACCAAGAACAGAAAAAGGCACAAATGAGTTTAAGGTCAGAAGTTTAGGTCATAGAGACTGATTTTTTTTTTTTTTTTTTAAATAACCTCAACAGTATAGAAGAGTAAGATGAAATGTAGAAGGGAAAAATACTATGGCTCTGAGAATCCAGACAGCAGACTGATCTTTGTTTTAGAAAACCAACAATATTAATAATGGGAAAAGTGTGTTATGTGTGAAGAAAGGGTGGAGGATGAAGCCTCACTGCATTGCTCACTCATATTCTTCCTAAAGTCGTATTCCTTTTGATAGGCCCATGAGACTGAAATTACTACTATTGTGGAAAAAGAAATAACATGGAACAATCCTTCAAAGCTTTAATTATTTGTTTGCCACCTTGTTTTCTCTCCTTTCTAGAATCTAAAGCAGGAATTGTCTTAAGAGTCTCAATGATATACAATACATTAAAAAGCTGATGCTATATAAATAAAACCATTTTTTTCACACCCACATGATGCATCTACTCAGACAGGGAATATGAGTAATGAAAGAGAGTTATCACCAGCCAAGAAATGCTCAATAGCTCACACAGTTAATATTTTGTGTGTTATTTTCATTACAGTAGATGGTACAGCTCAAGGTAGGCAGGATGCAAACATAATGCTATCCCAAAGAATTCAGAAAAGGAGGCCAATTGACAGCAATGTTAAGATATATAATTCTAATTATGAAAGATCTCTCTCAGAGGAAATAGGGCAAGGAACTTGTCGTAGAGTCAGGGTTGTGCCTGATACCCATTGTCCTGCTGAGCTCAGTTCAGTACACAGGCTACATTTCTTTTGGGGATGTGGGCTATCACGACGCTGTGGAGTACTGCTGGGCACTGCTGGGCACATCCTGCCCCATCTCGGCTGTGTGGGCAAGAGCTGGGTTGTGCTGAGGAAGAAGGTGCTCTTGCATGCAGCAAGGCTGGAGCAAAGAGCCACCCAGGAAGGGATGGAGAGGAGACTGAGCCAGAGGTGCGGCTGCAAAGGCACAGTGGCTGCTGGAGGAGGACACGCCGGAGCCACGGGGTAGGAACCACAATGCACTGAACCCAGCGTCCTGCTCCCAAGGGACTGGTTGTAATGTGCAGCACAGGGGCTGGAGACCAGAAGGAGGGCGCAGAGATGTCTTTCTCTAAGTTAATTTGTTGTTTTTCCCTAATTCAGGAATCAAAAGCTAGAATTTAGTGTTAGTTGGTGATAAATTAAATGAATTAAAATTCCATTACAGAAAACTGTTTTGTTGCTCATGACACCTGCACAGGCTTTGCTTCCTCAGCTTGCACAGTGCTCAGGGTACATACAGCAAAGCTGAGCTGGACCGTTGGTCAGTCACTCTTGGCCAAGGCCTTGCTGCTTAAAACAGCAAACCAAAAAATGCAGAGTAGTCCATAGCTGGGCCTGTAATGGGGTAATCTACTCCCGGGGAAAGTTTCTTAAGCACCCACACTAAAGAATGCAGTGTCATCTTATTATAGGAATAAATGCAGGCAAGTGTAATGGCCTGAAGCAAGAGTGATCTATTTTATTGATCCCTAATGCACAGCTTTCACTCTGAAGAACGTGTAAGGCAATAGGCTGTAATAGCCTGCTCTCAGCCTCTAGAGAGCAGGGAAAAGTCACCGTCAGGATTTATCTTTGGGAAGCAAAGAACTCATAACCAGCCTTAAGGGGAAAGGCAATCACACAAATCCTATTGGTTACCTGATAATAAAAAAGTGGCGTTCCCAAATGCGCGAAATAATAGCCTGTTTCATACTAGCAATATTATTCACTGGGGATTATGTGAAGTTTGTCCTCATTAAGGTCAGAGAATGGCCTATTTTTTGCATGTCTGAAGTCAGGGAAGGTGGTCTGGAGCCTGCTGGCAACCTGAAGGAGGAAAATATAACAGATGAGGGACCAAGTTCAGCGCACAGCCGCCTATGTCTGCAATAAGGGGAAACAGAGAGCTGGAGGCTGCTTATTTGAAACTTACCATGTTTTGGCGTGTTTTTACATGTCATCTCTATGGTCCCTTTCTGAAGCACAGCTGCCAGCTATGCCAGAGAGCAGAGCTTGAGGGGAACATGACAACTGTTAACTTTCATGCTCTGGAGCTCCCTTCAGCTTCCCGGAGAGCAGCTAATGCTCGCTTTCCACTGTAGAAACACAGCACTGGCATGTCTGGTCTCTTGTGCTAGCTCTGGCTTTTAGATGTTTGCTTTTTATTTTCTTTGGAAGCCATACAGCTTTCTTCTCATTCATATATTTTTTGTAAAGGTGGCTATACAAATCATTCTTTAAACTTCAATTTGTTTAAGAGATTTTGATTTTATATCAATGGCAAACTACAACTGTAGTACAATATTAGGGAGTGAAACAAGGTAAGCATCCCTAGATTTCCAGTGAAAGGCACCAGGGAGGCAAACATTTACAGAAACTGATGTTTAAATATGCTGAATATAATAATAATGTGCATGATCCATGTACATGGAAGTACAATGCACAGTGGTTTGTACCACAGAGATTAAAAGGCACAGTATATAACTGAGAATATGGATTAGGAGATACTCGTTCATGCTTAAAAATGATCCTCTAAATAAGGGATGTAGCAATGCCTTCCTATAGGCCTGATCCATCCTTACTCCATAAATTTTTTTTTTTTTTTTTTTTAGTTTGAGATTATAGTTAAGCCATTTTCACTTGGGCCATAAATATGTCCTTAGCACATACTCAGGGAATGTTTGGTGAACACAGAGCCAGAAGTTTATATGTCAAGTTGGACCCTAATTCTGAAGTTCCTACTTAAGTATCTCCTTGGTACTTCTACTTCAGCTTTTATAATACCTGAAACTTCTGCTTAAGCTTCTCCCTGGTATCCAGTGATAGGACTTACGGGAATGGTTCACCAGTGCACCAGGTGAAGTTTAGACTGGAAATTAGGAAGCATTTCTTTCCTGAGCTGTTGGTCAAACCCTGGAACAGGCTTCCTAGAGAGGTGGTTGAAGCCCCCAGCCTGTCAGTGTTGAAGAGGCATTTGGACAAAGCCCTTAACAATATGCTTTAACTTTTGGTCAGCCCTGAATTGGTCAGGCAGTTGGACTAGGTGATTATTGTAGGTCCTTTTCAACTGAAATAGTTCTATTCTATTCTATTCTATTCTATTCTATTCTATTCTATTCTATTCTATTCTATTCTATTCTATTCTATTCTATTCTATTCTATTCTATTCTATTCTATTCTATTCTATTCTAATTTGTGAATTGTGCTGTTGGACTTTTTGGACGTTGATGATATAAGCAACATCTATAAAACTAGACCCATTGTATGAGACTTCAGTAATGTATTGACTTTGGTTTTGTCAGTGTCTATGCCAATTGCGGGAAACTCTGTTTTGTGTGCATTAAGTAAGGCTGTTAAGTCAGACTCCATCTGCTTTTACTTTTTTCCTCCTCTTCTTATAGTAGGTTTTTATTTTCAATAGGGGGGCTGATACTCTTGTCACTGTCACCAGCAGAAAATAGTCCTGATTTAATAAGATTCTTCTATTTGTTTCCTTTTGTATTGACAGGGGAGGCTGGAGAAAAGGGGGAGAAAGGTGCTCCAGGTCGTCCAGGCAGAGTTGGGCCTCCAGGAGAAAAAGGTAACTTTGCTGAAGAAGATGTTTCAAAAGTCATTCCTGACCAAATGGTGCCTTTTCTTGTGAGGCAATGATGATGACAATGCTCTTTCCCTTTGCTGGTGTCTAAATAATCTTTGGGCCCTTTTGTGTGCTGTTGTTTAACCCTGGTTAAACAGCCCCACCCAGCTGTTTGTGCACCCTTCCCCAGTGGGATGGGGGAGAGAACTGGGAGAGTAAAAGTGACAAAACTTGTGGGTTGAGACAAAGACAGTTCAATAGGTAAAGCAAAAGCTGTGTGTGCGAGCTTCCGTTGGCAGGCAGATGTTCAGCCATTCCCAGGAAAGCCGGGGTTCATCATGTCTAATGGTGACTTGGGAAGACAATTGCCATCACTCTGAATGACCCCTTTTTTCCTTCTTCCCTTGGCTTTTATTGCTGAGCTCAGTGTCATATGGTATGGGACATACCTTTGGTCGGTTGGGGTCAGCTGTCCCAGCTGTGTCACCTCCCAACTTCTTGCCCATCCCCAGCCTGCTTGCTGGTGGGGTGGGGTGAGAAACAGAAAAGGTCTTAACTCTGTGTAAGCTCTGCCCAGCAGTAACTAAAACATCCTGGTATTGTCAATGCTGTTTTGGTCACAAATGCAAAACATAGCACTCTACCAGCTACTGTGAAGAAACTTATTCTAGTCCAAACCAATAAAGCCACATGCACTTATTTGTAGACTATTGCTTTCTGGTCAAAATGATTCATTTTGGGAAAAAAAAAATCTTGAGTTTTTAGACAGGTCTCTGTGAAGAAAGACATCAAAATGTCTTCATCATAATTTGCCTTTTGCAAATGAAAAAATATTAGATCAGAAGGAAAAATAATGAAGCTCAATTTCCCTGTTTTCTTATGTTTGTAGATGTGATCACTTACAATACCATAATTAAAACCCTTGGGGGAAGGTAGTAAACCATAATAGGCAGAGATGGCCATGAGTGATTCCACATTTCTTGCATCACAGTTCAGTAATATTTATGGAAAGATGATGGTAATGCTGTTTGCATTGTAGTTCAAAAATATTTGGAGCTCTTCAGAGGAATAGTTCTCAACAGTATTCAGTTATACAGTGGAGAGAAACACTGCATTTCTGTCTTGCAGGAAATTCTGTCTTTTCACATTTATTTTTTCTCCTGGAGCAAGGAGGATGTTTGACCTTCCTAAGTTTTCTGGTAGATGCACATTCTGAAAAAAATCATATTAGGGGTAGTCAAAACCTTTTATTTCAGTATTGAAATTAAACATTTGACATTCAGAACGATGGAGTTAATTTTTAGTAAACTGAATTTACAAGCTTCCTTTCAAAGCAGTCACAGTGATAATTTACACTTCCTTATGATGATGCATGATCCACTATGTAGTTCTTTTGGGCGATTATGGGAGCCTGATACCTGTAGTTTTCGCTGGGACCGAAGTCCATAGCTGGAGCTCTTTCCCCTACACCACATAGAAAAACTGATAACTCTCATGAGGGATATGTGTGTTCAGTCATTGTATTTCCATTATGGAGATGTACGCTTCAAGGATGACTTTTATAAAAAGTGTTGGAAACTAGACTTTCAACTCTCACAAGGTAATGCAGCATGGAGAGAAGTTAAAGTATCACAGAATAATTTAGGTTAAAAGGTCATAAACAGCTCATCTAGTCCAATCTCCTGCTTAAAACAGGGCAGATTTCAAATTTAGATCAGGTTACTCAGGGGCTTGTCCCACAGACTTTTGAAAATCTCCAAGGACTGAGATTCCACATCGTTTTTCATAGGTCTGTTCCCCAGTGTCATTGTGAAAGACTTTTTCCTCTGGGCCAACTGAATTTTTTCTTGTTGTAGTCATTGCCTCTTGTCCTTTTGCTGTGTCTCTGAGAAGGCCACATTTTCTCTACAAAGCACTTGTAGGTAGTGAAACACTGCAGTTAAGCCCCTCCCTTATCTTTCTCTGCTCCAGGCTAAATAAAACTATTTTCCTCAGCTGGGCTCCAGTTTGCTTCTGTTGTATGAGTACCCCAAAATCTCTGGGTCCTTCTCTGCAGAGGAGTTTTTTAGCCAGCCATTGGCCAGCCTTCATCAATGCATTGCAGGTGAGGAACTTAAGCATCTGGCTGAACTCATGATATTCCTGTCAACACATTCCTGCAGCTTGTCAAGCTCCTTCTGACTGGCAGCAGTGCTCTCCAGCACATTAACCACTCCTGCCAGCACAGGGTTTCTTGCAGACTCACAGATGATCCTTCCACTTCTTCCTCACTGTCAGGGGTAAGGACTGAGGAATGGCAGTCATTATCAGCTGCTGATGAGACTTTGGCAGCCTTGCATCAGCTAGCCTTCTCAGTACCCTTGAATGCCTTCTGGCTAGTGCCATGGACTTGTGTACATCCAGGTGAAGCAGTCCCTAACTCAATCATCCTCTACCATGAGTAGCATGTCTTCCCCAGATCTTTGCTACCAGACATGAAGAACTGGGAGTCCAGAGAGCAGACCTTGCCAGTGGAGATTAAGGCAAAGAAAACATTAAGTGACTTGCCCTTTGCTGTGTCCTTTGTCACTAGGCTGCCTTCCTCCTGAGCAGACTGCCCATGTTATCCTTGGTCTCTTTTTCACTGCTGTCTTCCCTGTCCTGTCTCTCATGTTGTCCTTCATACACCTAGCCATAACTCCAGCTGAACTTTGACCTTCCCACTTCATCCCTGCACACCCAAGGAATACTTCTATGTTACCTTTTGGTAACCTGTCCTGGTAGCCACCTCCTGCATACTTCCTTTCTGTATTTGGTCTCAGTCAACAGTTCCCTGTTCAGCCAAACTGGCTTTCTGCCTTATCTGCTGATTTTCCTGCATGTTGCAATGTACAGTTCTTATGCTTTAAGAAAATTGTTCCTTAAGACTGAGAAGCTTTCGGGCCCCTTTGCACTCCATAGCAGCCTCCAGTAGGATCATGCCTACCAGTTCCTAGAACAAGCCAAAGTTTAGAGGTTCAGGGCCTTTGTCCTGCTGCTTGCCTTCCTCACTTCCCTCAGGATTTTGGACCTGCCATCTCATGAAGTCATGGTCAGTTTAGCCGAGGCTGCTGTTGACTATCATATCCACAACCAGAGGGTATGTGAGTAGCAGGTCTAAGAGACTACTATCATCTCTAGCTGGAAACCCAGTTCCTGCATTAGATAATTGTCCCTGGCGCACTTTCTGCGTTGGTTGCTCCTCGTGGTGCTGCTCTCCCAGAAGATACTGAAATAGCTGGTCTCCGACTTCTTGACAAGACAGTGATGTTCCCTATTTTGGCTGCCCCTCTAAATCTGACTTACATGCTTTCAACAAAACAGTCACCTGTTATGAAACAAAGCTCCACGCAGTCAAGGTGCCCACTGTGCAGAGCATAACCCTTGCCTTGTCTTCGCTGCCTGTGCTTCTTAGAGAGCCAACATCCATCCACTGCGGCACTTATGTTGTTCTGGCTCTCCCACCATACCTGGGCGATTGGTGTCATTAAATAGACTTCCAGTTCCTCCTGTTTGTTTCTCAGGCTTTGATCATTTTTGTACAAGTGTTTGAGATGGGCACCTGGTCACACTGCTTTCTCAGGGGGAACTTGAGAGCGTCTCCCATCGTGCAAGTTTCTCTAGCTTGGCATTTGGTCAATTCCATTCAAAATGTTTTGGACCATCTGAGAAATGGATGTACACTTTTTCAGTCAGAACAATCCATGATGTAACATTTCATTAATATATTTCATACTGTAAAATTCCATTTACTTGGAAAACCATTCTCATAAGGAATGCTTGATTAATAATTATAATTTTCCGCTTTTCCATACCTCCAAAAGTCTGAAATTCTGAAGAGACTGAAAGAAGAAACACTGAAGTGAAAACTCACCACAAGAAAACATACTTGAAGCAGACAAGAGATGAAAGAAAATTTAATACTAATGCATATTATATTGGTATTTTTCCAGGGAGTGCTTTTGAACTAAGTGTGGGCAAAATTTCTTACTGCTTCTGTAACAACACATTTTTTCCACTTTCCTTTGTGCATTCAGATTTGATTTGACGCATGTATGTTCTTGGAATATTTGGTAAACAGCTTTATTTTAGAATAGTAAGAAATTTCTACAGACAAGCTCCTGGTTAAAATAAGTACTGATTAACATAGTTTAGTGGATAATGAAAGATGAATAAAATTGTTGTGTCACTTTGCATTTGCCCCTTTCTAAGAGCACATGTGGATGATCACAGCAGCTCTGTTTCTGCGCAGTCGCCTAAACTGCAGTCAGTGTGTTAACATATGTTTGACCCTCTGTATTTCTATCAAAGCCTGTCTTGTTGGGCTAATATTTGTCTCCTTCTTTTGATGGAAACTGGTACATTTCAGTGTATTTTTCTGCTTTTGAAAGTGATGCTTTACATGAGGGAAACTAATTCTTCTGCAACATTTGTGGAGTTTTCTGCTTTTGGTGTTAATTTACATTATCAGAATCATTGTAATATTTTTTTTTCTTTTTCCCCCCTTCCCCTTTCTTTGTTTCATTTGTCAGGCAAGAAAATGTGCTTAGTTTCTTTGAACTCCTTAGGCATATAACGATCAATGAATAAATAACATGCAAAAGAAATGCTTTTCTTATGGTATATTTGACCTGAAACGAACATCTCAAGACGTGAAAGTCCTGCAAATATTTTTTATCATATCCTTTTATGCTTTCCTCCTGATATTTTCAGATTTTGGTAGCTCAGAAGCTGATAAATATTAGAACTTTCTGGTGGTTACTGGAAATGAATGTGCTTCTGAGTGTTCTGATGTTTCAGGGTGAGATCAGACATCCTGATGTCTTTGGGCACTGATTAAGGTTAAATTCCACTTACTTTCCTCATTGCTGTTAATTAATTGTATAGGTCAATTATGATGCATAGCATATCAGCAGAATATAAAGCTGCGTTGGCCTTATATAAAGCACAGAGTGCTGGAGCAAGTGAAATGGCTGATTCAGACAAAAATAGAATATACTGCAGTGCAACTTTTGGGGTGTGAAGTTAATAGATGTAACTTTCCCCACTTGCCCTAGGTGCTGCACTGTGCGCTCCCATGTTGGGAGTGAACTCAATTATTTGACTGAATCATGATCCTATCTGTGAAGCTCAGATTTCCATGTGTACAAATTCCACAGAGGTATTTCAGTAACAATACAATACTGTGAATATTCCCAAAGTAGCAAGTATTCTGCTTACGGTAATCAAAATAAGGAGGAGAGGGTGAATTTACTGTTGGAATGCATAATCAAAGGCACAGCACATTAAAAGTGTTTTCTTCAAGACACTTTATGTTGCAAAGGGAGGATTTGAGCAACCTGATCTATTAATAGTTGAAGATGTCCCTGCCAATTGCAGGGGGGTTGGACTAGGTGACCTTTAAAGGTCCCTTCCAACCCAAACCATTCTATGATCCCATGATTTTTCTTAGAGCCTTAACCGTTTGAAAATATATTATTTTAGTATTTTACTTTCAGCCTTTATGCATCTTAATTCATTTATACTGGTATGCGAAGCAGAGTCACATACTGTTCTTGGACATGGAACTCAGCTGCGCTAACACCTTTGCAGTGTTAGCACAATCCCTAGCGTAGTTTTGGCCTGTGCCAACTAACACTTTCCCAGACAATTCTAGGGCACATTTTGGGAGCTAACACAATGAACAGCTTGCAAGTGATTACCCTGATTTGAAGCGTAAGACAATTTAATCTTGTGGAGTGTACCATTCTCGGCCACCTGGTTCCTACTGCCAGGGAACAGTCCCAGGCATCTAGTTTACTAGTACAGGAACAGCCTCTTAAGTATGAGAGAAGACTCATTAATTTAACTGGATGGGAGCCAGAGTGCTCAGTCATTTGTATAATCAAATTCTAAAGAGAGGTAATAATATCTTAATTTATATTTTAGTATTACTGATTGCTCATTAATATGTAATCAATCAATCCTTTAAATTTCTGAGTCAACTTTTGCATTAATTGATTGCTCGCTAAGGAGTGCTGCAGGCAGGATTCCATGTAGAAGTCCTGACATTGGCAGTTGTGGATTCACAAAGTGGTTATCTGATTCAAAACTGTCTTTCAGTTCCACCTGAACTCAATAGGAGTTTGAGAAAATCCATGCTAAACTGAGTGGGTGAAAAGATGGCAGATGGGCTTCAGTGTAAATAAATGTATTACCTAGGGACATCGGGGATACATAATCTAGTCCATAATTAATGATGCCAAAAACCACCACTGTCACTTAAAGCTCAAGAACTGCTCCAAAACCATTATCAGCACCCCAAAGCAGACAAAACACTGTCCAGCATCAGAAAAGATACCAAGGACAAAACAGGAAGCTCATTCTTGCAGCTGATTTTGCTCTGTGTAAAAGCCTGACATGCACCTGACGTGAGTGGAGTTCTGGCCTCTGTCTCTCAAGAAGTACATGGGAGATTAGAGATAGGCACCACAAATGTGAAGAAGATGGAGGAGCTGCCTCATAAGGAGAAGCTGAAAGGACTGAGACTCTTCACCTGTATGGAGGAGTCTGAGGTGGATATAATCGAAGTTATGGAATCATGAAAGCAGTGGGTGATGTGACCTGCTGTTCACCAGATGCCATCATACCTGAACTAGGAGGCACTCACTGAAGCTGCTGGAGAACTGATTCAGCAGCTCCATCTGCAATGGACTGGAGATGGTGGCTGGGTTGTGTGGTCTCCCTGTGCTGCACCTCTTGCGGCCATGGTGGGAATCAGGGTGTTGGGCTAGAGGGACACTGTTCTAAACAAGCTTGGTATTAAGCTGTTGGTGTAATTCTGGTAAGACACATGTTTCATGATAGCAATTATTTGTGTTTGTGTGCATCTGAATCTAAACTCTGCCATTCAGGAATGGGCCATACTATTTCGTTTGTTTTGAATGTACTTTAAAATCCTTTACACTTTTCTGCTGCCTTCCTAGATTGGATTTTTTCTTACTATCTTTAGTTTCCTTTGTGAATCTTCTGTCCTCTTTGATTCCTACTCAGTATGGATTGATAATAGTTTCCTTTTTTTTTTTTTCTTTTTTCCTGTTTCTTATGCAAAGTTTTTACAGTTGTACTTTGTCATTAAAATACCTGTCTAACACGAGTGGAATGGATCATTGCTTTGTCTCAGTCTCCTCCACTGCCTACCAAAGTAGCCTAGGTAAATAGCTTAGGCTGAAAGCCTAACTTTCAGGTGGCTAATGCTGGGTGAAATTAATTTTTCCCAGTTACATAAAATGTCACCTGGGATTATCCATTGTTTGTTCTTATAAAATGTAACTGTGTTGTAACCACTGTTTCCTAGCCAACCACCAAACTTCAGTAGTGTGCATAATTTAGATTATTTAGTACAAAACAGTCTGTTGACATATTCAGAATGTTTTGATTTCCATTTGCCAATAGTCCTACAAAGGTAAGTATCCTGAATGTAGATTACCACCGTACCATAACATCATTATATCCTTTAAAAATACTGTTTATTCTCATTTAAGTCAGGCTAAATATTTGCATTGGGCATACTGACTTCTACGAGACTAAGCAGGTACAGTGGGGGAAAACAGTATAAGCTTGGTCTACATCTTAACATTCTTTTTCTAAGCATCCTCTGTTGACTGCTGTCAAAGATGGCACTGGATTCAAGAGGCCTTTGATCTGGTTTGGTATGCTTCTGCAATAATTGTTGGGTAGGTGTCTGCGATGTCCACTGTGTCAAATAATGAAGAATATCTATCTGATTTGCCTTCAAACCCTTAAGTTTGGCTAGTAAACTACTGTTCTCTTCTTCTATTTGACACAATTAAGTTTGTCTGTGATGTGGTGAATTTGTATTTCTACTGGATTTCTTTTTGACACCTTGTTTTTTTTTTAAGTGCTGTTACACCTTCTTGTCTTATCCAATTAATCCTCTTTGAACAGATTGCTGTATGAAGACCCCCCATTTATAGTGTTGCACAGAGCCAAAGCCCTCATTTTTCACTGGTTGTGCAGCCCACCATTCATGACGGGTATTTCATTTCTTCTCTCTTTTTGTGGGCCTGAAAAGACCACCAAGAAGATAATTTAGAGTTTCCTTCTCTTCGATTCCTTCCAAAATCCTTTAAGTCTTCTATAATTGGTTCCAGTGCATATCACCTTCATCTAAGAGATGACAGATGACTTGCTTCATGTTCTCCATTCAAACTTTCAGTTAGATTTCCTACTTTTAGTCTATGGAGACTTAATTTCTTTCACTGTCCTCATTTCTTTCCAGCTCTCACTTCCTGATTTCATTAAGACTCTTCAGACTGCATTTTGGCAATCATAGGGCCACTAGAAAGTATGTTACAAAAGGTAGTAAAACTTTTGAAACCCTCAAGGCAGGTGGGTCTCTTTTGAAACCTGGTGATTTATTCTGCAGAAGAAGCAGAATAAGCAAGCCCCTGGAGTAGAAGTCACAGTAAGATGAAACCAAATCCAAACAGTTCTTTTAATGAGTACAGGAGACTTAATGTATGTCTTCATTGTTTGAGATAACACACTTCTACTTCTGAGCAGATCATGTAGCTTTTACTGGCTTTTACTGAGTAGTCATTCATTTTCTGAGCAGTATTTGTGAGAAAGGGAAGTAACTTTATGTATTATATTTTATTTATGCATTATATCTATATGTTTATTTAATGTCCATAAATCTGAGTTGATTACTTCTATTCTTCTAGTAGGAATATATAGCACAAGACTAAAATATTTTTTTGTTTTTGGTAAAATTTCCTAATTGAGTCCATGTCCAGTACTGACTGAATCTGTTCCTTCTTGGAAACAAAGCGAAGTCATTGGTTGTAGGACTTGTCAGTAATTAATTAGACCAACAAGCCATACACATTTGGCTTCTCTCAATTCAGAGGAAATTATTTCTTCCTGACAAATGCCATCAAGTTACAGTTGCTTGAAACTTCATGGAACAATATAGAGGATATCTCTTAGGCCAGTAGCGATCAGTTTATGTTCTGAAACTTGTCATTGATCACACTTTTAAGTTAAAGGTATTAATGAAATCTGTCATAAAATTATCCAACTTTTAAAAATATGGAAATATTTTAAAAATAAAGGAAATATGTGACTGTCATCCAGTGGCAGTAACAAGAGATAACAACAGATCTTCAGTTGCTGTATATCCACAACTGGGCCTGAGTTGTGACAATTTTCACAGGTTCCGTTGCTGGATCCCTATGATAGATTTTCCTCCCAACTTGCCTCATTAATTCCTTGATATTGTGTAGCAGAACAGTGCATATTGGATGTTGCTTTGAGCAAAAAAGAAATCTATGCTGGGATAGTCATGGAAAAAACTGAATCAGTATTTCCTAAAACAGACCCAGTCTTGGGTTTCTGCAGGATGGGAGCCTCAGAAGATATTTGGCTTCTCAGCCCTGTAGTCCCTCCATACCTGTTCTCCATTAATCTTGTGTGGTACAGTAGGAAGCCTATCTCATATGACGTAGCTGTACCATCTCCAGATTATGTTTGTTCTTGAAATCATGATACAAAGAGACCTAAATCTGATGTCAAAGCATTGATTTCCTTGGGTGTCACACTCAAGAAAAAGTATTACTGATGTACACTGAAATGTGGTATTATTTCCTGAGGCTCCTTGGGCCAGAGGAGCTGCAGCATCAGGCAAACTCTGCCACATTCATGACATAGTGAGTGCAACAAAATGCCAGGTCTCATTTCACAGGTCTCAGAAAGTCTGCCTAAAACAAATCAGGGAATCTTCTCTAAAACCATGCCAGAACCACAGTGTCATTTAGAAATAATAATCCCTATAAAGAGCTAATTGCAGTTGAGACAAGCTTAGACTACATGAAGTTTATTGATTACAAATGGCCTAGTTTGAGCCAATACCTTCAGTCATGTGTAAACCCGTTGTATTTATTCTAGTACTTATTAATTTCTGTCACCTGTTGATCCCCTTAACTTGTAGATGAGGATGGTAGATATGGGGTTGAATAAAGTATTGCTATTACAGGCTAAAGTTCTTGTCTCAGATTCACACCATTAAGATAATTATTTTTCATGATGTTTCAGAAGTACCATCCAGAAAAGCCATATGACATAATAAGTGTGTTTCATCTGTTTTATTTCTTGAGCTCTGGAGAAGCTCATATCAATGACAACAATACTTGGACTGTGGCACACATTTTATTAGTAACAGAGCTTCAGCTTGGTTTGTGAAGACAGTGATGACAAAGAAACTGCCTGTTCCAGTGCAAATTCTGTTTCCCCTGAAGCCATTCTAATACTCGCTTTATATCACACAGGAAAGTACAACTAATAGAAAAGAGGTCAGTCAGACAAAGTAAGAGAAACAAACTCTCTAACATGGGATTTTCGAGTATGCCTTGTGGACAGACACAGGTGATGGTGGATAGTTCATGCAGATTTGTTGACAATTTCAATTGACCTTAAGAGGTGGATAGTTGCCTTTTACTTGTAAAAACACAGCTGAGGAAAATTATTTTTTCAGCAACTCCTTTGCTACAACTGCGCTTTGAAGTATTCCGTAAAGCTGTCTTTAAATTTAGTAACATTCAGCGTTGCTGGTTTGTGTCAGACTTTGAACATGTGCATGTGTCTTTATATATGTATATATGTCTATGTAAGATTTCCATTAATTTTCATTTTTCATTAATATAACATTCAAATGCAAGAGCAAAGAGTGAGGATGTGGCTGCTTCTACTGTGTTTATATTGTATAAATACGCCATTAAGCCCAAATTTGGCCCTCAGTTACAGCACAGCTACAATATTTGGTGAAACTGTCAGTTGTGCTTGAATCCTTCAGGCCTTCTCAACTCTGTGATAGTTTTAGTCCACTGATCCATGTTTGAATGGAATCCCCCCTCATTTTCAGCGTAATTCTGGCATGATCATCTGAGAAAAATTTGCAAAAACTTTTCCAGTGGCTCTCACTCAAGATCCGTTTTCATTTATACCTGCCTGCCTCGCTAATGTCTATAGCTTTGCAAAGATTAAATCACTGTCTAGGTTGTTACACGTAAGTTATTCACAAGGAGTGAACCGGACTTCTGGAGTTCAAATAACATTGGGGATACAGCATATTTTACTCATTGTAAAAACTGAGTCTGCAAACATGCTGGAATCTGGATGAATCAGACTACATTGCTGCCTTATGTCTTTTGTGTTTCTGTTTTGTTTAGGAGAAATGGGGGACAAAGGACAGAAAGGCAGCGTGGGAAGGCATGGAAAAATCGGTCCTATTGGTTCAAAAGGTATGCTTTGTTTCTCCATTTGTGTTTCAGATGAAACACCTGTAATCATTTATATTTGAGAAAAGTTTAGTGGCTTGAAAAATGTTTTTAACAAGTCTCAGGTTTACCATAATAGGAACTTTCTCACACAAATGACTGAGATGTCTAGCCAGTTACCTTTTGTTCTGACAGCAGAATATTTGAAGCCTTAAAGGAGAGTGAAAATCCTGGTTTAAAGCTAAATAGAGAACTTTGTGCACCATGGCACAAGTATGGACAGTTAAGCAGATGGGAAGCCGCATTATATTTTGGCAGACTTTTAAGAGCCAGACAACTTGAATTCTAGTCTTGCTTATCCTGTAGGCTTTGTATGTGATTTTGACTAAGTCTTGTGGACCAATGTTTACTTAAGTATCTAGATTATGAGTCTAGATTTAGGCTCCAGCGTAGCATATCCAGCCCTTTTCCTTCTATCTGAACTTATTGGTTCTGTGAAGTTCATTGATGTAAAAAAATGGATAATGGTACATATTCTTTATGTTTAAGTTTCATAGCTTTTGCTGGCCTTTTTTTGTGGAATGGCTAGGACAGAAAAATCTTTATCTTTGACTGGACATGTTTCTGCTTTCCACATTTGAATGTTACTGGAGAAAAACAAGTGCTAAACGAACTGTTGACTAAAAAAGCTGCCTTAAATTTATATTATTTTTCATGTTTTTAGGCGAAAAAGGAGATAATGGTGACATAGGACCACCAGGTCCTAATGGTGACCCAGGTAAACCATGACACATATTGCATTTATGAAGAATTTTACAAGATGTATGCATCATCACCAAAAAGACATACATACTGGGGGAAATCATGAACAATTGAGTATTTGTATAGGCCCTGTAACATTTCACTGAAATATTTTCAAATTACTTAAAATTATTGAAGCTGCCATAGTTGCTGGACTTCTGTATTTGTTGAAACAATGTCTCAGAGGTTTGATCACTCCAGGAGATTAATGGGAACTGAAATACTGTAACTGATCCTCGTTTTGAGGTTTGAGGTCATAGATGTAATAATTATCCTTTTAGTATCTTCATTCACATTATCTTTGTCAAACCATGATCAATTAGGGGTTAATAGATAGTTTTCTATTGTCTTATTTTATTGGAAGAAGTGCAGTGAATTCTATACTTCTGGAAGTGCAGAACTACATTTTGCAGGTAATTATGTGCATTACATGGTTGGAACATTGGCCTTTTGGATCTGCTGTGTTATGTTCCTTGTGAGGAACAAGTGAACAATGCGCCATGCAGATTTTTGCTGTGGAAAAAGTGCTCTTTGGAGAAGACTGAAGAGAAAAATTTTAGTCAAAATGGGAAATTTTGACAAAGGTTTTTTAAAAAAAATCTGTTTATTTTTTTCAGGGAATATCTGTTGATATTTAGGTTAGCAATACTAATGCAGGACTGAAGTTTCATGGGAAGTGGACTGAGCTGTTCTGCATAGCCCAAACACCCATGAGAACCATATGATGGTGCAGGGTAGTGAAGGCTAAAGTTTCTGTTATTTGTGACACAGCCCTCTGCAGGGCTGCCAGGCTGGCTCTTTTCATAAAATCGTTTAGATAATTATTGAAATCAGACAGCTTTTTGATTTTGGTGTATTTGTATCATTTCACAGGTATCCCTTGTGAGTGCAGCCAGCTAAGGAAGGCTATTGGTGAAATGGATATCCAAGTGGCCCAGCTGACAACAGAATTAAAATTCATAAAAAATGGTAGGTTAATTTTATATAAATATTGTCCATTGCTACATTTTACTGGTGGAATTGCTCATAGAGAGCTTCACCATCCCACATTTGAATTGTGAAGCTATTTTGGGGTGTACAGTAAGTTGGTTTATAGAAATGCGAGTGCTCACTTTTCAGCACTGCCCTCCCCCGCAGCTGTTGCCGGTGTGCGTGAGACAGATAATAAGATATATCTGCTGGTGAAGGAAGAGAAAAGGTACAAGGAAGCCCAGCTCTACTGCCACGGAAGAGGAGGAACGCTGAGCATGCCCAAGGATGAGACTGCCAACAATCTGATTGCCTCGTACATCAACCAGGCCGGGCTCACCAGAGTTTTCATTGGGATTAACGACCTAGAGAAAGAGGGAAATTTTGTCTATTCTGACCGATCGCCCATGCAGACCTTCAACAAATGGCGCAGTGGGGAGCCCAATAATGCTTATGATGAGGAGGACTGTGTGGAGATGGTGGCATCTGGAGGGTGGAATGATGTTGCATGTCATATTACCATGTATTTTGTGTGTGAATTTGACAAAGAAAATGTCTAAGCTTGTCTGCTCTTTATTTTAAGAAAAGGTTTTAAGCTGATTGAACAAGTTACCCCATGTTTATAGAGTACAAGTGACATTTTGCAAGTATGTGACATTGGTATTGTACAGCTGTAAATACAATTTAGGTATTTCAAATATCAGTATTTACCCTTCAGAAGGGAAGAGCAGTGATAAGACATAGCTTGTTTGGTGTTTTTTTTTTTTTTTTTTTTTTTCTGTAGGTAAACAGATGTATTTAGATAAAAATGTGGTTTGGGGCTAAATTCTACCCTTGCAACAGTTAAGTAATTCAATTGCATGACTGTAAGGGAAGGCAGAGTTTGGCCTCTAGCTGTTAGAGTGTTTATTTGCGAAGAAGTAGATTCCTGATATTCTATTATCTTAGTAACATTTGTAGTTATAAATGTTAATTGCTTGTAGAGCTACAGGGACAGCAACAAGGCAAATATTTTGTATACTCCAGTTAATAAGTACAAATATTATTGTAAGGTTTTTGGATGTGATGGTGTTACAACTTTTTTTTTTTTTTTTTTTTTTTTCCCCAAAATAGCCAAAGCAAACCAACAAATCAGGAGTCCTACCAATTTTGTAATGTTTCTTTATTAAACTGTTCACAGATGTATGACAAGGAGACACTTATGTAAGCTGAGTTTTAGTGCTGAGGGAGGACAAAGTTCTTATAATGTAGTACTGAAAGAGGAATCCCAGCCACATGGGTTTTTGGGGTTGGCTAAAAGTAAAAGTAAGATTTTAGTTTTCTGTATTCTTTATTTAGAGAATGATTCAGTGCATGAACTATTTCAGGCCTCAGATATTTTCTTAAAGTAAACACATTTCACATTTGCATAAGATGATCTTGGTGCATCTTGTTACAAAACAAAATACCAGCCCTCCACAATTTAAGGCAGACTTCATAAATAGACAACGAATCTTATAAAAATACTTTGGCTAGTAGCTCCTTTTAGTAGGAAAACAACTTACATGTTTACTCAAATTGTAAGAGGGACTCCCTGAAAAACAGCAAAAGTTTCCAAAATTTTCCTGATTATGTATATAGCTGTAGTAAGTAATTTTGCACAAATAATTTATTTACCCAATTTACAATTGCATGTGATGGAAAATGTGATGTATATTTTAAAAAAACAACAACATAATTTCACAAAGGAAATTATTAATTACTTTGAATTTTCCTAGGAGCCAGATGCATGACATCTTACCTTGCTGTTACACATAGAAAGATGACTGCAAAATCTCTGACTGTGTTTTGTTAGAAATACCTTGCAGAGTTTTAAGATGATTTTAAGGAAAAATGATTCTCTGTATAACCTGATAGTCAAAGTATGTGTATGATCATCATTATGAGAGATTGGTCTACAGGATATCCACAGTGGCTGTGACATGTGGTCCCAGAGATTTCCCTACGGCAAGGCAAGACCAACTTATGTTGGCTCTACAGTGCTGTAGTATATAAACCATCAGTGACCACATGATTCTGTTCATATCCACAGTCGGACAGTATTTGCTATTATTATATACCTAAAAGAACAAACACTTTGCTTGCTATATTTACTCTGTGGATTTGAATCCATTATATATATATATATATATATATGTTTGCTATTAATTTTGGAGATCAGTAGTGAATTCCTATAGTATTTGAATATCAGCCCAGGTCCAGAACAATCACTGTAAGAAATGAAGGGTCCTTTGATTGTTTACTTTCTTGCTAATGAAGGTAGGTATGATTCCTATATGTTAGGCTTTCTTCCAACTGTGTGTTGAAATCTGTTAAATAATGCAAATATAGTTCTATACTATTATTAATAGGCTCTTTGCAGAATTCGCAGAGAGCTAACAATTCCAGTGAAGCAATTTGTTTGTTTAGAATAGTGCCTTTTGAATATCATGATTGTTTCCTGCCTGTTGTAGAAATCCTCAGAAACCATTTAAATCTTCAACATACTTTTGTCGAATCATTGTAGCTATATTAAAACAGTCTAAACCCACGTTCCAGGTATCTGGAACTTCCCTCATTATTTATGTCCTGAAGTTCCTAAATGTTTATTTTTCACCCAGGTTTTAAAAGTCTCTGTTTTAACATTTGTTTTCCTCAGAAATGTGAAAAGATGTCTTTGGAGGAGGTGGGAGGCTTTTTCAGATGCCAAATGCTCCTATTTTAGCTGGAAGTCATACCATGTTTATTAAGATTGCCTTGATGTGTAGAGCATTTAAGCAGTCTCGATTTCTATTAAAATTTAAGAGGAAAAATAAAGCCAATGGAAAAAAAACATTTTCCCCAGTTTTTGTGTTCTTCAGAATATATTTTTGCAGGCCTTGATATACGAGACAGAAAATAATTTAATTGTATTGTCAGAGCCCTGTACACTGGCTGCAATGGTCCTTATTTCACCAGTTGGGCAAGGGGAACAAGGTGAGTGCACATCTGCAATTTACCCCTGCAAGGAACTGGGCAAGAAATGATGGAGGGATTGGAAATGACTGAGCCCTTCATAATTTCTTTCACCCTCCAGTTGCTGACCCTCATAGGTGGACCCTTGCTGGAGGCAGAAATAAATGTTCAGTCTGCACAAAACTTGCTGATGTATATGGTAAGATTTCCATTACTCTCAGTGGAATTTAGAGCTACTGCTTTGGGAAAGAATCAAATGATAAGTTAGTTTTGTTTGGGGTATTTTCTGTGTGCGTTAAAACCTGCGTTGTAATATCATTACTCATGTTGTGTGGCTCTATGGAAGCCTTTGGAACGTGTCTGTCTGGCAAGCATGCACTGAGGCTTCCCAGACTGTTCTTTTAATGGATGTTTACTTTTGATGGATGATTTTTCCTTATAAATATTTCCCTATGGCCCTTATTTATTTTATTCTTAATTAAGGGGCATGTTGTTGCATTTTAAGAAAGCAACAATTTTTTTTTTTTTTTTTTTTTTTATATATATAGTGACCCATTCATGCTCTTGAATGACTTCTTCACATAAAATGCATATTTCATTCAACTATATTCCACACCTTTAGACTCTAAGGCTGTGTTGTTGTATGACTGATGTCAGGGCCATATGTGCATCCCCCTTCCAGGAGCTGACTTGGCAAAGGTAAAGTGTTTAGGTGACTGGGTCCAAGCGGAGGGAGCTTCTTTGCTGTGGAGAGCCCTGTGTTGCTGTGGACATCCCAGGAGAGTGCCGGACGATGTCTGACCCTGATCACCACCTGCATTTGTCACTCTGCATCCTGGCTACTTGGTGGAAGGTGCTGCTCCCACCTACCTTGTTATCCTACTCAGCTCCTGGTTCACCATCCCTCATGAACCAGCTGGTCCTCATTGTGCCCTGAGACCTGACATGATCATCCCTGAAAATACAATTTCAGGTGAGGTGGCAGGTTAGCAGCAGAATTTCTCCCTGGCTGTAAGTTTTAAACTTTCTTAAGTCACAGAGAAGAACAGTAAAAATAAATATTTATACATGGGATATAGAGCATCCTTATGCATACAAGTAAAGCAGAGTGCTTCATTTTTCACAATCTCAGGAAATGCCAGTTGAAATATGCATTATAAAATAGCAGCTAGTTGGGCTTTTTTGTTACAGTTTTTGGTGAACAGTGAAACAAGATGAAATTTGAACAATTTTTATTGTAAAATATGATGAAAGTTCAGAATGGACAAAGCAAATTTGAAATAGACATTTTTCAAAATTGTTTCCTTTTGGAATATTTCCAAATTTCATTTCTGAGATCTGTAGCTTCATTTGGACCCATAAATTATATTTTTATATTACTTTTAAAGTGTTTTGCACCATGTCTGTAGCAGTGTTCAGTATAATACTTCAAATATTTTACTGTATTCTTTATGTCTTAATTTCCAATGGGAACGAGTGGTTTTTTTTGAGTTCTGTTCTTTGCCACACTGAAAGAGTTTGACACTTGCATCGGTTTCTACTCCTGGGACTGCTGTGACACTGTGAACACTCTGAGCAATAGATAGTTCAACCAATATTTAGTATAAAATATTCTTACTGATTCTGAAAATGATTCATTTAAGTATTATGCCATGTAACTAGCAGTTTATGCGCTATTACAGGTGTTCAATCATTAAATAAGAAAAAACAAATACAAGCACTTTTGAATATGAAAGTTTTAAAAACATACTCTCATCCCAAATTAAAACAAAAAGATGTCAAAGTAACCAAATATCCAGTAAAGGTTTCCCCTAGGTCTGTATCCAGATCTGGTTTTTATGGGAAACTCAGTGACTTGTGATGCTGATGGCTGAATCAAGTCCTAGAGTAGAAAGTTAGCCTGCAATGCAAACACTGATAATACATGAATTTACCCCTTACGCTTTCTGAAGTGCTTTGTTTTCAAGCATTCTGCTCACTTAGCTCCAAGTATAAATGTGTGCGTGAGTTTGTGCCAAGAGTCAATTTCTTTTCACTGGAAATTCTGGTTTTCAATTTTTGGCTTGCCTTGTGGTGCTAACACGTCCATGTCACTCAAACTGATTACAGACCGGTAGGTGAGCTTTTTATTCACTGGAGGAGCTGGGAATGCAAGTGTGTCTGTGAAACCACCAGTTATTGTGCAGGACTGAAGCCAGCTAATCGCCCTGGGGTGCAAATTTCTGGTCAGAGAGAGGCAATCCAGCCTACTGAGAGGAGAACTGACCTTGTTCTTGTGGGTAAAATAAACCAGAGTCTTAAGATTTACTTAGGGGAAAAAACTGGGTTTTGACTATTTACTCTACAGAGGAGCTGAGAGAAAGAAGAGTTTGTTTTTAATTTTGCTATGTTAGGAGAGTGAAAAGTATGTGAATTGGGAAAGAAAGGGTTTGTGGAGAGAAAGATAGCTGTGTGCTCAAGGTGTTTTCTGGATGCACGTCTGCTCCTAGCCGGGAAGTTTTCAATTGCATGAGGAGCTGAGTCTGCTCAAGAGGGAGAACATGAAATGCAAAAGGTGGGAGAAGCAGAGAATGGATGTAGAGAACCGGCAGTGAGTGGGAAGCCCATGAGGCAGAATGTAAATGTTACTTCCAGCCATTCTCCTGCTTCCTGCTAGGGAAATATAATTATCTTGCCCTTTCTGTCAAAATGTCTCACTATAGCTCTCGATGGGTAGCTACAAAAATAGAGGGAAATGACCAATTTAACATGATGTCTGTGTCTAAATAAAGCCCAGTTTGTGTCTATGGCCAAATAATAGCACCCACTACTCTTTGGCTATATTAATGGATGAAATCACTAGGGATATAATTAAGCACTGCTATTCAAAGACTGGCTATGTAGTATTGATGCCTTTCTGTATATTCTTTACATATGAAAGTGTGAATGAGGCCAAGAATTCGGCAACAGAAGGTCTGGTGTGCAGCTCCAGGATATGTGTGTTACCATACTATCATCTAGTGGCAGTAAGAGGCAATGCGAAGGAGCTGAGCAGTATTTTGCTTCTGCTTGCATCAGAGGTACCATGATATTGAGTGCAAGCCCTGATGTGGTACTGAACAACCGACTTTCCAGCTCTGAAGTCTTTAGTCAGCTTTCTTCTCTTCTTTGTGAAAAGATTATTTTGATTGATAACAGTGAGACGTGCACTGATTTTAAGTCCAATGCCCAGGTGGGAGTTTTGACTAAGAAGTGAGAAGTGTGCCCAAATAAGTTCAATTATCATGCCTTCAAGTTAAGAAAAAGAAAACAAGTCAAGCTGTGCTCTGCAGGCCAGCATCTAAATTGCAGGTGCAGATCTTCACCTGGCATCAGTCAACTCCAGTGAAGCCAAATTGATTTATACCTGCTAAGGATTTGGCACAGTATCTTCATAAATTCTAGATTTATGCTTATTTCAGAAGAGAGAGATATTTTGATATTTATAATTTATTCTGACCACTGTTATTCAAAGTCTCATCTGATGTAACGGAAACATCTCATGCAAATTTCTGGGCTATAATCAGTTGTGACACAAATAATGAACATAAAATAGTTGAAGTAGATGTATGCTGTGAAGCTTTACTTTTGAAAGTATACTAGGGGTATGATTCAGAACACAAAGAAGCAGTAAAAACATTCAACATAAAGAATCATTTTATATTCTTCTATGAAAATGAAACCTTTGCTTTTTGCCATACTCAACATTGTTTCATAGGAGTAGGTGGGTGCCATCTAGTGAATAAAAGATTTGTTGCATATCTAAAGAGCCACGAATCCAACTTTGTTCCTGCTTTATTCTTTAGTATGATCAGAACGATAAGGACAGGCAAACATTTTGGAAGAGGGAAACTGAGCAATACATTCAGTTCACTGTGTTTGTAGCACACACTGAAGTAAAAGAAGATATAAAACTGCAAAACACTGTCTGTCTTGTTACAAAGCAGCCTGAACATTTACATGTCAGCTTGTTTCATTTAATTGCATTGCCTGATTCTTCCCCATGATCATTTCCCTTCTCCCCTGGATAAAAACAACTAACATAGTAGCTTGTGACTTATTTAGATAAAGTCCAGTATATCTTCTAAATATCCCTGACTGTGTTAGCAGAAAAGTTTATAGTTGACCTTGGTGTAGGCAATTCCTTTTACATGCTGGTTTTTGGCTACATCTTACCATTTAGAAGCTTCTGAAAGTGGAAGATAAATTCTGGATCACATAAGACCGCACTGCAAAAGCATAAGTGCATTACAGCTGATGTGCTGACACCATGCCTAACACTTAATATCTTCTTTTAAAATACTCTTTGAAACTACTGTCCTCGTTTCCATAGTGTCCTCAGTTTTCTTCTTAAAGCTTTCTTCCTTTTTCATTTAGTCAGACCCAGAAAGAAAGTTAATGATATACTTTTATTGTATATTCCGTAATGTATTATCTTGGAAATTCATTTGCCTGTGCAGTTGTTTTGAGTCATAAGCAATTTAAAATACATTATTTGAAAATACAATTTATACTATTAACTAAGACAAATCTCCTTTAAGTGAAGATAGTTTTTGCTTTTGAGCAAATAGAAGATCAACACATGTAACTCATGAGACAAATCTGCTTCACCATTTTAAATTAAACTGAAATGGGCTGGTCTCTGACAGATGAGAAGTCAGTGTACATTGAACTTACAGTTCAGATGAAGCAGAGCCTGAGTTTGCTGACACCAGGCTGTTCTGTGGCATGTCCACTATCAGCGGACATGAGGGATGATATCTGCTCTGGTGCTTTGTGGCCCTTATATTTGGCCAGTTTTACATGGGCCCAAATCGGTTTCTGGTGCTGCTTGCAGATCATTATCTAGCAGTGCTTGCCTCAGGTGTTGGCTGCTCCTCCTACCATCAGTGTTAGATGGGTTTTCAAAGAATGAGGCTAATGTGAACACATGCTGTATCTACTTGTAATGACTTTTGAACCTGTTAGCCATTTTCAACCAGATGTGAGAGAAGGCCTCAGGTATCTAAAGTTTTTAAAAGTTTTGTGTAAAAATGTAAGTGGGTAATGAACAAAGATTTCCCTCAGTCCATCCTGAGGAAATGGCTGCAGCATGAACTCATTTGTTGTTAAACACCAAAGAGTCATCTTGGAGCCAGACTGTACAAAATCCTAACCACAGGGAAAGATTTGATTAGAACTTGTCCTTTTTAGGCACTGAGGACTTGAGATAATAGTAGCAGATACTACAGGAAATCAGCCTTTCCTTCTCCCATTGCTCACGGAACGACTCATCTGCTCTGTGATGTCCAAGTGATAGTATGCTGGCTGCAGTGAAAAGGCTCCATTAGAACACCTCTTATTCTACAAGAGAAAACTTTCTATATGTATCTCTATGAATCAGCTTCTCTGCAATTTGAATGTAACTGATGTGTGTGTGTTTTTTTTTTTTTTTTTTAACTTAATCCTGCACTGGACCCATACCTTTTTGCCTCCTTGTCGAGATTATTAACGAGGGATGAACATGGAATTTTTAAAACTACTCTGCATTGTCTTGGCTCTCCTGGAAGCAAGTAACAGGCATCAACGGAGCCAGGC
Source organism: Patagioenas fasciata (assembly GCF_037038585.1). Classification (NCBI taxonomy): domain Eukaryota; kingdom Metazoa; phylum Chordata; class Aves; order Columbiformes; family Columbidae; genus Patagioenas; species Patagioenas fasciata. The sequence continues at coordinate 106,772,550 of NC_092522.1, forward strand.
AAGATGGAATCCAATGCATCTCACATTTTTTGCTGGATGCACGCTTCATGCTTTATGTTTGCGTTTTTGCAACATTTTATGCCTTTTCTCACTGACTGCATTTTGCTTCCCTTACTCTTTACCTTATTTATGTTCAGATGGGATATAGGCAAAAAATGGCTTTCTCTGCTGTTTAAACAAGTGATGTATATGTGTGATTGGAGGCTACAGATAAATGCCTTCACAAAAATCCATTTTTAATAGTGACCAGACAGGGGAAAATAATTTGTCATAAGATTACAGAGAGGAATAGGGGGAATATTTAAGCCTGCTCTGAAATTTTAAAGATCTTATGGAGTATGGTGATGATTATGCAGACTAGGTTTATTGCTAGGTATATAATGAAAATGAAAAGAAATCAAAGACAAACGCACAGCGGAAATCAATATTAACTAAGGTATTATGTATGAAATTAGTCTAGAAAAGAAGAACGTAGTACTTCATGTAAAAAGGATTGAGGGAAATCAATCATGGGGCATAATTAACAGGGCAGTTCCTTACTTGTGTCTTTTGGTGAACCTACTTCACCCTTAAGTACACTGAACAGCTTTTTGAAAAGTTTCTTCAAATTATATAGTTTTTTAGCTTATTCTTACAGGTTGATTTGCATCTTCTCGATCCCTGACTTCTTTGCCAATCTCCTAATAGAGGATGGTTCACCTGCTGTGACAGTCCATAGGGTTTACTGTGCTGGGAGCACCACTACAGTAGACAATGTAGCCTGGTAGATGTTCTGTTTAGCTAAGGTCAAATGTGTGCATCCGTTGAACAGAGAGCAGTGGATAAATTTGCTGGATGTCTTAGGGTGCCTCAAAGGGCATTAGGTACCTCTGTGTGAGGCAGCTGCATTGAGCCCATCATGATGACCAGTTTAGGCCCTGCTAATCAGCACTGACAGCTTTGACAGGAGATTTCTGCTGGCTGTGGGAGTTTACGCTCCATGCACATAGGCCAATACGCAAACACAGACTTTTAAATTGAAGTGTCCAGATCCTCTTACTCCCCCAACTGCTCCAGGTTTGCTAGAACGCTTGGCTCAAGTTTGCTGGGTGGGCGTTATCTCCTGTAGTTTTAAACATCAGCACTGCAGAGATCGGCATCTGAGCTAGTCACACTGGCTCTCTTCATAGTCTGTGGGGAGAAAAAAGTGCATTCAGGGTATGAGTCATCTGTCCTATTTTACATGTCTAAATTGGGATGGGAATGTTCCTTGTTCTGACTCCTCATTTATTTCCATTGCCCTAAGGTGAGACCAAGGTGAGAAGCTAAGATGCAAACATTTCTGTCTGATCAGATGAATCCCACCCATCAAATCCCTGGAGCTTCCACCCCAAAATCCCCATTATACATAACTGCCACGCAGATGTTTCCTTTGCTGACCAGCTGTGCTTGTTGTGTAAAGTTATGAAGAGAGGCTACATGAGGTTGTGAAGGAGGTGTGACCTCCACTAGAAGAGCATGATGGGTGACTTTTTGTCACATGGCAGATCCAGATGCCTGCTCTGTCACGCCAACCAGTGTGGTACTGACTCATGAGTCACATTCAGGCAAAAAACATCAGTGTTCTGCCTGCAGAAAATAACTCCTTTCTCTTCTTCCCATTTTGGCAGTTACAATCACTATGTCAGAGGCAAGCTTAATTTCCTCTTACCTCTCTTTCTTGTATGAGAGAATAATGGTTCCATGGCATTGTTTCTTCCTTGCCTACCACTTGTGATGTGTGCCTTTCCTAGCCTACGCTGCAAAGCAATAAATACCTTGTTTCCCCCAAAATGAGACAGGATCTTATATAAATTTTAGCTCCAAAACTTATTACTTTTTTACATGTGTAGCTGCTTGGACACGATTTAAATTTACTTTTAAAATAAATGGTAACTTGGGCTTATTTTTGGACTAGGGCTTATATTTTGAGCATCCTCAAAAATCCTGAAAAATCATGCTAGGGCTTATTTTTGGATTAGATTTTATTTTGGGGAAGCAGGGTAGCACCTCCAGGAGAGACAATTGGCAACAGAAAGAAGAAACCACAAGCACAGCCAGGACAGAGACCGTTTCAGTGACTTCCATGCACAGAGTGTCTTGCTTGACTAGTTTCAGCAGCAAAAGCTTGACAGAGAAGCACTGTGGGTGTGCTCTGTAACCCAGATGGGAACATACTGTATTAAATGTGTTAAAAAGGTTACAGACTTCCTGCTTGTAAATGTAAAATCAAACATTTCCCAGGAATCCAGCTCTGTCTAAGACTGTACCGTTTTTTATAAGCTGATCCTCAACCCTTCATCTCAATCTGTGAGCTAGGGGACAGTGGAAAAAGAGAAAGGTCCCTTTTGCGTGGAGAGTGCAAGAATGCAGGTGGGGACACATGAAGATCTGATGGAATTCAGGAAGATCTGAGGGCAAGCCTGAAGCTCTCAGGGAAAGATGACTGATGGGGGTGAAAAGGAGAACACTGCCTGAAAGGTCTCTGGGAGAGTTATGACATGCTCATTGCTGAAGGTCTTGCAAACATAGTGCTGTTTCTCTTTTGTACAGGAAGACCCCAAGGGATCTTCCCTTAGTGAAAGTTATGTTCAGAGCATAAATGTGTTTATAACGTAACTTTTTAATACAAAAGAGATTAGAAAATCCTGTGTGTGTGTGAAGCAAAATCTGGATATGGTGGCTTTTCTGAAAGGGTTTAGGCTACCAGGGGAGGTATATGCTGCAAAGAATCTCTGACATCACTCTGTGTGTGTGGTATCTCTGCCCTCGTAAGTGTCTGCTGGGGAAAAATGCCATTGTGGAGGAGTGTGAAGGCATCGTGTGGTCCTGGTGCAATAGTCAGTGCTAACCAGCGGAGAGAGGTCAGGCTGGGCTGCAAATCCAGCAGCATTATTGGAGAGCACAACGGCATTTGTACTACCCAGAGGACAAATGTCTGGTGGTGCATCATGAAAATGCTTTACTGAGGTGCTGGTGCTACAGAGACAATGTATTTCTTTTTAATTTGATGGTAAAAGCTTTTGTCTGTTGTGATGATACGGGGAAGGCTGAAAGATTTACTATCTCAAGGTTAATTGCAATCAGATCTTTGGTGCAATTAATTTTAACAGGGGAAAAGAATCATAGGCCAGAAGAGACGAAGGGCAGGTTAAAGAATATTTAGATGAATTAAAAATACTCTAGTCAGCAGGGTCAGGTGAAATTTGGTACAGAACACTTAAGAAAGTTGCCCAAGCAGTCACTGAACCATTAGTGATTGTCTTGAAATGCTTATGGAGGATCAAGGGGTCTCAGAGCCCTAGAGAATCTCTCATATAGTAAGAATATTTATAGAAAAAGAAAAAGGGAAAGACAAAGGGAGAGAGAAGGAGAAGGAGAAGGAGAAGGAGAAGGAGAAGGAGAAGGAGAAGGAGAAGGAGAAAGAGGAAGGAAAAGGAAAACCAAGTAATACATTGGGGAGCTTAACTGAGATACCAGAGCAAATCGTTAAACAATTAAGTAAAAGCACCAAGTAGATAATAAAGTGATTGAGACAGTCATTGTGGATTTGTCAAAAACAAATAATGTCAAATCCACTTTTATATTTTTTACTTTTTTTCCGATCTGGTAGATGTAGCAAATCAGTCAGATGTGATATTTATCAGTGCTCACAGGGCAAATAGGGAACAGCTTTGATTAGTTCCCAGGAAGGGAGTGCACTTAAAAATCTGGTGTCAAAGAAACATTATCAGTGCTTTGGGGAAAAAAGAGAGGACATTTCAAGTCAGAGTTTTGGGAGATTTATCCTGAACACAATTCTGTTCAATATTTACACTTATATTTAGAATCATGTAATGAAAGAGTAAGGATTGTAAAAACTGTAGGAGACAGGATCGTGTTTAAAACTGATTTTTACTCAATGGAAAAATGCCTGATATCAACCAGTGAAATACAATAACAGAAAGGGAAGAGTATTGTATGTAAGAAAAAGTCACCAAATGCCCCAAAATTACATGAAAGGCAGAAAAGATTGGGAGGTTTCAGGCTTAATGTCAGTCTTAATTGCAAAAGATTTGAAGATTCGATGGCTTATCAAGTAATTTCATTCTGAGATGTACTGATATATAAAGACATGGGAGGAAGTTATTTGCTTTTCTCTTGTGTAGGTGTTGGAAAATATGACCTGTGAAGTAAGACTAAGAGCTCCATTTAATCTAGAAAAGAGTTAAGTAAGGAAGTGGATGGTGCAAGATGTAAAAGCTCCTTATAAAGGGGATGATAACTGATCTTTTCCAATGCCCACTGATGACGTGGCATGAAAAAATAGGCTAAATGTGAAGCCATCAAGGTTTGGTTTGGATACCAGGAAAAATCTAACAAAAGGGACAGTTAAGCTTTAAAACAGGTTTTCTGGTGAAGCAGTGATATCTTTAAAAATGTTAGTATTTTTATTATCATAATCATAATTACTATTTTTATTGTATTTCCATGTTCTTCACTCAATATATAGAATATTTTTGCCTTGTTTTAAAAGCAAGACAAACTGACGGATGAACTAACCTAGTGATTCCTAACATTGCTGCAGCTAAACCTCCCTGCTGCTGCCTGTGCCTCTTCTGTACCCTACTGCTTCTGCCTCCTGCTCCTCCCAGTCTGCCACCAGTCCCTGCTGTTTCCTTTTTGTTCCATCCTGCCCTTCCCACACCAGTCTATGCTGTTGCTGTCTTCCACTTGCCTCTTAATTGTCACTTCCAGCAGTAGTGGCTGGGAACACAAATGGCCCATAAGAGATTTTTGTGTCTGGCACACATCTCCTCTTGGAAGCCATTGGTCCAGGTAGTTTCCCCTGGTCCCTTCCAGGGCCATATTTCTCTGCTGCCATGATGCTATGACTTCTTTCCTGGAAGACCCCAGCATGACGTAGACAGTGCTTGATCATGAGTGTGAAGCAGAACTATGCAAAAAAGGATTTAGTCATCTTCTCAGTCAGCTGTTTGCTGGTCTGGCCTCCTACCTATGCCTGTTCAGCACCAAGGATGCACAATTATTCTGACTTCCAGTAGCTGCACAAAATGTGTTGGTTTTCCTATCCAAATCCCTTGCAGCTCTTATTTATAGCTCAGGGACCCTTGGGCTGGCTCAGCACTGGGGAGAAATCAAGTAATAACAGGCTGAGTCTCCCGTGGCTGGTGGTGCAGGCACTGGTGCTGTGCTGTGCTCCTGGCTCGAGGCAGCATAGGCCAAAGGCAGCCAGGAAAATGTGCCCTGAATGAAATCTGTTGTGAGCATGTTAGGGTAACTTCTGAAATATTGAGATATTAAGTAGCCATATGCCTTTACACCGCAAAAGGATTACACCCCCACACATATAATATCACTCAAAAATAAAGAAACATAAACTGCTAATGTTTGGCCTTTTAGAATCAATATTAAGCACAGTGCTTACTTGCTCCTTAGATGTATAACTTACTAACTTACATTGGGATCTCCATAATATTTTCCCATCTTTGATCTCTACAAACTATATCTAGTGGATACTGGAGGGGAAATAGGCATAAGATTCTTTGGTTTGCTCTGTGTTGTTTTTTTTTTTTTTTTTTTTTTTTTTTGAGGGGAGTGTTTTTAAGTAATGTTTTTGAGAGGCTAAATTGTGTTTCATAGAAATATAGATTTTTTTCCTCCAGAATGAATTTTCCTCCAAAACAGTTCTGACAACAGACACTCAAACCCCTGGAAGTAAATTACTAAATCTTCAAGTGAAGAAAGGTCACAGCAATTCCCTGTATCTGTTGCTTGTGTCTCTGATGTAGACAATGTCCTACATCAGTACAAAAACACTTTCTAAAGTAAATCCAGGCCATCTTAGAGTCTAAGCCTTGCAGGACACAGATCAAGTCACCCTGTTTGCCCTGTAACCCTAGTACAGTGCTTCCTACCTGGCCAAGGCCTCTGGAAATCACCTTTACTAATAACAATTATGATTGTGGTAAGTACATCCTTTGATAATGTGACTTGGCAATAAAATCATAAGTATATATCAACATCGCATCCTTGAGGAAAATATAACTTTTTAAAATTTAAATTCTACAATTGTGTGTCACCTTCTACACGCCTTTTAGGATTTTAGTATGTACCTATAGTAAAACATATGGATAGTAAAAGGGTATCCTGAATACACACATGCTCTCCTTTTGAGACGAATAACAAATTCCAGGCATATTAGTTTTATTGGTTGATGAAATGGCAGAGAAAAAATTGTGGACATGCTAACCAAATAATCTTTAATGGTCTGCTCATCTCAAAGCAGAAAATCTCAGTATTTATCTGATGATCTATATGAATGACTTAGCATGTGAAGACAGAGGAAAAAGAGTAAACTTCAGTTTCTAGGTGAAGAACAAAAAGTGTTTTACAGACTCTGAAAATTAAGGTTGCAAACATCCCCGCACATTAGATAATGATCTAATTTCACATGTGGGAGAAACTAAGACACAAGGAAATAATCAGATTCATGAACATTATCGTTGCAAGCCTGTGATAAAGATCAGAATAAAACCTGGAACTCTTCAGTATAGTATTTTGCTTTAATTAAAGTTATTTCAGAAATGTTGTCATTCTCAGGAGTTTTAGTAGATGTACAAGTTGAAATTCTACTAATATAACTCACTGCAATATATATTGCATCTTTTGAAAACTTGGAATGAGGTTCTTGTCTTCTGAGAGTAGGCACAGACAGTCTACAGCACAGTTCACGAAAAGGAAGTTACCTTTTATTTGGCAAAACTTCTCCTTTCCTCCCTGTGTTTCGCCATGAACTATAGGTCAGTAGCATAATCCGGTTTTGGGTGCTTTTGGAGTAAATAGAGTTATGTACTAGAAGCGACAGAGACTATTAATCAAAAGATGAAAAAATATCCTGTTAAATTGCTTTGTATTAGGAAACATCACAATTACATCCATTTGCATGGAAGGAGAGAGACCATATTCTTTTAAATCTGTCATAATTAAAAGATTGTTTTTATGGTGCATTACTGAATCATTTATAAACCAAATATAGGAGAACTCACTCAAACTAGCTGGTGTCTGCCAAAGAAAGGGCAGGTGGCTGCTGTTATAGGCAGGTGATTATCTTGGAACTGAACTGCTTGCAAATGCCATGTGAAATAACTGAAAATATTAGAAGTAGGAATTACACATACAGAAGTTGATGGCTGTGAGAAAACCTGCATGTGACTTTGGGATCACAGGCTAGAAATTACACTTCATATCTGTATTCAAAAACCTGTGAAAAAGCTCTGACAGATCTAGCTGCAGCAATTTCAAATGTTACTTCTCCTGCCTGCTCAATTTTTCTGACAGAGGTTGCTAGCACTTAGCAGAAGAGGCAAAATGGTACAGGTTGCTGCACATCACCCACTCCTGGTCACACCTTGCATATTAACACAATTCTCTCTTCACAGTGGATGGGGTTAATACACTGAAACGGGGTAACTGAAGTGTGGACACCCATCCAGCTCCCTTGCTGCTGGGATAACAACAGCAGTTTCTGTCAGAGAAACCCTGGGCAGAGCCTGGGTGGCAATGTTCTTCCCAGCCCGTCATTCAGTCTGAATAGCAGGGGCCATTTCATCCCCCTGTTCCTGCAATGGCCCCATTACACAAGCTATCAGGCAGGCTGGTTTTGTGATGGCAGACATGACATGCATGGTGTGCCCTTAGCAGTAAGATGCAGAATTGCAGAGGAGGACAGATCTTTGGAGGTCATCGGTCCAAGCAAGGCTCACTTCATGCATGGCTATGTGTGGACACTGGTAGACATTAACATTTCCTCTGTAACCTGATTTAACTGAGATTTTCTTTTTCATGTGCTCTTCAGGAGTACTTCACTTTTATAGGTCAAGAACCCAGGGCACAGAATTACAATCTTTTGAAAGGGAAAAGTGCCTGGTTGTAAAATGGAAGCAAATGTGTAGGTGCGTTTTTTTTGTTTGTTTGTTTGACATACAATTTTTCACAAAAAATTAAATTTCTGGTTTCTTCTTTTTCATAGACATTGTTTACAAAAGGTTAGCTTTTTCCTCCATTGGAACATCTACTAAAGTCTATTAAAAGTTTGCCCAAGACTGGAGAGTTTGCATCTTATAAAAAACAAATAAAACCAATAGGGTAGGGGAAAGGCAAAGTAGTCATGACGTGCATAAACAAACAGGTGGTTCATGTGTCTAATGTCATGTTGTTACTACAGAACAAGCGGCTATTGCACAATAAATGTTAGTATTTTTTACCTGTGTTCCTTTATCTCTCATGATCGTTATTCTTGGATCTCAACTCTCCAGGTAAGATGAGTTGAACTCTGCATATTTGCTATAAACAGAGGTAGGATAAGCTGCCTATCTCTCCTGAAGATTGTGTAATCCTGGAGCTCTACTGCAAGCTTGGAACCTCTAGTTGTTACCCAATATGCTAAGAAACTAAAGTTCCTTGAAGAAAATCCAACCATTAAGTACATAAAGGAAGAATAAATAGCTCTAGAGGGTGAATCAATAAGATACAGAAATGTGACGGTCAAGTCTTTGAAACTGTACATGCTGTGAAAGTTTCCAAGCCTTTAGCTTCTATTGCTTCACTTTTAACGTCAGCTGTCGAACTAAGCAGACTTTGGGGAGCAAACTCCAGTGGAGCATTTGCTTTCACATCTAAAAGCTGAGAAAATTCTCCCATTCACCCCTTTCTAAGTCTGATGGGTTTTGTGGAAGCAAAGCTAATAAGTGAATGCTACCCCTAAACACCAAATAAATTGAATATAAATACTTTCACAATGTTTTGGTTGCATGCAGATTCTTTCAAAAGGAATTGGGATGTGTTTTGGGTTTTTTGATTGCTTTGCAGCCATAGATTGATTTTTACTTCACAATCTGCATTTGTACATAGATCTCAGTGTTGCTGCGTTTTTATGGCTAAAAATAGTGTTTGCATTTGAAGCTTACAGATTGTGTATATTTCTGTGTCTTAGTTACATTATATTCTCTATGTGTCTTTTTCTGTTCAACAGATATGATCGATCCATTACCAGCTGTAAGCAACTGGCAATGTCTGTTGATGTGAGGTAAAACTTTCTTTTCTGGAAGCTGTGTTCCTTGTATATCAATTCAAACAGCATGTTTGAAGCAATGTAAAAGACTAATTCTCAAACAAGGTACAATACTAGTTTTTGAAAAGGTCCCAGATTTCATAGAGAAAGAGCTATTGGATCATTAAATTGTGTAGTGGAGGCTCTAGGTATGTTATTTTAGGAGGAAGTGGATTTCATAGTTTATAATTGGTATAAGTAATTTCATAAAATATGACATTTGGAAAACAGTACCGTTGCAATAGCTACATCTTATCAAGGACAAGATGGCAGTGGGAATGAGTGAGGGAAGAAACAGCTGTTGATTTGATTGCTTTTTACCGCATATATGAAACTTTTATGCAGGGTTTGACATAAATGGGGTTTTAAAGAGTGTAATATCTTTTGGCTATACGAACTAAAATCCTTCATATAGGATACAAGGCCAGCAACCATCCAGAGAACCATTTTCCTTACAAGATTCCTGAGCTGCTTCTGAAGGAATAAATGAAATATCACCCCCAGAAGAAGACTGGGGAACTAGCATAGGACAAACCTGCCTATCTGCCTCCATCCCATTTCTTTTCAGATAGCTGAGATCCTGACAGCTTGAAAAAATTTCTTGCCGCATAGGTGTCATGTATCACTGTGGTTTTCCTTCAACACTTATTTCAACATCTCCCTCTGAGATCTCCCTCTTGTCTGGCAGATCTACTCTGGCTTGAGTGCCAAGGAAGCTTTTGTGCTTGGAGAAGTGAACTGCATTTGTCAGCAAAGACAAAGAACTAAGCTTCTTTAAGAGAATTAGCTAAGGATGTGTAGTGTCACTTCTTTAGTCCTGGGCTAACTATGGAGTGCAAGTTCTTTATTGTGTTTATACTATTTTAAACCAGGACCTCTTTTATTCACTATCTCACTTACTTCAGTGTAAAATGCACCATACCATACCATACCATACCATGCCATGCCATGCCATGCCATGCCATGCCATGCCATGCCATGCCATGCCATGCCATGCCATGCCATGCCATGCCATGCCATGCCATGCCATGCCATAATGTTGTGTTTTCCAAACTTGCATTTTAAATAACACTAGGCTATAAACATTATCACCATTGAAGATGTACTGTGAATTGTCTATTACCTGAAGATTAAAAAAAAAAACACCCAACAAACTATCATTGGACAACTGGATATTTTATACATTTAAAAATGATGAATGAATAATATTGTTTTGTTCCCTAGTTTGATTCGTTCTATGCATATATATGACAATACAAATTGTGACTTGAAGTACGACTCCTATAGTCTGGGGTTTTTTATATATGAGAAAGTTTATATAAAATTACTAACTTCAGAAATAATAAAGTAACTGTGTAAATAAAATTATATAGTTTTAAAGTAGTGAAATGGCCCTCATCTTTAATGTATTTCTACTCAGAATTCTTTGTGAAGTGAGTGCTAGGATATATATTTTGTCTAGAGAAATAAGGCAGAAATTAGGTGATATGCAGCAGGTAAACAGGAAATCCATATAAAATTTGCAAATTGATTCCATATCTCCGAAGCCAGATTAGCATTTTAACCAGGATTTTTCTTCCTTACCAGTATGTCACGGGGGCACCCCGAGGTTAGTTTAAGGGACAACAGGGTCCAAAACAACTTTTATTACGCCAGTGAGAAACAGGGTTTTAGCACTCCAAAAGTGACTTAAATACAGGTTCGGATATCAGTTGAGGAAAATTATTAAGGGGCAGCAACTAGTACAACAGGCGGTCCACAGTGTGCATGCACGTGGCTTCACCCAAAACAATGCTGGGGCCATCCCTGAGTCTGGGAGGAGTACACACTTGCCTGAACACGGTGCGGGATTATTCTTAAAGAGATACACGTACTTGTAGTGAGTACGGAAAGTGTACGCTTGCGATTCCACGAGGGTAAATTTATAATACACTCGCAATCCTGTGAGGGTTAATTTACTTACACGTGCAAATGTGCACGGAATACTACACGTGCTTACGTGGAAGCACGGGAGGAAAATACACCCACGATTGTGCGAGGAAATAATTTAAAGTATGCGTGCAAATGTACACGGAAAGTTACTCGTGCATATGTGCACGGAAAGTTACTCGTGCTTGTATTAAACACGGAAAGTTACATGTGCATATGTGCACGGAAAGGATAAATACACTCACGATTATGCGAGGATTAATTTTACACGTGCTTATATTAAGCACGGGAAGTTACACGTGCACATATGCACAGAAAGTATAAATATACTCGCAAGCCTGCAAGAAGTTTTACTCACACACGTGGCGGCAAGGCAAGCGGAGTCTCCATCCCGGGGAGGGGAGCTCTCGGCAACAGCATCTTCAGCTTGTGCTCCGAGAGACCCGCGACAATGGGCGGAGTCTCGACGAGAGTCCCGTTTTTATACTGGCTGATCAGACCTGACTGTAGGCATTCCAGAAGCTTCTCTGCACCCCCACACCGGGTGTGGGATGCCCCTGAAGCCTCCAAACATCCCCCACACCGGTCACAGGTGCCCAGCGGCTCCCTGGCGCCTCGGCACTCCCTTCTCCTAATGGCCCTGGCCAGGGTGCTCTGGGCCAAACAAAAGAAGCTGTTAGCCTCAAGTAGCAGAGAGAGAGATGTGCCTACTCCCTCCATACTGAAGAGGCTGGGGGGAGAGAGGAGGGGTTTGCATCCTGCCACACAGTAATCAGATAGATCTAGTATCTGATGACAGAAATGACTTGGTCTTCCTAGCTTGAAAATGCAAAAGGGAGAGTGAAGAGAGGATGCGTGAAAATAGGCTTCCTGACTGCACTTGACAGTGAAAAGGCAAATTGGTTACTAAAGAAGGCACCTGAGGTTTATTTAGCCAAGTTGCTCCTCTGGGAAATAATGTTAATCAAAGTTTTTTTTTCTTTCTTTAATACTGCCATTAATTTGTCATGCTGCAAAGCTTTTCAGTGCTGATGTTAAAATTGTCTGTCTCATGTGTAACTCTGTAACAAAATTTAGTTGTTCCAGCTCTGAGAGGGTAACATTGGTACTGTAAGTAGCAGTAGAATATTCTTATTCTTATTCTTATTCTTATTCTTATTCTTATTCTTATTCTTATTCTTATTCTTATTCTTATTCTTATTCTTATTCTTATTCTCATTCTCATTCTCATTCTCATTCTCATCCTCATCCTCATCCTCATCCTCATCCTTATCCTTATCCTTATCCTTGTTCTCTTTCTCGTTCTTATCCTTATCCTTATCCTTATCCTTATCCTTATCCTTATCCTTATCCTTATCCTTATCCTTATCCTTATCCTTATCCTTATCCTTATCCTTATCCTTATCCTTATTCTCATTCTCATTCTCATTCTTATGTCTGTTTGTTTTTTGTTTGTTTGTTTATACCGGTGAGAGTGATGGTACTCACAGTGGACAGTAAATTTTAGCAAAAGAGATCATTGAGCTTTTGGATATTATAGATTTTATCCTGAAATTTTGTGAAAATAGTGAATAATCTTCCCAAAAGTACAGACAGTTCTGTCATGTTTCTGTTTTGTCAAGAGAGAAGCTAGTCAAAACCAGTAAGATTGATCTAGTTTTACTGTTGCTCGGAAGAACCTTGGAGTACAGTAGAAACATTGAAGAGCCTCATCAGTTTCACACTTTATCAGTATTTCAGTATTATCTCATTTTTTATGAGATATTTGTTCTTTACGGAAGTTGATGCACATAGTTTCTTGAAATTTCTGAAGTTCTCTTCAGACATCGGTCCTGCCAGTAGCAGCACAGACGCAGAGATGTAGAAAAGGAAGGGCCTGAGCAAATAAACCTTAAACACCATAATAGTAACACCAGGGGCTGTTGTCTCTGACATCTGGGCTGTAAAAAACCCCAGCCATGACCCTTCTCAAAGTTATGTACTTGCTTTGACAAACTGACATGTTAGTAACCAATACAAGTTTTTCCTCTGTCTCCTCATGTTCCATCTCATTTTTGAGCTTCTCTTACTTTTGCTGGCACAATTTTTGGCAGTGCTGTGCTAGTTTTTGGCATTTCCAATGGATTTGAAAGTTGGAAATTTTTAACCTGAAGTTAAACTGTGTTGAGGAATCAATCACTTCCCTGTGAAATCAAGGAATTCCTTGTTCGCATGAACAAGATTAACTAGTTGGCAGATCTCAAATTGAACAAAATGATTTTGATTATTTCACATATCCAGCATGAGCAGTTGCTTAGCTCTGCTGTGGCACTGAAGGTTGCACAGAAATTTTGGTTAGATTTCATTGAAAAATAAGGTGGCAGATTGTAGTACCTCCAAGGATCAGCCTGTTTAGACAGCCAAAACCGTTTCAAATATCAGTTTTTAACTGACCACTTACAGAAATCTGTACTGGAACTGTGGAGTAAATCCAACCACAAAACTCCTTCTCTATATACTTACTTACACATACAAATGGAATACAACAGAACATGCATCACAAAAATACCTTGTAGACCAGGACTTAAATAACACTTATTCTGTGCCAGTATGTTAGTCCTCAGGCTGCTGTGTTGAAGATGGGTGTTGCCATCACTACCTGCAGTCATGAGAAGATGTACAGCAGTCCTCAGGGACAGTTTTGGCATCAGGACTGAGAGCTGATAGAGGGCATTCTCTCTCCTTGTCTCCGTAAATTATTTTGTGTAAGTGTATTTCATACAGTTACCTGTGGCTAGCATCTATCTCTTGCTGGCTCTCTGCAGGCAATTCCTGGTCAAGGAGTGAGGTTTCTGAGTAACCCTTTTGAAGTGTTTTAAAGCCTCCAAACATGGGGAGCCTTACACCTGACAGTAGTTTATATTCTCTGGTAGGGTGAGTGTGTAACATTTAGTTTCCAGTTCTGGTAAATTGAAGCGATGGTACCCGTGTCCTTTTTAGGGTCTCTCTTAATCCTCAGTTAAGGATTTCACAGTGAGGCCAAAGTATTTTTAGACTGTCTGTTACATTTGGACACAAATGAACAAGTTTTACCTACTGTATCTTTTTTTCTTCTACAGTTACATTAAAATGGGAGTTAAAAAGCCTGAGGGGAAAAGGAAAGAAATGACAGTAAGTGTTTAATTATGAATAGTGCCTGTTTAAATTACTATGAAAAAATAACCATTCATTACTTTATGCATGTATAATTTATGTTTATCAGTTAAAATATGCTATTTGAGGGAAGAATATGATATGATGACAATATCAATTTACCTGAGATTCATTATGTAAAAATTTGTATACAAAGATAATATTACTCTTGAAGTTTGTATTGAGTTTTTTCCATGCTTTGTAACTATTTAAACATCACTTTACCGGCAATAAATATTTTCTGTATTTTTAGGAATTAAGAGTGATTATTACTCTTCTGCATTCTTTGCTGTAGGCTGTACAAGTAGAAGTTCAGACAGTGTAAACTGTAGATGATGTTTAATGATTAATCACACAGTCACAGAACTCTTGAGACTGGAGGGGACCTCTGGAGGTCACCTCGTCCAAACCCCGCCTCTCACTGTAAAGAAGATTTTTTTTCTTTCTTATCTGATCTTGGATGGTTTTCATCTCTCACCTGAAGCTGATGCCAGGTAAGTAAGTCTTTCCTATTTTTATGTCCTAGTGTGAAGTCAAAGAGACTGACCTAGATCACACAGGTGTTAAGTTAGCTTATTTGGATTTGAACTGCTACAGAGGGTAAGAAACATTCAAAATCGCAATGTAGATGTCATAGATTGTAAACCTAAATGTAGTAAAGCTTGGTCACACAGAATACGGAGTTCCTTTGGGCATGCTTAGCTTGTCATTATCATTCTGAATGAGATCTTTGCATCCTCTGAAATGGCACTGAAGGCAAACAGGATTGGATTTGTAACAAATGGGAAAGGCCTTTGTTAATTTTCTACATTTTGAATTATAATTGGATTTTGATTTGAAGTAGAGATTTATGGTAGTTATTTTCTGCCTTTGCCATTGCTTTCATCATAAAATACAGTGAAAATGAACCAGGCTAGTCTGCTGGCTTCACTAAATGTGTACCATTCTTACTGAGCATAAATAAGTGAATAAATAAGTTACTCCCAAGCAACTTTGATATAAAAAATATATTTATTGAAATTTTGGTTCTTGCCTTGATACACACTTGATAAAAATTACTAAACTACAAGTTTATAAAATGCCATAGTAATACTTTTTTAAATTAACATTTTAATTACTGTGAATAAAAAACCCGCCAGTAAACTTATATTATTTGATCTGTATTATCAAAGCTATTTTAATGAAACAAACATCTGGATCTCATTTAAACAGTAGTGTTTTGCTTTGTACAGTTGTTCGTGATGTACCTTATAAGATTGCTTTGTCAATAGAGAGGATTTACAAAATATGACTCTGGAAGTGACACTTTTTCTGTAGTTTATTATTATTTATCTTTCAAATCATATTTAGAGCTAAATTGTGAGTTCATGCACATAGACTGAAAGAGACCGGATCTAAATGATTATAGAGCGGATGTCTTAAGTATCTGGGAACACTGGTTCTTGGGTTGGGGTGGTCACTCCAGCTGTGTCCTGTCTGTGTGTCGTGATGAGATGTAGGTGTTCATTGTTCTCCCCTTCTTGTACCTTCTCTTCCATTGAAATGAGACCAGGAACAGAAAGAGATCTCTAGGCAATAGTTATACTCCACAGCAGCATAGTATGTTTCTCTTTGGCTGCATCTTTATTAGTACATTAAACAGTCTCCTAGAATATGTTTGGGTATTGAAACAGTTATTTGTACTGTGACATGCTTTTGGCTTGTACCAGTTCCTACTCCAATTCCCAGTCACAGTTTGGAAGTCAGTGTAGACCAGAGACCATTCTCGATAGGCATGAATCTTGTTCAGTAGACTAAGTAAGCTTAACATTGTGGACTAGGCAGATTATTCTATGTGGTTTTGGGGCTGTGAAATAGGTATTGTCACTGTTTCATTCACTAGTGTAAATGTAACATGTTCTTTTGTTGATGCCTGTGGGACCAGGATTTCATGATAAATTGTGTTGCAATATTTGACTGGTTTAAGAGTTTTCTTGTGCTCCACAAACATTATTTAAAGCTAGAAAAATGGTAGCCATAATGGAAACTAGAGGATTAATGGAAAAACAAAACTCCGCCTATTAATAGAACTGTGACAACACTCAGTGGCCACCTTAGTACTACAATAACATGGCCAGGGCTAGGACTTGGTCCCGAAGACTGACAAGTGATAGAATAAAATTTCCCATCTGTTAATGTAGTCCCTGACACATTTTTGGCAAATGTCATTTGGCACTGTTTCAAACAGTGTCCTTGTTTTGAGGTTAACATTTGCTATGGGGAGGACAGAACTTCCTATGAAGAGTGTTCAGGTGTGGCTATAAGCCATTCTGTGTTTTGTGCCGTCCGGTCCCTGGACCTTTTTTGCTTACAGGTATAGATACAACTAGTGAGGCTGATTCAAGGCTAAATACAACATGAACATTGAAAGAGAAATCATAGATTTTTACGTCTAATGAATTCCTTGCCTTATACATTTGCTGATTCTCACAGATTTTTCACTTTTTTTTTTTTTTTTTTTTTTCCTCCTCCTCTCTCATGTAGCATTTGCAGCTTTAGCATCTACGGACATGCTTTATATGGGAGAGAAGCTGGGGAAAACAGGTTTTACAGTTACTGGCCTACTCACCGTAAATGTTCTGCTGTTTATCCTGGTTTGGATTTGGTTTTGATTCCAAGTCTCAGTTTTTCACTTCTTGCCTTAGCAAGTATTGAAAGCGCTATGGAGGCAGGGGGGAAGAGCTTATCAGGCCATTTGACAGAAACTTCTCTGATTGATTAAATTGGGTCAGCCACTTCAGAACAGAAAAGTCTTTTGGATAAGTGGTGAATGAGCATAGCACAGGTTTTTGAGGACAGAAGATAAGTAACAGTGAAAACCTTGGGATTCCTCAAGTATACCAGATTTTTGAAATACTGGCAAGTAACATATTGCACTGAACAAAGACAGTATTTGAAAGTGGAACTAGTGTTTACATTTAAGGAATGCTTCTGAGAAGAAAATATTTTAAACATCTTGCATCAGCTAATGATGTATGATTTATTTTTTCTGCAGATTAATCCAATAATTCATAGTACTATCCGTGTGCCTTCCAGATGGCAATTTACCTACAATAAGCCACATAATATCAAGTAAGTATGTTATAAATCAGACATTTACTTTTGGTTTCAAGTTTTCTACTCTAACAGTATAAACAAATTCTCAAATGTCTATGTTCAGTTAAAAGCTGAATGTAGTGAAACTCTGGTTAAGCAGATGTGATTTGAAATGGTCAATTTCTATCTTGATTTAGATACCATACACTTACATTAAATTTGTATGGCATGACAGTAGGTTTAATTTTTTCGAAGTATTCTTAAGGAAGGAAAGAAGTTGAGAGTGACAATGTATTGTAATGCATAACTTTTATGCTGATGAAATAAAAAGCATTATATTGTATTTGGAAAAGTGATATGATACAACATGTATACATCATAGAAAATATGGTAAAATGACTCTTAATCCAAGAATCATTCAGGAACAAAAATCTCAGAATCACAAAGCATCACAGATTTCAAACAGTGGAGAGCTGAGAATGGCAACTTTGAGTAGCTAATCCCATGAACTGCTAATGAAGCCTGATTTCCTATGGACTTCTGGCCTGTATTCCATAAACTTCCTATAATAAACATGAATAATAAACCAGAACAATAATTCACATTTATCTTTCATATACCTTTGGTCACCCTGCCCGAGTATATGAAAAAACGTACTATGGCTACAGTTCTTACAAGAAGTTCCATTACTCAAGTAACGTGTATAACAAAATTCAAGCAAAGCCACCTTTTGGAGTTGTGATACTTCCCACACGGGAAGATCACAACAGTCCAACTGCGTGAGAACGGGGGAGTGAAGTGTTGGATATGAAACAGAAGAGGTAATAATACCTTACTTCTCCATGCTTCATGTTAGGATTTACTTAATGGAAAAGCTTGCAGACAACACTGATAATGGTTTATATTCTCCCTCTGTGTAAGTAGACTGTAATCTCAAAGCTTTGTATGAACTTATCTGGGACTGTATTGTGGAGATCTTTGAAATAATAATGATAAATCCTATAGAAAGGTTTGCACGTTAAAGCAAATAGTGTTTAAATTGCACCCAGAAGTAAATACAAAGCTAAGGTAATTCTCAGAGTGTAGATACAGTGTATGAAATGTTACCATCAGCCTAATGTTGGAATATTCAGTTTTTCTGTATTGAAGAAATCACACATGATTCCAATGTCAAAATCAAGATTTAAGGTAAAAAATATAAATAGAAGAATATCTCTGACATATGATCTGAATTGCTTGTTCAAGGAAAGGAAGCATGTGCTTATTTGATAGAATAATTCTTGAATTCTGTATATCTTCCATTGGAAAATTTAAATAACAGAATTTGCAGATGAAGAAGATTGTTTTAGTCAGGTACATAACTGCTGTTGCTTCTATGAATTACACTATACAATATATTTTCCTTGTCTACCATGGATTTATATGTTTCTAGGGACGAGATTTCTAAATCTTTCCTCAGAGGATCATTCTTCAGTTTTGTATTTTACATTAACAGCAAGTTCTTTGGATAATAATCTTTTTATTTTTTTTTCCCCTTAAACTTTGCCAACAAAAGTTGTGTCAACTTACCTTGTATATTTGAGGAAAAAAAAGTTAAAATGAAGAGTGGGTCACCTTTTCCTGGCAAACTGAATTTCATGTACATGAACACCAGGCTTTACATGGTTTTACCTAAAATTCCACTAGGTGGCCCCAGACGTCTTCCAAATTCAATCTTTATGACTTCTTAAAGTGGCATGCAGACATAAACATTTGCTCTTGGCTGAAACTTGACACACTGTGCTAGGACTTGCCCCAGGCTTTTTATTTTTTTTTTTTTAATTAAAAAAAAAAGAGAATAAATGCTTGCCACAGTATTCTTATATATATATATATATATATGAAGTTGACACTTACAAGTGAAACAGGTGACTAAAATGTATTCTCTTGGTCTTGAAACAACAGAGGATATTATTATACTACACACAAAAAATAAGGAAGAAAGCTGCTAAATATTGAGCATTTAAATCTTAACTGCATAAAGAATTGTTATATTAATTAATTTTTATGCCATTTAAATTATGTTAGGTCCCTTATATTGCACAGAAGCAGCTTCAGACTCCTGTTTGATATTGTTGAGTGTTTAAATTGGATACAACTGGATACAACACTGAACTCTTGGTAACAACTATAAATAGCACAAAGTAGCTGAAAATGTCTATATGTAACGTGAACATGTAAGTTTGTTGTGTTGATTGTAGTTTCAAAATATAAAAGGTTATTAAAAATTATCTATTAGTAAGAATGTAACAGGTGAAACTGCAAGTAATTTTCAGTTGAGTTGCAATATCAAAAAAGTGAAAAGATTTAATGAGTGAAAATTAATGAAAAAATAGTGAAAATTAAATATTAAGATTGATGTCATTAGTGATGTAGGAAAGGGAACTATTTGAATGTTTGGACAGGTTGTGAGTTACGGATGATCTTCAGAAGCTATAAAAGACACAAACTTATGGAGTAATGGGAAGAGGTGAGGAGTTTCAAGGAAAAAGAATGTGTAATGCTAGGGGCTGAGGATGGTGGCTTTACCTTTTTTTTTTTTTTATAATGAGAAAACGTAATTGTTGGGAAGAAGATTGTAGTATTTAACACAGAAGATTAAAACAGTGTATTTTTCTGTTGATTTAGAGGAATCTGGATTTAGGAGAATGTTTCATATTGAAAGGGAGAGAAATCATAGAAGAAAGAAGAGAACAAAGAAAAGGAAAAAATGGAAAAGAAGGCATGGGCTTAGAGAATCGGCCATTCATAGAAAATCACATAGAATCACAGAATTTCTGAGACTGGAGGGGACCTCTGGAGGTCACCCAGTCCAAACCTCCAGTCACAGACGGATCAACTAGAGCAGGTTGCTGAGCAACATATTCAATCAAGTTCTGGATATCTCCAAGAATTGAGACTCCACATTCTGTCTGGGTAATGAGTTCCAGTGTTTGACCACCCTCGCTGTAAAAAGGTTGTTTCTTGTGCTTACATGGAATTTCCTGTCTTTCAGTTTGTACTCATTGTTCTGTATCTAGATATCAGTGCAAAGAGTCTGTTTACTTTACTCCCCTCGTCAGCAATTTCTACACATTGATGAGATCCCCCTGAGCCTTCACTGCTCTCCATTGAAGTTCTCTTGGCTTCTTCTCATAAACACATACATACTCTGTCACACATACACACCAGAGCTTCTTTGGACAGTGTGCAGAGAATGTAGCTTAAGTCTGAAGGACAATGTATTTTACTGTTGACTCATCTGTCATGTCAGACAGGCACATTAAGGATGTGATCCTGCATATTTATGAATGAGTTTTAAAGTTTAATGAAACAGACTAAGATTTAGAATGAACTATTAAAATCTAAGTGGCAGTACTAATAATGATCCAGGTTACATCATTTTGTCAAATTAATAAATTTTGTCTTCCTATTTTTTGATACTTTCTTTACTAAAGAAAAGTACTTCTTTGCCTCTTGGCAGTGTTTTTCCCAATGTTGAGATAATAAAGTCACCTATTAAATTTCTCATACTGAGTTTTACTCTTAAAAGCTTGCCATAATTAATGAAAGATTTTTTTTCTTTGTTTAGATGTTCACAGGTAAGAGAAAATACCAACAATTTAATATGGCCAGCAAAATTGCACAATCTTGCAGTTTATCATTGACTTTTTATAAAGATCATTTAAATAGCACACATCAGATTATGAAATTCCACCCTATGATTATACACAGAATATAAGAAGAACGACCTGTTATCAAAAGCAGGATTTTTTTCAAGCTTCCAAAGGAACACTCCTTAAAATATATGTTCAATTTTCTCTTATGGATGTACCCTCAGTGTAGTCAGTCATACATTAAGGGGGTTCATGTTTCCAGCCACCTGGAACCATGAATTCAACTAATATGCAATTGTATCACACAGAGCAAGAGAATGTTATTTAATAGTAGATTTTCTAGAAAATTGTTGTAGGCCATGTGTGTATTGAAGAAAAGGATGTCCTAGTAAACTTCATATTTAATGGAATAATTAATGCACCACGCTATAGGAATCAAAGAAGAGATTGTCACAACTGCAGAGGAAAGATCAACTAAATAAAAAGGGCAAGTGTTAATTAGTAAAGACAAGATTAACTAAGGTTACAAGTGTGAAACGGGTTTTAAAATTATATTTGAGTATATAGATGATATAAGTTCAGGCAGCTTTCTTCTTGAATCACCTGTTTCTACCAATTATCATTTGGTTTTGATCATGTTCAGTTTGTAATAAAAAAATTGGGTAAGTCACATGATGAGCTTGTAGGGTATCACCAGAGAAATAAAGTAAAATGAAAGAAATCAGTTCTACCTACTTAGATAAAGCTCTTCATTTCCCAGGACATTAACAGAAGTTTATTTCTTTTGTGCTTGGAAATCTTCCATCTAAGCCAGAGACGATAAAATATCTTTTTGTCTACGTTTAAGATCCTTACTCTAATTATTAAAGGATCACAATCTTTACATTTCAGAGAGTTCATTTTGGGAAAGCCTTTGTGATACAAAAATCTTCCAGGGATTAGAAAAAATGTCCTTCTCACTTATCCTAACTTTCAGAATGACTCAATTATTTTCAGTTGGTCTTTCTAAGCAACTGTTCCATTCAGATCTATTGATATGTTGAAAGTGTTTATCTGGCAGCAGCAATGTTTCTGAAAGCTACCAATTAAAAATAATGTTGCACTGTATTTGGTTGTATTATTTTCCAACACAGAGTGCAAAACAGTACATTATTTACTACAAAAAATTTTACTTTCCCATTTGTAGAAACTTTTATAAACTCAGCCTTTTTAATTCTTTAAATATGGTGTTCTCTCTCTCTTGCTTTACATAGAACCCACTGTACAAGGCATTACAGATTGAGTAGGTTTTTTTGTTACATAATTTCTTTAGTTTGGAACCTGATTTTTACAACCATATTAACATATTCTCCTTGTTTTTTTTTTTTTTTTTTGGAATAACAATTTTGCAAACCTTATACTGTATTATCTTCTATTTGTCTCAGACAATTTATTTCTCTTTTGAGAGAATGTATATAGTGCAGTTTTTGGACCTTTTAGCCTCAGCAACTACTGTGGGGATTCATTTCTTCTCTATCATCTCCTCTGTATGTTACATAGTGTAAAAAGAAGAATATGCATCTCAGCTCCCCTCTTTCATTCTCAACATCACAGCTGGGTCACAGTGATTTTTTCTGTGGCTCATGTTGACCTTGTGGTCAAGCCCAGGCATCTCCTCAAAGTGCCCTGCCTCAGTTATCCACCATTCTCTCTTAGATGCAAGCAGTTTTAGTACATCCACATTTCTTGCCATGATTTCCTTACATACAGGCAGTGGAGAATGCAGTTTGAACATGCCCCAAGAATTCCTCCTGTTCCCGGGGTTTATGCTGCTGTAAAAGAGGCATGGCACATCCTTCCCTTTCGGTTCCCCTCAGTCAGTTGGCTGAATCAAGCAGCTTTTCTGTGTTTTGTGTTGAGTAAAACTTTCATCTTTATTTCTTTGCTACTGAAACATCTTTCCACATCTTGAATATTCTATAAGAACAGGTCTTTCTGCTGCCTGCATAGATTTCTGAGATTCTTATAGACAACTACTGCTGTTTAAAATCCTCTAGTGTATCCTACCTGTGCTCCAGCTGCTGCTACAGAGTGACATGGGGCTCCAAAATTCCTGTAGCCCACCTGTTGTGTGTCTCAGATTCCATGGGTATCTGAAAAGGCACTAAATGCCAGCGATAAGGCACCTGAGACTAGTATTACAGAATCACAGAATGTTAGGGATTGGAAGGGACCTCAAAAGATCATCTAGTCCAATCCCCCTGCCAGAACAGGAACTCCTAGATGAGGTTACACAGGAGTGTGTCCATATGGGTTTTGAATGTCTCCAGAGTAGGAGACTCCACAACTCCCCTGGGCAACCTGTTCCAGTGTTCTGTTACCCTCACTGTGCAGAAGTTTCTTCTTATATTTAAGTGGAACTTCTTATGTCCCAGCTTGGACTCATCATTGATTGTTACCGAGAAGAGCCTGGCTCCATCCTCGTGACATTCACCCTTTACATATTTATAAACATGAATGAGGCAACCTCTTCAGTCTCCTCTTCTCCAAGCTAAAGAGCCCCAGCTCCCTCAGCCTTTCCTCATAAGGGAGATGCTCCACTCCCTTAATCATCTTTTTGGCCCTGCGCTGGGCTCTCTCCAGCAGTTCCCTGTCCTTCTTGAACTGAGGGGCCCAGAACTGGACACAATATTCCAGATGTGGTCTCACCAGGGCAGAGTAGAGGGGAAGGAGGACCTCTCTTGCTCTACTAACCACCCCCCTTGTGATACACTCGAGAATGCCATTGGCCTTCCTGACCACAAGGGCACAGTGCTGGCTCATGGTCATCCTGTTGTCCACCAGGACCCCCAGGTCCCTTTCCTCTGTACTGCTCTCCAACAGGTCGCTCCTCAACTTATACTGGAACCTGGGGCTGTTCTTGCCCAGATGCAAGATGCTACACTTGCCCTTGTTATGTATGTGTGATTGCAGGTAAATTCCAGAGTTTCTTCTGAGATCTTCCAAGAAAACACAACCTGTTACAGACATTGTCTCTTTTCACCACCCTAAAAATTCTCCTTGCCTGTTATTATGGTACTTTTGGCTCCCCTACATGGACTCCAGACTCCTGCAAATCCAAAAAGATCAAAAAGACCTTCTTCCAGTGGAATTTTATAGAACTGATCTTACAGGAGGAGGTTGTACAACAATACTTTCTGGGCAGAGATGGATCAAACTTTGAGTCCAATTCTAGATCCTAGAAATCTGTGTGCTCTTCAGAATAACATGAATTGATAAAAGAAATTAATTTACACCTGTGGAATTTCAAGAGGTTTATTCTCATGATGTTTCTGTCAGATCTTTCCATTTCACTGTCTACACTGAAAGAGGACTTGAGAGTTAAGGTACGTACTGAGCATCCTTACAGAAGGATGCCAGAGGTCTTTAATCCTATGTTGGTTCACACAGAAGCCATTAGAATCAACAGTGACTTGTCTTACCTCTGAAGACAGTGATTTTGTAGAAGTTGGACGACAGGTGAAACAGATTCAGAACTGAAATCTCAGTTCTTTTCATATAAAGACATGGATGCTGGATGGCTCTTTGAGTTGAAAGAAGATGTAATTTCTATGATTAGATACATCCTTATGAATGACAACATTCATTCTAAATAGTCAAGGTTCATAGCTTTTCTTATAACACACAGTGATAAACTTGTCTGCTTGTCATGGTACATTGTTTAGTGGATCTGAAGATTTTTATTAATTTAGTCAGAATTAATCTGGTGGTTATTTTACTCAGCTTCCTAATTTTTAAATTTTTTGCACAGTTTCATATTCTGCAACTGGTAGGTTTATGACAGATATTACAAGACTTTTTTCCCTAGTTAAAAGATCTGGTACCATAATAGGATTTAAATTGAGAGTTAGTGTTCTTAATTGGAAAATTCTAGACAACATGTTCTTTGTGTTGTTTGTTTTTTGGTAACACTTTATCTAGGAGATTGAAGAAGGTTTAAACTTTAACATCTTGTACTAAGTTTTCACACAGATAGTATCAGTTTCACTTAAATTGAGAAACTAATTTGACTATATTTTTTCCAAAGCCACAGAGATTAGATAATTTCAGCAGGTACACTGACTTTCCCAGCTGTTGGTAAGCAGGGCACACTAATTAACACTCCATTTGACACAGCATTAGACCCTCTCAGTAATGTTATTATCCACTTGCCTTCCACATTTTGGATAGCTTTACCAAATTATCTAGTCATTTTAGACTGAGCCTTTCTTCCTAAACTTCAGTGTGACAGTGGGTAGCCATTCCCAGATCCTTCAGTCAGGGTCCGGTTTTTATAGTTTCCAACCTGTCCCTGAAGTTTCCTGCACTGGCAGCAACTTCATAAAGAGCCCAGCAGTCTCAATCCTGCTGTCAGGAAATAAAAAGGTTGGGACATATTCAGAAAGGTCAATGCTTCACTTTGTTGTGTCAGTTTAGGATGTCAAACAAGATTTCAGGGTGCATTGTAGTACTCCCACAATTTGATCAGTTACAGAACTTCTAATGAAATGACTTATATAGAAAGAGGATTACTTAAATCAAGGAAACTGCTTCGAACAGCTGGATGAAGCAGATATTGTGACCTGGTTCACAACACTGCAAATGTTGGTCAATCGAACCACTTGGTAATCCGAGTAGTTTATGGTTATCCAAGAAATTGCTGTTTTGAGGCCAATCAATTGTACTAAGGGTGTTCATAAGGTTGTGAGAGCTCTTTTTGCATGCCTCCAGAGAGCAAAAGTTATCCTTTTAATACAGCTAGGGATTTGGTCAGTAAAAGTAGTTATTGTGATCAGGCTTCAAGCAGTCCAGAAAGTTTTGAGAGTCTTCAGTCTATAGGCACTAGTTTATAGAAGTCACATCTCAGAATTCTTTTGGGTGAACTGGAAATAGCTTTTGCCTAGACAAACAGAAACTTTATCTTTCTAATGATAATTTCAACTCCTTATGGTGTCAATTTCTTCATTTGTCTGGCAGCTCTGAAACTCGTGCTTCTTTGCATCCAAGTTACTCTTTATGCTCTACTCCATATACACATACATCAAACACAGCTTCGCACTCACTAACCAGGATGCTAAGGTGAATCTCCATTCTGGATATGATCTAAACCTCCTTGAAGTGGTTATAGAACCTGACTACCGTCTGTGAAAACTCTTCTTTGAGGGGTATGTTCCATCAAGACTCCAGTTTTGAATGTGCTCAACTATCTGCCTGCAGTATTGACTGTATCGCTCAATCAATGTAACACCGCATTTACACTTCTAAGTTTTTGAGACAAGAATGGTTTGGAAAATGTACTGGAATTCTCACCCCTACATCATAATGTTTAAGTGATGAGCTTCTGTCAGATGATGAACCTCTGTCACATATCATCAGCTTATCTACCTTGAAGTTTAAGAGCTTACATTGCAAATTTGTGCATTTTCATACAGTCTTGCCTTAACTGGGAAATATTGATTGCTAAGACTGATGTGAACTTCTTCCAGAAGCCCTTCTATGTCCTAAGTGGTACCCATATTTTAACGAATACTAGAACCATAGTATGTGTGGAGGAGGTGGAATGGTAGCTTCCCCATGATGGAACTGTTGCACTACTAATAAATGACTCTGTCTTGGGTGAGAAGAAATACGCATATACTATATGAATGGATAATATATTTAATAGAACTACTTTCTTGCAGGCAATATGCAGTTGTAAGGAATGAATTGTTCCTCCTGGAGTTCCCTGCTTCTCTCTCTTGACTGCAGAGGAAGACTAGGGCAATTTACCTTCAGAGATGAATTTTGGCCTCAGATGCAAAGCAAAATATTTAAACATGCAGTTCACTGGTAACTTTGTTGGTATTGCATTAGACTGTACAGGTTCAGTGAAAAAGCAGAAATGGAATTCCAGTTTTTAATTGTTTTCTTGTCTTTAGTATACTGTCTTCTTTTTCTCATCTCGTGCACTACAACAGTGACATCAGTTTTGCTGAGAAGTTCCTGTCTTTGATTACAATTTAACTTTTGTTGTACTTGCTGTTCTTTCTTTGTTACCATTTTAAGCATTATTATTTCTAATTTGTAACAAAGGACTGTTTCTGTGTTTTAAAAGTTACTGTAATTATCACTTATGACGAAGTATTGCTACTGTGTGTTGACCAATCTGAACATATTACTTTATGAACATATATCTGAAGTATTGGATAGATAATGACTGTGCATTTTCAAAAGGCCTTTACTATCGCTATTTACATGTTGAGTTTCAGTCATGATACGAAGAAAAAGAAAGTATCTATAATTTTTACCCTTATCGAAGAGCTGTTTAAATTACCCTGGGCAAAATGTCACTTTTCCTTTTAACATCTCTTAGTTTTCCAGCTTTATTTAATTTTTTTTTTTTTACTTCACACACAGTTCCTTGATTATTATTTTTAATGGCTAATTAACTGTCAGTGCATGACTTCTGATTATTCATTTAAATTACCTAAAGAGCACGAAATACTTCATGTAGGTTTGATGTAGGAAAAGATATTTTCAGTTGGTATGTTCTTATCAAACTTCCTCTCAGTAATACATGAGTGACTAAGTTACTTATTCATTTGTTTATTTATTTTTCAGTTTAAATGCCGGAAGAATCTGTTAGGGTATGCAATTTTGTAATATGAAGAAATAAGCACAGATCTAATACAAATGACAAAACAATGAATAGCATTTATTTTTACAGTTTGTAGTTGGAACTCAATAGTTGTTGACAGGGACAACAAAAGAGTCTACATGCTGCAGAATTCATTTGGATGCTTAGGTACATCCTAAAGCAGCCACCCTTGGGAATAACTGTGTAGAACAGATATAAAACACCAAATTTAATTCTTTTGTCTGTTGTAATGCTCTCATATTATGGTAATTAGTTGACTGCTCATTGGGATATATTTAGAATAGATCTGGTTGTTAGCATGCATCTTTTTTCTTTGTATCTTACTTTTGTTATCTTAGTAATGGTTTATATTGCGGCAATTGTTAGAGACATCATTATGTCACCATATGACATTCTGTTCTTAGGTCTTTGTTAGTTTAAGTTTTTCTTTAAAATTTTTGAGTTTATTACAGTTTTAGAAGTCATAAAAGTATTAAGTTATTGGATTTTGATATTGGGTTCATGAGTAGTATACATGTATTTTATCTGTTGATGAAGGCCCTGGTCATTTCCTCAGAGGGAAATTATGTAATCAATACTGTGAACATGTTTCTAGCTGTAATGGAATCAGTGAAGTAATAACTTCAGCTTATTCAAATAAGAAATATGCAATCAGAATGCATTATATATATAAATTATTCCATTCTTAATGATGGGTAATTTCAATACCAACAAACAAGAAAGTTCCCATACTCATGTATTTGATAACTTAGGAGATGGAACTGTCTTTCAGCCTCTTGTAATACTACCATTTAGACACTGTCTGATCTAAAAAAATATGCTGATTAATTCACGGATCTGAGTATAATGTTGGACTTAAATGTAGCTGAGAAATGAATAATCTGCTTTCCGCTGTTTTTGAAATTCTATTAGCAGTTCCCAAGTCTGTCTGATTTTTATACAAATACTATAATTAAGTAGTAGTAATATTAAAATTAGTTACGTGAAAGCGATTAAAATCTTGCTATGCGTCACAGAATATAATGAGTCACAGATATAATAAGTTTAGAAAAAGACAAGTTGGTATGTTCTGTCCTAGCCAAAGCTTATGAATGATCGTGGAAAAACTACTGTGTATATATATATTGATTTAGCCAGATATATGGACAATTGTTTAAATAGAAGATTTTTAATGAAAATATTCAATCTTTTGTCTAGTTGAAGGTAAAGGAAGATATTTCTGTCCACCACTGTGCAATTATTACTTCTTTTATAATCTTTAATTTGAAAATCTGCAAATTTATGGGCAAAGACATTTGGCAGAGAGTGAAGCCATAGTGAAAGGACCTACATCTGCCAAAACTTCTATTTTTCTTACTTGTGCTACATCTAGTTTCAGTCACATAATTCTTTCAGTACAATACTATGAGCAGAGAGAAACAGTTATGTCCCAGTCTAATGAAACTCTCCTTCAGATTTGCAAATGCCAATATTATACACCATGGTGTTTCAGGGTTTTCTATGGTTGTCTTCTGCAGATTGAACAGACACATCTATTGAGCAAAACATTTTGTTCCTCCAAGATTTATGAAGCATCTGACACTCTTCAGTAAGGTCATGCATGGATGTTGGCCAGCCAGGCTTTCTTCAAAAGGCCATGCAATTATTTTCGTGATTCAAACCACCACTTGTAAAACGTATGTTTAATTGAACTAAGTATGTGAAATTCTTTAGTCATCAAGTGTCTTTTCTAAAGCAGAATCTCTTATGAAAGTACCGTTGGAAGGAACATAGCAGCATACTAAATTTTCGTATCTATTATTAAAAACCTTTTATTAACAAAATAATTATTTTACTGAAGTCTTTAAGTACATAATTCAGATTTCAGCTTTTCATTAATATAGTAGTTAAAAACATGATTTCCAACCTAAATTTATTCATGGACATGCTTGTATCCAATTAATATGTTAACGATATTACCTTTTAATTTTAGCAGTATTTCTACTTTCTCCTTGTTCTTTCAGATTTTTTTTTCTCTCTCTCTTTTTTTTTTTCCCCCCTTCCTTTTTGATGGATCAAATTTAATAGTATTGCCCAACTGGAAAATTAATCCATCAAAATACACCAAATATTGTCTACAATTGATATTGTAACAAAATTGTAACAGGTACAGACTTAAGGTTATGATATATTGATGAACTGACATTCCAACCTACCACTTACTTTTCTTCTTGAAAGTTTTGTTCAGGTAGTTTTTCTATTTTAAGCAGAGCACGCTCTTTTGGCTTTTGCAATATTGGTTTTATTACCTTCATGATGTTGCATTATTTTTGTAGTATGATTTGGCTTTATATTGTTACTGTTTTCACAGTTATTGAGAGCAGATATCTTTGTGGTTGGCATATGTTTTTCATGTATAGTTTGATTGCATTTTTAATTTGATGTGTTTGGCATTTTTGCTCAACCTGCGAAGCGTTCAATTTGTGAGTGATAATCCTTGTTATCTCTCCTAACATTTATTCTTTGGAAAGTCAAGTTTGTTTTTACAGTACACTTGACATTACAATTGGTCATATTGCAAATCATCTAACAAATTAATTTCTAATTTTGTGAACTGCTTATGTTAATGGAAAAAGGACAAACTATATATTATTTCCTTCATGTATCCTCCAAGGCTTTCTCAATGTACCTTCATGAGGAATTCATAATATCATTATGATAACAGGTGTTCTTCTGGTTCTAAAACCAACTTCCTGAAGAATTAGAATTTCACAGAAAATACGAGTATTAATAAAATTAAAGACAGATACCTGTAGTCTAAAAAGTGAACTGTAGAAAGATCATTACTTATTAGTGCTCACATGAACTGAAGTGCATGTGAAGTACTGACATGAACTGAATAAGTCACATTATGGTTTACAGTGCTTAGTATTGAATTTAAAACTTCTTAGAAGATTCTTTTATCTCTCATGTTTTAGAACTAATGCATAAATAACCTGATTTTTATTATAACAGTATTTTTCTCAGACTGTCTTAAGTATCAGTTGAGTCTATTTTAAAACTGATGACTAGATCATAAGCCTCTGAAATGAATTCATATAATTATTGAATATTGATAACTCAAGATGAATGCACTGTAACACTTCAGCCTCTTACTTGTATATCGGAAATGTAAATTTGGACAAGACTTATTGCAGAAAGAAGTGACTACCATTTGGAAGTCTTTTGGAGATCTAAATCAATTGTCTTGATGATTTCACACCATTTACCAGTGCATAAATACTTTAGGAAAATGCTTCACAGCAGTGTCTAGGTACTTCACAAGACACCCTGCTGATTTAATTGAGATTTGTTTTCTTCAAAATTTTACTGTAAAAACCAAAGGTTTCATTATGTTGACATGTATTTTATTGCCACTACTTGGGTAAAATTACTCTGGCTGTTTTGTGGGAGAGCTTTTACTAAAAAATATATGGTATTTGGAAAGAAATGAAGCAAATCTTGTACAGCTAATATTAATCATATTATAACTGCATAAATTTTGTAATCTTCAATGATAATCCAGATTGTGATGAGTAGGATTTAAGGTTATCACTGAATATCAAAATTCACTATTTTCTTTTGTATCTTATAATTAAGATTAAAAGGCTTGAACTTAAAATAGAATGGTCTGAATACATTATTTTTCTGCTTTGACATCTGAGGAAATCAGAAAATTCTAGCTAATGGGATTTTTTTCTTCCAGTAAGAGTCTGTAAATACACATTGCTTTCTGGTTGGCTGATTGGCTAATGACTTTCTTCTGATATGGAATGGCTTATACTTGGTGCCATCTCAAGGCATATCAAGGATAAGAGGGTTATTAGGGGCAGTCAGCATGGCTTTACCAAGGGTAAGTCATGCTTGACCAACCTCACAGCCTTTTATGAGAATGTAACAAGGTGGATGGATGATGGCAGAGCGATGGATGTGGTCTACCTTGACTTCAGTAAAGCCTTTGACACAGTCTCCCAGAGCATCCTCACTGCTAAGTTGAGGGGGTGTGGTCTAGACAATAGAGTAGTGAGGTGGGTTGCAAACTGGCTTAAGGAGAGAAGCCAGAGAGTGGTAGTCAATGGTGCAGAGTCTAGTTGGAGGCCAGTATCTAGTGGAGTGCCTCAGGGGTCAGTACTGGGGCCAATATTATTCAATATATTCATTAACGATTTGGACGAGGGAATTGAGTGTACTGTCAGCTAGTTTGCTGATGACACTAAGCTGGGAGGAGTGGCTGACATGCCAGAAGGCTGTGCTGCCATCCAGCGGGACCTGGACAGGCTGGAGAGTTGGGTGGGGAATAACCTGATGAAATTTAACAAGGGAAAGTGTAGAGTCCTGTATCTGGGCAGGAACAACCCCAGGTTCCAGTATAGGTTGGGAAATTACATATTAGAGAGCAATGTAGGGGAAAGGGACCTGCGAGTCCTGGTGGACAACAGGATGACCATGAGCCAGCACTGTGCCCTTGTGGCCAGGAAGGCCAATGGCATCCTCGGGTGTATTACAAGGGGGATGGTCAGTAGATCAAGAGAGGTTCTCCTTCCCCTCTACTCCGCCCTGGTGAGACCCCATCTAGAATATTGTGTCCAGTTCTGGGCCCCTCAGTTCAAGAAGGACAGGGAACTGCTGGAGAGGGTCCAGCATAGGGCAACAAAGATGATTAAGGGAGTGGAGCATCTCCCTTATGAGGAAAGGCTGAGAGAGCTGGGTCTCTTTAGTTTGGAGAAGAGGAGACTGAGGGGTGACCTTATTAATGTGTATTAATATACAAAGGGTGAGTGCCACGAGGATGGAGCCAGGCTCTTCTCAGTGGCAAACAATGATAGGACAAGGGGTAATGGGATCAAGCTGGAACACAAGAAGTTCCACTTAAATTTGAGAAAAAACTTCTTCTCAGTGAGGGTGACAGAGCACTGGAACAGGCTGCCCAGAGAGGTTGTGGAGTCTCCTTCCCTGGAGACATTCAAAACCCGCCTGGACATGTTTCTGTGCGACCTCACCTAGGCGTTCCTGCTCCAACCAGGGGATTGGATTAGATGATCTTTTGAGGTCCCTTCCAATCCCAAACATACTGTGATATTGTGATGCAGCTGATAGATCTGTTTCTTAACTTTATAAACCAATCACTTAGTAGTTCCTTAGTCTGTGAACAATAGTTCTCTTAAAAGTACTCTTAAAAGATTTAAATACAGTCCCTTATTGTGCTCTAAGTACTTTCTCCTGGCTGAAACTGGTTAGTAGGTAGAAGGAAGAGTTTAATAGCATTGTCACTTTAGCTTCACAATAATTGAGAAATAATGGACCTTCACTGTAAAGTTTTTGATGCAAAATTGACAAATTATTTATTTTTTCCCTTTCAGCATTATTATAAGCATCTTCCAGAAGACCTAGGGGAAAAAAAAAGTCAAGAAGTTAAAAAATTAGTTTAAAAGATACATTTTAAAGATGTGCCTAGGGTAGAATTCAGGTATTTCATAAAATGTTATTGTCAGAACTGTGAAATGTGATAGTGTTAAAATAACTGACAAGATAATTTATTATAATATATTTACTTGTAAAACTAGAGTCCTGAGTTCATTGTTCTTTAGCTTGATGGATTTCAAACACACAGCATACACTTCAGTGACCAGGGACGAGGTCATAGAGCATTTGAGTCTGACAACCCTCTTCCCCTCACCTTGTTAGAGCTGGGTAATTGTGGAGGGACCTCAGTACTACTTAAAAAGGAATTTTTCCATTGATGTTGTCAGTCAAAATTTGATTTCTATGATGGATTCATCTCATAATTTTTATAGTTTATAGGCTAATGTAACTATGCATAAATGTAACTGTTCTCTAAATATTACTGAGATAGTATATTCCTTGTTTTGATAGTGAGAAATACATGAGGAGTCTCTGACATAATAAAAGTAATATTTGTTTCTGTCAGTGTTGTCATTCTGTTGGCTATTCTGCTGTTCTTGAGTTGAGATGAATGCCATGTATGCTCCACTATTTATTTATTATTATTTTTTTAAATCTTTTAATCTCATCCTGTAAGCTTTTCCATCTTATTTTCTTCCTGTGTCCTGCTGAGTTGGTGGAGATAGTGGCGGGGTGGGGAGCTGACAGCCAGCCAAGGTCAACCCACAACAAATAAATGTATATTTAAGTATATATCTCTATATATAATTGGGGGGGGGGGGCGGAAGTGGAAGGGGAGGCTTCCAGTTAAAACCAGCATTTAAGGCTGAAGGGTTTTTTTGGTAAAATTCCATAAATACTTAGAGTCAGCACTATTTTTTTGGTGAGGAGTTTATTTAGAGAAAAAGAGTTTTATTAAATAATTTGTTGAGCGTGGAATTTCAAAGCAAAATTTTTCATTGCATTTTAGCATCAAGTATCTTTAAAATAAGTGAACCAGGAGAAGAAATTCAAGGACCAGAAGTGCAAGATGAGAAATATGTGCTAGTAGAGATGCTTATTGGTGAGGTAAAGTTAAGGCAGATTCATTGTCCTCTGAAATGCGACCATGAGTTGGTCAGAGCTTTGGGGTGGAACTGCTTGCTGCTTTTTCTTGAAGTAAGTCTTTAAGGTTTTGTTAAAACATGAGGAAAATAAGCTAGATATTTTAAACTGAACTCACAACTCTATGGTAAGTAAGATTAAATAAAAGGTTTAATAAGTTTTCTCATGGTTATCGAGTCTGTACCAGAGGGGTTTATGAATCCACTATTCCTTTCTTTTTTGACAAAATAGTTGAATCAAACCAGGAACCCTCATCTATGAGCTCATACAAATTCTTGTTTGGTTTGTTTGCTTTTTGGCTGGTAATGTCACGGTAGAGAAAGAGCAGAATAGTATATAGCAGGCTGACTCTCAGAAGTGAGCTCAAGAGAACACCCAGGTCTTCTTGTTCTTTTCTGGCAAGGTTAGAATGTGTTGTGCTGAAGTTTTGTGCTATGCTGAATAAATGTATATACATTTTCTGTAGACCCTTAAGACCTATCATTAAAAAAAAATCTGAACATATCTGAATCTATCCATGGAAATTAGAAATCATATTAGTGAGCATATAGATTTTCTCATTAAAAACAATGATAAACAGGATCATTTCACATGCATAGCTCCAAAAACCAATAGAGAAGAGCACATATGAAAAATTTTTATTTCCTCTCTTAACTCATGATCATTATGTAAGGTCATTAAATCATTAATTCATTAAATTTATTTTATTAAATTTAATGCAATCATTATAGGTTAATTAATGGGACTTTTATATGCAGGTACATTTTCACATCTTTTTTAAATAATGGTTACAATAAATAAGCAACTTTTTATAATTCTGTAGCATGAGATCCTGATTGTTTAAAAGTATAAAAAAGACCTATTTTGTCCTTCTCCTTAGTGATACTATACTGAATATGTGCCCAAGCATGTAAGTCACAAATGGAATAGTAGATACTTTAAAAATAGGAAAATAAGAGGAAAATGTACTAATCAGGATACTGTAGTATTTTATTTATCTTTACTTATATTTGGAAGAGATTGAGATAAAGGATGGCTTTTATGCTTCTTTTTTTTTTTTTTTTTCAGGAACATCTGACTAAATATGCCAATGGCTTTCAGTTTCTGCACAGATGAGATAGAGATTGCTGAAGGGCAATGAGCCATCACCACCTCTGAAATCTCTCACTCAAATCATCTGTCAGGTCGAACTAATTTTGACAGAGAAATCTTTACTTTTGTATTTTAAAGGGAATTCAAAGCTCATGAAAGGTACTAGATTGACAGCACAGAAAGGTGAAGTCATCTGCCTATTCACAGAACAGATACTGCTCATGAAGTAGCATCAGCACTGAAGATTTTGCTAGTGAGTTCACACAGGCTTAGCATTAAAGTGCAATTGCTCCATAATTAACAGGTCATAAATGTAAAAAACACAGCAACATCTAGAACAGGGGTGTCAAACTCATTTTCACTGAGGGCCACTTCAGCCTTGCAGTTGCTTTCAAAGGGCCAAATGTTTAGGACTGTATAGTCCTAAAATTACATTTATACAGTCCTGATGTGGCCCCCGGTGAAAATGAGTTTGACACCCCTGATCCAGAAGGTGGTTGCCTACTATAACTAACAACAGTACCAGTTTTATCATCTTCTATAGCTTAGTTTTCTACTTTAGTCTTTTGAGTGTCTGAAGCTGTTTTCAACATACCTCTTCCATTTGACTACCCACTGTGTAAGGCCAATTGAGATTATGTGCTGCCACTTTACATACATCTAGTTTACCACCAGTTCTTTTTGAGGTGATATTTACTACAGCAATCTGACCTGAAATAAAAGCAAGTTCAGACAGCACTGTATTACTCTTGATGGTGTAGTTGGAAATGATGTGATCGAGTTACCAGGAAATGGAATGGGAGAATAAAAGGAGAGAGAGAATAAGGAAGAAGGAAAGTATAGCAAGTTGATTGCTCAGGAGAACATGGGATAGACAGATACAGAAGGTACAAATGGAAAAAGAGATGGAAAGATTAAGAGAACTCAGAGATGGAAAAAAAAACAACAGACAAAGAGGATGACCTGCTTTCAGTCGGGATAGAGTTAATTTTCTTCCAAGTAGATGGTACAAGGACGTGTTTTGGATTTAGAACAAAATAATGTTGATATCACAGGGACATTTTAGTTACTGTTGCACAGTGCTTATACAGAGCTGAGGCCTTTTCTGCTTCTCATCCCACCAATGAGTAGGCTGGGGGTGGGCAAGAAGTTGGGAGAGGACACAGCTGGAACAGCTGACCCCAACTGACGAAAGGGATGTCCCATACCATATGGTGTCATGCTCTGTCTATAAACTAGGGAGAAACCTGGCCAGGGGGCTGCTGCACAGGGACAGGCTGGCCATGGGTCAATGGGTGGTGGGTTATTACAATGTGCATAACTTGTTTTGTATATAATTACATCATTGTTATTATTATTTTCAATTTATTTTCTGTCCTATTGAACTGTCTTTATCTCAATCCATGAGTTTTATTTTTTTTTTTTCTCATTCTGTCCCTCATCCCACAGCAGCAAGGGGAATGAGTGAATGGCTCTGGATGATGTGTAGATGCCTGCCAGGCTAAATCACAACAGAGGAAAAAATAGAAACAAGTGAACTAAGAAATTAAGAATGTTGACTATGAATAAGAGAGCACCATAAATATTTATGTAAAAAACATGTGTTCATTTTTGGAGTATACTTGTTATACAACATTATGATGCTCATTTTTCTTCATTACAAGGTAAACAGCTGTGGGACTATATCAATATTTTTCTTTGCTTGGAGGACCGATATGCATAAGATCAACCTTTCATAAGAGCTATTTTGCATTACTAGAATGTTACATCTTTATTTTTAATGATACTTTCTTTGGAATGTACTTAGTTGAGTAGTTTCCATATATTTATTGATTTAATTAATAAGATTCCTGTAATTTTCTGTAAATATTGCAGCATTCTTCTCAAACAAAGCTTTCTAGTTAATTTTTATCTTTCTGCCTCTTATCCTTTTTGCTCAGTGTGTTCAATGAATGTTTGTGTGTAAAACCTTTCTATCAAATCCAACACATTTTCATTTGTCTTTGAAAAGTAGAGCTTCTGTATTTTTACAAATAAGCATTTATTATAACATTGAAAAGGAAATTAAGCATTTGGACAGTGGACCAAATACTAGTCTTTATTGTCCTCTGCTAGTCAATATGAAGTTGCAATGATGGTATGTTAAAAATATGAACTGAACATGGCCCAGCCCACTTAACCTGTGTGTCAGGCCCAGGATAAGAAAGGACAATTAGTTTTGTTAAAATCCTAAAAAAACTGCAGAAAAGTTTTTTGTTGTTGTTTTCATTGATAAAGACGTCACAAATCTAAGACCGTGCTTGTTGAAATTCCCATTGTTTCTTTAAAATAAGTGTTTTCTCAATAACCTAATAATAAGATAAATGTTAGTTTTTTTCAGTTTAGTGGGAAAAGATTATAGTAGTTTTAGCACTGTAATTGTAATACTTTTGTTCCCTATGGTTGATCTAATTCACTTTCATACATGAACAGCATTTTTGTTTGGTTAAATTGTTTATAGAAGTTGAATGTCTTTGTAAATATGAAATTAGCATAATCCATTATTTAAACACTTTGAGCCAAATACTCAAGGTCTTACTTAAGCAAAAAGCTCACTGAAGCTTATACCTATACCTGAAGTAAAAACTAGAGTTTCAACTTGAGCACAGTCTTCAGATCGGAACTTCTGTTCCTTAATATATCTGTAAATTTTTTTTTTGGTATATATTTTGATTAATAAATTAAATAATTAGTATTTCATTCTTTGTATGCTACCATTGAATATAAGTTAAATATAAGGAAAAAACCTTAAAATTAAATTAATGATAAAAGTTAAAAAGAAAGTAGAAAAAGGGAAGTTTTAATGACTAGTGTATAAACTCTAAATTAGGAAGACCTAATCTGATTTTTACATATGTAGGTTTCAGCTGAGAATGCGGAAGAAGTTACAGCACATACAGTAGTATGTGACTAAGGTTATACATAACTGTTTTTTAAGTGTGAGTGTGTGCACATTTTGAATGTAAGCTAGATTTTTAATGAAGAATATAAAGCATTTTGTATTTGATTCTGAACATGAAACCAATTAATCCTGTCTTGATTTAGAGTTGAAATGGAGTCTTTCATGAGCTTGTTTTTTTATTTGGTTCTGATGTGGCTGATATTTCAATGAAACATTTACCTCAGGACATCTGTATTATTAAAAGACGATGTGACTTCTGTAGCGTTCAGTAATTAGATTTTTGTCCGAGTTACAGTAGTAACTCATGCAATTGCAGCATCATTGAATGAGTTTTAACTGAAAATCGAACTCCATTTCACTTAACTCATGGATACAAATACTGCCACATTTTCCTTTTGCAACCAAAAATTAAAATACTATACAAACACAGAGGTTTTCTTCTGAATACCCGTTGAAGCAATAGAAATAAGTTTATTTACGTAAGTCCTTCTGCCTGAATATATTTATTTTCACTCTACCTCCAATAGTCACTTGTCTTTTACAAACTTGTCTTAGATTTGAGTCATTCTTTTACAGTGTTGTAAGAGAAAACAGCTCTTAGGATTCTTGTGATGGATTCCCTAGCAGAAATCCTGATTTCACTGAAATTAATGTGTACTGAATCATTGACTTCAGTAAGATTAACAAAATTGTATTATATACATACTTTATGAGATAATGATTAATCTGAAAAGCACAGCTGCTATGTCACAATCTCTTGGTCATTGAACCATTAGTCCTTATGTTACTTGTGATAAAAGGAATGCCTACACTGATTCTTTGTATACTTACATCAATGAATTAAAAAAAGAAACAAATCTTATTTTAAAGGCAGCATTGTCACTGTTTTGATTATGGAAATGACAAATATAACTGCAGCTTACGAATACTGACACTGAAACCACTTGGGAAGGGCTAATGCCACTTGATGCTGAGTCAATTTAACAGTTTACACAATGATTTTAAAAAATGGGGGCAGGATTCACAAAGATTTATGATCTTAATTACTACATGTACTTTTTAAGCATGATTATGTTTATTGAAATTTGTAATCACAGTACAGTCACTTAAACTTCCTATAGAATGCATGTGGAAAATAGGAAATCTCATTTTGTGATCCACAAAAGCCTGAAGCCAGGGTTGAGCCATCTGAACTGATAAGGGCAAGACAGTTGTAAAAGTCTTGACCCTTAGTTTGAATGGGTTTAAACTCAAGCTTTATGACATTATCCTAAGACAATGAATTATGAAGGAGTTTGTCATGAGTCTTTTTCATTTGCTTTCAACTGAAATTGTGTTCACATTGTGTGATTGAATAAACACCCACTGGACACACTCTCTCAGTCTGGGAGCTGACTACTGGCCATCATTGTAGCCCTCTGTTTATTTTCTCTTTCTCTGTAGAACACCACACTGACACTATTTCTACAAGCTGAACTTGCTGAAACTATATTTTCCTGCATAAGAAAAGGGAAAGCTACTTATGCCACGTCCTTGCATTTAGAAGATAGACTCCAGCAAAACCTGAGTCTTGCTTTCAGACTCTATCCAAAGATAGAATTTGGTTGTCTATATTTGTGTTGTACAAGTGTGCATATGCATGCACAAATGCAAATATAACCACACATATTTATTGCAAAAATTTGAAATACTGATTCAGAATATCAAGACATATGTTAGTACACTTCTTACAGAAAAAAAAGCTCTTCAGTTTGTGTATTTCTCTAACTCTTAGAAAAAGTGTAGGAATACTGTAGAAATATATGTGTAACTTGAAAGAAAAAGAATTTGTGGTTGCAGCAGTTGCGTATGTGAAAGTAAATATTTATTTATGCATTTTGATGTGTAAATTTCCAAATGTAAACAATGTCGAAAATGCAGATAATGTGATTATAGTTAAATATGCAGTGGATTAACTGCTGCACACTTTTTGGCATAGGTTGAAGTGGATACTCTGCCTCTGAGGATAATCAGGAAAAGGTTTGATTAAAAAAACCCAGCAACAGGTACTGTTTTCGGAACAGAAGAATTTTGAATATCAGGCTAGAAGAAGTGTATGTAGACATAAGTTCATCTAGAAAACAATAGCACAGAAGATGCTATCACATTTCTAGCATGAGTAAATATGGACTATTGTTATGAGCAAATACTTATTAAGTAACGGCTTTGGAATGCAGTTTTTTCTTACATTATAGGCTATATATGGGGGTACTGACATATTTGGAATTTGTATAGCTCCCAAGCCTTGTGTCAGTATGAAAGCCTGGAAAAAATGCCTCTAGAAAGATTTTGAAAACTGTGTATGGTGCTAAGCACAATGTCATACTCATGAACAATATTATGCAGAGCAATAAGTAGGTTTAGTGGTAATATTTTATGTGAAAATTGAACTATGAGAAAATGCAATGTGACTAAAAATCACAGTTTTTCAGTGAAGATAGTTTCAACTGACTGCTTTCCTTTTTCAATTAGGAACTGGGTCATTTGGTATTAAAACCTTTTTGTAGCTGTATGTTTTTTTCCAATAATTTGATTTTACTTTTTCAATAAGAGCATAACTAAATTAAACAAAATTTAAAAATACTGAAATTAGTATTGAGACAAAAATTAATTTCCTAATTAGATCTAGCAATTAGAAGCTAAAATAATGCTATGATAGGAGAACAACTGTGTTTTAAAGTTAGTTTTAAAATATTATATCCTTTAGTTTTGTTTTTATCACAACTGATTGAATTCAGGGACATATTTACTTTTCAAAAGGGATATTTCTGACAACTAACAATAATACTTCACGTTGTGTAGTTCATATGAATTTTTTTACAGACATCTAGCAAATGCAATCTTGCTCAAATTTATTAACAATAGTAATCTTACTTTAATTTTTCTTGCATATTTTAATAATTTTGGGTTAAGTGGATAGTATTGAATGTTTGCATGATTCACACAATAGGTATCATTTGAAAGCCTTTATTATTAGAAGTGCTTTACTTACAGAAAGAATGAGGAATATATTGTAGAAATGGAGAATCATTATAGTGTTGCTAGTAATATTCTGTTTAATCCTATGATTAGAAAATCAGTGAATGTGGCTGACTCTTGTAGGGATTGTAATATGCGAAGTCAGCTATTGCTCAGTAGAGTTGGAGAATTATCCATCATGAAGAGACAATTCCATCACTAAAATTAAGATTAATTTGGAAAAAATACATTAGAGGGTGTAAAAAAAAAAGACAAGTAAAATTAAGTATTGAAACGGATAATACAAAATTGTTTGTCTTTTAGGATTAGTAATTTTTAAAACTATATGTCCTAGCATATTAAGAAACCTGTAATCCAGGAAAACATCAGTATTCACAGAATCACAGAATGTCAGGGATTGGAAGGGATCTCAAAAGATCACCTAGTCCAATCCCCCTGCCGGAGCAGGAACACCCAGATGAGGCTACACAGGAATGTGTCTAGGTAGGTTTTGAATGTCTCCAGAGAAGGAGACCTCACAACCTCCCTGGGCAACCTGTTCTAGTGTTCTGATGCCCTTACTGAGAAAAAGTTTCTTCTCAAATTTAAGTTCCAGTTTGAACCCATTAACCCTTCTCCTACCATTGGTTGTCATTGGTCTATTCATGACATAAGCTAATCCTGTTCTCAGTATTAGTTATGTATTTAAAGTTCTGTGTTGTGCAGAAATGAACTTAAAACTCATTTGCTGTTCTAACACTTTAAATTATTTTGTTTTGGAATAAAATATATGTATCCTTGCTGATACGATGGAAATATATATAGGGAACTCAGAATGAAATTTAGTTTAGTTTGATACCACTGTAAAGTTTCCATTTACAAGGAGAAATTATTTCAGTTATTCAGTATCTTTTAAAATTTGTGCCTTTTGTTAGTTTTAGAGTTCTATTTCTTTTCCTTATAACGTTTTAAATAACAGAGGCCCACCAAGAATCCAGTTAAATCCAATTAATAATTCTGTGCTTTTCTTTGTTGGAGACATCAAAATTGAATTTGTTTTAATGTTTCAGTTTTTTTTTTTTTTTTTCCAGGTAAAATAGATTGAATTTAACAAGTTAAGACTTTTTCCAAAGTTTTGTTTGCCAGGAAAAACAAAACAAAACAAAACTGTGGTGGAATATTCGGTAACATAAGATAAACATAGTAATTATAACAGGGAAATTGTTATTTTTTCTTCTTACAAAAATCCATAGACTAAATGTTGAATAAATGCATTAACAATATGTCCAATCTACTGGCTCAATTAGTTCACAAAATTCAACTACAAAAATGTATAACAAATATTTAATGTTATTGGGTACTTTGTCAATTTTCTGGAATGGGATTTCTCTTTAATGTTGCCTGAACTGCTAATACCCCTCAGATTGTTTGTATCTCTCAGTGACTTATTGTATTAAAAGCCAAACCTGATTTTCTATATTGTTTTGTCACACTGTTTCTAGCCTATTTTCTCAGTTTACTTGAAACTGTTCTACAGTTGCAGTTGACTATTTCAGTGCCTAAGTAAACAAACTCAGTCCTGATGAGTGTACAGGCTACATTATTTAACTGTAAGTTACTGATAATATTGACCAGCAGAAACAGTCAAATAATATCAAAACTAAATATTAAAGATTTTTTCCAGTCTTATGGTCTTAACAATATGAATTAGCATATCACTCATAAATGAATATTAGCTATTACTGGTAGAGTGCATTAGACTTATAAATTGAAGATATAATTTAAAGCAAAACAGTTAACTTTAAAAGTGGAGGGAATTGCATGTTAACATTCGCATTTTTGTGCCTAGGAAATGACACAATAAACTGTTTTTCATGACAGATAATATGAACAGTTGCCAAAGTAAATGTCCAAATTTTTGTGGAACATATTAATTTCTCGAGACTGTAACTATTACAAACAAAATCTGAAATTTTCATTTAGTAACTCTTGAACTCAGCTAGCATATCAAGCCAGAGTGGTTCTGGTTAGTCTTACCAGTAGCTATTGTAAAATACAGTAATGCTCAGACATGACTTTTTTTTGACATAAAAGTTACAAAGATTAACGTATTGCTGAAGACTTTTAATTAAGTTGTCCTGAAGATGAGTCATTGCATTTACAGAAAAATAAATTACATTGCAGCTTGACATAGTCCATATTTCCACTGTATCTATTGAATATTTGAGAGCCTTGTCCATACTGCAAGAGCGCCGACCATAGGAAGCACGGAATTCAGTTAAACTAATCTCTGTGGGTTTTCATCATGACAGTTTGTATATGAGTAAGGTAGAGCTATGTATCGTTCTCAGAAGCTCTTCTTATCTTGAGATGGATCTACAAAAATCTTGGTTGACTTCTCTATCAGATAGAGTAAGACCTAGATAGACTCAGATAAATAGCCTCTGCATAATTCCCCAATATGTATCTCACCAGTCTAGCTACAAAGGTACTCCTCTCTCCTTCTCTACAAAACTTGTCATCTCATTGTAGATGGAAATCTCATTGGTCAACCATGATTTGTACTTAATAAATTTCTGTGGGCTGTTCCTAGACATCTGTCTTTCATGTCTTTTGAAATAGCTTCTAGGAAGATTTGCTGCATGACCATCTGAGGGACTTAAAATGAATTGCCTGTAATTCCTTGAGTCCTTCTGCTTGTCCTTTTCGAAGTACAGATGTAGCTTGAGACTTTGATTCAGGCTGTTACATATTAATGCAATTAGTCAAATTTATAGCACTGTAATTTTAATTATTTTCATATAAGGAAGTAACACAATGGGTGGTATAACTTGGGGACTGATTAAATGATACAGGAAAATGAGAAGTGTTTTGGGTTCTACTTCTTCGGGTTATACTTTCTTTCATACAGACGTGTAGGACCATACGTTTGATTTACATTCTGGTATAAAAATAGTTTTTGTGGTGTCTGCACTGATATATGGAGCAGATTTTATTCAAAACTGTTAATAATGAACACAATTAAATACATTGGGAATTTTGCATATGAGTGCCCTGCCAGTTATTTTAGGTACAATAATAGTAAGTGTAGACAGGCCAGCAGTATCCTTTTTCCCCCTATACATTTGCAGATGAGTATTATTGAAAATGTATCAAATTTTATCTCAGCTGTAAGATCACATTTAGCAGGTGGATAATTCAAAGAACAAAGTGTTGAGGGGTTAAAGATTAATAGTTCTGAACAAATTTGTGGTGTCTGTTTTAGAAAGGGTATGATGCAAATCTCTCTGTCAGAACATATGTATTAGATGCACCTCTAACTGTAGCAAGGCTTATACTAGCAGAAGAGTATTTTTTAAGATACAGTTTATAGAGATTTCACAAATGATGTAAGTTGTAGTAATAAAACCTCTTTTGCTGAGTTAAGTTAGTTACACTGAGTTTTCGTCAATATATAAAAATAGTCACACTGTCATATGATTTTACAACTGACAAAGATATCTCATATAGATCACAGTGAAAAATGCAATTTCTTTTGGATGCCCTTTCAGATTTAATATAGGTTATCTTCCTAATTGCTGATGATTATTTAAGTAAATCAGGTAGGTACTTTGATGCAACAGATATTGAAAAAATAGCAATGTGATCAGTGAAGCTCATGAAAGGACTGATTACATTGACATTTTGAGTGACTTTTTTGTATTTTGAAAGTTTGAATTAGCTCTGATGCTGTTTAAATCCTGACTAATTTGATTGCTGCTTCCATGGTGCCAAAAAACCCCTCACAACACTTGAACTGAAATAAGTTGGATAA
Source organism: Patagioenas fasciata (assembly GCF_037038585.1). Taxonomy (NCBI): domain Eukaryota; kingdom Metazoa; phylum Chordata; class Aves; order Columbiformes; family Columbidae; genus Patagioenas; species Patagioenas fasciata. The sequence continues at coordinate 106,817,514 of NC_092522.1, forward strand.
TTCCTTTTTTCCTCCTCAATACCTGAAATGTACTGTATCTCTGCTTTTATTTTTGCTTCTTTCTGAATAGTATAAGGCAGATTAATTACAGGAATGTACCTTCGTTGTGGTGCAATGTAGCTATGAAGTGTGTTGGATGAAGAAGAAGAGGTGTTTTTAATCTTTTCTAAGAGGCTTGTTGTGCAGAGAAATTAGCAGGAGGCTGGAAAATCAAGACTGCTAAATAATCCCGAATCTACCTTTAAAGAATTATGCAAATTTTGTAAGGCACATTTCACAAAGTTTTATTTTTGCTCAGAACATAGACTTTATCTATAGGAGTTGTTAATGAGACCAGAGTCAGACCAAGTGTTGCTTTTTCCAATGTCAAGGTGCTTCACATGCTTTTAATTTTTTTTTTCAAACACAAAAATCACTAGTAAAAGGTTAGATGTTGTCCAAAAAATTTAGTTTTGGGATGACATTTCTGTTATTTCCATAGGAGAAACCATATTTTTGTTATGAACATCTTAGGAAAAATGAAAAGAGTAAAATCTGTCATGGGATTGATTGAATTTGAGAAATTCCCATCTTTCTCCTTTGTGTATAGAAGCAGTTGGGCCAACTGGCTTAGGCTAAGTTTCAGAAAGCTGAGTTTAGTCAGCAGTGTTATTCCTCCTTAATTTCTAAAGGATTAAATCGAGGACAAATTCTTTCATAACTAGGTACTATACATATTTGATAAATAATGTAGAACTGCTCCACATTTCAGCTTTATGATATGGGTTGTGATCATTTAGTGTCACTTTTTATTTTGGATAGGTGCAGAAGCTGATATGAATTAGATAGCAACTTTCATAGTACTATCTATGGCAGAACTTAATGCTTTTTAAAAATAATTTATGAGCTCTGCACACCTTTCTTGAAAGATTTTGGATAAGATCTTTTTTTCTACACTTCTTACAAATTATTCTGAATCTATAGATTCTGAGTACATTATGTTTTTAACTGCAGGATGTGGCTTAACCTTCTATGATCTTTCCATAAGGTAAGATCTAGTTCTATTACTCTAATCAGTATTACTGGTATTTGAGACCCTTGTTTAAGAGTACGAAACTGGATTCTGTATTGCTGGAGTTGAAATAAATATATTGGAAGGGAATTTCTGAATAATAGCCTGATTTATATAGGCTTCCAAGTACCTTCAGTCACATCACATCACAGTTATATCATCCTTCTAATAGTTTGTATATATTATTTGTAATTCACTCAATAGCAGTGGACACAGCTTTTTCTCTTTTACAATGTGCAAACTAATAATGTAATTTTGATCTTTTAGTATTAACAATACTAATGAAGTATTGAAATGAAGTATGACAAGAACGATTGATATGGGAAGTGTTTTTAGTTGTATTGCATTTTCATAAATATAATGCATATTTCCAGTTAAAAATATCTCTTGTTATTTTAAATGCCTGATCTAATCTTACATGCATTTAATTTGGTTATGTATTGTGTAAATACACAGATTTTGTACACACCTATTTTATGCAGGTACCCATGTAAAAAGATTTTTTTTGTTGTTGTTGTTTTTTGTTTCAACACTGTTCTGTAACTATGATAGTGAAGTCCAGATTGATTGCATGTCATGTATCTTTACACTGGAAACGATAGCTTGCAACACTTAATGATTATTATGACATACATTCATTTGTAAAGTCAGGAGTTTCAAATTTACTTTGTAAGTCAGTATTTTACTTCTTTTGGGGGATAACTTGTTGAATTTTTTACTTCTCTGTGTTTTTTCCAATCTCATGTTTAATTTTAGCCATGTTATCTGATCAGTGTGAGACGAACCTATATTGCTTTACTGCTTTACTCTTCCTTGAGAGTTGGTATTTTGTTACTTTCAGGGCTTTTAAGAACTTCTTTGTCAACAAAGACATTTATGGGGAAATGGAAACATACATACGTATGCAAATGTTTATTAACTATGCAGAGGCTAATAGATTAATCTCATGGAAAAAGGTTATACCTATGAGAAAAATATGTGTAAGATAAGTGTTTGCTGGTGTTGATAAAATCTTACTTCATCTGCAGGATGTGCTTTCAGGCTTATCACGTTTTATTCCTGATGGAGTTGTGCTTTATTTAGTCTCTAGAATCCAGTGAAAAATGTGTATCTTTGTCAAGAAGCCTTTACTACTGCCGAGCTGGTATAGCTGCATTTTTCTGTACTTCTCCATAGTGTTTTTAGCTACCTGACATGGTTAATTTGTACATTTCATTTATATTCAAGTATCGGTAGCCTGTGATGGGGAGCTCTATCACTGTGTTGTCTCCATTGCTGTTGTCTCCTCTAGAGTCTGAACAGGCACTCAGTTCAACAGCACTTTTATGCTGAGGATTCCCAGCATTGCTAGTGACCATTTGCAAGATTACAAACATAATTGTATCTGATAGTTATCTAAGAGTCTAGAGCAATGGAATCAAGACTCTGGTGAACCTCAATATGCATGATGACATCTCAATTTACGTATGTTGAAATGAATATTGTTCTGAAAGACAAACTGTTGGGAATCTGACATTTTACTTTTTAATCTAAATGAACTTCTCAGTGTCTTGCAATGATAGTTTTTTGTTTGCTCTCTCTCATCATGACTTCGAATGTACTGCTGGGCTTTTCTGATTTATAAACCCTTGGCCACTGGAAAAAACATTTCTTCATCTAAGTGGCATAATGACTTGGAGGAATAGAGTTTTAGGCCTGAATCCTGCAAAGATCATTGTGCATGTTTAATGTAACACACTGAGTAACTTAATAGAAACTAATAGGCATGTGTATATGTGCATATACTTGCAAGATCAGGCTTTCATTTTCTAAAAATTGTTTTGAGTTTCTGTGTTCTGTGGAACTGTTACAAGGGATGTAAGAATAGTCATTTCTATTTTAATAATGTCTTTCAGTTTTTCCATTTTAGGATTTTAATGATGTAGGCTGAGACATAATTCGCAGTAAAATATATATTTATATTACAACAGGCTCTCTTCTACATCATCTATTAGAACTGTGCTTTGTAAAGAAACAAGCAAAAAATTACCCATCTTTTTTGCACAATTCAAAATATAAACTCTGAATGGCTGGTTATATGATCTTTGTTCTTTATTGGCACATATGTACATGCTTCCTATTAAGCTTTGGTGGATACATTTGAAAATTAAGGGATCTAATTATTTAGTGGCTGTTGAATATAATTTTTTTTTTTACTTTACGTGTTGTTGATTATTAATTATTTTTGTAATTTTCTGATTAATTATTTCTGTTTCTGTCTAATCAGCAGGCATACTGTGAAATATAATTGCACTTGAAGGAAAATTACTGTCTCATGAGATGAATAAGTTTGATGATTAAATTACATAGAACAAAGCAATAACATTCACATACTCAACCAGGATGACATACTCATCCTTTGTTGTGCCTTTATGACCTTTAAAAAAATAGAGAATATTTTAGAAACAATTCAATGTATTTCAAGCCAGACTATATGAAAAGAAATTGGAAGCATCATAAATAACATATTCTAATGAAAAATACAAGAATTTCACATTTTAAAATAAAAAATATCGGTCCTTATCTAGGTTTAACATAATGCAAACCACTGGGGTTGGAAAAAGCTCTTAAAACTGATAAAAAGCATGCTTGTTACTAAAATTAATTACTGAACTTAATCAGAAATAGATTTACAGCCTGGTATTCGTATCAGCAGAAGACAGACTTTTGTACAAACAACATAAAATATCTGTTGTTTCCTGCATAAGAAAATAGATCCTTTCTTACTCACATTTTCTATAATGTTAAGCCCCAGGTTTTAGGTATATCTTTATATAATGCAGTATTTGTGAACACAAAGTTATTATTTGATTTAGGACTAGTCCCATTCTGATTGAGAAGTAGCTTGAGTGAGACTAAAGATGTGAAAAAAAAATTGGCAGTATTACTGCATGACTCTTTGTGACAAAAACCCTGATTGTAAATTTAACTACTCATGCACGGACCTACATAAGCACGCCTGTATATCTAATATCTGGATATTGTTGTATGTCTTGTGTTTTGTATTCCAAGTGAAGAGACAGATAAATGGCCTCTCAACCCTAAAATTAATATTTCTGAGAACATATTGATCCATGTGTAAAGAGCTGTGAACTTCTGGGGCCTTTATGTCAAAAAGGCCATTCCAACTGTAGAAAAATGTTTGCAATGCTGAATCACATTCTTCCTAAATGAGGGACAGAATTTGAAAAAAAGCCTTTGTGGGGTACTGATCTCAGGGTAATGACATATTTTGGCATGGCGCCCAGCTAGTCTTAGATACAGGAAACCTGACAAATAGTTTCTCTCTCTGAACTAGATTTCTTAGCAAAAGTCATCCTACTCTCATGCCCTGTACAAAATTGCTGCTATGTCTATGCACAGAGGTGAAGAAAACAGAAACATATTTTGTTCACTTGAGCTTATCCATCTTTTTTTTCTAGCAAAAAAGGAAGGAAGAAGAGGTTTTCTCTGGAACACTCCCATGGAAGATAATTATAGTTGAACATATGTTAACTATTTGTTCTCCCTTTCTTAATGTCTTCTATACTGCAGTCAGGAAACACAAGTCAGAAGTGGGTAACTGAAAGGGTGTATGAATAAACCATAGTTACCCTCCTATCTTTAAAAAACAACTAAAATGGAGTTTTGTTTTGCTTTCACATTGAAGAAAGTAATTTCTGTTGGGATGACATCCCCATGTGTTCTCAGCAGAAAAGATTGAAATGAATTTGTTTCAGTTGCATACTTTTGGACAGTTTCTGATGCTTGGGGGTTCAGGAACTGTGTGTGATTCTAAGGAGATCTAAAATACTGACAGCTGGAAAGGAAACATGAAAAGCACTGTCAGTATTTACTAGAGACCGAAACTTTGAGATGTAGAGGAACTTGTATGATGTTATCTGCAGAAGTATTATTGCCAGAAATTATTTTTTTCTATCAAGTGATAAGTTAATTTGATTGTAGAAAAATACCACTTTGGATATACCATGTAACATAATATATAGACGCTAATCTCATTAGGCTTGTGTCCCTTTGTAGGGACCATAAAAATATCTCGGAAATGTACAAGTCAGAATTGTAGACTTTTCAAGTTTCTGTTGGAGTATCTGTATGCATAAAGGACAGCCTATACTGGAAATTAAAATTTCTTGGATCTTCTACTGTATTTGACCTACATAAATTCTGCTGACTGAAAATAATAGTATCACCTATGGTCTAGTCAAATTTTTATGCTCTAGTCAAATGTACAGGAAGATCATCTAATGCCTCAGCAAAGGGTAATATAAGTGATAATAATCACAGAATCATAGGATGGGAAGTGGGAAGAATTCTCTGGAGGTCTCTAGACCCACCCTTCTGCTCAGAACAGTGTTAGGCAGAGCAAGTTGCTCAGTCTCTTCTGCAGTTAGGTTTTCAAAATCTCTGAGAATGGAGACTCCACAGCCTCTCTGGGTGTCCCATTCCACTGTCCCTTACAGTAAAAAAGTTACTTCTTACCTTTAAGTGGAATTTCCTGTATTTCAATTTGTGCCCATTGCCTCTTGTCCTTTTACTCAGTGCCACTGAGAGCAGTCTGGCTCTGTCTTTTTTACTCCCTCCATCAGGTATTTACACACATTGATAAGATCCTCCTGAGCCTTTTCTTCTCTATGCTGAACAGGTCCCAGCTCTCTCAGCCTCTCCTTGGAGTTCAGGGACTATAACTACTTAATTGTGTTTATGGCACTAAGCAAAATAATTAAGGAGAAAATATCATAGAAAGTATAGCCAGAGAATGGTGAAAATTACTAATTCTACATAATTTCTGAATAGTAATTGTTAGTGCAGATGAGAAAAAGCCTATCTCCACACACAGAGAAACAGTGGGAAGGGATGCAGAGAGAACAAAGTCCTGGGAAGGGGGAACGCGGTTGGTGCTCTCAGGGCCCTGACATTAACTTTGCATGATTCATGTCATGTCCTTATTGCACCATCTGACAAGATGGCTGAGATGCTCAGGACACATGTAGAAAAGGGAAGGTGATAAAAGGAAGAAAGGATGAATAAAGAGCAGAAGAAAGTGGAGAAGAAATGTAAACTCTGGAAGCATTAGGCATTCTGTGGAGACATTGGTAATCACTGATGAAATTAATGATTTATGAGCTACTTTATGATGTTTCTTCATGGAGGCAGATGCTTCATGTGTGATCTCTGCTTTTCTTTTGGAAACACCCTGGCTAATTTTAAAAATATTTCTATATAACAGCATGCAGTTTTTCTGAAATAATATTTTTTTTAATGTCAAATGCAATTGCTTCCCCACTGCCGTTTGCTTATCTGACAATAAAACACATTCCTCTTTCCCCAAGGACATATTAATAGTAGGACAAGAAAACCATACTGCACCAATGTAAAAGTTTTGCCTCTGCTTTGCTGGCTGTGGGTGGCACTGGATGTTTGTGATGCTGGTGCTGCTATGGGAAGCTAGAAGGCTTTCTACAGCCAAAGCTTGTCACTACAGCCTCATTGGTGCCTGGGGATGGCATCACGAATAAAACGTGATAATATCAACACAGTGTTTTGAGAAATCATTGCTGTAGGTATTATGGTTAAGTTGCTATGTTGCTACATTAACAGAGAATGGGTCTTTAAAGACCCGAAGAACTAACTTTACAATAATTAAGCTTTGCTGTTTTGTCACTGATGACAATTAACATTTTGGTTATTGCAATTTGATATTTATTAGTTTTATTTATACTATTGTCTCCTATGCTGTTTTTTGGGCCGCATCATTTTATTATTCAGTAACAGTGTATAATGAATACCTACGACAACTTCCCAAGTTAATGTCAGGAGTTAAAATCTTCCTCATCTTTACGTCATTTGTTGATTAGTGATTTAGAAACTGCATACATCTCTTTTGAAGCCTTGATGAATCTGAAACACAGTAATACTTATTAGTATCATCCTGGAGCACAGCTGGAGTTGCTAGATATTGAGCTAATGATTATGATGAATTTTGTCCTTTTGACATACTCATTAACAACAGTGTTTCCTTGGCACTCACAAATGGTTGTTTCTAATCTCACAGAATACACTTAAAACAATTTACACACATATTTATACCATGTGTTTTTTGTATAGATTGACACCCACTGTTGGGCTTTTAAATTGGGATTGTACTTCTTCACAATTATAATTACGATTTAGACAGTTTAAGTGATGTAGTAAGCTTAATTATTTTTCTCGTGTATAGGGTTAAAATAGGTGTGGGAGCTGAGCAAACTTATACTGTACATAGCAGTTGCATTTATGTAGTAAAGAACTGCATTTATGTAGTAAATTCTGCAGGTAATCCCAAATAGATGTGAAGTTATGTGCACGCATAGAATCAGTAAAACCCTCCTCGTCCTTTCCTAGTAAGTGTGGTATAACCACAAAGACAGGCTTTACACTGAAATTAATCTATGCCTAATGCAATATGCAGTACATATTATTTGCCCACACAACATAGATTTAAAAAGCTACCGGAAATATCAGTAGACTTTAGTGTACCCAAAGTCTGTTTCTTAGCAATTAGCAAATCACTTGCAATAATGTAGAAGCTGTGAGGTCTCTTAATTTTATAAAAATATGATTTCTCTCTCCAAATCCTGTATCTCAGAATTAAAAATCCTTTCTTATTTCTTGTACACTTACTGATCAGGGTAATGCTTAAAATTATGAAGTTTTACTGGTGATATCGAGTGTCTCAATATTGTAAATGACACCTGTCTCCTCCAATCCTGGTCTCAGTCTGTGTTAGTTCAATATCATGTCATGAGTTGTGATAAGCTGGTCTTGTCTGTTATTCCTGTGGCAGAAAGTATGGCCTTCAAGGGACGCAAGAAAGCTGTTGATGCCTTCTAGGGAGACATGTTAGTGGCTGCATACAAATAAGCAAAAGACAGTCCCTGTTTTAAAGAACACTGGTAGATAAGGAGTATGCCAGGAGAGGTAACAATTCAAAGTAACAGTACATGGAATACTCCTTTATTCTGGTCCCTTTCATCAAGATAAATAAAGTAAGAAACTTCTACGATTGTGTGCAAAATAATCCCAACACATCTTCAGGCATGGAGAGGAGATTTTCTGTTGCCATGTTGGGTTGGCATTATTCTACAGCTAGAAATATCAGGAAGCTTCCATTAAGATACAGAAGTTCTGTTAAATTTCTGAATCTGCCAATATCTTTAATCTTTAAATGACAATTACATAAAATTCCCACAATGATGCTGGATGACTTGACTCTATTAATTCCATAACTCATGAAAAATCTTTGACAAACTAAGCTAATGAGAATGGTAACTTTGCACAGGTTCAGTCAAAATCCACAGACTCCTCTTTTTCTACAGAGATTAGTTTTACCACATTGTTTTTAAGTGTGGACAGGTAGCCTTTTAGGGGTGTGATTTACTGTGTAGAATGTCAGAAGAGATGGAACCCTGGAGGAGGAAAGGAAGGCAGCTCCTATAAGCTGGATATATCACATAGTACCTGGAATATAAATGCTTTGTAGCTAATATAGACAGTGCTTGAATTACTTCTCTAGGATGAAGTACTTAGAACTGCTGACATGAAGAGCTGAAGAACCACAAATTGATTCTTTACTTTTGATAGATAGATTGGAATGTTTCTGAAACTAGTTGAATCAAAGCTCTCTAGTATTTTTTTCTTTTGTTTGTTTTTAGCTTTGTATTTTTTTTGTTGTTGTTGTTTGTTTTTGTTTTGTTTTGTTTTGGTTGGTTGGTTGGGTTTTGTTGATAATACTTGTAAAAAGGACTGTCCGCTAAGTATTTCATATTTATTGAATGAAAGAATATTTGGGGCAGAGAACACAGTAGGACAGTTGTGCTGAGGGCAACAGTATGTTTGGTTTGAAAAATATACACTATACTATAATTAATATACAGGAATGCAGGAAGACATTTAAAAGAACCTAGATCACAGTGAAAAACATGACTGTTTGAAAGCAGAATGGGTGTTAAAAGAGAAAACAGCAGAAATGCATAAGGAATTGTGTGTGCATACCTAGAATCCATTTGAAGCCATACAACTCCAAAGAGCTTTCTTAATACAGAAGTGCCTTAATATTGCAAGAGGTGAGTTTGTTCCTATTTGTACTCATGAATATGCAGACGAATGAAATCCAATTCTAGAGTGTGCTTGAGGTTATCAGTGTTCGATAGCTCTCTCATGGTTTTCATGGGGATGAAATAGAAGCCCCTCAAGCAAAAAGTGGTAAATGAGTTGCTTTTGCTAGTGAGATGGCCAAAATATCTGCAACAGAGATTCTGATTTGTGTGGTTTCATGGACAGTGAGCTCTCTGGCAACAGTTGGGTTGTGATTTGTCTCATCTAGTCCTAAATGTCTCCATCTAAGGCAGCAGAAGTAGAGGTAGGTTTCCTTTGTAGTCCAGTAGAAAGCTTTAGCTCACAGTTCTCCAAACATTTTGTGTTTGGTTTCAGCATGAAAGCTTCATTCTGTGGAACTAATTTAGGATGAAATAAGGCACATTCTAGAAGTACCTGTACTATAGAAGTTTAATGAAGGAAGGTTCTTTTGGTGGGACAAGTAGAGTGTTGGAGATGTTGAAGTCCCTGTAGGTTTTCTCCCAGTAGAAGTAGCAGCTATTGATGACGTAGCTGTAAGAGGCGGTCTGAAGAACAGTATTTGCCTCAACATTGCCATCAGGGACTTAGAGAATAAATGCCCTGTTAGAAAGAACTGTACAAGGACTTGGAGAGAGACCTGAGAGAAAGGCGTTGTACAGGACTCTCTGACCTGGGACTACAGGTAACAATAGCAGCTGTCCAGAAGATAGATTTCACCTGTTGCCTCAGCCAAACTTGCCCCCACCTCCTTCCTGTTACTAAGGCCAACAAAGAGGAGCATGTATAGAGGCTCACAGAGGGTCTTGAGGTCAGCTAGTGGACAAGTAAGAGACCCTTGAATGCAAGGCAGCGCAGGCACAGATGAGTTCTGGCAAGCGAAGAGGGGACTTTTTGGGCCTGCACAGTTTAGCCTGGATTGCAAAACAAAGGCAAATATTGGGAGAGAGAGGGCGGTGAAGAAGCATAAAAGATGGTTCCCTACTGAACATCATTGAAATCTCCCCACCAAAGGATCACGGATCACGATGGAGGACCAGCAGGACGCTGTTTGGGACCTGAGACCATAGGGACTCTTTGGACTCATGGTGGTAGCTAACCCTTTTCCCCCCTTTCTTTTCCTTTCCTTTTTCCTCCACTTTCTCTATTGTGTGCTGCTTTACGGGGAAATAATAAAGTTACAGTTTGATTGAATTGTAACCCATTGGCATTTTGGTTGCCTTAATTTTGTGCTTCCAGATCAAGGTAAACGAACCATCATGAGTACATCACTGAATGGACCGTGACAGTAGTTTAAGACTTTTTTTTTTTGGGGGGGGATGCGAAGGTGGATGGATTATGTAAAAGATAGGTCTTCTAGAAGATAGCCAACCCTGTTAATAAAGCTAAACTTCATCTGTGAGCAGCTCTCACTTTATGGGACTAAATAAACAGACTTATTGGAACCAGAGCAGTGAAGGACTATCATATTATTTGCTGATTTACCATGGTACTGGTAGTTGGTAAATGTATCTAGCAAGGTGTTACAGTTCGGATACAGTTACCTGGGAAGAAAGTAAGAAAGACTGCTGCAAAGTAAGATAGACTGCTGTTAAAGATATTGTAAACCAGGTTATTATGTTCTTTATTGCAGCATTACCTTTTTTTTTTTTTTTCTTTTTTTAAAATGCTGTTTTAATTACTAACATTTTTCTTGTTTTCATGAATTCTAGCATTTTCTATGGACAGGCTTCTTCAGCATCTTCGGGCTGGAATTCATTTTTTCCCAGGTTTGTAGGGTTGTGGGATTTTTTTCTATATATTTTTTCATCAAGAATGGCCCTAGTCTGACCCTTGATGCTGTGACTGATCAGCTGAGAGAAAGATGAAAGCAAAGTATTTCTAAGAATAGAATTAGACTGACTTGTCTGTGTGATGTCCTGAATCTTGTTAATCTTGTTAATTACAGAGCATTTCAGATTTTTGTCTCATTAGAATTCATAAATTTAGATTTTTTTCTACAGTGTGTATAACTAGCACTAACTTTGATGTGTATAGGTATTGAACTCATTACTTTCTCTGGACTCTTCTTGTGAGATAAATTTAGTTTAAGACCTGAAACCTCTCCCCTATAATCACAACTTAATTCAAAAATCAAATCAGTTAGAGTAGGTAATTACTTTGCATTTAATTTTGCATTCAGTATCATAGGAAATTATTTCATATGCCTGTACTCAAGTAGAGAAAGATAGCAACCTCAACGGTACTGAGCATTCTTTATTCCCAGAACTACCTGTATTCTGTATTTCAATGTCATGACTCCTTAGTCTTCCTTTAGAGTGAAATATGCACAAATACTGTTTTTTAAATCTGAGGAATATGAGTGTTTCCGTGGGTCCTTACAGCTATGCTTTCTTGATGTTTACAGTTTTTATTCTGAATCCTTGGACTGTAGTTAAGGCAAAGGTTTTTAATATATTCTCATAGTTTCCCATTATATTCATAGCACTTGAAATGCTGGCATATGGTTATTATTGCAGTTAAGAATGGACTAGGCCTGAACATGTAGTTTTCTTTTGAAAATCAAATCCATTGTGGAATTAAAGAGATGTACCCTGTTGATTTAAAGCATTAACAGGAAACTGTCAGTCCTCAGGGACTGGAGATATTTGTAAGCAGAATCTTGACAGTCTAGATTAGAGATAATTGTCTTCTTTATTCTCATAAAGTTCAGTGAGAAAGTGTCTCATTTGATAGTTTGCCGTTGTCACAAAACACATTGGACAGTAATTTCAGATTAACTTGGAGACCTATTAGCAAAAGGTAGGGATAGAAAGCTGAAACTTTCTTCACAGTACATTTGATAAATGGATGTATTCCTCAGAGGCATCAAGAAGATCACGTTCTAATAACATGAAATTAGTGAAGGGAGAAAAATAAGTATATAAGTCACCAATTACTTAGTTAAATTAAATAGAAGTTTCTGATATACAGAAAAAAATAGGGAAACCAGAGATACTTTAATTTATTACACTTAAGATTCCAATAAATCATCAATTAATCTCAGGAATGATAAAACCACTTAAGTGGAACATACAAGTTTTGCTTGGTTATGTGTATTTCATTTTAACTCAGTTAAAATATGAGACTTTGTGACTGATAGCACTGTCAGTTTGCGATTAGGAACAGATACATCACTGCATACTTGTAACAAGATATCTAGCTCAGTCATAGGCAAAACAAACAGTATAGATGTGGGCTAACCAAAATGTTACTGAAGAAAAAAGACAGAAGTCCAACAACTGCCAAACATGTCAGCATCTTGAACTTTTTTTTGCTTTTCTGGCAAATCTTAAAGTGTGAATTTTAATGCCAATATTCAGTTGAACCTCTGAGAAGCAGCTTTTCCCTTGACTTGCACTCCAATGAATTTATATAGTAGTATGAACGAGTTTGAAATCCTGCTGCCTCAGTCATATCTATTACAGTAAATTCAGATTTCTGGGTCATCAATGCCAAATATCTTTCAAGGAACATGAGATAATAGCACTGAAAATTGATAGGAAAAGTCAGTGTTGAAATATCACAAATATTCAAATCCTGAATATTTGTTTTTATTTGAAAGAGACAAATATTACTTAAGTTCTCATGTAAAACTAGATTGGACTGATTTCTCTGTGGTTCAAAGGCTTCATATAGCGTTTATTTTAGTTTCAAACACCAGATGTGCAGTTTCTTTCCTCAAACTAGTGTTAGTTATCTGAATGACTAACCAGGAAGTTAGTTATAAGCAAAATATTTTGTGCCTATCATATATAAAAATATCCAATATCTCTATAACCTGCAAAGTCATACCTTTAATTCTGTGTGTACATTTATGAGTTTTATCTGTACCTTTACTCCATGTGCAATAAATTTCAGAGAGGAAATTTTCTGATAGCAGGGGCATTAACTTCAGTCTTGAAAGACTTTGGGTCTGATAATTGCTTCACGTCTAACTCTAAGCAAATGATTTGGGGACTCTAGTCACATAGGTTCAAAATTACAAGTTTAGCTCCTCTGTACCTCTCAGCTGCTGTAGGTACCAAAGTTTCTGTGCATAAAATAACACAGATATCTGGGTATCTGCTCCTAGCGGAGCCATCCGCAATAAATCCCGTTCAGTCCCAGTGCCAAGGTGTTTCCCCCTTGGTTACACCTGTGATCTGACAAGCATTCAAACAGTTTAGCAAAACGGTTCACTCTTGGTTTAAACTATTCTACAAACTCTTAAACATCTATTGGGATATAGAATGAAATTTAGGTCAGAGGAGTGCCCCAATCACTGATCTACACAGGCATTCTACTTCCTTTACTGACAGAACGTATTTGGTTCACAAAAGTATAGCAACTTCAGCTGGATAAGATTTCAGGGCAGTGTTATTACTGTGAGTGGTTATATGTTTAAGCTTATGATACACAACATTCACCTTCAAAAGATGTGTATGATTTGAGGAAAAGGGAATTCTTTATCTTTTGTCCTAATACTGTTGATATTTATAATTTATGTTAGTCTACCCTCAAAAGTAGTGAACTTTCAGGTAGTTTTCATGACTGTTTACTTTCCTTTCAATTTTGGGAATTCGTGGGAAATCAATCAGTACTGAAAACTAAGAACTCAGCCAGCCTAAAAAAGAGCATAAGCTTTTTAATTAGCTTGCTTTTCACATGTTTAGTTTTATTATATATGGTGAAATTAATGGAGATTGTTAACTAAGCTGCCAAGATAGATGTTATGTGTTTAACTGTGTTATAGAGAAATAATATCAAATTATATGTCTTGTAATTTTTAATGGTTTTGCTCTGTAAAGTTTACTACCCTATAAAATCTGTAGGTTGACCTTTGTTAGGAGGCTTTCATAAGATTTTTAAAGTAGATGGCTGGTAGAAAAATTCACCATATAAAACAATACATCTCAGTAATTCATGGTTATAATTTAGTTTATAAGGAAAGGGAATCATGAGACATTTTTCTTATTTAAAAATTCATATTAATAGACATACCCTCCTAAATAAGGCTTTTCAATTTCAAAGGCAAAATCAATATACTGTAAAATATTTGAAATATATTTTATCTACTGCATAGAAGCTCAACTTTTTACTGTTTCCTTTTAAACATCATGGCAATAACTCATACTGTGTAGATAGACAGTGATTTAAATTAAATCATAGTAATTGAAATACATACACCAGGAAAATGCAATTATTTATACAAAAAGGTAACTTCATAAGGATTATTATGCTTGTTAGCCTCATTTTCTATGGAAACAAAGTGTATGTGATCATACCTTCTCCACATCTGTCTCTCTGCCTCTGCTTCCTTACTTAATGGCTAATTTGAAGCAAATTGGATAGTATGGTTCAAAGACACTAAAGTCCTACAAATTTTGGTTGTCGGAGAGAAAATCTCTCTGAGACATTCTAATACTGAGAGAAAGAATGCAGCAGGATCTTAAATTTATTGGACATCAGAAGGTGTTACAAATCTTACACTGGGAAGAGCTGCAGGTGGACTTTATTCTTTTGTCATGTGTCAACAAACCCACTCCTCCATCAAAGTTTGTCTCTGACATAGATTCTTTGTTGTATTAGAGGTTCACACTTCAGATTTTGTGTATTTCCACTGAAAAGCCAGTTGATGATGAGACACAGCTACATTGCAGGCTAGGACTTGGGAGGTCTAATGCTTGCAGGAAGTGTTTTTCTCTTGTACATTGCTATGGTATAAAGCAGTATGGCCTCATTGCACTAATTGTTTTTCAGGTAGATCTTCAACCTGCAGTGAGCTTGTCTAGGTCCTTGTTGACACTTGTAGTGATTGTCCTCTCTTTGTACTTGGTGTGTCTGCTGCTTGGGCTAAATGGGACTCTTCACAAGCCAGGACTGGATCTGCTGTATCTTTAGCTGTTCCCTGCTAAAGGATACTATAAGACTAAGTAAAGCACTGCATTTGTATTTTTCTTTTCATTGAAGTATTTTATACCAAGACATAGCAGTTTCTAGCTCTAACCCTGGGCTTACTATGTACTACAGTAGTCTTGCAGGACCATAAGTTGAGCCAGGGCTTTTGGACTAAACTTAACAAGCTCCAGTGATTTCAGTAAATGTAGTCACCATCGCTGTTAGCAGAGTCACAAGCGTTTCACTTTAAGCCCAGGTTCCTGAAGAATACTTAGGCACATAGTTGCCTTTTTTTTTTTTCACAATGAAAATTAGATATCTAACTACTTTTGAAAGTATATGCTTTAATTTTTTTATTAATTCAAGGGGTCATTCTGACCTCCCTTCTGCTTGTGATTTATGATTTTGATGCATTTATGATATTTAATATTGTTTAAACAGTAAAGACCTTATTTCTACTACCAGAAACACTGGGATCCTGGCCACTGATCATACTTAACATTGCATCAAATGAAATGTTGTTATCCTTTGTCAGGTGAAGAATAGAGCTCATTTCATCTGTTTACTCATAAAGCGAAAGGCACCACCATCATAATTTTAATTGTGATTTTATTTATATTGTGGGAGTGCCTGGAGGCGTCAGTTGATGTCAGTGTGTCATTATGCTGCATGAAAAGCACAACAAAGACACAGTCCTTATACCAGAGAGCTAATGATTTGAGAAACTGTAGAATGTCAGGACATTTTTGTGTGTGCTTATGTCTGAATTAATATTATCTAGATTTAAACACTGAAACACTTGAATCTTCATTTTTCCACTTTATGGGTTATATAATCCGTTGTTATTTTAGCAGGATGTAGAACATCAGCATGATACGTTTGCCGTTATTGAGATAAAGAATGAAATTATTGAAAGTTCTTTCGCAATCAATAGTTTTATTTTGTCAAAGCTTGACAGATAATGCTCCTTTTTTCTTTTTCTTTCTGACAACTGCATGTGATGACTGAAGTTATTATAATCCATAGGTGGACAGAGGAGAGGAAATTATCAAAATAGAGCATTTGTGACTGGAGAGCTTAGAAACAGCAGCCATAAATCAAATTTTTAATCCACTTTACAAGAAATACATGCATGTCTCATTCTGTGAGGAAAGATTTTTATTACTCTCACAGAATTTATAAATCACAGTGAAGATCTGTTATAAAAATACAGCCCTGCACAGTGGAAAACGAAAATCCTTGTTATATCTGAAGGCTGAGAGGAAATAATATTGGAATTATACAGAGCTCTTTTTTTAATGCTGAGGAAGAACTGGAAGTAGTGGGAGCTCAGCCCACATTTAAGATATGTCTCTGGGGTTCCTGGGTTGTTTTGGTCAGCCTATACTCCTTTTCTCATCTCTAGGCTCCCCACTGATCACTCAGTGCTGTGTGTTGTGCAGCTCTTCTTGAAGATGTTGTTGTTTGGGCAGAGAGTTTCAGCTTTTGGCTCTTCTTGTGGATTCATTTTCTGTTGGTAGGATGTGAAGAGGAAAAAAAGGGTTTAGAAGGGCAGGATGTAAACAACAGAGAATATTGAATCTGCTGCAGGACGATTTATTGTATGCTATGTGGTGACCTCCCTTGCACATTCTAGAAGTGGACAGGGAAGAAGTCAATAATGTCAGTGCAAAAGGTTGAGGAAAGGAAATATTTCAGTCTGACCGTGGGAAAAGGAGATCACTGTAACTACTGGCCAAGTGATATATGTCCCCCACTCTGGCAATATCCGCACCACCAACCTCAACAGTGTAAGTGAATGAACTTGGGCAGTTGTGTTCGCTCAGCTGATAGAGGGGTCACACTGTGGTTTCAAGCTGTGCCAACCAGCGCTCATTCCTGCATGTAGTTTGGAAATGGGCACAGATGCAGAACCGTTCCAATATGGGAGTTTGTACTGAAGGGGAAATTCAAATTGTAACTGCTCGGTAATGGTAATTTGTGCTCAAGGAATGATCTGGCACGGAGGCTGAGAAGGCCCAGCTGCAGAAGAGGCTAAACTGACCGGAATATCTGCTCTACCCTGGTGAGATCACATCTGGAATATTGTGTCCAGTTCTGGGCCCCTCAGTTCAAGGACAGGGAACTGCTGGAGAGAGTCCAGCGCAGGGCAACAAAGATGATTAAGGGAGGGGAGCATCTCCCTTCTGAGGAAAGGGTGAGGGAACTGAGTCTCTTTAGCTTGGAGAAGAGGAGACTGAGGGGTGACCTTATTAATGTTTATAAATATATAAAGGGTGTGACAACCAGCAGTAGGACAAGGGGTAATGGGTTCAAACTGGAACACAAGAGGTTCCACTTAAATTTGAGAAGAAATTTCTTTGCAGACATTGCCTTCCCCCTAAGCACAAGTTTCTCCCAGTGAATATTTTACCAGAAAAGTGTTTCTGTTAGTGCCTCCACTCAAAATTCCCAAGCCATTCTGCGGCTGTCATGCATGCTCATGAGCAAAGATCGTGTGTCTCTTTTTCTCTTCTTCAGAGATCAGAGATGGCCACAGTTTCCCTGTGCATTCACAAGTGCACATTTAAGGCTTAATTTTCTATGTTTTATCTTTGATATTATTCTGATTCACATAAACAATAAAAATTACAACCAGTATGTTTTCCTAAATCAAATTTTTCTTAGTTCTTGACAGAACTAAGAAAAATAAAACTGGTAGGAGAGAAGAAATGTGTGTGAATAAAGAGTGCACAAAAGAAATAGTGTGTTTTGGTAAATGTGTTGTGTAATCTCTTTCAGGGAAAAGACCTGTTCAGCCTTGGTTTCAGCTGCCTTTCTATTGTGGCATTCAGATTCACAACGGTAAGACTTATCAAGTTGCTTATGTAGCTACATATGAGTTAACACAATGTCCATCTGACTCCAAGAATGCCAAAGTTACAGCTATTTAACAGAATTCTACCTTTAAATAGGCTCCCTGTCTCATTGTAAAGAATAATAATGATGAATTGGTCGTTTATGTCTGTGCCTTTCATGTAAGAACTGCTGACAGTCCATGCTGTGAGGTTGATGCTTTCCTTCCTGATCAAGCAAGATCTTGCCTGAACCTGCTGTGGTATTCTCTCTTACAACAATGAAAAGAAAATGTACTGTTTTCCTTCTGGCAAATGGACCATGGAGAGGAGATTTTTCTGGTTCTGCCTCTTGCTGTCTGACCAACGTAGCTGGCAAGAGGTACAAGAGAACAAATTCTCTAATGAGAAGGAATATATTATAATAATGTATTCTCCCCGCAGGTGATTCTAGTCTGTACGTGGATGGTTCCTATTGATGCTGCTCACTCTTGCTGCTCTTGATAGTCAAGAATTGAGTGTCCCAAGTGGTTTTCCCCACCTTTTAGTAAGGGTTGCTGTTGCTATTGCAAAGGTTAAGGAATAAACAACGTGTTTCCTAGCACTGCAGTCCACAGATACCATATTTCCATTTGTGTTCTGAACTGGCAGTTACAAGCTTTTATTCACAATCTCTGTTTCATTTAGCTACACAACTGGATAGCAGCTGAAAAGGTAAGTTGTGGCTAGCAACCTCTGACTGAAGCTAAACCTCAAAGCATCATAGGTTGGCTTCCTCAGTTTGATCTGTGGCCTTGGCCTGGAGTGGGGCAGCATGTACCCCTCCTTCAGGGAACATCCCCAAACTACATTTAATTCTTACTGTCATAGAAACATAAAGGAAGACTGCATCACAAAACATTAATTTATAGAGAAGGAAGCTCTGAGTAAAAATTTTACGAAATTTTCACTTTAAACTGACATTTAAAAATGCAATGACAACTCACATCATGTCTTGACAAAATTCTCATTCTTTTCCAGGTATTTGGTTTAAAGAACTTGGATGATATTTATTGTAGAAGTGTTGATTTTTGTGCTGATTTAAAAAAGCCCCTGGTAATTATTCAGATTTTAAAAATTACTTATACCATAAAAACACTTACTAAATACTGTCTTGGAGTAGAAATTTTCTTCTGGTAGAAAGGTCTATTTCCTCACAAACAGTAATTATAGTAGAATAATTTTGTTGTGATCTGAATGACCCCTGATGAATTTATGTAGAATAAATGGGGCATTCTTCACATCATCTATAACATATACGATCCCTGTCTAATTTGAAGGCACTATTTTTAGGTGCATTTGAGCATTAGCATACGGTCAAATTACAAAGGCAGTTCTCTACCTCTTGCACTTAGTCATAATAATTTTGTATAAACATTGTTTCTCAAACTGCCATAACGAAGGTATTTTACATTTGTTTCAATTAGTAAGTTTCCTTTTTTATCTCAAGTATCTAAAATTGTGCACTGAGAAGCATTAACAATATGTGAAAAGAAACAATCTATTTTCCACACATCAATATATACAATATTTACATTATTCAGTGATGATCTTCCTCTGCGTGTGAAATAACATTTCTCAGTCATGGTCCTTAGTGTGTAAATCAAAACAGAGTCAGCCTAAAAAGGGTGCTTTTCATCCTCAAATACATAAAATATGCATATTAAATTAAAAGGTTTGGAATTCATGAATTATTGTAGCCTGGGGTTAGTAATAATTTATATCTTATGAAATTACTCTGTTAGTTATTCATGGCTGTGCTCAACACTAAAACACACATACCACTGTACCGTTGCAATACACAGAGTACATCACAGATTAGTTAAAAAAGGAAAAATGAAAGTTTTTTACTGGATGTAAATAAATCCAGCTCTCTTGATTCCGTGCCCCCTTCACTAAAGATGAAACCCAGGTTTTCAGTCAGTGTGTCTGGAATAGAGTATCTAATAAGAAAATATAGATGTATAGGGGAAGCTTGAGGTGTATGATGGGCTCTTTGATTCCTTCCATAAATGACTGAAATAAGTCATTTCTCTTCAAGAAACGGTGAGGTTTTAATCTGTGAGTGTGGTCATTGCTTGTGGTTGTGTTAACGTACTAACATGTTAGTTAACACACTTGGCTGATGCAGTCCCTCTCATATACTGTGACACAGTGTAGACTGGGATCATTTATACCAGCACTGAACGATCAGATCAACTGTGTTAATAATCAGTTATGGATTTTCATAGTCACAGCATATGTACAAGAACAGATGACAAGGGTGAGTTACTGTACTCCAACTATTTGGTAAATATTGTAAAATTTAACATAGATGCAGAATGAATCAATGGCCTAGAACATGTGCTAAAATACAAATATCACAAATTAGGCTGATTTGGAACAGAGGTTTAGAGACTGGCTTGCGAAGCTGTCTTATAAGAAATGTCTCTAGCTGACAACATTTTCTTTTTGAAAAGAGTGCTACACTGGAAAGTGGTTTTGTTTTTGATATATTGTAAATGGTTTTTGAAGATAATTATCAAACTGTTTCAAAATTATTCTTAAAATTCAAATACAATATTAATTTTGAATTAATATTTAAAAATTCCCATATAGAATTTTTTCCTTTTAAAAAATTTAAAGTTCTTAAAATTGAGATGAAGAATGAAAATGCTTTTTATGTAACTTGCCATGAAAACTAATTTTCCAGAATTAATATTACCCCAACCATTTTCTATGAAAAGATTTTTCCTGATAAACTTCATAAACAAAAGAATCATAGAATTATCTAACTTAATCAAGGCCAAGGGAGTTTTATTTTTATTTCATTATTACTGATGTCAATCATTACAGGTGTTGTTCATCTATTTGAATTCATTACTCTGATTTTGCAAGATTTTCCAAAATTTTCTAGACATATATTTGGGTCTAATCTGAGAAAAATATCCCTGATGCAGGACTGATATCAAAAATATCCAAATATAAGAAAAATATATTTGATGCAGAACATTTCCAAATCTTTCCAGACTCCTGGAAAGAGAGCTGAGAGCACTTTTCCCATTGTAGAAGTCATGCAGCACCTTGCAGGACTAAACTTTTGATCAGGATTTCCACAGTGTTTGACTTGATGTTGCCTGTCAGGATATTCTACTACTTATGCTCTTTGAACCTTAAATTAAATAAATAACCAGGGAAGAAAAACAACTGTCACAAATGCATGAAAGAATGCTCAGGAAAGGACAAGGATTGATTATTCCCATTAGCAAATGAGGGTTGAAGAACTTCTTTTAAACTATAGAGGAAATATGTAAGCTAAATACTATGTAAAACATTGATAGAAATTAACTATAACAAGCAATTTAATGAGGATGGAGGAGATGGGCAAGGTTAGGAATCTCCTTTTTGTAGTGGTTAGTTTAATTATCACTGACAATATAGAGGAAATGAACATATTAATACCCAACTAAAGGTTTATTCTAGTCCAAATTGTTATAGAAATTCTCTTGTGAATATAGTGAGTGTGCATAAACTTCTTTCTGCTAAGCTCAATATAAAGTTAGTGATGAGTAATCTTTTAATTTCTCAAGCAGTTTTCAAGAGCAGGAGAGGTATGAGCCAGAGGTTGTGTGCATTTTTCACCAAGATTTAACCTCAACTAACAGCATGATTCTCTAAAGAGAACCAGTCTCCCTGCTAGTCTTTAAAACTTAGGTAAATAATGTATAAACGACATCCCATCTGATCTTTTCCATGCTCTGTGACTATGCATTACCACTAACAAATTTCATATACCGTCATAGATCCAGAGCTGCATTTTGTGTGACTTTTGATAGATGGCACCCGATATTTTCTTCCACAGAATGTGCTGAATGTGCTTTCCATCTGTCTTCCACCACAGACTTCTTTCTGTGTTGCATGTGCAATTCCTCCTGTTTAACCAGGGAACTGACTGATGGTGTCTAAAAATAACTGCATTGCTGCTGCCAGTAATTCACGGTATATACCTTAGAAAGCATCCTGTCTGTTAAAAACCAGAAGCCAACCCAAAAGCCTATGCAGAACATATCTTTATGCAAACCCATTTAAAGAGAAAACAGCAGTCCTTACATGAGCTAAGGCATAGATTATGCATTGGAAAGACAGATGAAGCCATTCTGCAGTTTTTTTGGGGGCCTAGCCACACGGAATACAAAGAAAAAAAATTATAGGACAATATCAGTCCGAATCAGAGCCTCAAAATTCCATTTTTCATGCAGCTTATGTGCAAGATTCTACTTTGTCTCACTGTGTAGATTTATTCATGGCTCACTGCCATTTATTACATGGGAGTTTGCAAATGCATAGCCTCCTACCTCTCCTTTTGCTGAGCAAGGAAACAAGGAAAGGATTATCTGAAGGAATGTGGGCAAGAGTCTCCTGATGATTCTTATCCAAAGCCTCAGTTTTCACTCCCAGAAAAGCTGGCCCCTTCCTTTCACAATTGTGAAGCGAGTCTTAAAAGTGATAGCTGAGCATGAATCATGAAATCACATATTTCTGCTTTTTTAGAAAGTCTGATACCCCAGCTCCAGTTTGCGAATGTTTGCATTTTTACACAAGTATCTTCATTGTTGCTTGCAATGTATTCATCACCATACCTAATTGCAGGTGTTTAACCAAGGTGCTTTATGTGTAGAATTGGTTTTCAGTCTCTGGTAAGAGATGTCATCCCTGTCCCAGAAGGGATGTCAGGCAGTCAGTGGATGGCCTTTATGATTATTTTAAAATATACAATTAATCTAGCCGAATTCCAGTGTAAATGGAAGAAAAAGAGGTAGAATTTTTTTTTTCCCCAATATTTTTTTAATTCTTGTAAGGCTGAGAGTAAGCTTTATATATTAATCTAAGAACACTGTAAGCACTGTTCTGGATAATTTGGATAATTAAGATGGTTATAAATGAATTAATATTATTCAAAAAAGTCTAATGTCAGTCATTTGAGACAATACCTTTGAGGTATTGTCTAGAAGCACGGGAAATCTATGCTTTTCATCAGTGTCAATAATGTTTTTGTACAAAACCTGTGAGAGCTAGATATTATAAAAGACGTATTGGGAATCAGTTCCTGATTTAGTTATTAAAAACAAGTGACTAATCAAAGTGAATTCTGCAGCTTATTTTCCATGGATTTACACAAATTGTGATGTTTGCCCCTATATGCATGTCTGTGGCTACAGCAGATAAGAGGCAAACAATGTTTCATAGCAATGCCTTACAAACTACTCTTCAAATTTCTTTTTCTTCACTGATGAGACTTCCAAATCCATCTCTATTACCAGTGCTGATGCATTATGACACCCCACAGAAACAGATTTAGATGTATATACAGGTGGGTGGTTTTTATTTGATCTCTCAGAAATAGGCCACTTACTGTAATTTTCAGTGAAAGGTTTTTAAACTGTGTCTTAGTCACTTACTAATTTTATTACAATGTTATAATAATAAAAATAATAATTATTTAGTATACAGCACATTTCATTTTCAAAGTGCTTTTGCAGTACTAATTAATCCTCACTGTGAGGTTTAATGGTGCATACCAGAGAATTATATCCTGGCTGAATGCCAATTGCCAATCAACTGACAACATTCTAATTTCGGAAGTTTTCCTAAGAGGAAAAAGGCATAATTTTAATTAGCCTGGACAACAACAACAGTTTGTATGGAGAGAATTCATAGGTCTTTGGAGTCTTCTGAATGTTTAGATGCTTGATTTAAGGGTGAAACTACAAAATTCCAAAGAGATAGCAACTTCAATTTTAAAAGCAATTATACTAAGAATAGCTAAAGCTATTTTAAAAAATATTTTAAAAGATATGCTTAACAGAGTTTCCCATTTATTTAAGGATCACTAATACCAGGACCCACCATTAGTTGAAAAGAGTTAAGGATTATTAGGTGTACTTCATAAGTAGGAAAACATAGGTACAAGGTCTAAGCTACGTGGTCTGAACCACTATTGCAGTAGGGTACATTGCTCCACATTGTATTATCTCCTCTGGCAAAGCTGGCACAAGGGTATTCTACCCTCTGCTAGTGCCTGCACTGCGCACTAGATCATTATAATAACCTGGATTTATAAAAAAAGCAACAGAAAATATCTTTCCTTCCCCTCCCCCATCTCCAACATCCAAAACTCTGAAAGAAATTAAAAATCATTAATTTTGTCTGCTGTCCAGTTAAATTAGCAGAAGTGGAGAGTGATTTGTGAGGGTGGTGAAGATGTTGCAAATAGCTTTGCTGCTTGAGAAAAGAGCATGGATACATAACTTGAATGTAAGGTTATAAACTGAGGATACAAGGACTTCTGACTTCTGGGTCTGTATTGAATTCTCTGCTATTTCCAGGAGATACGCTGTATTGGGCTGGCTCAGATACTCCCTGTTGATTCAATTTGCTGTTACGTCAAAGCTTTTCACTTTGTGTCACATTCTGGCAAAGGAAGATTTTGGTGTACTGTGGCTGGCCCTTGCAGGGAGCAAAAGACCTGCAGAAAGAGAGAGCTGAGCAGGTATTTGCCCCCAAAATGATTGTTTTCTACACTATTTCGTTGTATCAATCTCATTCCACTGCGGAAAGAAATCAGACTTTGCAGGTTGTGAGAGTTGTGATTCTCCAGCCAACCCTAATACTTCATGTTGAGAAATACCTGCAGGAATCTTCCTCAAGAGACTGACAAAACTTGTTTAATTTCCAGTGACATTTTTACAAGTGTTTACATAATGTACAGTACTTTCATTTGTGTAATGCAGCCAAGAAGCTGGAGAGGTGATTTTTCTAGAGTGATGTAATCAGGAGTGCCACTGCTTTTTTCCTTGGGGACAAAGAATTCCTACCAAGTGGATGTACCATATTAAAGAGTTCAGAAATATGAATTACTTGACAGATTGTTACTCTCTAGCCTATAAATACATTTTGAGTATTTTTAAAGACATAACAGCTATGTGATAAGATTTCATAACTCCAAAGGGTTTTACTTCAGTGTATCATTTATCGATATAGCTAGGGTCCTTAAAATACAGCAGAAAGTAATATATCCTTTAACCAAACTGAAAGCTTCAGAGGTGATGCAGTTTGACTTATTAATCCTTGTAAATCAACATTTGGCTTTTTTAGAGCTGCAACCAGGAATGTGTCAAAAGCAAAGTTTTAACTGTAGCAGCTTATATTGTGTTTGGTAGAGGAGGTAGGATTTGTTTGAACACATGGTG
Organism: Patagioenas fasciata; assembly: GCF_037038585.1. Taxonomy (NCBI): domain Eukaryota; kingdom Metazoa; phylum Chordata; class Aves; order Columbiformes; family Columbidae; genus Patagioenas; species Patagioenas fasciata. The sequence goes on from NC_092522.1 coordinate 106,842,737, forward strand.
TAATCTGTAACTGAGTTGTCTACAGGAGAGCTTGCTGTCTGCATTCCCCTTACAGTCTACTGAAGGAAAGACAACTTAGGATGTGATTCTTTTAATCTTATGTCTAAGATAGATCAGATATATTACATTGTGAAATATCTGTTTCTCTCCTCTGGTGGTAACTGGGATTACCACTGAAAGTAGCTCCAAGACTGTAGATAACAAAATTTAGTTATGGCAAAGCCCATCCCAGGTAACTTCTTGTCTCATGCATCCTTTACAGTATCTGCAGGACATCGGTGCAGTAGTCTGTGTGTTAAACCTGCGTCAGTAGGAGGCAGAATGGTTAATTGTCTGGAGACAAAAGTTTACCTCTGAAGCATGCTGTTTTCTTATACAATATTGTCTGAAACAGAGTCATGAATCATCCTGTCAAGGTTCTACATAAATAGGGACACTGTGCTATTCTCTGAACTGTATCCTGCTACGCGAGGCTGTGCTGGTGTGGTGAGTTGGGTTTGGTTGGCTGCACGTGCCCACCAAGCCACTGTCTCACCTTCCCTTCTCCGCGAGAGAGGGGTAAAAAATAAAATTAAAAAACTCCTTGATTTAGATAAAGGCAGTTAAGTGAACAAATAAACAAACAAACAATGTCTGTGGGCAGAAGCAAAGCAAAGCAAAAAAAAAAGATTATTCTCTACTTCTCAACAGCAGGTGACGTCCAGCCACTTCCTAGGAAGCAGGGCTTTAGTATATGCAGTGGTTGCTTTGAAAGAGAAAAGCCTTAATAATGAATACAAACCCATTCCGTCCCCTGCCCTGCTGTACTCCCCCGTCAGCTTTTATTGCTGACCATGACATCCTGTGGTATAGTCAGTTTGAGTCAGCTGTCCCAGCTGTGTCCCCTCCCAACCTCTTGTCTACCCCCAGTCTACTGGAGAGGTGTTGGAGAGACAGCCGTGGTACTGTGTGAGCACTGCTCAGCAATATCCCAAACATTACTGTGATATCCACATAATTGCAGCTACAAATACAAAGCACAGCACTATATGGGCTGCTCTAAGGAAGGTTATTTTCATCCCAGCCAGACCTAGTACAGCTGGCTGTGATGGAACATTATGCCAGGGACCTTCTTAAGATGAGACAGGATGGACCATTTCAGGTCAATGCTTGAGCCTGTGCACTGGGACTATTTAATTTTCAAAATATAGGTAACCACTGGGGGTCTATGCTACCTGATTAGATGTACTTATATCCACAAAGCTGGCCTCAGCTCAGTTGCGGCTTACTTGCTTTTCATCCAAACTTTATGGCAGCAACAGTTTTTGACTTTTCAGATACTCTAGACACAGTTTATGGCTGAGATGGATCTTTCTTGCCTGGAGTGCCCATGACACACATGACCCATTTTTGTGGTGAAATTCCATAGGTCAGCAGGGTGGGTTCATGCAGGCTGAGCATGAAGGTGCACATGTATGAGTGAGGCTACCAGCTCACCTGACTTAGAGGATTAAGGTAGTATTCAAGCCAACATCTCCTTTCTGTTCTATATGACCAAATTTCCCCTCCTGGTAAAGATTTTGGGTGCTGACTCAAGCTAGTACATGGGCACGACATGCAGGCAGCACAGGTAACTGAGTGCGCTGGTGTGTAAACTCCAGCTAACCGGACATTCTAGGCACAACACAAGCTTGCTCCATAGATCATGGAAAGATTTCATGTTCTTCAAGCATCACTTAAGCTCTATTGAATATAGTTCAGTTCAAAGCATGAACTTTACATTAACATCTCTTAAATTATGTTTTAATCTTAATGAATTGAATTTACCTTGGACTCATTCTGCAGTTTAACTATTTTTTTTTCCCAGACATTCCTCAGCTATGTTTTACTTTCATTTATGTCTTTTGTTGGTCGCATTACCTTTCTGTGAAATTACTTCGAGCCCAGCTGGATTCCAGCTAGTATATACATAAGACAATAGTACTGTTCAAGTAGTGTAGTAAACTTACAAAATCTAGTAAAATACACCTTTTCTACATTTGACACAGTAAAAGTAATTTGCTAATGTAATCTGAACTGCCAGAATTTCTGATTTTTGTCAATATCCAAAAAGTACTGACATTTAAAATGTTTTTTGGAACTTTTCTTATACCTAGCTATGAGATTTTGGTTTAGGCAAATACTCTGTATTGTCATATGTGTCTCTGTATAGTTTTCCATTTCTCTTTTTCTCTGCAAGTATATAATTAGATGTGATCATTCTTGGTATTTATCAAACTCTTTAATCGAGATGTCTTTCTATAGCTTACTTTCCAATGATGTGACTTTCCACATTGTGTGGTCTGCTGCATTTTCTCCCTGTCTTATGCATGACTGATGTTTTGATGTGACTAAGATTTTTAACATTAGAAAATTTTCCGAAATAAAGCTGGAGTCAATTGTATTTCCTAGAACTTTTGGTAAATAAAAACTCCAGCTCTGGGAGGAAAAAAGCAAACAGAGACTTGGTCACTGGGCAACCCTGGCATTCTATGTAAATTCCAGACCTGTCCTACAGCAGAAGAGTGGGACGCTGGTAAGCTCCTCTGAGGTTTCATTTCAAACGTACTGCCTGTGCTTCCCATCACCTTTAGAAATCTCAATCTCTTCAACAAAATCAGGATTTTTCTATGCAACTCATTAACCCGTGTAGAAGGGCTCTTCCATGCAGTTAATGTGAAAAAGTAGACAATACCCCAAAACTTGGAAGGACCAAATATTCAACCGCAGCTGCTTGGAAATAGTACGTTTGATTTAATGGATGAAACTCTTTAAGTAACTCTGGGGAAATTTAACAGGGTTATAATTACCTGCATTGTCTTTAATTAATTTCTGACTTTATGCAGTATAATGAAGTTTGCCTGGTGATGGAAGTCATTAAAGACTTTCTCAATCACTCAGAACACAGAGTTCTACGTAGAGTTTACGTTTTATGTACAACTTTTTTTTTTTTTTTAAGTATTATTCTATTCCATGGAATTCCATTACATCTGGTACTGGATTTTGGAGGAAATATGTAATTAAAAATAGTTCTCTCTCTAGAACTTGATATAGAGGTCTTCAGGGATGTGCGATTGCTTCTATGATCTGTAACTCACATTTATCTTACGTAAAATTGTCTGTTATCATCCAAACAACTTAGTCTCGGTCAGACGCCTGTTACGGATTTTTTTGACAGACTTTAACACGGATTGGCTTGCACCTGTTTTCCTATGGACTATTATCCTCAAGTCCTTGAATGCAATAGTGAAGAGATGCTGCTTCTCACTCCTTAAAACTGGAAATCTGCTGATGAGAGTCTTCAGTTGTGGGTTTACAAATTAACAGAGGTGGTTTAACTGAAAATTTTAGACTAATTAGTGATGAAATGGAACTCTCACATTTATCAGGAAATAATTTTAGACTCCTAATTAGACTTTCAAACTTGATGCAGTAGCATCTTTAATTACAACCTTCTTTATAATGGCTTGTTATTCATTTATGTACATAGAATTGCTTCCTTATTGCCTGATTGAGAAACTTCAGTTGTAATTATTCTCAATTATTTGATATGTGACTTAAGCCTTGAATAAATTGACCTGGCCTGGCCCCAAGCTTGTAAAGTGTTATTCTCTGTGGGCTCCAATCATTGTCCCAGAAAGGCATGTGTCATACTTCCTAGATCTATGTGGATGTCTTAAAAATCATGAGCCACTTCCAATGCACTTCATGCTTATTTATGGCACCTGAACTGAGACCCTATAGTGTACAGGTATGCTCTAAGATAAATGGAATTACATCTCCAAACATTTTAATTGGGGGGTATTTTTCTGCCAAGGTTTGCATATTGCACTTTGTAATAAAAGAGCCACACAAAAGGAAAAGCTCAATGACATTATTTTCTGTTCATGAAACAATACTTAGTAATAATACTTAACATTCCTTGATACTGTTTCCTTTTATAATTTCAAAATAAATTATTGTAACATATCTCCTCCCCATATCTACTTCATTCCTTTGTATTTTTTACACTATAATAGTCTATTGTTTTTTTACTAGCATTCACCAAGTTATGGCAAGATTATGCTGTTTACTTACAAATGTTACTCCGTGCTGTCTTCTTTGTTAATATTCTTTCAAATGATTATTTTCAATTATATTTCAAAAGAGAAAAAAAAATTCATTTCATAAATAATGGGGAGTTAGCAGTTAACAAGAGTAGATTTTGAATATTTTGAGAATTCAAACCATGCTTCAAGAAGTCAGAACCTACTTCAATCAGAATCCTCAATTTCTCAGCACTCTGATTTGTTAAGGTCAGTGCACAAAGCACTTTGAAGGACTGCAACTTGCTGATAGTAGGCATGCAGTTCTCCACTAAATTCTTTGAGAGCAGACACCTGAGTGCTTTTGATTAAATATGGAAAAGCTACATCTGAGCTTGGAATTGAAATTTAAAAGGATCTTAGAAGACATTTTCATACTATTTTCTTTTCCTTCTAGTGCTTTTATGTTTTGGAGTTTAAAGTTGGTTCTCTAACTAGGAAAAAAAGAATGTTGTCCAGGGAACATGAAAAAAATTACCTGCAACCATTGATAAAAGAGTGCTAGGAGAAAATTGAAACATGGCAGCAGTCTGCTCTCCATTTTATGAGGACATGAAAGTTAGGCTGTGTTGGAAAATTATGGTATCTGTAATGGAGCCATTGCAAATGCACATCTATGACAAATTTTTGTACATTTATGCTAACTGCTTGGAGAAATTATTTCTGCATGTATGTCACTGATTTTTAATTAGAGTATTTATGTTTTCATTAGCTTTAACTTCAAGGCTTTATATCTATAAGTAGACCCCACGACATCTGAGAATCATTTATATTTAGTGTCTTTGTCATGGACAGTGGTATTGAGCTCATGCTCAGCAAGTTTGCTGATGACACCAACATGTGTGGTGTGGTCAACATGCTGGAGGGAATGGATGCCATACAGAGGGACATTGACAGGCTTGAGAGCTGTGTCCATGCAAGCCTCATGAAGTTCAACAAGGTCAAGTGCAAGGTCCTGCTCATGCTCTGGACCAATTCCAAACACAAATACAGGCTGAGCAGAGAATGGATTGAGAGCAGCTCTGAGGAGAAAGATTTGGGGTGTTCACTGTTCACTGATGAGAATCTCAACATAAGCTGGCAACGTATGCTCACAGCCCAGAAAGCCAACCACACCCTACTGTAAAGGTAAGGAAAGTGAACTATTAAAAACAGGGAAGAAAGAATATATCACAGCCATTTAAAAATAAGTTGTATGCTCCTTTTTTACATTTATTAAATGCATACTAATTATAGAACTGTAGAATAATTTTCGTTGGAAAAGACCATATTTATTACTTTGATAGTTAAAAAATATATTCCTTTGTTTTTGTTTCTTCTTTTTGTATGTGGTCAAAAGATTTTTTTTTTTTTGCCTAGTCTTCAACAGTAAATGCTTTGGGGCAGAAGTTGCCTTGCAATTCCCAAATTGTACTATAGCTTCTATAATGACCAACAGTAAGACCTGTAGGAATATCACAGTGCAGATAGTTAATAAGTAAGAAATATTAATTGTAGTATCCAAATAATGAGTATTAATTAGCATAAGGAGAATTACCTGTCTATGTTATGTTTATATACATTTTAATGGTATTATTATATGAGCCAGCCTTTCTACAAGGCAGGAATGCAGAGTATTTCCTTTGCACTACTTACTTATTCTCCAGCTGAATAATTAAAAAAAAAACCAAGAAATCACATGGATATAATACTAGCCTGGAAGGCTATTTCCTTGAATCCCGGTAGGAATTATAACACAGTCAGTCTAGTTCTATATATATTATAGATAGAGTTTGGATTATCTTAAGATTTCATTCACAGTTGAAATTCTTTAAGCTTGACAAAAAATGGAAACAGTTTTGTACACCATGTAATTAATTGTTTTGTGTTTGTATTACAAGCATTTCCTCATTCTCTGAATGACACAGATGATAGATACAGGTATTGGCACAGCTTATGTCTCAGTCTTCCTGGTGTGATCATATAATTTATTTATTCACGAGTCTCATTTCTAGTGGCTTGAAGTGATGAGCTTCTTTGTAGAGGAAACTTCTAAATTCTGTAGAAAAATGTATAGATGATACAATTAGTTACTGACTTTCATTTTGAGCAGTACATGGAATATTATATAGTCATGGATACGATTTTTTCAGTTGGGGCTGCACTGATAAACAGTTTCACAGAGAATTGTATATGTTCTTCCAAGACAGCAGAACCTTCACTGGCTTGCAGAATTTTGCCTTGAGCTTACACATAACTCATCTTCAGATACAGTCATTATAACCTATACGGCAGTCAAGCTACTAGTAGTAATGTTCCACCTAATTTAGACTTTAATCATCACCCTTATTTTTGTAAGCCCAGCAGGAGCATTCAGTTAGAACTAATTTGCACTGACTAAACAGGAATTTTAGGAATGTAGGAACTGCTATACTGTGTCAAACCTGAGATGCAGTGTCCTGTTTCAGCAGTGTCTGGTACCACAGAGTTCAGCTGAAAGGGCTAGAATTCTCCAAATAGTTGCTCAGGGGAAACTACTTCCTAAATCCTGTCAGCTGATGGTCGCTTGATGCTTTGAAGCAAAATGATTTCCCCCTAGTCGATGTGAAGTACGTATGCATGGTATTCTGGTCAGGTGAAACAATCCCTTTATGCATTTCTTGCATTTTGATTTTCCTGATTTCCCTTTAATGTTGTACGATGAGAAATAAGCCTCAGCGCTGCCTGTTTGAAGCAGTCATGATTAGGTATTCCTCTGCACTCCCTGACCTATATCAGCTCTTCTCTAAAAATTTATGTTTGGAGTTTCTGCCTTGTATAAGCTTCAACTATGCCAAGCAGGTTTTAAAATGCTGGTACCTGATGTGGTGGTATTTAACCTTTGGTTTTAACATGGATCTGTGAAATAATTCACTGTTTTATAAGGCTGATTTCTCTGAATATCCCATCTTCTATAAAGACTTCTGTTTTCAGTGCAGCTCCAGGAAAATTCTTCTGTATCTAATGAAATTAGATGACCAGAACTGAGAGTATTTTTTCCAGGTGATGGAGGACAATCAATTCATACAACAAGATTAAAATATTTAATTTCCTTCTCTGTTTATGAGAGATTGTAAAAATCTCCTTCACTGAATTCTGCTGTGTGACTGCTGTGATTGCTAAGCATGAGAAACTTCATAAAGGACTTTTTATGTGCTACATAAAGCTGTGTTTTATAGGAATTCGGGCGTTTTCTGTGTGATTTTCCATATTATCCTTCAGAATCCATCAGAAGCTAAAACTAGAGTGGGATCAAACCTGTTTAGTTTCCAATCTGAGGTAGTTTGAAAATTTTCAAGACTGTTTTCAGGTAAGATCTCTTACACAGTTGTAATTTCATGAGAATTTATGTATCGTAATGCTCTGCATCAACAGAGTTTTGAAACATCCCTCATCCCAGCTACCTCAGTTTGACAGCCTGGCAAGCTCAGTTCTGTCAAGATATGCAATTAGTTAAATCGGAATTGAGCTTCCATGAACAAATTTTGAGACCTCACTGAATAGAGAAGTGGAACAGCAGAAGAACTGAGCAGGGGGAAAGTAGTAGAAAAGCAAGAAAGGGGTGCAGAATTCTTACCCTTATCCCACTAGACGCTGGGAGCAGTGTGCCGCAGTAGGGTATGTAATCAAGCCTAATGAAAACAAGATTTAACAATGATAGGGTAGACAGTGCTGCTGCCAGCTCTATTGTGTGTACACAAAGAATTAATTTCCTGTGCCCTCTGATAGATACAGTCCTAAATTTTCAGGGTTCCTCAGCTCAAACTGAAGACCAAAGTTTTGAGAACCAGAAGCTTTCTCAGAGGTCAAAATGGAGAATCAAGATAAGGTGTTTCTGAAAACTGCTGTTCGTCAGGTAAAACTTTTACCATCTTATTTGTTGTTTTGTGACTAACTGGGAACTGTTCAGTTATGTCAGCATATAGTTTTGGGTGATCCCTGGAGGATGTGCAGTATGTCTGGACCAGGAGCACTGGGTGGTGAGCCTGACTGACAGCTAGGTGCCACTGTTTCTCCATTGAGAGAGTGTTGGGCAGAAAAACAGCTCTTGCAAAAAGTCGAGGTATGTCTGTGTCCTATCAAGTAAGGTCTTTCATCAATCAGCTAATGGAAAAAGACTAAATATTCGAACCTACTACCTTCTGAAACAGGTTTTTTTTGTTGTTGTTGTTTTGGTTTGGTTTTTGTTTTTTAAGCTGAGGAGGAGGTTTAGATCTCTGGCTGGACAGGACTAAGAACCGCTGAACCACTTCAATTTATGTCTGAAATGGGAATATATATGCATATTTTTTTTTTGCATTGATCTGTAAAGTGCCTCAGAACAGATTGAGATTGCTTATATTTCATTTGCTAATAAAAAGTCAAATTTGATAACCTTTTTACAAATGTTTATTTAACTTGAATATTTGTAGTCCATAAAAAAGAGAGAAATAAGATGCTGTTTATAGCAAATCTGTAACTGTAAAAGGTCTCATCTAAAAAATAAAAAAGCATCAAATTTCAGGTGCCAGTTAAAGGTAAGCTTATATTGCTTATAATAGTCTAGTATAGCACTGGTTATAAACTCACAGAAGAAATCTACTCTGACAAGATAAACATCTTAAGTCTTCTCCCAGTTGGTTCTAAAGTTTCTGTGTTAAATGAGAAAAACATTATTACAACGCAAAGTTCAAGATGAGAAAAAGCGCTCCTTGCCTGATTTCCCAGAAGGTTAAGGCTGGTGCCTCCCAATATTCGATTAACACCGCAAATGTGCATTCGTTGGCAAAACAAACACACTGACCCTATCAAGAGCCACTCCATAGCTCACAGTATATATTTTATACTGACATCATAGGACTATGGCATGTGCAGCTGCCTGCACAGTCACACTGATCACTGCACTGCAGAATAGGACTGTGGGGCAAAGGCAGCAGAGCTTTGCCAAGAGAGGGCAGAGGCTGGTCCATCCACACCTAAAGAGGTAGGAGGGGCTGAAGTTCAAGGCAACTGTTAAAGCATTTTGCAGGTGATTTGTGCAGGTTCCTATTAGGGTGTTAGTAGCCACCATGCACAGCGGATACACTGTCAATAATAATCTGGTGTCATTTGCACTGATCAGCCCAGTGCAACAAATGATCACTGGAAAATACTGTTCACAAATCAGAATTACGGAGACTAGAAATACCAGTAAGTCACCAGGAGTGGCATAAGGAAAGAAGGACAAGATTTTCAACTCTAAGAACACATTTCAGATGTGGAGGGGGAGGGAATGGATCTCAGCTACCTGAGTACAAGAGGCAGTGGAAGTGTGTTTGAAGTATCAAGCTTTTACATAAGAGTCAAGCTTTTATATTAATTACATGTTCCTAGAATGTTTGACAGAGTGCATTACTGATCAGTTTGTAAATGCTTTGAAATAAATATTTAGAGACAAAAGCTGGAAAGCTTTAAAATTAGACATAAAGTTATAAACATCTGTCAAAACCTCACAGAAACATTGCAGTGAACATAAATCATAAGAAGCAAGTGCTTCAAAACAAAGGATTCTAATTCTCCTGATAAGATATTAAAATATATCAAAAAACATTTACCCCTTCAGTGCATTTATGGCTGTGATAGGGATAGGTGTCACTACCCTTCACTTGATCCATATTTTCATGCAGTAGATTTCTCTTCCAGCCATTTTAGAAATATCATTATAGTTTTGCTAGTTTTTCTGTTATTTTATATTTTTTATATTTAAGGGACAACCGTTGTCTGTGTCCACCTTTTTTTCTAATTTTAAAAATTGATTACACTTTTTTACCCCTGGTTTTCTTCAGATAATACTGGTCTTATGTCACTAGTATATTCCTTTAAAAATCAGACAGGACAGTGCATAGATGTGACAGTTTTCTGCTCATTTTCAGATTGTGTATTGCATAAAGCTCAAGCAATTATGTGTATTTTTAAACTAAGATGTGTTAAGGAATTTCATACCCTGAATTTTGTAAGGTCATTTAGCTCTGCATTTTTTATAGAAACTGTTTTATCTCCAAATACTCCCCCCATTATATTTGTAATATCCTACCTTTCATTATATCACTATTTAACATACAAATATATCACACAGCCACAGAAACTGGAAGGGACCTGTGGAACTCAGCTCATCCAACCCTGTGCTCAAGCAGGACCACCCAGAGCATGTTGCCCAGGTCCGTGTAAATGGCTTTTGAATATCTTCACGGATGGAGACTTCACAACCTCTCTGGGCAACCTGAACCGGTGCTCAGTCACTCTCACAGTAATAAAGTGCTTCCTGATGTTCAGGCAGCACCTCCTGTGTTTTGCTTTGTGCCCATTGCCTCTGATCCTGTCACTCGGCACCACTGGAAAGAGCCTGTCTTCCTTCATATGTATATGTACATGTGTATATACATACATTATATATCTGTGTATATGCATTAGTAAAATGTCCTCCGAGCGTTCTCTGATCTGAATAGTCCTAGCTCTCCTACACTCTTGTCATAGGAGAGGTGTTCCAGTCCTTTTGCCATCTCTGTGGCCCTTCTCTGGACTCTCTCCAGTATGCCTGCATCTCCCAAGTACTGGGAAGCCCAGAACTAGACACAGTCTTCCAAGTGTGGCTTCACCAGTGTTGTGAATAGATGGGAAGGGTAACCTCCCTTGACCTGCTGCAATACTTGGTCTAATGCAGCCCAGGATACCAGTAGCATTCTTTGCCACCAAATGGCCCTTGTTCAACTTGATGTACATGAGGATCCCAGGGTCCTTTTCTGTAAAGTCTTTTTCCAGCTGGTTGTTGCCCAGCACACATTGGTGCATGGGGTTTTTTATCGTCACGTACAGGAATTTGCACTTTCTCTTGTTGAACTGAATAAGGTTCAAGTCAGCCCATTTCTCCAACCTATTGAGATCCTTCTGGGTGGCAGCATGACCTGCTGATATATCAGACACTCCTCCCAATTTTGCATCATCACTACATAGATGCTAACTGACATGGAGATGCTAAAAATGCAAAACTTCTACTATTTCACCACTAGGATAGAGCCATTTTGTAGGCTTCTGCTGCTTATTTTCTGCATTTCATTATGTTCTGGAGTTTCTTGTCTAATTTTCCTTAAGCAAGTTTAAAGAACACAAAATCAAAAGCCACAAAATTCCATGACAGTGAGGACTGATGAGTAACATTAGGGAACACTTGAAAACTTTTCAAGAATTAAAAGTTGCAAATAATGGAATTTTCACTTTTTAAAAATGTAGTCTTCATTTTTCTTCACTTCATATGACTAATTAATGTCATAACATTCATACGACTAATTCATGTAATATCATACATGATATGAAGGCATATGAAGGCTCATTAGCGTGTAAGGGATTATTGGGGTCCTACCCAGCATGAGGTTGTGCACACAATCCTAAACTTGTTGAAAGGAGTTGATACGTGTAGGTGTGAAAGTTCTTTGCTAGCTAGGTGATAAAAGGACTTCTACGGTTACTACCTCTAGGATAATTGGCTTTTTAAGGGACTTGAGTGAGATTTTGGTTGGTAAGGTTTGTGCTAGTCAAAAATACTGTAAGTTAAGTTTATTTTCAAGTTACTCGGTCTACAGAGGTAGTTACTAGGTAGCTCCTTGGTTATTGTGTGGATTACAGGGACAATTGTACTTCCCGGTCTCACAATCTGAGAAGCATTCTCTGTTCTATGGTCACAGATGTCAAGAGTCAATTTCAGAGGTGAAACTGATGATGGTCATACATATACATACGCATATGCATATGCATATGCATATGCATGTACATATACATATGCATATACACATGCATACACATATACATATGCATATACATATACGTATACATATACGTATACATATACATATACATACACATATACATATACATATACATATACATATACATATACATATACATATACATATACATATACATATACATATACATACGATCCTTTGTGAGACAGAATATAACAAACTGGTGTCTGGCTTTGCTACTCTGATTTCCATTCATTGCTTTGTGTGGTATACTCTCTGATTTGGTCTGGAAATTATGTCAGTCTGTACCTCCTTCAGGCCGCAAGCATATTTCCTGGTGCACATGGTTATTGTGCATAGCATCATTTATCTTATCCTTCTGCACTCACTTGCCATTCTTTCTTTCCCTCTGTGCTTTTTCAGTAGTCTAAGCACACTTCGAAAATGTCCATATGGCTGCAAGTCTGCAGGTAAAAGGCTGACCATTTTACTAAACACACCAGAGATACACGTGTACCCCTTCTTATTTCATAGTGGAGTGTATAATAATATATCACACTTTCCATGTGCTGTACTGAGTGTTTACCCTGGAGTATTTATGTGTCTATTTGGTGAGTCAATATTTGCAAAGGAAACCTAATTTGCCTCCAAGTCATCAAAATACGTATTAATTTTATGTCCAATTGCTCAGGTCCTAGTTGCAGTTTTCTTTCAGAAAACAGTCCTTCAGTACTCTGATACAGTAGTGAATTATTTAGTTACATATCAACAACTTCCTTGGGAAGACTAACTAATTTATAAAGGAATCAATTTGTTTCCTACTTGGTGGAAGAAAAACATGTGCCTGTATGCCTATAAATCAACTTGTGCTCAAAAGCTGTGCCTGAAATTGAGCTGTATTGTAAAGGTAGTGCTACGCCAAAGAAATTCAGAAGTAGCTATGCATTTTACTACTGTTTGCTACTGTTTTTACTGTTCTAGCAACAGTTAGAGAGGAAAGAAGGCTGCATACGGGACTACCCTGATATGTGGGCCTTGGGAATCCAGCATGTTCTGTGCCTTCAGGGCATCTCTTTTTAAGTCAGGCAGCCACTGGAAGGGAAAGTATGGGGAATAATTTTAGCAAAGGAACTGCTGCTTCATTAGCTCTCATATTACTAGTGCTATATAACAGCCTGCACGATTATGAGTGCAAATCAACCAAACTCATCGCTGGCTGAATTAGTTAAAGGGGCTAGTCAGTAGTGCATAACTTGTCAGTGCATAATCTGCCCGAGGTTAGGGGCAGTGGCCAGACTGCTGCTGTGGGAAGAAAAAAAGCTTGCAGTGTCTTTCAAATGCTCACTTAGCTTGTCAGATTCAAGGGACTTCTTACTCCTTACTGTATTTTGCCCAGTTGTGAGAAGATGTGTCACAGCCTGCAGTGTCTGCTACCCCTTGTGCTACTTGAGGCAGTATTTATTTTATGATCTCTCATATCAATATGATATCAATAACTTAATGGAAATGAAAAATAAAAATGTGCATTTTGAGATAAAGCTTAGTAATTTTTTAGTCTGTTTTTAATAGGCCAAATTCTGGGAAATCAGTGGACTGTATCCTGAAAGGGCATTGGCATTTGGGACTCCCAATGAGAACAGATATTTCATATTAAATGTGATCCTGAGGGGAGCTCACACCATAAATTGTCACTGACATTAATACAAATGTCAATGTGAGTTACAAGGTTCTCTGTAAAACTCAGCCTTTCTCTGGATCAGTCCTAGAAGCAGTTTTTCCCAATCAAGTCTTGGGCAAAATCTGAATTACAAATTCTGAATCAAAAGCTCATGAGTATATCTACTTCCTTTCACTATTGTGAGTCAAGCATAAAGAATACTCAGTGCTTTCACGGTATGGTCTTACAATGGCTAACTCAAGGCAGTCAGTGCTTTCCAGCACATGTCCCTCTGTGTGCTTTATTTATTTATTTTTTTAAAGTACAAATGAAGTACACAAGTACTTCATTTGGTACAATCACCGTAATAGCTGGGATTTTTTCTGTGAAACATATCCTTAATTACTGGAATATCACATACATGATCTTGATATTTCTTAAAAGAGCAAAGTAATAGAAGAGTTAGCCAGATTTACATAGCGAGGCTTGTCCATTACTTCAAGTTTCATTGCCAGAATGCACTGTTTTCTATAATTCAGTCTGCCAAAATGATTCTTGTAGGAAGATCATTGATAGAAACCATTCTGGAAGACTGCCAAGAAGAACAGAACTATCAAGATTTTGGATTTGTGAGCTCATTTATCTACCTATCTATCTATCTATCTATCTATCTATCTATCTATCTATCTATCTATCTATCTTACTGATTGATTTGGCATACGTGCAAAATGTTGAAGAAATTAATTTATCAACAGTGTGTGACACGCCTATCTGTTCCTCAGGAAGAAAAGCAGCTTCTCTCTTAGAACCAACATGATGGTCCTGATTTGTCTGACCCTACTTTACTCAAGCATGTGGAGAAATTACCATGTGCTAATCAAAAGTCGCAAAATGGGGTTCAACTTTAAACTCATTAAAACGTGTTTCTACAGAGGAGTCCAAACTCTTGTATCCCTCTTGTATTCCTCTTTTAGTGTATTTTTAGTTTCTGTTTCAGCTGCAATTTTTTGTTGAAGCATTTGGGTTAATACTCTTCAAAACAATGGTGTTCCTCCTTAAGCATCAAAATTATTCATTGGAACAGCATAATGAATATCTGAAGCTATTAGTATGAGAAACCTATGAGAAACATATTCCTAGAGGGCAAGGAGTTAAGGCCCGTTTTGGGCATGAAGCTTACACCTCACTGCAGTAATATAGTGCACTGTCATGGTAGCCTAGGGTATTATTAAATGTGGGTTGTTGAATCCACGACCTGTTCTTCATTACTTTGCCTTGTTGAGGCACAGTCTAAAGAATGTCTCTACTGGAATGGCTGTACTATGCTATTGGTGAAGGCTGCACACAAAGAAAGTTGTTGGATAAACAACTGTAAAAACAACTCCTTGTCAGGTAGTCTAATGGGCCAGTTGAAGTAAAAGTTGTAAAAAGCAGCTCGAAGTCCACCTCTGCCACAGTGATTTGTACCAGCTGAGGAGTGGCCCAACAATCCAGATGGACAAGCTGGTTAAGGAGAGATTTTCTGTCATAAATGTAAAGAAAGTAAATGATTTCTCCTTTTATATCACCATTGTACAGTTTTACAGAAGCTGAACAACTGATGTTTTCTCCTGGAGAAGAAAAGAATAATTTGGCCACAGAAAAGGCCTTTGACTACAATCACAGCAAGTACTTGTGGTTTCTGCCCCTGGGGCTATAACCAACTGCATCTGCTATTTGAGGATGACACTGCAGGAGCACTTATGCAGTTGCCCTCCATGTAATGCTCAATCTAATGACCACTCACATAGGAGAAAATTACAAGCTCCCCCTATGCCTCTGCATTTAAAAAATTGGCAGGAAACATTCATTTAATGTTTGCTGTTATGTTTAATGATTTGTGAAATCAACAACCACAAAAATCACCCCGTTTTGCCAGGTATCAAGTTGAGATTATTTCTTTTTATGTCCGTTGCTTGCCCTTTTATCTACTCCATCTGAGACTTTTCAGAAATACACTTGGGTCTAATACCCTAGAACTCTTAAAGCAAATTGCTTTATCCAGTGCTTAAGGCAGAACTGGGGAGCTGTTTTTGATCTAGAAATACTATAAAGTGACTAAATGAAGACTTAGCAGGGAATGGGAAGAAGCTTTACACAGCTGATGTTGGCAGCCATTTAGCTTTAGGCTAATACATATTAGAGGAGGGGCTGCAATGTCATGCTATTGGTCATCTGAGTCTTATTTTTAATGTAAATAGGGACCAGCAAAGGTCAGATCTGGTCAAACTGGTCCAAACTCTTCCTCAAGATTTTTGAGTATTGAGAGATGTGGTGTGGATTCGTTCGAAAGTAAACATGATCTTTACTCACAGAAGCTCATTGCATGAGCTTAGCTGACAATATCCTGACCTAGCCTGAAGTTAACATGTACATTTTTTGGTGTGTTTTGTTTTAGTTATATTTAGGTATTATATACACATTTACACATATCTTCCAGGTAGGTAAGAACTGAAATCCTATTTGAGCAATGGATCAATGCAGGAAGATTAAATGTTTTGTCCAAGATTAAACAGTCATTTGGTGGCAGAACTAGAAATAATGTTTGGGTCTCATCATACAGAGCCCTATTTGCCCCATAGGAGACTGCCATGAGCTGTGTTAAACTAAAACTGGCTCGAAGGTGCTATTGTGTCATTGGAATTGCTCAGGGAAGTTTGTATGTAAATCCAGAGTCAATATTGTGTCCAACAAGTCTAAAAATGACTCATTAGAATGTTTTTACAATCAAAATGAACCAGCTGCTCTCCATTATGTATATCTCTCCTGAAACAGCTGATATTTTAATACCTTTTTCTATACAAAGTTAACTGAATATAACTGTTCAAAATCCCCTTCTTTGACTAACTTGAATTCCTCACTAAAGCACAGGCTAAATAAAATTCTACCTTCTCAAAAACATTACACCATTGGCTTGTTGCTCTGAAAATAACTCTATGGTTACACTCATACTGGCAAATAAAATGGACCAGGAACAAGATTTTGGCCCTGACAGTAACTACCTGGCACAGCTTGCATCCTTATACCTAAACTTTCTTCCCACCCAAAGCAGGATGGTTATTTGAAGCTGTCTTTGGCCCGTGCTGTTTCTGAGTCCATGCCTAGATGTTGTCCGGGGGCAGGATAGCTGGTATCTGCTCTTGTAGGTGGGAACAAGCTGCAGGTGAGCCTGGTCTCTGCTCCTATTTAATCAACTGCTATAGCTATAGCAAATATGTACTTAAACACAGCATATGTCCAGTTCATAATTTTTCAGCCTATTGGAAGAGTTGTAGAACTATGTTCAGTTGGAGAAGTTATGAATACCGTACTGGTCTTTCAGTTGAAGAGAATTATTGTCTCTGATGGATGGAAAACACTTTTTGGAACATCTTGATCCTTCTGTTGCTAATTCAGGATTGTTTTACAAAATGAGGTATAAGGTATCTTCATTAGTCTTGTTTCAGCTGAGTCTTGGGACAGAACTTCGCTGATACCTTCTGTCATCTGACTGGACTTGATGTTTTATTTAATTTGATTCCCAATACTTATTTTTTTCTTTTCTCTAACTGTATTCCTTTATTCCTCATTACGTTTTCTTCGTCCTACCTTCGCAAATTTGACTGATTTCTACTGTTTGTCCTTCAAATGCTTGGATACAATTAAATTTCATGTAGAAATGAATCTATTACTTCACTCTGGTATTGACAGGTAAAATAAAAGCTTCCTTAAAAATAGGTGTCAAAGGTTTTTGCTTCTGAAAACCGTAGCTTAAGTTATAGTAGTTATTTTTTCTTTATTCTTTTGCCTGACTGTATGTTTTTCACTTGTTATTAGTTTCACAAATGTAATGTTAGTTATTAACACTGCGAAAATCATGTTCACGCTTTATACAAAGTTCTCTGTTCATTTGAACACACACATTATTAGTAAGTGACTCTTAAAAACAGCTCTAAGGTGCAGAGCAGAGTTCAGGGATATTCATTTCAGAAGGAATGCTACAGTCTCTCCCCACAGTATATAATTTGATCTTGTTCCAATTCATTTGTGCAACACAAAGTAAACAGAGATCTCTTTCAATTTGTTGCTGTATTTTTGTGCAAGTCATCTAATTAGTCCAGAGAAATGAAAAATGTCTTTCAGAGGGCAACAAATTCTTTTTTTTTTTTCCAGTGATGAATAAGACAAACTCTTTTTTCCACTATGAAAAAGCAATCTTTCATTTTGCACAAGGGTTACAATCCAGGATTAAAGAAAAATTTTAATTGTGTCAGAACTGTTAGCCATCAGCTATAATAGATTTAGGCCTTAATTGGGACAGTTGTTACCTGAGATCTCTCTTTTCAGGAGTTTGTAGTCTTTCTTACCATAACTGTAGTAACTAGGAAATGAAGATGGTCACTGGTCCTCAAAAAATCCCCAAACAAAGCCAGGAATTGTATATATTTGGTCTTAATATCCAAGCCACTGATGCAGTTTCAGGTATGAAACACTGCTGGAGATACACACCCCCACACTGGGGCCAAAGGGATGGGGGTCCATGGAGGGTCCCACATCAGGGCAGAGGAGTAGTAAGAAGCAAGGAGCAGTGGAGGAAAACCAATAAGAAGCAAGAGGCAGCAGAAATAAATGTCTATGCACTGACCCTGACCTCCTGTACTGCCCAACATCACACTCAAGGGTTTGGCAAAACAAGATGAGACTTGGGAAGGTGGGAGGAGAGATGCTGGGCTGAAGTTAAGCCTGGAGAAGGGGGAGGCAAGGTGTTTTGCTAAGTGTTTGCTTAATTGTTTGTTTTCTTTCTTTTTTTTTTTTTTTTCCTCTCAATACCTGAATCAGTAATTAAAACTTCATGTTTAAAATTGGCAATAAATTAAGTGAAATTCCACAGCCAAGGCTTTTCTGCCTGCAACACACAGTTACATGTGCTATATTACACTATGTAGTAACTGATTATGGAATACAATAGGATATAAGTATTTATATTGGGGAAGTGGAGAGAAACAGGACAGCTTTATTGTGTGAGAGATGGTGCCGTAATATGAACGAGTGTACATTGCCACAACAGATGGAATAAAATGGCTGGAAGTGGTGGTTCCAAGAGCTGATAGTAGCTCTTTAAGTTCAGAGGGCTGGCACTGGTTGCTGATGGTTGCTGATAGTATTTGTGTTTGTATTATTTGACTTATAGCCAATACCAACACTTCTTATTTTATGTTACCTGCTGTTGTATTTTGTTCTAGAGCTGTCTCTTGAACACTGGACCACTTTCCTGTGGAAAGAATCACAGAATCATAGAATATCCTGAGCTGCAGGGACCCACAGGGATCGTGGAGTCCAGCTCCTGTCCCTGCAGATGACAACTCCACAGTTTACCTAATGTGTCTGAGGGCATTGTCCAGTCTCTTCTTGAATACTGGACCATATTTTTGGGCTGCAGCATGGACTACAGTTTCAAATTAGAATATCAGCTGCTTGTATTGCAGAGACTGTCGGAAGAGGTTTGTATCTCAGTGGTGATTGCCCTCCTGGGCATTACATTGTCCAGCTGTGCACCTTGTGCTTGGTGTCTTGCTTGATGAAGTGTTCTTGGCTGAATTGCAATGCCACAGTCCTGTCATTATTCTCCAGCCTCCCCAAACCCAGGATACACCTGGTCAGTGGGTCACATTGCCCTGCTAAACCCACTGTATGGGAGAGATGTCTGTGGAGCAGAAAAAAGATTGTTCTCACATTTGTATGGGAGGCACTGGTGTCGCACACATATTGAAGGCATCTCCAGCTAAGCTGCAACATAGTGGGGAATGGGTTTTATTATCCTGTTCATCGCATGAGACTTGGCAGTATGAATCCAGATGAATGTCAGAGAAATAAGATAATAAAGTAAGTGAGAACTGTGAGTTTACAAGAATTTGATCATGCAGGTCTGTCTTTCTGGAAGAGAGCTTTTTAGATGATGAATGTGAAGATATTTTGAAAAAAAAAAATCCAAGTAAATTGCCAATAATTTTTTTCTGTAATGTATTTACACTGTCCATACTTCTTCCTTTTCCCATTGTTAAGAAAAGGGAAATGGTACGGAAAAGAAGGCAAATTTCTTCTATTATATTGTTATATAAGATGTTCTCTATACAACTCTTTTTGATAGAAATATTAGCTCAGACTTATTATATGTTCAATTTGTAAGTTTAATTATCAGAGGCAGAATGGTTGGATCTTTATTTGTGTGCAGTTACTAAGGTTTCAGAAAATAAGGGAAAATCCCCAAGAAAACTCCAATTTATTCTGACTTAGTGTTTTTAATTGGCTGTGGGGGCTGTTTTGTATGAACGGTGCATCTGTACCATACTCTCAGTATAGGGTTTCCTCAATGAAGGAGAGAGGGGAGCTCTGTATACTGGCAGTTTTCCTGGTGTATTTGCAGAGATAGCCTAGGAGGGAGAATGTCAATCTGCTCAGCAGGGATGTAGGAGGTGTTTAAAATCAAAAGCAACAGTTTCAGATTCTAGTGGCAGAGGAACATATTTAGGGAAGAGAAATTCAAACGACCACTGTTCCAAGGATTGTGAAGGCTTCAGTTTTGCAGCTGTGCAGGGCACGACCAAATGTGTTACTGCCTAGAGGAGAATGGGGAAAGAAAGGAAATGGCCTGTGCAAGTAAGTTTGAGTATTAAGACCCTACAAAGTAGATCCCTCTTGTTTGAATGTCCTAAAGACTTGAGGTGGGGATGGTTCTTAGTTTACACGGGTCTTGGAAGACAGGTGTTGTAATCCACTTGCTGCTGCTCATCCAGAGACTGCTCAGCCTGCAAGGAGATAGCTAGATGCCTACCTAACACCTTTAAATCAGTGGGAATTAGACCCCATTGCCTTTAAGAATCTATCCATTAATCTCTGGGGACAGACACATTGTCTGTAGGAGCTAAAATCTGATTATCTCCTTTACCTTGCACAGAATCTAAGCAGCTGCAGGATGCTTGTGGCTTAATCTGAGTATTTGAGAAAGCCATCACAAATCAACTTCTCTATAAACACTCGTGCTCTTTAGACAGGTGGCACCAGGACCCTGCTAACAATTATCTGAGGATGACAGTGTTGCTGCTAAGGCAATCGGAACACATGGCAGTGGCAAGACCCAGCATGCTGTTTTCAACTGGACCACATTAGAATGACAGTAGAGCCTAGGAAAACTGGCTTGAGACCTCTACTCAGTGTACACTGTAGATGTATTTGATTTCCCATATGTATAATGGAGATGGTGGTCCTTCCCTAAGGCACAGGAAAATGAGGAGAAATGCGTTAAAGTCAGAGCTGCTCGGATAGAAGAGTAGCAGGGCTATAAAAGGAGGAGAAATGGCATTCTGGTACTACGCAGTTATTGTATTATGCTCTTCAGGGCAAGGGTTATGTCCAAAAAATACCTCACTTATTTTGAACAGCATAAATAGTAAGTAATAAAAATAATTAAAGCTGAAGAATATATAAGATGGGGGTGGGGCAGAACAAAGAGGAGGTAGAGAAGGCAACATGCTTACTGTCAACTTCTATATGTTGCAGTTTAAGTACAATACATTTCCCTGAGCTTTCCTTTACTTTAAAATACAGATTTCTCTCCAACTGCTTTACACAGAAACTGAAATCTACTCAGTGAAGGAATATCTCCCCTGGTCTCCCAAGCCAAGAAGAAAAGCTTCTATCATCTGTATGGTTACAGAGAAAAACAGAAATAGCAATGCTGAACTCACAAGAGTGTTATGAAGATAAATTCTTTTGAGTGAGAAGGTATCACAGAAAACCATACATAAATGCAGCAAGGCTGAGGTTTTCTGTTTTCTGCCATTTCTTATACAGTTTTTAAAAAGTAACATCTCAAACCTTTATGAACTGTGAACATAAAAATTTAACATCTCTATGAAAAATTTTCCTAAAGAACATGGGCATACTATATCTGAAGAGCAAATTGACATTTACTGTCTTAATCGTGTTAGCACACAAGTGGTAAAACAAACAGCAGTATAAAATTGTAATAGTGATTGTTCAGGTCTCCAGTCTTCTATAAAAGTACAGGAAATAAGCTGCTGTATTAATGGTTTTGGAGTGCTAGCAGACATTCACAGGGAGACAGAAAGGAAAAACTCTAATAACTGTCAATTTTATTGTGTGGGAGAAACAATAACTCTATACAATAAAAAATCAGAATCCAAATCTGTAATTAATGTGTTACAGATACATCAAAATTTACCTGATTTTAGTAGCCTCAGCAGGATTTGCTTTTTAGTACCCATAATAAATTAAATCCAGCTTGCAAAAAAGAATGAAGTACTCACACAGAAACACTTAAATTTTTTCTATTGTTTTGCTGGTTATAAGTTACATGTATAATATCTGTGCAACATATACAGAAAACATATATTTCAGTTTATGCACACATAAATAAAACTTTTAACTGTTGCGGCTCAGGGCCAGACAGTATGGGTTTTAGTGTGCAAGTAAGAACTAAGTGTACATGTTGTTAGGTCTTCCTAAGACATGTTAAATTGTATCCTCTCCTATTATGGACAGTGTGAATCCGGGAATGCACTGAAGAACGGTATTAAGGCTGTATAGGGAATGCCTTGAGCAATAAATAAAAGTACCATCTATGTCATCTGATAGTCAAGTAATGGTTGACTTGCAGTGAGTGCTCAGAGTACCTTTTTGTTTTGACATTGTCTACGAAAAACTCCTGTTTAATGCAATGGGGAATATTGCTTAGCTCCCAACTGATAAAATACTGAGCTATATAAACTTGTCTTTGATGCAGATGACTTAATTTGATTTTTGTCTTTACTGTTTCTTTTTGTAAAGCAGATGTTTTGAGATGGAGTTATCTTGTTGTGACAGAGATTGAAGTGTGTTCTTAACATCATTCCAAAACAAATATTCATCCTTGGGCATATTTCCTGATCAAATAGCTTAAAAATGACTCAGTATTCTATATGTTGAACACTTATTCATTGGGAAGATTGGAAGAAAAGCGTCAGATCATGGAAATGACAGTATTTTAATGAAAATCTTTTTATTCTGAAAATAGCAGAAGAGTTTGCCATCATTGCCATTAGTGAAGCAGAAACATTAACATGTTTTGCTTTTGAAATAAATTTCACATACAGCAATACAATTTAGAATATGCGCATACTTATCAATTTCCCCAGAAATTTTTGAGCTTTCCAAGAACCACTCTGGGTATTTAAAAATTCTTTACTGATGCCACATTATTTTCCATCTGGCTGCTGCATCTTATTGCAAAAGCCTTCCAGGTTTTACATAATTTCTGCCTTCTCATGATGGTAGCTTGAGAAATAAGTTGTTATCCAAAGCTGTCATCCTGCTCTGTAACATGTGGGTCTCGCAGATTATTGCTTAAGCGCTAGTTTGCTGAGTGCTAATAGACACATTTAGTTGTTTCGGTTCTGAATGCTGGCAAAGGGAGAAGTTGACCGGATCAGACTGGGGTGGTATCTAGTTATACATCACAGGTCTGCCACACTAGTGCCTACAAAGTGTTGCCATTGCCCTTTCATATATTTTAAAAGGTGACCAAGGGGTTAGAACAATAAACTCTTTGCACCAGAGATAAGATGAAGTAGTAACTCAAAGCACAAGCTCTTTCTCTCCCCCTCCCATCTCTTCGTTCCCTGTGGCCATGTCATATTACACACCAGCAGAGCAATTAGCAAGCTATCTTCGGAGTGAGAAGAAATAACAGAAGCGAGAGGGGAATGGACAGGTGATGCGTGAAAGCATATGTTCTCCACCCATTCATTTTCTTGAGTGCAATATTAATCTGTAGATGTTAAATAAAAGTCCAATCGTGCAGTCTTTCCATGGACTGCCTGTACTCTCAAATACTGACCAGCATTAAAAAGAACTCCCTGCCATCAGAGGCTTCAAATGTTTCACATCTTTCTTTAACCCTTACAGTATCTTTACCTTACCCTGCTGTCTCAAACAGTTTAACCTGAAAGTGTTGGTCCTGTATTCCCATACTCAGTGCATTGGTTCTATCTTCACACAG
This sequence comes from Patagioenas fasciata, assembly GCF_037038585.1. Lineage (NCBI taxonomy): Eukaryota > Metazoa > Chordata > Aves > Columbiformes > Columbidae > Patagioenas > Patagioenas fasciata. Next base: position 106,866,347 of record NC_092522.1, read on the forward strand.
CTGCTGGGGATGCAAAGGACTTTCTTTTTCTGGGTCATATTTTGAGTAGATCAGCTCCTCCAACCGACTGACTTCTTTACTAATTTAGATGAGATGAAGTATTTGGTAAGGTGTGTCTACTACCAGTGGGGAAAGTGGTGCTGCAGCATTTCTGATTTAGGGTAGTTTAAGTTGGACTGTATCTGTGAATATACAACCCCAGAGCAGGTGAAAGGCATGGCTTCATACTTTCCTTGTGGCTGTAGCCGGCAGTTGGTTCATCTTGTAATGGTAGAGATATACACAGTTTAGAATGTAGAACAGCAATGTAAAAACTCCACATCAAGAATGACCATTGTTCAAGACGCAAATTTAGTTTGTATTTTGTTGTGTGTCTTTAAAACCAAGCAAGAAAATAGATTTTAATATTTTACCTGGTTTCTTGAACAATGAATTCTCCTGATGAGCATTTTAGGTCTCATTTAAAAGCTCAGGTGGGATACTTGTATAATAACTACACCTCACCAAACCAACTCTAAGAACAGACCTTCAGTTGTGTTGTCAGACTTGCTTTCAAAGGTGCTCAACAGGAAAATATATAAAACAGAACAACCTGCTGGCTTTTGACAGCTGGCTCAGATCAGGGGTGAAAACTGGGACAGAGCAGCCCAAGAACTCAGGCTATATGAACTCCCAGTGTAAACATGAGACCAGCTAAACCCTCCAGCATTATCTTATCTCCTTGAAAGCAGTATGATTGCTTTCCAGGACATGGTCCATGTGATCCCAAGCATTGCTGTAAGAGCTAATTGGATGAAAGATGCATTCTTTTCCATCACAGTATCCAGAGGATGATTGACTTTGTTGCAAACCAGCTACAGGGTATATTACACAGTGCAGTTAACTCTTACATCCCCCACCACCTTTCAGGAACAGTGTTTTACTACTGATGTATTTTTTTAAAGTCCACAAACCTTATATAAGGTGAAACACTGTACAATAGGATGGCTGTAATAAAGACCCATGATAGATGTTAGAGGATTACAATGCAGGATTTATGAGCAAGTGATTTATATGACTTTATCACATTTGAGGTAGTAATTATGTTTGCCAATAAATTTCTCAGCCAAGCATAATTTTTCACTTTAATTTTCATTTTATAACAAGTGTTATCATAGATGGCAAAAAATAAAAAGAGAGAGACTTATCAGGATAATCTAATCTAACATAAAATGCAAACCTCCTCCATGAGAAAATTTCTGATCAGATGACACACAAAATCACTTTGTCATTTGACAAGATTGACAGGTATAAGAAGTTAGCGTTTCTTTAAATGTCAAGAGCCAAAATGTCTTTGTTATTACTAGTATTTCTAGGATTTGAAAGGGAATTATTAACACAAGACAAATATTTCTTCCTAATGCCCTGCTTTTATAAGGATTTGTCTGTCAGGAAATGGAAAAAAATGAAGAAAAGAAAACTTGGCAGCCCTACATTTGTTATTAGGATCCCATTTATATAACTATTCTGTCAGCATAATCTCAATCACGGAAACTGTTTAGATCTACATTTAAGGAGTGTGGGGAGAATTACATTATTTGTGCCTGACATTGAGATATGCAGCTATACAAAGAATGGAGAAAAAGCCTCAGACAAGTCAAGTTTGTAATAGTAGCATAAGGCAGAGCATCTTCTAAACCTGAGGTACACACTTTAGCTGTTATAGAATGATTTTTTGATTTCAGACAGACCTTCAGGTGTGACATTGGAGAATTGTTGCAGATGAATTATTCAGAAAGCAAGAACATTTTTGGGAGCTGAAGGATAGTGTGCTATTATCTGAGAACTCTATAATAAAGTAAAATGATTTTACTTTATAACTTGCTTTGAAATAGAATTATCTTTTTAAGAAAGGTACATTGTGGAAGATATGTCAAAACTACATCTGAAGTTGTTTCACTCAGAAAAAAATTTCAAAGCCTACAAATTTTGAGCTTCAGGGCATATGGTCAGATGAGATTTCACTTCCATGTAGGTGCTGCATATATTGCTATGTAAGGAGAAGCTTTGTTGCCTCAGGAACAACTGCGACTGACAGATGAACTGAGGTCCACATTACCAGCCTAATTACATGTGCACCGTCTCCTCCACAGAGACCACCCAGCCAGGAGGGAGTGAAATGCAAGTCTCCAGCAGCTCTGCTCCCAGTTTGGAACAACTTCCCCACATCTTGGGGCTGGAAGTCTAAAACTCAGGACTGCAAGCATCCCCCAGCCACCTACTTCCATCCATCCTTTTATCCCTTCCTGCCCACCCACTTAGAGATGCTTTGGATTCTTTGTATTGCTTCTAGAGAAATAATTTCTACCTTTCTATGTCTTCAAGTACTTTTCAGATATTATACTTCAGAGATTGATGGTAGAACTTGACATACAACTTTTAGTCTTTTTTGCCATGAAGACTTTACCAAATTTCTATTTACATTTCTCTTTCCCTTCCCCTGACTTCTTCTAGCAAAATTATTCGGTAATGGGAAGATATTTGAAAATAAAACTTTCCAGAACAGAAAAAAGAAGATTTTTCAGTACTGATACATTACAATGAAAGGCATTTTAAATAAGCATGCAGTATCATATATAACTGTCAGATGAAAATAATTTTTCATTTTTGAATTTTCAGAGTAGAAACATTGTCAAAATAAGTGTTTGGGAAGTTCAAATTTAGCTACTCAAAATCTTTTGTCAACATTTTTTTTCTGAATTAAAGAAAAATTCTAATCACTATTGGACATTTTACTTCTAAAATTATTGCCGCTCTACTTGCCAGCTCTGTAAGGAGCTCAAAGTCAGCCTGGGATGCTTGTGTGTTACCAACAGCAATTAAGTTTCCACAACTACAATGGAATCCATCTCACCCTTCCGTATCTCCATGGGTTTTAAATGCTTACAGGAATTAAAGATAATTTTTATTAGTAAATAGCCTCTAAGTGAGACAGGACTGTTTCTATGACAGCAACTTTTTAGGTGATACACCACTGACAATGCCACGGAATGACCTCCTGGGGACCTATGGGAGCTCCTGGGGATCTGAGGGGGGAGGGCAGTGGGGAGGTCCCAAGTCTTGGGCAGATCAAACAGATATTTTAGGAAGTTCCTAGAGGCATGATACTTTTTTATTTGTGTATTTTTGAGAAGAGTTGATAATGGGTGTCAGAGCAAGGCTGGAATTAGTTACTTGGGTTACTATTTTGGTAGTTCATTTGCTCCAGGTTTTACAGCCATACTAAGTTCTAAAGTTGTGTTATTTGATATGTAGTCTGAAATACATTTGTATAAATCAGTTAAACTTGCAGTTTTGCTTCAGTTTACAAAAAAGACACATGGAAATTTGAGCCTGGTCTTCTAAATATGTAGCTGAATAAAAATAAACTCATTTATCCTTGTCTATATATGTATTTCCTTCAGTTTCTTACCCTTTTTTATTGTATTAAACATTATTTTCTCTGTTGTAAATGGGCAGTGCTTCACCATAGGGAGTTAACAATGAGAAGAAAATTCCTTGGCTTTGAGAAATGATTTTGTAATTTGGTCTTCTTCTTTAAAACTAAAACAGAACATAAAATATGTTTCTATTTCAACAGTATATTTTCTCACATAACATTTTAGGATATTTACACCTAATGTCATTACACTTATAATTATGTAATTGCACATCTTAATTACACATTCTCATTATTTCATCATGCATGCTACAACAATTAGGTAATTAGATCTAATTGTATAAATTAGATCTAATTGTATAAATGCATGACAATGGCATAAAAATGGCCTCAAAGAATGGGGAAGACTTTAATTAAAATGCAAGAAATGCTTTTTGTGTCACAAACCTGTGCAATCAGAGGGACATGCAGCACTGGACTGATATTGTGCAGGGATTATTAGGGCTGGTGGAGGACTCCTACTTTTCTTAAACTGAAAGTGCCGAGTGCTTGCAGAAGTTGTTGATAATCATCTGCAGGCATTGGATTGTGAGTTTGTTTGTAACTTTGAGCCTGGTATTGAAATTCCACTGTGATCAAATTTTGGTGCACTGGAATGTATGTATTGTGTATGTAATTGTTTACCATGTTGGTCTTCTAGGTTATGTGAACTCTATGCATTTATTTAATCTATGCCTCACTTCTCTCAGACTTCAGTTTCCTGTTGGTAGCAGGAATTAGAGGCTGTACCTTCCTGAAACCACTAAACTTGGCAGTACAGAGTCTTGAGCACTGCTGTGGCTGTCCAGAGTGCAGAAGTAGCAGCTAGGCTGCTCCCTGGCACAGTTTTAACTTGTAGCAAATAGCATATTCCCAGGTAATGCTTGGGTATGTATCAGGGGACGGTGCAGGTCAGGAGCTACAGCCAAAGACAGTATGAATGAAGCTACCCTGTCGCGGGTGCATGAACAAAAGATTTTGTCATATGGGCAGAAGGTGTTCAGTCCCACTCGCCAAAGACAACCAGGAATGGACCCAACTTGTTCTGCTTAGTTTTTTAGTACAGCCATAGCCATGAAGCCCATCTCATGAACTAGTCCCACTGTCTTGGCTAAGAACATGCTTTAAGATCCAGTACTCTTGAGCTGGGTCTCATTTTTGATGACAACGCTCATAACCATCACATTATGCTTCCATAAAAGCAGTCTGTTAGTGAGGCCTCAACACTCTGGCCAGGCTGTTGGTTTTCTGCGCACAAACCCTGGTCAGTGCAAACACTCTGAAATTTACATGTTGGAAGTTTTCTTTCTTTAATTGAATATTCTTGACAAAGAGTAAAGGTTTCTCTGGTACAACTACATGTCTGAGGTCTTGACAGAGAATGCCTTACCTCACAAGAGTCTCTGGTTGCCCTGTGTAGCAGAGGCTGTACCATGGTTGTCAGCTTGGTCATGAGAAGGAAGTGCATATGGGAAAGCAATAGATGTGCAAGCAACAAGACGTCACAGTAAGACTGAGCCATTCCAATCTTTTGGCCAACATTTTCTTATTTTCAGAAGACTCCTTCACTGAATTAATTTTTTTTTCTTACAAAATAGCAAGCAATTTTTTTCAGCAAAAAATTATCTGGTTGAAAAACCCACACGGTTTGAATAGGAAACATTTGTTCTGCTCTCCTCAAGTCACTTTATTTAATAAAGGTAAATTTTTTAATTTTTGCTGGTTTTTTTTTTTTTTTTTTTTTTTCAGTATGATTGTTGAATTGTGACCATACTGACAATTCCCTTGCAAAAGTTTCTGGGCCTTCAAGGCTTTCTTCCAGAAGCCAGCCAACTAAAGGAGATGTAGCAATGTCTTTAGAGAAAAAAATAAAAACAAATAAAGAAACAAAAAAACCCTGCAACCTAATTTTAATTGCATCTTCCATTAGAGATTCAACAAAACGATCTGTTTGAATTCTCAAGTGAATATATATCTGTGTTTTGTAGCACAGATGGGAATGTGTCCTGTCTGATAGAGCTTAAATTTATTTTGCTTCCATTTGCAACTGAAATTTTGTACTGGCTAAGAAATTAGGAGATGATTTTTTTCTTTATTTCACCATAGTAAATGCTTTCATTTTTCCTCATAGGGATTCCCTAGGAAATCTGCAAATAACCTGGTCTTTCACTTTTTTACCTAGCCATGTACCTCATACTGTTAACAAAGAAAACCAAACCAAAACACAAATGAAGAAGAAATGCATTTGTTTCTACTCTGTTGTAATCATACCTGTTATAACATTTGCTCTCATTCTTTTTTTTTTGTGCACTTGCAAAAATGAAAATGATTTTTTAAATTTTTTTTGCTTTGCTCCTCATTCCCCTGTCTGGAATGAAAAGTATGCCAAATATATCTCTGCTGTAAGTCCATTGGAGATAATGGAGTTGCAAAGGGTTTGGATGTTACTCATTGTACATAACCTGTAACCTCATTTTCAGCAGAGTAGGAGTAGAGGTTCTCTGTGCCTCTATTTAGAACTGCAGCTTCCATTAAATTTAATTACTTCTCCCTGTGGCTGTAAATAGAAGGTGTCTCTTATTAAATTTAATTCCTTTTTCTGGCAGCTTGTGTGATAAAGGTGTGGCTACCAAGAGGGTGTCTCCTAAATGGAAGGAGGTTGAATCAAGGATATATAGGAGAAGATTTCAGTTTTATACTGAAATTGATAAACCTTACTGAAATAAAAATCACAACTGCTATAAAATACACCAAAATTCATTAAATAAAAAAATGAGTTACCTTCTAGAACTAAGCTGTAAATGTGGGAAAGCTAAGTATAGATAAATAAACCAGAGGTGCAGAATTAATAAAATTAATTTTTATGATTAAGAATGTTAAATTAAGCCTGTTTTGGGTGCCTGATTTTCTGATATGTATAAAGATAAGGAGATGATTTAAAAAAGGGTCCATTTTTTCTCTTATAAACATTCTTTACTAAGACACGCCAGAGGGCTGTGCTGCCATCCAGCGAGATCTGGACAGGCAGGAGAGCTGGGCGGGGAAAAATTTTATGAAATATAACAAGGGCAAGTGCAGAGTCTTGCATCTGGGCAGGAACAACCCCAGGTTCCAGTATAAGTTGGGGAATGACCTTTTAGAGAGCAGTGTATGGGAAAGAGACCTGGAGGTCCTGGTGGACAACAGGATGACCATGAGCCAGCACTGTGCACTTGTGGCCAAGAAGGCCAATGGCATCCTGGGGTGTATTAGAAGAGGGGTGGTCAGTAGGTGGAGAGAGGTTCTCCTTCCACTCTACTCTGCCCTAGTGAGACCACACCTGGAATATTGTGTTCAATTCTGGGCCCCTCAGTTCAAGAAGGACAGGGAACTGCTGGAGAAAGCCCAGCGCAGGGCCAAAAAGATGATTAAGGGAGTGGGAGCATCTCCCTTATGAGGAAAGGCTGAGGGAGCTGGGTCTCTTTAGCTTGAAGAAGGCTTTAATGTTTCTAAATATATAAAGGGTGAGTTTCATGAGGATGGAGTCAGGCTCTTGGTGACAACCAATGGTAAGACACGGGGTAATGGGGGCAAACTGGAACACAAGAGGTTCCACTATAATTTGAGAAGGAACTTCTTCTCAGTGAGGGTGACAGAACATTGGAACAGGCTGCCCAGGGAGGTTGCGGAGTTGCCTACTCTGGAGACATTCAAAACCCTCCTGGACACATTCTTGTGTAACCTCATCCAGGTGTTCCTGCTCTGGCGGGGGGATAGGACTGGATGGTCTTTTGAGGTCCCTTCCAATCCCTAACATTCTGTGATTCTGTGATAATTTAAGGATAAATCTATAAATGCCTGTGAACTTTTTCTCTTAAACTGCTGCCATTGTATCATACACTGCAAAGAATGGAGTATGTTTCCTATGTTGGCAGTGGTCTTTTTTGTTTTTCACTGTCCTTCTTATTGTCTTTCCTCTGCTATTGTATTTCTCATCAGCCCTGTGTTTCAAATTGTTCTCTTCTCCAGTTGACATAACTCTTCCTTGAGACGGTGTGAAGTTTTCAGTAAAGTTTTCATTAGTGTCCTGGAAAAAAAAAAGAAAAAAAGAAAAAGTAATATCCTTAGAGCTGTGCTACCTTTGCCACTCACAAGCCTCTTGCTCATCCACTGAAGTTTTATCATTTTATGTTTTGCACGGGTACAAACATACATATTTACGAAGTACTCATCACCACGATATCCAAGCGCATTTCATTTTATTAAAAGGATTATATAACGTGTTTGTTTGTAATAGCAGAATGTTGGACATGGTCACCCAGGCACCCAGGTTCCTTCTAGTCTCATGTTTCTATACATTAAATTAATATCACAAAATATTTCCCTAAAAATAGGTACCATTTGGAAGGTCACTATATAACATTTAAAATAGCAGCAGTTTAATTGCAAAGTACATCGTGGAATGCTCAAGAACTCTGTTTTCCATCTTCCAGGTGAGCTCTCAGCTGCCATTGGGAAAGCTCTATATAAAGCAACAAAACAAAATGAAGAAAGGCTTAGTTTTATCCTCTCTAGGTCCACTTAACACTCTGAATCCCAGTGGTCTTGTCCTGGCTCAGGTAGTCCTGGAGTGGGGCAAAATGAAGAGCTAGAATATTTTTCTGGACTATTTTGCCCATCACGTTGGGAGTCTAAAGCCTGAGCCTCTCTGAGGAGCCACCATGAGCAGTTGTTGTGCCTGGAAGCATGCATTCAGGGGGAAGGTCTTGGAAAAACAGCGTGATGACTTGTGAGCTTTATACTAGTGAGAAGTTTTTTATTTAAAATGACTTGGACAGCTTCTACAGGGCACTGACAGAAAGAAGGGGGAGGGCAGGCCTGTGGGAAAGAGGCAGTGGGCATGGCTGACAAGGTAGGAGAGTAGAAGTTCACTCTCCGAGCTGGGTAGAAGGTGTCTGTCCCAGTCCCTGTTGTTTATTAGTCACACCAATGTAGCCTTACATGAGGGCTTTCTGAGTCCTGGTGGGAGGTTTATTAGCTCTGTGCCATGCTGATGTGTTTGGTGTGGGCACATCTGGGCGGCTCAGACCCCTGGCAGAAGAGTCTGTGTCTGAACCTGTCCCTGTGGGCAGGTTCCTGCAGAGGACAGGGCAGGTGTCAGTAGCCAAGGTTAGAAGTTAAAAATGAAGACAATAGAAAGTAATGTAACATTCCTGATTAACATATACGAAGACCACAGAATAATCAGTTGCACTTATCTGAGTAGAACAGTTTATATGCTAAAATATATTTTAAAAAATCCTTATTGCATATAGACTATGCTGCATATGACTAACTTGGTGTGTAGTATGCACTGTTCTGCACCTGACTTAGCTGATGGTCTCTGAAGTGCCTCCCACAAGCAAGGCTGATAGGCTATAGATATCTCTGAATTAATCTTTCTGATTGTTTTTTAGCATTTTTCAGTGCTTGAGATGAAAAATGTTCATGTGTTGTCAAAGGCCAAATGTTATGTCGTTAGCAAGTAATTCTAGATCAATATTGTAGAATAAACTGCTTTGTTTTCCAGTGTGTTTATTCAAATCCATGGGTAGTCATCTAAGCTGTTTTAATTTGTAAGAGGTTTTGTTTGTCAAGTAGCCAGTGACAGCAGAATTATAGTTATGTTGATCCAAATGGACTTTTATTGCTCCAAACTTAAAATAGTAAATCATAATAATCATTCTAAGAGGAGAAGACTCTCTGTGTGTCTATATCATTATATTATTTACGCTTTTTTTTTAAATTATAAATGGAGACCCAAAAAAAAAATCAAGTAACATAATTTTAATAATTATTATTGTTTGTACTCTTGATTAAAAGTTGCTGACTCATTTCCAGCCTTGTGAAATTTAGGTTCATAACATGAAGCAATAGTAATAGATTCTTATCATGATATTTTGGCTGAACAGCTGTACACATGTTGCATGCATCTTCTCATATGGTGTATCAGTGAGGAGACTGTTCTGCATGAAGTGTAACAAATGGAAACAAGTATTTTTCCGAGAGTTCAGCTTTTTTAATTTCCAAACACTGCTCTTGTGGAACCAGAAGGAGATGCTAAAACCTAAGAAAATTGAAATATTCTCAATCTCTGGCCATATTTTTTTAATGGTGTAAAATATTTGGAGTGGCATAAAAATAAAGTCTTCAAGGTCTTGTGTATATTAGGAACATAATTTCAGATTTAGATCTAGCTGGCTTAGGTACGGCCAGTAATGAAACTGCTTTGGCATGTGTTTCCTAAACGAGCAATCTTCAATGTGCTGAAATTGATAGTGCAGCTATTTTGTTTGAGATCCATCCAGTTAGCCAAGAACACCATTCCTAGCCAAGTATGCTTTTATGGAAGACTGTTACCTCCACAGACTCACGAACACTTTCAAATACTGTGATCAGGATTCAGACCAAGATTCTCCTATCAAGAAAAGGAATTGGCTTACTGCTTTTCCAATAGAACCTGTGAGGAGAGGAGTTTTGTCTATTGGAACATTTTTCACTGATGTATTTCTGTAATACTTTGGAAGTTTAAAGATATTTTAAAATAGGACAACTTACACTTAATCATTTAAAGTTGTCTTTCTGTAAACAAAAACACAGCCCTAAATATTTATTGAACCGTGGGTGTGGGCAGTAATATTTTTGGCTGGTAATTTGTTAGACCATTGTGGATGTGGTAGGATCACCAGTTTACTAACAGATGGACATCCTTTTAAAGCCAAGCTGTTACATATTTTTACATTTTAGTTTGGATGGAAATCAGCTTTTTACCTTATGTTGTGCTTTTTATTTCTTATGTCAGAGGACAAAATCACTTCCAAAACGTGCTTTTAAAAATAAGAAACATTTCTATTATCCATGTGTACCATGAACATTACTTGCCCTGGATATTCCCCTGCTATATCTATGTCTCACCTAAGGGCTTCATTTCCCACCCCATCCTCTACCAAATCACTGGAGCACTGTTCAGTAGATTGAAGTCCAAGTAGAACAGACTTAGGAGATGTCATGGCAGATGCCAGGCCTAGGGATATTTTGGCTGTCTAGTCTCTTTGTTCAAGTATTCCACCATTTGCTGATTTTGCAATCTGTCAAGCCTTGCCTGGAAACTCCCTTTGTTCTTGTTGGTTGTGTGGTGGGCTCTGCTGCCTATATTTGATTCATAACTACTGGACTAGAATCTGAGCCAACATCCAACACCATTGTTATTCACTACTGTAAATATAAATTTAAAATTTCAGTAATATACAGTGTACTCTAGACACAGATGGCAGTATATATATATTGATGGATGTTTTCACTGGTTTCTTAGCCAAAGAATTACGCCTCTGAGTATAACACAATCCACGACCCAGAATATTTTGAAAAAAAGTGTATTGTGAGTTTATATGCAAGTTCTTTATTGATTCCAAAAGATGATATTAAAGCCTCCTTATTAAATAACTTTTCTCTGCAATTTCCAAGCAGGTAGTTGATAAAGAATAGCTTTAGACCTTCTCTTCATTTTCCTTAACCCAAAAAGCAAAATCTACACTTTTTACCCAAAAAGAAGATATTGATAGAAAAAGGAAAGAGGTCTGGTTAAAGAAACTAAGATATGTTTGTCATCATTACAGAAGGAAAAAAAACAACAGACAAACAAAAAGCAGTCTAATGTAATCAAATTGATAGAATTAGGTGAGGTGCTGGAGGTAAATTGTATCAGAAAAATAAATCTATTAACCTCTCACACGTATGCTATGATCAGTAGTTGCAGAAAAGGAAGTAAGAGTAGAAAGAGACTGACTTGGCAAAATCATGAACTTGTTACTGACATCAAATGATAAAAAGTATATGAAAAGTATAAACCAAATCAAATTATTAAGGATAAATAGAAGCAAATCATAAAAGAATGTATAAAGTGTATGGAACAACTAGCAAGAGACATCAAGAGTAAAGGAAATAGTTATTTAACTTTATTATCAGCAAAAGGAATATTGAGGAAAATCCATTCCTTTTCACTGATGGCCAATGATCCTGAAAAAAACCAGCAGTGTTTAGAGGTTGCTTTTTCTATTGGTTTTCATAAAAAGAAATGGAAATTTCAGTTATGAGGAACTGCTTAGTACGATTATTACCACAAAGAGTCGAAAGAACTCAGACAAGAATACAGTACAGTGTGGATAGATGAAGCAGATATTTTCTTGACAACTTCTTGGTAAGCTTCATTATAGGCTAGTTACAAAGAGAATAATGGTTCTTACTGGTTATTTTGTGGAGGATACCTGGCATGAGACTAAATATATATAGCATGTTATGTTCTGAAAATGAAAAAGGAGAGGCAAGGCGTCATAGATCAGGTAGCTAAACTACATTTTCTAGAAAAAAATAATTGGAACAAATAACCAATAAAGCTTTTGTAAGCAATAGGAAGATAATAAAAAAATTAATAGTGATCTACTCTTTTAAAAAATGAATTTAACCAATCTAGCTTGGTTTCCTTTTGTAGCAAAAATCCAGACCTGGTGCACTGTTACTGCTAAGATTGTCACCTGGGACAGAATAGGGATTTTGTGCAATGAGAGAAGGTGAATGGTTGGGCTAGTCACACTAGTCATGACTGTCAACCTATCTGACTTCCTAACCATTGAAAATTCCTGTCTTCATTACAGTGCCACTTTTAATGGTATCTCATTGATGCAATTCCCTTCCAAAGTTACAGAAAAAGGAATTTTAACCCCAAATTTATGTTTTAGCAGACCTTCTAGCCAGTCACCAGATGACGGCTATAAATTAAACAATTTTTCAAAGATGTTAAAGAAAATTGCAAGACCATACACAATTTTTAAATCATTTCCTTCATTGTAAAGCACAATGGAGAGATTCTGACAGGTCTTTAAGACGCTTGCTATTATGTCTAAAATTAAAATGTGGAATAATGGGTACAAAGAGACATAGGTTATTTATGTTTTCTTGAACGTGATCTGAGTAACTAAAGGGGAGCAGCAAGGGCCATCTGATGCTGAGGAATGGGGTGAGGAGCTGAGGGATGGGGTGAGAAGCTGACCTTGGGGATGGCACAGCTGGCAGGGCAGGGATCCGGCCAGCCAGGACCCAGACATGTGAAGGAGACCCAGCAGAGCAGACCCAGAGACCACGACCATATTCAGTCAAGAGCCCAGATCAGCAGGCAGGTTCATGGCGATGAGGAAGGTCAAGTTGGGAGATTAGACTACAGGTCCGGATCAGGCCCGGCAAGGATAACCAGGGTCAGACACAGTCCTGTGATCACTAAGGCCACAAAGGCTCATTAATGCCCTCAAGGCACTTCAGCCAGACCTCGTTCCCAGACGATTATCCAAGCTTTGTGTAAGCGAAGTTGTGCAAAGGCCACTGACAGAAAGTCCTGTTGTCTATCTGTACTTACATATAAAACTTCAAGCCATTTTCTAAGCAGGTTTAGGTTTCTTTTTCTTTCACACTTCATCAGTTATTCTATTTTAACTCCTCTGTGCTGTGATTAGCATTATAGCCAAGAGTGAATGGTGAAACTGAAAATATTCAAGAACTCAGATTTAATTTTCATAATATTCCAAGGCTCAGCAGTTTGTCTGGAGCTGTTATGGATGGTTTACTACTGTTTTCCATCTACTACAGTTGGCTCATCAGTATTTGGTACCCTTTAAATTGACTTTGCACTGGCATATGGCAGAAGTGTTTGCGGCTTCTGTGCTGATGGAGCAGGAAGGATTAAGCTCCTCTAATAAATAGATGCCCACTACAACCGTGCATCTGACATTTAGGGTAACAACAAGTAATATCTTTTAAACCTGAAAATCTTATCAAACCTCTGGGGCACCTGCTTCCAGGCACAAAGATTCTCTTTCTTTATTTTAATACTTCCAGTTTTCCTCTGCACAAAAATTCTCTGATCAGAGACTTGAAAAGTGTGTGCACAAAGTATCAAAACAATACAAACCATAGTGGGGTGTTACTGGATTAAAAGTAAAAAATCTAGGCCGAGGTTTCTGATCTAAGTTTTCAAATGGACCTTAATGCATATTGGCAAAATAAGGAAGTTCAATTCACATTAGAACATGTGTCTTGGTTTTTGTTTTTTTTTTTTTTTAAAGTGAATCAATCTGTCCCCAGGGTGACTAAAGGGGACAAAGAACTTTAAAATGGATGAAATCAATTAATTACTTAAATAAGTCTTTCTTACACTAACCTGTACGTGTTTTGTCATTTGTAACAGGTACTTCCATTGGTTTGGGAATCTCCACTGCTATATGATGTTCAGAAAGTACACTCAAGGCATCTTGCTGGTCAGCAAAACAAATGGTGAGTTTTGCCAAAAAGTCCTTGAAAACTTTTCCCCCATTGTTGGTAGCTAATTGTTCTTCCGCACAGAAGTCCTTTCACAACCACTACATAGAATTTAGACCTTTGTAATCCTTTTGCAGGCAAATAGAGTTAAACAGGTCAGTTTTCCAGTCACTAATTTTCTAGAGTAATGGTTACTGTCTTGCAGGGGAGAAACGTGATTTAGAAACATTTTAAGAAACTGTTCCTTTTTTTCTACTTCAATCAGCAAAAATGTGCCACAAGTCAGCCTCGCAGCATCTGTGTTTCACACTTTTATTGCCAGTTCTCTCTTGCATCAGTATTTAGTACCTAAACTAATAGATTTATCAAGTTTCACTGCTAAAAGGGCTTAAAAGTCTTCACTGACCATGACAGGCAGCGTAGCCTCTTAAGCGGATTGAGCTCTACTGCTATCACAGTATCCGGGAAAATACATTATTTATAATTATTGCTTTGAGTTCTAGTTTACTGTGCTATACTGTTTACACTTACTTGGTTTCTGACTCCTTAAAGCTTCTAATATATATTTTATACAAGATATATGTATACAGTAAATAATCTGCAGTACTTTATACATGCTTGTTTATGAATTTGTTATAAAATTTTCAGGGAAACGTTTTTCAGCAATTTGGAGTCTAAAATTGACATTCAGAATTACCTTGACTAAACTGAACTATACACATTTGAGGAAAAATGCTGCTTAATCAGAACACATGCCAAGTACTATTTATAGGAAAGGTTTATCAATTGGACAAATACAGGCTAGAAAAAGTGGTAGCCATTATAGAGAAGGTTAGTGATTCACAAGATTGAACTCAAGTCTATTGTTGTTGCAGAAAACCCCTCCCACAACAAGTGTAAAGGTATAAAAGTATGTGAAGTGTAAGGTATACAGAGAGGCACAGTTGAACACTCCTTTCAAATGAAATTCAATGGACTTGTAATTAATGCTGTCCCTACTGTCTGACCTTACAATTGAGAAGACACCTTTAGCACAGGTTTTTCACAATCTCTACAGGTATTTGAACCTTTCTATGGTGTTTCATAGATGTATTTTTGAGCATGGTATACGAAGAAACACATGAAGACCAGAATAGGGGTTTCAGCAATTTTTGATCATGTTTTTACTTTCTTGTAGAAAACATATGGGATTAGATATTGCTCTAGAAAAAACGCAATGGACTTGCTAGTTCATCCATCCATTGGAAGCCACGGGAAGTCTGTTTGCTAGATATCAATGTTTCCTCCAGTTCATCAGGTTCTTCGTGCAGACAGTTTGCTCCCCAATGGCTTTCGTGACTGAAAACAAGTGAAGGACAACAGCTGACTCTGCCTTTGTGTTATTCTCCAAACTGCTTGTCAGATATTACTTGGATCACTTTCCCTATGGTCACCAGAAATATAGGTAGGTAACATGGTTGTGTGTGTGACCACATCCTTCAGAGATCAGCCTTGGGTGGTAATTGGCTTGTTGCCTATGCTAAATATTTTCCAGTGGCAGAGTGCTTAAGTAAACAATCCTCTTCTGTTAGTTCTTATCTGCTGCTCTTGAATAGTGTGCAACATGGAAAATAAAAATATACAGGCAAAGATAAGTCCTCAAATTGTTTTCATTCTGACATAGGCATATTCAGAGATTATAATCTGACAGAGAATTCTGGAATTGTATAGACAAGTTTTCTAAATAGTCAGTTATCTGTTAATTAGGAAGAATTAGAGTCTTTGAACTGTGGACAGAGGCATGCAATTAGAAACAAGACCACATTATTTTCAATAAAGGAATGCAAATCAACAGGAAGGGAACAGGTGCATAAATGTCATGGACCATTAAAACTTATCACAGGTGCATTATGAAGCATGTGGAGAAGCAGGTCAAGTTCATTTACCAAAGACTGAAATCAGTTTGTTATGATATAGTATAGAATATTGCAAAATAGCTTTGCCTCAAATCATATTTTTACTGCTGGATGTGCACAGATTTTTCTCCTTAATAACACTAGTATTTCAATTTGCTGAGCATTTGTCACTCAAACTTTGTTTTATATTAACATGTACTATCCATGTAGTTTGAGACTATGAAATATCAGTTAATATCTAACCTACAGGTCTTACTGTTCTTTGGAGATACATCTATGAAACTAGCCATAGCTTCCTGTATGGTAACTGTTAGACCTAATTCATCCAGCTCTTTTGGATGTTAGTGGATGATTTCCTGGCAGCTCAGTTTGACTGAGAGGGTAGGATCAGAAATGTCAGCTCCTTGTTTAGCGGTAATTTAGAAGAAAGAGCAAAAGATGCACATGTCCCGTATGGCCTGCTCAATGAGGCCTAGCAGACACAGCAGAAGTTTTATTAGTTGTAGTAACAAACATACATGTTCTTGCAGCTTTTTGAATATGCATATAAAAAAAAGGTGTTACAATAAAAGTAATCCATAAAATGAAATTCATAGTTTTATTTAAATGTGACTCTAGGAATCCTAGCCATTAGTATTTTGAGTGTTTTTTCCACGAAAGCGTTTGGCCTGATTCCCTCTTGCTTCAAATTGACATAATTCCATAGACATCAAAGAGCTGGATTAACATTAGCAGCAATGAAGATTAGCTGCAGACTTGCAACAGTACAACATAATATAGGTCTGGAGAGGAAATATCCAGTATAAATATCCTTAATATAAGTGGACAACTTCACTTTTTTTTTTTTTTTTTTTTTAACTGTTACTGGCTCACTATAAATTCATTCAATTTCAGGCCACTGAGCAAGTACCTGGGAGGTGGCAGAACATGAAGTTCTATCAAGTTTCACAGGCAGACAGCTGGAAATTATTGCACCCTGGTATAAACATCTGATTTTTGGCCATTATTTTAAAATACATAAGATTGTTATATATATATATTTTAAATATTTTTAGTAGATAATTTTAATGACTGTTTGTGGAAAAATAAATTATCTTGATTTGTAGCTGTAACGTTTAATTGATAATTGAGGAAATTATGTTTTCTAAGTAAGTTTTTCTGTTAACAGTGACTATGGCTCCATGAACATGTTCCATATTCTTGAGTGCTTTTTCTTTCTGACACATTGAATAGAATGTTCTGTTGTTCCAATCGAATTTAACTATCAGAGGTCATGCTCACTGGGTGTGGTTTCCATTAATTCCATTAATATAGCATTCCAGACCACTCAAGATCACAGTCATACTGATGGTTTTAGAGAAATCTCTGAATCTAGTCCCTACTAAATGTGAACAAAATAGAGTCCAAGAGCACAATGATATACTGCTATTGCCTCTGTAGAGCAGATGGACCACAGTTCTGAACTACTGGTGGCATTTTATTTTATGTATGTGTATATATATGTGTGTGTGTGTGTGTGTATAATTTATTTATTTAAAGGGTAGTAGCTTCATATTTTAAAGGTTGAGAGTTTTTAAAGCCCTAGTAGTAAGCATACGCAGCATGCCAGTGATATTTATTTCCAACAAAAGGGAATAGTAAAGATTTTTTTTTCATGACCGTGGCTAACCAGTTATTCGGAAACCTAAGACTGTGAGCTGTGGACACAAAAGTTTCAGTCTGCCTTAATGACTGGAGAACAGACACCCTTGCTATAGTGATGTGAAATTCCTTGAAGTGCTGCTCTGTCCTCAGCAGCAGCATCTCTTCAGACTTCGCAAGAGAAGTCTGCCTCAGCCAGCTACTCCTCATCCATATTCAGGCACTGAGAGCACTGTATTGTCCTGTGCTGAAAAATCAATACTGTGAATACTGTGTGTGCTGAGCGTATTTGATCTCTATGGTTGTCATGGCTACACTTCAAGGTATTGATTCATCCACAGGGATCTCAGGGTTGGATGGTCCCTATATAGAGACAGAAATCTTTTGTCCTGTGAAATCTAAGCACATTCTACAATGCACCCAGTTTCACATATACGTAGACCACCAAAGTAGGGTTTTTTGTCTTCTGGGGGTGAGGGTGGAAGCAGCAATTTCTCAAATACCTGCTGTAAATTCCAGCAGATTCTGTTACCAAAGATATTGCAGACATGATAAAATGTATAGTGAAAACTATATGGATGAAATAAAAGACACTCAAAATACTGCTGATTTGCTTCAGTGAACACAGTAAATCATGCAGACTGGGTGTATCCCAGTAGCTGTTCCTTGAATCCTTTTGTTCATGTATTAGATCTGTTATGGTAAACTTAAAAAAGGAAATCAACTGGAAAAGAATGTGATTGGAAAGGATTGTAATTTGCATTGGAGCTGTGTATTAGAAACTGCTGTTTCATACTTTTTATTAATATTTTTTGTATATGCATGTATATATACAAAAATGTATTTATAAAACAACAGGTCCCAAATTGCCTATGCTATATATATATCCTAATTTTACCCAGTGATCATGTGTCTGTTTAGATACCTTTAGTTTGTATTCACCAAAGTAACTGATCCATCTATGATTTTTACTGACTTTGATCCCCTGGAACATGTGTAACAATTTAGGTAGCAATGTCTTAGCCAATTTTACTGACAGGGAACTGATTAAAGTAATTGGTAAGGTAACACAATAAGAGTGTGGTTTGACTAAGACCAGAATGCAAGCCTTTGAGCTCTATCTAGTAATCTAATCTCCCATCATCTTAGATTAATTATATTTTTCTACATTAGCATTTCTGAGAGCAAACTGTTATTGTAAAACGGGGAATCTTTAGTGGAAATCACTAAAAATGTGGATGGAAGAGAGTCAAACTGCATTTTATATTTATAATCCAGTATCGGATTCAGGCAATACACATCCTTGCCTTGTGTGACAGTGTAGATCTTTCTGTAAAAGGACAGGGAGATGCGTAACGGGAAACAATGTTGGACAGCTTATAAATAGAAGAAGAATATTCTCCTTAGTGTGCTGTGCACTGACAACACCAGGTTTCTCTCTCCCAGCAAGCACACACATACACATTTTGAGAGCATTGGCTTGGTTTTGGTTGAAAGGGTGTTCGGTGAAAGCGCAGGTATCTCTGTGGAGACATGCCTTTTGAATTTGGAACCATAAAGGTTATGACATGTGAAGCCCATGTCTTGTGCAGAGCTACCTTTCTCAGTTGAATCTGTCTAGTCATTCTGCCCACTGACTGGGTAGAAGTAAAGGAAAAATCCTGAGGAAAACAGGGATAGGAAGGCTAATTGTTGCCTCAGCTGGCTGGTCCCTCTCTGATCCCAGGTGAGCTTCTCTGAGGGTTGTTGCTGTCTTACTGAACTCCATCTCAAAGGTGTGCCTTTCTCTCACTAAGGCTCATGCTGCCAAAATTTATGGATGTTTTTGTTTTCAAAGCGAGGTAACAAGGCCGCACTGTAATTTCTGTCTATAGGGATTTCTGGTGCTAATAGCAGTAAACGTATGCGGGTGATATTGTCTCTGTTGAGAAGATCTCAGTTAATTCATATGAAAGACACAATGAGTATTTTAAACTGAGGTCCAGAGTGCAGACTCCTACTAAGCATAGTGTTTCCACTTTGGCAAAACATGGTATTCACGTTTTCCTGAATATCACCTTTTAAATAAACTGTTGTGGAATCAGAAACTGTGAAGATGCAGGGCACTGAAGTTTCTAACACCACGTCTCTGGTCTTTTATGAGTATCTTGCCCAGCCTATGATGAAAGCCAGGTGGAATCACCTTGTGATTCTGTCCAAACTGATATACTATGTCTCTTATAGCATGTATTGGTTTGGATTCAGTGCTGTGCCAATGTGACTACAGACCTAGTTCATATCAGAACAATCTAGAAAATAGAAAGAGTGAGCTTCAAAATGCTTCTCATCCATGTATAGACACCTTAAATATACACACACAAGGTAGCTGCATCTGTGAAATCTGTCTCCTAGATGTCGGTGAAGTCAAGAATTCATCCTAATTGTGCAAAGAAAGGATCAGGATCAAGTGATAAAGTACTGTTTTGAAAATAAGCTTTTACTGTTATCAACACTGTCCTTTAGCTATAGGCACACATTTCCATCCATTGATTTAAGGAATGTAGTAACACAATAAATGAACAGAGGTGGGTTTGTTTGTTTGTTTTTAAGAACAGATTTGGCTGGTACTTTCCTGCAGTGATCCAGTAAATAACCCTAAAATATTGTTTTCTTCTATAAAAAGAAGTGAAAAATGACACCAGAAAATGGTTTTAAACTGGTGAAAGAACAAAGAATAAGTGATATGCAGATTGGATGGGTCCAATCTGGTTACCTTTACTCAGTTTAAGAGAAAAAAGTCAGATTTTCCACTTTAGTGTATCTGAAGTTACGGAATTCCGTCAGTAGAAATATTATATATGATAAAAAACACCTATGGAAAAACAAAGCTGAAGAGAAACATCGAAACATGCAGAAAATAAACTCCACCTAGTAGCTTCACTCTGTTTGATTTTGTTTGATTTCTTTGTTTGGGAAAGAGGAACTTGGTCATGACTTACTGTCTTGTAACAGTGATTGGCTGAAATAATTTTTTGACTGATGTGAGGTTAAAAGTTGTATCAATTCTCTGAAATTAAGAACAGAAAGTGTCAGGTTTTGTATTTGTGCACTCAGAGTCAGTCCTAAGATGTTGCTTTTCAGGGTGTGTAGATGACATGGGGTGTTGTGATGGTGTTAAACTTTGAGGACAGGGCACAGATGATGTTGGATGACAAAAGAAGCAGGGGAGTTGGAACTGTTTGCAAAGCCGAACAGTGATAGTTAAGACCTACTTAAAATCATGGCAGTTACTACGTTTGCTTTTCAAGAACAAACTTTGACAGGAAAAACCCACTCTAGCTTTTTTTTTTTCTTTTAATTTGAAAAATATTCTATCAGGAGAAAGGAAAAATAGTTACACTTCAGACATTCATAATGCTCCAACTCTGGTTACTACAGATAGTCTTCTAGAAAGGTTTCTAGGTGTTCAGAAAAAGCTGTAGTTCATCTCTTTCTAGGAGACTGGGATTAATCATTCATTTATGAACCATTCAAGGTCAGACTTTCAGGAGTAATCTGCTTAGTAGATTTTCCTGTAGCTGATGCATTTTTAAACCCTGGAAAAAAAGCTGTTGCAACCAGCTTGTGGCCATTTCTACACAACTGCTATAGACTGCTATCTATCTGAAGAATAATTTAACTGTATAGTCTTTCTTGATTTATATGTATTTCTGAAGGATTGATACTTCTAGAGAGATGTGTATATGTGTACATATACACAGTCATCACAAGCCATGGTGGTTTTTAAAGTTGGAAGGAGAGTTTTACCATATATGTGAGGTAATTCAGTCTTCATGAGGTTAGGAGAATAATCAGCTCCACTGAGAGGAAAATATAGTCTAAATCCTGTTATTGAAAGATGAGATACTTTTTTTTAGCCTTTTATTTCTCAAAGATAATTCATGATACACTGAAAACTTGCAGTACCTTTAACTGTTAAGGGGGAGTCGAACCAAATGTACACTGAATGTCATTGGGAAATGTCATACCTAAGTGTAAAGACTGTAAAGACTATAAAGAGCGAAGACTTCCTGTCACCTCTTAGCTATGGTATAAAAGTTGTCATTATTTATTTAACCCCTCTGTGCTGTACCAGAGGGTGGATTCTAAAGCAGTTATATTTGAGCCAATTGAAACCAGACCAATATGATTTCATCTGATATCTGATGACAAAATGCACTCTGTCTCCTCCTGAGACCCACCAAAACTTGTATTTTGTGATAATCTATCGTTAAAATTATTGGTAGCAGCAGCAGGCTCTGAGGAAGAGAGAGATGACTATGAGGAGTTACTGCAGCCGCAGCTTAGTTTTTTTATTTTCTTAACTGCAAAGAGTGATCTTAGTTCAAATAATTTACTACTCAAATATTTATTTTGCAATAAACATTTTATTATGGGGAACTAACTAAAAGAGCATCTGTTAAATTGTTTTAAATAACTGTATCACTTAATCAAAACAGGTTCTCAAGTTGAGTTGTTAAAGTTTCATTTTGAAGGGTTTCAGCATTTGCATCTGCTGAATGATTTATTTCCTTGACATTAGCTGAGTATTATGGGGGAAAACACAGTTCGACCTCAGGCGAGATGGTGTGAGACGTGAGATTGTTCCAGGTTGAATTTTCCTTTTTAAATTTTTCATGAAACTCTCTCAGCAGGGCCACTGTTCATCTCTGAAAAGATTTTGAACCTAATAACTGTAACTGCTTCAGTCCAACCATCAGGAAAAAAAACCCCAACAACACAAGGGAAAAAAACCCTCCAATAAGAAACATGCATTTCATCAATGCTCTCTTCCTGCTTTTATTGCACCATAATAACACTGAATAGGTTTAGGGGCCATCAATTGCAAAATTATCATTTTTCACCAAAGCAACATTATATTAAATGCTTAATTATTCATTACTAATGCTTGTCATGGTGAAAGATTGGTCCCAGTAATTTTTAAAGCGGTAGGCCTGGCTTTTCTTCCTTGAAGGTTAATGGCTGAGCCCTTGGTTTCATTAGCTTCCCTAAACGTAGCACACCTCATATGTCACAGCTTAGCTTTTTGTTTGCTCTCTTGCCTCTCCCTTAGTGACTAAATAATAGCAAAGCTAAGTATTTGGTAGGGTTTGTTGTCTGGCTTTGTTTTCATGTTTGTCTGGGGATGAATTGTTCACCGTGGCAGTAAAGAAGGGCATCAGCAAGAGTGAGGTTGGGGGCTTTGTAAGGTATAATCATTCTTGGGTAGACTGAGTCATTCCTGCTGAGGCATTTTAAAAATTGTGGCACTTAGCTTTAAATGGAAGAAGATGCACTGAGATTATGAGCAAATTATGCAACTTGCAGAAAGCTATTTACTCATTTGAAATTACATGCATGAAATATTGATGGTGCATTAGTTATATGATGGCGATAAAAGTGGGCTGCGTTCAGTCTTGTAGGCTACAAGGCCACGGGATTACAGCCTTACGCTTTTTCTCTATAAACCTCCAAGAGTTTCAGGTTTGTATTTTGCAGACCAGTTTCAATATAACCAGTAAATACAGGGTGAAGGTTGTTTGGAGTTTTTCAGAACCTTAACAACATAAAAAATCCCATGTGACAGAGAGGTCATTCATTTCACTGACATGGAGAAGGGTTGCATTTTTACCATGGCCAGAAGAAATTGCTCCACATGTTATTTTCATAGTGCTGCACCCTTAGAAGTAAAGAGTTTTGAATACATGATTTGCCCCACTGGATTTGGTCTACTTTTTCTTTTCAAACTCTTCTCCACCTCTTTTAAAAGAACAAGTTAAGCCTCAGTAACTGCACTGCATAGAACACTTATTAAAGACTAAAGAACTAAAACAGTCACTAAAAACCCAGGAATGACAAAGAAGACTCAATGGCATTCTTTCCATGAGCTTTGCCATCACTGCTAGAGACTTTTCCATGCTAACTAACAGGCTGCAGAGCAGTTTGATTTCTGAACCACTAGACCTTTCTCTTTAGCATTTGTTTTCCACTCTGTACCCACTCTACTGATGCCAAATGGGTGGCATCTTGTACATGATGCTAATTACTGAAATTGATTCCTATAAATAAAGCCAGTACTGTATAAATAATGAATTTTGAACCTAGCTATACATGTGCTAGTGCTCTATAAATATGAACGTCGTAATTTTCAGCAAAGCTGTTCAGTGCACTTTGAAGGAGATAAATAATTAATAGGGATTCCATTTAGTTATTAAAGAGGCACTGTCAAGATAAAAATAATTGGAGTTTTTAACAAAATTCCCCGATTGTTAGCAGTCAGACTGATAAATGAAAACAGAACTATATGAAATATCTAGTTCAAGCCTTACCTTTACTAGCTCTATTAATACCCAGCCTTTTATAGACAGTGATGGAAAAAGAATATCTGTTCAGAGAGCAGATGTTTGCCATTTGTGTGCTTTTCACTCAACCTGGAAAAGGAAGTAACTGTAACTGTTTTCCTAGTTTCTAAGTTTCATTTGCGATTAGGGGGCAGGACTATCTTTCCCTTGCTTTCCCCATTCTCTTATCCTAAAAACTATGCTAAAAGTTTAAAGTGCCTTAAAGGAATGAAATTACACTTTTAGTTAAGGAGATAAATATGTTACCATTATGAGATTAGGGACCAAAATACTATGACATCCCTTTTTCAGGAATATCTTTCTGTAGCCTACAAAAACTGGGGAATAGTCTGGTAGTTCCCACATTTTGTAGCTAATATGCAGTTTTATATTTCAGAGGAAATGCATGTAATAGAGGTATGGATTTTCTTCAATGAGTGACACAAGATGCATAGAAGGCATTTAAAAAGATTTCTCAGGTTTTGCACTGAGTATCAGGCTTCAGTGGTGAAACCAAGCTCCAGGTGGTTTTCAGGCAGGTGTATGAAGAACACAGGGATATAGCGGACTGTAATCAGGAAGAATCATTCTCATCAGGACAGGGAAGCTTCTAGAGTTGGGAAATTTGGATTAGGGGTTCAGTGACAGTTCTTAACTCTGTGCTGCGATCTTGTTCAGTCAAGGAAAGGGCCAACCCTAATCTCTTTTTCCTAACTATCTGCATCGTCTCTGGTTCAGATTTTCTGGGCCTGGACATTCCTGGCCCAAAGTGTTGTTGCCACTTAGAAAAAGGTGGAAGATCAAATGGAAGATGCCTGTTGGAGGCTGCCAGCTGGACCTTGCTGCTTTATGGCATCTAATGTGACATCATTGCCAGGCTGCTCTTTCCTCAGGCCAATTCTCCCTTAACTCTTCAGCAAAATCTTCTATCTG
The DNA here is from genome assembly GCF_037038585.1 of Patagioenas fasciata. Classification (NCBI taxonomy): domain Eukaryota; kingdom Metazoa; phylum Chordata; class Aves; order Columbiformes; family Columbidae; genus Patagioenas; species Patagioenas fasciata. Next base: position 106,890,955 of record NC_092522.1, read on the forward strand.
AGTTTGATATGAATATGACCAGGTAACGTCTGGACTTGTAACATCATTGCTTAATTAGGACACATTTTGTGTTTATTAATATAGTTGAAAAAATGCCCTATCTTCTTACTAGTGTTAGGTTCTACATTAACAGAGCTTTGGCACAGATGATGTAATGGAAGCTTTTTCCAGTAGTAACACTTAGGATTATAATGTGTAAGTACTTCTATTGTATTTCATTTTTAACAAAATAAAAAAATATCTCTGTTCATTCCAGCTAGCATGGGAAACCAAATGTGTTAGGAAATGTGCTTCTGAGAAGTTTATAGAAGAAAACAGAAGCCACATTTAAGAAGCCACCTGCTAAGTTCACAATTTATAAAAATATTTGGAAGACAAATTAAGAAAAGGAGTTGGGAGAAAATAATTGTTACTGCATATCACAGGGGGTGCTATTTATTTAACCACCATTAATACTGAAACAATTATTTACCATTCTGATCTTAGCTGTTTATTCTGCAAAGAAATGACAGAAGCGAAAGAGGAGAACAAATGATGATTAGCAGTATCCTTCTGCTGCAGTAGAATTCAGAACATGCTGCTGACCCAGCCAGTGTTTCCTGCTGCAGGTTGCCCATAACTGTTTCGTTTTGCTTATCCTTCCTTGAGAACATTTGTGTTCCCATGTTTATTATTCACATTGTGACAGCTAAGCAGAATCGAAATACAGAGAAAGCCTTAGTCTCTTGTACATGTGCAGGCCACAAACCCAAATTATATATTATTTTCTTCTAAGCACTTGGAAATAAGGAATTCGGACAAAATGCTTAGGCTCTTCTTTTAGCTTTTAAACTAAGCATAAACTATGTCCATTCAATAAAGCATGTTCTCTCTGTCTGTGAAGGTTAGGTCACACCACATAGGAGTTAATAATCTTACAGCAGCATTACTTACTGGCTTTATTAGTTGTTTAGCTCAAACATACATGAAGTACAAGTGGATGCCAAGGTTAGTCTGCACATCTGAGAGCCATGTGAAAGATTTAGGAGCTATCCAAGAATAACTTCAGGATTGTAGGAAGTAGGAGGTAGGAACTACATATTCACCAATATTCGGCTTATATTCAGAAATGCTTATGATGCTACTAATAACAGATGTTAACTGCTGCACAAGCTGCTAGGTTGTTCCTTGCTGTACTCTCTGAGGAAATGTGAGCACAGGCTGAAAGAGCAGGTTCCAGTCCCAGAAGGGTACTGGTGTATGAGCAGAGCTGCTCAGCTCAGCTGTAGCAATGCCATGGTGCAAGTACACTGCTCTCAGTATGCACTGCAGCTGCCTGGCATACCTCTGTGTTGCACTGCATCATGCAGCATGAGCATGCCCTACGGGAGATAAAGGATGGTCTTTTCCCTCTGGCATAATTAAGTGAATGAACTTCATCTGTTATATGACTATCCATGCTTGATCTGGTAGTACACATGAAAAAATATTTTTTTCTAGTAAATTTCTTCCCCATCAGCTTTTTACCTTATGGGTGATCTTTATTTATTTATTTATTTATTTTAACCTGAATTGGCTTAATCTGTTCTTTTAGATAAAATTGAATATCTTATTTAATACTAATATCCAGCCTTGCTAAAATCATGTTCTTAATGTTTAATTATTTTGCACGTAGAACATAATTAGCCATTTGTTTCCTAAACAGTTTTCATTACAGGTTCCAAATGAATAATTAAATGGTATTAACACCACCCTGACACAATTCTCTCACAGGAACATTGTATCATGTAAAGTAGTTTCACATTGTGACTGAAAAAAAACCCCTCATTCTACTGTGCTAATTTCCTGTTCCTTTTTGAGGAGGTGTCTGCAGATAGACAGCATACTGCATTGTCTGCTTTGAAGAGTAAGGGAGTTACATGGATTCTTTTCCTAATGCACATGTCCACCTCCATCTGTCTGTGTGCTTTCATCTTGCCTGAATGAGTAGGCCAAGACTACAAGAAGGATTGGAGCAATGAAAATAACTCAATGTTTTCATAGAGTGTTACAAATTTGCTTGCAAGCATGATAGGAAAATTAGTAAGTGGGAAGTGTCCCTCACTCTGGTCAAGGTCAGTTTGTTCTTGACAAAGACTGTCCTTCCCATTGTAACCCTCTTCCTCAAACCCTGCATCAAGACCTCAGAAATGTTTAGCTACCTCCAAAGAAGGAAGCCAAAGGGAAGATTCAGTGAATTGTCAATAAACTTTTGGAGGACTTTTTGAGCAAATGTGTTTCCATTGGAAAATTCTGATTTGTCAAAACAGATTTTTTTTCAGAGAGGTGCTTTTTTGAGAATATTATTTGGGAGACGGTTTTGAGGTCATGTTTGAAAAATCACATCAGAGCAAAATAGATCAAATCCATTTGATAGCCAAATTGTGAAAATAATGTAAGTAACAGCTATATGAAGGATAGTGATTATGCATGATCTTTCAGCTTCTCAGAAGAAGGGAAGAACATGCAAATACTTGCACTAAAACTAAAGGAAGTAGGTTGATCTATACTACACAAGTGGCTAGCCAATATATTTTTATTTCATTACACTTCTTAATATTGAGGAAAAAATCCTACTATATTCACTTCTTCTGGTGTTTCAAAGAGTTATCTTTTATGCTTCCTTACTAGAGACATACCAAAAATATGAGATGTGACACAGAACTGTTCCAAACATAATGGGAATGAAACATTCAGGTATTTGTCAGTCTGCCCATGTTGATCCATCCTTAGCCTATCTGATACAATCTTCTTTGCTACAGGCAAACCGAGGTAGCACAGAATAGTGAAAGAGGTTGTAAGTGGAAGTGACATTTCCAATATTTTTTTTCCCATGGATGTGCAGTATAAATTGAAGCGATTCGGAATTACTAAAGCAGGCTAAATCTCCACACGGGGTAAGTTGCCACATCAGCCACTGTAAATCAGTTTAATTTTGTGACATTTATTTCCTTCAGGACTTAACCCAGAATCTATGGATATATACAGTAGGGTACCTAAGATGTGTGTTTACATGAAAGCTTTGTTGTTATCCAAGACACCATAAAGAGCTTTGATGTGTATTTTGTACAAAAAAAAAGGGAAAAAAGCCAACCCAGTGAGGGATGTAAATCATATTTGAGAGAATCCTTCATAAGTTTTAAAAATTAGAATTACATTTTTCCTTAGAATTATTTTCCAAATCACAAAGAATTAATAGTTTTTAGGGTTTTCTTCCTTTTGAACCCAACAAATTTTAATGCCAAAATACCAAATGTAGCAATTTATTTATTTGTAATACATGTAATAATATAATAAAATGTTTGTATAATATAAACTTAAAAGATGTAGATAATCTGCCATGAAGAAGCATTTTCATATTTGTGGTAATCATAACTAAGCACTGATGATTTAACATACCCTTTTGTTCCCAGGTCTCTTGTGCTGAGTGTTGTCACTGTTCAAGGGATTCCTCTTAACTCAGGTGGGAAAGCCATTTATATGCAACCATGTGCTCTGTAGGTTCAAATATCAAAACAAGACAATTTTCTGTCTTTTAACAAAGTCCAAAACAACTTTTTTTTTTTTTTTTTTTCTGTACCCTGCCTCATTCAATTCAGTGACCTTACTGATGAGATCTGCACTCTGGGCAGGAGACTTGGCTGAAGGCCCAGTTCATTCACTATTTCTTTCTTTTTGAAGCATCCAAGATGGCTTTTTTAGTACTCCCGGTGCAAACTCCAGGTATTCCCTGTACTTCAGGATATCCTCTTATCTGCCATGGACATTTTTCAACAATTCCAGAAGCCTCTAGCTATCCCATTTAACCCTGCAGTACAATCACAAAGTATGGATAAGAACCCAGGAGACAATTCCAGAAGCCTCTAGCTATCCCATTTAACCCTGCAGTACAATCACAAAGTATGGATAAGAACCCAGGAGAAGACAGGATTTGTACTGAGTCTGGATTCAAGATAGGTATCGGTTTCCCGCAAGGGAAAAGTGGTCATGAGGCACTTGAGTCTTCATGTTGCTCGTGGGACCTCATTCCCAGATGCACAGTAGAAGTAACCTGCAATTTGAGCAAGGTAAAGATTGAAAGGCAGCAACAATAGCAGAAAGAATTGGTTTTGCATGTCATATTGATCTTATCTATGTTCAGACAATGCTAATCTTTTGTTGCTACTATGAGAGAATACCAGAAAGGTTATTTCCTTTCTCTTCAGATGATTCGCAATTAAGAACTAAGCTGGAGATATTTATGTCAAGATTGTCTGACTGCCAGTTGTCACAGGAGAACAACTCATGTAGCATCTTGATGATGAGTCATGGAGGCTTGTGTAATAAAGAAGCCGCAGAGACATCCTAGTCTGAGGTCCCATACATTTGAATAAATAAGGACAGACATGAAGAGGGCTTGAAAGAACAAGTCTTTTGTTAATTCTTATAATTTTAACATAAATCTGGTAAATTTTAATGTTTGTGTTAAGAACTCAGTTATTTTACAAAGAATGCCAGAGATCTTAGTTTTTTGAAACAGCAAGTGTAACTCCTTCTCTTGGTTTTGGAGAAAAGCTCAAACAAATCAGGAATGTGCTATCAGATTCACAGAAACATGGACTTACAGTGGTTTTTGTTCTGTTGGATGTCAGAACATCTACATATTGCCTTTCAAGTCCATGTTATTGTCTTTTTGAATTTGTGATCTGTGCAAGTTCAGCAATAGCAATTCTTAGCAAACACATATCCAATAATGTTGTAAAAAGTCCAAGTCCCTCTGGTAACTCCTCTTTCTGCAAAGATAAAAATCTCAGGATGTATGGCAAGATGCTAATGCAAGTTATGTTTTTCTTATGTTATTGAAACAGTTTATTCTTTTTCTTGTCTATTTAAACTTTAAGGCTTGAATTAATCTCACCAAATGCAAATGTCTCTAGTGTAAATATTCGGCTCTGAGCTAGTCATCACAGTTTCCCTTTATAAAGAATACAGAAATAGGCACTTGTAGAGTTTGATTCAAGTAATTCTAAAACAGACACACAAAACAGTCTCGATAAATCACACTTTAAAGGTGCCTATTACTTTCAAATGACCACAAAGGGAGACAAGGATGTTATTTGTCTCCAAATGAGCCCCAGGCATTTAGCAGAAGTAGCCCACCTCTGTTGGGCACTCTGGTGGGTACCCAACAACATGACAGAAGGAATAAGACTTTCCTCACCAGACTGGGTATTTTTGTTTATGTTACAATAATCACATTAGAGTGCTGTGTTGCTGGGACGAACGTTCAATTCCTTACACACATAATGGTAAGATTATTTTAGGTAATCTCAAGGACCAGAGCAGAGGGTTTAACTGAAAAATTGCTGAAGATGGCGATAGGACATATCTGAGGACTGGGACCTGTAAATCCAAGCCCATCCATCTCCTATGAGTTACCTTCTGTTTCTTCCCTGACATAATCTGTATAGTGGTGGACACCAAAAACCAGTTCTCATGTGGCATGATATAAGTGGTAAAGAATGTAAACTGCAGGGACAAAGGAAGAGTATTTGACAACTACTAGCTTACTCTATACAAGGATCACATGTCTTCTACTTGATGTATCTTCTCCATATGAAGTCAATGCAGCTTTCTTATGGGTGAGTACAGCAGAATTTGGGCCCGTACTTTAAATATTCCAACATGTAATTAAAAAATGGTAATCTGGTACCTGATTATATTGGAAAAATATGTTTCGATGCATAGAGCTAATGATTGTGGAAGATAATAGGCTTTCCATGTTAGACAGCTGCCCTGGATGGGAATATGTAAAGAACCCTTAAGGCAAAAAGACTAGTTTCTAGTTTTACAGCTTTTAAAATCCTATTCTCCACAAACATCACAATTATTTGCCTTTGAGATGAACTGAGTCATCTTAGTGAGTTTTCCGTGGTGAAATATTTTAAAATAAATAACCTCTCTAACTGTTGTGTGACTTGCCACCCATACTACATGCATCTCTATGAAAAAACTCTTCATGCCAAATGTAAAGGAGTCTTGGGAGGTAGGATGCTTAGCAATGTAGTGCCCGAGAGTTGGTTGGAATTAATGGTGCTGTTAGGCATATAAATTCCTTGGGCTGTGAGCAGGGAGGATTCACAGCATCCAACTCCCTGGCCAGTAGGAGGCTTCAGACAGCTGGGAGGGAATGTGGGAGAGGTGGGTCTGTCTGAAACTGAGGCCACAGTTCAGGGCTGCCAAGAATCTCTGCCTAATGGGATTCTGAGTCTGTAAATTAGTCACTAAAATAATGCATTTAGGTGTATAAATATAGATCAGCTTTTGTTTAAAAACAGGACAGGTTGTGGAGACTATACATACTTGAAATTGGGACCATCTTTTTTCTAGGTGTCATTCAGATTAAGGTCTTTGTGGGCCTCCTGTGTGTCAGATAACATGTTTGTGCATAACAACTGATAATACTGAAAACTGATACTACGACAAACCCAAAGGTGTAAGGTTATACATTCACAAATCAGGAAATGCAAAGTTAATGCCAGAAGAGGGAACTGATCTCAAGGTATGATAAAATGAAATGTGATAAATAAACAGTTATTAGAACAGAAAAGAGAATGGTTAAAAGTTTAAACAGTGAGGAAGATCCTCTATGGCAGGAGAGTTTTAAGATTCTAAGTTTTACTGTGAGATATGATCTTTCAACCCTGATTACTGCATCCCTAGCATCTGAACACAAAAGATGGTGTATTAGAAAGGTGATTGATGGTTTGCAGAGGAGAAGAATATAAGAAATTCTGAGACACCTAAGAGATAGAAACTAGGATGAAGGCTGAGAGGAAGAAAGTAAGAACAATTTGAGATGGGACATCTGTATGCAGCAACAAAAGGAAAGGGAAATGTGAACATGGGGGACAGAACAAAAACAGCACAGAAATGAGCATGGTGAGAGTATGTCACTGCCTACTAACACGACGGAGGGTAAGAGGTTTTCCTGGGTGGTCTATTTTCTATGGGGAACTCTAGGACTCAGTGCCAGCAATGTGAAGACAGCGGCTCCTGTGCCCCAAGAAGGCTCTTACATAGTAGGTTTCTGTGCTGTGTTTAAAGAAATGGCAAATTAAGGTTTAAAGTATTAAGCCCATAACTTTTCATTTCACAGCAGTGTAGCACTCATTGCACTCAAAGAACAAGGAGCAGATTTCATGAGTCAAATTCTGTACCTCTTCTGATGCTAATTGACATGGTTGCTATATGAATTTTGAAAACCAAATCATCTAATTAAAATATTTTTACATATATTTCTGATTTGCATTAAACCTCAATTAATTTATACTTATTTATGTATTTTCTCACATCGTTATGGTAGATGTGAGCATATAGATAGCTGCTGGAGTTTCTCCATGGCAGAAGAGCACAAACTTACAAATGTGCTACGGTGAAAGTTATACTGCATTCTTTAAACACTCACTCAACAAATTTACATACCACAAGATTGATTTATCTTTAATAGGACTGACAAAACAAAGGTTGCCTTCTGCCTCAGAGATGAACTATTCCTGCCTCTAGTTCCTGTGATTTGTCCAGGTCTAAACCAGCATCTCCTTCTGGGCCCAGTTCTCTTTTACCTGTGTCACCAGCATTGTCAGTCAAGAGCCGTCCGCTGGTTAACCAGAAGGGGGAAAGACAAGAAGTAGAGGGTTTAAGCTGAAGCAAGGAAGATTTAGATTAGACATCAGGAATAATCTTTTAAGAGCAGGATTAGGAAAGCGTTGTGATACATTGCTTGGAAGAAACTGAAGTCTTCACCACAGGAGGTCTTAAAGAAACAGCTACTCAAATGTCTCCCAGCTATGAGAGATGTGTAGTTGATATGGCCTTGGGAGAGGTCATTAAATGATGTGTTAAGGTATTTTTAGATGTTTTTTCTGATGTTTTAATTTCTGAATGTTTTGATATTTTTTTTCTGCCTGTTGTTCCTGGTTATAGTATTCATATGTAACCAAACATATATTACTTTCATCAGTCAGAGTTGACTATGTCATCCTCTAAATATACTGTGTAAACTGGAATCTGTAATGGCAGAAAAACTTCCTGTAATCACCAAGCCAGTCTAGCTTTCTGCCTATATTAGTAAAATTCTGCCATTCATTACAGCTGTGCAACTCCATCTAAAGCCAGTAGGGATACATGGCCATAACTGATGGCTGAGATTTGATCTATTTGTCTTTGAAATCCGGTTTCTATTGGTGGATGGCACAGAGGGAAAAAATAGTACTAGTATAAAGCCATATTCCATATGACAAAACTGAATTATTGAAAACTAAATGCTCTCCATGGTGTGTTTCTGAAAACACATTGTTTTCATGTGCTAAGTTTTAGACCTTTGAAACTGGAATATATTCTTCCAAACAGGGTCAGGTAAGCTGAAAACTATTTATGTCAACATTTCAGAGAAATGCATTGTGTGTATTTGCAGCCTAGATAGAATGCCCCTAACTTTGCAAACAAAAATACTGTTTTCAGCATCAACCTACTGAAACTGGAGTTCTTAAGCCTCACCCAGACAAATTTCTTTGTCACGTAATTGTTTCCTTTGCCATATATTCCCATATTTTGATTAAACATTTCCCCACCCCCGAAACATTTAGCACCTGAGAAATTGCAGTAAACTTGGATAATGCCAATTCCTGTGTTTATACTGGGTTACTTCAGAATCCAGAGCAAGCACAGGGAAGATGAAAACCATTGGTGAAAGTGTCATGTGGCTGTAAAAGGTCAAGTTAAAATGCACATCCAACTCCTCAATCTTGTAATAGTCAGCCGAGTCAAGTACCTTAGGACATTGCTATCTAAAGTCACTTTGAATTTCTTACAGGCATTGATCATTTATTTGATACTGTTGGCATGAAAACTGCTGCTGCTGTCAATTTATAACCTGGGACATGAGAAAAAAATAGTCTGTGTATGCCAGTGAATTTGTTTAGCTGTATATTAAAATATTAATCTCTGATCAACTCAACTGAAAGTTGATAGCATACAATCTATATAATGCTGATTATATAGATATATGTAATAGCTATACAATATTGAAATGCTGACATATATAGCTTTCAATTTACCTGACTCACCTTGTCAGCCTGTGAAGGTGAATACTCTTTTACACAAACTAGTTCTGATCAAAACCAGACTGAGGTCAACCGTGGGACAGGAGATTGAATGGGTTATCACTAATGTCGACTGAGAGTGATTTGGTTCAGCTGCTGCTGCATTTCAAAGGAGCAGCTGGTGACTCTACAACATCAAAGAGCAGAAAGAAGTTTTAAATGAAGCTATAGCTCTTATAACCTTGTTAATGTGAACACACCCCTCATTTTATAAACAAAAGTAGTGTACATGTTAAAACATCATTTATTAATGGTATTTTTGTTAAGTGTTCCTTTTAGTATGACTTGGCTTGATGTCACTAGTGTTTGCTCAAGGAACTGTTGAATATCAACAAAGAGGTTAATATTTGACCTCTGATGCTGCTGGTGATATGATCATTATTTAAATAATCATAATGTAGAAACCCATAGTTACCGTTTCACTGTGCAATAGGTTGATCCATCATGCATTCTGAAGTTACGACTTCTCCATGTAGCATACAGGAATAAGAAACTTAAGTTTGTAGTTAGGCATAGAGATCACATACTAAAAATACTGAGCTGAGTATAACACGAAATACTGAGACATATCCTATTTTCACTTCAACTTCTTATCTCACTATATAGATATGGTAGTCAGTGATTTATAGGCTTGAAATGTCTGTACTCAGAAGAAGTTTTAGTACCCTTTATTTTCTAGTGCAGGAAAGAATAGTTTGGAAAAGAGAGTAATCTCGAAATGAACATCTGTCCCAATAAAACTATGAGAGAAAACATGGTTTATTATTGATATTAGTAATATTTTATTGGTCAAATTTTTTCAAGTACCTATACAAAAATGTTGAATGTAGTGCCATGAGTTTCAATTGTGGTGTATATTTTCTATTTTGCTTTAATTTCTTTTTCACAAATAATATGGTTAAGACAAGATATAAAGAGACATGCCTTATTAATAAACACTCTGTGCCTTTGAACTTATGAGAAACGCTTTTGATCTCAGACTTCTGTTTTTCTTCCCAGTCACCAGCCATTCTACTACTACAACTTAATGTTCTGCTTTGTATTAATATCTGAAATAAATTAGGCTTAAAGTTTGATCTATGCATCTAATTTGTCAAAACACTAGTCATCAGAATCATCAGTCTGCATCATGTGCAAAAAGCTATGTTTAGGTTGTAGTCCTCTCCTTTTGTTCTGATGGTAGCATTTTTTCTCCTTCCTTATTCTGATTCTCCCAACACACTCTGACTGAAACTATGTCCTCTGAATAAACTAAATCTCATTTCACCTAGTTAAGCTTTTCCTCATATAAGCAAACTTGCACTGAGGGGTTTAGCTCTTCAAATGAAGCATATGTAGGTAAAAGTAACTATGATCCAAATAAAGAGCACTCTGGGCTCAACTAATTTCTTCTTTCTTTTTGCATATTTGTCTGTTGGTGACAGCACATCAAGTCTGCCAGGTTCCATAAATTCTGACACTATCTACAAAAATGGGAGAACAAACAAGTCTTCGCTCTCTAGTTTTCTACTAGGTGAAGCAGAGCTCTTTCTGTAGCATCCTAAGGTTCACCTGCAAGAGTCTAACGGGATTTAGGAAGAGGGAAATTCATCACACACCCTTGTTTAGCTTCTAATTTGATAGCAAGAGAAGGACTTGCAGTCTGAATCCCTTGCTCTGAACCCTCAAATTCATCACTGAAAATAGAACTATTGTTTTGCTTTTTTTCTCAGAAGTGAACCCACTAATTCTAGATAGCTGAAGTACAAGACCCTTTGAGTTTTTTCTTCAACAGGCTGAGACTAATATGCCCCAGAGTGATATAAATCATATAACCCCTATCTCACTATTCTTGATTACACACTTTATCCAAGTAATGGTTGTTTACTCCTTCATCTCTTTTTATCTCTGCTGTGATACATAGCAACCAATCTAGTGGTGAAACATTGTAATGTTTATTGAAAATGTAGGTATATTTTTGCCTCTGTGTATCATGAAAAAAAAAAAGAGAGAAACAATATCAGCTTCCAATCTCAAGAGTTAATTATGAACACCCCTTTCTCAATCCCATTAAAACACTTTCTCATGCTTTTTGTATGATTTCTTATTCTTTAAGCTATTTCTTGAGATTATCCATCTACATAACCTTTCTTATATTAAATCACATTGTTTTGTTTCTTATGTTGTCTGTATATCTTTTAAAAACAGGGGAATTGTGTTCCTCTTCAATCTCTCTTACAGCTACTGAACTCGTATAAATAGAATTTAAAGGTTTACCAGTTTCCTAGCAAACATATGATAATATTTATTGATGCGTATTGTGTGGTCCTGCAGCTTTATATACTTTAAGTATATCTGATACTTCTATAGCAAATTATATTCTAAGTATACTTCTGCTTTAATGACCCAAGGGATCCTGATTGTCCATTTGGTTCATCACCAAAGTGGTTGTATAACAATGTTGTACAGTTCATCACTGATACATACTTTATATTGCCTCTTAGTGATACAAAAGTTTCACTGCTGTCCTTTACATAGATACATCTCTGTAAAAGAGTTAAAATGAAGAATCTGTAGCCTAGAATCAGCTGCCCTTAAAAGCCCATTTTTGTATCTGTTTATCTTACTCTTTGGTTGTCCTGAAAGCTGCCAGTCCTGTCCTGAGAGCTGCAGGGAATGAAAGGCAAATTTGCAAAGACAGCTGATGGTGTCTGAATTGCAGATCAAGAGGAGGTATCTTGCTCTGACCTTTCACATTGGTTTAACTTTTCCCTCCATCTCAGGAAAATCTTCGTTTGTTATTTCTTCAAGCTGTTCATAGAATATATAGTCACTTGCTGTTATTTGTATTATGAGGTGGATAACATACAGAAGCAGTGACTAAAATCAGTTAGTCTTCCAAGCATGAGTGATAAATATTTAAGAAACTATTAGTATGTGAAAATCGAATGAGATTTTTCATAATGGAACTTGACTGAAGAAAGAAAAACAGACAAATATTTATTGTTGTCAGGAAGATATTTATTCAATTAGAAAGATACAGAGGTGATGTATAAGAGACAAAGAGCTTTCATTGATGAATGTCTTCTGCAAGCTGTGCTAACATGTTGGGATGATGTATTGCTACTAGACAGTACACTTTCACTGACTTTTTTTTTTTCTTGCATCTGTTTCAAAGCTAAAAGAGGAATATGGATTTTAGTTTTCTGGCATTGGCTGGGTCAGCTCTGCTCATTTCTTTAGTGTAACAATAAGGTGATATGTTCCACCTCATTTGTTTGACTGTGTAACTATGGACAAAGTCTTCAGTTGGCATAAATCAAAGACTACAGCAGCAGGACTCTTTTTCTAAGACTTCAGGATCTGCCCTGCTGTTTTTTGTCTGTGAGACAAACTTTGGAGATTTCAACATTATTCTAATGAAATGTTATAAATGTCTCAACATGCTTGTTCAATCTTGTGCTACCACTGTATGAATTTAAGGGTCTAGCTTTGTTCCAGAGATGTTTCCTGAAAGTGTCAGACAGAAATAAATATGTATGAGTGCCTACTGAAGAAATCCCCAGGGCAGGAACAACGGTTAATTATTAAATCCAGAAGACCCTGTTGAGCTGGAAACCTCTTGGCAACCTAAAGCCTAGGGAAACAAGTTTTCTCCAACTTCTGTGTTTGTGTTGGAATTTAGAGAAGCAAACTCCCTAGAGAAAGCACAAACCAACCTAAGTGTTTGTGTTGCTCTTTGGAAATATAAGGGTGCAGAAACTAAGGAAGAATTCTCAGATACCTGGGACTTAAGTCAGAGAGAAGGATTTCCTTTCCTGTTGGGAAGACCAGATGTTTCAGAAGTTCAGGAAACATAATTCTGGCTGTTGAGAAGAAGGAGAGAAATGCAAAGATTCAGAGCAAAAACTGTATGTTACAGTTAACTCAGAGGATTCTGAACTTTACTTCATAGTCTTCACAGGAGAGAGAGAGGAAGCTGGGATAAGGAAATGCATATAGGGCTTTTAATTTTTGTTTTAATTTAAATAAAATTAAACAATAAATATTTGGGGTTTGTACTGAGGAAAATGTGCTTGAGTTTGGCCACAATATGAAGATTTTACATGTTGCTGAACTGTGAACTGCAAACTTTTGTCTGAGCTGGAGCATTCTGAGTTAATGCTCCTGAGCTGTTAGTGACTTTGGGTGAGTGCACAGGGATCCATCAGACCTAAGGCAGCTGCACTGTTTCCACAAGCTATGATTTAGAAATCTTCCAACGAGGCTAAAGAAAAAGAGTGTTTAAATCTATGCAGTTATCCACATTTTAAGAGAACACTGGCCTATACTGTTGGTACAGTAGTGACAATTAACAAAAAATGGAAAAGGTGTAATGTATTTTTTAAAATATCCAGAGAACCAAACTCATTACTGAGACATTCTTCTAATAATGTATTTACCTGTCAAATTCATACACCCTATAGCATGGAAATGAACAATTGCACTTCTCTAACCAGATAAACACGGACATTAGTTTATTTTAAAATTAAATTTTGACATCAGCAAAGAATAGTTTTGCCTGATCAGAAATTAATAGAGGCACCAATGTTACCTGCTTTCTTCAATAAGAGTCTACAGAAATAGTAGATGATGTAATGAAGTACGTCGTCACTTAGCAACCTGAATTTTTTAAAACTGTGTTGTAGATAAGTCCTGTATATTCATATCCACCTATCACGGGAGAAAGAAACACTAAACTATTCAGCCTGAATTGCCAATGCATTATTTCTTGGGGTAGTTCAGCTTATGGTAACAGATATGATGAACATTGCCTTCCGTTGTCTCCTTATAGACTCACCTTTGTTTTTGTTTCATGGAATGATACAACACTACTTTGCAGCATGATGCTTCTCCACTCCCGTATCTTAAGATGTTCTGTATTATATATTAGGGTGTTTGAAAAGTAAGTCTTCTTGATCACTCTCCCTGCTGAGTTTCATAGTGCTCTTGATGTTAAATTATATTTATTTCTGCTTGGTTTGAAAGAGTCTCTTGCATTGTAAGTGTTTTCTTAATTGGAGCTTTGAATTTATGGGCTTTCTAAGTTGAATGACCTCCTGTTTCTCATTCAGCAATGTCAAGTCAGACATTGCTGCTGTCTAGGGGCCAAGAATTTAAACCAACAGTTCATTTATCTCATGGGCAATTTGGGCACAATGTAGCTGTGGATAAAACTCCTTTTAATGACTGTTCTGAGTGCATTCTTTTGAAAAATGTCATGTTCAGTGGCCTCTGATTCTATAACTCACTTTGGCCAGAGCAATAACAATAATAAAATCTGCCGCAATTATGTAAGACAAACACGAAAGCAACCTGGAAGCAAAAATTGTTAAAATATTCTCTTCAAATCAGAGGATAGCCATTGAGAGCTGCATAAAGATCAGTCTAGCTGGCACAGTACAAAAAGAGATAGGGAAAGCTCTGCACTTTCAGATGTACAAGCTAAAGTAACATTTAATTCAAATTGTGGTATTCAGGAAAAAGCTATGTTGAAATGCCTATGTATTTTGATCGAATTTCTTATTCATGACATAAGGGTATTCTTTTTCACAGTTACAACAAGGTTAGTGTGGTTGTGAATTATATATATATAGTGTGTGCTGTAATTCACATAGAGATAAAATCTGTGGATGATCTTGTTTTTGAGTTGGTAACAGGGCCCACAGGGAAGCAAACTAAAGTTCCCCAGGTGGACATGAAGGCTTTCACTGTTTAATTAATTTACTGATTAATTACTGATTGGAATGTTTGAATGAGTAATATGTTTAAATAAAATTTCCTGTGTTAGTGTTAAATTCTCTTGAAAAAGTCTTCAGTGTGCAGCTGATAGTTGTATCAATATGGACTCTTTAAAATGCTTCTGGGAAAAATGCATTTGACAGACTCTTGTTTCTGTGAGGCTACAGGTTAAATGTTGGAAAAGGTTTTAACTGTATTATTATGGTGAGTCATGTATCATGTATCACTATTTTAAATACTTAATTGATGGTCACTCTAACAACATATTCAAACTGAAAAATAGCTATTCTTTTCAGAGGTGTACCACATATAAATTGGAGTAGAAGAGAATGGTCCATGATAACCCTTTTGCCTGCCCTGTGCCCCCTGCCCCAGGACAGCCATTTCCTACCCTCCCACAACTCCTGAGAAGGTGGCTGTGCTGAGGCTTTCCATCACAGTGTAACACGAGGCAGAGAGAGCATGTTCTTCATATCTGTGGCATACAGCATTTGGTTTCCTTATTACAGGGTCATATTTATGTGATTCTATCCATAACAGTACAGAGTAATCTAAAAAAGTTTGATTGTGATTATAAAGGCCAGTTAAGAATCTTCCCTTTTCAATGAAACTGTTTATTTTAGATTACACCTATTCCATCTTACTGTAACATAGGTAGTGAGCATGCTCTTTGCTCTCAATTTTTAGAGAGCTAAAAAGTTTTTTCAAGAGACCTCATTTGTTTATACAATATCTAGCAAATATTCCCTAGAGAAAGTAATTTAAATAGCTATTTTAAGTCAGGGGTTTGTGTGAGTTTGGTCATGATTAAACTTCTTTTAAAAATGTGTTCTTCTGTAAGGTTACTAATGCTGTAAAATCCATGGATTGGATCATGAAGAACAACAAAGGAAAATTTGAAAAATCATACTATTTAGAGTGAAAATAATTTGTAATTAGTAAATCCATAAAGGTCACTTTTGGTTCCTGGGTGAGTCATTAATGAATAAAGTACCAAATACAATCAGTTATTGGTAACAAATAGGTTCATTAGTGCTAATGAAAATTTACATAATGTATTTAAAAGGTGGTATTTAAGCAGGGATATCTGGAAAAATATAATTTATATGTGCTGCAAATGGCTTAATTCAATTGGAGAATACACTGTGGAGAATGAGGAAATTTATCAGTCATCTTACCAATTTGCTAATGCTTTCACATGACCCGCTTTTTATTTATTTTAGCATGAAGACAGCAAAATTATGTTAGTGATATACAGGGTTGAAAACAACCTCTTGTGTTAACCCCAGTGTGATAGAGGTGAAGTACTTGAGTAGAAGGCTGCACAAGATCATCCCAAGAGATTCAAGGTACAGAATAGTTGATATCAATAATGTCTTTAAGACAATAAATCATTAAGTGTGCTTTGTGTGGATACAGGTTGGTGGATAAACTACCATACACTATAGTGGACCTTATGGCATGCTGCAGACACGTTTATTTCTATCTTTGTATGCAAAACACAAAAGAGCAATGAAAAAAGAGAAAAGGTGTATATGAAACAAATCAATGAACTGGTCTCTAATTTCTATTAATACGTTCCTTTGCACCATTGCTATGACATTCCTTTCATTTTTTAGTTTATGGAGATTGCCTATAGAAGCACATCCAATTGTTTGCAGTATTTCCTTAACACAAGTTGATGTTAAGGAATCATTTTTCTACTTTAGATATCCTTCAAGATAGTACTCCTGCACAAAAACCGAAAACATGTTTTTACATCTGCTTTATTTTGAGGTATGAGTTTTTTATTTTTTAAAAAAAGAGAGTACTTCATCGCTAGGTCTCTTGTGATGGTTGGATTGTTAATGTAATCAACCTCTTCTGAAATGAGTGGTGGACTAATGACTAGAGATGGGTTCAGTAACCCACGAATAATTCCTGTACTCACTCATTACTTAAAAAGAAGAGTGCAGCTTTTCCTGTAGGTGACCCAGCAGTAATTAAAAGACCACAAATTCATGTAAATAACAGTGTAAAAGTTAATGCCGTCCTTGAACAAATCTAAGCTCAGCACCAGACTTTTTGAAAAGAAAGAATATGCTTTTATTTCTGTACCTTCTTAAAGCGAGGAAAATGGCTGTGAAATAGCCTTTTTGAGCTATGGAAGGGGTTTTCTTTCACTGCTGCTTGCAAATTATTATATACCATCAAGCAGCTAGTTTGAATGTTGAGTAGATTGCAGACAGGTGTGAGCAAACTGCCCCACGGCGTGTAGTGTAGGATGTGTAGTGGTTTAACCCGTGCAATCACGATAGCTGCTCACTCAGCCCCTCCTCACCTCCTAAATATGGGAGAGAATTGAAAGGGAAGGGAGAAACTTGGATTGAGATAAGCACAGTTTAATAAAATAGCAAAATACTAGTACACTACCAGTAAATACATCTATAAAATAGAAATAGGATATAAAAAATGAAATAAAAGATACTCAATGCAATTTATCAGAAACTCTGTCCACACCAAACAGCCAATCCCAGGAAACAGCACCTGGTCCTGAACAGCCAATCTGAGAGAGAGAAAAGAGAGAAAAAGGCAGAAAAGGCCCAGAGGCCTCTGCAAAATGGCAGGATGGCAAAGGCTGATTTAAAGAAAGTCCTAAACAGAACTCCCCTGAACAGATCTCTGAGTGAAGAGAACGTGCATGAGAGAGAGAGAGACCCAAAGATCTCAACTCTTCTTAAATATGAAGCATGGCTAGTGGGATGGAATACTCTTATTGATCAGTCTGGATGTCAGTCAAGCTCTGCTCAATCCATGCCCCTCTTCCTCGATGTCTCACACCTGCGGGCAGAGCTCAGAATGTCCTAGGCTCTCAGACCAGAGCAATTAAAAACATTAACTCTGTGCTGGAGTGTTATCTATTGTTCTCACACTAAGTCCAAAGAATTACTGTGCTAGCTGTGAAAAAGAAAGATTTCTAACTGTCAAACAGTCAAACCAGCACAGGATGCAAAGCAGTGTCAACATGGAAGTGATCCCACCAGGGAAGGCAGCGCTGAGCTCTGCCGAGGTGCGAGCTGTGATAGAGGGCTCAGTGCTGTGGGACAGCGACTGTCCTGCCTCTGAGTCCCACCTGGATTCTCTTCCACTGGCTCAGAGGGTAGACCAGCTGCTAATACGTGGCTGCCATGTATAGCCATCCCCAGTCCCTGCAAAGAAGAGTGGTCACAGGGGTCTTTCGGGTCCTTTGGTCTCCTCATTATCAATACACATGGTAGGTGCTTTGCCAGACAACCAAAAATCTCCCTAAGCACATATATTTAGACTACCATCGGTATTCAGATGAATCTGAGGTGGAGGAGTGAGACACCCCTGTCTAGTGTAAGACACCTCTTTGTCCAAGAGTGCCCAGGAGTTTGATCTGGTAACTGTTAGCTGAGCTTGTCTAACAGGTGCTGACAGAAGAACGTGTGGTGCCTACCTTTTACTTAATAGCCTAGAAATTACAGCGTTTACCCTTGAAAAAGGAAACTTCATCTTTAAGCCTACCTCAGTCTGAAGAGATTTGAACCCTGTCATCTTGTTTCCTGCTAGAAGGCCCAACCACCACTTCTGGGAGGAACGCTCCTGTTCTCCCGCTGGGTAACAGCAGGGAGAGCTAGGTTTGGCTGCTGTCTGGCTGAAGTATTAAAGTACTTTTGAAATTAAGGGCCAAAACTGAGGTTCCCTTTCCACCCTGATACACAGATATCACCTACTTGTGTCCCCTCTCTCTGTCTGATATTTATTTTATTCCCAACTGCACATTGACCTCTTTTTAATACGGGCTATGAAGAGCATTCTTATAACTCACAGCCTGGAGTTCAAGGGATCTTTCCTTCAGTGCATGATTATGGGTGTGGGAGGATGAGCTCTAAACTACTTGAAGCTGAGAAAAACTGTATTTGTTACCTCAGAGAAGTGATTTTACCATTAAGTTCTCCTATAGGGAGCACCTGTAATTTTTCACCTCCGTAAAGAAGTCTGACCATGGCTCAGCAAAGTGCTGATCCTGGGATGAGCTAGATGGCATGACAATCTTTACATACTGAAGGAAATTACAATTTGTGAAATTTAAAGACCATGTTTGGTGCTAGGAATAATAAGAATTTGTTCAGTGGAGCTGATAATAGAAAGATTATTGTTTGTAGTCAGAAAGGAGAAGTACCAGGAAGGGGCTCATCTGCACGTAAGACTAAAATGAATGGTACCCTGTCATGGGTTCATTTCACAGCCATCCACATAATATTCATTCAGTTTTGATATTAATCTATATTTCTGTTGAAAGGAGGATCACTTAAATTGGTTGGGTTAATCTCCTCATAAACCTTTGTCAGAAACTGTCCCTTGGTCCCAGTTTCCTGTAGCAGCCAGGACTGGTTGAGCCTGGCCAGAACACAGAGAACAGCAGGGAGCAACTCACAGATGGTTTTAAGTTCACCTCTTACATGGTGGTACAGAGGCGGCTGGGCAGATTTTAAGCTCCATCTCAACTCTGCAGAGTGGTGGTGAGATGCGTGTGTCCTCACACTGAAAGTGCCAGTACTCAGCTGCAGGGATGGGGTGCCTGTCCCACAGGGCCCATGGTTTTACTGGTCATAAACACCACAGGTTTTCTCTTTGTATGGTAACTGTGTTGGAATTTTCTAACACTCCGCATATATCTGCATGGGAAATTAAATTCATCTAACACACGAAACACCGTTAGTTCTGGCCATCAGCATTTTAGCTGTTAAATTCAACAGAAAATAGCTTTTTTATTGTGTTAAGATTTTTTGTTTGTTTGTTTTGTTTTTTAATCATAAATTTGGCAAAAAGCTACATGCTGAATTAAATTTACAGCATGTGTACATCTGGCAGAACTTATCATGTACCTAATGGTAACAGGTCCTTTTGTGTTCTTGTATATTTCTTGTGCTGGCAGGTGGTCACCTCCATATTAGTGGGAGTGTGTGTGTGTGAGCGGAAGTTAAGGTAAAGATGCAACTGACATGACTACAGAAGCAGATTTTCAGCTATAACTGCGCAGATTTTTTAAAAACTTTAACTCATTTTTAATGACCTTTATTGATCATTTATTCTGATGTTTCACTCTGTCATGTGAAGGATAGTAAAATGAGACAGTAAACTACAGAAATAAATATTGTTGTGCTAATCATCCCAACTGGTCAGGACCTGGCATTTCTGTTTGGAGAAAAATTCTGACATTCTAAAAATTAATTGCATTATGAATCCAAAGGAAGCACGAATTTCCAAGCCCCTCTCAGGCTGGTGATCTCATAACATGTTCTTTTACTGTGTTGCTTTTTGAATTAAAGCAGTTAAAAGATGTTTCAAATGTATCATTTTGATTCTTTTTGACTTTTACAGTAATGAATATACAGTATATATAAAGTTAATATGAAGATTGAAATGAACTACTTAGCCTCAAAAAGGAATTACAGTCATATTTTGTTTCAAAGTTTTTATTTAAAAATTTTTGTCATGTTAGTATGTTCTTCCAAAAAGTAAAAGTCAATGGAAACTTCATGAACTGATGTTTTTGTAGGAAATTATACTGCTGAGGGATAATCAATCAGCAACAATTACGTCCCAATACCTCTTGTTTATTTAGACTGTTTTTAAGAAAACTAAAAAAAATAATGCTAGACGTTTTTTAAAAGTTGGGTAAAGTATATGAAGATTGAAGACAATCTTGTCTAACAAGGAAACATCCACAATTAGAACATGCTTTGCACCCTTGCAGAGAAACAAAAATCCCCTCCCCTGTCTTCTGTAGGTTATTCACAACTGAGCCTAAACAAATGTGAATTGCAGGTCTACTGTCTCCACACACCAGACTCCAGTGGTTAACAGCAAGGACAAGGGACAGGAAGAAGCAGATGAACTTTCTGCCCATTGTCATGTTCAGCAAAGAGAATTGGTAAAGTAGGGGTTTGATTCTGCTGCATTGTTACTGCTACCCATAGTAATCTTTACTGTCATGTGCAGAGGAGCTGGGAAGGAAAAGTGGACTTTGTACAGAAACATACCTCAAATACAACTCCCTATTAAGGCCCTGTCATGATTTTGGGTCAGTGTACTGCTGGTTAGAGGAATGATCATAAATTGCTCTTAGAAGTTTCAGACCAGACATAAGGGAAAAAAAAATACTAGTAAGGAAATGTATAATACATCTGTCTCAGAGAACTCAGCCTAAGTTGTATAGTTTACCTGACCTAGAGCTGGCATTAGTCCCATTTCAGGGAAAAGGTTGGGCTATATGACTTCCAACCATCATTTCGGTGATTCTGAAATTTCTTTTGGGTAGATGCAGTACTATGAATGTGGGAGAAGTCATAAATCTGCCTTCCACCTGTCTTAGCCTTCTTCTGGTTCAGGCATTTCTTTTTATGCCATTTCAATACCTAGTGAAATCACAAGGAATCTTCTACTACCATTTGATCAGACCTTAAAATGTCAGTGATTCTGTTGTTGCTGTTTGTTAGTTGAAGCAGCTGATTTCTGCTTCTGAGCACCTTAAGCTATGAACCTTATGAATGATTAGGACTTAATAAGCGCTTAGATTAGCAAGTGAGAAAAGACTAGAAAGAAGAATTGCTTGTTCAGCCTGTCCTAGATGATGTGTTTTCTGGATTCTTCTTTCTGGGAAGATCAAGGACAGAAAGCAGTTCTAGTGAACTAGTTGTGACTAGTTGAAACTGCATCTAGGTACCAGTTGTGGCTATGTGGCTATGTGA
Organism: Patagioenas fasciata; assembly: GCF_037038585.1. Taxonomy (NCBI): domain Eukaryota; kingdom Metazoa; phylum Chordata; class Aves; order Columbiformes; family Columbidae; genus Patagioenas; species Patagioenas fasciata. The sequence goes on from NC_092522.1 coordinate 106,912,634, forward strand.
CTATGGAGCCATTTCAAACTGCCTCAAGGAAGGTCCTGGTTCTGTACAGCCCATGCTGAAGCAGTAGCCATACATCATTCACTCCAGCAATCTTCCTCCAATCTGGCAATCGCTAAATAATTGTTTTCTGATTGTTGAGATAGCCTGATAGTACTTGATCCAAAGCACACTGAGATCAGTACAAGTTTTTGTCTAACTTCTAATAGGTTCAGGATTTGAGGCATCACGTTTGTAGAGACCCACTTGATTTCTCACTGAGTGAAGCATATTTTTACTCTACAGTTTTGGACTTCTTTTTTGTCTGTATCTGTAAATAAAATGCAGACTCATTCAGACTCTTCATTTTGGCAGTCTGTTTTTGTATTGGGTTGCGTTCAAATTCTGATCAGAATTTGAAGACTTCCCTGGTCATTTTGAAGTGCTGATGTGAAATCAGTTGATCTATGTTATTTCCTTTTCTTGCTGATTGTTGGAGTTTAGACAAATTATGATTTCAGTTTATGACTGAATTACAGGACTGAAAATAACTCTTTCATGATTTAATAAATATCACCATGCATATTCTCTGGTCATTATCACAAAAATGCGCATTTTCTTTTCCAACTGGGATTTTTGCTTTTCTTTGGAGAAGTCTACATTTATTTAGTACAACATTGTTTGCTTTTCTTTATATTCTATTCCAGATACAATTAGAATCCTGCATTAGCTTCATTATTACTGCTATCCACTAGGCAAAGTAATGGACTATAAATTTGATGTATGAGTATGTTTCTGTTAAGAAGAAACACGCACAGAGTTTTTCTCCATTAATTTGCATTTAGTGGCATCTTAAATACTTTACATCTTCATTTACAATATTTGAAAAATATATTGAACAGCCCCATAATAAAAGTTCACTTTTTGAAGGATTGATTTTAAAATCTATTTTGTAATTAAGATAATCCTGTGTGGCATATGAATGCTAAATCTAATTACATAATTAGGCATCTGCATTATTAACTGATCTGTGATGACATAACAAATGCATCCTTTGAATTCTGTTGTCTACATTTGATCTACAAGTTATTTGGTGTACAGTTGATGTAAGAACATACATTTCAGCAGCTTTATTATACCAAATTTACGAAGTTGAGATAGAAATAAATGACTTGACATATGGTTAACTAAGCAGCTATAAGTTAGCTACAGATGATTTGTAGTATACTTCAGTATGAAAATTTTATTTCTTAAATATCACTGAAATACCATAAATTGCATTTTGTGTGGAAGTTTTACCCGTGAAAACCTCTTACAAAACTAAATTATTATAGGCTGAAAAAAAACAGGTGAGGCTGAACATGCATTTAATTGACATTTAGGACTCAGTGGAGAGTTGATGAAATGCAAAGAGATACTCATCAGCTATTTCTTAGATCAAAGCAGCAATGATAGGGCATAATGACAGAGAAGGCGATGCTATGAGTGGAGACAATGTGGAGAGAAGACCAAATTACAGCAGATTTGTTTTAATAGCTTCATAATAATCCTGCTGAACTGTACATACGCCACTGTCAGAAAACTTTCCAGTGATTTTGCTCATGATTTGCAGTTGCTATTTCCTACTTGGGCACTCTGCAAGAAGGAAAATACAAATACTAATACTTCTCAATATTTCCCCACTTTTCTCAAACTGTAATTTTTTATTTCATGCTGATGAGAAGATACTTTCTTCCCATTCCTCCAAACCACAGGATGGGTGTGCATCATGCATTCCACCAGTCCATTGGTAATCACTACACCCTAGATACTGCTGAACCCTTCCTATGTTGGATAGAGACAACAGAGATGGTAGTTTTAAATCAGCAGTTTCTTAGTCTGGCAGCACAAGTAATCTGAGATCATATAAATGCCAGCAATATTTATATGCTGCTCCCCTGATGGGACTGTCTACTTTCTCGACACTCTGATACAAATCTTTTCTTCTGGCTGTCCAAATTTTGCTTGGAATGACATCAAATTGAATGGTTTTTACCAGGTTGAGAACTGTTTCTTGCCCTGCCTCACAGCTCTTCCCTGGAGAAGGCAATGAGATGTTCTGCCATGTTGAGGTGGAAGTTGCAGTTAAAAGGTTTTTTTAGAGCATACAGGTGTGTAGGAGGAAGTCTTCAGCAACATCATTATGTAGGTTACCATCATTACCCTACTATTTTTTAGAGATTGGATGTGTAATTAGTGGCAGACAATTATCACAAATTCTTTTACATCCACTTTAAATTCTTTTCTTTCTCTTATTTGAAAATCATCTTTTTAAGAGAACAAGCAATTAGTATTATTTCAGCTTCATGAATTCTACTTAGCCTGGGAAGCAAAGCTCTTTATTGACAGATGATGTGCCTGAAATAGCAAACTTTGATGATGATTTAATAAGTCAAGCCTTAACCTAGAAACATTGCAGTGTGACCACAAAAACCTTTCCATATTTTAACATTTAGATCTATGATTGCTGCTTGCATGTTCTATTTATTTATGAAAAAGATTAATTTATTCATTTGTACTTAGTATTCATTAGACAGGGTTGATATCCTTCAAACAGTGATGAATTGTCAACTAAGTAGGCCAAAGACTTTTCCTGAACAAGAAGTCTATTTTAGCAAATAGCATAACCCACAAAGGAAGCTGAGAATGTCTGGAAGGCTGGCAATGTTTGATTCCCTTGTGTTTACAATACATATGTATTAAATGGCTCAGATGGAGAAAGAAAAAAATCCTGAAATCTACATTTCTGCACAACACATTTAGGGTCTTTTATATTTTTGTACTTGTTTTTTCCCAAATAAGATGCATTGGATCTATCACCAAGTGAAGCAAAGATTTCCCTGAAAAACTATAGAAGCACTGGAACTATGTTTTCCAATGTTTGGTGTTATAATTTTCCAATGCCAAACCAGTGTTGGTGAACATGGTTCACAGGGCCTATTGTATAGCAAGCTATAAAACATCAAGAAGCTGCCTGTCACCATTTACTAGTTTACACTCCTTACTCCTATGGCCACAACAGTTTCATTAGAGTAGCTGGCAAATGCATCTAATGTACAAAAAGGCTCCAGAAATCCCACAGAATGTTGTAGGGAGATGAGCTGCTGTTTAACAAGATTTGCAAACTGCATATTTGTCTGCTGATAAGTTGGTCAGTACTGCATCCTGAAAAAATAGTTTTCGCTGTAGTAGGTGGGGCAGGCTAGAGGAAGTGTGTTGTTGAGACTTAATGAGATGTGTGAGGACATAGCAAAAAGTAAAGTGTGAGGCAGCCATTATACTGAGTAGTTTGATGTAGATGTCGAAATGGATGATGATGGAACAGTGTTGGGGTTGTGTCACGTTTGTAGGTTGCGGAATGCATCTGAGAGATGAGGCTGAGGGAGTGTAATTATATGAGTGGAAACACTGGCAGTTGTGTTCCTGATCACTGGCTCATTGTCATATCTATGTTATGCATTAGAATAAATTATTTTTGCTCATAACAATGCCTTTCTGTTTTTAACATGTAGGCCCAAAGCAGAAAAATTATACAGTTATGTAGGCAGGGATGCATGTCACCTAACTGATAGTCTGGACTCATGATATTTTCAAAAGGAAGAATGTCATATATTCTAATATGTTCATTACTGAGTTGGATGTTAATTCTCCTGTTATCCTCTACAGCTTCTCAGAAATCAGTCTGGCTCCAGAAATATTACAAAAGGGAAGTGGTCTCAATTTTATTATAGAAATGAAGGTTGATCGAGGTATGTTAAATGGAGGAGGTCTGCAGCTGAGTTAAATTCTTCTCCTAATGTATTCAGTTCATTTCCCTCTCTCTGTTTTTTTGCTTTTATATTTTTTTCCCTTCTCTGTAGCACATCAGGGTCCTAAAATAATTTATCCCTTAATAAATTGGGTTTGAGTTTTCAAGGTGAAAGATACTTAAATCCTGACGTGCAGAATAGCCACAGCTGGGAAATGCTATTGCATTCCTATAGCTTCTTATATGTACTAATACATATTATTTCTAGAACATTTTGTCTCATACAGGAAACTATGTGATATACAGGTGCATGTAAAAAGCACAAAAATCATGGGCTATGAAGTGTCTCCGTATCTACTTACAGGTGCAAAAATTAACTTGTAAGCATTGAAGGTAAATGTTGTAAATTAATCTCTTTATATCAATCACCTTGAAACCATAAATTTACAGCATTAAAACCATAACATTTAAAATATACATTAGCTTGAGAGGTTTAAAATTTGTTTTGACTTTCTAGTTCATGCTACTTTAACTTGAAAACAGACATGGAACAGCAGATATGGCTTTGAAAATTGTGGCATTAAACATTGAAACCATGAAAATACTTTTCAAGTTATTGGAAATTTTAGGTTTTACAGCAAAAACTAAAGATAAAGAAAGCAGTTCTCTCCAGATCTTACAATAAAAGCATCGCTGGATGTGTGTCTCACACCACCATGACATGACATTTTCCTGGGGAAACACATCAGCTTGCAGAGACCTTCACCCACATATAGGTCAGTTCTCTTTTGAACAGATGTGAGATAATTGCAAGAGGTGTGAGAGCCTACACAGCTGGGTCAGAGGGTGAATTCTGCTCTCATGCCAATGTAAACTCTCACTGAGAATAATATTTACATATATGGGAAGACAGAATTTGTCCTGGTGCTTTCACAGGTGAGCAAAAGGGCTGAATTTGGTCTCGTGTCTTTACTCCTCAATTGTATATGAGCCTAATTGAATATTAGCATAATTAAAATTGCTACATATTGACAGATTGCATTTCACGCTGACTTCCATGGTGTGACAAGGAAAAGGAATTTGCTTCAGGTGTTACTGCCTTTTCCCAATGGCCTAAATAAAGGGAAACGGGAGGGGGAGCTGTGGGAACAGGAAAAAGAAAGGGAATTCTTACATTGCTTTTAATAAAAGAGGAACAACTCTGATTTGTTTTAACTCTACCTGTTCTTACCTAAAAGATTACTTTGTTTAACATAACATAATGGGGATAAGGATGGCATAGGGTTGCCAAGTATAAATATGCTGGGCAGTAAATGCTGGAGGAGGAAAATGAGTACTTAATGTGGGAGACACCATTGGCACATGAACAACTGAGTGTAAATAACAGAGAGGAATAGCCACAGGTTGGAAATCTGGATGTTTCTAACTCATTAGAGTGACAAAGTTCTGCCTCGCAGTAGAAGGAAGCAAAATTTTAAGCACTGTTGAGATAGAAATTGGCAGGTCACTAAAAGATTTGGTGACTGAGCTAGCAGGACACTGGATTTAGAACTCCAGAAACTTTCTTCTATACTTCTGTGGGTTTAAGGAAGGAAAAGTAAATCTAGCCTGGTCTTGTAGATAGTCCTCAGAGAGATCTCCGGTTTCTATAAGCAAAAGAAGGTTCACAAGAGGAACCTACAAATACCCTAGGTATTAATGCAGTATTTACGAAGAGCTCACTTCTGCTTTAAATTTGTGTTCTGCATCTGGCAGAGGAAAAGTAGGTACCTCTGCCTTGCACATGTGCTGTAATTGCTCTCTCTGCTGGCCTCTGGGAAGGGAAAAGAACATCATTGCTGTAGTAAATGCCTGAAATAGCCTTGTTCAGTTGGCTGTCTGCAAAGGAGGATGCATAACTGTGAAACCCCAGAGTAAGGTGCTTCTTTCTGCCTAGAGTTAGCTACTTAAGCCTGCTAGAAGAGCAGTCTAAGGACTTGTCCAAGCTGTTCCTACAGCCCAGCTTAGATAGCTCCCTTGTTTTTTTTTTCTCTGCATGTAATATGCTCAAGTTTAAATCTTTAACTGTGCTTTTCAAAGGTCTCCATGGAAACAGCTTCAGATACCTAAGTCAGCACACCTATCTTGGATGTGATCATCAGCAAAGTCTATCAGCCCCTGCAGAAGGGGAATGACTAGCCCCAGTGGGTGCTACCCAGAAGATGGAGATAGAGGTGGAATTCAGTGTTGAATTCACTTCCACACTTCATCAGAGCAGAAACAAGCTGCAATGCTCCAAGAAAATCTGCTTCGGTAATGCATTAGATACCAAAAAAAAAAATTAGTAAGGTGTTCACATCTTACAATGCTAATAGCGATATTAAATCCCTCCCCCACCGTCCCCCTCAATACATAGAAAGTGGTGTTATTTGGATTGACCTAATAGCATGAATAAGCAGAACTCAATGATTAGAACATGCACTACAGGTTCATTAGAGGTTCTGCTTTTGTGAGATACTTCTTTCCTTATAGTTCTTTATTACATATTTAGTCATAGGTATTTTGCTGCTCTTCAGTGAACACTCCCCTTTTCTTAACTGGACATATTTCTTATTAAGCAAATTTAGTCAAGGCATTGGTGAAATTATATAGTAAATATATTGAGCAATATAAAACTGCACATACCAATAGAATTCTAGTTCTCATATTAAAAATAGTATAAAATACATTAAGTATTCAGTGTTGAAAATATTTTCTTTATGATATTAGAGTTGCTACAATGACAAGAAAATATTTTAATGTCGGACTCAAGTTCATTTGTTCTTTTTTATTCAGACCTGTCTTACAATGCTAATATTGTATATGGTAGTATTTTATTCTATATACTTTAGACAAAAACAGTGTACCTGTGAAATATGGGTCTGTACAGAATAGTAGTGCAATAGTAACTGAAAATGTTATTTCCACTGCCTCATGCAATGTGATCTGCTTTTAATTCACACCATAGCTAAATCATTTTATCCTACAAATAAAACATTACAAGGTATTCTTATTCTAGTTGGGTTATGTTATTTGTCAGTAATTTTGTGGCTTATTGAATAGAGATTTAAACTAAAAAACTCCATTGTCTCTAATAAATAGGGTCATTTTAATCATTATTTGCGAGTGAAATGAATAATCTTAGATAGGAGCTGTAAAGTAGCTGCACAGTTAACCTGGGCTTTATCTAAATTAGAGACCAGAAGAGTACTAATTGAAAACCAAAACAATTCCTACACCCATCACTAAGGCTGTAAGTCTACATTAATAACTTGGCAAGGGGAATAAAAAAGAGTTGCCTCTTTCACACAGGCTCAAACCTGTCCCTCAGCAATCAGAGGTGATGCTGACAAAGCCAGACATGCTGTCCTACCCTTGCCTGCCTTGTCCTGGACTGTGATTGAATCCCAGACCACAAAAGGCGACAGGAACCTGCACACACTTGAGGTGGCTGCTATGAGATGGAAGACATAGATACCTGTGTTGTGCTTTCACAGCACAGAAAATCCATGTGCAGGCTTCAGGCTGAAGACACACTCATAATTAAGCTGCTTGTGACTTTCTAGGCTCTATGCCCCATTAATGTTGCCAGTGTACTCTGATGACCGAGTCTGCTAATGGTGCTGATGGGACAAAGCACAGCTTTTCTGAACTATTTGAGCAAGAGAGACACAAACCCTTGCATGGTAATACCTGTAGTAATAGATGTTCTACCTCTGTGCACCATTTAGGTGGTATTTGTATAGTATGATCTTCTTAAGAAGAGCAATTTTTAAAGTTTTTTGTTTTAATTCCCAGGTAGAGGCAGCAGCTGGTTTTCCAGATAGTGGGGTTTCTCTGAATGTGGGAAATTACTGAAACGACTGGAACCTGTGGTCTCTCTGGGCTGTGTGGGACACTTGCTGTCATTAAAGCTGGTCTATTGGTGGGAGTGTCGTGTGCACCAGGCAGCAGTTCCACAGGTTCTCCGAGAGGCGGGAGGATGCTGCTAGAGAGGTGCTTGTGCAGTGGTTACACATTTGTCTAGTTCAAACAGAATCTTCTACAATAGACTTGTGAATGTTTCCTCTTCATGAAAATGAAGTATTTGGGATTTATGCAGGATAGCTGTTGAGAGATGCATCATGGTGCTATTTAAACACCTTCATCTGATACTTTTGCATCCTGCAGGGATTCTGTCAGAGCAAAACCACTAAGGATTAGAAGATGCTGAATCACTAAGATGCTTACTACTGTTTCTAAGGAGAAATATAAGTATCTAAATAAGAAACAACTAAAAAAAAAAAGTTAGAGCCCATTTTGCTAATTTATGGCTGAGTCTTATGTGTTTATTTTTATTTGAATTGTAGTAAATCCTAAAGTTAAGCTCTGGCTATAAGAGATAATCAGACAAGGAAGTCAGAGAACTTGTTGTTACCATTTTTAAACTAGCCATAACAGGACCCATCTTTAGTAGACCATCTGAACATAAGATGAACTCTTGTGCAGAATAAAAGTATAACGAAATTCTTCACAGTTATTAAACATCTGCTTTTAGAATTACATTAGAAAATGCCTACTTGCAGAAGTACTAGCATTATACCCTGATACTGAACTCCCTGGTAATGAATCAGATTCCATGGAACGATTTCTGACTGTAATTCATTAAGAATTGTTTATCAAGTTTCTTGTCACATGATTTTCCTCGTGACTGAAGTTTCCATGAGATAAACTTATAAATGAGCCCATCCAGCAAAAGATTGCACAACCCTCTAATAGGCCACAAATTGGATTGCTGGACAATCCTCTAATCTGTTGTCTCTGTTCTTCTTTCTCTATAACTAAGACTAAGGAAAAAAAAAAAGCTGTGAGCAGCTGTCAGTTGTAATTACGCCCAACTCAGATAAAACATCCTGACCTGTGAGAGGCAGGTCAAATGTCAGAGAAGGCTTATGGGAAACAGTAGAATGTTGAAGTCTTCTAAATAAGCTTTGTAAGTATTTGCCCCTTTTGTAGAAAATAACTGTGGATTTCTAAACCAGAAAGATTATGGAAAATGTCAAAGCATGTCTACAATGACCCTGTTCTATACTAATCTCCTGTCAGGCATATTGATGGGTTAAGTGGCTTAATAATTATTTCACCATCAGAGATGCCACATATTGATGCTTCTTCAGGAGTCGACGTTATTATATTTTTGTCTAGATTAGACCAGCTTAAGTCACAATGTTTAATGCTGTATGTGTATATACATTTATGATAAAACTTGTTTTAATTTGACTGAATTTGCTAGTCCATTCAGTTCTACTCAGTAATCTGTTGTACAGGCAATTAATTAATAAAACCTGAAGTTTACAAGGAAAATAATACCAATTTACAATACCAAAATTTAGTACTTCTCCAGGCTACATTGGTACCATGTTTGTAGATTGTGATGGTAGTTATAATACTCAGTAACTTTTTTTTATTAGCTGGAGGAGTGACTTGAACTAGGGACTTAGTCATGCAAGGACATTTTTGGCCAACATGGTGATTACTAAGAGAGAAATGAACCATCAAACCCATGGTTTTGTGAATACAGCCTGAAATGTTTTGTTCAAGCTGAAGTAGTCTCTTTCATGCACGATATCACCATTTTTCATTAGTAAAAAAGCTGTATTTGGTAAATAAATACAGCTGAAGTGATGTACCTAGCTTGAAATGAAGCAGGTTAAACGTGGAGAATAGGGACCACCATCAGCACTTAGAAATGTTGCAGACTGAAGTAATTTTCCGTTATGTATTGGTAAATAAGATACTAAGTCAGGGATGTATGTCAAGGAGTGAGAGCCAGGATATTCTGTTCAATCTGTAGTACTCTTAACTTGTACATTAATATTATTGCTGTGCTTATTTATCAAGCATCAAATGTATATTAAATGGCTTTACAGACAAATAGATTGCTGGCTTGCAAACACAGATGAATCTTGTTGAATTACAGTATGAATTATTACTCTCTCAGTTCTTATACCACTTCCGTAGCCAACAATAAATAAGTTTTCCTTGGACATGTTAATGGAGAGGACACCATGGCTGAATCCCCCTACCCTTTCTCCACTTCTTTCTTTCTTCTTTATTGAAAGATTGCACGTATGGTGTGTCGCTAGTTCAACAGAAGTGGTCATTATCTCCAACCTTGAATCATTAAAGGATGTTGGGTCGTTCCTTGGTGAATTTAATATCGTCTGACTCCAACTAAATTTTCAAGGCAAAATATGTAATATTTTGGGTTCCTGAGGAGAACAGAATAAATATTGTAAATAAACAAGTGTACTTTGAATACTGTCCCGAGAATATTAATACATAAACCAGTTATCTGTTAAGTCATACCAAGGTTGTCTGAATTTTGCTGCTGCTGAAAATACATTTTGAGTGACCTTACAGTTCTTCTTATGATGCATAATAAACAGAATCACTTCTGTTCTTCCAAAAAAAGCATGTAGAAAAAAATATTCAATTTTATGTGAACATAATCTATGTAGACATTAATTTATGTAAATGGTAATACTTCCTGCAGTATTTTCCCTCTAGCTCTAATCAGCCAGGACACCTCTGTGTCAGGTATTTCTCCATTATTATTCTTCATTGGCCTTGTATCTTTCTTATCTTTAATGCTCTAGCTGATATGTTTTAGATTAAAATAATGTATCAGTGCTGAAAATGCAAAAGTTAGGTTGATATAGAAATCTTATAAACATTTCTTATTTTCTGTAAAGATGTTATTTGGAGCCACGTAATTTGCATGCCATGGTTAGATGTCTATTCAGACGAGAAAAATATGATAATTTTCAGTAGAGTTAGAGGGCTTGTTGTATTACAGTTTTGCTTTATTACTAGGATTATACCAATTCTAGGGGATAAAAAGGTGAGCTCTGGCTCCATCTGTTATACGGAGTGTTCTAGATGCGAAAAGTTTCTGTAAGGATTGTTTGTCACGTCAGTGGATCAAGTCTCCCAAGTGGGATACCAGGATTTGCACAATGCTGTCTGTACGAAAACCTGATGTTTCAGTGCAGAAATACTGTTTTGGTAGCTGTCCACCCTTGAACTGCCTTGAATATTAGCATTACCCGCAATGGTACATTATTTTGCTTGCTGAGAAGTTAATTCCGATATTTTCCTGCTATAGCTATTCCAGTCACATAAAGATGCTTGTGATCAATAAAGAGAAGCTTTCATTTTAGGCATCAATCCTTTATTCATAAATATGGATATTTTCAACCTTCTAGTAATAATGCTCACAATCTCTTTTTTCTTCAAAGAACGGCAGAAATAGATTGAAGTCATTTCACCAGACCCTGACACACCATAAAACTAGTAGGCAGATAATGCTGTATATCACAAAAAAGTATAACAGTTGATGCCTTTTTAGCTGTTCTCTAGATACCACCTGGGCAACAAGAAGGGCAGGGTCTATCTGCTGCTGCTGTGTGGAGTCAGTGATCCTCTCATCTCTGCCCTTGACCAAAACACCTGTGTACAAACTATGATTGCTTGTGAGAAATAACTCATTTCATAGGAAATGTCTTGCCACGTCAAAGTAGATAATAGATAATGTGATTTTTGCATACGGTCAACTGTCACACATTTATGTAGGAGTTATAAACTACAATCTGATAAAACAAACTGCTGACCTTGGTTGCCTTTCAATTCTCTGAATTGGACACCTCACACTTGAAGCCACCAATTGGGGAAAGAAATTTTAAAATGGCTGCTCCTGACACATAAGGAAAAGAAAGACACTGGGATAACTGAAATTTCATGACAAAAAATGTTGATCTCTAATACAGAGCTGAGATTTGTTATTTTCTTTGCTTAGAAAACAAGTGTCAGAATATAAGAAACTGTAAAATTCTGGTATGTCTTCTACATCTGCACCAGTAATTAAGTGGTTTGCTCTGAATATTTGTATTATATTCATTTCAAATAATCATGTGAAGAAGTTTAATTACTGGTTTCCATGTGCCCTTATTATTAGATATATGGTATGACTCAGTAAGTGTACGTGTCTATACAGAGACTTAATCTCTTCTGCCACTTTTGTCTGTACCTCAGTACATGTGTCGTACCCTAAAAAAGAAAATTTGTTGTGTCCTTGAAATGACCATTTAATGTTATACAAAATACACATGTTAAAAGAAACACAATCACTTTATAATAATGTTAATTATTATATAGTAAAATATTGTAATCAAAATCCATTCACAAGAAAAAAGAAAAACAATTGAAGTTATATTTTTAACAGATATCTAGCAAAGATTGGTTACGGTAAATTTGTGAAGTATTTAAATGATCAGTGTAACAACTTTTGTTTATGAAGCATAAATGTTGACTTCTGAAACGCAGTTCCTGCTGGTTTTAATCCAAAACCACTAAAATTAGAGAAGTTTGAGATTCAAGTCTTATAGCAGAAACATTTTCTAGCTGAAATATAATGGAGAAACGAAAAGCCTTGGCCAGGCTTTGAAAAGCTAAGAAATCTTAGTGAGACATAGCTAGAAGCATGGCTTCTTACCAGTATCAGTTATTGTTATTTTCCCTATAAAACTTTTTATCAAATGAAACACTCAAATGTGAGAAACAAACAAACAAAAAACCTCAGCAAAACAACACCCCCCCCCATCCAGCAAAACCAAAACCCAAAAGGTATTTTAGAATGTGTAGAGGTTTAAATATCTACAGTGGATTTTAGGAGCTATTTGAAAAAAAAAATCTTCCAAGTATTATTTTCTTATTATTTCTGAAGTTTCTTTTAGTCCCTACTACTGTACTTGGTAATTTCTTATCTGTCATTTTTCCTGGTAATGAATAAAAATTCTAATGACCCGAAAGGTCTCCAGGTACAAAACCCAAGAGAATGTTATCGATACTTAATGGCTTTCATCTACTACTGAATCAAGCCATGCTGCAGTTTAACATTTCCCATCTTAGTTAATCAATGCCACCCTTTCTTATTTAAAGGAAATATTCTAAACTATAAATAGAAGCAAAATAATACAATGTATCTAAAATACTATGTAATAAATATGTACGATAAATAATACATGATTTTGCAGAAAACTACTCCATCTGATCATGTGACTAATTAAAAAAATCACTGGTAAATTCTGTGTGTGTCTATGAGCATTTGACAGAATAACGTATGTATTAAGAAAAAGCAACATATGTAATGTCAGTGTCTAGTTATCAGCGATTGCATTGTGTTTCCTTATAAGTTCTTAAAGACCCATAATCAGTTGACAGTCTAATTGTAGTATCACTTTTTTAAAAAAAATTGTTTAGTGAGACTTTCTTCAAACCAGTATATCAAATATTGGTTCTCACTTGCAGCTAGTGTGTTCCTATGATGCAATTATTTCTCCACATATGCTGCTTTTCTCCATCCTGTTCTCCCTCTGCATGGTAAAAATCTACCACTAGTGTGCAAATTGAGTAACATCTTGCCTGGTCCCTATCTGTTGGCTGTTAGAGTGGTCAGGGATGGACTGCCCAGGGAACACACCTGGCACCAGTAAGGCTGGTTCTGTGCGGCACTCGTGCAGAGCGCGTGTTCTTGCCAACTACGTGGTGGCTACGCTAAATAAAAGAACAGAGGAGGCAAAAAAACCCCGAAACCCACACCTCCCCTCTCCAAGAAAACAGAAGAAAATTGCACTAATCAGTTCCCACCCACCCTGAGCCATTTTGTATTTTGTTCACGGGGTCATTACTGGTATGACAATATCACCTCTTTGTTTTTAGAATCTGTCATCCCCTGTCTGAAGGGCTTGACTCCAGGGGTGAGTACTGATAAGGATGTGGAAGCTGCTGGGAAATTCCATGCAGAATGAAGGCATCTGTTTAAAGCTTGAAGCAGCTGCATAGTCTCACTTACACCTGCCTGCAAAATTGAGGATTTGGTGGGGCAGCCTACCACAAAGGTTTCCTTACTCTTGTGTTTTCAGGTAGGCTGACAATTCTAATGGAACAGGCAAATTATCATGTCCTTCATACCAAAACACTAAAAAGAGGATGGCCTGACATTTCTTTAGTATACAGAAGGAGTTATTTAAATGAAGAGAAATAATGTTTCTGAATGAGAAAAACCACAAAACAAACAAAAAACCCCAAGCAAACTCTAAACCCACCCGAAACCAATCAAACAAAAAAACCCCAAACCAACGCTGCCCAATCTTTGTGTCTTATTTCCTAATCACCTTTGGTTTGTTTCTCTGTCATTAAGAAAAAAAAAAAACAAATCAGAACTGTGATGGCGACCATAGGTGACATTATTCAATGTTTTTTGCATTCTAGTGGGTGTAATTCTGATTCTCATACTTAGGATTGTCTTACTTGGTTGCATAAATGTCCCCTTATTTTAGATCCTTGTGTTTTTAAACTTCCAGTTTAAATTATCTGTTTGATTTTGTTCAGGAAGATGAAACCAAAGGAGGAGGCAGGAAGGGGATTGTTTCCTTTGCAGGCTTTAAGAAACATTAGGAAAACATTTTAATGAGTCAATGCTTCATTCCAAAATTGTATATTTTAGTAGCTCTAATACTAAAGTGGCTGATGGTCATAAACTAACATTTGAATGAGAAAAAGTACATAGTGTGCGATGCTTTTGTGTTCTCTCACTGAGGTTTATTCGATTTGACTTATGCATATATGTAACTCACAAATTATACAGCACACTTTGTATTAATTTGATTGCAATACTGTATAATTTGTGTGTTTTAATCAAATCATCTACATGCTCAGTTCCTCAGTCTCCTGAATTATTCCAGTATGGCACAAATCAATTAAAATTTCTAAATATTTATTTCAAGGAAATGCAAAGAAGACTGAAGGGATCTTCTCCAGCTGGTAATGTTTTGCCTTTTACAGAGGCAGGCAATACTTAGAGGGCCAGGAACCAGGAACTCCCTGTTTATTGAACATCTTAATATTTCTTTATATTTTAAATTCTTAATGAGTAAAAGTTCACAGCTTGAACCTAAAAATGAAGCTCAAATATTTCCATTACAGTGAGAAAAGCAAACTACCATTTTTTTAGAAAAAGAGAGGCAAATTCTTCTGGGTTTCATGGAACTGTTATGATAATTATGTTAACTAAGGTAGTGGATAGAAATTCCTGAGAATGGGACCCTCCTATATTATTCTGTGCAAGCAGAGAGTGCACGGTGGGGCTTAGAAATAGGCAACTCAGACATTAGGTGAAAGAAATTTTTAGAAACCAACTGTAGAACCAAACATTCTGAGAAAAGCAGGACTGGGAAAATACTTTTCAGCAAGCTACTTCTATGCAAAAAGTTCAGGTTGAGATTAATTGAAACTGTAATTTCAGGTTGATGTTTTAATGGAATGTGAAGGAGATAGTGCTCCTCCTTTCCCTTTCCCTTTCCCTTTCCCTTTCCCTTTCCCTTTCCCTTTCCCTTTCCCTTTCCCTTTCCCTTTCCCTTTCCCTTTCCCTTTCCCTTTCCCTTTCCTTTCCTTTCCTTTTTTTTTCCCCCAAAAAAACACCATGGGTAAAATGCTTAGTTAGAGTGCGTAGAGTTTGGGTTGAAATCCTTTTGAAACAGCTCTTTCATCCCAAGAGATGACAGTATATTTAAGTCTTGGTGTATTTCAATCTGCCCTATTGAAGCTGTTCCACTTTATTTAAAGAACTTGAAATAATAGTAGGATTACGAACCAAACTCTAAATTTCTCTTTTGATTGCCTTTAACCTCCAACCCCTAGGGTCATACCCAGGCTCTTGTTCAGTGAATAAATTTAGTTGTGTAGAGTCCTGTTTCCTGGAAAGTTGTATCCTGGAGTGGATCCTGGGAAAAAGAGAGCAAGTGGTCAAGTGAATGAAAGATCTGTAATAAAACCTCAAGTAAGTCAAAACAAGACTGTTAGTTAACTGCAGTCATCACTTTCAGTACCTTTTGGAGTACTTCAATTTGTAACCTTAACAAAGTTCTTCTAATTCACATATTTTGGTGTAATTAATACATAAGTCCTTGTTTTTATTGGATACAATTCCAGTCTGCTTCAGATAAAACTTCGGGGCATGTTAAAGTTATGTAACATACACACCCATGCTGCTTTAGTATTAAAAAATATGATTCTAATGAAATCTAAAATCTGCAAGTGTTTTCTTTTTGGACTTCATTTTGTCTGGGTTTTTACTTAAAGCTCATTTTTTTCCAAACCCTCCTTACAGCCACAGCATTACTTTGTCAGTCTTGCATCTGGATGCAACAATCAGCTGTTCTTGCAAACTTCCAGAGGAAATTAAACCTAGAAAGCCTGTGGAAGGTCAGCCAGAGTTAATATGATGTGTGCATGCTGACAAAGAGAATAAGAATGGGAATAAACCAGGTCATAATTGGCATAAAATCTATTCCCTTCATAAAGTTCTACTGGATAGGTCCTGCCCCTCTTTCATTCTGAAGTAATGATGGGCAACGTGAAGTTTCTGCACTGAATAAGCAATTTAATCTGACCTTTGCCATGCAGAGCAAAACTGCCAAACATGGAGTTTTCCAGGTCTTTTGATTGGTATTGGAGAGAGAGAGGGAGGAGTTTAAATGCAAGGAAAGTGCAGAGATGCAAGGGAGAGGGAGGAGAGTATTGACTGGCCAACAATTTTACGTAATACAGGTGCTAAAGGTGCTGATAAAATGGGTTTAACATATTCCAGTAGGCAGGGTGATAATTCATATTCACACAAACACTTTTCCATTGATGCAATAGTTACCTCTGTAATGGGAAGCAGAGGAGGAATAGCAGAGGAGAAAGCAAGCAGAAAACAGTCAAAAAAAATAAGGGAAATAAAGGAATGAGGAAAATTAAAAGGAAAGTGAGTGTCACAACAGTTTGTAAGACCTGGGAAGTTCTGTGTTTTGTCATCAAAAAATTGGAAGTGGGGCTTACCTACAATGGGAAGGAACAGGCTGTGTTTGAGAACTGAACTGGGCAAGGAAAAGTTTTGCACTCTTGTACTTCACACGTGGACAACTAAATTGCCCGTGAGCAATGCATCTGAGTTGTGCCCTGGCTGCAGAAACACCACAGCCACTTCCAGGACATGGCAGCAGTGGTTTGGCAATGTTTAAGCTCAGGTACAGCATCATATAAACATAATTTTTCTCCTCCCAAGTGGGCTCACTTAAGGATTCACTTTGTGGACCTGAGCTGGCTCTGCACAGAGCTGCTAGGACCCGTAAATTGTTCCGCAGTGGTCCCAGTTTTGAGGGGTTCCTTAGCTGGTGCCCAGTGAGAAGTACAAGATGTGTTTGTGTATTGGTTAGTTTTGTGGGATAATTCGAATATGAAATTCCTTTGGGAGCTTATATTACAGTACAGTGGCTTGGATAAAATATAGGCTGTCTGTGCTTCCACGGGACCTCAGCTTAACCAATACACACTCTCTTTACTGGTAGTTACTATCACAAAGTGAATTATTGAAAGAGAGCCAGTCATATAGCAACTCTCTGTCTAGAATCCAGTGTCTATGAAAAAATAATAAAATTAGAATGTGCACAATCTAGAATGTGAAGGAAGAAAGAACAGACCACAGTACTGGTTTGCAATAGCATGATATCTCATAAAAGTAAATCCAGCTCTAATAGATGAGAGTTATCGTTAGGGCCTGATACCTAGATTCGAGATTTCAAGTTTGAAGTACGTGTGCATGCTGCTGAATCTGAGGTTCTGCTTTAGAAACCCAGCTGTTCTTCCTGTTGTGACATTAGGGCAGAAATCTCTGTGTGGTCATGTGTATCACTTGGAAAATTAGTTCTGGGAGAGATTTTCTGAAATAAAAGAATTTGGACTATTATTATAACCTTAAAAGGTTGGATTTTTTTTTTGCCCTGAAACTTGTCCAAGTACTTCGTGTTTTAATTTAGACACAAACATTTGTATAGAAGTCTGAGGCTGGTAGAGACAGCCCTTGCTTTTCCTGTAGATTCCTAATCCTACTGAATGTTTCAGTTCCTACCTAAATAATTCTGATACTAACCCAGTACACTAAGGCCAGGTATACAGACTTCGTAATTACTTATAGTCACGTGTGATTGCAAGATATGTGGCTGCATACTGTTTATCGCTGTAGAGCTGAACATTCCTCATGCATTGCAGGTTATAGCTATTAATATTATAGTATTATAGTAATGACCTAATATCACAGACCGCTTCAGTTACTGTGGGCCAATGTTTTGGTTTCAGGTGGTTTTTCCTGGTAAATCATTTCTGAAATGGTGATTAAATCTAGGAGCTCATGGAGAGTGAATGTTATTAATGAATTAAAAGAAGCTAGTTATTTAGTTTAGCTTAGAATTTTTTGTACCATGTTTATTTTTTGTTTAGCCCTTACTAGCCTTTGTTCAGAACTATCGCATTGCCCAGCACAAACAATGGTTCATAATAATAAAACAGGGAGACAGAGATCATGTAATCTGGGCAAAGATTGATAATAAACTGGTGCCATATTATATTTGAAATGCTTGACACATTTTACTTAGGAACCTGTCTACAATTCACGTATGTTTTGAGATCATCACATGCCTTTTTTGAATTAAGTTTTCAGGACTACTTCCCAATGCTTTGAACAGGCAGTCTTTATGAAACAACCTGATGAAAAAATCTGACTGTTTTCATCACTTATTCCTTACCACTTTCTCTTAGAGCTATTTTTTTCTAATCACGAATTAGCTAAATATGTCAGTCTCTGCTATTTACTTTGACAAATACCTCAAGGCATATTATGAGTTTGAACCTGTCTTTGAGTTTGTTTTCAGTGATAGGCTGCTCTGTAGAACAAAACCCTGGCTATTATCTTCTCTTAATTTCTTTGATGCTATCAACAACGAGTATCAAAGGATTAATTTTTAATAATGCATGTAAGCAGTCATAAGTGAACTTTCCTGTTATAGAGTTCTTCATCTATTTGTAGAAACAGACCAACACCCCAAAAGCAAATCTCTCTGGATTCTAGAGCTTTCCCTTGCATTTTATTTAATAACCATTTAAAGATGATTGATTTGCTTTGGAAAGGCTTGGCATTAGTGAATTTCCAGATGTTACGGCACTGTGTGAAGCTTTACAAATGACAAATAGTACATTTATTTTTTATTTTACATCATATTTTGAAGATGGCAATAGGGATGATTGTAACCTCATCACCTTCCTGATCTCTGACTATATCCTTTCAATTTTCTGGTTTTGTTCATTATCCACGTTTCTAAATGTTGAATATTTTTCCTTCTATGAGCTTGTTTTCCTTTGACTAGTGTTTATTTGAATTCCAGATCTGAATACTCACACCTGTTGTTCCTATTTCTAGGAGACCAAGAAGGATTGGAATTAAAGCTCTTAGAGAATAGAGATCTGTAAACAATACACATGCATATTTATCTTACCTGATGCCTTATCACACCCTCATGTGAAACCTGGCAAATCTATGGTTTTTAAGCATCTCCATATGAAACTTGTATCTTTCTGAGACTATAATGAGGGGTGGAAAAGAAGAACCTGAGGTTACTAGACTCATTCCACTTTTTAGCCCTTTTCTTAGAACCAATATTGTAGGTTGACAGCAGCCAAATCTGAAGTCACTAAACGAATATATGTAGTGTTGTTCCTGAAACTTCCAGCAAACATAAATTGTTATGTTGTATTTTAAATGATTTTTTTTTTCTGTTTTACCAATAGCTCAATACAAAATCAGATTTTGGCATTTATATTGCAAAATCTCTATGGCCTGCCTCAAAAGCAAAACTCTCCTAGGTGTCATCTACTGTCCTAGGTGTCATCTCAATTTTTGTCACAGTGTTTGAATACAAGTCATGACTTCTCAGCCTGTTTTTCTATGGAAATAAGGCTCAGACAACCCAGCTGCTCAGCTGTCTTACTCCATGCCAGTCCTTCTTAGTAAATTTTGAGGTACTTTACTCACACCTGGAAAGGAGGAGAAGGTCGCTAAGACTGTGAATGTTTTGTGAAAACAGGCAGCATGGTAAAGAAGCAAGTCTTTCCTGGCCTATGGGAAAAATGAATTCACATGTTATTTGCAAGTGTCCTTATTAGTATGCCAGCTATGTGTGGGTTTACACATTCTTAAATTTAAAAGTCAGTTAGTCACAATAAAATAGTCCACCAGAAACCAGATTTCACTGGTTTCTGGTGTCCACGCAATAACCTGCTTATTTGCAGGGATAATCGTGCATCAGAATGTCGGCCCGGGCCTCTGAATACAAATGTAATATGGATGCGAATACCCACAAACCCAGCAAAAAAAATGTACTTCTGTATGTTCAAAGTAAAATACTCAGTCTTTAAAGAAAGCTAGAATAAAGGATTTTGACAATACCTTGCTGCAAATGAAACTGATGACAAATGGAGAGAGTTCTATACAAACAGTATGCAATTTTTGGCTCATGGGAAAGTGCTATTTTCTAAAAATGAAAGCAGTTCATTTTTAGGTGACAAAGCCACTGTTGTAAGCAGATACACAGATCTGTCTCAGGCTCATAAGAGACCGTGGCTCCAGAAAGACATGTTCATACCTCTTCCCTGCCTCCTCCAGAAAGGATACTGAATGCTGTTTGCTTGAGAAAGTTCTGAAACCTAACATGTCACCTGCAAAGACACATGGGGATTCCTGGTAACATCTAGCATTGGTGTTTCAAAGGTGCTGTGGTATGAAGATCGTATCTTTTAGGCACCCAGCCTTGAGGGTCAAGTGCTTCTCATTCCCTGTAGAAGCCCCTGTTTTTTTGCAAAGAGGCAGGAGGAACTTGACATCTGTGTCTCACTCCCTCTTCTCATCCTAGAAAGAGCCCTAAACATCCTGCACCTCACATTCTCACAAACCTGTTCTGCCGTTTCCCTTCCAGCTTCTGTCCTGGTCCTAAAGCCCAGGACAGTCCTGCTCTCAGCCTGCTTATCCAGTCCTTTCCAGGATCTTTGTTTGCCAGCTTCTTTATTTGTTTTTCTTGCTTGCACTGTCACATTTATTTCTCATTTTTGCTCTGATCCCTCCCCAGCCCATTCACTTTCCCTGCATTCTTCCCCTGCTCCCAGTGCTGGTTATGACCCTAAGATTCTGGTCCCATTTAGAAGTTCTTGATTGTTGTGTCTATCGCTGTCACTTTCCTTTCACCCCTCCAGTTTCCAGTCTCTCTTCCTCAGCCAGTTTTCTTTTTCTAATGATCTTCATGCATCTTTACAGCTGACTGGTTTCCTTCCTGTATTTTCAGTCAGAACAAGTTTTACTCTTATGTTGAAGTCTCTGGAAGGGGTCCTACAATTTGCAGGAATATAGATTTCATTACCCATTCTATTGGCCTTTTATGGTACTGATGTTTTTTATCAGTATTTTTGCAGAGATACTTAAATGTACACCACTGACTCAAAATCCAGCCCTACTGAAATTTGAATCCCCGCCTCAAATTCTGGGATGGTCAGATCTCTTGAAAGAAAAAGATTTAAGAATATACATAGCAGTTTAGATTTCCTTGTATTTGTCTTCATATCTGAATGGATTCATTTAAACTTTTTTTTTTTCCCCCAGAAAATTTCAATGTGAGGTGGAAAATATTAAAATGTAGTAAAATTATATACGAACAAAAATCAAAGTTTTATACTGAGGACTCTTGGGTAATCTTGAAAATAGACTCTGTTACTTGTCACAGTTTTTCACCCCACTTTTCTTCTTCTCCTATCAAACAGGTATGGTGAGCTCTATGCAGATAGCCATTCCCTGGCTTTAATGAGGCCTTATGAAACACTGTAGCCTTCCTTCTGAGATCTCCTTATAAATAAGCAGCTCATTTTTGTATGACCTTAAGTAGAGGAACTGTCTGTCTATGAATGTGTGCATCAAAGACTGCAATGGGCTCTCATCTGTTTTTACCCTATAAGTATTAGTAGACCATAAATTAAACACTGACTGTGGTCATAATAACAACGGGCACAGATTAGCTGAAGACATCAATAACAGCCATCTTCTGCTGGGCATTAATTTAATTGCTAAGGAAACAAGTGTGTAGCATCCTGAGGTGCAAAAGGAGGAATAGCTTTCCTGAAAAGTGATGTACAACTTTAGGATCTCATTGTACTGGTATTTTCTGGCCAGTGCAGAATGACTACAAGTTGCTTGTAATTAGCAATATTTTTTCACTTATTTGAATTTGGGATCTCTTCAATTTAAATTGTCCTTACAATGAGAAGATATGCTCTAATATACATGTAATTACTTTGAATAAAATATTGTATCTTCTAGGCTTTCTACTTTGAAAAGAATAGAAATCCTGACTTTATGGTAGAACAATAGCTTTCTTAATGCTGTTAATAGTTTCTTGATAATGCTAATTACACCTAATCACAGATTACTCTTAATTAATTTTAATAACATGCAAAATAATCTATTCTAGCAGACAAGTTATTAATGTCTTTTCTAAACGTGTTGATAACAAACTATGACATACTTTAACTGAATATGCTTACATGCATGCTTCATTTTAGCTGTACTTCTGTTGACCTTAATAGAACAACTTGAAATAATGATCAAATTCTTTGCAGAATCATGATCCAGTTCATTCAACAAAATACTTACTATTCTTTTAATTATTATGAAACAAGGGCTGCAATGTTTTAAAAATATATTTATTCTAAAATAGTGATTTATTGTTAAGGTTATTTCCTGTATTCCACTCTTTTTTTTTTTATTTATTAAATCATGCTTTATCGCCATCAACACTAGAAGTTAGAGATATTACTGCCTCACGAGATTTCTTCTGCCTTCTAGTTAATAGCTGATTTAGAGGGTTGCAAAAACACAATTTATTTACAGTTTCTCTGTATTTTTGTTTTTGATAAAGTCAAAACCAGAAAACGGAATATTTACTGAAAATTAAAAGCAAAGACCAGAAAAATAGGCATTTATTGAAACACAAAATGTTCAATCCGAATTGAAGAGAAGTTTCAAGGTTATTTTCTTGTCAACTGGACCATTTTCTTCTTTGTTGGTTTGGATATTTGTCATGAAAAGTGCCAGTACCTTGGCATCTGCCAGTTCTACAGCTGTCCCTAGCTTTAGTTCTTCTCTGTCACAGGAAAGGTATGATGCTGAATGCTGTCAAGATGCTGCAGATAATACCTGCCAAGGGGCAGATGCAGCTATGAAGGCCACACGGAACATCCTGGAACAATCTCCACTGCATTATTGTCTTTTGCTACATTTTAGGAAAAATAGCTAAGTTCACAGTGGGAACTTAGGTTACAAAGAAAAGCTCAGCACCTTTACAGTAGTCTAGGAATTCTAAGGCAAAGGATTTTTTTTTTTTAAAGAACTGTGTTTGGAAACTCGGAGAACTCTCTCCATCATTCGGATGTTTATTTTGGGTTCCATAGGTTTTGGTTGCTGATTTATATAGAGTAGGTTAGATGTTTTATCAAGTCTGTACTATTCTGATAACTCCAGAAATCTGTCCTTATCTTAGCAGTTATGTATATGTACTTAAGCCCATGTTTACAAGTATCAGGTTTCTTTCCAGTTTTTTTAAATTCAGATACTGAAATAATTTTGATCTTTCAGCTTCCATTAGGCAAAACTAGATTGCATACTATAGGAACTATGAATCACACCTTAAAGGATTTTATTACGTATTAATACAATTAAAGCTATGGCTTTGTCCACTTCAAGTTGTTAGTAATATCTTCTTAACTAGAGGAACTCAGTTTGATCAAAAGCAATGCACGAAGTGGAACTGTATTGACTTTCGTTCTCTGGCATACTGTTAAGCAATATGAACTATTGTATAGGATTAAAATCTTTGGCAAAGGGATCACTGGATACAGATCAGAATGACTCTAATGTAGAAACTTTGGCTCTCTTTGCTAGGGTCAACTCTTTTGCCCAACATAGGGATTGTAAGAAAACATGAATTAGTAGTTACTTGGACAATTCAAGTCTGGACTCCCCAGTGACTTAAGCATCACAGGCATGAAGTTTTGCTCTTCACACGTGTACTGGATGATTTTTCAAATAATGACATAGTTGGTGTGAGATGCTCTCTGATCCTCTCTTTCATTGAATCTTGTAAATAATCACTTTTTTTTAAAGAAAAGTTCAAGCAGCTTTTTAAAACATGATGTCAAAGCCAAAGCTTGCTTTTAGAGATAATCCCCGGTGGAATGACTTTCAGCTGAATAATGCTTTGTTTTTTTATTGACAGGTCTTAGCTTCTTTATGTCTTTCTGTTTGCTTACATCAACCTTGTTATTTTTTACTTTACAAGAAAGCAAACAGCCTGCAAATATTTTCTGCAGACAAGTCAATACATTTTTATACTTTCTGGTGTTTTGTTTTCAGGGAAGTTTACATGGAGAGGTTGGGCATGAAGCCAGATGTCCTGGGGACAATTCCTAGAGCTGTAGCAAGCTGTGCACTTACTAACAACTGCTTTGAACAAATAATTCCAAATGGCAAGCTCACTGGTGCTTGTCTGTGGAGCTGGATTCAGGAGAGGGATTGTTTATGACCTCTTGTCGACCTGTACCATTGCTTCATGCTCTGATCCAAGAATGGACAGAAGTTTGAGGAAAGTGAGCATTGAGGAAGATACTGGTATTTTGAAAGTCCAAGTTTAGCAGGTGTGAGCCATTTGGGTGATACAGTGATATGCTGTAATGCAAATTTGAAAACAGCAAAAGTGATTCATTTTCAATATCTAAATAATTTAACTTTCTATTTCAAAAAATTTCTGTAGTCAGTATGAATCATCTTAGAATCTTGGTATGTTGTTGAGGTGAATGAAGACCTAATTCTGAAAATACTTATATGTATTATCGAATGAGCCAGAGATTTCAGCCACTAGGAGGAATTGCAGAAACATCTGAAGCATGAAGTCCTTTGCTGAAAAGACTAGGAATAAAATTACTGCCAAATTCAGAAAATCTGTCCTAACTTATCTTCTACATTAGTGTTTCGTCTGCTGTGTCTGTGGCTTTTCATATGCAATGTATAGGAACTGCAGAATCATAGAATCTTTTTGGTTTAAAAACACCTTTAAGATTGAGTGCAATCGTTAACACAGCATTGCCAAGTCCACTTCGAAGCCATGTCCCTAAGCAGCACATCTACGCATCTTTTAAACACCTCCAGGTTTGGTTACTCCACCACTTAACTGGGCAGCCTTTTACAATGCTTAACAGCCCTTTCTGTGAAGAGCTTTTTCCTAATATCCAATCTAAACCTCCCCTGGAACAACCTGAGGCCATTTCCTCTTGCCCTATCACTTGCTACTTGGGAGAAGAGACCAACACTATCCATGCTACAACCTCCTTTCAGAGAGCTGTAGACAGTGATAAGGTCTTCCCACAGCCTCCTTCTTTCCAGGCTAAACAGCCCCAGCTCCCTCAGCTGCTCCTTATAAGTCTTGTGCTCCAGACCCTTCACCAGATTTGTTGTCCTTTTCTGTACTCTCTCCAGTAGCTGTCCAAGCCATAACGTACAATATGCAAATAAGTAGTTTATATAAAGATATAGGTTTCCTGTATATATTTAAAACAAAATTTTATTTCTAAGACATCATTCAAACTGAAGAATGAAACTAAATAGGTTGCAATGTGATAATTCCTAATAAGAGTTACTATTTTGCAAATAATGCAAACATAACTTTTGATTTAATGTCTCTCTTGTTATGTATATATGCATGTTGAGATACACCTGACTGGTAAAATCTTTGGAACTTTTGCTTTTTCCATGCTCTCTGATGATGCACAGATAAAGTTGTTATGTCAAACCAGGAACTAATCATTAGAAACTGATCAAAGTGAAGTGCAGAACACCAAGGCATTAGTACTCAAGAATGTCATGATATATCAATATAAATAGCTCAGAGAAAGTGAAAGCACAACTTCAGAATTTGTACCAGCAATTGGATTCAGTTATCTGCTTGTGCTGGTTTGACTGAAAAGGAGTTTATTTTCTTCAGGCAGTTAGAAACCTTTCTTTTTTGTAGTTAGCACAGCCATTGTTTGAATTTAGTTTAAGAACAAGCAGATAACGCTCCAGGACAGAGTTAATTTTTTAATTGCTCTGGTCTGAGAGTCAAGAACATTCTGAGCTCTGCCTCACAGGCATCAAGGAAGAGGGGCATGGATGGGGCAGAGCTTGACTGACATCGAGACTGATCAATAGGAGTATTCCATCCCACTAGCGTTATGCTTCATATTTAAGGAGAGCTGAGATTTTTTGGCTAGGCTTTTTTTTTGGAGCCAGGACAGAGACCTGCTTATGAGAGTACTGTTCGGGGCTTTCTTCATTTTGGCCTTCTGCCATCCTGCTGTTTTGCAGAGGCCTCTGGACCTTTGTGCCTTTTTCTCCTTTCTCTCTCCTGCATCGGCTGTTTGGGACCAGGTGCTGCTTCCTGGGACTGGCTGCTCTCCGTGCATGGAGTTTGTGAGGAATTGTATTGAGTATCTTCTTTTGTATTCTATTTCTATTTTATATAATATATTATTACTAGTAGCCCATTAGTATTTTGTTGTTGTTTTATGAAACCTATTGGGGATGGAGGGGAGGGAGTGAGTGAGTGAGTGAGCGGCTATTATGGTTATATTGCTACCTTGGATTAAACCATGACACTGCTTGTTTCAGAGAAGTCTAGTGCTAGGGAAAGGATTAGCTGGGATCCCTACTGCCCCCTGTGTCACAGGAGGCACGGTGAGACATGGTTGTTTGCAGCCCTGGACTGGCACTTGAAGGGCTGTTAAGAGACTTCCTAGATATTGCCACAAGCAATAGGTTGGTCACATAGGTTGGTATCAAAGACTGAAATGTCTGCTCATTTGCAGGGGCAGCTACTACTTGGGTTGCTGTTAGTACTACATTAGTGTCCAAAAACATCTTTAAATGACTGTGGAGCCTATTTGTGACCTGAAAAATGCATTGGCTTGTCACCTGCATTAAACAATGTTTTATGGTGGTAGAAGAGAGCAAAATACAAACCTGCAAACCTCTGGTTATTAGCTATTGTTGGAATTAAAATCCCAGTGCAACTTTGAAAGAAATATAAGCTGTAGTTATGGAGTATGTCTACGGTACTTATATTGCTAAACTAATTATACATCCATTTCCTTTTATTGCATATAATGATATACCATGCACTATGAATTTAGAAATCTACACAGCTTGGATCTGTGTGAATTGCTTAGAACATCATGGGTGGTTTGGTTTGCTGTCTTACCTTAAAATCCTACGAGGCAATGAAATTGCGTATTAGCAGTGCAACACTAAAGCAATGGTAAGAGTGATCTGTATCTTGGTACTCCTGCCTGTGTGGACCCTTTTGAGTCTACAGAGTACCATATTTGCATCCATGATTTGTTAAGAAGATATTTGGAAACCTACCTTTGGAGATCTTGCCTATCTCCAAAGTATACTTATACAATACAACCTGCTGTGGTCCTCAGATGTTGTGCAATTGTATGTTTACCTGTAAGGGAGAACATAGAATCCATACTAGGCATGATATCATTAGAAATTCTGGAGACAAGGGCTTTCTACAACAGAAGATGAGATGCATGTCAGATGAAAGAAACATTATGCACACTAAGTTTACTAAAATATCTGAGGTATCGTACGTGCTCTTCTCTAACAAAGAGGTCGAGCAAGAAAATACTGCTCAGCTTTGTTTCCCAGTGTGATATGTAAAAAACCTCAAGACACCTTGCAAACCGAAAATAATCTAAAAAATATCTGAAAAAAGGTCCTTGCAGAACATGCACTGTCATCGAAAAACTATGCATGTGTTTTAGGAATTAAGTAGTATGTGAATCTAAATATGAAATAAGTGTTTGGATTCCAGGTGAAATCAGGCCTAAAATTCAGATTTGGTACAAAACTCATTACTCGCTCTTGTGAGATTTTTGATATCTTAATTGTAAAATTCTCATGATGTCATCTTCACCTTTTCAGACTGGAACCAGGAAACAGTGACTTAATATGTTTCAATTCTAATAAGAAATTTACATGGTTTCAGATGCAGCTTCATTGTTTTGACCTCTGTCTGTCCTAAAACAAAGGTATTGATGAAAAGGATTGCCACAGATAGACTCTAATGGAAAAACCTCCTTACCATGCCATCAGCATCACAGAACTCTTCCCACCTACCCATGTAGATGAGTTCTTAGGGACATGGTTTAGAAGTGGAATTGGCAGGTTAATGGCTGAACTCAATCATATTAAAGATCTTTTCCAACCAAAATGATTCTATGATTCTATGATCTTCAAATTTTGTAGTACTTGAGCAATGCCACAGATTAAGCAGCATGAATTAGATATTTTTTAATAAAAAAGTTCAATGGAGTAAATTACACCACAGTAAATTGTGGTACTAACTAATGAAACTGTGTTTGTTTGGGTTTTTTTGTTTCTTTTTTGTTTGTTTGTTTTCTTGTTTTTTTTTTTTCTTGCTATAAATTATGAGGAAATGTGCAAGAAAAAAGAAATTTTACAAACACTATAAATCCTGCTGTGAATTCATTAGTCAAATCAGAAAGCAGTTGTATTTTTAATAGGAATTTTTATGTACCATCATAGGCCTGGAGCTGTAAACTTTAAATCCTTAATTTAAATATAAGTCTGCTGCAGCCATTAGCCTGGTGTGTAATCTCAGATAAATACTAAGGTAATTTGTGTGCCTCCCAGCATTTCTGAAGTAAAGAATGTACAGTATTACAGCAAAAGTGAGCAGTATGCTATAAAGGAAACACAGTTATTACTGCTTTGCAATGATTCTTTCACTTTATTTTCTTACTAAAATAAAATAGTGTATATGAAAAACAGTTAAATTATCACATGTACAAAAGTCTTTTCATGTGCAGATGAAACAATGATGAAGACCTGCATGAAAGTCATTATTTTCTTGTACATGCTGTATGTATGGTAGGTACACTGCGATTCTGCAGCCTGTATTTTTTCATCAAGTAAGAGCAGGTAATCAGAGCTGTTCCTTCTGGCCTTAGAGTGAGTGAGGGTATTTGTGTGTGGATGTGTAGTAGAAACTAAGAAAGGTATAATAGATACTATTTATTTACTTCGCCATTTACTCGCATTTGTAATAGCTAACTTTCAGGTTCTGAACACATTTACAGTTCACACATTTCCATTTCTATGTTGCTACACTGTGACTGGATGAATTTGTCTTTCTTCTCTCAGATTTGGTATCACACCATCTTCCTGATTTCCTCTTTTGCAGAGTTATATTTCATTAAATATTGACATTTTAATGTTAGTTGCCAGACCCTTACAATGACAGCAATTTCACTTGTTTTCCTTTCTGTGTGTATTTTCTTCCATCATTTTCTGATATAAAGTCTCATATATTTGTGACAGCTAAATTGAATACAATTTCCTTGCAAAATATCAGTGATATTCTAGAGGTGGTAATGATCAGTTTATTTTGAAACAAAAGTCAATACTTGTGAATTTTTAGTTGTTCTAAGAGAGAAGAGGTGCACTCATTTGAAGCAACTAAATGTCTTGCATTTCACTGAAATGACACTAGATGGCCTTGCAAATACTTTTTTTGCTGCTGTTCTATACCATAATATATGGAGTAGTATGGTATACATAGACTTCAGACCTAAGGTATTACCTGGTGACCTGTATTCTGCTCCTTAGTAGGTATGCTTGGGTACATAGCTCTTCTAAACTAATTTTCAGTTTGTCATAGACCTACACTGCATCATCATTTTGATTATCTTCTGTGGTGGTCATTTATTGGTGTAGATGGTAGGGCTTTGTTCTTTTAATTTTAGGACAGTGCAAGTGAACACTTTTTAGTGATTAATCTGTTGTGGTTAGAGATGGATGATTTTCTAGAAAATTAATTTGCTGAAAAGCATACAGTTTTGATATTGTGAATTATGTTGACCAAAAATGTAAATAAAAAGAGGTTCTGTCAGCATTTTTCTGAGCACGAATTTTTTTCTTGTCAAAGTAACATTTGGGAACAAAAGGCACATGAAAATCAATCTTCCACTTCCAGCCACAATTGTTATTCACTGTTTCAGTGATGAAAACCCCCTATTATTCCAATTTAGTTCAATCCAAAGTGCAACCCCACAGCCTTCTAGTTGGACAAGCTCAATTTCACTATTAAAACCACTATGTGAATACACATCCCACTGAAATTACCTGATCAACAAGGTGAAGATACCATTAAACTGGAACAGGGAAGGTTCATCTCACCTGAAGAATTAAATTTGCCAACAGAATAATTAATTTTCAGTGCAACAAGTGATGTGTTTTACTTTGAAAATTTGAATCATTATGTCGCCAAATTGCCAGGTGTGGCTTGCAGTTTATCAAATGGCTCATTTCTTACTACGCTTATCTTGTCAGTATGCTTGCAGGACATCTTATGCCCATTTTTTTCTTGTGAACTCTAATCCTGTAATATTTTTCTTATGAACAACCACTGCTGCTCAGTGCAGTATGCTTTTTATTGAGAATGTGGGCTGACTGCCATTGAAGAAAGTGGAAAGATTCCCACTAACTTGAGTTGAAATTGGATCAAGTTCATGTGAAGCTAATCAGCACAGGAAATATGCACATGCTTATCCTATTACAGTTTATTTGTGTCTAAGTAAACACAGTGCCACCAAACTTGCAAATTAAGCTGCCTCCAAATGTTTTCCTGTTTCTTATATATTGCCAATATAGATTGATGACACATATAAGTAAATTAGTTGTGACATTAGACATGGGCAGTCAATGTATGAAGCTCCACACTTAATTTGGCCCCATTCTGTTTGCCTTTTCAGATGAACTAACACATCCGTTGGCCTAAGGGTAGCCAAAAGGATTTCTAGCATTCAAGTTATGCAAGAAAATAGCAAGAAGATGATTAAGACAGGGAAGCAACTACAATTATTCAATTATTTCTCTGTTCTTTCTGTGATGGTTTGTGTGTGTGTGTGTGTGTTTGTGTGTGTGTGTTTTGTTTTGTTTGTTTGTTGTTTTGTTTTGTTTTGTTTTGTTTTTAAATCTATGAAAAATTATTTGTTAGTAGATTGAATTCCAAACTTAGATGATGTGATTCCTGTAAGCTTCCAGTGGCAGCTGTCAAATTCAAAGTGGAGGTCTGGTGAAATGCCAACTGACTGTGATGCTGAAGGGACATGATCATGTCAGGAACTACCTCTATTGCTTTTACTACCACTTCATAGATCTGTAGTTTGCTCATTTTTCTCTCTCTGCTGCTGTGTATTTGTTTTTAAGTGTGAGGTCTAGTGAAATGCTGCTAAAGTGGCAAGATATTATTCAAAACAAGATATTCTAGAGACAGATCTTTAAAGACTAGATAGTACTGACTGAGGTAAACATAAGGCTGTAGGAAGACTAGTTACTCACTTGGCTAAACAATCGCCTCAGTCAAAACCTTTCGTATTCTGCAGGGTTTTTTTTCCCCACTAAGAAATGTGATACTTTTATATGACCTACATCTGGACTAGAGAGGTAAACCAGGCCAGAGCACGTTTGACCATACGGGTTATCTATTAGCACACTGTTGACACAGTTTTGGTGCAGGATAGGTTGCCCTCTCTGTTGGTGAGGACAGAAAGCAGAATGTAACATCAGAGCTCAAGCCATTCTGTGCCGTTTGCCTAAGGGTCAGCAAATAGGCCCTGGATCATTTTATTCAGTAGCAGACTGCTTCAGGGGCTCAGAACAGATCCAGAGTCTCTTATTCATTTAATTAACATGTAACTTGAATTCTTATGTGATACATTCAAAAACTGTAACTTAAGTTGGCTGTTTCTGTAGACATACTTTCAAGGGCATGCACATGACCAACATGTAAAAGCTATCTAAAGACATCTGATTATTGCCTCGTGGTCTTGAAGAAAAATTGAAGATGAATGGCTGTGGGTAGTCTAAATCAAGATGATTCTGGAAGTACCTTTCTTCTCATAACAGAGCAGTGAAATATTGCAAAGGGTATGTCCATATGATATATATATTCATTAAAACTAATTGTTTTATTAAAATAATAATATAATGAGAGCTAAAGCACCTTCTGATGTTACAAATTCATATAATGAAAGGGTTAGCTATCTCCAAAGAATGACTCCTGATCAGAGCTTAAGCCTCATCAAGTTAATTTCTAACCCCTTCTCCCAGCCTTAATTGATAGATAATCTTTGGCAGCACTGTCTGCAAGTGATTACATTTAAACTTTTCCACACCATATGTCAGTTCCAGAAGGAAAAGGTTAAGGTCCTTTTGATTACCCTTTTCAGAACAAGCTCCTGGTTCAAATATATGGGCTCTTGAAGCAATGCTTTATTTGAAGGAAAAGAGTTTTATTTTTGCAGCATCCCACACGTTGGAATATGACATGTTGTAACGATAAATTGAACAAAACATTCAACATTATACGTGATGGTCAAAATAGCACACAGATAAATATAGATTGCGGGTTTCAGTTCTTGCACTTTACAGAACAAAGACTGTGTGAAGATTGTATTGGGCTCAAATGACTTCTTATTTAGCATCTGTTGGGCTTTTCTGAATCACTGTCACCACAAGTCAGTCTGTTATGATTTGTTTTATGTTTAAATTGCAAGTGTTTTGGAACAGCATATTATTCTGTGTTTTGATAGTGTCTAAGTGTAAATGGCTTGTGGTCTACAACTAGGAACCAAACTAAACAGGAATTAAAACAATATTAATGTCTCATCTAGACCATAAGTCTCATCAGATTTGTTGCTTGTCTCACTCAAGTACATAATCAGTGGTGAGTTCTTATGATGACTATTCAGTATCTATGCCATATTTGTAATTGTAATGGCTATGAGCAGTAATATTTTCTAAATTCAATTTCTCTCTGGTCAAAATCTCCATCTTACACAGAAAGCTTTTTCTTGCTTTGCAGGTAGCTTTAAACACAGGTATGTCCTCATCTTTGAACAATTCATCTTTCTCTGTTTGGATGTTGTAGAAGTATAGATAGAAAACATTAAAGATGGAGTTTTATTCAAAATAAGAAAAGTAGATCTTAAGAAAAGCTCTCTCCTTATGCCCTATGCTAAATTATAACCATATTCTTTGACTCTTAAGGAAATCTTACACTTTTTGGAAAACAAGACTCCCACCTTCTCCTTTTCCTTCCTCCTTTCCTCCATGTTTTTTCAGGGAACATCCCTTTTCCATGTAGTGAATGAGTTTTCTGGAGAACCTTCTTCCTTATCTTCCTTCTCCTCCTGGATTGGACTGGAAAGTCCAGAGCAGGGTCCCAGATCCTGGTCCTGACTCTGAATAAATACCTATCACTCAGAGTGAAATATATGAAGTCCAAAGAGGAAGTAGTGGGATAGAACAGCCATGTTTGTGAGTGTTGCCAGTCAGCACATCATCAGTAGGACAATGGAGTGCTGGCTGCCACAGGACATCTGTAAGTAACACATAACGTAGATAGCTTCCTGATGACAGATACTGTATTTCAGGGTAATTAAAGACCATATACAAGGCCAGAACAGCTAATGATGTAATCTCAATAAAGGTTTCTCAAGGTAAAGTCAGGTTTCTTACTGGCTTCTATCACACTAAGCGTAGAAGAGATACAAGCGATTTGCTGACCTGTTTTACACTGTAGACTTGAGACACAGTTGCAATTCGTACCTTTCCTTGTCTTTTTACTGGCTGAATTTGTGATTAATTATTCTGAGGAAACTTTCTTACATTAGCATTATAAATTTTGAATCAGAACGTTATATTCTAAAATTTTCTTTTTAAAAAGTCCATTGTGATATTTACCTTGTAACTCCATTCCTTACAATGAGTTGAAGTTCACATGTCATAGTGAAAACAGCAGCAACTCTTCTTGGTTTCTTGCAAGCGCATCTTTTTTCACAGCGGGTTTTGCTATATTCTCTCATCTTTGAGCTAAAACAATGTGCTATTCTGCAGGCAGATATCAGCTTGTTTTGCCTCTGCTTTACACCACCAGTAGACACGCTGGGTTTGTGTGGTGTCAAAACTGAGGAAATAAGCCTGAGAAATCCATAGCTCAGGACTGCACGAGAGTAACTACACAGCTCAGGGCATGGACAGTGAGACCATGTATCTGCTCAGAGTATGTGCAAAGTGACACCGTGTTTGCCTGCAAAGTATGCATAGCTTTGCTCTTGCAACCCATCCCGTCTATTATCCTGCTAGACCTAGGTACCTCCTGCACTTGCAATTCCTTTTCTTTGAGAAGACCACAACAGCACTTGATTAAAGTGATTTCAAGGTAAAATCCTCAAAACAAAATATTATTTATTCATCCAAGAACTTCTGTAACAGGGAGCAAAGACATAAAAATAAAACAGGCCAGTTCACATGGGGTTTACCTTTATAAAAATATCTTTTTTCTTTCTTTTCTTTTTTTTCTTTTTTTTTTTTTTTTTTTTTTTTTCAGCACCCTGCAAAGTTTTACTGATTTGAGTCAGTGTTCTCAGCTGTATACTTGATTGTGGAAATTATAACTTGCCTGGTCTTTATAACTTGCACGTCTCTGTCAAGGACGCATCTCCATTTACTGCTAAAGTTGTATGTAAGCTGCTTTCTTCCTGAGACTCTCTTTATAATTTTGGAGTTTTGTTGTTGTTGAGTTTTTTAGATCCTTTTGTTACTGGACTCAGGGATAAGAAAGGTCTACTTTGCTGGCAAATGATGCAGCAGCATCTACTTGGCTTGCACTGCTAACAACCTCCTTTCTTTGAGCTTTTGCAGTTGAGTAAGCTACAGTGGAAATTACTAAATTCCAGAGTTGAAAAACTGCTGCAGAGGACAGAGGCTGACGCTGTAACACTTTAAGAAATTTACATATATTACCCAGATCTAGAAAACATCATAAGCTTTAAGTTTTATGTTGTTATGGAATACTCCTCTTCATTCCATCAGCTACATCAGAACTCATCCCTGGCCTGAGGCTGTCTTCTGCAGTGGGAAAAGTAGGGATCTAATGGTCAATTCACTCTCTTTCAGTAGAGATTTTTATAACAAAGAGGTTATGGCATGTTTGAAAGTTCACCTGCTCTCCCCAACAGCCTTGGATGGTGTGCTCTGTATTATTCTTGCGTTACCTTATTGCTTTTACATAAAGGGATGCACAAAACCACCAACATGAGCATTATTTTGGATACACTTGAATGAAGTATGGTGATTGTGGTAAAGCTGCATCTGACCAGATAATCCAATGTAGTACTATGCTAAAACAGTGGTCTGAAGCACTGGAAGCATCTGTTTTCTCCTGTTATATTATAGCTATATATAAGTTAATAGCTGTTGGCCATCTAGTTCCTTTCTTGTATATGTTGCCAGTATGTCCTCGTGAATAGTGGTCATGCTTAGACTGGCGGACAGAGACCTTGGCACCAGGATGGAAAACAGTAAACTGGTAAATGGATCTGTATGTATCAGCCATAAAAAAACCACGAAGAAAACCTTTCCTTTTTTCAGTGAGACCACTTCTTTCCTCTTGCTGAACTGCTGCTTCTATAAGCAGCAGGACTATAACAAGTAAGCTAGTAGGTAGAATGTGACAGGGATTGTTCTCTCCCTCAGATTAAGTATTGTTAAATATTGTTAAAATATTTTCCTCCCTGGAAAAGAGTAAATGAATATATTCTGCCTCTTGCAAATGGTCACCTGGTGAGCCCTTTGCCCCTGTTATTTCACAAGCTATTCCTGAGTGCCTGGCATGGCATGTGCCATATCTACGTGAGGAAGCCTGCTAACGCTTGAACAGTATGGATGATTGCTAAATGAGGCTCAAAGCTATGACTTAGAACTGTTTACTATGCTATAGATGACCTAGAGACCTTCAACGTGAAGTCGTCTTGAATTAAAGAGATGGAGCTCCTGGTAGTGCCCTGCCGTGAAGGGTCCCTGCTCTAGCGCTTGCTACCCCCGTGCTGTGCATCGACCCAGCAGCCCAGCCTAGGAAGTTGCTCCCAGCAGAGCTGGGCAGCTGCCACAGCAATGTGGTCTGCTGGGGTAAAAAAAGGGGGAAATTGCCCTGTCCTGATTGCTGTGAGATCAAGTGGGGTTTTATCACTTCCGAGCAGAGTCTTAGCAATAGCATGTTGCCTTCTCTACCCTAAACACTAAACTCAACCACTGGAAAGCCTCTGTATGTTGAATAAAACCCGTGGTGAATGATAGAATAAACAACAATTGAAAAAGAATTATAATGCCACTGATATAGTGTAGCTTTAACAGAGGGGATATTTTTGTATATGATTAAAGTGATTACCTTGACTTCTAATTAGAACACCTGAATATATTTTTAAAGTATCTAACTTGAACTTCAGTGTATGTTTTAAATAACTGAAAGAGCAACCAGATAGGGAAGAAAATCAACAAACAGAACCTAAATCATGACTTCAAATGATCAATAAATCTGTTACTGCTCTTCAGTACATCCCTTTGAGTGTTTAAAATGTTGGTTCAGGTATCAAGCACATCAGATATTTAACATCCCTTAGGATAAGTAAGATGCAATTAATAGTTTGAAAATGTTTTATTACTATGCCATTTTACATAAATGTACACACCTCTTACATATCTTTGATCTTGCATCCTCATTAGTATTTATACAATAGTACAGAATATTTATATTTATTAGATTATTTTATAATAAAATGTATCAATTTCTTGTTGAATCTGTCTTCTGAGTTCTATGTTACTTGTGCCTATGTATTTATTTTGCTTTTTGCTTTAGAGATCAGCTATTTCTGTGTAGTTCAGGTGTCACTCTGAATTCTGTCTCTGTTTAAAATATTTTGTATCTGATACTGGTTCAATCCTATTTATTGTATTTTAGTAGAAAAGGAATTAGAAGTAAATAAGTGTTTAGATGTCTGCAGTGAAATGAAGGTGTCCCATTACCACTAAGGAAAAGATATTGGGGCAAAATGACCTAGAATACTCTGTGGCCACACTGTCAGAACCTCTGTCAGTCCAAAGCAGATTTCCTTCTGCAGACTATCTTTTGAGAATGGTCCCTGGCTGGGAATAGTCCCTGACCAGGAATAGCCTCTGAGCCACACTATCAAACGGTGTCTGAGAATTGTTTGTGCAAGCAGATGTCAGCATGGGCCAGAAGTCTGCTAGCAGCAGTTTAAAAGCAAAGAAAACCGAGTTATAGTGATAGGGATGGTTCTCCAACGCTGTTTAATTTCTCAGTATAGATGTAAGTTGAAGTTACCATTCCTTTCCACACAGGCATGAAACCACAATAGCCAGTAATTTTATCATGCTAAGAAGTAGTTAAAGTTATGACAGGTAATACTTTGTCTCCTTATGCAACAGAAAAGTGTGGCATCTTATGTGCACACAGGTCATATGGGTTGAAAGGCACCTGTACATAGGATTCTTTTTCCACTTCATCTCAGTGCTCTAGAGTACCTATTTCAGGTTGAGAACACAACGCTCTAAAATGTCACTTTTCTTGACAGACATCACTGATTTTTAAAGCGTATTTATAAACTGCGTTTGTTTTCTGATACATGAAGGACCTGCATTTCATAAAGATCTGAGTTTTTATTTACTTCATGAACACTGATGCTTTATTTCAAGCACATTTAATTTTTTATAATGCTGTTTTTGAAATACCTGTACTTTACTAGATTCTTTTGTTTCTGAAACACTCAGCTGAGATTGCATTTGTTTTCTTTTCTTCTATCAGTGCTGCCAATCTCAGATCTTCAACTTTTTGTATATTTTATGAGTGTCATTGTATATTTATTTAAAGACAAGTGCTGCTTTGCCACAAGTTTTCAGAAGTTTACCTAGAAAAGTCTAGGCAGAGATGGTCCTATGCTACCTAAACTGAAATTCCTTCTACCCTGATTATTTAAACACTTTTCTCTAGTATGGTCAGCGACATTTTTAGATAGGTCCACCTCTTGGAGAGTGCTGATCACTACAGCTCTCCTCTCTGGCTCTCCAAGTCTGTGACAGAACTGCCTGTCACTAGCAGTGTAACATGATTAGAGACTCCAAAACTATATGGTGATTTTAGCACGCAACTAGAGCCAGGCTGCTGTGCTCTGCCACACCAAGAGGCCTCTGATTTGATGACATTAAGAGACAGAAGATTCATTGCCTCTCTTAAGGCTTTGTCCCATTCATTATCAACCTTCATTGTTAAAAATATGCATATTTTTTTCTCATTTAAATTAATCTGCTTTGGCTTTTAGTCACTGCTATAAACAAGTTTCCCCCCAGTGTTGTTTTTTTTTTTTTTTTAATAATGCGTAGGCTAAGCTTGTTCAGATTTTGTGACATGTTTTCTTCAAATCTCAAATAATTTTTTTAAGTCATTTGAGAAACATTTCTAACATCCTTTACTCATGAGGATTTGGAAACTTTAGAGATGTATCTAGACATAAAATGACTTATTTTGTTATTTATTTTCTTGTTTTAGATAGATGAAATCCATTGCAGGGGAAGCATGCTCATTTTGGAGATGAGTACAGTACTCACCATTAATAGTCAAGGTCAGATTTTCAGAAGAAGATCTCTCCTATTTTATATGATTTAGAGTCATCCTTCTGTGTCTGGGGCTGGATGGTCTCTATGCTGAAGTATGGAAGAAGTTCGTACATAAAATTGTTCATTTTCTGTCAAGATTAACTATTGTAGTATCTGGGGAATTGGAAGTGATCAGTATGACTGGAAAGTAAGAAATGAAGCATGCTTATGTGTGTACATTTAAGAAAACAAAACACTGATTTACCAGCTACAGACTTATTAATATAACCTTAATAATACACAACATTTTTGAACAGTTCAAATGTTTTTGAACAGAAGTGAAGAAGAGCTTGAAATGTGAAATAAAAATGATGTAAGAAAAAACATGGTTTTATCAAATACAGAATGTGCAAAGCTAATGTGATACTTTCCTTAGAGAAGATAACTGATTTTCCAGACAAACGAACTGAAGCAGATCTCATCTATCTAGAATACAATGCAGTCTTTGAATATAGTGCCTCACGAGAGGTTATTAGTTAGACAGTAAAAGCTGAGGATTAATACAATTACTATTATGTGTGTAAAGATCTGGATAAAAAGAGCTACTTTGGATGAAGCTGAAAGTGGAACTGTTGGGTTGAAAGGAAGTAATTACATAGAAATTTTTCAAAGATCCATCTTTAGACCATTTTGTTTAATATTGTCATCAATAAAATGGGCCAAAGTAGACACACGCTAGTAAAAATGGCTAAGGTTACAAAATAACCTCAACACCAATAGGGATCAGAATATAACTTGGTGGGAAAACTGAATGACCATGAGAATGGAGAGTAATAGTGTTATTAAGAAAGAGTATCAATATCACAGGGAATGTGGTCATGAATTAAGGACTGCAAGTTGCTAAGATAATTCCTCGGTACCTATTAAAGACAGAGAATAAAAGATGTACATATGTGTAATGAAAAGACGTAATACTAGAGGTACATGCCTCATAAGGCCTCCGAGCCTTGATGTTCAGGACTGAGAAAGATACATTTATAAAACTGGAACAGGTGGAAAGAAGAACTGTTGAATGTCTGGAAACTGTTGCTTGAGGACAGGCTGGTAAAGGAGCCTAGTTTGCTTAGTCTTGCGAAATGGAGACTGAGAAAGGTACAATTAATCACCAGCGGGGGGAAGGGCGAAGATGCATTTGAGTTAAATTAGTGTTGGCACAGGGGCTCAAATTAATTTAAATGTGAAATTAAAAGAAACCTGGTGTTTTCATGAACTGTGAATGCTGTGAAATTTAGAACAGCCTTCTAGAAGAAAGAAGGCAAAGTCTTGACTTGTTTCAAAACTGTAGCAGTTTATAAAAAAGTTTGCATTGTATGTTGCCTTCATTAGTAGGTGACTAGAGCTGATGATCCAGCAGGTCTCTTGAGCATGGTGTCATGCTCACTGCCTTCCATTTTGGTGCTCACTACCCTAATTTTCAGAAGAGCACAACATCTGTCGTGCTTTGCAATCTGTTCTCTCTGAAAGTGTGATGGCTCTGATAATGACTTCAGTACTGTTCATAGAAATAGAATCAAAGTTAGTAGGTCAGGCTGACACAGAAGATTTACTGCAGAGCTGGGTTTTAAATATAAACTTTCAAAGTCCTAGATACATGTCTTAAGCATACAACCATTCTTTCATCTTTGCACTTGCATTTCAGTCTTAATTTATCTATCGCACAACTTATTTTCTGGCAATAATATAAGTGGAAGATCAAGAGGCTTTGGTTTTGTCTACTGTTGCTACATAACAAAATCCACAGCATAGAAGTTACATAAAATGGATACCTGGTTATTGCAACACAAATGGATATTGGTTTACAATATGTTCATGTATTGCTATTTGCCTGTTGTTGCAATAGTCATTTTGTTTTCAATGCATTTAATGGAGAAAAACAGGCATCGCATTTTCGTGAACATTTATTATGCCTGAGGAATAACTGAAGTTATCTAATAAGTATGCAAACAATTCAAGGCTTCTTATTAATTGTGTTTAAACCATCTGTTCCTGTAAGGAAAACTTGAATAGTTAATAATATAGCAAAACGTGAACACAGAAGCACAGAAGTGTTAACAAAGTGCTCAGTGATGGATATGTTTTAGTGAATCTAAGGTTTTATTACTGTGAGTAATGTTCTGTCTTTATATTTTTTTATTAGTTAATAAAAAATTTTAAAAAAATGAATTGAGTTTATATTAATGACAAAATAGGCAAAAATATGCTCCGCTACTTTTCCATATGTTGTCAATAATCTTTTAAAATTGATCTCTGAAGTTGGTGTTCTAGGTGCTCAATCCACCAATAACTGAAATCCATAAACTACTGCTACATAACAATGTAGAATGGGTGCAAGGGAAGGGAAAATATACCTACACTGTTCTTCTGTGCCTTCTTCAAGTGTCTGCTCTTGAAAATTTACTGGACTGTGATGGATTTTTATTTGGTCCAATATACCTTTTCTTGCAGGACTGAAGAACAGGAATGAAATAGAGTTTAATTTTATCAGATCGTATGAGATTTTAATGAGATATTTACTAGACAATGACAAAATAGGGTAAAGGTATTTATTTTTTGAAAACTGATTGGCAATTAATTTAGTGAAGGATCTTATGCTGTTTGTTCTAGGTACACAAATATTTATTACAAAGTATCTCAAACCATGTAAGTAGATGAATGTAATACTGTTCAATTTCCAGGCTTTGCTTTTATGTTTTCCCATTTTCCAGATTTTGTATGTCTTGCTTATAGTGTAAACTGCATCCTTACTTGGTCTGCCTTTTTGGTCTTAAAGGACCTGTTCTACTAGGTATCCTAGTGATTATCCTGTGATGGATTTTCAGTATCCTCTAAATTCATGTTCTCTCCTAACTGGACCGAAATTTACCCCCTTTAAGTATCCTGTTTCCTCAGGTTATAAACAGCCTGTTTTTACTGTTCAGGTTTGTTTTTTTTTTTTTTTTTTTTAATATTTCAGCTTGCAAAATAGTGATTATAAGCACCAAAGTTTTAATGTAAATAAATTATTAATTAGTGTAGATTTATTGATGATGGCCATATCTTTGGTGATTACCGAGTGAAAACCATCTCCATACCTGATTTGCTCATTAAGACCTGTTTGTTCTTTTATAATATGCTAGCTTCAACGTGCCTGCAAGAAGGGCAAAAGTTACATTAATGTGGTGAGTTGACCCTGTGTCTGGACACCAGGTGCCCATCAAAACTTCTCTGTCACTTCCCTCCTCAAATGGACAAGGGAGAGAAAATATAACAAAAGGTTTGTGGATTAAGGACAGGGAGAGATCACTCACCAGTTACTGTCATGGGCAAAACAGACTCGACTTTGGGAAATTAGTTTAATTTATTACAAAACAAATCAGAGTAGGATAATAAGAAATAAAACCAAATCTTAAAACACCTTCTCCCCTCCTTCCTCTTCTTCCTGGACACTCAACTTCACTCTCAAATTCTCTACTTCCTCCCGACAAACGGTGCAGTGGGACAGGGAATGGGGGATTGCAGTCAGTTCATCACACGTTGTCTCTGGTGCTCCTTCCTCCTCAAGGGAAATTGTCTCTTTTCTTTTGCTAAAAAGTAGAGAACATTTCTAGCAGGAACAGTACTGCTTCAGCAAGCAGGTTTGAGGGAAAACTGTTTTTTTTCAACTTTACACAGTTCAGATCTATTCTTTAGTGAAACAGGGAAGTGCAAAGTCAACATATTTCGGAAAATCTTTTACTGTAGTATACTGAATACGGAGAAGTCTTGCAAAGTGAAATCTGATATTGCAGATAAGCTAATAAGTGTACTCATAAAGATTCAGATTGGATATTAGGAAAAATTCTTCATGGAAGAGTTATCAAGCACTGGAACAGGCTGCCCAGTGAAGTGGTTGAGTGACCATCCATGGAGATGTTTAAAAGATGCATAGATGAGGTTCTTAGGGATATTGTTTCAAGGTGGACCTGGCAGTGTTAGGTTAACAGTTGGACTTAATGATCTGAAAGGTCTTTTCCAACCTAAATGATTCTATGATTCTATAAAGATCATTAGCAACATAATTTCTAGCCTTTTAAATATTTCATAATGTTTGTGCATAAGTAGGCAGTTCTAACTAATAGATTAGTAATAATTTTCATTAAATTAGGTTGACTCTACTGTAAATCAAGATATTTTAAAAAGAATATTTGATTTAATAGCCAAATGATGAAAAAAATTCTCTCTCAAAAGAAGTGTAGCACAATTAAATTATATAGGGCAGAGTGCAACACCATTTAAGATCCAATTCATTGAAAAGATGAGAATGCAAAAATGTCTGTAGACTGTTGATTTGAATCTGGAAAGAAGTACAGTGCTAACTCATGCCAAGTTTGATTTGCAAATTTTAAACTATTAAACACAGTGACACATACAGAAAACTTAATATCTTTAGGTTTTCAATTAAAAGAACAAAAATTGTTCAAAAGTGTATTATCCACAGCTATTTTTACCATGAAAGATAGTGAATAAATTTCATTGGTAATTTTTGAGGAAAAAAAAAAAAAGACTGGTTCTATGATTTATATTAATTCATATCCAGTTGATCCAATTGTATCTATCTAAATGCTCACAATCAGAGCCCTGTAAATGCTACTTATTTAAAAAGCACATTGGTATCGAAGAGAAACACAGGTGTCTGCTAAAGAACTGCCTACTGCAATTCCACTAACTTATTCTTGTAAATTAATACAGTGCATTTTATTTACATATATATTACCCACAAGGAAATAATTACTATCTCATAACATTGTATTGCTAATGAAGTGCAATTTTGTTGCAAATCTGGCAGAATTTACCTTCTCGGAGACATTTAGAACAATCCTCATATGCTTACATTACAGTGACATTTTTTTGACAATCTATTCCCATTCCTCCTCCTAAAACCAGTAAACCCTCTAAGTGAGCAGTTGTGGAGAATGGTCACTGACCTGTGTGGCCTGAAACTGGCCCCTAAGCTCTGTGTTGCCATTGACTGGGGCACACCAGTGATGTTTGACCTGAGTCAAAATCACGCCCAGGGATGGCTCCAGCAATTTATCAGTGACAACTCTGAGCTGTGTGCAGACTTAAGCCCTGACTATGCTTGTTTTCCTTTTAAAGACAACTGGGGTAAGGGCAGAGTCCCACGGAGGATAGCTTGTACTGGAAGCACCTGGAGATTCTCCATTCAACTGTGAGAAGTGTGTCAGCTCAGATCCTCATTCTTGGTCCTCACCTAAGCTACAGTGCCCATGGACCATGCCTGTGTCCATGGTCCTTGCTGGTGCAGATGTTTGTTCCCGTACCCACGGAACTTGCTGATTCTGATCATGACTTGACTCCTTGATTGGACCTTGGACCTTCCTCCTCATCATGAACCTCTCTAGCAGTTGCTGGGGTCTTGGCTGACCCTGGTGACCATCACTAACTTGCTCTGTTCACCTCGTTCAGAGGCTGTGTGACAGGGCGTGGGTCGATGAGGACCCTGCTCATCCAGCCTGGCTGTCACCCTGGCTCCTGACTCCCTTGCCCTACAGACCAGTCTCCCCCGGACAGTCTGTCCTTCCTCTCTTCCACAGCTTGTGGTAGGAGGGCACAGTGCCAGCTCCTCATATTTTAGAGAGCAAAGGTTGATTTGCCTACAATATCAAGAAATCTGGCATTAACAGGAGATACATCTCCTAT
Source organism: Patagioenas fasciata (assembly GCF_037038585.1). Classification (NCBI taxonomy): domain Eukaryota; kingdom Metazoa; phylum Chordata; class Aves; order Columbiformes; family Columbidae; genus Patagioenas; species Patagioenas fasciata. The sequence goes on from NC_092522.1 coordinate 106,956,682, forward strand.
ATTGTGTTTGTCCGTTTCATAATTGTGTAGGAAAACCAAATCATGTTGGATATTCTTACATTCACATCACAAAACGATTTCATGCCAAAATTAATTCTAAAGTTGCTGCAGTATCAGAGCTACAGCTGGGATATATGAAGTGTTCATTCCTTTATGAACTTAGTCTTTATTGGTCAAGATACTTCAGCTACAGAGTTGTCACTTCTAGTTTTCAGGTCTTGGACAAATTAAAATGTCGCCATTGCTGCTGTTGGAAAACTCGAAGAACCTTGGATTTATGGTTCCAGCTCTACTAATTTTGAAGACCTAAGCAATTTTCAAAGTTTTAATGCTCAACAATGACATAAGCAGGAAAGAGAAGAAAATAGTTAAGTCTTTGTATCTAGTTGCTACCTGATGATAGTAAAAAGAAAAACTCATGGGAGAGACTAAGAAGATATAATTAACAAAGTGATGAAAGGAGCCAAGTTCAGGCCCAAAACTTAAACCATGCCATTGCATGGAAGATGAACAGAAATATGCTGTGTGTCATAACTCATTGTCCATTGAAATTTATTATGATTAATGAGTAAGCAGGGAGATCAATACAATTGCTAGATGCCAGTGATAGATTAAAAGGTTTTTATTATGACAAGACAAGATCCTCAGATTTCTGATTACTGGAAGAATTGGATGGCCTAAATATTCAGTTCTTGTAGGCTTTTCTCTTTGATTTACTCCGTATTACAGAAAGACTGAAAATGATTGAATGGATGTTTTCTTGGCAGTGAGAAATAAGTTTATGATGAATTAATTGTATTTCACATAGCCTATTAAGAAAAGTTCCTCAGTTTTATTCTAGTTCCCAGTATTTCAGACAATCTAAAGATTCAATACAAAAGTTGTTTTCTTTGCAGGACCAGGTTGATCCCTAGCTAAAATTAGCATGGTGCAGTCTGGTGGATTTTGTCCTCTATTATTTATCTGTCTACACTTGTGGTGCTGAGGATAATGGGAATAGCACCTAGTTGGTAAACAAGCACAGCTAGTTTCAAATTTCCCAAATTAGGCTGGAGATGACATGATTAAGGAATTCCCAGGACATTTTCAAATTTACTGCTGTGCAAAATCTGGAGTTAGATACGCTGAAAGAAAATGTTCTCACAACACAAGAACTGGAGTTCAAAGTGGTGAGGACAAAAAATAATGATCTTTTTGGAGAGCAGTATTTTTAAAAATTTCCTTGGTAAAGATTTTTTATATGTTAAACTATTTTGAGCGTAATACAACCATACCAGATTAGACCAAATGTCCTTCTAGGAATTGTTGTGGTTCCCATAGTTTTATACTCTTTAGGAAGAAGATAAAAACAGAGCAAGTATACAACATATTGTGACAATTAAAGAAATTAATCTTTCAGTTTATGGCCCTGGGACTTCAGGGGTCTGATATGATGCTTCTTTAATAGCCCTCAGTAGATTTTTCTTCCTTGACAAAAATATTAATTATCTACAAAAATATGTGTTAGAATCCCTCAGATTCATTCAATATTGTATGAAATACCCTCTCTTTGGTTTTTGAACTTGTACCCCCTTAGTTGTTTCCTAGTTTTTTATTAGAGGAAACAGGTTCTCCTTCTGCATGTAATCCAGTGTTTTATGGACTGCTATCACAGTCTCAACCTGAAGAAACCTATCTATCCCTCATATGGGAGCTGTTCTGTACCTTTGATCATCCCTGCACCCTTTTTGGTGGGAAGAACTAGAATTATGTGTAGTCAAGGTGTAGATACACCATAATAATGATCTCTAGTTCTCTCTCTTTCTTAAAAATGTACAACATTTGACTTGTTTGACAACTGTTTAGTTCACATTTTCATTCATCTTAGTCTTAAGATCTCTTTCCTGACTGGCAATAGTCAGTTCCTTTTATATGCAATGTTAGGATCTATTCTTTAACGTACTTCACTTTATACCAAGCTACTTAGAACTACATTTACCATTTGCCAGTCACTCATGTTAGGTCCTTCTGCAATTTTTCACCATTGGACCCTGTCTTTATTGTGTTTAATAAGTTAGTTTCATTATGTAACTTTACTACAACTTACACTTTCATGAAACATTCATGGATTTGCAGAGTAACATCAATAAGAAAGAGATTAATAACATCACACACCCCTGGTAATGCCATTCTACTGTGAAAACTGACCATTTAATTCTGTTGTTTGCTTCCTATCTTTTAAATAGGTGTTTAGTTATATGTGGGCTTTCTTTTTTATTGTATAGCAGCTGACCTTCCTCAAAAGGCTGAGGAGGGACAGGACCTCTTGGAACACTTGAAATCCAGACACCTTCCAGCTCTCTGCTGTTGACTCTCTCAAGAAACTCAGGTAGGTCACTGAGGTGTAACTTTCATGTAGAAAAGATGTTTTAATTTTTTCCTCCTTTTGTCATATCAAACACAATACTGCTAACTCTATTCTTTATTATAATTTCAGCTAATGTGGATGGGTGAATTCAGCTTACCAGATACAGATTACCCTATCACTTTTTAAAGATTGAATTAATTAGTTGCCATCCAGGGATCTGGTGCTAAGGAAGATTTAGAGGAGTCACTGATAGCCAGTTGGCTGTGTAAGTCACATGCAGAAATTTCCTGTTAGAATGAACGTAATTATTTGAATATTATTGCTATGTTAACATTTTTCTAACATCTCTCAGAGAGGAGACTTGAGAAGTAGAGGAAACAGTTCTTTCAGGATATACTATCATGGCAGCAACATGTCTTAACCTAAAACTTATTGAAATATTTAAATCAGTGCCCATGGGCTCTGGTGGTGTAATTCTTTCTGATGGAATAACACTGCTTTAAATCCTAACCTGGAGCACTGTGACACAAAAACACACGCTCTTGTTATTTTTCCTGTACATGGCTAGATGTAAAATGTACAGAGTTAGACCTTGCTTACAAATTTTTACTGAACACACAATTGATTGACATCCAACACTTAAAACTCTGGCTGCTGAAAACAAGACATGCTAAACTTGTAATACATTGAAATAACTTCCTTCTTTGGCTGAAAGAGAATTGTGACAAATCAAACACTTAAGTAAATCACACACTTGAGTCAGCATAATGAGAAGCACATGTTGACAATCTCATGGTCATGATGTTGCAAGCTGATGGTCTTATTCTCATTTAGTATTTGTTAAATTTTTAATTGGCTTTCATTGTCTCAGGTCACCCAAACTGCCCAATTGTGACTTTTATGTGTTAGTGAAGAATTATCTATTTCTATCTGAAAGTATTTTGAGGTTTGTCTTTTTTTTTTTTTTTTAAATAAATCTGCTTTTGAAATAACATTGAAGCAAGAGATTTTCAAAAGTAGACAAGGTCTTCCTGAAATGATTCAGATATATGAAGAAAAGTCCATTGAATAAGGTGAATGCTTGCCTTTGAGGGTTTTTTTTTTGTGTATTTTATAGGTTTAATAGCATTTTCCCCTATGTGTGGATGGGTATAAGTCAAGTTAAACGTCTGATATCTAGAACTTGACATGCAGCATTGATCTTACAAAAGCAGGTTGTGAATAGCAACTACAACTTGCATTGTACAGTTTTACTGCATTGTGCTGTTAGATGTCCAAATAGAACAAATTTAGTACCACAAGAAAATATATATAAAAGATGTAAAATATGTACTGTATGATATGACAAATACATGTTACACCTGTTGGTAAAAGCTTATGCTTAATATTTCTCCCAGAGTATTTGTACAAGGGCACTGGCAAAATACAAAAAAAACCCCACCAAACCAAACATTGACTAGCCAGACAGCATATGGAGAAAGAACCTAAAACTGCATTTTTTGCCTCTTAGCTACTGCTGACCCAATGACCCAAATTATTTCAGTTGGAATGTTACGCTGGCTGGCTGATGCTGCTTTGCAGATGTCCTCTTGAGTTAGGCAGTGCTATAATTTGGAAGGATTTTTACCCCTCTAGCAACGGTTAGCCAGCAGTATTACTTTGTGAGGCAGAATATAAATTAGAGGACTAGAAAAGCCACGTCATTGATGCTAGTGTTTGTCTGGCAATTTTTGATTGCTGGTTGGTTTGTGAAAAGCTACGTTACTGGAATAAGTGACTTTATTGCCTTTTCAGTTTTTCACTTTGCCCAGTGAGGGTGATTTAACCTTCTCACAAAATTACAGTCTGGCTTTCCTTTTTACAGGGCCCAGCTTAAATGTGACAGTTAGAATGTGGCTAAATGCTTCCTTTATGCCAGCTTCTTCAGACAATTTCTGTTGAAGTGCCTGCAGATATGAATCCCTTCGATTGAAGTGACCTACAGGCCTTGTTCCCTGCGTCCTCAAAAGCAGTTCTAGGTACTCGGCTGCTATGGGGCAGGTACTCACACAATACTTTTCCTAGAGCAATTTTTCTGAAACAGAGAGGTCTTTAGCGGTTGCTACAAGGGTGTGCAGCTTTGTGTTATGTCAAATGTCTGCATTACACATAATTTGGAGCTGAAGTTCTAGAAGTTTTCCCATTCTGAAAGGCAGCAAATCTTAACCATGGGCTAAGCACTCAGTCTGTGTATTTCTATGCACAAATGTGGCCAAATAGAGAGATTTTTGGTTCAAAATGGGGTGCCAGTTACTTCCAGCATTAGAGAACATCATAAGGGAATCATTCTTAATCTGTCTCACTGAGTCTTAGGCATCTACATTTTGCCTTATGGCACAAATAGTCGGTGCAATCATGCGATCATTATATAAATGGATTCAGTCCCATTGAGTCCTTCTTGAATTATACAGGATACATTAAAATAAAATCTGATACATTCAGATAATAACATGAATTTGAATTTGTAGCACTGACCATGACCAATAAACAGCAAAACAATGGCAAGTCAATTTTAAGATGTTGATAAAAATATAAATGCTGACACTTTTGATAAATGAGTTTATTTTGGGGTTGAAGTTAAGCAATTAGGCAAGGTGATGTACTGGAGCAAAAAATATAATTAAACTGGTATATTTATTTATTAAATGGTTCTGGCTGAATAAGATATTGGTATTTTTTCTGGCAGTCTGTATAACAATAATGCCATAGCTGCAGTGAATATGCAGATGTATATCCTAAAGCTGGATGGTCCTTATTGTCCAGATCTACTTTTGATGTAGCACTTTTCCAGCTCTTCATGCTATGTCACATTCATTCAAAGACATGGCACCCAAAGTTGCCTGAGTTTAACTTCATCAACAGAACTACATCCAGTGATGAGGATCTGAGATAGGTGAACCAGTGACCACTGGGATCTATTAATATCTTCCACTTTATTAGTCTTTCCTAGTTTATCATCAAGTAGCAGAAGGTTATGTGATACTTCTGAATGAGCCAAAAAATGCTGTCAGGCATGGTGCAACAAGCACTTACCCAGAGCTGAAATAATACACCAAGATAGATAACATTTGTTTTAGGAACTCTCAGGGTACCAGAGGTATAGCATCTTGCCTATGACTGCCTTTTGAGTCAAACTAAATAATATTTTGGCCAATAAGCTTCAGTGAGGTGGTGGAATCTCATAGAAGTAGCTCAGGAGTGCTGCAGAAGTAGCTGGAGGGTATGTGGAAAAGGTCTTCCCTCTGCCTGGCAAGAGGCTACTGCTGCAGCTTTCAGCTGAATGATCAGCTCAGCATGCCTGTGCTTCAAGTACTTAACCGGTAACTGCTTCAAGTGTAGCTATTTATTTTTTAAGAAATGATGCTTGAATAGTTGCCTTACTTAATGTAAATGTTAATTGATTGTAGTAAATGTATTTCTTAATTTAGGTCATGGATTGTACAATGTCACAAGCTGACTACTTTTTAAAAGGAAGAGTAATTTTAATGTAGAAACTATGGTAAAAACATGTTTAAATTTAATTAATGTCATTTATTAAAAAAAACCCCAACCAACAAAGAAACAAAAACAAACAAAAAACAAACAAACAAACAAACAAAAAACCGAAAAAAAACCCAAAAACTAGGCAAGACCCCGAGCGCATGGAAAGACTTAATTTCTCCCAGGAGTCACATCTGGTTTTCCTCCACAAGCCCATCCCCATCAGCCCAACAACCACAATTCAGCCCTGGTCAGAGCACTGCTGTGGCCCTGTCTGCACCCAGCGCTGTCCCTGCCATCCTGATGTCCTGACTGGCCTCCCTGGAGGGTCCCCAGGTCCAACAGGATGACCATGAGCCAGCACTGTGCCCTTGTGGCCAGGAAGGCCAATGGCATCCTTGGGTGTATTACAAGGGGGGTGGTCAGTAGATCGAGAGAGGTCCTCCTTCCCCTCTACTCCGCCGTGGTGAGACCCCATCTGGAATATTGTGTCCAGTTCTGGGCCCCTCAGTTCAAGAAGGACAGGGAACTGCTGGAGAGGGTCCAGTGTAGGGCAACAAAGATGATTAAGGGAGTGGAGCATCTCCCTTATGAAGAAAGGCTGAGGGAGCTGGGGCTCTTTAGTTTGGAGAAGAGGAGACTGAGGGGTGACCTTATTAATGTTTATAAATATATAAAGGGTGAGTGCCATGAGGATGGAGCCAGGCTCTTCTCAGTGGCAAACAATGATAGGACAAGGGGCAATGGGATCAAGCTGGAACACAAGAGGTTCCACTTAAATTTGAGAAAGAACTTCTTCTCATTGAGGGTGACAGAGCACTGGAACAGGCTACCCAGGGAGGTTGTGGAGTCTCCTTCCCTGGAGACATTCAAAGCCCGCCTGGACACATTCCTGTGCGACCTCACCTAGGCGTTCCTGCTCCAGCAGGGGGATTGGACTAGATGATCTTTTGAGGTCCCTTCCAATCCCAAACATACTGTGATACTGTGATACTGTGATACTGGAGCTAGCCTTTTCTCCGGGCTTGTCTCCAGGCTTATATCCAGTGTTCTTTCTGGCCCTGTCTCCTGGATGTACCTCAGACTGGTGTTATGGGCAGCCTTAACTCCAGTCCCATCTCCTGCCCTGTCTCCTTCTGCTCCTGTCTGGGCTCCCAAAACTGGACTCTGGACCAGCCTCACTACCTCTCCTTGTCTCTGATTGTCAATGGGACCTGGCACTGTCACCAGCCTGGCCCTGCTCAGGTCCCGTGGGACTGTGCTCTGGTCAGAAAGGGTTGGTGTCACGACTTGCAAAGTGGTCACTGGAGGCACTGGCACTCTTCAGACCATCCCAAGTTTTGTGCTACAAATGCAATACAGCATCCTGCCAGAGGCACAGTTCAGATCATAACTTGGGTAATTTGTGTTCATGTGTGCACAAGTAGTCAAAACTAATACTACCTAAATCTTATCATTTCATCTGCTAAATAAATATTTGCGTTAGTAAGTGTCCTGTTCCATGTCTGCATATATGCCCATTTGCCAGCTTCCCATGTCTTGTACACTTGCAATTTCAGCATACATTTATAGCGTGCACATATACCGCAGTATAACCTCCTCCAGTTCTTGCTCTGTCCCCTTTTTATGTCTCTCAGGAAATACAAGGTTGTAGATCTTCACCTCTGCAAACACAAAAAATCAGTTGTCTCTCCTCAAGAAGTGGAGGAAAGCACATCCTCTTGTCAGGATGGTGTTCTCAGGAAATGCCTTTTTATCTGTTCCAGCTCTGAAACATGGCTCAAGCAATTCTATCGGTTGCATAAGAAAGTAATGATGGCAGTAAGGGATCGTCTTTCTCATTACAAGGCAAGATAAGAATCCTTCAGATAAGGCCAAATTATAGGTTTCCTTGAAGGCAAAGTCCATCATTATTAATTATTTTTGGATGTGCACAGCTAGTCACTTCAGTGAACAGGTCACAGGAGTCATGTTGCCATGTTATAATCTTTAATGTATTTGTAACAGGCATGTAAACATAGAAAGTACTGTCATACAGGACAATATTTTATGTGCATTCAGCCCAGTCTGCTTTTCTAAGAGCATTTTGTCTACATCTAAATTCTTAGCACAATAATACTGATTTTAAAATAATGTTTCAAATTTAGGGATAAACCACAAAATTTTGTTTTAATATAATTAATATTTATATATGTACCCTTGAATAGGAAATATGATATTTGTCATATGGCTTGCTATGCTTTAATTTAATGCAGTAGCACCAAGTTTCCACCGCCTCCCCCACACCTCCCCATTATTTTTAATCTTTCCAGTGTGTTCTTTGAAAATCAGGACAGTTGCACTTTTTGTACAATTGTGTTTTCACGAAAAGTATACAGGGAGGAGGCAGACTCCATCAGTAACTAAGCAGTCACTGGCAAAAGTCAAAGGTTGTTTTATTTGCCTTGGAAGTCAATGAAGGAATGAAACTACTATAAAAGTATCCAGAGTTGAGAAGTGAAATACTTATTAACACTGAAGGAAAGACTGAGCTGATTACAAGGTTTCCAATAGGATTTTAGGTTCCTCTTTCAAATAAAATACAATCAACATAATGCATCAGAGCAGTCCTCAGTTTTGTTAGGTTCTTCTACTTAGGAGGCCTTTGCAGAGTTCCATTTGTCTGATTGGTTTGTGTTGAGTTACTAAGCACAGAATATTCCAGAGCTATATAGAAATAGTGATCAGAGTTTTTCTTCCACCTCAAAAGAGTAATTCCTAGTAAAATAAATACATAGCATTAAGTTATTTTAATCTCAAACTTCCACAGTTCAACCCTAGACTTCTAAAAATAGTATGAATCTTGGCCAATCTCTATTTATAATACTGAAATTAATGTGTATTTAGTGATATAACACTGAGAGTGAAGACTAAAGCAGAAAACTTTAAACAGTCTTTCTAGTGAGTTTTGTATGTCTTTTTTCCACAGAATTTCATGGGGACTTTTAGGATGTCATTAAGCATGATTCTATTAACACTGTAACTACACTTTGTAATAAAGTATTGCTATTGTGTAAATATATATGCTCTAACTATGTGATTGGGCAACAGTAATTATATATCTGCATAGCAAATTATGAGTTGAAATTACATTAGAAACAATGCCACTCAATGCAAAGTACAGAAAATTAGAGATGTGGAAATGAAATAGCTGGAAATGCATGTCAAAGGTTATTGCAAGCCATTCACTCGTACAAATGAACTTAGCTCCATTTTATCCCTGTCTTTATTCCTTTTCCCAACTGCTACAGTACCTAGGACTACTTTTGTTGTACTCTTTTCTTACCTGTTCAAAAATACTGACAGTGAAGTGATGCAAGATGAAACAATATAGCTGCGTGTCTACCAAGGATTCTGTTAGCTACAGATTCCTCCTTAAAGAAAAGCAAAACCCCTCATGGTTTGTTTTACAATATGATTTTAAAATATGCCATCGGGAATGAATGGGCTAGAAGTGCTCTCAAGGTTGAAGCCGTTTTATGTACTGAGAGATGAGAGAATTAGATCTCGCTGGCTAGCGAGAGTAGAAAATTTCAGTGATTCTCTTATTGCCATTGACACTGAACATGGCTTAAACACATTGTTTCACCTCTTCATAAACTTGATTTGCTGCTTATTGAAAAATTTCTGTGATATCAAATATTTTCCAAGCAGAATATTTCGACTTTTATGTATTTCCCAAGATATGCTTGTTTTAAGTGCATGAACTTACAAACTCTGATCATAAAGGAATACATACGCCTTGCCAGCTTCTCTCCTGGAAGCATGAAAGGACTCTTGATTTATACAGATACTCACTTTATTTAACTAAATGAGATAGTGTTATTTATTTTTGATCTATAACCACACAAAAATCTTTGAAGTAATATATCTTGCTTTTCAAGGAGTCTTGACACGTAGACAGAGGTAGCTTAAGCAGTCCATTCGGATTTAGAAGCTGTAATTTATCAAGGGCAACATACATAGAGGAATTACCTCGATGTAGCTAATGCACTGAACTGAATGTTGTCCTCTCCCATTCAGGTTGCTTTTAATTAAGGGCATATGCAGCAATAACTCACGGCTGCAGATTCACAATATTTGGGAGCATCAGCAATTTTTGCCTCTGTAATTTGTCACTTTTAGGTGAGAAGAGGAACCAGCACATCCCTAGAGGATTTTCCTATTTAAGATACTGTAGCAGGCAGATCAGATGGAAAAAGTTTATTTTCTTCATAAAGCTGACCCTACTTAGAGAGCTGTATTGCCAGGTTGTGGGTGAAGAAATACTAGCCACATAGAAAAGCCCTTTTCACAATTTATTAAGCCTGATAAGAAAACATTCTTTTTTTCTGTAAGTAATCAATTGCATTTATTTCCCAATGTAATTCATTATGGTTTGTTGTATATAACCTCTCTGTAACAAATCTGATCATAGGAGATTATTTCAACGTGGAAGTTGTGCATATATAACCCAATTTATTTTTTTAAATCTTCTTTCATGCTGGGTGTGATAACGATTCAGAGGGTTGCAGAGGAGAGTAAGCATAAATTTGGTAGAACAATAATTATTTTAGGCAAAGAAGAGATACTCCACAGCTACAGCACACGAATATACCTTGTTGATTGTCTGTGGTGCAGAAAGACATAATAATAACATGGTGTGAGAAAGAAGTTTGGTGTCAACTAAGGTTTACATAATCAGGCTTTTTAGTGGATGAAATTTCATTTAAAACTATTAAACTACTTGTGATGGTGTGAAAGAGCACATTTTTGGTCACGCTGGGAAACACTGAGTTCCAGAGGTATGAGGATGCTGCAAAGGGAATGAACATGGCCCAGATGGACACTGAAAAGTTAGGCTGAAAAAGGCCAGCTTAGAGCAAAGTAACAGACATTTTAAAATGTATTATAATAACAGGCAGAGTGAAGTAAAAATGTCTGTACCTTTAAGGGACTCCAGACTAGTCGAAGTTGTAATGCACACAAAAAGATCTGCCATTTTTCTTTCCTCTAGTACTTCATCAGCCAAACTTTATTTTATTGATAAATTAGCACTCATATCTTTCATTGGGAAACACTTCATAGACTCCTTCTTAGTCTCCTTTACATTAAGGATAGCTGTGATTTGCAAAGTGTTGGCAATATGTGAGGTTATTTCCAGAGATATTGTATGATTATATTCCTGATATGGGAACACATAAATCTGTAGCAAAATCCTTGTCTACACATGTATAAGATTTTCTCCTTTTTGTCCCCTTTTTCATCACTATATTTTTCTCCATATCGTAAGGGATTTTTGCAGCATGTTTCAGCATCACTATGCTCCTGAAGTAAAAAAAACAAAACAAAACAAAAGTTACTCTTGAAAAATCTCTTTTGAGAAGGACACAAGGATTTCACAATGTAAATGTATGTAATATATGACTTGTCAGTCCTGAGGAAAACTTGTAGAACACCTGATCATAGTTTCCCTTGCTAAATGTATTTATTGTAATAATGCTGAAACATTACATGCCGAAAGAATTATTTATAACAATAATGTTTGAACTGGACTTCTAAAAATTTTCTAGCCAATTTATATAATTTTGTATTTGTCATAGTACAAGTATGGTTATTATGTCTATTTAGAACTATGGATTTTCTAGATATATTTTGTGAATTCATACGAAGTATATATTTTGATATATGAAATATACAGCTTCTATTAGAAAAAAACATCATCTTATTTTTATGATACTTGCGGGGTCATAAACATGAGGCTACATTTCATGTGTCTTTTAACTAGGCTGCTTACCAGCTGACATTATTGTTTGATCAGTTACCTATATCCATCATTATCAAACTCTGCCTTAACTTTGGAGGTCAGTGGCCCTTTACATCATGATTCACAAGACCTGACATCCCCCCCACTGCTTGTGCAAATTTCCCTTCTGTTCTGTTGCTGACCCAGTCCACGCTTCCATTTTTGCTTGCAGTTCTGCCTTGCACTATTGTTTTTGCTGATCGATCTCCTTCTCTCCTTGGTATGTCCCTGAAATATTTCAGCTTGCTCTCCTTGATGTTCCGGGAGCAGTAAATGGTTCTTTCTGTACTGCTGCAATATACGCTCATTTGTCTTCTTTCCTGCTCTGATGTCTTCAATGTATATCAGCCACACAGAATCTCAAAGGACTCTGATGACTTCACATTGCTGCCTCGAGGATCCAGCTTTCACAGTTATACCTAGCAATAGATCAAATTGTCAGTGATTACACTAGCTTGACCTTTATGAGTAGGTCTCCAACCTGCTCTTTTTTCTCAGCATACCTTTTAATTTAACATCTGCTGAATATGGCATAGACACCCTTATCTAGATGTCACCTTGTTCAGATGTTGCTGTCTTTATGCATAATGAAGACTAGTTAGTTCCTATATTTTTCCCCTTCTCTCATACTTCTTTTTATTCCAAATAAAATGATCCTGTGTCCTCTTTTCTTACCCTTCATTGCCATGTTTGTGATTCAGTAAAAGAGTCAGACTCACATTTTTTAATCAGCTTACTTCTGTGGCAATAGTCTAGCATTATCGCAAATTCAATTTGAATTTGAAATAGACTAACATTTTTGACCTAAATGGAAAACACTTCACTACCAGACTTTCTTTCAGCAACAAGTTTACTTTTGAGGTCTCTAGTTTAGTGGCAGATCAGCAAATTAAATCCATGATGCAAGTCTTCCTCATTTGGAAGTTTTAAATTTTTTTAGCAAATTACTTATATTTGCTTTCAGAAACAGATTGTTTTTTTTTCTAGAAAATCAAGTGAAATAATTAAAAAAATAATTTAGGTACAGTTTACTTGTTATTGGATTGTACTCTATCAGGAGACTGGTAAAAAAGTCGACTCCACAGTGATGTGTGGTGGGTCTTTTCTTATTTCATATCTTTATCCATGACCTGGAGGAGCTGATGGAATGCTTGCTTCTCAGGTTTGGAGATGACAGTGAAAAGCAGGGGGACAGCTGACACACTGAAGGGCAAGGCTGCCATTCAGAGGGAGACAGAGAGACTGGAGGACTGGGCTGACAGGAACCTCACAAAATTCAATAAGGACAAAAGCCAAGTTGTGCACATTGGAAGGAAGAGTCCCTGATGATGATACAGGTGGGAGCCCCCCTGCCCAGGGGCAGCTCTGTTGAAGAGACCTGGTGGGTCCTGGTGGGCAGTGAGATGAGCCTGAGCCAAAGGTGAGACCTGGCAGCTGAGCTCCCAATTTAAGAAAGTCTTTGATAAATGGGAGTGAGTTCAGTGAACGGCCACCAGTATGGTCAGGGCACCTGGAGCACTTATCCTATGAGAAGAAGCTGAGGGAGCTGGGCTTACATAACCTGGAGCAGAGATGGCTTTGGGAGAGCCCAGTCGCAGTCTTGGTGTCTACGGGGAGGTGACTGAGCAGATGGAGACAGGCTGTTCACACAGCAGTGCATGGCAGGAGACAAGAAGCATCAAGTACAAATTGAAAAAAGTGAGGTTCAGAACAGAGATAAGGAGAAACTTTTTCAGCATGAGAACAACCAAGCAGTGGGCAGGTTGCCCAAAGAGATTGTGCAGTTTCCATCCTTGGATATTTTCCAAGATGAACTGGCATAAAACTCTGAGTAACCAAGTCTGATTGCAGAGCTAACTTTGCTTTGAGCAGGGGGTTGGACTAGAGACCTTCTTAGATCCCTTCCAAACAGAAATATTCTGTGATTCAGTGGTTTGTCTAATATGAAGCAGCTGTCATAGATTCGCTTTCTGATTTTTTAGCAGAGTGTTGAAAGCAAACAGTAGAACAGACTTACTAAAAGCTATGTGAACAGAGCTCTGAAGTACCTGTAAGTTGCCTGGAAATGTGAACACTGTATATCACTACATCCAACTGTAATTTGTAGATCACTGCTTAAGGTATGTACGGTATTAGTCATCGTGATCTGTCTCTCTTCACTTTCAGCATCTGTCCCCTAAGGGATACTGTACCTCTAAGACCTCTTTTTCTATTAACAGACACTTTTGATGACCCTTTATTTTATATGAAGTGCAAGATTTAAAGATGGAAATCGCACATCCGTATGCCACAATATTATATTATTTGAAAAGCATCAGCTTGGAGATTTTTTTGACCAGTTTTGTGTTTTCTAAGAAATACTTTCAGATATTTGCTAGCTATTCTACAAGTTAAAGCTGTTAAAGTATATAATAATTTTCTTGTATTGCTTGTATAAACTTGTATTTTATATAAACTTATTTTTTTAAACTTACTCTCTCATGTTTTTTGCTCTTCCTCTCTTTTCCCATGTTAACCTGCAATGCACATCCTGGCTGCCTGAATAAGATACTCACAGCTGCTTTATCTGCCTAGACTCAAGAAGCCAAGCGCCGTTAGCACTTCTTGTATGACAGGCATTCCATTCTGCGTTTTATCTCAGTAGCCTTTTCTTAGCACTTTTATTTGTATAAATGTTTCATCAATATTTGTGATCAAATGTGTAGAACAACACTTGCTAGATTATTTTTTATCCATCCCTTGTAAAATAGAGCTATTACTTTCTTGCTACCACTAGAAATACCTCTCCTGATGCATCATAGTCAAAATTGTCTTTTTTTTTTTTTTTAACGGTGCTTTCAAAGATTAATTTGTGCACTTAAGTCTGCTTTCTCTTCTGCCTTTGCACCTGACTGAATTCCCTACTTAACACAGAAGTTTTATCTCTAGTCCCTAATGCACACCAGCATGCTTCTCATATTTGTATTATATTAGTTCTCAACATCAGGCTTCTCTCTGGATGATACTTAACTGTCTTCTCTAATTACATTGTTTTCCATGTGTTTCATAAGTACATTTTCCTTTTTCTGCAGATAAATACTGATAAAATTATATATGCTAAGTCCTAAAAATATTTCTTTAAGACTCTCAGTGATAACTGTTCCATTTCACTTCTTATAGTGTCCCTGTATCCTACTCTTCCCTAAATTTGTGTTTCTTGCAGTCTTTATATTTAACTACTGATTTTCAGGTTCCATATTATGTGTTTTATGAAAATCCAAACGGATGTGATCTACCTTTTTATCACCTGAAAATGAATTATATTCTCAAAGAAAGATATACACCTGCTCAAAGATAATTTATTATTTTGCTGTTTTTTTTTTTTTTTAAGTTAGCTCTTTTAGAATTGCTGTTGATTACCCTCATGTATGAATTATAGAATATCTAGATTTACTAATGGAACGAAAAAGTGCTAAAGTGTGCTAGGGAACATATGATAACACTGGACAACCATCATTTAAAAATTTTCAATGGGCTCTATAGATTTTTGTCTTGACCAGATAAACATCTGTTTTACCTTGTCTGTAGTAGACTCTTGGAAAATGTGAGTTAACAAGCACTAGCTTCAGTTTTTGTTATTAATAGCTTATTTTTCTGATCTAGAAAATTCACAAGGGATAGATTTTTCTTGGAGGTTCATTACTGAGTACATTCAAATAAAGAAAAAAGGCAATACAATGTCAGGAACAATTTTAATTCCTGTACTTCTTGGATAAAAGTGTTCTCTTCCATGTTTCTCCTATCATAAAGGTGATAGGCAAGAAGATGGTGCAGGTGGAACTTGTGAGATACTCCTTTTTGCCAGGACCCAGAACTTTCACAAGCACTACTGGAGGCACAATTCTTGTCAGCCCCACTCTGGCCTGTAAACAGGATTCAGAGCCTGGACTGGTTTTGGTCAAAGCAATGTTATTCTCTGGTGATGAAAATAACTTCTCAAATGCAAAAATGCTCAATGTGTAAGATGAGTTTTAATGTGTGAAAGCTCTTTCCAGATCCCACAGGCTAAATTAATCTATTAAAGAGGTTTGAAAAATCTCCTTGAACTGAGTAATAAAGGACCTGCAGGACAAAAAAGATCTGCAGAAAACCAGATCTAACACGGAGGAAATTAAGGAGTTAACAGATGCCACATTCCTTCTGAGAGCAACTGTGTGCTGCTTACTGCTTGCACTCAGTGTCTGCTTAACACTTAACTCATCATTCATCTCCCTGACTCACTTTTTTTCAGCTATTTACTTTGATACAGCAATAATGGACCCCTTTGTGGTATTGATGTGCACTCACCCATACACACCAAATTAACAGAGGATCTTTCTTCTTTGGAGTTAGCTTCAATTAGCCCACTTGGAGTCTTGGAATGAGTGTCCTTCCTGACCTTCAGGACAGGTTGTTTCTAGAAAATGATTTAACTAGATTAGACAACAGATAGAGACAGCAGAGGCTTGTTTACTGTCCAGGCTATAAACTAAGGCTATGATAATTAAAAAAAATAAATAAAACCCAGCACTAATTGGTGACCTAGAGGCCATTGTACCCGCAATTATATACTACACATTGAGGTATTTTTTTAAAAAGTCATTTTAGCCCAAATTTTCTCTAATACTCTCCAAACAATGAGTTTCAAGCAACATGACTATATTTTACCATGAAAATTCAGCCATTTATAGTTTTTGTTTCTTCATTCATTATATTCATTAACATTTCAGGACAAAAGGAGAAAACAGAAAGGAGTATTTTAACAGAGATATTCTAACTGTTCAAGTTAAGAGAATATAAGAGAAATACATCCTAAAATCCTATCAATCTATTCTACTTTTTTTTTCAAAAAATGTGATTTGATGACCATTTAAGTTACTATTTATAAAGCTTAACTACAATATTTAATGTAATTTTAATCCCTTTATCTACAGTTTTTTAAAAAGCAGCTTGAAAGTAAAAACAATAGGATGTAATTTGTTGAACTGCAGATATTCTGCACAGTCAGTTAATGACTTAGGATTTGATGTGTGTTTCCATATGTAATTGATAGTATATTTTGAAAGCCAACCAAGGAAAAGATATTCTCTTTAGCCCAATTATTTTTAGAGAGATTAATTAAAAGCCGTTCAGTCAGGAAATCAGCACAGAAAAATAACTTGTCATGATTTTGCTTTTTGTTTGAATCATGTGGTAGAGTATAGCACTACAGAAGAGAAGACAGTATTAATGTCAGTGTTTGTACAGACACTTTTCTGACTAAACACCTGTTCACACTGGGAGGTTACACCACTGTGTTTGGCATGAAGTCCGTAATATGATAATTACATGAAAAGACTGAATTCACAAACATAAACAAGACAAGAAATTACACAGATCTGTGTGTCTATAATTCCAGCTACAGTTGTCAGTCATTTTACCACAGGTTGACATTCATTATCAAAATTAAAATATCTGAACTCTTCTGCCTGGTAGTCAATAGTTAGTGCATCAAAGAGGATGTTTTCACGGTTGGAAATTTTTTAGTTTATGATGGGGCATTTGATCTATGCACCTGAACAGTCTCAGTGAAAAATTACCCATTACAAGAGGTGAATTTAAGGGTTTGCTAATTTGGGAACAGAACTCTGCTCAAATAGAATTGCACATGATGCCGTTGCTGCCCTTTAGAGGCAAGTGTGGGAAGGAACCTCACCTAATTCTTCCCTTTGCCCAGGGAGTTGGTGCCTAGTTAATAAAATCAGTCCCAGGAATGGGAAATGTAGTGTCATCTGCATTTTTGCCTCCTTGGGCATGCACAGGGAGAAAATTCTGATTTCTGCCACATGTCGTGCAGCTCCCCAGAGAAGAAGCAGTGAGCAAAGCTTGCTATAGTCAGTGTTTAACAGCAGTACAGAAGCTATAATTTCGAGTTTTATTGAGCTAGGCTATTTTGCTTTACAGAACAGCTTTGCCTTTGCCCCAAGGAAAGATCAACTTTCTATAAACCACTCTCTGCTGTTACTGGTTGAGACATGCATACACAAGCAATCTATTCCAGAACTTTGCTCTCAGAATTATTCTTACAGCAGGGTTCATCTTGAGTTTCAGGTGTAAATATACAAAGGAGACATCTGCACATGAGCTGAGCCTCTCAGCTGCTGTTATACTCAGTGAAAATTCAGTCAATAGAGTCAGTTTGGTCCAGGGACTTAGCTGACCAACTGTAAGTGTCAAGATGGACAGCTCTCTAAGCTCCACTGAATATGATGGTAGCCTAGCTTACATGTGGATGCCTGTGTTTTCATCACTTGAATGTGTGTCAAGCTGTAGCTAATTCATAACCCTTCACATGACACATAAGTCCACATTTCTGAAAATTTCTGAACCACATGTTCTATCCAAAGTAACAATGGGGAATAATTTACTTTTGATACTTCTAACATATTTGAAGACAGCTGCCATTTTTACTTTTAGTTCCCTTTTTTTCCTAACCTCAATAACCTCAGTTTGTTTAGCGTCTCCTCATTTGCCATGTTTTCTAAAGTTCTGGTTGTTCTCACTGCTCTCTGCTGAACTCTCGAACATCTTCACACCTTTCTTGAAGTACATTGACTAAATCAGATAAGGTATTCCAGCTGAAGCTTGATGGTGGAAAGAGTATTAAGTAGATGTAAGTCCTCTTTATTCAACACAGTATGGCAAATCAAAAGCTTTGAAATTACTTTCATGAATACTTAATTATTCACCATAAAGTAAAATGCCTTCAGTAGAACTATCTTACTTACTGATGTACATTTCAATACACTTTATAATCTCATTTCATTACTTTCCTTTAAGATTGGTAGTTCAAGTTGTAAGTCCTTGAGTATGACCAGAAATTTTAGCTAAATCTCCAATGGTATTGAGCTATTAGACAGGAAGAGATCAAGCTTATTTTGTGGCCGTCTTGAGAAAGAAGGAACAGGTCCCTCCTTCAATTGTTTGACCTGAATATCTTGATCAGAGTGAGAAAATGTAATTCAGCTTAAAAAGACCTTAATTGGAAGAGACACACTCCCACACTTAGTTGTTTCTTATTGTCTTAGGCAACTCCGTGCACAGTCTGGGTGATGTGAACTTTACTGGTACCTGACAAGAACTGTAGTGATAAATATCATGACATTTGAATGTGCATTGTGTGTCTAGGCCTTGTGTCTCTTCCTGAATAAAATCTTCCTCTTCTAATATTGCACAGTTTGTAGGTATTTTGGTAGTCAAAGGGAAATAGGATAAAAAAGAGTTGGTCTGCTGGTATACTGGCAAAGTCTTCTGTTTGAGAATTAAGACTGTTTCAAAATTTGTTTTCGTGAGCTGATACACCATACCTTGGATAGTAGTATCTTGACCAAACTCAGTATATCTGTAGACAAATCCTTAAGGCTGTAGCAGTCATCTGTCTAACCAGAGATACTCATTTGGTGTCCTAGTTTGGTTGTGCTTGGTGCCCCATGGTACTTTTGCAAGAGATGAGAAAGATAAGAGACAAACAGACGCTATACATAAAGTTAACTTTAAAACGCCTGGGAGACAAAATTCAGGCTGACAGCAAAGCCCTATATATCAGCCTTACTATATCATAGATAGTAACTTTTTTCTCTCAGCGGACATTCTGTGTCCCATGAAATACACAAACATAAGGTTCACTTTGAAATGCGAATGCCTTTATCGTAGAGGAAGTTTCCTAATATCTTTGGAAGTCTTTCATGGTTATAATGGAATTGGAAATGTACTTAGAGTAACCAATGACAAGCAATTTAGCAATTAAAATGCAGCTTCAACAAATGAAACGATATAATGCTAACAAGATTAGAAAGCTTGAGCCAATTTTCATATGCAGAAACATGTGGAAAATAATTTCTAATCCATGAAACGCTTGAAGGCTGTGTTTATAGAAAAATGAGGAATGATGTGTATTTGAAAACATATATCTAATCTCTTACAGTCCAGATTCTGCAGGCTTGCTACCACCCTTTTGATCTTGAATATGAAGAGGTTTTCTTCTCATTCGTTATTGGAAAGATATGTGCATACATATAAAGGTACATACAGACACAGCAGATATAAAGCAACTCATCTACATCTCATTTTCAATACTGTGTTCAACATTCATTTGATTTCTATGTTTTGGGTTTTCACTCTCAGTGATTTCAATGCCATATTCATTAACAAGCAATAATCAGAACAAAACTACTGTTTTTCTCTAGAGTTGCTGAAAGGTGCAGAAATTTTAATTGTAAAAGGGGTTCTACTGAATAGTTCCTAAGAAAATGATGGTAGAAGAAGTGGATCTTAAACGGTTATATGTAGAAAATGGATACTGTTGACCCATTGCAAAAATGTCAGGGTCAACAGAGCTCACAATAGGGGAAGCCATCCATGTTGTTTCTGTGGGAACTGAAATAGGAAAAAAGAAAGTCGTATCTAAAAGGAAGTAAATAAAGGGGTGGATGGAACTTTTAAAGGTCCATCTGGTACTCTTGTTTGTGATATTTAAGCTATTGAACAACCACCATCTTATTATATTCGTGTTGTGCCATGCCTAAAGGGCTTCTCCAGTAAGGAAAGCATAGTAAGAAAAATTAATAACATGTGTTGATGATAGTTGTTGACATAAAAACTAGATTCCTGTCAAACGTTTCTGTTGCATGTACATTATGGTTAAGCTTCTCTCAAACAGAAAATGAAAAACATTCCCTTCTGGTTTAATAGGTTAGACTACTGAAGTTTACTAATGCTTAGAATACATTTCTTGTCTATGAACTCTTGTGAATAGTCCTTTCCTGGGGTCTGCTTTAATTATTTAAAAACATTAAAGGCTGTGCTTGTTGATTTCAAGCTCCCCATAAAAAAAAAAAAAAAAACAACAAACCAAACCAAAACAAAAAATGCTTTTTGCCTTAAAATACATTTAAATTCAGTATTTTTCCTGAAATTCATGATTCCGATATGAGTCTGCATAAAGGTTCTTAATTATAAAGGGTAATCCTAGGTGGTGATAGCTCTGTCTGAAAACAGAACTGAGTACTAAAGGACACAAAATTGTCATATATAATAAATACAGATGGGTAATTTACAGAAGGCTTATTTCCTGATTTTAAGAACCAGTACAAGAGCTCCAATTTTACTACCATAAGCTTATAAAAAGTGAACAGCTGCTTCTGCATCACATTTCCTTCATTTCCATTTGTCCCATCACAATGATCTCTTCTGTTTGTAGGTGTCCCTGGATACAACTAGATTTCATAGGATGTCGGATCCTCACTTGAGTCCTGGGTCATGACTGCCCAGGTCATATATGAAACTGGGATTAACCATGGCGTCTTTTCAATGTTTAATTTCTATGGAAATCAGTGCTGTGTGAGTGCTGCTGTCTATTTTTGATTTTGTCCTATTAGAGTTTGGGATGAAGCCAATACACACACTGGGATTCAGAAGCAGAGTCTCAACATTTTATTTGTTTAAATGTAACATTTATCACAGGTAAGGATCCTGAGATTGCTGTCTCTTTTAGTTTTATGATTAAAAACCACCCTTTTCTAGCTAGTATTTGATTAGTTTTTAAAATCTCCCACCCCCACCTGGAGTTGTTTTATTATTTGTACAAGGCAGAAGTTTCTCAGCTCTTATGACTGAAGACCTCTTCTTAGTTATTAAGCAGCATCTGTTTTGGCAGTATTACTGTAGTTCAAACATAAGTTTATTTCTTTCACTGTCATTGAACAACATTGTTCATGTTTATCAAATTATGAGCAAAATAAAACTAAACATGCTTTAGAAAGATCATAAAACCAACTAGGAACAAAGATTTTCAATACTGAAATGGAGTGCACTCAATGAATTAGAAAATTAAAAGAAGCTCATGCTACAAAAGTCACCAGAAGCATATTATGGCTCTAATCCAGCGAATACTTGTGCACACATGTAACTTTTCTCATGTGAATAAGATTAGTAACATATCTAATTAGGATTTGCAATTCAGGAATCTCTGGGAAAGAACTCTTCAGAGACGAGAAAGACATAGCTGATTGTAATGTGTTCTGGGAGATCACAACTTTTTCGTTCTCTTTATTTATCCTCATCTAAACAGGTATGCTGTGGAGTTTATATTTTTGTTTAAGAGTTTGCTGGAAGACTGTCTTGGCTCAATAATACATCTTTCTTCTTTATCTGCTCCATTTTCAGATCTGACTTTCCTGTCTCACCACAGAGAACGTTCATTCTAAGATTTGTGCAAAATACATGCATAATTTAATTATACGCACATTTTTCACAACATTTGATAAATCCACAAAATGCAATTATCTTATCTAAAGTAATAAAGTAGAAAACATATTATAAATTATGATGTCACAGTTCAAAGCTTATATTTTCATTTTGTATTTCTTAATTTAGACCAAATCTGAATACCCTACTGGAAGATATACTTTTGCAAACAGAAAGTATTATGCTCAATTGAAGAATTACTGGATACAATTTAGTCTTTATGGTATATGAGAGGGACAGACTAGATGGTTGAATGATCCATTAAGTTTTAAGAATCTACATCTATTTATTTATGTATGTATACATCAAATATCTGTATTTTTGTTTTAGTTGGTCAAAGCTGATAAGCTGAACCACAGCAACTGGTGTTCCTAACTTGATAAAGCATCTCAGCACAATATGAAAGGAGTATTTTTAACTGTTTCTGTAAAGAGTATCTTAGAGTGAACAGGGTGAGCTATTTTCTGTTATCTTCATGTCATCCAATTAGTTGAAAATGCAGCTAGGATGATTTGTTTCAAAGGTTTTTCAGCTAATGTTGTTTCAAAGTCATTTAAGCTCAGAAATCACAGCTGAAGTTTTCCCTTAAAAATTTCTACTAATATATGAACCTTAAACAAAATGAACAATTGCAGTAATGGAGCTATATCAATTAGTAAAAAATGTAGATATGACCACTATGAAATACATAGGGATTCCTCCTTGACAAGGTTATAGATTTTTTTTGATCATGTACACATGAAGACTGCTTTCTAGGAAAATTTGAGATGCTTTGCATGGAACTCAAAATCCTTAGTATAGGGTCATGAGTAATCAGAATCCAATCTTGAAAAATAAAAGTTCAAAGTCATGTTTCTAAAATCAGACCTTTAACATTGCAATTTGATATGGAAGCAAGCTAACAAAAAACACAGGCTGTGCCAGCTGCACATCTAACTGCCACTATGTACATGCAACTTGCATTGTATGAATAGCTTCATTATATTTAGACATTTCCTAACATGTCGGCTTGCTGAAAAGCCAGCCGAAGGGGATGTTCTTCAAGGGATGCATAGTTTAACTGGATAATGCTAGGAATCAGTTGCTGCTAGACTCATGGAACACAAATGGCTGACTCTAATGACTTCACTTTTGCAGAGGAGAGATCATTTGAGAATATAACCTGACATGATTACTGTGTAATCCTACCTATCAAGCCTTTTTATGAATATGATAATCTGCAAACTTGCATTGATGTGGAGAAAACTGCCTATATTCGGCAAATATAATGGGTATGTACTGAAATCAGGGATGGAAAGAGATAAGCACAGAAAAGGTCTACCAGTTCTGAAAGCTGTCCATCCAAGCTAAGTAAGTGAACTATTAAATTTTCCTTTGCTTAGTAATCTTCTCTTTTCTGGTTTTGATCCTTAGCTTGTGTGACACCTTTTAGTCCTGTTGACTAAAATGGAGTTATGCCAACCTATCCCAGTTGAAGATCTGGCTGCCCTATGTGCTTGTATGTGTAGGTAAGGAAGGTGGTATGACACCTGCTTCACCCTTGAGGTTTAAATGGCTAGCTGTAGTTGTTGGGTTGCTGCAACAATTTAGGAAAGCCTTAAAATAACCTCTCGCAAAGATTTATGTTGCACTGGGGTTTTTTTGGCTTTTTAAAAAGTTTGATTTTGCATTTAAAAAAATGTACTCAAAACTAATTTTGAAATATAACTTGAAACTCTTAATTTCAAGTTCTTGACTTTTATTATAATAGTTTGCATCCATATAAGTTCACCTAAATATTAATATGCAGACCAAACAAAAATGGAACAATAATTTTGCATGGTAATCTTGGGTTTATGAACTATTAGTGATATATCATGTTTATTGTCAGGTCAGCTAACAGAAGATTGAAGATGCAACGTATCTAATTTAAAGAAATGTCTAGTATTAAATACCATGCTGTGTTAACTGAAAATTATGTTCATCTGACTGGTTAAGGTGCAGCTTGATATTTTGTCAGTGACAGTTTAATTTCTGAATCAGTGTACTTTTGAATGATTTTTAGCCAGTATAATACATTTATTCTGTGTTTAATAGGTTCATTATTATTTTTCAGCAGATATAATTTTAAATTATGTACAGTCGCAGGAAGACCAAATCACAGCACATCCTATGTTTTTCTTCATATGTGAGAATTTCAGTAGGATGGTCATATATTCTATTATAACAAGTGACAGCATTGGTTATCAGACATTCAATATCAATAACAAATCTTTTACATTTTTATGGTTTACATTATGATGCCATTTTGTAATATAAGTCATTTGACTTTGTCTTACATGAAGATGTGACATGATTTAGAGAAGCATACAGAAGTTTCCTACTATCACACTATTATGCATTTATCACCTAAAGAACAGCATCACTTCTCTTTTCTTTTTAATACTGACGTGTGAGCAGTATGTTCAAATATGTGATGTTTTACAAAATACTAGATGATTTGTGTAAAACTGGTGAGCATTTATTTTACCTTAGGGAGGATGCTAAAAGAACATAGCAAGCACCAAGTCAGGAAATGCTGGAGTGTAGCTTTTCTGTAAGGAGTTCATTAGTCTCTACGTATGTTTGCATTAGGATATAATTTTTAATTATGCAATACTTAGGAATTCTGTAAGAAGTCTGCCTTGTTCAATTCTCATGAGAAAAAAAAAATCAGCAAATTAAATTGTGAATCTTTTAGTAGCCTATACTTTATTGTCTACCAATAATCCTCCTCTGATATGCTATTGAATCATTTTTCCTCTCAATGTACATGCGATGTACACGTACATGTATGCATGTACGTGTGCATGTGCATGTACATGTACGATGTGCATGTACATGCAATGTACATGCAAGATACATACACACATATAGATATATATAAAATCCTTACAGACATGAAGAATAATGCAATATAAAATTTACATTACAGGACTCTGGAGAAAATGGTTGGAGTTACAAGATCAAGAAACAGACATAAAATTCCTTTATTTGACACGCTGTGAAGAAAAAATATGATCATGAAATTTTAAGCATCTGCAATCAAGGTCTTCTAGCTAGACATATCAAATCTGAAGTCAAGGAACTCCTCTGTTGCTCCACCACTGATGTACAAAACCATCTTCCATTGCAGAGTATAATATAGACAAAATTGTAACATTTAACAATTTTACACTGATTCCAAATAACTGAGAAGAAAATAACTGAGAAGAAAATAATAAGAAGCTATTTTGATTTCATGGTTTATTGAACAAAAGTCTAACACTTCTTTGCAGAATGGCTTTCTGGTTCTATTTTTTAAATGTTGTGTCACGTATTAACATACATATTTAAGATATTGATTTTTTTTTCCATTTCATCATTTGTCATTTTTTTGCATCACTTTGTACATGGAATTAATTTTCAAACAGAACTGTGGAATGTCAAAGCTTCACTTAAGTTTGGTGCAAAGGAATCACTCATAAAATGGTCTCACTTTCTATGAAACAATGTTTTTTGTAAATTTATATGCTGATAATAATGTTTTGATAATATACATTGTTAGGTGGTAAAGGCCAAATTCCCTTTGATTTAATACTATGAAACCAGAAGTAGGTCTATAGATTTCTGAAAATGTTATTCATAAGTATGAAAGTATTTTTTCCAGACTGCTGAATATCTCAGAAAACTGACAAGAAAGATAATGACGGCAGGATTGGGTGAATTCTGTGGGAGAATAATTTTGCAATTCAGACATTGTAATGGAAGAGGAAGGAAGTATAATAGAGGAAAATAAGTATGAGGATTCCTGGTGCAGGAGGAGGAAGAGAAGGCTCTGGGGAGACCTTATAGCAGCCTTCCAGTACCTAAAGGGGCCTACAAGAAAGAAGAGGAGGGACTTTTAATGAGGGCATGGCATGATAGGACAAGGGGTAATGGCTTTAAACAGCAATAAGGTAGATTTAGACTAGTTTTAAGGAATAAATGGTGAGGCACTGGAACAGGCTGTGCAGCGAAGCTGTGGGTGACCCATCCCTGAAACTGTTCAAGGCCAGGCTGGATGGGACTTTGGGCAACCTGGTCTAATGGAAGGTGTCCCTGCACATGGCAGCGGGGTTGGAACTAAATGATCTTTAAGGTCCCTTTCAACCTGAACCATTCTTTGATTCTATGAAATCAGATAAATAATGCATTCTGTACATAAAGAGCAGTTCTGCAGAAGTGACATCTTGAGATCAATGTGACCACTTTAATATTAGCATTTTTGTATACTTAGTGCACTATAAATTATTGCATATGGTTATCATTGCTTCTATTTGTATCTCAGTGCAGTAGTGGTGACATCTAATGTTCTAATCAATCTGCAATATCTTCCAAGTCAGACTTTCAACAGTAACAAAAAAATGCTTCCAGGAATGATGAACTTGGCTCTACTCCAGGTGATACTGTGGCTGCTGCTCAAATAACCTCTTGGCTTTAATGGCAAGATAATAAAGTTAAGAAAATCTGGACAAGATATTTAGAGTCAATCAAGTGCTCTATTTTACTTTAAAATGCTGAACAGGTGCAAGTGGGATACATTCACAATGTTCATTAAGCAAAACTTGCTCTGAGGAAGGTGGAAACAACATCTGTGCTTATTTTCAAGATAGAAAAGAGCAGGCCTCCCAAGGAAATGTGAGTAGGATCCAAATGGATGAAGCAGCAGGACTGAATAAAGCAATCTGATTTAAGACTTTCTCTGCTTATAGTAATTAGCATTTGAAAAAAAGCATGATCAATCTTTTTTTTTTTTCTCTTGGGGTAGAGAAGGAGGAGTCTGATTTAATTAAGGACATTAACTCCGAGCACCTACCTAATCAAATATTAACCATACGCAGAACAAGCACATTACAATCGTTTTATGGTGATTTAAATATTTCCCTCTATAGCTGCATGTATTTTTTTCGAAGTGCTTTTTTTTTTTTGCTAAAACCGCTTGTCTTAGTTTACCCTTCAGATGTTCTGCATTTTAATGATTGGCTGGTAGGACATTACTGCAACAGATCTTTATGACATCATTTTATATTTTATATTCTAGAAAATGAAAAAGGTTTTTGTGTAACTAAAGTAGAACCAAGATCTTAAATCATAATGTGACAGCTTATACTGTCAGTGAGATATCTGAAGATAACTGAAGTTTGTATTTTTGACTCCCTTGTTGACTTTAAGAAAGAGATTTCATTTTATGTACCACATTTAAATTTTCTTATGACCTTCCTCATTTTGCAGTTTGAATGGGATATCTGTACTGAGTTGATGTGTTAACTTTTCTTCAAGTATTTATTTATTAAGGTGGTATTTTTGGTGTATTGCTAACAATTGCCCTAATGTTTCTGTCCTGCTCACTGCTATGATGTTGTAACCATGTACAGTTAGATGAAGTCACAGAGAACCAAGCGTAGATGGAACTACCTTAATACTGGAAAATATGTTAATGATTATGTCTCAGTCTGCTTTTATTAGGGTGCTTCTGTGCTATATACAATTATAGGCAGTTATTTCCACCTGATTTTGTGGTGTCACATGGTGTAACATGGTCTTGTAGAAATAGTAATCAAAAAGGCTTTTTTCTGTCCCTGGTAAGCCAGAAGAACACACTGCTTTATTTGAAATTGGACTGTCTTAAAATCCATCCCCTTATCATTCAGGAAACTACGTGCATTGAAGAGCTGGCAACGCTTTAAGTCAGTCTGAAATTTGATCCTAGTTTGGAAAGCTGTGACTCAATTGAACTGTATTTGTTGCCAGCAAGTTTTGTACTATATTTAATGTAGTATACTATTTTTGACTGTATTTTTTTTGTTGGTTATTTAAAACACAAATAGGTAAAAATTACATTTCCAAGTGTTCTCATATTAATAACTGAGAAATGTCTCAGTATTATGACACTAGCCATTTGTGCAAGTTTTAAACTCTAGACACCTACAGAAACTTTTCAGACACTTCCCTTTTAGATTAGATATGCCCTATTCTTTCTAGTTTCAACAAGAGATAGCTTTACACAATGAATTCATCTAATCCATGCAGTCATTAACAAGAAGACTTGTCTATAGGAAAGATCCATGTTGCCACTGGCATAAATGTTAGAGGAATTCCAGCAGAACTTTTCCTGTTAGAAGATTTAAGTCTGGAAATATATTTTCCCAAATAGCCAAAATAGCTCAGATATGGCATTTGGGACAGGCTACAAACTTAATCTATGCATATTTTTGGAAGCAAAACCATGATGATGTCTGTCACTTCAGAATTATCATTCACTACTGTAGTTTTTTAGACTCTAGAGATACCAAATGAGACACTTGCCATTGTGGTAGGCAGATTAATTAAAATATTCTAACATTCAAATAGAAAAAGAAGGGAATTTTATTCACCTCATATTATTAGGGAGGAACTGAGGGAGAAACTTGCATTGAGATTTGGTGTCACCTTATACTTCCTCACACTTTGCAATCTATACAGATTTATATGTGAAGAGTGATCATTTCCTGCTCAAAGATGTATGTGACCTTTTGTGCATCTTTGCAGGCAGTGAATACAAGAGTATAAAATCATGCTCAGTTTTTTTTTGTCTGTTTGTTGTTTTGTTTTTGTGTGTGTGTGTTTTTGTTGTTGTGTTTGTTTTGTTTTGTTTCTTTTCTTTCCACTTCTACTACAGCACCAGTTTTCTAACAAACAATAGAGCTAGTAATCAGCTTCTGAAGTTAAAACATTATCTTCTCTCTGTTTTACTTATTTATTTCTTCAGGGGTTCCAAACTTGCAGTGGAACCAAATGGTGGCAACCCCAGTTATGGAGCATGCAATGCAATATGGCATTTTAAACTCTTGGCCAAATGTTTAACTGGAGCTGCAGATTTTTAACAACAGTGGAAATCACACATAAACACCAAATAGAGTAATTTTCCTTTCCTCCTTCTCCATTCTTTGGACACAGGACTGACTCCTGTTTTTGGAATGATGGACTGAGATTTGTTTATTGATTAAAAAGCAGCATCACAGTTTTACTCAAGTATAAATCTTCCTCCTTAGTTTTGTGACTTCTTCCCAAATAATCTATTTTGAAACCCTTTCCTCACTGGCAGACCATCTTCTCCTCAACCTTTGTCAGAAGGGTTAGACAATCCCAGATTTCTTTAGTGGGATGAGTCCTCATACTATAGGCACCTATACTATAGGCATCAAAGGGAAGTGCAAAGTCCTGTGCCTGAAACAAAACAACCCTGGACATCAGTACACACTGGTGCAATGAGCTGGGGATCCAAACTCTTTTCATTGTTGCCCAGTGACAGGAACAGAGGCAATGAACACAAACTGAAACACAGGAGATTCCCTCTAAACAACAGGAAGCACTTTTTTACTGTGAGGGTGACTGAGCACTGGTACAGGTTGCCTGAGAGTTTGTGAAGTTTCTATCCTTGGAGATACTTGAAAGCCATTTGGACATGGACCTGGGCAATTGGCTCTAACTGGCCTCACTTAAGCAAAGGGTTTGGACCAAACGACCTCCATAGGTCCAATTCCAACCTCAGCCATGCTGTGACTCTGTAATAGAAGTCTTTGACTCCAATCTTGCAGAAAATAGAGGGGCTTGTTTGTTCACACGCTTGTCAGTGCAAACTTAGGACCTCAGTAAAAGTTCTACCTTTAAATAATCAGATTTGAAAATGTTAGTATTAGGTCTAGTTTTTTAAAACCTGTTTCAATGCTTTATTTTAATGAAATTCAAGTGGAATCCTGTTCCTCAGCCCAAGTGAAAACCTGGCTCTTATTTAATCAATTTAATTTGTGGGTTTTTTTACCCAGCCAAATATTCTCTGAAAATAGAACAATTCAATATGTATTTTCTGTTTCATTTAGTAACTTTTAATCAATTAATTTCCCGTTATGAGACCAAGATATTTTTTGCTTGAATATGAATTAGTTGTAAATAGGATTTTCTACTGAAACTCGAAAAACACCGGTGTAAAGTTAAGCACGTACTTGGTCCTTTGATTGTGTATTTATGTGGTGTAATCTAAACTGAATGTTTAAGATGAAACTGGTGTGTCACTACCTAGTCAAACGTAATCATGTCTCTTCAAAGCTGGTTTCACCCTCTCAGTTATGTATGTATTTGTTTTCTCTGCTCATGAAGCAAACTCTCTGCCCTTGAAGGTGATTGATTGCACAGAAGAATGAACCTCTTTATCCGCAGGCCACCTATGCTGCTTGTCCCTTTTGACTTTTGTCCCTCCCTATCTAAACTCTGACCCAGCTGGATAACAACCAGCTGAAATCATCTCTTTAGACTCTCACACATTCATCACTGAGCTGTTCTAGTTTGTGTTCACCATAACAGGAGATTGTATATCTTATATGCGATAGTGGGAATGCTACTTGATACGCATTAATGCAAGCATGCTCTTACAGTTATTTTTTTGTACTTTAGAGACAGCAGAAAGAATATCAATGGCAGTCTGCTCCTTTGAAAGATTAATTTTGTAACTTGTTAATAAGAGTATGTAGGATCAGATTTTTTGATCCTTCACTTTATTTCCTCATGAGCTTCTGAATACTATATATGTGCATTAAAAATCACTGAAGGTTTTATTTGCTAGGAAGTGTGAGTTAAGTATGTGAAGTTAAATTTGTGTGTACTGGGGGATGCTTGTGTACAGATTTATATGTGTATGTATATACATATATCTGTGGATTTTTAGAAATGAGCAGTGGTCTTGATATTTCTGAATTTGTGGTCAAATAACAGAAATTACCATATTGTAGCCAACTTTCAGAAAGTGTTAGTACAGATTCTGGAAAAACAGAAATGCTTCAGGGCTACTTAATTCTGAAAAAAATATTCTGCAGACAATGAAGCACAACTATAAAGAGATATATAGAGTCAGTTATACAAAAGAACTTGGGAATGTTGACATTTAGTATGGTCACACAGAACATTCAAACATCTAGATAGCTCCTCACCTAGCTTGCTCTGAACCTAAAATGCAAATTATTTCTCTAAATTCTTTACGTGTCTCATTGAGCAAGCTAGGTATGTGCAAACGGAATTCAACCAGCACTTGAAAAAGGTGGCATGGCAAAGATTTGCCTGGAGTGCCCACAGGGGGTGCCAGCAAAAAAGACAAAAAGACGTGACCAGAATCCTTCTGCTTTGAGATTTGCTCCGAGATTTGCGGCTTGGAAGGCCTTCTGGTAATTATGTGCCTATAACATTCTGACAAAAGCAGTAGTCATCTGGAATGTAAAATCCCAAGCTCTAGTCCTCCTTCACAGTCAGAGATCCATATCTTTAGTTTGTACTTCTCAAGAAAATGGATCTGCAGCTTCAGCCTCTCCTACTAAGGCTCTGTAAACATGCAGAAAGCAATTCAAGAAACAGGAGTCAGAGTAAAAAAAAAATAATGGGAGTAACAATTCCACATTTTTATCCTGTTAAATTCAGAAACAATACCAGACCAGTATTCATACTATGGACCTGAGCTACTACTGCTGGACACTGTTGTTGTGCTAATATGACTCTGTCTTCATAGATGAGTTTTGAAGAACTTTTCTATTCTGCAATGTATAAGGCTGTAATTTAAAAGTATTTTAGCTTTACTGGAACAAGAATTACATCAGCCATTTCTATCTTTTTCATGATAAATGACAACCTAATCTAGAAAGACAGAGTTTTTTCTACTAAACTCAATACAGACTGATGGAAGACAATTGCACAAGATCTTAATGAATTACAGCACAAAGGAATTTTACTGGTGCTTTTTTCATTCAACTGTGTAACAGGAAAAACTAAAGATAGATCTAAATGAAGCTGCACACTGCTGGTTAAGTTGCAGAGTGGAAGATGAACACATAACTGATTAGATGCTTGTTTTTGTAATTAACAGTATTTTAGATAATATCATAAACAGGTATTCCTCAGGAACCAATAGGACTTCCTGGTGTTTCTGAGTCTCAACAGCTATGGCTGCTCCCACTCTATTATTACAGTATTTTTATGAGATTTTATGAAATATTGTCTCACTAGATCATGCTTTCACAGCAGTCCTACCATGCTGATATTTTTTCTATAACAAATCTGAATCCTATGTCACTGAAACTTGACCAGTTACGAACAGTTATCAATAATAGTTATTAATAATGAGAATTATTAATAATAGTTCAGTCATTGGACACTAGCTTGCACTGTCAATTATAGGAACAAAAAGCTACCACTAATATACCCACAAACATAAAATCACTTTCTTGAAACTGTGTGTGTACAAGCTGAGTAAGACTTGAATGAACACCAGCCTCAAATAAGAAACTGGAAATGGTTTGACACTTTTTTACAGTGCATTTGTATACAACTTCTCACAACAAATAAGACATATGAACCCAGCCTGCAATATATTGCCCAACAACACTTTCAAAAAGGATGGTTTGAAATATTGTTCCACATACTAAATACATAATGAAATGATTTGAACACAGATGAACTATTTATATAACATGAGGAAATTTTATTTATATTTAAACCTATTAGATCTATGGTTTAGATGGCTTTGCATTTAGCCTGGGTGAAAAAAGTTTCTTTTCATATACCACAGATGGATAAAGGATTCCTAACAGTATAATTAAAGTATGGTAACAGCTATGTTGCTCTCAGATTCTGATGGCTATCAAGAGGGAGAGGAAGATACAAAGAGTGGAAATTAATTCACACACTAATTAATTTTTTAATTAGTATTTAAAAACCCCAACTTCAGCAGAATGTTTCCCTGTAGAGGACAATATAGAATTGTCCAGGTAATTAGACTGAGTGAAGATAATAAAACAAACTTACAGATATAATGTGATAAAGGTGTTTGAAGGTCAACAGCAGCAATCAAGGCAAGGACGAAAATTCATTAGATTAAGATAAGGTCTCAGTACCACTCAGTAGCCCTATGTCCATTTCCTAAAAAGTCTGCAAGTGTTCTAAACTTGGGTTGAATAATTGAAAACATAAACATACTTTGGCTAAGATTTCAAATCAGTCCTCAAACTCATCTGAGCAATTAGAATTGATAAAACTTTGATAATTTTAAACCATTCTTCCTTTTATAATTGGTCAACAAGTAAAATGCTTTGAATATGCTGAACCACCAATTCTTCTGTTTTCAAAACATGCTGTTCATGTTAAGTTGCTGCCACTAAGTGTCTGGTGGCCACCCAGCATATGCCAGCATATGCTGGCATGCTGTTGCTGTGCTGGAAATAAGTAAAGTCAGAACAAGTGAAATGACCTGAGGACCTCTTTGCCACTGTCTCTACTGACAGATGTTTGGTTAGTACCTCTTTGTGGATCTTGATGCTCCCAAGGCATTTCTTACCAGGGCCAAGGTGGCTAAGAAGAGGTGGAAAAGAATAGGGTAAGCCTTACCTCCATTTGTAGCCCCCCTGTTCCCTGGCCTAAGGGGTAGGGTGACTTTTGGCCTTTGAAGTGCAAGTGATATCTTACTGACTCCCTGGAGCGAGACAAAAGCAAGGAAGGGGTGAGTCTCAGATGCTGTACCAGTCTTAGCTCTGGACTTAGCCTCCAGGCACACATTAAATGATAATAAATTAGTCAGAATTAGTTTTTCTCTGGCACTAAATTAACCTTTATTTTAAGTGTTTAAATTTTTTTTAGGTCTAAGGCTCATCTCTCTGGTTGCTTTGAAACTGGGCATATTAGACTTCATCCTTTACAGCAGTGATAGTGATTTTATTTAAAGAGGTCTAAGGGGAGCTCCAGGAGATAACAGAGACAAAATGTGTTTACAGCACTGAAGCTACTCCTCAGTACACATATAGACTAAGACTGAGACAAGTTAGAAAGAAAAGCTAACAAACACTTGTTTATGGCTAGTTAGAGCCAAGCCATTCTGTTGGATTGTGGCCCTCAGATTCACGTATGTCCAGTCCCTGTTGCCAGCCTGGCAGTTCACTGCATATGAAGCAGCCCCTAAAGCCAGTGCATTATGAGATGAGGGGCCTTTGCCTTCAAACTGTACTGTGGTCTCATCTGTTGTATCCACACCTTGTTCTGATTTCAGAAGTAGCCTGAGCAGAAAACTCCCCCCCAAGCTAAAAAAAAGCATGAACTATTTTGACCAGAGCATTTGGGATTTTGATGAGATTTAAAGCAAAGTATCCTCTCAAACTACTTAGACAATATATTTTCCTTAGAGAAACAGTTCCAAAACAATATCTTGTGAATTTTCTTGACACCTAGTACCATTCTTGTCACATATTAATTATGCCTTATATCAGTACCTTGTTTCATCCCAAGAGTATCGGTAGTTGCCATTTGTCTAGAAGATGAGTTGATGGCAAGATAGTGACCTCAGCTTTCAAGTCAACCACTGACAACTGAGGAATTGAAAAATGACACTCTTAATTTCCACATACTGCAACCACTTGTTCATCATAATATACCATGTCCTAATGAATCTATCCAGAAGTACGTTTGGAATACTTGGAAGGTTATTAAAAATAGAAAAAAATATTTTTCATATTTTATGAACAAATACTTTCGGTTCAAATTACTTTCGAGTTTAATTTCTTCCACTATTTTTGTTGTATACATTGCTAGTAACTGTTAATTATTTATTTGAACAGGTATTGAATTTCTAAATGTGATCAGTCATAACTAATAAACGAAAACTTTTTTTTTTTTTGCAAGGGGAAAAAACCCAAAACTTCTGACCTTCAGTATTTTGAAAAAGTAAGCTTAAATTAAGAATTTAAAACATTTTCTCACTAAAAATTATCAGACATTTTTCCCAGTCTGAAAACTAAAAATTTTAAGAAAATTTAAAAGGAAAGGATTTCTGCTGGACTCTTAGTGTTATATTTAACTGAAATGTAATTTTATCTAGGCTTTAAAAGTTAAATCTAATGTTAACAATGAAGGGAAAATGACCATTTTTTTTTTCCTTTTTTTTGTAATTAGGAGAGGACTCTGTCAGTTCATTATGGCTTATTCTTGATGTATTTGTCTGCAGCCAGGTCATGTGCAAAGAAAGCAAGCGAACAAATATATATTAATATGAAAGTATAATATATTGGGTCCACTATGTCAATCTCTACTGTTTCCTCTTGGCAGTGTTGCAGTTCTCATGCAGATTACTCTATATTAATGTGGAATACATCCTGTTAAGGAAGAGTAGGAAGATTGCTTCTGAGATTCCAGTGTGACTTGGCAAAAGCTTCTGTAAAACACAGGAACTCTCAGCACATGCCTCTCAGCCTGGAATAGATTTTTTTACGTGTTCTGTAAGAAACGTAAACATTTTTTCTATTTTTGTTCGAGATTTGGGAGAATGGCAAATTGCCTTATAGCAAATTTGAAAGGGCAATTTAGCTTAATAGCACTTAATTTGTATTTGAAGCAAGTTAGTGCTGGAAAGAGGAAGCAACAAAAAGCTGCTCCTATTACACATCAGTAACAAATATTGACTGCATGACAAAAAAAAAAAAAGAACAAAGAGAAAGCAAAATAAGTTGTACTGAGCCTTATTTAGCTTGCTGTCTTTTAAAAGCTAATACACAGATGTGCCTTGAAACATCATTTTTGTACATAAAATTCTACTTACCCTTGAGATTCATGTATTTAAAATGTCCTTTAAGTGACTGAACCTGAACACACATAGATTGCTGTCTCAGGTGACTGTGGGTTTTTCCATCTGCATCTATCATAAAACCAGTTTGCCATAATGACTATATGTAAAAAGAGAGATTCTCACTGATGACATGCTGTGCCTGTTTTCCATGCGGTTCTATCAAGTTTTAGGCCTCTTGCCCTAATTAATCCATTCCCTTTTTGCAAGTAGTAGAGTGTCTGCTCAACAGGGTCAGTTTCTGAGCTGTCTTTGTCTTGGTTCTTGGTGCTGGTTCCTGATTTCAGCTCTGGTACCTAAGCTACGCCATGTGGCTCTTGTCAAGTACCAGGCTGAATGAGACTTTGTGTCTTTTCTTCCCTTCTGTCGTTCCATCCGAGTGTCAACCACCACCTGCACTGAGTTTGTCTGCTGTCTCTACAATTAGCCAAAGGACAGATATTCAAGGTCTTTCAATAGCAACATTAATCTGCAGCACACCTCAGGCCTGAGCACTTCATGTTGGTCAACTTTTGCCATTATTTGAATTGCTTACACATCCAGATTCACCTGGAAAATGTGAAACAGTAAACAAGTGCATTTAATTTCAAGTAGGGGCAAACTATACTGAAGGTGGACTTTTGGTAAAAACCTGGCACATGACCAGTTCTCTGAGTGTACTGGAGAGTATTAAAAAGGGTATTTTCTGATCTTCCTGTCTACCATTAGGATTTGTTTTCAATTCTCCCATGTGTTGCTAGTGAAAACCATACTACTAAAAAAGTGGGGAGAAAAAGAGGTCATGACTTTGCTTCCCTAGATCTGTGGAGAGAAGCACTGAAGGGCACATGAGGGGCAGAACACATTGATGTGATTTATTCGGGGAAAGGGAGCAGCACACAGCTCCTTATGTGAAGTTCTGCCTGTGAAAGGAACAACAAAAACCTAAAGAAGCTTGAATTTTACAGCAGGGTAAATATTTTAATAGTGATCACTGGCCTTTAGTCCTACTTCACCTGGTGGGAAAGCGGGTTTGTGGTTATAAAACAGGACACACCTGATGGCTCCTAGTAAATATAGTAAAACAGGCTGAGGACCATACTCTAGTCCTGGGGCA
Source organism: Patagioenas fasciata (assembly GCF_037038585.1). Classification (NCBI taxonomy): domain Eukaryota; kingdom Metazoa; phylum Chordata; class Aves; order Columbiformes; family Columbidae; genus Patagioenas; species Patagioenas fasciata. The sequence continues at coordinate 106,993,433 of NC_092522.1, forward strand.
AAGAGACACGGCACAATGTATGTCCATACAGTTAAAATCTTTCTCTCCTTCATCATGGCTGTGGCCAAATATCCTTTGGGAATGGTTCTTGGCATGTCACCAGCCTGTGAGGGTGGCCACTCAGCGTGGCCAGGGCCACGCTGGCCAGCCTGTCAAGTCTGAGGAGTTCGGAAGGGAGCAGGCAGGGCTTGTGCTGGCTCCTTCGTTGCTGTAGTCCTAGCCTTTGAGACTGAGAGCTTTCACTGGCTACCTGCCTAAGGGAAATAGTAGTTCTGGGCCTTGGCTTCTGTGTTTTTTATGCGTCTCTAAACTAGTAGCTTCTCAGAGGCTGAGGCTAACCCAACAGTGCAGTTATGTGACAGAAGGGACTTTCACACTGGGGGATCTGTGGTCCAACTCTGCTGCAGAGGACTGCGTGCTTCCTGGGATGCAGAACAGCCTCACTGTGTTTTTTATCTCCCCTTGACTTTTTGCACTGGAAGCCACCAGCTGGGCAGTTGCCAGTCAGTTGCCCCTGGCACAAGGGATAACGGAGCAGGAGGGAGACATAGTGCCATACAACCTGTGCAGGAGGCACATATCGGGGACATTAAGAGTAAGCTGACAGAAAGAGCAATTTTCTACATGTATGAGACTTGGCAGATCTTTGTATACAGCAGCATTTTTTCCTCTGCATCTTGTACAGGAATAAATGCAAAAGGGCAGTGACTGAAGTCTGAGTTGTTGGCTGTCCATGATAATAAAACACAATAAATCACACTGGATATCTATTATAATTCTCCCTCACTGATATTAAATAAAAGCATTAAGGAGGTGAAATTATCCTGGTATCATACCATTCATTTCTTGTTGTTCTTCTTTCCTGCTGAAAGGTTTTGATATGTTTTGTCGACTAAGGTCTCAGTGCTGTAAAACAGACTTTGAGAATGAACATTCCTGCTGCTTGGGGACAGATGCTGTTATCACCCTTATGGAAGTTGTTTCTTATGTCCTTGAAGTCACCCACTGGTAGAAAGTAGCCTAAAGCATAGTATCATTAAACTACTATAGTCTAGGAAATTACAGGCAAAATTCAGTCAGACAAATTTAAATTACTCATATTGTAATGTGCCAAGGTTAACTGCATGATTAATTATGTAAGTGTCGCACAATCACCACAAGATTCTGCACTTCAAAAGAATTGTTGACATTTTCATAAATGATTTTATCAGTTTTGCTGTTTCTTAAAACATGTTTTGGTGTTAGGTGTCAATATGGCTACCTTACAGATTGTTTTAAACTGTAAAACATTCAAAGTGTTCCTTTAGCAACTTACTTAGCTCTTCACTTAACGGAACTGCATTGGCTAAGTATTATTTAAGACATTAATAGTAATAATGGTTCTTTTAGGAAATGCTATTAAGAATGGAAGTTACCTTAAATCATATTAACTATCACTGAATAATAGTAACCATCAGTGAGTAATAGCAGTAATAAATACAGTAAAAGTATTCTAAAGGCATAAGGTAAGGTCTTCATTTTATCTTTTGCAATAGTTGCAATATTCATTAATTAAGTCAGATATGTATTCTTATTGTTTGCAGGATTTTTCATTGGGATGATGGCTCAATGTATTCTGTGAATGGGTCATCAGGGAGATGTTGGAAAAAAAATAAAAATTAGAGCACTATTAGTGCAACTAACCTATTGAAATTAATATACTAGGATAGTACTAGTTTGTAATGTTTTAATGGATTTAATCAGTTATGTAACATACTGAACATTCTTACCACAGAAACTTAGATAATGTTGAAGTATTTGATCATAATAATAAAACCATCAAAATAAAACAAACTGTTAAATGCATATTTGCTTGCCTTCAGGTATGACTCTTTCAAATTTTCCCTGCTTTTTACATTTTTTGTGTAGAACATTTTTTATATTATTGGACATAACATGTTTTTATTAGATAGTTTATTGCCAATTAATCAGTTCAAGTGTTAGAGAGATTGCATATTTCTGCCAAGCTCCCTATTTCTGTATTCAGTCTGTGCTTTATTGTTCCCTTAAATTGTTAGAGTCTTTTAAAAAATCACTAGTTACTCGATAATGAGAAAATATAAAGCCAATTATACGATTTTATAAAGCTAGAATCAGTTTGGGAGGGTGTTTTTTCAATAAATTTTAAACACTTGTTTAGAAAAGTAATAGCATTTTACCTTTCCCTGAAGAACTCTGTACCTTATATAACTGTCTTATACATAAAAATAAATATACCATGGAAGCCTGCTGTATGTTGTCTGACACAGGATGGAGTTAGTGGTGGGAATACAATGCCAATGCACAGTTACAGCCAGCAGATGTCAGACAATTATGAGTATTTCTCAGAACCTAGAGGTTTTTTGCCTGTAGAGCTGGTATCCATCTGGCAGCAGTAGTCAATCAAAGGCCTCTGCAAAACTAGTCTATCATTCAGTAGATGAAAGCCTGTCAACTTTATTAGTTGGGTATAATCCTTGTTTCCTACAGACTATTTGGTAGGATTTTTTATACAATTATTTCTTACCATCCTCTGCAATCAAAAACTTTTTGAGGGGGGAAACTGTATCAGATGAATATTTTGTGTTATCTACACCTTGTGGCTTTCTGCAAAATCTCTGCAAAGACCCATTAAAAGTTAGAGGAAACATCAGCCTAGGGGGAGATCCTTTGCCAAAAAGACAAGATAACGTTGAAAGAGGGATTGAATCTTCATCAATTGAATATAATCTTTTGGAAATCCAACAAAATAGCTGAAGTCAAGTCACCAGAGATGCCTGATGCTTTTGAAGTTTGGCCTTGGATTCAGTTTTGCTGCTTTGCTTACCAGCTTCTCTTCTCTTTATGCTATTGAGTTAAAACCTGTGAAGCAAACAGACTAACCAAAAGAAAGTAACAGGAATACACTTCGGGCAAACTCATTTGGTGCCCCCTGCAAGGTCTGGCAGCAGCTTTGGGAGGCAGCCAGCAAAGCTGTAAGTGATACAGGTTAATGATGCAGCTGTAAACAGTACAGATTTGTAACACCCTAAAGATATTCTCACTTAACCCCCCTGCCATGGGCAGGGACACCTTCCACGGGCAGGGACACCTTCCACTAGACCAAGTTGCTCAAAGCCTCATCCAACCTGGCCTTGAACACTTCCAGGGATGGGGCATCCACAGCTTCTCTGGGCATCCTGTTCCAGTGCATCACCAGCCTCACGGTGAAGAATTACTTCCTTATATCTAATCTAAATCTACCTGCTTTCAGTGTAAAGCCATTACCCCTTGTCCTGTCTCTCCATGCCCTTGTCAAAAGTCTCTCCCCAGTTTTTCTGTAGATCCCCTTTATGTACTGGAAGGCTGCTATAAGGTCTCCCTGGAGCCTTCCCCAGGCTGAACAAACCCACCTCTCTCAGCCTGTCTTCATAGGAGAGGTGCTCCAGCCCTTTGATCATCATTGTGGCCCTCCTCTGGACTCACTCCAACAGGTCTACGTCATTCTTATTTTGGAGGCTCCAGAGCTGAACACAGTACTGCAGGTGGGATCTCATGAGACTAGAATAGAGGGAGAGAATCACCTCCTTTGAATGGCTGGTCATGTTTCCTCTGAATGCAGCCCAAGATACGGCTGGCTTTTTGGGCTGAAAGTGCACATTGCCAGCTCATGTTTAGTTTCCTATCAACCAACAACCTATCAACCTCAACAGTTCTATGGTCCAATCTTTGGCCATATGTTTGAAACTTTTAAAGAAATTGATCTCTCAAAAAATCTATTGTCAGCCTGCAGGTGTGCTAGCAGGACTTTGGGCAGTCATATCTTGTTTTCTGCAGTTGCTGCTTTGCATATGCTAATCAGGTTTTCTTGGTGCTGGGAAATGTTCTAGGTTGTACAGAGTGATAGACATGATCCTTGGTCACTTGTCAAACTGTGATGTGCAACCAGTTGAGTTTGCATGATTCTTGACTTCCAGAAGTGCAAACTCCATTCACTGGTAGCTAGTCAGCAACAACAGCTCTGGAGAATGATATTGTAAAAAGATGTTCAGCACAATTGTGCCAACCCTTTTACATGCAGTGGGAAAGCTCTCTGGTTTTCCCAGCCTTGACTAAGATGCATGTATTTTATTTCAGATAGTGTAAGACCCTGTTTGCAGTCTGCCTTAAGCATTTGTTCTGAGTTGGTGGCAAGAATTTCAAATGATAATCAGTGTGAAAGGCCACATATTCCCCTTTTTCTGAGCAGCTCTTCTCAAAGCCTTGGTGCACGAAACTCAGGGAGCCAATTTCAGCTTATTGAGGCAGGTTCAGTTGCCTAAGTTCATAATGATACTCAGTAAGGTCCAAGAAGCAGCATGATATTCTGAAGTAACCTCCACTGCTTTGTTACTGTGTGAAACGAGTTTATTGGGACTGAGATTAAGAGGGAAGTGCTTTGCTAATGTTTTTTTATCTCTTCATGAAGACATGCACTGCTTCCTTCACAATTTAGTAGTTTGTGAATTGTACAGGGGAAGATGGCAGTAGAAGTTATGTAGAACATTTTACATAGGTTGAAAGATTAAATGAATGGATCTTATTTAGTTTAACAAAAATCTTTCAAGAAAGTTTTCAGATGTGGAAAAAAATGCTTCACTGCAAAATAGAAGCAAAGAAAAAGGACAAATAGAAAGAAATAATTACTTACATCCTGGCCACATCTTGCATGTCACCAGCTTCTCATTTAAATCTATTCCCTGAAGACTAATTATTTTTTACATTTCTTCTTCAGAGTACATATCTGAATTATTGATTACTGATTATTGATACTTCTGAATGTCATCTACTTTTTTAACATGGATTTTTTATTTCTTTAATTCTAACTTCTGCTGAAGAATATTTTTCTCTACTGTGGTGAAATTATAAGATCAGAGTAACATGAAATGGTGAGTCACTAACAGGCATGTTGATTTGACATACAACAGCTGAAACATTTAGTTTGCTGTGACACTGGAGGGGGCAAACACACTATTTTCTGGCAGGCACTGCCATGTTCTCTGAAGCTGACAGGTAGCTAAGTGTCCATGAGTTACCCCAACTTTCACATAAAGGCTTCTTATTGCACATTAACACCAACCAGTATCTCGTTAGCAAATAACCCTGGTATTCAGTGTTTGATAAGTCAAATATTTGAACCAAGTGACATTCAAGTATTTTTATAAAGTAACACTTTGAATCAGGCAGCTCTCACAGTTGCTTGCTAGCAATTGATTTCTTGTCATGCAAATGGAATGTTATCTACAGGTGGGAAAAATCAGATTTTTGGTATGTCCTGGAAAAGTTTTCAGACCTCTACAGATTAGGCATGTATGTAGGAAGATATATACCATTTTGCTTTATAAATAGGTGAAAATTCTTAAACTTGGTTGCAGTAAACATATATGTTTTGTTTAAGTATGTTTCTTTACAGTCTGAACTTTGAAAAACTGAATGTATGCCATAGCTTTCCATGTTTGTAATTTGATTTTTCTTGTGTTTTCTGAAAATGATACCTTTTGCTTGATTAAGAGTAGATTGATACCTAACTTCTTAATCTGCAATCTTCTGCATTTCTGCTTGTCTCTATCTTTTCTCAGTTTCAACAGTTCTTCACCCCTGTTTGCTCTGCTTTTAAGGTAGTATTGGTTTGCCTGCTACTACTACCTAGTTCTTTGTGGCTTTTTTGAGTCAACTTTTATATTTCTAAAACTGTATGTGCTGTCACATTTTCACATAACTGCCAACCATTTTCTCTCATCTGTGGTTTATTGCAAAATGTTACATATGGATATTTATAAAGAGTACTGTAAGTACCTATATATACCATTATATATCAGAAGTGAGCAATCTAATTTTACAGTGATATCACTTCAGGGATATGGTGACGTGTGTGAAATGGGTCAGATTTACCTCCACTTAATGAGTTTGCTACATTAGATGACTTATTGTACCCCTTGTACTGTCTGATTGTGAAGTAGTGTGTTATGTTAAATTTATTCAGCTAGAAAAACTGGATCATTTCGAAATGCAAAGGCTTGAACCTGTTTAGTTAAACAGGTATAGTAATGTTAATGTTGATATATTTGATCAAATAGAAACTGATATAACTACTCTCAGATGTGAAGCAAGATAAGCAATGCTCAAATAACCTTACATAATTCCTTCTTTCTATTGTCTGTACCAATTTAACTGTTTTACTTCAAGCATTCAAATTCACGATCAAAATAGCTATGAGTTCTAAAAAAAACCCTGTATGTCCCTTAGCAGGAGTGGGGACTTTCCTCTATGATTGTTTCTGTTAGGTCTAGGTCCATCCTCTCTTTCAGGCATCTGTCCCCCGTGCGTTGCACACCCTGTGCCCACTGCACTTTAATTACTGCGAGTAAAGTGCTGATACCACATCAGCCTGTAAACCTAAAAGCACCCCCTATGCTGCTTCTCTGCTTTCTTTCCTTTCAGTTAGCATGAAGGAACTAGGCCAGCTAATTAAAAGCTCCTAAAAATTCAATATGTTCGTCTTGCACAAAATAAAGGACAGGATATTTTTCACATCTCTCTCTCTCCTCAGTCTAGCATAGGGACTCAACCCTCTATGATACAGGATCCTCTAATTTCAAAGCATTAGAGGATGTGTTTACCCTGATGCATGTTGATACATAAACAAAAAAAGAAATTTCAGTGAGCTAGGCACTATATAGGATTGAACTTCAAGGTGGTCTCTTAATAAACTGACCATTGATATTGTTTAGAAGGGGACAGCTAGTGAGTGCTACAGATTAAGGAAGACAAGAAGTCTGGGTCCAAAATAGCATGAGGAGGTGGAATAAAATGTTAATGCAACTGTCCTGACAGGATAGGGGAAGAAAGCACAGCATTTGGAAGTGAATAACTTCACTGCTCACCACTCTTAAATCTACATCCTCCAAGACAATGTTTCAAGAGCACAAGTTTTTTGGTACAAGAAGGTGTTTTCAGAAGACCATTTCACAGGAGTGTTATAAGGAGAAGAATATAAAGAAATATCAGTTTTCCTGTTTTCATCTGAAATGTGGAAAATAAATATTTTTAAGAAAGCTTACAATAAAATATTCCTGGAAATGTCATTCATTTCAGCAGATTAATTAGCATCTAGGTTTTTATAATACCATCTCAATTGTATGACACTAATAAAAGCAGATTTGGTATTAAGAAAATGAGGTTAGATTTGGAAAGCCATCTATGGACGTTCCTGTGAGACCCTGACTTCCTCACCATATAACTGTGCTTTGTTGTCCTTGATGCCAACTGTTCTGATGCGGGCTTGCTGAAAGTTCCTCACTGTACTGAAGAGCAAAACACGGCTCCTTCTCTGTTCTGGTTCCCTCTGGTCAGGTCTGTGCACTTGGGCCTTGCAATGCATGTGTCAGCTCAGTCTGCCACCAGATACCCATCTTGTCTTTCTGTCTGTGTCACATTGCTAATGACGGGTGGAAAAAGCAACCATGGCGACCTTGACATCTCCAAGCAAGAGAGAATACATAGAAAGCCTGAATTCAGGCTTTCTTTTGATTACAGAGGTTATTGAGCTTCAAGATAAGGCAAGGACATTTTCTATCTGGTGACTGGTACTTGCAGCAAAGAACCAGCACCGTCCTGGACTACGATAGGAGAATTGTCACCAGCATGTCAAGCATGTTAACCCTTCCCTTCTGCTCATCACTGATGAGGCCACATCTGGATTAATGGGTCCAATCCTGGGCTCCCCAGTACAAGAGAGACATGGACATACTGAAGAGAGTCCAGAGAAGGGCCACAAACATAAAGGGATTGGAACATCTCTCATTTGAGGGAAGATTGAGAGAGTCAGGTCAGACAGGCTGTGTATTTGCTTTCCGCCCTTAAACTTCTAGAACCGTGTCTATGGGAGAACATTTTCATTCTCTGGGCCTGGATTTTCTGTGTTGGACTGAGAAGCTGTTCAGCAGCAGTGCACAAGCAAGAAACACAGTTCACTCTGCAGTGAAAAGCAAAGCAATTGATCTGAAATAAAGCAAAATCTCTCAGGTGTTAACTGCTGTTCCTCACTGTGGCAATTTCTTTGGCCAGATTACAGTTGTTTCTCATGAATAAAACTACTTATATTTGATGATTCAGAAGGGGGCATTGCAAAGATGACATTGTTGATTTAATGCAGCTCCCTCCTCATGACAGATTTCCACACAAAATCGGACAAATACTCATGCTTTTATGAGTACTTCTGAGGTTATTCTGTGTTTAATCAAAATTAAAGATATGTCTAAGGATATTAATACTATTCATATTCTGAGAACTGATACTCAATTTGTGTTCATCCAAGGCAAACAAGACATCTCAGTGAGTCTCCTTACATTCTGTACTACAATAACTGAATTTAGTGTATTACATTATTGTATTGACTAGAAATATTTTCTTCATAAGTGGTTCTGAGAACGGACAATGCCTCCACCTTAAAAATGGACCTTGATCTTAATAAAAGCTTTTGGAGCCAAAATGTCAAGGTCACCTTATGCAACACCATGAGCTAGATCATTTGGTTAATACTGCACTCCGAATATACTGAATTTTCCTGAGAAGACTGTAGCGGAGGAGTGATCCATTCAAACTAGTTTTCCTTCAATTTTGAGTAGCAGAGTGATATCCCATTGATAATAAGAGTCTGTCTGACTTTTATTAGACTAACTTCACTCTTTTATTTATTTTATGACACCACCATTGTCATTATTTCACATTTAAATAAACAGCTCAGAAAATATGGACAAAAAGAATAATGACAAGAATATGTCGATAGGGGTAACAATATGGACACCATGTTGACTGGTATGAAATCATAATCATTTTGTTCATATACCACAATGCCATTCTTTCTGGCAACATAAAACCAAAACATCATGTATAAAATGCTTTCATATAGTGCAAATAAGACTAGATGGGACATTCTGTATCCCTGAGTTAAGCTGGGTATTCATAGGCAACAGTCCCATTTAATGCTTTGCATAAATTTGTCAATTTCTTCCATTAAATCTGCAAGTATTGTTAATCTTCACTACTCTTATCAGGGAGCTGTTTTCACAATGTTATTGTCCTGACTGGAAATCTTCTCCTTTCCAACCTAAATAGATTTATCAACAGGTTATATCATGTCTGCCTGTGCTATTATCACAGAATTACAGAATTCACACAAATGGCAAATGAAAATATCACCTATGGGTGATATTACTGTTTTGCACAGGCAGTCTTTCTATTTTCAGCACATATGTATATATGTTACAGAATGACTGAGAAGAATTGACTCTATGTTTTTACTCCCCTCAAGAAGAATTTATACATGCTGATAACATGCCCCCGCGAAACATTCCCTTCTCTAGGCTGAACAGTTCCAGCTCTCTCAATCTTCCCTCAAATGAGAGATGTTCCAATCCCTTTATGTTTGTGGCCCTTCTCTGGACTCTCTTCAGTATGTCTATGTCTCTCTTGTACTGGGGAGCCCAGGGTTGGACCCATTAATCCAGATGTGGCCTCATCAGTGATGAGCAGAAGGGAAGGGTCAACATGCTCGACATGCTGGTGACAATTCTCCTATTGTAGTCCAGAACGGTGCTGGTTCTTTGCTGCAAGACAGCCCTTGCATGCTTGTCATCAATTTACTGTCCACCAGGACTCTCAAGTCCTTTCAGAAAAGCTTGTTATGAACAAGAGCTTTATAAGTTCTTTATATTTAATGTCTCCAGCTAGTCTTTATTTTTTTAGGTTGATCAACCACTTTAAATATATTTTTATAGATAAGGTTTGACAGATTGATTAAGAAGATGTTAAATTAAAAATAAAAAATGTAATATCATTAGGAACACAAAGATATTACTCTCCAACTGTAGTAAAAGCAGTAATAACACCTCATGCTTGTAGTGCTCAGAGATTTTCATCCCAGGATCTGAAAGGTTTTATAGATATTAATTGTCATTCCAGCTCATCTCCAGCTTGAAAGTAAAATGCAATTATATTATTACTTCAGTTATACAGCAGATAAACAGAGGTGTAATGAAGGTCCATAAACGACCACCATTGTAACTGCACAGTAGAATCAGGAATGCTATCTGATTTCTACTAGCAGGGGCAGTGGACTGCTGGAATACCACAGATAATTGAAAAACACAGGCAACATAAGGACTAAAGAACATGATGCTGCAGTGCAGAAACTCATGATGGCAGAATTTCTGTCCTGGACACTGACTACCAGACTCAACCTGCTGCCTCTTATTTAGTACATATTCCCCAAATGCTGGGAAGTGTCACGTGGACACCCAGCTGTGGGGAACCAGCTCACATCTGATAATGCCATTGTTGAACTACAGCTGGAGATTATCTAGCTGAAGATGTCTCTGATCATTGCAGGAGGAATTGGACTAGATGACCTTTAAAGGTCCCTTCCAACCCAAACTGTTGTATGATTCTATGTTTGTATGCTAAACAGTTGGGGCTAAAGTGGTGCTTCACCTATACTATAGGCAATGTCCAACTAAACAAACAACACTAACTGAGAGGTGACAGTACAAACAAGAATCCCAGACAACCTTGATCTTGCTTTTCCTTTCTTAGTGATAGACTGTACTGGTCTCAGAATAAGCCATAGATCCATTTTGTAGGCAACCACAGTGAAAGAGAAAACTCACTTGGGATTGAAGTTGAACTGATTATTCACCTCTTAATCCTGGGGATTTCAGAAGTGGTTAAGCGCTATGTAGATTTTTAAAGCAGGTGACAAAACACTTTATTCTAAGAAAATAGTTATTTTTTTACTTTGTAGTTAATCATCACTTTTATCGATACCACTCTCTGAAGTCATTTCACCACTGTATGTCATATATGTTCCTCTGTGAGACAGGGATAGTGACACTTCCCTCTCAAGGATATTGTGAGGACAAATCTTAAAAAATGTGAGATGCTCAAGTGCAAGTTTGAGATCTATATTACAACTACTTTCTATATGGAGGGTTAGTTGTGAGCAGTCCTTGACATTTGGGCAGATGATCTTGATGCTGTTCTTACTTGTTTGTTAGTCATGGTACCCACGGTCCAGTGCTACCTAAATCTTCCTTTATCCATGCCTCCTTCCTTCTTTCTGTTTTTCCATATACATGTATGAAATTGCAACATACTTGAAGAAAATATTTAGACAAGATCCTATAGAACTGAGAGATTTCTGTGTTTCATTTACACATTTTTCAGCTTGTTATGATTCTCTCAGTTGCTTTTGCTATTCAAAAGCATCTGTCAAACATTTTGTGAGGAAGGCGAAATCTGGAAGCTAGTAACTTCTGGCACCAGGAGGAAGGCTTCTACCCACCTGAAGGCTTGCAACTACAGAACAGGTTCACTACCCTCAGAGCTGAGGAGGAGCTGGAGGTGCTTTCAAGTGCAGCATATGGGCTGACTTGCCTTAAGCCATGTAGGAGAAAGAGGAAGTGGCAAGTGATAGTAGTGGGTGACTCCCTGCAGCGGGGGACAGAGGTACACATCTGCCAAACTGCCATGCCATCTACAGAAGTTTGCTACTTGCTAAGGGCTTGGATTTGGAGTATTGTGGAGATAATGCCAAAGCTTGTCCTGCTTTATTGACTAATACCCCGTGTTCTTCCATGTGGGAATCAATTATATTGCCAGAGATCTTTTCCAACCTCAAGGATTTTGTAACTGACTCAGTGATTCTGGGGTTTTCCAGATCAGGTCATGGCCCATAGTTTGCCTATGAAGTCTTTGAATACTATTTCTGATTGGGTACGCAACTATTTCTTCTTATCTCTGTCAATATATATCTGATGGTAAGAATTTGGTGAGCTTATTTGTTAATAATTTCAGTTATAAGGTCAAAAGTTATCTACTGTTGATATTTTTCAGCAATTGTTGAATATTTGCTGCTGCCATCATGTTTTTAGTCAGAAAGGTATTGCTAGAATATTTGTAGAAAGCACATCAAATTATGAGGGAACATTGCCAAAGTCGCTAATATTTTTCTTTGAATGCCGACAAAAACATGTTGATTCAGTGTGAACTGTCTCTGCTGATTAAATAGATGGTTTCTTAGTCACCATATGAAAAGATCGCTTATTTTGCAGCACAAAGGCAATGCTGTTTGAGTCTGAATTTCAGTTTCCTATAGTAGAACATGAAATTCCAGATGAGCATCCGGGCTGTGATCTACAAATACATTTAAACTATTACTTAAGGATGTGAAATGAGTTCAGTGTCTGGGCACCTAGACCTCTTTCGTTACATCTTCCCCTCTCTTTGCTTAGTGATTACTGGCTTAGTGCTTTTTTAAAGAAAAACAACACAGAAAATGAATTTTCTTTGAAATACTATTAGACTGACCTAAAGATACTGAAAATTAATCTTACTTTCACAACAATTTTCAAAGCTCATGTAGTAATAGATTTTAACAATACTTTTGTATTTTATAAACTAGGTCATACTCTTATAAGCATGTTCTGTGACCCATTAAATTAAATATACTGCTTCGATGCCTAGCATACACAGAAATATTTGCAGGATAAAGAATTATTATATTTGCCTACAATTAATTGAAACTTTTAAGCTTGATCTTGCTTTTAGATTCCTTAGCTCCATTCTGCTTTGCAGAATCACGATCTCCTTTAATACATCGAAAAACTTTGAATCAGTCATGTCAGTTCAGGTAATGTGCCACTCATTTCTTCTCCTGATATCATTAATTGTGTCCCTGATTCCATCTTATTCTCAAAGAAATGCTTTATACTTTATAAAAGTAGTCCTTCTGAACCAAAGGGATTATTTGATACAAATGAGCATTTCAACATGGTGCATCATGTTCTGAACAAAAGACTAGCATAATTAAGCTTTAGTTCTCTACTGTTTCCTGTTATTCCCAATCAGACTGACATATTACCAAACCCACCCTCATGGAAAACTTTAAATTTTTAAATGCCGAAGGTGTATTTACGTGTTTTTACTGCAGAAGAAAATTTTCAGTTAGTTTCAAAAGGGCGAGGTAGAGACAAGATTAAACATTAGGCTATGGTTAGGCATTATGTTTACATCTATCTGTATGATATTACATTCAAGTTTAATGCATGATAATGCATTCCCCTCTAATTACCTTTCTGGACACTTTTATGACCCTGGTCAGAGTTGTATCTGGGCATCTTATAATCATTAATGGGTTTTATCTTCAATAAGCACCTGAAAGGTGGGGACATAACAAGTTCTAAAACAATAACAACGGAGATAGAGTAGACCCTGACTTACAAGGTTAAATATCTTCTGTCACACAGAGGTGAGCTGTAATTTGAAAGTATACAGCTAAGGTACAATTCTCTATCCTAGTGACTAATTTACACTTCACTTATTGATTATTTAGTTCGATCAAAGAATGTATTGAATGGCTTGTCTAGTGATCCAAGTTTCATTACTGTCTTCAGTACTACTATATTTCTCTCTCTTAAAACCAGACAATTTATGTTACTAGGATACTCAGTTGAAACTTTGAGATAGTAGTTGTCTGTATCTTATTTATATACTTCAAACGTCATCACTGCAATTTTTTTCTGGCATCTCCTTAGCCCTCCATGAATTCCAAAATAAGTAGAAGTAGTTTAATAAATGTATTTTTAGTAATATCCTTAGAAGTATACGATGAGGAGAAGATAGATCATCTTATGTGTATGTTTCTTAATGTACCTTTTTAAAGTGAAAAACCATATTGAAATTACTTCCTACCTACTTGTAGCTCTTTTCTCTATTCATCATCTGCAATACTGAATTTAAAAATATAGCACATTAGGATAGCCATTTTAGATTAATTGTAGATTTTTATTCTTTATTTATGTTGTCCAGTATTTCTGCTTAAAAGTCTACCCTAATGTTCTCGGTTTGGTTCTGAAAACATAGTATACCAGGGTGCATAAAAGTGGACAGATGTATCTTAGCATTTTATTCTTTGATTTGATCCATTCAAACCACAGACATCATCATATCCAACCTTTAGATGAAGTTTAAATGAAGAAGTTACTGAGTAAAACAAGACAAAGACAGCTAGCAGCTATTGCAAGCTGCACTGTCAATGCAAATCCTTAACTGCAAATCAGATAATATATTTAACTGTGTATTTTTATGTTACAAAGGTGTTTGATTTATAATGGGCACAAACTACTTGCATAACTACTATGTTACAGTGTGTGTCTTTGTTCTGATTTCACCTATACTTGTTAGAAATATCACATAATTCAGTCAAATTTAATAGTGTTATTGGGTAAAAATGAGAAACTAACAGACAAAAGAAAGAACCTCTGCAAAATAAAAAGCCAAGAAACAGGTTGTCAGTTTCATTAAAACACTAATAAATTAGAGTAAAAGTAATTTATATTAGGAGGCTTGTACATAGCAGAGAAATGTGATGTTAATGTTTCAACAGAGAACTTGTTTAATTTTTCTGGCACTGCATTGGGTGGCCTGTCTTTTGCTAAATCTAGGTGTTTTCCCTAGTCACTGAATTCAAACTCAGTTAATGAAAGAAAACCCTTTTAAAAAACCCTTTAAAAAGTTTTAATGAAATTTCCTTGGATCTCAAAGATTAATGTGATATGTTTACATGTCAATATCAACCAAAATTTATGTTATGTCTTAAGAGGATATTTCTCTGATGGGAGAATTTTATGGCAGAAGAAACAGATATACCCCAGAAGCCTAAAATAAGCTTCTAATTTCATAGAAAAAAAAAGAAAAAGAGAGAGAGGGGAAAATATGCTTGATGATGAAAACAGACTTGTGTAAGCCTGGTATGGCTGGTGAAGATAAAACTAAGTTCACTGACATGTTGTATTTGCTAGTACGTGATTATCAGACCTCATGCAGGTCTGTAGTAATATGAAGGTAAATAAGTGTGAATTTTTATGCATTTTTTTTACTGCCAAATAAAATACTCACTATGAGCCCCCAGTTCGGTGTAGGTCACTTCTTAGTAGTATAAACACTGGGAATAAATCAAACACTATCTCACTGTGGGAAATTCTTTCAGACAAACAGATTAGCCCAGTCCAAGGTATATTGTACAAACAATGGTGACACTAGAGAGCTCATAGGTCATGAGATAAATGGGATGAAATAGTACAGGAAAAGCTTAGTGTCCTTCTAACCTGCAGATGCCAGAACATCTGAGATGGAAATTTCTCTGTATAAGATAAAATCAAAATAAAAGAAAAAAACCCAGTGAATCTCTTATAAAATCTACTAATTCTAGATTTGCACAGTTTGCAATACATCAATTCTACTTAGATCCATTTAACTGTAAAAGTTTACAGACTCTTTTTCCCATGTAAGCAATGAGGACTCTAGATTCCCATACTTGGTCTACTTCTTTTCTTTTACCACTTGTTAATTCTGGGCATTCCCAAGAGCAAATGCATATTAATCTCTGTTTTTTTCTTAAGTAGCTTATGTTTAATGCAAAATGTTCGAGGTGCAACACTGAAATAATGATCAGGGTCAAATTCCTGGTGGAGGGCTGAAATTGCACACTGGTAACTCTAAGTTCCAATATCTGAGAACTTTGCATTTAATGGTCATAACAATCTTTATTAAAAAAAATAATAAATTATTGCATCATAAATCTAGAGCATCTGACAGAGACATAGTAATCTGTATTTAGTGGAAAACAGCATGGATTTATAATATTTCATGATTCAAATAATTCAATGATTTACAAAATCAATTACCTTATAGTTTCATATTTAATTTGCAATTCTGAATTTACACAATGTATAAGAGACAATCACTTTTGCAAAGCAGATTTTAAAAAATGCACAGTGAATAATAATACTAAAATTTTCACTCACACTGAACTCTAATTCACAGTGGTAAGTTTGTGCCAGACACCTTTAAAAGAAGAGATGTATGGTGTTAAAGATAGTCTGGTTTTGATATAACAAAAAGATAAAATATAATAAAGAGCTGTATAGAGGGTTCTCGGTAATGAAATGTATCTTGAAAACCATTAGATAAAATATTAGTAAAGACAACTGTATGATTGTACTCACAGAATCACAGCATCACAGAATGTTAGGGATTGGAAGGGACCTCAAGAAATCATCTAGTCCAATCCCCCTGCTGGAGCAGGAACACCCAGATGAGGTTACACAGGAAGGTGTCCAGGCGGGTTTTGAATGTCTCCAGAGTAGGAGACTCCACAACCTCCCTGGGCAGCCTGTTCCAGCGTTCTGTTACCTTCACTGAGAAGAAGTTTCTTCTCAAATTTAAGTGGAACCTCTTGTGTTCCAGTTTGAACCCATTACCCTTTGTCCTGCCATTGGTTGTCACTCCATTGAATTTGTGTTGCTATTTTTAATAAAAAAAATATACATTAGTATTTGTTGCCAGATTTACCTCTGAATAACTCCTAGGAAAGAGTTTTATAGCAAATGGTGGTGACACACAATAGATGTACATATAAAACAGAGGTTAGCAAATGAAGAAAAATTAAGAGAAGTTTGGTTTAGATAAGGTTTGGATGCCTACAGACATTTTTGTTAAGGGACACAGATGTACTGGACTGGCTGTTAACAAATTTCCTCCTCAGTTTTTCCCCACTTCAATATTTCACAACTGAAGGAAGGCAGGAGTATAAATTTCAGTTACTGTAGAGGTGTTCTGTCAATCAGGGTTTCTGATCACCTGAGCTTAATTACTATTCGAAGTAGTCATGTGGCTTATAGAGGCATGATTCTGCAAACAGAAAAAGTGTTAATTCTCTTATTCAGCCTTCAAAGACAGACACACAATAATTTTAGCAATAGCTGTTCCCATGAAGACTTTGAGAATGTGCAAACTAGAAATGCTGCAATATGCATTTGTTGTTATTTGATTATTTTATCTGTTCTAGTTCATTTAGCAGGATGTTTAAAATACAGTTCTGGGAAGAAGATTGTGACATTTTCTTTATTACCAAAATTCTTACTGTAACTTCCTCCTCTTTGTTGGAGGTTTTCCAGTTTACACACAGTTATTGCTTTTTATCCAGATTACACAGAGTTACCAAATTCAACACAGTTAGTTTAATAAAAATATTTTTTTGTTAGCAAACTCATTTTTACTTTGCTTGCAGCAGGAAAGAATAAACTAAATAAGGTTCTTTCCAAGAGAAACTTTTGATATTGAATGAATATCAAAAATCTCTTGATATTTCATTAAGCCAAGCAAGACACTCTGTATGAAGTTAAAATGTGTTGTTCTGTATCATAGTCATTCATTGTAACCTTTTTTCTGTTTAAGGTGCTTATTATGAAGAAACTACAATTAAATTATTTTGTCTTAGACAAGACTGTTACAGTGAAAATATTAATTATTCTTGAGCCAAGAGATCAATCAGTAGTACTTAATGGGAGAGGGAGTCAAATATTTTCAGAAGAGGTAGAAATAGTATACTTGAAAGAATGAAAAGTTTTAAGAAACATAATTTCAAAATACCTCATGACTCACAGCAAAATACAGCATTTTATTCCCCTTTTATCTTTTTTGAAAGCTTTTATAATTCTTATAGAACTGCAGAATGCTAATATTTGGTGTTTAGGCAGTTGGTTCAAAAGGCACTGTTTCAGCTGCTTTGTCTAAAAAACTATCAAGTGAGAAGGGAGCGAGAACTGCATTTACACATACAAGTCACCAGGTTAAATTAGAGCATTGCAAATTAAGCTGATTGCTGAGGGATCCAAAAGAGCTCTTGTCCCAGCTCAGAGACTCTAGAAGGTTTCCTAACCTGACTGTGTCTCTCTAAGGTCGGTTACACAAATCAGTGCCCATACTATTTTAGCAGTATGGGGCAAAGCAACCTCCAAGCAGCCAAAAATCTGCTCCAGAGATTTAACAGTAAAGAAACATATGCATTCTCTTCTATTTGTCAGGATGCAGTTAAAAGGCAGATGGACCGAATTTATTTTTATCTAGTTTTACTGAAAATATATTTGATTTTTTTTAACAGATTTGTTTAGAGAGCTAAACATGAGATGTATGGGGAAACAAAATACATTTGTAGTTCAGTCATCATTGTAATACTTTTTTATCATGTGGAGACTTTTACAGTCTTTGCTTTATCAGCATTTTGCAATTCATCTGAGCTTGCACTTTACTCCTTTGTATGACTTTCTTGTTTAATGCCCATTTAATGCTGCTTGCTTGCTTGTTTACCTGGATCCTTCCTTTCTCTCTCTGTCCCTCTCCACCTGTCCCCACCAGCCTTCACCACCCTTTTCTGTGGAGAATCATGTTACCTAAATTCTCCTAGTCTAATACTTGAATAAAAATATAGTCAAAACTCCAGAGACTAATCCTGAACTATTGAATTTGATGGGACTCTTAAGTTTTGAGGAGACCATAAATAAGTTCAATACTGCGACTGAATAATTACAACACTGACTTCTACTTATTTATTTATCTATTTATTTATTTATTTTTATGCTTAGGGATTAAAAAAAATGAGAAGTAGGCATATGTTGCAAGGGGAAATCTTCATTTTCTTATCTAATATGTGTCAGTTATTTACACAGGGTTTTTTAGTGGGTTTCTTCTCTAGATCTCATCTCATTCTCTATTGCTAAGATGCTAAAAATAAACCTTAAAGATAATTTTGTGCTGTTGTGTTATATTATTGCTTCATACACTAGTAAGCCATTTAAAACCAAGTTTATTTACATTTCCCATTGCTGGTTAGAGAGCTCAAGGTTCTAGCAAATCTCTGACCACACAGTGAAATATAACTGAATGCTAACTTTCCCTACTTACCACCAGTTAAATATTAGAGACTCAGAAAACACATTTAAGTGAAGAGAGGAGCTAGGCAAAGGTAACTGAGTAATAGGCACTTAAAAATTACAATATTGATCAGCTTAATTAGGGGTGCTCCTGCTGTTATATTTTGTACAGAAAAAAATTCAAATTTCAAAAATTTACATAAGGCAAGTCCACTAACAAATGTCCATGATTTAGGACATTGTTCCTTCTTTTAAGTATTTAGTTCCAAAACCCTAAAGGAATATTCGATCAATGCAACCCAAACATTCTGCTGAGATTGTTTGAGAAACAAGTGAGTCATCCTTTTTCACCTTTACTCTTCAAATCTTTACCAGGGCAAAAAGGTGTTACAGTACAGATAATACATTGCAGTGCATGGAATCCTTGTTACATGTTGTTAAACTGAGAAAAACATGAAGAACCATTTTGTGTAGTGATGTGAGAATAAAAATTCAGATTTCATTTTCTTCTCTGTTTTCAAGTCGCTGCAAGTTTTTTTCTCAAAATGTAGGTGAGAGCACAAAGATCCTGAGATAATAAATAGCGTGTGTCTGTCACTGGTGAGTCACTATCACACAGCTCTTTCTCTTCTGCCAAGGTAATTCATTCCTTTGTGCACTTAAGGAGGGGTGAGGCAGAGCAAAAAAAAACGAATGACATAATGTTTGCTAATTTAATAAACAGTTATGTCATTTATGGACAGACTAATGGATTACAAAGTTAGAGGGAGAGACAAGATATCAAACATGAGTAGTCTGATTCTGTTTCCAAGTACTTGCAAAAAGGCTGCATTATCCATCGTTCTTACACCTCAACAGTTTGCAAAGAAGCTTTCTAAATCTTCTACTCTTTTCTGAAATGTGGCTTCAATGGATTCCTTGTGTGAACTCCTTTTATCAAGCACATTCAAGAAGTTAGTTTGATCTCAGGTAGGAAGAAATAACAAGAAAACAATCACAGTTACTCCTTTAGTTATAGGAAAATTAAATAATTTCTAGATACTAATGAAACTGTTTGACACATGGGAATATTTGTGTATCTTTACATCTACCAAAAATAATGTTCATCTTATTGTACCTTAGATACCATGCATCTTGGAATGCTATTGATTTACTGTATCTGACCCTCAAAGTAAGAGAGGAGGTGGAATTTATAGCCATGGTAAGACTGATTGAAAAGAGTCTACTGCATGCAGTCAGCTTTAGTTGCATACATCAAATTAGTGTTTAATGTGTTTAATATTCTGTGCACAAATTTTGACTTGAATAAAACAAAACCTTGAGTAGCAGCAGCATGTAAATCATTCATGAATAGAGCTTCTATTTTCTTGTAACTTGTAGCTATTTACTGTAAATAGGGAAGGGTAATCTCTCATGTAATGTGATCATTGCCTAATTGTAATACAAAACGGGTATCTTTCAGCATACTGGGCATAATATTGTTGAAATTCTGTAAAGCAAAATTCAGCTAAACTAAAATATCCCTCAGAGCGAATTGCTTGAAATGAAACATGGCTTAAGTGGGTATTTAGTTCTTAACAATATGAATGAGCTGGAAGAGAAAAAAATAAAATTGGAAGTATTTTTTCTTGGTGATGAATAATTCACCAGTAAGTGAGAAATAATAATGGCAGGCAAATTACATAGTTTGGATGAATAAATGAGATCGGTATCTGTATTTTAGCCACAAATAATTGATAAAATGTTTCTCACAAAGATAAATTTGACTTAGCATTTGTTTGGGGTTAAAAAGTACTTTGGTATGCAATGGTAGTGAATGTCTGATTATGAATAGTGTTACATTGCCTCATGTAAGCTGTGTGATGCAATACTCGTAAGACTGGCTGGAAATCAGAGTTCTTGGGAGATAGCAGGGGATATCAGGTAGAGTTTAAGAGAGGATATCACTACTTTACATAATCTGATGTTGAAAAAACCAGTGTGGTTCCCAAAGGAGCCATGAGAATAATTCAGGGTCTAATGGATCAATACTCAGGTCTCAAAGCCAGAGCATCCTATTTGGCCAAAGGAATATAAAAGTATGTAGCAGACACTGTAGATGAAAGTTGACCACAGCCCATTCAGATTTAAAGCAAGGGAAACTTCTGTGCAGAAATATAATTACAACTGAAACAGTTTCCCAAGAGATGGGATGAACTCATAAACTCAAAAAAAAAAAAAAATTAAGACCATTTGTGACTATACACCTTCAGTTTCTTTATAGATTTTAGCCATGTGCTAAAATATTAGTGTAAAAACTTTGGAGGACGTCATCTTTTTCTTGTTAATAAGAATGAAATTTTATATTTGTATTGCAGTAAGTGTTTCTAACATATTTTCCTCTGTGGATCCTACATGTGTATAATGTAATGTATAGGAATACAAGTTACGGCTTGTTGGAATGTTAAAGGTTGTGTGCACACTAAACCAGACATTAAATCATGCACCACACATGCAGTTAGGCAGGAGTATACATCCAGTCGTGAAAGAATACAGCCATATTTTTCACAGTCTCTTTTTTCTTGAACATCCAGCCTGACTACTCACAGCTTCACCATAGGCAAGAAGCTTGGGTATATGAGTGCAGGTTATTAGCAATGTATAAAAGACAAGTTGTGATAAAGGGAGAGACTCAGAGAATCAGACTGAGAGGTAGGGGCAGATGCACAATGTGTCTCACTCATCCCCATGATGCAGCCTACCTAAATCAGGTAGAGAAAAGTGTAGGAAAATGTTAATTTTGTCACCCCAAGGCTGAGAGGGAGGCCAGGACTTAGCTGCTACTGTCTTGGGAAGAGAGAAAGGACAAAGCTAGGAGGAAAACCAGAAGTTGCTGTTCCTGCTGTCAGAGGTAAGGACAAAGGAGAGTACTGCTGCTGCCTTGGTTCAGCGGAGTGGTCGCTGCAGCTACGTCATCCTCTTGGTGCCTGCAGCAACAGCATCTCACTGGGCTACCCAGGGCTACACCAAAGGCGAAGCAGGTAGTAAAATCTTGGCCATTTTGCTACCCCTGCTCTGGTGCCAGAGACAATTGCCTCTCTTGTTCAAGGACCTGGGCAATCTGAAGTTCCTTCCTTCCTTGCATTAGCAACAACTTAGTCAGATGATTTCTCAGGTAGTGGAGAATTATAAAATCAAGTTACTACAAGCAAGAACCATTGAGAGGCCTTGGGTTCTGTTTGGAACTTAATTTCCTTCTCTTCTTTTTGTCTGCGGGAATACAAAAGTACAAGATGGACACTCTGTGAGCAACAAGTGATACCAAAAGCAGTTTATTGAAACATCTCTTCACCTCTTAGAGAAAAATAGTTGCAATGGCTCTGCCTTTCCTTCACCTTGCTCGTCAGACTACACAGTGTCTGACTGAGCATCTTTGGTGGAGTCTGTGGAAGCGACTGCTAAGCACTTCATTTTCTCTTCATTCTCATAACAAAAGGAAAACAAAAGGAAGTAAAATAGTGAAGAAAAACATTAATGCAAAATAAAGATTACATTTCCTTTTGGGCTCAATTATGGAAAAATATACTAAAAAACTTTTGTTTGTGGTCATACAAATTTTGCTAATATTTATTGTATGTCATTTTTGAAAATACAGCAGCACATGCAGCTGATGATGAGGTTCCAGTCAGCTATGCGTTTTCTGTAAGGACATAAATGTAAGGCCGTTGAATTATCAGCAGTGACACCATTACTTACTGCATCTTTTGTTGCCCCAGTTTCATCAGCAGAGGATGGGATTTTGCCTGTGTTAACAAAATATTCAGTATTTTATGTCTGACGAATTTTGGGTTTGCTAAATGTGACTCTCTTTGAAGTTCAATGATTGTCATAAATGCAATTATTTTCTTTCAAGACAGAAATAACTAATGTATAGTAATAATATTAATGAGATAATTTTTACTTCAGAGTATAGGATACAAACTCACACAAGCTTTTCTTTGTAGCTACACCACGAAGAAATCAGATAACTCATTGCTTCTTAGATTACTTTTAGATTTTTACCTTCCTTTTTTAATTCTATATTTAACTTCCTGCCCCATAAGACAGTGTTAGAACTACTAGAATGCTTTAAGTCTATGTTTCTTACTGATACATGTGGGGATGTCTTTTGTGTGCAATTATACCAGATTTCTTGGTTTTAAAATGCTTGGTTTGATAACATTTACAACACTATTTGGATCTTACTCTTAAGGCTCGGAATATGTATCATTTCAATTTTACTTGTTTAGATATGGCCTTATATGTAAAAAACCCCAATAAATGACTGAATTAGAACCCCAGAGAGAATGCCACCGTGCAATACTTCTAATAAACTGAAAGTAATGCCTTTAGAAAAGTTTATCTTCTCAGTTCTCAGGAAACTTATTCCATATGAAAAGAATAAGTGCCAAGGTTGAATGTTGAGACTGAAAGAAAAGTTCGTCTATATTTGTCATACAAAACAAAAATATTGAATTCCTGATTGAATACGAAAGAAAACTCTACCTTACCTAAGGAAGCATGAGCAGACCCTGAACAGCCATAAATTGAATTATAACTTCCTTGTCCTTTCTCTTTAACTTTCTGCCTCGTGTTTTGCTTTAATTGATCTATATTTCCATTGCTTTTGTAAGAGGACCAGTAAACTGCATATTCAGCAATCAGCAATCTATTCAGGATAGGAAAGTTTGTGATTGTTTTAAAATACTGCATAGACAAAGTATTTCCCATTAAGCGAAAGGCTATTTTCCCTTTCTGTATAAATCTATGACTATTGACCATCTCATAAAGGCTTCTACCATATTAAATACAACCACGACAGTCCACCAACTGAGTAATCCATTATTTTGTAACACCAGTCTATGCTCTGGGGACAAATCTATTGAACTTTAAAAGCGAATGTCATCAACAATCCATTTCATCTAGCTGCATAACACCCTTCTACCAATCACCCAGTGAAGCTGCCCTATTTCACTTATCCTATCCCATTCAATGAACTGTAAGTACATTTTTGCCTAATGATTAGGGCACTGGGGGCCATATATAATTCAGATGCTGCTTGAATGCATCAGCCAACTGTCCTGATATGTTAATGCACTCATTGGGGGCTTTCATTTGATGTCTAATGTAAATCCATGTTTGTAAGCTTCAGCATTATTATCATTATTGTAAAAGAAGATAAAAATGAAGCAGTAGCACTGGTATTAATGACACCTGAGAATGGGAGTTTCATTCTATGAAAGCTAGTTAACATAGTTCCCAAGCGCAAAAGAAATGAATTAACTTTTTCATAGCATTTTGAAAGCACAAAGCAATATTCTGGTAAGCTTTTCTTTAACCTGGGTATCTACCTCTAAAAAAATTAGCTAGTTACCAGAAATTCAGGCTATCTTGAGAAAAGAAGATTCTCTCACAGTGGGTGATATTCAGTCATTTCACATGGTGCAGCAACAGAAGGCATAATACATCTGCAGAAAATTTAATTTAATTATAAGCTATTATTCAGTCTATCAAAAGAAAAATTCTCCGATGCCTTTTGCATGTACAAAAAGGAAAAAATGAAAAATCTATCTTGCAAAGAATTAGGTCAATCAATTTTTTACAGTCTCTTCTTAAGATGGCCAAGAGTTTAATCACTAATGAAACCAGTAAACAGACTATGTCTTTATTAAAATAAATTGAAAATTTCAAATCTGGGTTAAATTAAATATATCTGTTGATATTCAGTAATCAGTACAATATTTTACTAAGTGCCTTATGAGATAAAATGGTAGATTAATTAAAAGCAGAGGCAAAAATACCTAGAAATGTTGCTTTTGTCTCCACCACAGACTCCACTTCTATTATTTATTTAGCCCAGCTGATATTCCTCATCTATTAGAACTTGCTTTGGCTTCCATATAGATGCAGGAGTTAGTTGATCATAACAGTTGCAAACTTGAGAGCTCAAATGTATTATCCTTGTAAAAGGAGGAATAGGCATAAATGTCCTTTAAACTCCGCAACAGTATAGCCCAGTGCTAGTTATTGTTTATCGCTTTTTCTTGCAATTCTCACAGAGCCAGTAGTCTCAAAGGAACTTAAAAGTGCATTGGCTGGTAGCTGAACTGTTTCCCAAGGCCATTTGCTTCCATGGGAAAGGCGCATTACTATGCTCCTTGGCATGCTCCACACCATATGCAAAGTGATGGGACAGCTGGTGCAAGCCTCCAACAAAAGTCAGGCAAAGTCAACTGAAGTTTTTAGGCATTATATTATTGATGCAGGGCAAAGAAAACACCTTCCCCCTTCCCCCCCCACCCCGCCTTTTGCTGCTGGGTCTGCCATGGTCTAAGTTAGGAGTCCTTGAGACAAACTGATAATGCTTCCTGTAAGACTTCAAATTTTTAAGTTTTTCATTTTCTCTTTTAATGAATATGCACTTGTGTCTAGAATTTGTATAGGTTTATTAACTGTGAACTCTGTTGCATTATACAAACTCTTCTGAGCGATACAGCCCATCTTTCTGTAAGAGGAAAGCATTTGTTTGGACAGTGAATGTTGAAAAAGATTTGCATTCTATATTTCTTCAACAAATCCTACAAATGAAATAAGAGAGAAAATAAGCTATGTAATAGTATTAAGAACAGCCAAATTTCTAGAATAAACTAAAAGAGTTAGAAATGCTGATTATGCATCAGCAAACATTTTTCTAGCCATAGAATCACAAAAGCAAAGAATAGTAGAGATTACAGGGGGTCTTTGGAGATTGTAGAGTCCAACCCTTCTTCTCATAGCAGGGTCATCTAGGGCAAACTGTCCATGTAGGTTTTGAATATCTCCAAGGATGTAGATTCTATAACTTCTTTGGGCAGTCAGTCCCAGTGCCCAGATGGAATTTCCTGTCTTTCAGATTGTGCCTGTTGCCTCTTGTCCTGTTATGGAACACCACTGAAATGAGTCTGTCTTTGTCTTCTTGTTCATAGGTTTATTGGTTTTGTCACTTGAGTTTCCATTTGGATATTTAAAATTAAGTGGGACTGAAATGATTTTATGGATGTAAACTACAGGAACTGTTTATATTGTGCTTGTGGATATCTTAGGTGATTTTGAAAAAGCTCTATAAAGAATACAAAACATTGACTGCTATCAGAGCTAAATTTGTGGTTGCCCAGAATCTTTTAGGGACATATACAACAGTAAAGTTATTCTGCCTTTAAAAAGAATCTGTTCCTATGTAGTTGCATTTCAGAACCTACTTCAGTGCAAAATAAGACGCATTAAAGTTATGTCATACTTTAAAATAAGCACGCAGAATGATGCATAAGGCTATAGCACATAAGTTGGAATTTGGAATTAAATGACTGATTATTCAATAGCCAACTGAAAATAATCTTCAAGGAAAAATTAAAATTGCTTTTAGAGGAGAAAAGAAATGTGTTCATGAAAGTTAAAAACAAGCAAGGAAACAAGAAACTCAATATACCTGTTGAAATTTTCATACATCTAAACTACAACTCTTTTATTTCTATTAATGTGTCTTTGAATCAAGATTGTCACCTAAGCAAGATGTGATTTCAGCAAATCAGTAGTACCTAAATTTTGAAACTGTGTATTGTAAAAAAATTCCCACTATTTTAACCTTGCAATGAGGAAACTTTTTTTCATTAATAGTGAAATCAAAAGCCTAGACACTTCTGAGTATCTCTTTCTGAAGTACCAGCAAATAGCTGATCTGAAATTGCAAAAGGAATTGTACAAAATCTTATCAGATGATAAATTATTTTTTGTTAAGGTCGTATTGTATCTTTAAAGTCTGCGGTATGTGCTGGAACAAAATGCTCAGTGAGATTCTCCCAGTGTTATCCAGTGAAGTGCAATCCCTTCTCCACTTTCCAGTAGAGGGTGTGAGACAAAGCGCAGGTATTGGAGGGCGAGAAAGGAAAAAGGAAGGGCCAAAAGGCACAGATGCTGAAACCAGGGCAAAGCTTCATCTGTCCTTTATTAGGCTTAGTTTACCTCTCTGAGATAGCCTTAGTACTACTTAGTTTGAGGTTGCATGTAGGCCATGAAGAATGCCACGTTAAAGAAGGGAGGGACAGCATACCACAGAGCATTTGCGCCTTCTGGCTGAGATCTGCAGATGTGAACGAGGACTTTGAGGTGAACTAGTGCTCTAAATCCACTACCTCAGCTGATCCAGCTGCAAATGAACACCTGCCTGGGCTAAGGACTTAAAGACAGCTGAATGTGAAGCTGACTTTACTGCTTCTGGTGTGCTGTTGGCTACTGAAGCTCGTGTATCTCAATCATGCATGCTAGCCCAGCAGCGGCCAGTTGGCTTTCAACTATGCCATTCCCAATCCACTTCACATTCAGCTTTTGGATGCACAGGTATGTTAAAAAGATATTTTCTATTTATGTCAAAGAATCAGAACATACCCTTCCTGTCTATGTATGGACAAAAATAACAGTAAGTTCTTTCCTGAATAATCACACAGTTCTATGGCTGGTTATTTAATTCAGTAAGCAAAAATCATTCATCATAAACAGATACATTCAAACTCTCCTCCTTATTGATCCAGTTCCAACTAAATATAAAAGGTATTTTTCTGCTGAATTTAATGGAACTTGGATTAAATTTCTGGGAATAGACACTCATCTGATCAGGCAGCAGAAAAAATAGAGTTTGGTCTTCAGCCACAGGTAAAAAAGCAACACAATTTTAATATATTGAAGATCACATACAAAATATTCATGTATGTTCCAGGTAATTTTGAGTTGAAAGTACATTTGAAGAGAAAATTGAAATCTGCTAGCAGTCATTCCACTGCAGCAAAAGGAGGCTAACTTCATCAAGTGTGTTATTTGCTGTGAATGATTCACCCTGCAATGTTACCATGGTTACAGCTGTGTTACTTATCCTCACATCACTGTTTTTTCTTTTTTGGTCATTATGGCTACACTGTAAGTAGTATATTTTTTTTCTGAACATAACATTTGCAATATGAATAAGAAACAAGGCTCATAGGAACATCAATATTGATACTATATGCAATGTGGCTTTGGCATTGACATTAATGTTCCTCTGAGTAAGTGCAGCATGACATTCATAAAAAGCAGCCGATCAACATTATTTTGCTGCTTTTCATTTCCATACTGATGTCAATGCATAAGGTAACCTAATGAAAGCATCTTAAAAATAATATCAACTTTTGTATTGCCACCATTGCAGTGTACATCACTATTAATGTAAAATATTGTTTTCAGGTGGAATCACAGCCAACTGTATTAGAATAAATGTACCTCATGGGAATGTTAATGAGGTTGTTTAGTTTTGGTTTTGGTTTGGTTTTTTTTGTTTGTTTTTTAAAGTCTATACCAAAACTGGTGGGCTTTTTCAGGTAATTCCACCCCCATAATTTTTTCTCTGATTGTTTGCTAGCATAACGACCTCTCACAGGTTGATAAATTACCTTATTCTTCGATAGTGAATGACTAGTCGGCCAGAGATTTATATTTTTTTTTTTTCTTTTTTACTTTGGGAGACAAAGAAAACAAATATACATTTTCTCAATTGAAAAATTTCATTTCCTTGGAAAAAAGGAAGTCAGGATCCATGTCTTTATACATATCTTTGAGCTGAGACAATAAAAGTCTTAATGTAAAATACATTAAAATGCTGAAATCACTACAGAAATTGCTAGTAATGTTTTGAATGTTGGGTGTTTTATAATCTCACTGAGTAGTTTATATCTATGGATATGTAAGGCAGGATCTTTCTGACTTCTTTTAACTATTTGCATTTAATCACATGAAGTCAGTGTTATATACCTAGATAACTTAGATGGTTTTTATGGGTAATGGAAAGGAAGGATTACATTTGGTCACATATTTGTGTATCCTAAAGTAGATGCCTAAGATGTATCAGAGGAATTGCATGCTAAAAAGATGTATTTCCAAATAAATAGATGACATATAAACGCCTGAAGTAAAATGAAACTAATCCTACCTACAAAATCTGTCTGTTCATCCTGATTCTCTCTCATTTTTTTCAACCATTTAATCGTTACAATCTCATACACTAGTCTTCTACTGATAACACGATTTTCTTGAAGTCCACATCTGCCTTTTTTATTTACTCATATTGCCAAGTCTGCAAAGATTTGAATAATTTTGAAGAATATGATTAATCAAGAGCAAATTTGATGTCTGTGTAGCAGGTCCATGCTACTTAATCTTGCTTCTGTAATTCTGATTTACCAAAAAGTTTCAGATGAAGTCTTGTGTATAGAATTCAGCAACACGGTTACACAAATATAGTATAGATTAAAGAGGTAGAAGTCTGTGTATCTCTTTTTAAAACTGCCAAAGTCCTCTCTTTGACAAACTTTATATCAGTGTTTTTTCCTGTAGATTCAGGAAGTAGGTCCAGAAGCAAAAGATAAAGTAACCTGAAAAAAAAGTAATTATGGGAATAATGGACCTCAATTTTCTTCTTGTTAATACATTAACCTTTGGATGGACACAGTATGCTATTTGTGTTTACAAACAGGGTAAAGAAATAAGAGAGGATCTAAGGAGAGAGCTGAATTTTACTACATATAAAGTTTCACTGTTAGCTCAGAAAAAAAACACTAGGCTGCAGATGACTGAAGTAAACTGTAGTTTTAGGCCTTCACTTTTCGGTTCAAAGGTTGCAGAGCAAAGTTGAAAATCTTATCCAAAGGTTATTCATATCCCACATTGGAAAGAGATTTTATTCTATCCACATCTCTTTTTTTTTTTTTTTTTTTCCTTTTGTCAGCACTGCTCACCAAATCAAACTTTATAGACTCCTTGCCTGACTGATTTTCACATTGTTGTCCCCCTAGTAATGGAATTGGTTTTCCTGCCGAGAATGTCTTCTGGATGTGGGCACCAGAACTTTGGTTCATTGTAGGCCATCTAGAAACAGTCTAATTTGGATTGCTTGATTTCTGAGAGGCTATACAGCCTACATAGTTATCAGCTGTGACATTTCATGGGCTTATTGTTTTCCTTTCCTCAGGAGTTCTCACACAGGTTGTTTTTAGCGATCAATAAGGTATAGATGCACTGTAGCCCTAAGCAGTTTTGCTCTGAAATGTTCAGAAACACAGGTGGTGACAAGGATTTATCTTTGAACATGTGTATAGCACAGTGGTATATCAGTAAGCAGATCAAGGTGCACAAGCTGCTGGATGTGGTGATCAGCAGTAATCACTAGCAGTCCCTCAGATGGGATGTTCGGTGCATACATGTACTTTTCACTTGCTGCAAACATTGCCATTGTTCTCAATACATCCACACAGATTGAAACCTCATCCTTTAATTTCCATATTTTTCTCATGCTGGAATGAAAGACAGCTGTGATAACTTCTGGAAATTAAAGCAATCTGCTTTCTATGTGCTTCCATTCAAAAGGAAAGGATGGGAGAGACTCACAGACATTTGATGGGGAAAAGAGTATTTTCCCTCTGGTTTCCTTATTTTCTAAAATAATTTAGTAAACCACGGTATAATATCAGATGCTAAATCCGTGGTAACTTCTATGCAGCCAAATAAAGCCATATTTAGATTGTCCATAATTCAGATCTCTTAGATCATCCTTTCTTCCATATGTAGAGTGGGCAGTATGATTTTGTATGTGACTATTTAATGGGAATTATTTTGCATCTTCCTTTTAATACTTTTTTTTTTTTTTTTTACCTTTTGAAGCTCATTCATTTTGCAATACTATCTATTTTAAAATGCATTTGACACTTCTCAAGAAGGGAATGGTAATGCACAACAGTGCTATTGGGTTGTCATCTGTGAATGCAGGTTTGTGAACCTTAAATCTCTGTCCTGGCAAATTAAACAATATCAGGGCATATCTTCAGTTACTGGAACTTTCTCATTTAAATTGTTCAATTATTCAAACGTTTCAACCATTAAATGGTTAAATTATTTAAAGGACTTTGGCATGAGTCAGTTAACACATTCCAAATGCATTCCAAGCACAGTTCTGGAATTAACTCAGTCTGGAGACTCTTTCCAAAAGTAGTTTGGATGTGTTCATCCTACATTGGAGGTTAAGATAAAGTTTAGTAGTAGAGGATAAGCTTGTGTGTCTCTTGTAAACCCATAAGCCAATTCATTGCCAAAATTGTCTCAAATGTTTCAGTAACTAACTGGTCTAATTCTATTTTCCTTATTAACATTTTGATATACCATTTTCAAAATCAGAATTCTGTAATTAAACCCACTTCTAGAACATAAATCTGTTATTACAATAGAACATATTAATTTAACAATGCAAGGAGCTGTGGCAACAGCTAGTAATTAAAGTTCTACTTGTATTAAGATTACTTAGGAAGATAAATATGTAAGATACAACATAGAAAGGGACATAAACATAGTAGAATATATTTTAATGAATTTTGAAGGAAGAAGAAATATTGTTGGGAATTTTATTTCAGCACCTGCTCAGTTGTGGTGACAAAATAAATATATATTGCAAGTTTAATGGCAATGCAATTGGTGTTACAAAAGTGTGGGATATATTCTTGATTACTTCTAGCTTTTTAATATGGGTTTTATCATGGGATCTGAAACTGCAAGTGAAACTATTTTTGGAGTTATTATTGGATCATTTACAGGAAGATGTAATTACTCTGTAGTACATCATCTTTAATAGATAGGCTTTTTAATATTACTCATCAGAGATCTGATCCTGTATCCCTGAAATGAAAGGATGATTTGCCAGTGTTCTCAGTGTCATTGGATCAGACCATAATATACCTACTATTTTTCTAAAAATGTGTTTTGAGTAAATATATTTGTGCCAAGTTTATTCCAATAATTCATGGTAACCAAATAAGAGTAAAGGTAAACAAAAAAGTAAATGTAAAAGAAACAATTAAAATAAAATCCAAGGTTTGGCACAACATTTAAGCATACTGCTTTTACCTTGATAGTTGATGTTTTGTTTTTTTTCCTGCATCATTACATCTGCATACACTACATTATTAGACAAAACTCATGTCTTCTGTGAGGAAGAAGTGACAAATGAACTTCGTCATATATTGAAATCAGATGACTGGCTCAGGACAACAGTTTTATTAATTCTTTTGCTACTGGACATCATTGATAGGTACCTCATCCATGTCATGTTTCCATTTAACCATATGCAGAACTGGTGTCATCAAGTCATACTTCTCAGAGGTATGTTCTGATTTTTACTGGTATTCTTTTGGGACCTTTCAGTAAGTGGTCATGCCATGGGGCTATTGAGACACTTAGTAGTACTCCACAGCTTATGTTTCAGGCCCTACCTCTTCAGCTTTAGTCCTGTTTCAGAAATAGGTGCTGCTTTGTGCTTTCATATTTGTCTTACACTCTTTGTATTTTGACAAAAAACTGGTTGTGCACATTGTAGTGATGGGTGGCCACCCTTATTCCTGTATTTTGTTCCATAGTTCCTCCTCTTGGTTTCAGTGAAAATGTTGTTGCAGTTAGAAGAGCAGAATCATCATGTTTCTTTAGATTCTGATGCCGCCTTACTTATTTACAACATGTATATCTCAAAATTAGGACAGCTACTAGTCCTTGATCTTTTTCCTATCCTCACAGAAGACACTGGTACAGAGAAAGGCAGAAAAAACATCTGCTCACAAACTTAGCCTTCTGGGTAACTCCCTGAATTACACTCAACCCACAGCAACTGTTGAAGTAATGTAATCTGTTTGGGATAGATATTATGAGGTGCAGCTAGTCCACTGCATTGTTTCAGGAAATGAGAAATATATGCCTGTCAGTGGCATACATTAATTTTCCAATATAAGTGCAAAACTGTTGGGAGCAGGACTTTCAGGGTAGAGGCCCCTCTGCAAAATCTGCATTTCTCAGAATGGCATTAATCAGTGCTGAAATATTAATATGCAGATTTTATAGGTTGCCCAGACACAGTTCTAGTTCCCTGCTTTACTTATAGTAAAAACGCTCTGAAGCTGCATAAGCTAGGACACGTAACCATTACCCACAGTCATGTCACCTTCTCAATGAAATGTGGAGGGTTGGGGTGGAAAGGGAATCATCATTTTTTATGAACAAATTTATATTTTGTGTCAGGAAGGCATTATAAGCAAGTGATGAATAATTGGCATAATTTGTAACTTTTATAACAAGAGAACTTCTGGACACTGTTGCAAATGAGATAATTTGTCATTGTAGTAAGTCTGTCCCATATAAACATTACTGTTAATAATGCTGACACTGGTTGGCTGAAGGGAATAAGCTTTTCAATAAGTTACAACATAAATTTTATTGATGAAAACTGAAATACGAAAATCATGATTTTGTTCTTTTAGTGTTATATTTCTTTTAATGAAGTTTATAACTATGCTGGGCCTGGTCTTATATATACTTAATCATGCAAAAAATCTATCCCATTCTTCAGATAGGTGCATAACTTGGGTGAGCATTATTAAGATTTTCATACTTGCACTAAATGAGAATAGGCCTCAAAATCAAAAGGCATTTCAGTGTTACACAGGGTCATCTGCAGGTGGTTTAATTGTTAATTGTTTAATTGTTACTTACATCTTTCACCTCAGGAAACAAATCTTATCATAATAAATTGAGAAAGAAAACCTGAATGTGAAAGCATTTAAACATTTGAAATGCACCTTCCTTTCAGTGGTCCCAGATATATAAAATTATTTTAACAATGCTTTTCACTACTGCAAATAAAATACAACAGAGGATAAGCAAACCAAAATGCTGCTTCCAGAGACAACAGCATAAATTCAAAGCAAGATGTGTTGGTAATGGCATTGCTGTAGATTTATTTCTATTCACTACAAGTGGAATATAGCTACCTGTTATGGTCAGGTCCTGTTTTAGTTTTGGTAGTGAGAAAGCTCCTTTGACATCAACTGAAATAGGCTGTGCTTCTAAATGCATGGGTAATACTATACAGCTGTTTCTGCTTAGTCCCCTGTGCTAATACAACATCAGAGCCATTTATATGGTGAGAAGACAAGCTTACTGGACAATTGGTGCTGAATAAAGACAAATGACATTCTGACATAATGTGAAAATTCCTGAACTTCTCAATAGCTTTTAAATTAGTACAGAGGGTATGAAACTTCTGTTATCTCACTTCCACTTACTTTGTTTCCTGGGCTTTTTGAGTCACCAAGTGAAACGCATGGATAAGTGGTATGGGATTATTCTGTGGAGCACTTCTTAAACCAGTATTTTTAAGGTATGTAAAATTAGACTAATTAGTTACTGTGTAATCTGTAATGCTTTTGTAGGTCCTTATACCACACTCTTAATGTATCTGTGTACTGTATTAAATGGAAGGGCTAACATCTGTCTTATGTTTGTCCTCCTGTCTTCTCCTTGGGGGAAAATGAGCAGAGTGGTGTGTTTTAGTTTGAAAGATATCCAGAGGAACAATAGGCTTGGGCTAGCACAGCTGAGGAAGCAGAACACAGCATGCGTCTTCAGGGGAAGGTAGCTAGGTATGTGATGGTCCTTAATTTCCCTGGGAAATTCTGCAATATTAGACCAAGCTCACAGGAGCCTGCACCAATAACTTTAATATAGAAAATTTCTTAATTTCAAAGGAACAAAGTGCTTTTGCCTTGTCTTTCTCACTGTAGTTAAATCAGTGGTTTGGTCCCCTAAATAGGGGCATCAATGGAGATTCTGAAGATAATGGCTACAGCACTTTAGGAACTTTTTCCTTTGGGTGCACTGTGTGAGGAGCTGGGGTTTGTTCACAGGGCCATGGTTAGTGAAGACACTTGCTGCCAGTTCAGCACTGGCTGGACTCTGGTATGTGCCAGTGACCACAAGCCAGGGTGGGCAACTCTGATCCATCTGAACAACACTAAAAGTGATAAACACTACATCACTTCTTCCTGGTGGAAACCGCAGGACTTGGGAGTGTAGAAAAAATTGCTCAGGCATGGTCCCCCAGACTTTATCATCAATGACAAATTGAGGAACAATCGTGGAGTATAAACTGATCTGACAATTTGAAGATGTATACTTCCCACTGCAAATGATGATGAGCATGGCTTCTGAGTCTTCAGCTATTTTCTCTGTCATCAACATAATTCAAGCCTTGTTTTAGTTCATATTCCATTGATATCCTTAGTCAGATAGCCCTCTCCAAGTGATTTGCTGATAGCAACAGTTCTGTGGTGAAAGATAGGTTAAAATAATAAGTCAGGATAACATCAATAAAAGCTGCTCCATCACTGTTTTATGGTAGAATAGCACATAAGACAATGAGAATCTACAGAGATGTTCTGTTACTTGGAGAATAAACTATTATTTCTGCTGTATTCAGCTGGATTAACTATATTGATTTTACTCTTTCATTTCAGTTTATTTTTATCAAACATTCGTCAAACTACTTAGCTATCTGAAAAAGTCATATCTAAACAGTTGTCTGTTTCTTGAAAGTGAATTTGAACACATGCAAACTCACATGTAAATTTAGTGAGACAGCTTACCTACTTGAAGATAAGTACCTGTTTAAACACCTTCCTGAAGTACAGGACGAAACATGGCTTGCCAGTACCAACTACTGATATGGAATATCAAATACTTAGAGACTGATCTACAGAGTTAAGGTATTCCCCAAAACAATTACATAAAATGATCCATTGTCTGTAATCATTACTGTTCTCATATTGCCTGAGCATGAAAGGCTTAATCTATCAGTTTTCATAATTATCTCTGAATATATTAAGCATTATTTTTTCTATTTTTAAAACCAAACCTTGTCAGTTTGTAAGAAATACAAAGCCACATGAGTCATATCTGCACTAGATAGCACAGGGACTAGCGGCTACTTTTCTTTCTTCAAATAGCACCTGGAAAAAAGGGTCAGGAATGAGATAATGATGCATCTTCTAGTGACAATGGTGCCTTGGGGACCGGCCTAGCCAAAGAATAGTAGTGTTACCTACATGCAGCAGAACAGGGAGCTGAGATACTTGCAAATAGCATGTTTCCTAAGGTCAGGTCAAGGCCAGAAGAGAGCACATCCTGAGCTGAAGTGAACAGATGGAGGACAAGAAAATACCTGTTGAGCAAACCAGGCTGATGTAGTTCTTGGCAGTGACACCAGAGGTACTACTCCCCCCACAGCTGTGATTTGAAGGAGACATTTCTTAGATTTCTCTTTTGTGCAGATAAGCAATTTTTTTTTCTTTTTATTTTTTTTCCCCCTAACATCACAACTGAGAGTATGGACTAGGTGGATATATAACTTGTGTAATATGTCTGTATGTGCACATACAGACACAAAAGTGTGTGCATGTTAGGCAAATGACCACTGGTAAGAAATCCCACAGAGCATTTCCGTTCTTAAAGGTCACACATACAATGTCTTTTAGACACCTTGAGGCATCTAAGTGATTGGAATGGGTTTTGGTCACTTGGGGTCAGGCTTACATTTTTCTATTTATTAGGCTCCTGTGAATATATCTGAGAGACAGAATAAAATTATAAAAAGGTTAATTGAGATATAATAACTGTTTTTTAATGTATAGGAAAGGAGATAATAATATTCAGTGGTTTTACATGGACAAAATCAACTTTTCTGATAAGACTCAGTATTCAGTTGCTGAAGTGCTGCGAGCACATTAAATAATTTTTGCTGCTCGGTGTTAAATACATCTCCATTTTGTAATGCATAGAGAGCAAGAAAAACTGTAAATAATTTCTGCTTTGTCATGAAAGTCATCTCTTTAAAATAATTAAAGTAGCCTCTTCCATTTAATGAAGCATATTCCTTTAAGTAGAAATTGAATTATGTTTCTTTCAATACAAAGGTAAATTATGCTAGTTGGAATTGTTCTCCAAATTATTAAAAAAATAATAAAATAAAGGTACATAGTTTTTCTACTTTATATAATCAGGGAAGCTGCTTAGCTGGCAAATTAAGATAGTAGAAATGTATATAATTCAAACTACTTTATCTGTGTTTAAAAACTA
Source organism: Patagioenas fasciata (assembly GCF_037038585.1). NCBI lineage: Eukaryota > Metazoa > Chordata > Aves > Columbiformes > Columbidae > Patagioenas > Patagioenas fasciata. The sequence goes on from NC_092522.1 coordinate 107,030,260, forward strand.
GATATTGACTTGTTAGGAGACCAGCATAGAGATTTATTGCTGAAAGCAAGAGATTATTATTGAGGGAGGCAAAGCCTTTGTAAATATTACACTGTTACGGTCAATAAATTTCAGTAAGAGTGGCCAATGCTTCAAATTATACATTAGTGCTACAAACTAATTCTAGAATAAGATTAATACTAAGACTGTAAACCAAACTATTGGAGAGGCTGCTGAGTGTTCGCAGATCTAGTCCTAGCAGCAAACTTTTTTCTTTTTCCTCTGAGGACAGATCTCCCATATTTTTATTGTACATCTTGGTGACTTAACTGCACTTGTTCAAGTGTCTGCACCCTTACTAGCATAAAGGAACTGGGAAGGCATTTAATTGCTATACTGTCAGAAATTAAGAAATTTGTTCCATTTTGGGTCCACAACGTAAAAATAAGTCTTCTTGGTTTGAGGGTATTACACATTTCATATTTGAGTTTTCAAAATAGTAGTGTTTTGCGTATTTGATGAAAATTTAAATGTTTCTACTTTTTATTACTGCAAAATAAAAAGAAATAAAAGACAGATGCAGGAAGTAAAATAAAAGATCAAGAGCTATTGTTGGCCAGAACAATCCATTTTCCAGGCTGCTATGGGTATTTAAAATATAATTTGCTTTCTATGGCTATGTTTATATCCCTCTACTTAACTTGTGTAATCTCAGACAACATACATATAACAAAATGAGGTTACATTAGATTCTTCCTTCACTGATGAAAACAGTAACATTTCAGGGCATATTTGGAACAGAATATGTTAAAGTTTGGGGTTTTTTTTCAACCAGAAAGTTCAATGATTGCTAACAATTGAAGGGTAGACAATCTTGCATACATATTATTTTCTAAACCTTTAGTAATCACATTAAATTAACAACTTTTTGGTGGTTTTTTTTTTTTTTTCTTTCTGGTTTTAGTGAATTTTGAAAAACTTCATTTTCATTTGAACATTAGTAGTTTGAAATGGGAATATGTTTGGAACCTTGCTGTGAATTACATAAACTTTAATGAGCTTCAACTTTTCTCCTTACTTCTGCAAGGTTGTTTCAGAGACTGGGAACACTGATTTTTTTTCTTTTTTTTTTTAATGCTGAAAGGCTGAACTGACAGAACTCTTTAAAAACTTGCGTGTTTATGAATAAACTTTGCTTACAAAGTATCTGCAGAAAATTTATTTATATGGATAGTCTTACACAGTGTCATGGCATTTATGGGGCAAGCATCGTATCATTATAGAGTCAGCACTGGAAATCATTGGTTTGGCCTTCTAGCCCAGAGTTCAGGATAAATAATAATTTATTTTCTTCTCTGCAGTTTATTTTTTTTCTAAAGAAAAACTAATTTTAGGTACACAATCTGATTTTCAGCAATGTGATGTTTTCACCCGATTTTCCAGCTGGGTTGGCTGATTCAGAGGAAGGTCAAGTGATTAGCCCAAGGTCACAGACTGAGTCATTGACTCAGTCAGATTAGAAACTAGGATTCTGCCTACCGGAGAACTTTATTTGAGAAGATAAAGATTGTAATAAAATAGAGACTTATTTCAGCACAGAATAAGAACGTTTTTCTCCTGGTTAATATAAAAGTTTCACTATCTACTGCAAAACATTTTTATACACCTAGGCTCTTCAAGATTCAGGGTACCCTACTTTTTCTGTGACTACTGACCCCTTCCAGAGGTTCTGGTGGACTCTGCTGAGGGATAATCAAACACATTTTAACTGCAGTGGGTTCTGATTTAAAATTGGTTTCATTTCCTGGGGCATAGTTTGCTTCAGCAAAATAGTTTTAGGTACCTTATCTTCATTAGGGCCAGTTGCAGAGGTAGATTAATTATGCTGATTGACCAGCACAGAGAGTGATGTGAATTATTTGCCTCTTTTCCTCTGCGGTGTCCTACCCCTCCTACGTGTGCAAGTCTGGTAGCAGGGGGCACCTCTGTAACAACAGATGGCTCAGCACAGTAGCTTGACTTTGGGTGAAGGAATGTGCAAAACCACATCTCATTTCACCCTGCCTTTGCTTGGCTTCCTTCCCTTCTCCTTCCCTTCTCCTTCCCTTCTCCTTCCCTTCTCCTTCCCTTCTCCTTCCCTTCTCCTTCCCTTCTCCTTCCCTTCTCCTTCCCTTCTCCTTCCCTTCTCCTTCCCTTCTCCTTCCCTTCTCCTTCCCTTCTCCTTCCCTTCTCCTTCCCTTCTCCTTTTCTTTATTCTACTTAAACTCAGCCACTTCTTCAGTCTTCAAGTATGTGATGTAACTTGGCTGACTCCTCAGCTTGTGAAGCGCAGTATAATAGAGTTGCAACAAATGTCTCCAAAAATAACTGAACATTTTCTTCATGGCCTGCAGACTATTCCCCCAGTTGTGATCAGCACACTCCTTTGATTTGCTATGTGCATGATGATGTCTTTTTTCAACGTGCAGGGATTGGTGGCTGAGATGGTGCCCAGCAGAAACCCTGCAGCTGCAAAGTTTGTACCTATTAAACTTTGGTGGAATGTTTGTCATTTTTTTTTTTTCACAAGGAGTGGAAATATCCCACCAGATAATGCCTAACTAAAATAAGTCACAAAAAGGCTGAAGTGTCTTTGTATTTTAACTGGCAAAAACAGATCAAAGCTGATTTCTGATAAGCAAGTCAGCTGCAGCCTTTTGGTGTAAAAGCTTATGGAAAACAAGAACCTTTGCATTTTCAAAAGCCCTCTTTGCAGTGGATCATAGCACAATCTAGCATTTCTTTGAATTTGCAAATACGTATCTAAACACCACACTGCATTCTTCTGAGAAAGTTTTTCTTTTCATTCATACAAGAAGTAGTTCCCTGATATATATAGAAAAACATGTATATATACATATTGATATATGTGGGTGTTCAAGAAAATGGACATGGAGGTATATACATATATACATATACATTTTCAAGAATACTAGTTCAGGTGCTAAACAATCTTGGACATTTTATTTCAGTATACTGATGAAGTATGTGTGTATAAATATGTGTATAAATACAATAAAACCCTATGCTGTTAGTGCATGTGTTCAGTTGATAAGAAATGTGCTTCTAAACACTCTGGATACAAGACTGAAAAAAATAGTGTTTGTGATACAGGAGATTCAGCTTTTAGAATCTGAAGAACCTCATTCTCATGTAACAGTTGAAGGATTAGAAACTCTGAATAAAAATCCTTTCAGATTACCTTTTTTCTGTAAGGCCATGTAAGTAATAGCTAATATCTAGAATGTCTTGCTGTTATTTAAATAATGTTGAATATACATGCTTTGCATACAGAATTCAGATGAGATTAATATTTTCCGGTGTTATATAAGTGTTACATTACAGAGTGAGTAATATGTATTGTGGTTTTCATACATCCAATATTAAACACACACTTTGCAAGGGCAGTTGAAATGTCTGACAAATTTTGCCATGAATGATTTTTAACCAATAATTAACTGAGCTACAGGTTAATCTATTAACTTGCATCAGATGTGAAACTGAAGATTTTGTAAGCACAGGTTTTATTTTTGGGCCTTAAATGTTATTTGTGTAACTGTTCAGAGAAATCACTATTTGCTGTATGAAAGAGAGATTTGGGGTTAGCTTTTGAGATCTATTTGGCCTAGACCTCCTCTACAGATACCTTCCAACCTCTGCTCATCTGTGATTCTGTGACATATGCCCTGCTAATAATAAGACTGTCTGTGCAAAACTGCATTACCACCCATATGGAGAAGAAATCAGGATAAAGAGCCGTGCTGCAATATGATAGTGATACTCTATTGTAATCTTCATTATGTTCATATGTCATCGTAACAATTTCAAATACTACAGATACACATTTTTTTTTTTTAAAAAAAAGGTTTGGGTTTAAAAGCTCTGGTGGGACCAGATAAAGCTGGTCATGTGGGCTTGTGGTTCTTGTGACTTTCATTGGGAGGAAGTTTCCTTATTAACATTCTTGCTTAATGCTTCACTTGAACTATTTCAGTGTATTTCAAGCCCTAAGCAAAAATCTCAGCACAAAATATAACGTCAGCAAAGCCAGGTAGCTTTGCACTGCATTTTTAATAACGTATATAACTGTTTGCATGTCTTAAGACAGTTGTAATGAAAACAGATTTCAACAGATAAGTATTTCCAACTCTTTTTTTTCAAAGGACTGCACACTTGGGATCAAACTATATCTGCTGAGTTCAGTGGAACTACCATTTCATCCACTCTTCTAATGATTTCTTGCATGAGGCCAAGATTTCAATTCACTGTATTGCTTCAAAATGCCAACACAAAATCATGCAACAATGGTTACAGTTAGTATTTCAGCAAATTTCATCACCTCATCTTATTTATTTGGGTGATTTGTCCAAGACTAAATTCTATTTAATCTGCTTTTACTTCAGCCAAGTCAGTAACTCTGTTGATTTTGATGGCTGAAGTGGTTTCCTAGTGGGGAAAAGCAAAGCAGAGGACTAGGCACAGCTCATCACTGAGAGGTTCTATATTTTCACCCAAAATGCAAATGTTGCTTGTGAGTACTTAATCACCCTTCAAGTCCACCAAAAGGCCACCCTCTTTGCAGGAATCATGTATTAGTATTTGGAGCAGTTGTTTGACTAATACTCAGGCCAGTGACTACAAAGCACCTTGCCCTGGCTGCCTCCTTTATTAAGGACTAGAAATTCCAATAAGAGGAAGAACTCTGCACCCACAGATAGGTGTGGGGGCAGCACATTACACTTTTGCACTGCAACCATTTATTATAATCAAAATGAAAATTGGGGAAAAAAAATGTAAAAATGGAGTTTATGATGCAAGGTCTGTGGTCATTTTGTGTCTGCTCAAAAGAATGAGGATCAGTGCAGCAGGTCAACATCCTGCACTGGACTTACCCAGATGAGGGAAAGGCTACACAGAGCTTTGCTTCTTACTTTCACACCATGTTGAAACTTGCAATGGTGAAAAAACCTGATGCGTGGAAACATCTCCACTGACAGATGCGAACGTTTGTCAGCTTAGGTAATGCCCTTCAGGTTTGTGCTAAAGTCATGGCAGTAGGAGAAACTCCTCCTGAAGGCATTTGAATAGCTGCATAATTTTGCTTCGGGTATTCTACACATTGAGTAAAATGAAAGCAGAAGTGGCAAAATAAAAAAAGAACACATTGCTCATGGCTTTCAAAATATGTAAGCCTACAAAATCTCCAAAATATTGAACCAAGCTTTTCACCAGCTTGATGGTTTTCATTAAAATCTTGCACTTTTAAAAGTTCCTGTATAATAAGTAATAGCTTTTCCTCTCCATGTCCTCAAAAAAACAGCTGCAATCTATTTCTGAATGACAATGCTTACAAAAAATTGTAATGAACATTTGGTTTTAATACAGAAGTCAACAAGCCAACATAAGGAGCCACTTTTCTTTTTCCACAGCTGAATAGTGTGGAAGACTATACTATAACTACTTATTTCTGAACTGCAACTCCAGACACTATGAAAAAAGCCATATTTTGAAGTAATCAGGTCTTTTCTCTTTGTAACAAGTTCTTTTTCAGTTTCTTCGTAGATGTTGCCATTGCTATGTAGAGAAAAAGTAACTACACACAGGGTATGGCAGAGCACTTTTAGTTTCTAACCCATTTTTATGTGGCAGTCTTGTGTGTTGGCTGGTCAACTTTCAATAAGATGCACCTTTTAAACACAGGAAGGTACAAAACTGCAGCCTACTTACATTGGTAACGTTATACAGTGGTAAATTAATCACAAACTATTTAGCCTAATTTAAGTTTGCTGTGCTTTCTCTGGGAATTACTAAAAGTTTTCAAAACTTGTCATGCAATTAATTTTATTTTTTTTTTACAGAGTAAATAATTTTTCATTCTGATTTTTTTTCCAGTTGTCATAAATATTTTAGCCTTCACCTAAAACTGTTGCAGTTAACTTTGCTTTTTAAAGAGTGTTCAAATGTTAAAGAAAATGGGAAAATTGAATGAAATTTTATTTTCAGCAGTGTGAAACTTTTCATATGTTATCCATTCCTTAAATAAAATTGTTTTCCAGGTCATGACTAAAAGACTTTCCTTTGCTAAAGAACGTAGACTTTTCCCGAAAATCATACTTATTGCAGACAAACAGTGCAAAATGTAAATTTGATGGTAGTTTTGACCACCACTTCAATAACAACAAGTTGTAGGTTAGGCAGGAAGAATATATTTTTTTAAACTAATGTTGGCTGGCATTTTAAACAGGAAGTTGCACTTCAGGAGGGTAAAAATCATTTATCAGAGAAAATAGTCTTTTCAGGATCATTGCAATTATCTTCTAGCTAATACTTTTGGAAACACTTTTGCACATTTGCAAATGGTTTATCCAAAGCCTAAAAGAAACTGATGAAATACTTTTGTTGGTAGTGGTATTAATGAGCCATAAAATTTGATGTACAACATTTCATATATTCACTTTCCTGCAGAAGTATCTTCAGCTAAATCCATCTAGAGTGAAGTTTTTACGGTCCTTTAGATTATTGCAACACATATTTTCACCTTTGACTACTGAGTTGTCCATCACAAGATTATGGTTTGCATGTTTCACTGCTTGCTAACTTACAAGATCAAGCCTTTAAATCATTACTGCAGTTTTGAAATTCAAGTAATATTTGTATTTTTATTGCACTAAGTGAGATTTGTTCTGAACTTTAAAAAAAACTATAATGGACCAGCAGCCACAGCTCCTTTATGGCTAATACAACTTGGACATAACAGATCAAAGATTTTAATATTACCTAAATTGCTGACCTATAAGGTTTTGCTTTCCAAGAACTAACACATATTGCATTAATTTTCAGACAGGAATGGCCATTCTTCATTAAACTCTTCAGGGCTAAATCTAAGGTAATTGTCACCAGGCACAACCATCCTGGGAAGAAAACAATCAACCAACCAAATAAACAAACAAAACCCCATCCAAAAAACCCCAAATAAAAACATATAAACCCTAAATAGTTAAACAATCAGCCCAAACCCCAAACCAAGCAATAATCAAACAAAACCTCCAAGAAGGAAGCGTCCCGGAACAAGCGCATCAACCTAGAAGCAATGTTAGGGCTGTTTCTGTGCCTATGCCACAAGTTTTGCCCCTCACTCAGTGTTAGTTGTGTATCAAAAGTTGTAGACACTTGAACATCTGAAATTGTGGAGCTCTCCTGACAGCCCTGGTCATAGTGGTTCTATTGACTAGAAATGCGCTGTTCTGGTGACTAAAAGAAATAGTGACAGAAACATATTAAAAATCTGTGAAATTATTGCAGAAAGTGAGGACAGGCAGCAATATATTGGAAGTAAAAATCAGAGTATTTTCCAGACTGGTATCATTTTGGGACATGCTGCTCTGGGGCAGTAGCAGGTCTGCCCCTGCATCCTGCTCTGGATCTTCAGGATTCATTGTGGTGTTCCTGTGCTCCATGCTCAAGGTGGCTTTGGAGGTCTTGGGGACACTGTAGTCAGTGGAGAGCATCTTCATGAGCAGTCAGAGCAAGCTGACCTTGTTGTGCAGGATGGTAGAATCCCTGGGTATGGGGATGCTGCTGAGACCATCCTGGTTGAATCCCAGTGACCCAGGGAGCAAGCCAAGCACTTCATGACCCTTTCCAGCACCACCTCCTCAGGCAGCATGATGTTGCCAGCTGGAATCACCACGAGGACCCTAATAGCTTGGACATGCAGGGCAGCAGAGTGGCTGGGGTGGATAGCACTGCATAGAGTGATAATACCAGCCCAGGGAGACACCACCATCCACGAATGTGCCCTCCTCTGTGGAGACATCACTGCCTAGAATGTTGTCACCACCTCAGAGGATAATCTCATCCATACAGACATCACTGACCAGGGAAAATTCATCACCCAGGAAGGTGCCATCACCTATGGCCACCACTGCCTGCGGGGCTGCTCTGCTCAGGGTGCCCCCTTGGGGTTGGCTGTGCTCCAACAGGCTTGTGTGGTATGTCCCTCGAGATGGTGGTAGCCAGGGAGGGACAGTGGCAGCACTGGGTGGGGCTGTGGCCACTGCTCTTTCCTGGCTGCTATGGGGCACAAACAGCTGTGGTTTCCCCTGGGGGCCCAGTGGTCTGTCCAGGCCAGGAGGATCCTGTAGCCCTGGCATCCCCAAAGGGCAGCACGTTGCAGAGAAGCGATGATGTGGCTGATGGAGGCAGATCAGTGTTCAACCACTTGAAGACATAGGGGTTGGAGCAGCTACTGCATGCAGCCATTTGCAAACCCGCAGGGGTGAGAGGGAGATGTGCTGGGCTGGAGGGCATCTCCTGGGGCAACTGTTGAGCTGGCCGCAAGCACAGACATGACTCTGCTCTGTGCTGCACCAGGTGTGGGTGGAGCTTGTGGAATGGGGATGCCACACCTGCTGGAGGTTTCTATGGTGTCCATGGTGCCACCCCCACCAGCGTGCCCAAGGTGAAGGGAAGGACTGCTACTCCTGTCAAGGCAGTCAGCAGAAGCTGGTTCATCCTGAAAGACAGACATGAGTGAACGTTGGCAGTTGCATCCCAAGTTTGGTGCAGAAAGGTACACAAGGGGAATGAGAAGGAGGAGGAAGAGATACAATGGAGAAAGGCCTGTGAATTTCCCCAAAGTACGTCCCTGGGCTGCTGGGGTTTGGGTCAGTCCTTACCTCTGAAGAAGATGAAAGTTTGATGTATCTGGGGCACTGGGGTGTCCCAGGGGCCACAGGGTGGGTGCCCCAGGGCTGGCAGTGCCATGGTCAGCTATGGTCAGTGGATGGTCACTTACGTTCAGTGGATGAGAGTCTGGTTGCTTCTGCTTGAGTGTTTTTGATGGCCTGCATCAAAAGAAGCCTGACCAGCAAATGAGTGGAGGTGACTGTCTCTGTCTACTCCAGTCTTGTGAGACCTGGAGCACTGCATCCAGCTGGGATTTCTAGCACAAGAAAACAAACAAAGGACTTGCTAGAGCAAGTCCAGAGGTGGCCACAGAAATGATCAGAGGGCTGGAACACCTCTCCTACGACGACACGCAGAGAGCTCGTGTTGTTCAGCCTAGAGAACAAAAAGTTCCAGGGAAACCTTATTTCAGCCTTTCAATACATAATGGCAAATTAAAGGCTGAGAGAGACCTTTTACCAGAGCCTGTAGTGACAGGGCAAGGCGCAACAGTTTTAAAGTGAAAGAGAGTAGACTCAGGCTAGACACAAGAAAGTAATTTTTTTATGAGGAGGATTGTAACAGAGGTGCCCTGAAAGTCCTTTTAAGCAGGCAACAAGCTCCAAACAGACCAGATCTCTTTAGCAGAAAATGAGGTTTGTCCAAGATTATTCAGCACTCTGACAACATTATAAAACACAAGTTCGCATACCAGTGAGGAGTTCAGTTATGACACAGCAAGTCCAAACTCAACAAGATCAGATCCCAAATTCTAGAATGATGATTCAAAATGTGCATCTTTCCACTCTGTGTCAAAGTGAGGACTCTCAGGGGCACCCAGATCACTTAGTAGATTGGCAACGTATCACAGTCCACGAGGAATGCGCCTTAGATGGCCATCATAAGCAGCACACCAGCCACTCCAAGAGAGACCAACTCAGTATAGGCTTCCAGCAGGCTGCATTTATATCCTAGCTGAATCTGAGCTGTGGTTATTTATGGTAGTGGTCCAGCAGCTTCTCTCAGACAAGGCATTTCATTGGTCAAGGGCCCTGTCTGTTTACCAAGGGGTGTGTGCATGACCAGAGTGGTCCATCAGCCCACAAGTTCCTGTTGCTTTCTGAGGGGGAAATGCATTTGGCACAGGGGTGGTGGGACACTGGAACAGGTTACCTAGAGAAGCTGTGGGTGCCCCATCATTGAAAGTGTTCAAAATCAGGTTGGATGAGGCTTTTAGCAATCTGAGGTAGTGGAAGATGTCCCTGCCCATAACAGGGTGTTGGACTAGGTAAGCTTTGAAGATCCTTTCACATTCAAACCAATCTATGATTCTATGAAATGCAGAAATATGAACCAAAAATGATAAGAAAAAGGGAAAAGGGAAGAGAGCTGCTTAATCTGAGAGGAAAGAATGTGAAGGAGGATCATATAAGTACCACTGTCTCTCTGGAGGACAGTGGGATCCTGCAAGCAATAACATCGGGTCAAAAGAAGCATGAAGCGTGGCTTTTGGTGGCTGTAATCGGTGACTGTAACCATGAACAGTATGAATGCACTAATGAGTTGCAAGAATGATTGTAGTTACTGGGACGGACAATGTAACACAGCCAGATGACAAGCTCTATGTTTAGCCCTGTAAGATATAAATGGCAGAAGATATTACATCTAAGACAAATGTATTAAAAGAAAAGAACACTGAATTATCACTGCAGTTTTCTGAATGCAGTTTTCCAGGGCCTCTGGTTTCCTGGGACGTGGCTGGCTGCCCTGAGCAGATTACAAAGTAACTGCAGCTCAGTCTTCTGGATCGGTTACCCCTTTTCTGCATAGCAGGTGTTGCAGGGTTGTGTGAGATGGCTGTAAAACCTGTAGTAAGTAAAAAGGAATAGTAACCACTGAGTCTGGAGTAGGAATGTAGGAAACTTGCCACTTAAGCCAACACAGTAGATTGCCATATGGGATATTGTCAGTGCTTGAAATTTTTCGGAGGGCCACAAATTTTGTTGAAAGGAATCCTCATGCTTTAGGGAGGAATGACAATGTTCTCAGCACAAGCAGAACTTCTACTGAGTATCTGTCAGCACTAAGGAAGATATTTCAAAAACTGGAAGCAGAACAGCATCAAGGAAAACTTTTTTATTTCCCTGTGGCAAGGAATTGTGTCGCAGGACTGCAGAAAAAGCGAGGAGGATATTCACCCCATGGCAAAACCTGTCACTTCTCTGGGTTGAAGACTCCAAATAACAAGAATTCTATGTTAAATTATGACACATTCCTTCCAAAAGTGTCCTTATCTTCAGAGCTGTAACTACACCAACAGAGGACTCAGAACCTTTGGTGTATTAAAGATATGAGAGAGAGGTTTCCAGATGTTTGAAGAGCTATTTGAACCTTTTGAGTCTTTCTTCTGAGGGGACAGTTACATCTATCATGCTCCTTCACTTAATGTAATGAAACTTTAGTCGATAATATGCAACATGTTTCCTAAGGAAAGGTACACATATTTTTCTCAAGTAATAGTAAAAACATTCAATGAAAAATATTCTTTGCCAAATACAATCAGGAAATTGCAGCAGGATACGATTTTCTGCTGCTGTAAACTGGCTTTGCAGCACATACATATGGGCTTAAGTATCACTGTAGAGATAATGTCTAAGCTACTGCAAAACAGATGCAAGCTCTACCTTGACATACAAATCACCTGTTTCTCTGTTGTGCAGCTTCCAGAGGAGGCTGGAGAGTGGTGATTCGCCTGTATCAAATGAGTAAGAGCTGGGAAACAGATGATTCTTCCGTAAGTTTAAGAATGCCTGAAAATCCTGCTTCCAGCCACCAGAAAGCAGTTTAACTAGGATGCTTTTCTCTGTTTCTGGGTTGGGGGTGATAGGAACATGGCTGCTAGAAAACCCAAGTTCTTACTCAAGCTGGGGAGATGTTGTATTATGCAGAAGCATTTATGGATAAAATATTTCCCTGGACTGTTGTGTACTTGAGCAGCTGAAATCTTGCTTGTTTCCATGGGGCAGAAAGATTTTAAGGACAATAGAAAAGGAAGCTCAGGAAGAGAAAATACATGTTTTAGATACCCGTAGTCAGAAAGCCTTTGGAGGACTTAAACCACATGACTGTACTTTTTCTTCCCCAAATGAAAAGTGGTATGTAAGTTCAAGATACCATTATTTTACCCTAACAGTCCATGATGTACCTGATGGTAATTCTCTACTTTACGTAGTGTTCTTGCAGAGGATGCTTGGCTTTACTGGGGACTTTCAACCCCTCTGAATGCTGCAGCCTAAATGCTGAATGACTTGCTGTGTTACAAAGAGGCTGGCAAAGTACCATGGTATTTTCTCCATTTCAAATATTATCACAGCTGCTCTGTCTTCCCTGAATTTCTACATGCTGTATAATGGATTTCCAGAACTCAAAAGCCTCAGTCTATGATAATAAGGTACTGTCAAAGCTGGAAGACAACTTACCCACGTCCTTTTCTTTCTGATTTGATTTCAGATTTTTTTCAGTGTCAACTTGCATTTTTGTACTGGTTTATGAATTTACTATTTGATTTTGATAGATTATTGACACTGTGGCAGGGGAAATGTTCTGAGGTATAAATGAGAAGTTTATTTGCTAACAGGCTGTTACATGTGCTAACTGGCAGTTATCCTTCAAAACCAGAAGTCAGGTGTTCAGTTCACGTTGTCTGACCTTGTAGGATGGCACAAAGTTTTCTGAGTTTATCTTTTGTGCCAGAAATTGCATGCCTCCTTTGTGGATGGTTGTTTTTAACAGAACAAGTGAAGAGAACTTAATGAGGTGCCATATGTCAGGTCTGGAGTCAGATTAAAAACAAATAATTAAACTATATCCCTTCCCTATCAAAACAGATTGTGATGTGTTTGTGGAAGGGAGCAGAATCTGACATATCATGTTTTGACAGTCTTTTGGGACAATCAGTCATACTTCAGCAGTATCACATTTAAAAGTTGCAGTTCTATTCATATCAAATACAAGTTTCAAGCTATAACTAATTCATGTTTCAATAACTTTTCTATATCGGCAATAAAATCAGAGCCACACACTTCTAAATGCTTGACAGGGTTTGAAATAATTTTATTTATATATTGCTTTCAGATATGAAATAGCGTAAGTCTGCTTTCACAGGTAACTTACAGTCTACTGAATCCAGGTAAGAGTGTTCTACAAAGTGATTCTTGAAAAATAAAATATCACCTTCCTGTGTCACATGCGCCAGAATGGCATGAAAAAAACATTGGAAAATACAGTTTTATGAGAAAATTTTTGACAATGTACCATATGTGGGCAACTTGCAGCTATGCTTTTAACAAAAAATATCGGAAGTACATGCTTAGCTGGTAAATAGTGAGTTTCTGCCTATTCCCCACAGTGATGAAAATTTACCTTTGTGTATCATCTTTGTTCACTGTTCCTGATGCTAGAATACTTGTCATGTGAGGTAATCCTATTAGTTTATCACAATAGAAAACATACACATATGCCTCAACAGGTAATTTGGTAAGCATAGATATCATCAGGAAAAACAGGGAAGACTTTGACTAAGACACTCTGTGAGTACAGCTCTTCTAAAAAAAAAAAAAAGCCTCAAAAAGCTCAACCGAAACAACAGAAGAGTACAGCCTTGATCCTGCAGGTATGTAAACATGTTTTATGTCCATGTGGGTGGCAGGTTGGATAGCAGAACTTTTAGAAGATTTTCATTTCAGCAGGGACACCCCTATATTCAGGATTCCAGTTTATCTGAAATGTTACCAAATTTTTTTAAGTGTTTGTGATCACTGGTTTGAATGTGTGTACAATTCAATTTGAATTTTCTAAGAAGTTTTCCAACATATGAGCTGGCAGTTGCTGAATGTAACTAATACACCTATCAAATCCCTTCCTCTACCCAGTAGCTTTCCAACACTTAAGAAAAAAAATAAAAAAGACTGGCTCTTTTACTCTTCATAATCATAGGCCACAGGCAGTTTTTTTTTCATTTAATACATTATTCTTGCTTGTTTATTATAAATACTTCTTGGTGGTTATATATTTCTTTCTAATTATTTGTTCTGTTACTTCATAGGGAACAGAGGTTAGTTTGTTTCCTGTTGTTATCTCCAATCAGGAGTTTAAATAGGATCCTATCAGATTCTAGATAAGTGAGACTATAGCATCTGACAAAATACTTTTTTGTATCAGAGCATATGAAAAACCTGGGCAACCAGTGCCATGGTTACCCAAATGATTGCTGTACCATGCGATGGCTCCCTAGGTCACATGGCTGGTCCAGACTTGGGTTATAAGATCCTTTCTTTGGCAAATGAATTTCTGAGACTACTGTTCTTAACTTACATCTAGTGTGCAGTAATAATTATACGGTGTATGTGGTTGGTCCCCTTTATTGACTTGATGTAGTAAGTACCTACTGTTCAAGTACAAGACTAATCACAAGTTTTAACAGTCTATATAATCCAAACAATACCAATAAAAGCATCTTATTAAACACCCAATTAAACTGCATAGGCATATTTAATTTTTTTTACATTAGTGTTGTGTGTCAATAGGATGTTATCTGGGTCTAAACTACAGTGATAGTTATTTCTCTAAAACAATTGTCTGTAATGAAATGAAGTCACTGAATAAGCTACCCAGGAGTCAAGACTGACATCTTCACAAGCAGAGCTATCTTGAGGGAGCCACGGGCTGGGGGTACAAATGTGAATAGTTACAGACACCTGAACTGGCACACATGCAATATGGAGTGCCTGTACACATGCACAGAAGTCTGATTCTTCAGCAATGCTGCATATACCCAGAACAGTTACACTGCACACATTCAGTAAGTCCAACATATCCAATATAAGACTTTTCACAGTCCCCTTCACACTGAGGGTCAATTTAATGTTTCCATTTCTTCACAGAAATCACATACTTTCCATTAGAAGTATGTGATTTATCAACATTTTATTAATTGGTAATCATGTAGGCTTCTTTTCTTACAAAACACCGAGGCTTCTGGCATGAAACTGCACCATGTGCAGATATTGTATTTCTGCAGACTTTCATGAAAATTAATGGAGTGTGGCATCTAAGTCAGTTTTAGACTAAATATATCATTGCTTTATCCTCTGATTCCTGTTAAATATAAATGCTCCTCTCTATATTGTTTTTAAAAAATTCTTGTAAGCGTAATAGCTTGACTTATTTGAGCACTTTTTCACAGCTACAGGTATACATGTGCTTAAGTATTTTCAAGGTTAAGGCCTAGACAAGATTTGCATAAATGCCTTTCTAAACACTTTGTTTTAGAGTATGTAATTTTAAATGATACATGTCAATTACTTACTGCATGTTATATTTATCATTCATACATTTGTAATAACGAAGCATTTAGTAGATATTTTTGTGTGTTTTGTTTTAGCACTGAAATATTTAGATTCTTGAACACAGAACAGATATTCCTTTATTCATTCTGCAATTTAATTCCTGTGCTTGTTCTTTAGTGCTTTCTCTTGTGAGAAATAGACATATGAAAAATTTCATGCTTTTTTTTTTTTTTTCCTTACAATTAAAACTTCTGCTTCCAGGCTAACAAACAATCTACTTCAGACTCTAGGTTTGATTTTCTAAGTGCCATTAAATTCCTTTTTATAACTCCACAGTTATTAGTAGCTAAAATTGCTGACATAGTAGTTTACACATTATGAGTAGAATAGGTAAAGGAATGCATATTTTTATTAATTAATGGTATCACAATGGCAACACACCCTTCATATTCCACACCACCTGCATATATGGTAATATTGTCCTGAATCAAACCAGAATATTTCTCATTACAAAATCACAGCTGAACAAGCCCAGCTCCCTCATCCTCTCCTCACAGGGCAAGTGCTCCCGTTCCTGACCATCCTGGTAGTCCTTCGCTGAACTCACTTCTGTTTATTGATTTCCTTCTCACACTGGCGTCCTGAAGGCAGGAGCAGTGTGATGGCTGTGGCCTGCGGAGAGCTGAATGGCAGGGCTGCTGTGGGAATAGGTGAGAAATTCAGCCAACACTGAATCCACTTCTCATCACCGCAGCAGTTATGGATTCCCATATACATGAACACACTTGGACTGAACCTACTGCATACACATCCTCCTAAAATTATGAGAAAAGCACATAAAGTTGTGTGTCTCTCCTTTCTGGGCAGTCTACATCTTTAGGACAGCTAAAAAGCAGCATAGGAACAATATAATAAAGTGTAGCTGTTTAGGCCTTTGGAATTGTAAGACCTTAGCAGTAATCTTGTTCCCATCATTTTTTTTTGCCACTTTTCTCAGTATGTTTGTTCTGCGAACTGTAAAATAAGGCTTATGAAACATAGTCTCGTGTTTAAAACGCTTGGAGCACTTTCACTGAAATGTGCTATAAAAATGCTAGTGGCGGTGTTACACACTGAGCAGTCTGAGGATACTCATTCTGCTTTTACAGATACCATAGATTTACCACCTCAGTCTGAGGATAGAGACAATCTTAAAACTTCTAACATTCCTAGAATCACTAGGGTTTTTTCAAGCACATGGATAGCATTTTAATCACATTGCTCATTTCTTCTCTGATGTTTGTGATTTTTCTCTTTACTGATAGAGCAGCTGATACCTAGAAATTAAATTAATCTGCTTTCATCATCTGTTGCAGTTTAACCAACTTTACTGGGAGCATTTGAGCACAGACACGAAGATAGGTAGATTGTAATTGCAACATATTTTGAATGGGGAGCCATAGTCCATTAGAAAACCTAGGCAGTTCACATAGTTTTACCCAGAAAGATCATTCTACTACCGTTTGATTAAAGCCTTTTTAGTACAATAGCTTATCATGTGCCATTCTTATCATGTATAGTTTTCTGGTTTCAATTTTCATTCTCTAAAGTGTTTTTTATCAACTAGCTCTCTTCTTAAAGTTGATGTTAATCTAAACAGAAAACTAAAAGATCACAACTTTCTTGTGACAAGAATAATATATGTGGGCTTCTTTTTGCAGTGTATTTGTGAGGGTAAATTATCTAGTGCTCACTCTTTCTTCATTATTAACTTCACTATCAGTCCTGAAAACATTTTCTTTATGAGCAATGTCAGTGAAAAACTATGTATAGATTAAATTCTGCCTGTGCAAGGAGTTCATAGATCTGAGTTTACAACTTAAATCCCATTTATGATCTCTCAGGAGAAACTAATTGTGACTTATGTAGCTTATGTTTAAATTCCTTCAAATAAGGAAGAGTTATAAGCTTCATTAATTTTGAGTTGCAATTTGGAAAAATGTATTGTCTGACAAACTACCACTGAAATAAGTAGATAGTGCTACTTAATGAAATGAGTACACCACCAGTGCCACGAAGTCTCGGGGATTTTGCTGTTATTTCAGGAAAGTCAAGATTTCACTTGTGCAGTGATTCTATAAGCAGTTGATTGAGCACAACAAACAATTATTTATATTATAACTAAAGGTACTCTAGGAACATCCTAGTTTTACAAATCTGTATTTCCTAAAGCCTAGAATGCTACCTACCATTCACATCAACAAAAAGGTGTGAATGTTACAATATAAAAAGTCCAAACTCCAAACCAGGAAGAAAACAGGCTGAGTTTGTAATCAAAATATACAGAGCAACAGGAGGACAGTCTAGTTTAAATATCTCTTTGTGGTTTCTACTTTTAAAAGCTTTCAGAAGGTAATGAATTCACAGCAACTGCTGTATTCTTAAGAAAATCTTGATGCTTTAAGCAAGCCTTGATGAACATAAGATCAGAGGTTAACCAGTGCGCTTTCTGAATTAAATAAAAACATTAGGCAAGTCCAGTATAAAATTTAATTTGAAGATGGCATCCACCGTTAAGCTAATTATAAATGAAACTACTGAACTCTTTTTTTTGCAAATGAATGCATACTTGGTATTTCAGGCATTTTTGTCCTTGTCTTTGGTATCTTCTTGTCTGCCTTCTAGTTAGAATATTCCTTTAAGCAAGGCTAGCAAATAATGATTGAATAGCTTGTCTTTTTTTTTTTCTCAGTCCTTTTTACTTCTGTGCTATTATGCCAGTGACATTCCTTCCCTGTATTATCACTCCTTTATAACTCACTAGAGCCCTGATCTGTGTAAGTCTGAGCTTCCTGAATTCATTGAGGCTTTGCTCAGTTTGAGGACAAGTACAAGCAGAATTTTTTGTAGAACTGCCCAGTGGATGTGGGGAAATGGAACGGCAGGTTTATGTTGTGGTAGAGGCCCAGTTAGGTGATTGCAATGCTCACGAATGCATGCACACATCACTGGTGGTTAAGTTGGGAGGACTTCTTTAAAAAAAAATAAAGAAATCCATTCTTTTCTGCATCTCAACTTTAATTTAAGACCAGACTCTTACACTTTATACTTTTTGGACAAAAAATGCTGTAGAGTATAATATTTAAGACCCTCATGATCTAGCGCAAATATGGGCAGTAGTAAGAGCTACCAATACGTTCCTTGGACAGAGGACTGTACTATTTTCTGCATCAGCAGACAATGAGCATTAGCACATCTGCACATAGTATCAGGCACATTTTAAAATAACTTTTTAAAAGCAACTAATGAAGCATGAGGACTCTGGGAGTTCTTTACACATAGTTCTTTTCTTCTTTCTGCTATTATGTGTATGGCAGCATGGTTATACCAGATCAGTCAAGTTTTTTTCCCTGTTAGGACACACAGGTGGATCTACTACCCTCTGGTTTCATAGACTGTGTGCTGGGTCTGACTGGGAGAGAGTTAATGTTCTTCATAGCAGTCCTTATGGTGCTGTGCTTTGGATTGGTGGCTAAAACAGTTTTGCTAATGGACCAAGATTTTGGCTGTTGCTAAACAGTGCTTGCACAGGGTCAAGGCTTTCTCTCCCTCTCTGCCACCTCCTCCCTTTTTCCTCTCAGAGAGGGGGTGGGCAAGAAATTGGGAGGAGACAGCTGACCCAAACTGACCAAAGAGATATTCTGTACCATCTGATGTTGTGGGAAAGGAGAAGGAAGGAGGAAAGTCTGTGGTTATGGTATTTGTGTTCCCAAGCAACTGTTATGTGTACTGAGGCCCTGCCTTCCAAAAAGTGGCTAATAGGAAATAGTGAAGAAATTCCTCCTATTTCTTTACTTGTATGCACAGCTTTTGCTCTTACTATCAAACTGACATTATCTTAATCCACAAGTATTTTTGCCTTCTTTCTATTTTTTCCCCATCCTGAGTGAGAAGGGTATGAGTGAATGGCTGTGTGGGCATTTGGCTGTAAGCAGGATCATACCCCACCAAGATGTGTGTGTGCTCAGCTTCGGGAATGCAGCTTCAAAGTCTCTGTCTGTGCACGTGTGTTTGACCCTGAGGAGAAGCAGAAGCTCTTGGATTGGCGCTGCTGTGTCTTTAGTGGCCCTTGACACAGGTACAGGCCACTGAGCTAATAGCCTCAAGAAGCTTTAGTTTCCATAAAAATGTGGAGCCTTGTAGCCTTTACTAAAAGAGCAGTCAAGTACTGGGATTTGGTGTTCACCCCAAACCTCTGTTGCATGACTAGACATCTGCAAGACTATCTCCAAATTCCATTTTGTAATCTGGGTGGGGGGAGTGTGTGCTGTGAGTGTTGCTGATCTCTGATTGTCATGAGATGTCAAGGTAACAGAAGAAAACCTCAGCCTAGTTTAAGATTTTTTATGAGCTTTTCTACAGCATGTAGAAAGTGCTCTTCTACAAAAATCCACTTGCCCTGTTTTCTGTGTGTTTGCATAAACATGGAAGATGACACAGAAATTCATACTTCCTGTCCTACCCATATCACCTCGCCCCCTTCATTTGCACACAGTGAGCTACAAAATAAGAATAAAATAGAAGTGGAAGTGTAAGCACACAAGTTACACACGCAGGTGCCAGGCTGCTAGCACCTAAACGTTAAAGCATGTGTTTGCATGCAACACTAAACTTACCTCTGGTGTTTGTCAAATGACTTATTACTTCTGAAATACTGGGAAACCAGTTTTTAAATTCTTAAGGCAGGGGATGCATTGCCACTTGATTCAATGAAATGACACGTAGCTCTGTGGGTGCTTATGAAAAGTTACAAGATTGGAATATTTTCCTAACATAATTAGTATGGACACTGTTGGTATTATTCAGCCTTATTCCTGGTAGTCAAAAAGCTAATTCCAAGAAAACACTCTGTTCCATTTCCACATTTCAGTTATTTTGCATTTGTAAGCCACTGTCGAGGGTTAAGATTGCGGGGTGACAATCAAACCCTGGCAGATGTACTGTTAACCTCCTCTCCCCGCCCACTTCCCCCTTTTGCCCCTCCCTCTCCCCCCTTCCCACTCAGGACAGGCGATCGGGAGGGAAGGAAGGACAGAGAGAAGAGAGTTGGAAAAGTTAAAGATGTTTTACTAATGCTACTAATAAGAATAGAGAAAATAATACAAAATATACAAAACCAATCTTGTAAGTCTCAGCAACTGCAGAGCCAGCACCCAAAGTCCTAGATTAGACTCTGCAGCCAACCGTAGCTGGATTCAGTCTGTCACTAGGCCTCAGTTCGCAGGGATGACCAGCAAGGTCCTCTCCTAATGTTGGTCATAAGTAGAAGGGAAGGAAAAGGGACGAGATCCTCGTGATCTCCCACTTTTATATGAAGTATTCACGTGAATGGAATGTTATCCACCATTGGTCAGTCTCTCCGTCATCAGTTTCTCGTTGCCCCTCTCGCGAGATGTCCATCCGTGCTTATCAATAAGTTTGCATTCCATTGCTAGGTTTACCAAAACATGTGTTGGGTTCTCCAGGAAAATGCAGCTAACATGAAGGCTTTAGCTGACAGGCAAATTCACTAAAAGAGAAACTTGTTTTTAACAAAACCAGGACAGCCACTAAAATAACTTTTCAAAAGTCTGCAGGAACAATGGATGTAGATCAATATTTTTACAGCAGAATTGGAAAGGAAAAAACTGTTATCTTTTAATTTTTAAGAAATGTCAGGTCAACTGAACTTCTTGTCTCCCCCGATAGTTTCTGTGTCAGTACAATCCTGTACTTGAAACTAGACCTTAGGAAAACTATTTGTCTTTTGCCACATTTCTCTCTGGTTTA
This sequence comes from Patagioenas fasciata, assembly GCF_037038585.1. Classification (NCBI taxonomy): domain Eukaryota; kingdom Metazoa; phylum Chordata; class Aves; order Columbiformes; family Columbidae; genus Patagioenas; species Patagioenas fasciata. The sequence continues at coordinate 107,051,100 of NC_092522.1, forward strand.
CTCATAAATGATGAAGCTCATCTTTGTTTTGACAGCCAGTAAATGTCTATGCCTCACTTAAGTCTTGCAAACAGGATTTACGTGTTGCACAGTGTGGTCTGCCAGTGGCAGATTTCATCCTGTTCAAGTAAATCAAGCAGAAATACAAATCAGAGGCTCCGTTGTCTCCTTGTTACCCTGTTCCAGGCTCATGTGACTTTTCTTAGAAATTCTGACTTTGTTTTATTGATAAATGAAGCTATATTCTAGTTTCCAATTGCATTTATTCCTCTTGAATACTAAGACCATCAGGTTTTTGTTCATTTTCTCTGTGTAGCCAGGTACTACACAAGATGAAGGTGAACTGGAAAACAAGAATTTGGATGCCGCGGTCCTTACTCAGGTAATGTCTCCAATTTGCTTCAATTTCAAGGCCAGATTCTTTGGGTTCTGTTTGATAACCTGTACAGATTGCCTCAGCACATGTTTAGTTGTTTGGATCAGAGTATCCCCAATACTTTCCTCATGGTATTGAAACCAGCACCACTTCTTATGCGTGTTGTTTAAGGATGCCAGTGGAAGAACATGCATAAACTATTCATTTGCTATGTGCAATTTCGTCAGTGTTTTTGAAAGAATATTATTTAGGTAGACCAGTTTTCTTTGGAGATAAACAGCTACACTGAGGTTCAGTTGAAACCCTTCCTGCCTGCCAATACATAATGTGTAAGAAGAATCCATATTACTGCAGAGACTTTATAGACTACAGGAGTATTTAACTGGAGGCAAGAAAAATTTGACAGATAATTAAAGGCTCTTTAGATAGACATAATAAATGATGAGAAATTCTGTCACTTTATTAATAGCGAAGGTCATCCTGTGGGATAACTAACTTTTATTTTGATAAATAATGAAATAAAATTAAGAAAACTTTTAGTAGTGTATGGAAATTCATTCCTTAAAAAAAAAAAAAAAGGAACACGAGATAAAGGTACCTAATAATTTCTTCTGAAGTGGGCAAAATTGATTGAAATAAAATGGAAGGTAAATACTTTTCAGCAAAATAAGCATATCCTCTTGATCTAAATCTCTCTTGATCTCTTAATTTTTTACTAACTTCCACTTTTGAGAAATACAGCTCCTGTTTTATTTAGATGTAAGAGTCACTTAAGCAAACTCATAAAGAACTGACCTGTACTCTGCTCAAATACATGCACAAATAAAAAAACCTACAATATTAAGACAATATACTGTTTTGAAGATGAGATTATAGGCCTACTACTCTACTGATATAACTAGCAATTAATTGCTGTGCATATACTGCTAGCATCAGTAACACTCTTTTTTCCCTCTGAAATCTCAAAACTCGCAAAGTTGAAAACTTGAAAGCTATTAATAATAATTAATACACTAATATTGGGAAACAAAAACTGTCTAAAGATCTCCAGAATAATTTGCCCCATGTGCAAACATTAAATTTAAAAGGAATAAGAGATGGTTCAGCATTCTCTAGCAGATGTTTTGCTTTTTAATACTCAATAAATCATAAAACTGTATACTGAAATACCAGAACTCTGTCCTTACGTGATGATTATAGCTTCTGTCATTACTAGTTAACAATAATTGGTTCACTGTTCTTCATCTTTATACACCTGTTTCCTTCATATCACACTAATTATTCATCCTTCCATGCTTTCAAGTCTCATTGAATCTTTTTGCTATACAACCCGTCAAAAAATTGCCTTTATTTTGAAACAGCGTATCATACTGACCTTCTTTATTACTCTGTCATGGGAATTTTGTCTACTGAATAATACATAAAAAGACAAGTTCAATTAAACAGAGCTTGCTGAATAACCTAATACCCAGTCCCTGAAGAATAAGGCTACTCCAAAAAGTTAGCTTTGGAGTACATGCTGCAAAGACTTTCCAACCCCTAGCTCGATGCCATTTCAGATCTTTTCTAGTTCAGCTCCTTTCCAGAACTCTGAGAAGAAAGACAATGATGAAACAGGATGAAAACTGCAGTGGTAGAACTGGGGTATAGTCTGCCTTATGTCAACAAGTTTCAGCTTGCAGCTGATTCTTCAAATTCCAGTTTATGCTAAGCCCTAGGATTTCAATACTTCTATCCCAATGAAGAGAAAAATCTTGGAGTCTGCCTCGACTCAGATGAATTATTTTTGATTAATGCATAAAGAATCCGGTTTAGCTGAGGCAGCTCATCTATAGAGTTCAATGAAACAAAGACATAAAAGGAGAACAATGTTTTGCATTTTGATAAGCAATTTTTACTGTCCTCATTTTCAACAAGCTGTTAGTACTGCCACAGAATGAACACCACCAACAGTAAGACTTTTAATAAACAGTAGCAGCAAAGACAGATGAATAATTTTTCAGAATAGAATGATACATACATGTAAATAAATTATTTCTATTATTTAGACTTCCTAGTGGGCTGCTCTGGTTGGACTGAATGCTCTAATCTGATTTTATTTTACACCTTTGAGTAGTCACTTTTTCGTATTGCTACGCGGAAAGAAAAGATAATTCACTCTTTGTCTAGAAACAACCAATTGTAATGAATCTTTGGCTTCATGTACGCAGATGTGGGGCATTTTGTTTGTTTGGTGTTTTTTCATAGTGCACAAATATCATTGAAATTAGAATGATGAAGCTTGTGTTCTGAATAGCTGAAACTCTGTATCGATGCATATACTATACTGTCCTACTAAAAATATAGCAAAAAAATTACTCCAAATATTTTCCTTTTGTATAAAGTTAGTATTTCTGAGATATTGTCATATGTTTTGGATTATATTTCTTCATCTTCCATGAGGTATATTCATTAGGTTCCACTTAAATACATTATTCTCTATGGTTCTATGCATTAATATGTTTTCTGTTCATTTCCTGGTGCAAGAATACTCTCTTTAAACCAGAGCAAAATATCCATACAGAAGTAAAAAGGTACCTCTGTAAAAATATAACATTATAAAAGATGTCCCTTCTGCTCTCACTGAAAAACAGATCTACTCTATAAATTTAGCAATGGAAGAAATAGAACACAAGCAAAAAAATACACCATTGCTGAGTAAGTCCATTAAAGTTGTTGCAGTTAAAGTCAGTACAGATTGTGTTTATGCTTTCTGAATGCTATATTTATAAAGTAGATTTCTTTTTTTTTTTTTCTTGATTCTTCCCTTTTTAAACTATGGTGCTTTGTTTAAATGGCCTTGTCAAAAAAAAAAAAAAAATCTAGATGTGTTATGGTTGAAATGACACAAACAATGAATTTAACTTCTGTTTTCTACTTCAACGTGTACTGATGGACTTCACTCATATAGACTGGATTGAGAAATGAAAGACAGACCCCCAAGTAATTTTGTGAGTCATTTCAGGCATAGCATCATCTGAAGCTTGCTCAGATTGTTTCCAATATTGCCTTTTAAATTGGTTTTCAATTTTGTTGTATATCTGAGTACACCTGTGCACACAGGAATAAGCTTCTTATATTTTCCTTCTCTGAAAACTGAAGCAATGTCCTGTTGAAAATGTGTTTTTTCAGCTCTTATTGCCCATCAGGAGTTACTTAGCACTACCTGGTATAAGAAGTGGGAAGAAGAGCTTCTATATAAATATAACATTGAGTCTTGCCTGTACTATATTAATGTAGATGTGGCAAATGACATGGACAGACAAAAATCCTAGCCATGGGTGCCTAACCACCTATATGTGTGCAAGAGATGTATGTCCTTCTGACCTTTCTTTCTATCAAGGATGAAATAAAAATTCTGTTCACAGCCACAGGTGGATATGATGTTCTTCTGGAAAGGAATTAAAAGTACCCAAGATGAGGTTCGCAGCTTTCCCCCTGACTGCTCCACCAGGAATCAGGGTTTTGAAAGGAAGGACCGTGTCAGGGATCCATTTTAGGCATGTCCTCATGTTCTTGTAGAGTATCTGAATATCACTGCCTCACCTCTCTCCCGCATGGTCAGGAAAGCATTTTCTTACAGGTAGGGGTTCAGAAGTTCAGACTGGAAGTCAAAACTGTGGTGCTGTATCAGGGTGCATCTTATCTCCACAAATCCTCTTGAATGTCTCAGGACATCTCTGCTTGTTCTTCGGTTCCTCGCTCCAACATCTGCCCATGCTCTTGGAAATTCCTCTGCTACATCTTGTTGGTTGATGTCCTTCAGTAAAGACTTGCTGTAGGTAAAAGTACTGATGCAAGTCCCTGGCACTCAGAGCCTGAACACGGCTGGGGGAAGGGTGGTAGCAGGGAATACAAGCGTTTCACAAAACCTCCCTTATTAACACATTGGGAAGCTTGTATGCAAATATAAGCAGAGGCTAGTTTGATGTCAGGAATTAGAATTACCAGTAGCTAAACTAACTCGAGTAGTTCTGTCCTAGGGATACATCATGAAGTATGAAATATGTTGGAACAAGTTTGACATTTTTTCTCTGAGTTGTCACTCTGTCGCCGAGTCGAGCGGCCCCGGTGGCACCGCAGGCGGGTCCCGAACCAGCAGAAAGCCCGCATGAGCCCGCAGCTCGGGCGAGAGCGGCTGAGGAGACCCGGGCGGGGCCGGGAGCCACGGCGGCCACACCCCCACACCCTCCCGCGCCCAGTGCCGTGGAAACCCAGCCCCTGGGGCGCGGGGCGGTGTGCGCGGCGGTGTGTGCGGCGGTGTGCGGGGCCGAGCAGGGAGCTGTGGTGCCCACCCGGCAGAAAGCTGCGGCCTCTCCGAGCTCTGTAGGTGCCACGACTGTCGCGGCTGCCCAGGCCACGCTCCGGCTGCCAGCTGGGTGCCCGGCTGCGGGCTGCCCCCCGGCCCTGTGCCAGTGCACCCCTGTCGGGGGTGCAGCAGGGGGAGGAACTCCTCAGGGTAGTGACAGAGCTCCAGGAGAATCATAGAATCGTATAGTCGTTTCACTTGGAGGAGACCCTCGGGATCATCGAGTCCGACCATAACCTAACCTAAATCCAGCACTAAACTATGTCCCTAAGAACCTCGTCTAAACACCTCCAGGGATGGTGACTCCACCACTTCTCTGGGCAGCCTGTTCCAATGTCTGACAACCCTTTCTGTGAAGTTTTTCCTAATATCTAATCTGAACCTTCCCTGGCATAATTTGAGGCCATTTCCTCTTGCTATTTGGGAGAAGAGACCAACAAGTGACTCGGTTGAGGAGTATCGTGGAATTCAAGAAAGAAAGAGATTACTGGAAGTGGAACTGAGCAAAGACCATGGTTCATTGAGCCTGGAGGTGCTGTTGAAGTTAAGTCAGCCTACATCATGTGTCAAAACCGTTTACATAAAGAAAAAAAGAACATGGTCATTGTCATTGTAGACTCTCTTCTGAGGGGAACAAAAGGCCCAGTATGCAGGCCAGACCCACTTCTTAGGGAAGTCTGCGGCCTTTCTGTGGTTTGGGTTAAAGATGTGAAGAGAAAACTTCCTTCCCTGGCACTGCCCTCAGATTATTATCTATTATTGACTTCTTAGGTAGACAACACTGAAGTTGCAACAAGAAGTCCAAGGGCAATCAAGAGAGACTTCAATGCCATGGGACAACTGGTCAAGGGATCAGGAGCACAAGTAGTGTTCTCCTCTGTCCCCACAGTTGCAGGGTACGACGAGGAAAGATGCAGGAAGACCCAGCAGATCAATACTTGGCTGAGGGACTGGTGTCACCAGCAGAATTCTGAGTTTTTTGATCATGGGTCAGTGTACACGACACCAGGCCTGCTAGTGAAAGATGGGGTATATTTATCTCAGAGGGAAAAAGGATTTTTTTCATGTCCCCCATTTTACAATTCATTTCCAGCATAGGCAGTACCAGTGAGAGTTATGTACAATTACTGGCCAGCACAGAACATACTGGGTCAAACTTACTGCTGGTATAACATTATAGTAACATTTACATGCTAGGAATATTAAACACATGTAAGGATACTTAAGCATAATAGATGCTGAAATAATGTCATCTTTTTACAGCATCATGTGAGAGAAGTAGCTGTTGTAGTATGCTTTGCATATTTATGTTTCCCAAACTATTAGATACTAAAGGAAAGTTAAGGACAAATCCATGGTAATGAAGGTCTCAACTTTATAGCTGGATCTGGAATATGACTTAGCATATCTCTGGGTCCTCCAACAATAAACTGAAATGAAAGAAACAACATACAATTAATACTTCAGAAAAGTAGGGAAATGCCTTCTGTTAGGAAGCCAGCTGGGGCTTATGTTCAAAAGGAAGCCGTGAATACCATTTGGCTGAAACTTTTGGATAGAACTTGCTTGCACTAGCTGGGTTGAAGAAGGTGGCTATATGCCATAGAAAAACTAATGACAGAAGTATTTGTGTTATGTCTAGGATATTCCACAAATGTCTAATAATTGTGTACTCCTGTGGTGGGATTGTGGAGGGAGAGCGACTTTGCCATTCTGGCCTAAAGGGGTGGTCAGCCAAGTCTGGTTAGAACAAAGGGGTTTCAGCAGTCAGACTGGACATGACCAGCCTGCACCCAGCCCATATGCTATCACCAACAGTGGCTGAAAGCAGATCCTTAGGGGAAAGTATGAAAATGTAGCAGGAATAACTCATTACTTCCCAGGTACACTGTCCCAGCCCTTATCGTTTGTGTCTTTGAGATTTCATGGCCCCTAGTGATATCCATAGTGGGCTCTTCATCCATAAATATGGCTAATCATTCTGTGAATGTGTGTAAACTATCAAACCCCACATGACTTGCAGTTGGGCTATTATGAAGAAATATCCATTTTTCTTTGGGTATTTTGTTTGTTAAATTTTCAGCTGTTAGTTTATTTTGATGCATCTCAGCTCTAATTCAAACAAACACTTGATAGCCTTTCTCCTTCTCTGTGCTGCTCACACACCATATTTAATCTAATTTTTTTTTTCTCTCCTTACTGAGTCTGTACAGTTCTGGGTCGGTACTATTCTGGATCCAGATACCTAGAGAAAATTGTGTTGTGACAGAAAGGCACAGCAGGGAAATTACTTTTGGGAAAAGTGAAGGTGGGATCAGGTTCTGTGTTCTCCAAGAATACTTTTTAGCACTTCAAAGTCTATGTTGGTTTTCTAAAACTCACCAGCTGACAGTTTTATACCATGGCCCCCAAAAAACTCTGCTTCCCTGTGAAGCAAAGCAAAAGAGCTGAGTTCACGTTATGGCAGAAAGAAGCTGTATGGAAATCTCATTATTAGACTTTACAACATACTGTCTGATATTTTAATTTTCTATCCATTTTCTGCTCATTAAAATCAGTGACATCTTCATATGTATCAGTAAATAAGTTAGATACCCCAACTCAAAGTATTTCCTGGCTTCAGTTCAGGACAAGAGTGTTTGTGAGTGGTAGTTCCCAAATAGACTCAGGAAGCCATAGACTTCAGCAAAATATGCTGAGGGAAAAAAACAAGACAAGTCCTCAACTGTCATTGGCCTTTCTAAGGGGTAAATGTTGAGCAAGGCAAATAGCTAAAAGAAGCTATTTTGGCTAAAGGTCAGGGAGGAGGACTGTAAAGAAAAAGAGAGGAAAGATCTTCTGTGGGCTAGAACAAAGGAGTGAACAGCATAAGTCAGAACACACATTGTGAAATGAACGTTGTGTTGAAAAATGGGAAGCAGAGAGACCAGACTGGCAGGAGGAAAAAGGGGGTTGGTGCTCACTCCCAAGCTCAAATTTTCAGAAACAGTGAGAAACAACATCTTTGCTCCACTATGAAATGAGAAATGGAGTGAGGTCTGTGAAACTTCACAGGGCAGCTCATCCATCTCGTTCCTCAAACCAGCACAGGGCAAAGGCCACATGCTGTTTACTGTGAGAGGTTTTTTGATACCTTGAGAATAATCAACTTTTCTGTACAATCAGAAGTGAAATCCCGTCACTAATGGGAATGAAGGAAACTGAGATACTATTGGGTATCAGTGCTCCATGAGTATGATTTCAAAGGACTGTTTCCATGCTTCTTTCATGCTGGTTATTAACTCAACTCTGAGACCAACACACAGTTAAACCTGCACGTAAATGATAAACAAGTTTGAAAGGTGCGGCAGCACCAACAAATTTTTCCTACTTGAGCAATACAAAAGGCTTTAAAAAAAGAAAAAAAAAGGTTTTCACAAGTTTCTGAAATATGAAAGCCAGAAGGTGTTTTTATTTAATCTGTTTCCAGAAATGCTTGTAGAGACAGGTTAGGTTTCTAAACCAAATTACAAAAATATTGGGAGTTAGGTCAAATAACAGACTAAAATTTTAAACATCCTTAATGCTTGCTACTAATTACTTAAAAAAATTATGCTTCTGGAAAAAAAAAATTAAGGGAGAAACAACTTTCTTTTTTAAAAATTTGATAAATATTGAAGCCTGGCTGATGGTATTTTCACATTTTTTAAATCTATATTTGTAGAATTCTTGTTCTTTTCTGTCATGTTTTATCTGTGAAATCTACTCTGATACGATGATACAGAGACATTTACATTAACTTTAATCACAGCACAGCATATTAACAAAAAGTAACCTGAAATCTAAACAGTTTTAATTATTGAACAGGAACTTGGTTGAGACAGGAACTAATTATTCTGATTATTGAACAGGAACTTTGGTTGAGACTTCTGCTGAGATGTGCACTGTGTCTTTTGAATGAGATGTAAAAATCAGAACCATCACTAACTTTATGGTACTTTTTGAATTGGCAAGGTATGTTCCTTCACTGTGCTGGACAGAATGTATTTTACTATATTTCCCTCTCTACATCCCAGTTTCAGACTCGATGAAGGAATTGATGGGAAAGCTTCTATGAGTTACAGAAGACAGGCTAGGAAGGGTCGCAATGGTGTGAGCTGACTATAAAAGTGTGTACAGTAGCCTTCAAATCCTGTTTTCAACAGGTTTTTGTGTCTTTGACATTTCAGAGAGGTTATTCACTCCTGTAAGAGCTTGCCAGCTTTTGGAGAAATGTATCTGGTTAGGCTTATATTAGCACAGATACTATGGAAGTTTCAGGACTTTGAGTTGGAATTTGAAGTGAAAGGGCAGCCAAGTTCTGGAGAATGGATGGAGAACTGGAGAATCACACTGGGAAGGATTTTAGTCTGTATCTATGTCTTTGTTGAGTCCAAGGTGAGCAATGGGAAGCCAGCTTTGCAAGGTTGAAAAAAGCTTGGGGTGTACTGTCCATGGTGTACTATTAAATCTATGGATTGATGGGCTTGCATTAGCTGGAAACATTTTATGTGGGTGACTCCAATCTTGCATAAGAACTCCTGTATTTAAGTCATTAAAACTGATGAATTTGTGGAGTCAAAGTGGCTAAAAACCATATTAGGTGAGCCCCTATCTGGAAGTGCATCCAGCTCTAGGGTCCCCAGCACCAGAAGGACATGGACCTGTTGGAGCAGATCCAGAGAAGGGCCACAGAAATGATCGGAGGGCTGGAACGCCTCTCCCATGAAGAATGGCTGAGAGAGTTGGGGTTGTCCAGCCTGGAGAAAGTGAGGGTAGACAGCAATGTGTTAAAAATGAGAGTATTTCACATTCCCTGGTATTATGACAAGTGCAAAATAAAACAATAGTTATTAGCTTGGCACATCGAAAAAGACCAACTGTATAGTGTTTACTCAGAGATGTTGCAGGAGATACGGTGTACACCAAATCCATTTGTGGTGTTACAGTAGTGAGCGAATTCAGAAGTGATTTCAGGCGAAAGGGAACATGAACGTTTTTTTGGGAACAGTAGCATTAACAACAGTGACAGAAACAACAGTGGAGATTTTACAAGATTTGCACACATAAGAGGAGAATGTAACCTGATTCAAATAAAATGCCAGGGCAGTTTACTCAGAAGGATATTTCTGCTTTAGAAAGCTCATTTTTACCAATTTGTAAATTAATAGTATCTGGGAGTAATAAATGCTTCCCAGCTGGTGACTGGAAAGACAACAGCTCAGCAGCCCCTTGAGAGACAGCACACATGGCTTCACCAAGGGCAAATGGTGCCTGACTAATGCAGTAGCCTTGCATGATGGAGTGACTGCATCAGTGGACAAGGGAAGATCTGCACAGATCATCTGCCTGGGCTTCTGTGAGGCCTTGGATATGGTGCCCCATGACACTTTTACCTCTACGTTACTGTAGTCAGACCCTTGTGGTTTATTACCCCAGGTGCAGCCTGGAGGAGCCATGTCTGGGCCTGCCCTGGGATTCAGGGGGCATGGTGGAGTGGCTGGAAGCAGGTACAGCACCCTGCTAAAGCCCCAGCATGAGAGGATGCAGCTCAGGGTTGCAGGGGTCAGTGCTGCTTATGCGTGGGGCCATGTCCGTGAGTCCTGCATGGACCTGTCTGTCCAGGCTCTCCTGCCAAAGGACTGCTCCCATGATTGCCTCACTTCTGGTGAGGTGCCTTTCGGAGCTTGGTGGATCAGATTTGGGGCTCAGTGATGCTTTTGCACCTCTTTGGTGCCATTTCCTGGTGCCCCTTGTGCTCTTTCCCCATTCCATACAGGCACAGAGAGATTCTGGATAAATAACTTCTAATGGAAAAACTGAGAACAGAACAGTCAACAAAACTGCTGTGTCATCACCACACCCTGTCCCTCACTCCCCAAAGCCACCTCATCCCTGCAACAAGCCTAATCCCACCCTCCTGCCCCAGAAATGGCTCTGGGAGCCTTGTGCTTGCTGCCTTTTTTTGGCAATGAGCCATTTTGCAGTTTATTCCCTGACTTTTCCAGCCTGATGTTGTGCTGGGACATGCTGCCCTAGGATGGTGCCAGGTCTGTACCCATGGATCCTCATCTCTGTCCTGGTGGTGGTGACGTGCTCCAGGCTCAGGATGGCTTTGGAGGTCTTGGGGACACTGTAGTCACAAGAGAGTATCTTCATGAGGAGCCAGAGCAAGCTGATCTTGTTGTGTAGGATTAGTAGAGTCCCTGGGCATGGGGACACTTCTGGGACCGTCTTGGTTGATTCCCAGTGTCCCTCAGGAGCAATCCAAGTGTCTCATGTCCTCTTCCAGCAGTACTTCCTCAGGCTGCATGGAGTTACTGGGTGGAATCACCATGAGTTCCCTAATGGCTTAGACATGGAGGGCAGCAGAGTAGCTGAGGGCGATGTCACTGTGTAGAAGGATATTACTGCCCAGGAGGGTGGCCTTCTCTGTGGAGACACCACTGTCCAGGGAGATGTCACCAACAGGAAAGGTGCAGTTCTCCATGGGGACATCATTTCCTATGCGGATGTCACCGCCTGGGGAGATGCCATCATCCATGAGGCCATCACTGTCCAAGGAGATGTCATGACCTGGGAGGATGCCAGCATCTGTGGAGACATCACTGTCCAGGGAGATGTCACGACCTGGGAGGGTGTCCTTATCTGTAGAGATATCGCTGTCCAGGAAGTTGTCACCACTCAGCAAGGTGCCCTCCTCTATGGGGACATCACTGTCCAAGGGGATGTCACTACCTGGGAAAGTGCCTTCCTCCATGGGGACATCATTACTCAGCGGATGTCAGTACCTGGAGGGCTGCCACTGCCCAGGGGTGCCACCAAAGGTTTGGCTGTGCTGGACAAGCTGTGCCATGTGTACTGTCCCGTGAGATGGTGGTAGCCAGGGAGGGACGCTGTCAGCCGTGGTGAGGCTGGGGCCACTGCTCTCCTCTGAGGGTTGTAGGGCTGATTGCAAAGGTGTTTGATGGAGGCAGGTCGGTGCTCAGCTGCTCAAAGTGGAAGAAGTGGGGCTTGAAGCAGCTGGAGCCATCTGCAGGTCTGTGTGGGCGAGAGGGAGATCTGGGGGGCTGGGGAAGTCTCCTGGGGCACCTGTTGAGCTGGCCCCGAGCACAGACGTCACCCTGCTCTGTGCCCTGTGGGGTGAGCTGCTGTTCCAGTGGGATGGGGTTTGAAAAACCAGGGGGGTGAAATGGGAGAGATGGCCCCAAAATATTGGGAAATTATCTGTAAATTATGTTTACTTTGCAGCCTTGCCCACATGACAGCTGGTGTGCTTACCAGGCCTTTCTGGGTCCATGTGCCACAACTGCCAGGGAGACAGGGGTGCTGGGAATGCAGGAGGTGCTGGGGAAGATGGAGGAGACAGGGAGCCACAGGTTCTGGAGGGGCTGGAGGGCTAGGAGGGACGGGAGTGCTGAGGTGCCAGGATAGATGGGAATACGATACCTGCTGGTGTGCCCAGGTTGCCTATGGTGCCACCGCTGCCGGGGTGCAGGAAAGGGCAACAGCTCCTGCCTAGGCAGTTGTCAGAGGTTGGTTGATCCTGAAAGAGAGACATGAGCAAATGCTGGTGGTTGCATCCCAAACTTGGGGGGGGAGGCTACACAAAGGGAATGAGAAGGAGGAGGAAGAGATACAATGGAGAAAGGGCTGTGGATTTCCCCAAAGTGTGTCCCTGGGCTGCTGGGGTTTGGGTCAGTCCATACCTCTGGTGTAGAAGGCTTTGGGGAAGATGAAAGGTGGAAGTAACTGGGGCACTGGGGTGTCCCAGGGGCCACAGGGTGGGTGCCACAGGGCTGGCAGCGCCTTAGTCAGCTGTGGTCAGTGAATGGTCACTTATGTTCAGTGGACATAAGTCTGACCGCTTTGGTTTGAGTGTCTCCCAGGAAAGAATGTGGGAGCCCCCATGTTCTGTCCTGTACCCAACAGCTTTTCCAGCTCTTCATGGGAAGGGCTAACTAAAGACTTGAGAGTTGGAGTCAATGGCCCAGTGTCCAAGTGAAAACCAGTAACAAGTGATGTCCCTCAGTGGTTCATACTGGGACTAACACTATTTAATATCTTCATCAAAGACATAAGCTGGGGTATCGAGTGCAATCTCAGCCAAGTTTATGGATGGCACCAAGCTGAGTGGTGTGGTGGATAGGTTGGAGGGAAGGGATGCCATCCAGAGGGACCGTGACAGGCTTGAGGAGTGGGCCTCCTGACGTTCAAGAATGCTAAGTGCCAAGTCCTGGACATGGGTTGGAGCAATTCCCAATAACAACACAGACTGGAAGATGAATAGATTGGGATCAGCCCTGCAGAGAAGTACTTGGTAGTACTGGTGGGTGAAAAGCTGGGAATGAGATGGCAATATGTGCTCACAGCCCAGAAATCAAAACGTATCCTGGGCTACATCGAAAGAAGTGTGGCCAACACGTCAAGTGATGTGATTGTACCCCTCTGCTCTGCTCTGGTGTGCTCCTGGAGTTCTGCATCCAGCTCTGGAGCCTTCAGTACAGGAAAGACATGGACCTGTTAGAGTAGTAATAACATAGGGTCAAAAGAAGCACAAAGCGTGGCTTTTGGTGGATGTAATCAGTGACTGTAACCATGAACAGTATGAATGCACTAATGAGTTGCAAGAATAATTATAGTTACTGGGACGGGACAGTGTAACCCAGCCAGACGACAAGCTCTATGTTTAGCCCGCTAAGATATAAATGGCAGAAGAAATTGCATCTAAGACAAATGTATTAAAAGAACACTGGATTATCACTGCAGTTTTCTGAATGCAGTTTTCCAGGGCCTCTGGTTTGCTGGGACGTGGCTGGCTGCCCTGAGCAGATTGCAAAGTAACTGGCAGCTCAGTCTTCTGGATCGGTTACCTCTTTTCTGCATAGCAGGTGTTGCAGGGTTGTGTGAGATGGCTGTAAAACCTGTAGTAAGTAAAAAGGAATAGTAACCACTGAGTCTGGAGTAGGAATGTAGGAAACTTGCCACTTATGCCAGCACAGTAGATTGCCATATGGGATATTGTCAGTGCTTGAAATTTTTTGAAGGGCCGCAAATTTTGTTGAAAGGAATCCTCATGCTTTAGGGAGGAATGACAATGTTCTCAGCACAAGCAGAACTTCTACTGAGTATCTGTCAGCACTAAGGAAGATATTTCAAAAACTGGAAGCAAAACAGCATCAGAGAAAACTTTTTTTTTTTTTTTATTTCCCTGTGGCAAGGAATTGTGTCGCAGGACTGCAGAAAAAGCGAGGAGGATATTCACCCCATGGCAAAACCTGTCACTTCTCTGGGTTGAAGACTCCAAATAACAAGAATTCTGTGTTAAATTATGACACATTCCTTCCAAAAGTGTCCTTATCTTCAGAGCTGTAACTACACCAACAGAGGACTCAGAACCTTTGGTGTATTAAAGATATGAGAGAGAGGTTTCCAGATGTTTGAAGAGCTATTTGAACCTTTTGAGTCTTTCTTCTGAGTGGACAGTTATATCTATCATGCTCCTTCACTTAATGTAATGTCAATAATATGCAACATGTTTCCTAAGGAAAGGTACACATATTTTTTCCCAAGTAATAGTAAAAACATTCAATTAAAAATATTCTGGGCCATTATACAGAAGAGATTATAAAATTCAGGTGACATCCCCCCCACACACCTGAGTTTAAACCTCTGTCTGTACCGAAGTGGCAGAGGAATTCTAGTCTCTGTCTCAGTTCGTACAGCTGCTTATGTGTCTTGCCAGTGGCTGTTGAACAGAAAATGCACAAGGAGTCTCTAAGAAGAGACCATAATCCAGGTTCTTGGCAGAAGAGTTATTTCCTTCAATGACCTGTGAAGTTTGTGTTTTAGCAGATTTGAGAGACTGAGTATCACCATTCACTTTCATAGCTTCTGGGTAGTACAGCTATCATTTCAGTAAAAACATTACAGGAACTGTTGGCTTCAAAAAGAATGATACTATATTTCCCTTCATATTAATGATCATTGTGTTAATCATGATGTTAAACATTATGTTAATTCAGAAGTCTGACCTTCCATTCTTTTTTCTTTCTGCGTGAAAGCAGTTTTACTTGCTTTGTTGCATCAGAACTGTAGTACAGAACTTGAGTCCCTTTCAGAAACTCAGTCTGTATTACAACATTGGTTTAGGAGAACATTAGGATTCTTTGAGTATCCACAAGTAGACAAAAAGCATTTTTTCTGAGTTTTGGCAGGAAGATCATGAACAGCTTAGATTTCTAGAGAAATGAGTTCCCATCCTATAACTTGTCTGGTCAGCCTCTGTGTATTTCTGCAGCTGAATAATAAACTAAGAACTCTACTGTTTTGATTGTATGGCTGGATTTAACTTGACAAACTGCCATACATGAAGAATAGTAGGTAAGAAGTTTCAAGTTTTCTGATGCAAGATGTTTTGTTTGAAATTGATGACACCATTATTTAAAATACTGACCCTTTATAGTAGGAAATAAATTACTATCAAACATAACTGCATTTTAAACATTTCTAGCTGTAGTAAGCATAGCTTTAAAGAAAAAGATCTGCTAGAAGAAAACACTGAACCCTTATTGACAGAAATCTGGATAGTTAAGAATTCTGTCCTGACTAATCAATACCAAATGAACAGGTAGACCTGAAACTAGTTATAAATATTACGAGGATAGGCAGCTTCAGAAGAAATAGAGAAATGTGTCTTTAAAGGTTTTTGTAAATAACTACAGCAACAGAAACAATGAAACTTTATTTCCCTGATCAAATCTGTACTATTAAAATTCCCAGTAGTTTTTCTGGGCGCCAGTAATCCCATAAATATGTTAATTAGAAAACTATTGACTGTTTTTACACTTTTCAGTTCTCTGCTGGTCCACATCCTGCTTTTAGGACAAACAAATCTTCAGTTGTGATGTGTGCCTGTCTCATGTAACATGAGGTTGCCCAGCGTATTTTTTTTCTGAAGAAATGTGCATATTAAAAATGTAGTAGGAATCAACAAAGATCCTTATTTTGTTCAACTCAGGGGACAAGAATCTGGTAAAAGGATTGTCATCCCTCCTGTACTTCCTGACTCCTCCATCTCAAGTTGTGAGATTCAGTGTTCTAATCGTATTTTTCCAAGGAAAAAGTTCTCAGTTTGTTTGAAATATCGGAATACCTGTCAGATGTACTCTGATCAGACCTGTGTTGCCTTTGTTCCTGTCTAGTTTTGTTCAGCTAGATGCTTGAGACAATCTGAGTCCTCAGCAGGTACAGATGAGGCAGCTCGACTTAGTCATTTATCCAAATAACAATCATACATGGTGCTCTGCCTATGTTTCTGTATGTCTCCTCTGCTTTGTACAGATGCTTGAGGTCCATATTCTGATGTAGTAGGGTAGATTACACTCTACACTGGGACTCCCTATATAGACATCAAAAAGATACAGACATTTGCAGACAGCATCCCAACATGGATTTAAAGACAAGGCAATGATGCATCATCACCTACAAATGTCCTTTCCTGGCTGGTGAGTGCAGCACAGAGAGTTACCGGTATAGACCTAATGAAGTGAATTTTAAGTTTAAATTAGATGAGATAAATACCATTCATCTAGAAAAATGTAAGGAAGTCATGTAAGCTGTCTCTACAACAAATGGTGAGTTTGTAGCCACCTGGAATTAAAGAATAAATGCTCCCTTTGCAGTGCTCTTCTGCTATGGCTGGGTGGCTACCAGCATGGGAGTTTGGAGTGGAGAGAATAAGTGTTGACACAAAACTCTTTTCTATGTTTCTTAAAGTGCATTTCTTTGCTATCCATGGCACTTATGCTCTTATATTAAAAATGCTTATGAAGCTGTTTTATTACAGACATCAAAGCAAACTCTCATCCCACAGAGAGAGTCGTGAATGTTTCACATTTGTGCTTGCATTGGATTTGTGTGGCAGAGTTTTGATAGCTGGGAGACTACAAGGGTGGCTTCTGTGAGAAGCTGCTGGAAACTTCCCCCATATCCAATGCCAGATGGCTCCAAGATGACCCTCCACTGACCAAGGCTGAGCCCATCAGCGATAGTGGTAGCACCTCTGGGGTAACATTGTTAAGAGGGGGAAAAAAACTGCACAACTGCAGCCGAAGAGTGAGAATATGTGAGAGAAATGGCTCTGCAGACACCTGGGTCAGTGCAGGAGGGCAGGAGCTGCTCCAGGCGCCGGAGCAGAGGTTCCCCTGCAGCCTGTGGTGCAGACCATGGTGAGGCCGGCTGTCCCCCTGCAGCCCATGGAGATCCATGGTGGAGCAGAGATCTTCCTCCAGCCCAGGGAGGAACCCAGGCCAGAGCAGGTGGATACCTGAAGGAGGCTTGTGACCACATCAGAAGCCCATGCTTGGGCAGGTTCCTGGCAGGACCCATGGTCCCATGGAGAGAGGAGCCCAGGAAGAAAGGAGGTGGGGGTGAAGGTGTTTTTAAGATTTGGTTTTATTTGTCATTATCCTACTCTGATTTGATTGGTAATAAATTAAACTTATTTACCTAAGTTGATTCTTTTTTGCCTGTGACAATGATTGGTGAGTGATCTCTCCCTGTCCTTACCTCAACCCACAAGCCATTTGTTATATTTTCTCTCCCCTGTCCAGCTGAAGAGGGGGAGTGACAGAGGGGCTTTGTTGGGCACCTGTTGTCCAGCCAGGGTCAACCCACCACGGTATTACTGCTTCAAGAAGCCAGAGAGACTCCTTAGAACCTGAAGATACTTGGGATACAAATGATTTCCTTTGAAAGAAGATTCCAGGATCTCCCTGTCAGAGACGTTGTGGCTCCCACTGGACTATGTGACCTTGGGTGGGCAATAAGAAGTAAAAAGAACAAGCAAGTTTCAACCACTGGACAAAATATGAGAAATATCAATTTACAACTCCTGCTGAGAAACAGGAAAAACAGCAGAATACATATGGGAAACATATAGGATGCTGGTCATCTTAGGATAGTCGCTCAGCATTTCTATTCTCATTCGACCCTCCCTCCCCTTTGTGTCTAGATGGAAGATGAATAGCAGAACATTTCAGTAATTAAGGCCTGAGACCTAGAATATCTGACTGTCACTCCTGCTGTGCTATCGCCTTTTCTAGAGCTGGTTAAGTCACGGGAAATTCACTGATGTATGGATTCTTCCCATTAAATTTAGACACTTTAGTTATTCACTGATGTGTGGATTCTTCCCATTAAATTTAGGCACTTTAGTTATAAACCTGAATTTAAAAGCTTAGTGTAACCTTCCTAAAGGAAGATTAGACTTTCAGTGGAGAAGAAAACACCTCCACAGGGCCAGTGAAATTTAGATGGGCTGAATCACTGACTGTTTATTGGGTGTTAAGGTTTCTGTCTTCATCACCCCAGACAAATGCCTCAAGGTAGGTGTGATGATTTGGGGCTTTGGAGCCTTCTTTAGGGTTCCTGTGCCTAGTGGGGATAAATATTATTAAAAGTTTGAAGCTGTTGGCCATGTTATTACATATGTTAACTGTTTAATGACTTGAGACATGGTGATACCCTGTCCTAGACTGGCCAGCACAGAGTCTCTAATTTCAGCTGGGTGACCAGACAACAAATAGAAGTTTTCTGAGATTTCTTTCTATCACATTTACTAAACTTTCTTCACCACACACAGAGGCACTTTTATTTGACCTTATGCTGGAGGCCAACCTGTCTCTGAATATTTTGGCCTGTTGAACAGCCAGCATCTTTATTCTTCAGGGCCTTGCATAACCTCAAAGACCACGGATGTTTTTAGCTGGATAGGACTCAAAATTTTCTTTTTCCAGTTTTTAAGGTTTTCTGCCAAAACACCTACTTTGTTTATGCACCAGTATCATCAGTGAGACTGGCATGCCCCTGGCAATGTGTTACTTAACTAACACAGGAGATTTTGCACAAGGGAGATAAAACATACCTTGTATGCTTGTGCAAACCTCAGCTATTAAGAGTCTGATTATAATTTCGTTTACACAGTTGCAAGTTGGGAACAATACCACTGAAGTCAACAATTATAAAGGATATAAGTTGTGTTTAGTGAGATCAGAAACAGGCTCTTAACTTCCTCTGGCCTTTTGTAGTCTCATTATACCTATAACATACAGATTTAAGGTTAAAGCCACAAGGCTTCTATTAGTGCTAAGTGTCATCCTGTCAAAATCATATCTAGCAGAACAATTTTGAAATCTTTTGGGACTGCTAACGAAGTTTGCTATTACTTAGAGAAGGTTATTTTTAATTACTTCTTTTTAAAAGAAGTCTCGATCTGTTTACTTTGAGAGTTTGTGAGTACTCTAGGTAGAATCAGTTTTATTTAACAGTGTAGTCAGTGCTCCTCCTCTTATTCTGCGCATCTCCTGGTAACTGGGACAATAAATATGTTTAAAACAGGTCTTACTAGAAAAAAAGAGAAAATTGACAGGGTATTTTAGTATAGGTCATATCCCTACTATGATTTTTCCTGTTTTCAAAGCCTAGACTTTGAATTGCTTGTGTTCTACTGACAACCTGATTTTAGATAAGAAAAATAGAGGAATATGGGATGACACAGTCATCTAGCCCTAGTAGAAAACAATGAAAAGACTGGCACTAGTTTTGGAGGTGATTGATGAGATCTGCACAATAAATGGGCAGTGTGCGCAATAGACCTAGGTCTGGAATTTAAACAAGGGGCTTTACCACAGAATTATCCTACTTATACGTGTTGAGAAATGCCTTGGCTCACTGAGATTGATAGATACACTCCAAGGAGACTACATTCTGGGTATGTCCTATTCCTGAAAGCCCCAACACTGTTTCCCAGGGGGTCCACAACATGAGCCGACCAGAGTGTGCATAAGTTATGTACCTATCTCTGTTGGTATCTGCTTCTTTATATGGTCTATTTACAACTTTTGTGCCAGTATGTGTTACAAAAAGTGAAACTTCTGCACTGGCATTTTTCCAGTATGCTAACCCTTTATCTCTCAACTATTTTGTGTCTCTGACAGTATCTATAACTCTTTGTTTGGTATTTTTTTCTCTTTTTCTCTGTCAGTCTCAAGGTCCTGAAATTTTGCTAAATGTCTAGAAAGGCAAACTCTTACTTAATTAATGAAATGTATACATCCGTCCAGTGATTGTGGCTGTAGCAGGAATGAATTTTAAAACCATTTTACTTATCTGGAAAGAGGACAGGATACAGCTGCAATTCTGACACCTCCATGAAAGTACAACCCAGAAGTTTAGAATAATCTCCAGCTCCCTGTCCCCTCTCTCCAGAAATCATGCTAGTGCTCCAGGTCCTGAACTCATTCCCTCCTCTTTCAGAACAACTGAATAGTAGGATGCAGACTGAAAGGAAAACTGATACCTTTTGGTCTCTCTGTAGAACAAGTCAGAAAGTGAGAGTTTATCCCATCCTTCCACTTTATACCATCCTTCTCAATGTCCCTGGTTGTCTTTTAGGGAAGATGAACTTGCAGCAAACCCATGGAAAAAAGAAGTTGAAGCTATGTCTAAAGTTTTTATTTAAGTATTAAATAAAAGTCAGCAAGCATTCTATATCAGGAAAAAAAGTACCCTTTGCATATGCCTTAGCATATACTGAGATTTTCAATTAAGTACACATCTAATGAGTATCTAATTCAATCAGTGAATCAACAATGTAATTGATTATATTAATCAGGTTGTAGATAACTCAATGGATTATCTTTCTTCTTAAATCAGAATTGAAACAAGTAGCAAACATTTTAAAATTTCTATTGCACAGAAATGCAAGGTGCTCAGTGGTGGTCCACCATCCTCAGTACAGCAGTTCAGCATGTAAGCTGGCCCTTTAAATGCCCAAAACAGCAGGAATGTAAACAAAAGTGCTGTTCTCATTCTCCAGCTTTGTATTCTCTATTGGGATCTGAGCAAGTCAGATGAGGACTGATGGGTATCTCCAGTCCATTCCACATGAAAAATAATTCTATCTTAAAAAAGCCAAAACATGTAAGACACTGTATGACAAAATATTCTGTGTGTCACTTGTTACATGGGTGTGTAGGTGATTTGGGATCTTCTGGAAATGTAACTAAATTGTCCCTGTCATTCTTTTGTTTCCATGCAGCTTTGTAAACTGTGATAGTAAATAATACATAGGTTCTCCCAAAATCATAACCATCACCATGTTGATATCTTCATTACTGGAAA
Source organism: Patagioenas fasciata (assembly GCF_037038585.1). Taxonomy (NCBI): domain Eukaryota; kingdom Metazoa; phylum Chordata; class Aves; order Columbiformes; family Columbidae; genus Patagioenas; species Patagioenas fasciata. The sequence continues at coordinate 107,072,027 of NC_092522.1, forward strand.
AGAATGTGACTTTTCAAAATTCAAGTGCCCTATGCCTTTGTGTCTTTGTTACTTACAGGTATCCTGTGATCCAAAAATTTCTCCAGATGCAAGGAACACTACTTGCACCACAGCATTCATCAGCTGGCTCCCATCCACACTGCTCAGGGAAAAACTGTCCTCCAGCAGACACCACATAGATCAGCACCTGGCTGTAAGTTCCTACTGGCTCCATGTCGCACCTGTTGGGCCCATAGATAAAAACATGACCTTCTGCAGCATTTTTCAGTTTAGTGCATCTCAAATAACATGAAGATGATGTTGTAGAGCCTGCTGGGATGCCCTTAGAGAACTACATACAGAAGGAGACAAACCTGGCTAAGTCTCAACCATACTAGTTATTAGAAATTAGTTTAGCAATGTAAGAGTGAAATGCAGTGCAGTACTCTTCTACTCTGGAACAGGTTTTGGGGTTTTTTTGTTGTTTTGTTTTGTTTTGTTTGTTTATTTGTTTGTTTTGTGTGGTTTGTTGTTTTGGGGGGGGTGTGTGTGTTTTGTTTTGGTTTTTTTTTGAAAACACAGAACATATGTTTGTCATGAAGGGAAAAATGACTGTTATACTAACTTTATAGTATATGTCTGTGAAGTTGAGAGGAAGACTTTAGAAGGTTTATATCAGAAGTCTGGTACATGGGTAGGTTCATTGTCCTTACTCCAACAGTTATTTAAATAATTTAAAATGTTGTTTAGCGTCTTCCTGAATGTGTGATGAAATTGTTTTTGTAGCCCAAAGTAACAGTAATATCAACACTGAAGAATAATTCCTGGCAAAACTTTTAATAAAATGAGAGAAGACTGATATACATTTTAAATGTCTGTACTTGATATACTAGATTTATGGTGGAATAATGTAGACTTGAAAAGTCTTGCTCTGAAATGTACTTTGTTTGCCTGACTAGTTAGGAGTAAAATTTTCCAAAGACACTTACTTTCCAAGCAGGGAATTTTCCCCCCTCCTTCAAGAGTAAGTTTGATTTTCTGTTATTTTGCTTGGACCTTTCATTGACACTGAACCATGCCTAAGTTCCTGTTACACTGGGGAGGGCAAACACAACCTTCCAAAGGACTGTGTTGCAGGTTGTTTACAGAAATAGCTTTTCAATAATCTTAGCAGAACTTATTTACTACCTCCCTCAAAGAAGGTAAAACGCCAAAGCAACCTTACTATGTGAATTGGTAACTATACCCTTTCTTGATTATGTCCGGGTGTTTTCCCTTCATAAATGTGATTTGCAGTAGGACTTTGCCTACATCAAAGACAGTAGCCCATTGACAAGAAATCAGGTTACTACGTCTGGATGACTTCTGATAGGGCCTGATCAAAGGGCCAAAAGCCATCAGCTCAGACAGGCACCTCTTTTCCTTTGTTTGAGCCCGGAAATGAGAGAGCTGATAGCTGCCTTTTGGTCGTAATCCGCAACTCTCTGCTTGACAGGAGATGAAAGGTGCACCAATTACTGCTGGTAATAGCTGACTACTATATGCATTCATTACTGTGGTTATCATCACAAATTACATGGTGCTCTTTACCTGCAACTTAGGAAAATATTTCATTACAGCAAAATTTCAGTTAGCATTACTTCTTAATCTTTTTGTACACCAAGAAGTAGAAAAGCTTTCAAAAAGAAATTCAGCATGATACAATCGCATGAGGGAGTCCAAGAACTCACATAATGCTAACAGCTGGAAATTTGTTTTAGGGCCTAATATGAGGAATAATTATATTTATGTAAAACTGATATCCACCTTCTGCTTCAAAAACTCCCCATGGCTATTGAAACTGTGAGTATATCTCTCCCAAATACAAATCTGCATGCATCAAGACTACATGAAAATGGAAAGATAATATGTCAGTAACCATGAATTGTAAGCCTATAATTATATCAAGTTGTTCTGGAGGCAGGAATCACAAGCTTTTTTATTTCTACCACATTACTGTACGATACAAACCTTTTAATAGTAACATGAGTGCAGTAATGTATAATGAGAAATTGAAAAAAAAAAAAAAAGAGAAAGATTGAGATTCATTGTTTGAGGCAGCAACCCAGCAAAGTCTTCTAGTCTACTAAGGTGATTTGTCAGTCATCACAAAACCAGATTGCATAGCAAATAAGTAAATATTTGTTTACTCCTAACATATCAAGAAGGTAGAGTACTGAGAAGAGCTGGAAGATGTATAGGAAGGAGGAAAACAGGCCAGTATTCCTGCACATGTAAAAGTAATAGCAAAAGCTGCATGAGACAGTTCTGAAACGTTTTATTTACCAATGATACATGATACTCTCCATGATTAAATACCATTCTTTTTTGAGCCAGGTTCAAAGGCAAAGCAAGTTCTGACCTCAGAACTCAATCATATGTATATGTGTATGTACATATTTATGCTTATGCTTACGCTTATGCATATATGTTTACTATGGCGCTTTTCATGCAACCATACTGTCAAAGCATTCTGAAACTGGAGTTGCTGCAGAATGCCAGGGTCCACTGGAGAACCCTGAGCACCATTTTTGTATCTTTTAAGGGAGGAACTTATGTGTTAATAGTGAATTCAACCCCTAAATGGGTTCTTATTCCTGTAAGAAATCATGTAATTGCCTTTAGTAGGAGTACTAGAGTTTACCCTAAGAGTTTAGAGTTTACCCTAAGCAGGTAAAGGCTCTGCAGTAGTTTTCTTCCCAAAGAGACCATGTTATATTCATTCCCAGAACTAGAAGATGCTGACATTTTGAAAGGTGTAAATTAAAATTTGGAGGAAATTTATTTTTGTGAGGGTTGTTTATGAGGAACAGATGGCCCTCTTTAGTGAAGAACTGACTATGAAATCAACTTTACCTGGAATATTCCTAGGACTATTAAAGGAAATAATATAAATGAATTTGGAATTGTTTGGTGTGTACACAGCTGGCATGAATGAAAGAATGAAAGATGTCCACATAAGCAGCTCCCTCTGCTCCTGCACACAGAGCTTCATTTATTTCATTAGGGTTTCTGAACAGGACTCCTGAATATAGGAGAACAACTCCTGAATTTATTAGGAATCCTGAATTCATTAGAACTCCTGAATATAGAGTGCCTGTTTGTGAAGTGTCTGATCCTGGGCTTGGTTCATAAGTGACGAAGTTTCTCTCCAGCATTCACTGCTGGAGACAAAGTAGTAGTAGTACCTTGAACAATATGGTGAAAGTCCTTACAAAGGGGAAGAAATAAGGAATTATAATGGTGGTGGTACGTGTAGAACCGTCAAAGCACAGTTTTTTTTTGAACTACTAGTACCAACTGGTATACAGGAAGATGTTCAATTTGGGCATGTCTCCTTCAACTCAATAATGTTGAAATAGATTTTAAAACCAGGTGTTGTGGTATTGTTTACAGGAATTGTTTTACTGGATGAAATCTATAGTCCAGAAAAAGAATCAAGAAAGACCGTTATTGTAGGACATGCTCCCAGGAAAAGCTTTTGCATTGTGTTTAATGGTTAGAAGTTGGTTTAAATACGGTTTTGATTACCTGAGAATCTTTTCATGAAGTCCAGGATTTAGTGTTGATTTAGTTCTGTCGTACTTTCTTTCTGGTTTGAGTCCGGAGGTCCATAGATCTTTATTTCCATCAATAGCTAGTGACTTCTTACAGAGGAAAAAGTTTGAGCTCCTGCACTGACTTAAAGACCTGTGTGTATTTTATGGGCTTTGTGAAGCTTACTAGGGGATATGTGAAGTTCAGAGACCTTTGTTGCTCTCCCTTTTTGATGTTAATGGCTGTTGCCTCTCTACCAGGGTATTGCAATTTTTTTTTTTTTTTTAATGTGAATCATAGAGAAAGTAAGGGATTTTTTAGTCTTTTTTTTTTTTTCTTTTTTCTTTAGATTACACCTTTTCTCTGTGTGCTTGTCTGTATTTAAAGTAAGAGAAGAATTTTCAGAAGAAAGGAAAAAGGAAGGAGAAAAAAAAAATCCTGGGCACTACTAGGTAATCCTTCAGCCTCTTTCAATTAATAGTTATGTTAGACTGATTTTGTAGCTGTATGTAGCTGCCACATGTTTTTATAGCAAGAATTTTGCTGTATTTTCAGTTATTTCAAAGACCTACTACAACAGGAAATGTCTTTTTGATTTACTCATTCAAATCAATAAGAGCCATGGTACATTCCTCAATGGTGTGAAATCAATAGTTTAATTACAGCAGCATCAAGGGTACATACCAGATTGAAAAAGAAACCTTGACATCATGGCTGTAGCAATTGCAAAACCAGTTATGAAGCATGTGTGACAGATAAATGACTTTTGACAGACACTCTATTTAATTTTGCTGTTGTACTCGGTAGTAACGATTTGGTTAATGGGGCAGTGATCAGTGACAGGGGCTCTGAAGTAAAAATACAATACACATAATAAAAGCTCATTAGCTGTTATCCAGGTCCAGGTTAGTAAATAGTTCTGAAGTTGTCTTTTTTTCGTGAAGTACAACATTACTGGAGAATATTCTCAAAATCAGTACTGGAAAACAAATACTCATTTTTCCTGGTGTTTATTTACACAAAATCTTTGAAATACTGTATTTCTACCAAAATAAATTGGTGTTATAGACAACACAGTATTTCTAATTCTTATTACTTTCTTTTTACAGTATTTGTAATTCTTATTACTTTCTTCTTATTGAAGTAACTACTGTTTACATTTCTGATGACACTTTTCTTTTTTTTTAATTTCTAGCTAGTTCTATGCAAAGTCTTAGTTGAAATGCTATGTTCACCATAATAAATTGTATTCTGATCACAGTCCTCATCATGTGACTATCACACACGCTGTACCTGGCACTGGTCTTCTCATTGTGACTTTTGAAGAAGCTTTCTGGGTATATTCCTTTAGTCTGAAAAAAAGCAAAATATCCTTTTACCAAATTTATAAAAACTACCTAATTACATCAGGATCTGACGTTACTTTTTACATATAGAGAATAGGATTCTCAGGAAATCCCTCCTGAATTTATTTTCTCATTAGAGGGTATAGATGCAAAGAACTCTTTTTGTCTTATATTAAGATATTTCTTACTGGATCGCTGTTGAGATATATCTTGCAAGAGAACAAGTGTTCACTCTGTATTTTCAGGACATTCACAAATATGTATTTTGCCTGTGAAGTTTTTAAACAGAATTGACAGGGGAAAAATAAATCATTTTTAAAAAGCCACCTCAAAACCTTCACTGCTGGACAACTGCAGTTACATACTTAAGGAGATGTTATTAGGACTTCTGAGAAACTATTCTAATAAAGAATCCTGAAATTGAGTAATTCTACCAGATATATGTCAAGATAGATTGACTAATTCCATAACAATTTATTCCCTTATGAATAAAAGGTGGACTAAGGGATTAAAACCTACAAATAAGCATAAAGTAATTGTGACAAATGCAATGTCTTCAATAACAAGGTCTGCAGTCCATCATGATACTATGATACTACATTCTGCAGTCTATCTGAAGTACAACGTGAGACTAATTTTCCTTATCTATACAGTTTTATTTCTTCAGGCCATCTAGTGATTGATTCTGTTGTTTTTGCTGGCTAATCAAGGTTTTGACATATGTAGACACTTTCAGGCTACTCAAACCTCCAGTCTCAGTGTCCCAAATGCTTTTTTGTCCTTTTAAAAATGTGGTGGCCACTCCATCAGGTTTAACTCAGACCTAATATGCTCTGTAGACAGACAATATCACAAGGAATCAGAGTGACTTCGTAAAGCTGTATGAGGAAAAAAGCCCTTCTATACAGAGTGTAGATATGGTAAGAAAATATAGAAAGTGAAAGATACAAGTTCAAAATATTTCACCTTCCTCTTAGGACCTACACCTGGGAAGTTTAAGAGCTGTTGTTCAGTTGTTACATCTTTGGGAATCTACTGGTTCTTCATCAGATAGCTGCTGAATAAAATCAGAAGTACTTGTAGGTGTTCCCCTTTTTGGGTCTGTTCTCAAAACATTTCTAAGGACACATATATCAATTCTAGTGGATGTCATGGGGAGGGTGATGCATGAAAACAGGTAGCCTGAATATGTATTTTTTTTAAGTCTATCTACCATGTCATGCTGTAATGAGTGGCAGGATTGTGTCATTTCTCACCTGAAGTTCAAACTGGTAAAGTGCTGATGGCTGAGCTCGTGCATCCCCTACCTTGGACCATGCAGTGGGAATCCTCTTATGACAGTGGGAAGCCTCTTATGACAGGTTCTTCTTCACTGTATGCAGTGTGTCACATCTAGGAGAAGTTTTGAAGCTGCCCCTAAATTGTACACATATGCTTGTTGGTGTTTCAAATCAGAGATTAAAACTAACAGCAGCACTTAGTATCTGAAATGGCCATCATCTTCCTCTTTCTAAAGCTGAGCAGATGCACCCAGGAGGTTGATGTCAGCTTCTCAGCCAGCAACAGAATTGAGGAGAGCCCTCCACCTCTCCTTGGTTCACTCAAGATGGGCTGTCTACTCTCACCTGAAGGTGCTTTTGCCTCTACTGACTAGATAAACCTATCTTAACTCTGATTTATTCAGAAACAAATAGAACTACGTAGGTGGCCAGTATAAAAATAACTTAGGAAACTGAATTAAGGGTCAAAGACATTTTCAAAGAACAATTTTGAAATTTTAAGCCATGAGAATGAAGCTTGTCTGGGTGACACTGGTGTGAGTGATCAATAGCTGTCATCTCTTTGTTGTTTGTACCTCTGTGCTGGGAATCTGTTAATCCTTCCCTGGTCTTCACCAGCACTCCTTTCACCTCTCCCTGTGGTGACTGTGACCGTCATTCTTAGTTCTCATTTCATATTGCTGTCAAAACTTCATACAGCCTGTAAGGTGGCTGCTCAGGTAGTTCCTTGCCTATCTCTGCTCCTAAAACATATGACAAAGTGGTACAAAAACTGCTTTAAAATATCTGAACTTTTTATTGAATGCTTCTTTTTTCAGGGCCTGAAGTTTAATGCGAAGGAGGAAATATTGAAATATATTCACTGTAGTTAAATTACAGATCTGAATTTAGTAATGTATCATAAATTTAATTATTTGAGTATGTCGTGATGTAAAAGTGCTGCAGTAACTTTACAGAATCAAATAACCAACTTTCAGGGTTAGTAAGTGTCATGTGGTCTTGGCCCATCAAAAGTTTGGGCTGTGGGCACTGAATTTTTACAAGGACCTTCTGACTAAGAATTATTGATAATTAATTGTCATGGAGTGACAAAAGATTAAGGCAAATGACATTGCACGCTCTGTGAAAGTGTAGAGAAGTATATCTGTCTTGTGGGTGTTGAGCAGACACCAGGTGTAAAAGGGAGTGGAGGGCAGTGATACAGTCTGTTCAGCCTTAGTGTGTTTAGTAAAACTGAAGAATTTTGCTGTGCATAGCTTAATAGGGACTTCTGTGGTGTTGCCCTAGAGATATGTGCAGTCCTGAATTTGGGAATATATTTCTCAGTCCTGAATTTGGGAATATATTTCTGTAGTATCACTTTAGAAAATCACCAGCTTAATTAAAAGCATTTGAAGGATTAGACACATTAATCAGAACAAATGTATTTCATCCCTTCTTTACTCACCGAAGGTAAAGAGGAAAGAAGAATGTCGGTGACGGATAGTCTTTTGTCACTTAATATCTCACCTTCCTAGGAGAGAAAGAGAGTATAGGGATTACACAATAAAACTCAATGAATATATTAGCTAACTTCTGACAAAAGTATAAAAACTGTCACATTTTTCGTTATATAGTCTCTGTAAAAAGACAGTGCTCAAAAGTATGCAAATGTTGCTGTAATATCTAACATTTGGAATTCAAGTCTGGGAGACATTGTAATTAACTCCTGTGGCAAACGTCCAGTTATGTTGTGTGCCTGTTGAGGAGCAGCACAGAATGTTGGAAACCAAGTGTGCTGGTTTGGGCTGGGATAGAGTTAATTTTCTTCACTGTAGCTAGTATAGGTCTGTGTTTTGGATTTGTCCTGAAAACAGTGTGGATAATACAGAAATGTTTTCATTACTGCTGCACAGTTCTTGCACAGAGCCAAGACCTTTTCTGCCTCTCACCCCAACCCAGAAGTGAGTAGGCCGGGGGTACACAAGAAGTTGTGAGGGGACACAGCTGGGACAGCTGACCCCAACTGACCAAAGAGATGTCCCATACCACATGACATCATGCTCAGCAATAAAAGTAGGGGGGAGGCAGGCAGGGGTGGAGCACTGCTGGGGGTCTGGCTGGGCATTGATCCGTTAGTGGTGAGTGATTGTTTTCATCTGCATCACTTGTCTTTCTTGGGTTTTATTTCTCCCTCTTTGTTGTTTTCCCTTTTCATTACAATAATTTATTGCCATTATAATTATTACCATCATTATCATTTTTATTATGGATGATGTTATGATTGTTACTATTATTTTTTTAAACTACAAGACTGTTTTTATCTTAACCCCTGACTTTTCTCACTTTTACCCTTCTGATTCTCCCCCCGATCCTGCTGGGGCAGGGAGTGAGCGGCTGTGTCGTGTGTAGTTGCCGGATGGGGTTAAACCACAACACCAGACATGCTGGAGGATGCCAGCACGAATAAATCCTAGTCACTCCAGATATTCCATTCTTGCTTCTTTCTCTGCATTTTCTTTTATTTTCAGTCATTCTTACTCAGGAACTCAAAAAAGATCCTCCCTTTTTGGGAAATAATACACAGAGAAAGCGCTAAAATCACTGGAAGCTTGTCAGTGGATTCCATGTTCTGTTTGTCTTGCCAAAGCCCTCAGATTAAAACCAGACACCTTCCATACAGACATCATTTCAGTAGCATTTTTGTCACATGTACCTGTGTGTGTATATGCCAGCAGCTTTTGTGCTTAGTTGTAGATTGCAGCTAAATTTGGAGAAAGAGGTAGAGGTCTTAAAGGTACTAAATTCCAGTGGTGCTGAGAAAGGTGGGCTGCTGGGTACAAGAAACAGAACTTGAATTCAGCTTTTATGAGATATTAGAGAATCCACATATAAGATCACTCTGAAATCCAAACTGTACAGAACACATACTTCATTAATTGAATTGGTTACAGAGCAATTTATATATAAGCTGCTGCTAAGTAACCTGCAAAGTTTTTAGGGAGGAATAAAATCTCTTATTAGGCTAGCTGATACAGTTGTAAAAAGTGGACATGTCTCAGGCACATAAGTAATCTTTTGTGTAGACATTCTAATCTTCTGTGTAGACACTCCTAAAGCAGTTGGAGAAGGGGCATATGTTGGTTTAACTTCAGCTGTTTTCATTGCAGTGGTTTAAATAAACTGGTCTCAAAATTTATTAACGTGGTGTTAGCTTGGATATGGAAAAGGCTTGAGAGAGAGAAGGTAGCTACACCGCTATGTAGCTGCAACCACTTCCATTTAAAATCTCCTAAGACCACCTACAATCATACCAACACTGTTTAAGGACTTGTAATTCAATCTCGTTCCTGACAGCCATTCTACCATGAAATTAAAATATGATTTCTACAGGGCCGTACTCAACAAATCTGACTACATTTGATGCCAGGTGTGGTGGCGTTTCCAGTTAACAAATGGGCACCGATGCGGAAGCTCACAGGTATATCTCATCCTCTTGTCATGCTCAGCACTACTGTAATCACTGAATTGCAGGATAAGGTAGCTGGGCCCTCTGGAAGCCATGTAGCTCAAGTATTTTCTTGTGTTTCTTATGTTTCTTGTGTTCTCCCATTGCCTCTTTACCTGTCATTGTGCACTACTGAGAAGAGTCTGACTCACTCTTCTTCATCCCCTCCCATCAGACATTGATCCACATGAGTAAGATGCCCCCTGAGCATTATCTTCTCCAGACTGCAGAGCCCTGGCTCTTGTCCTAAGATGCTCCAGTCTCTTAATCCATTGTGGACCTGCCTTGGACTGACTTCAGGGTGTCCATGTATTTCTTGGGCTGAGAAACCCAGAACTAGGCACAGTACTCCAAACATGTCCCATCAGTAGTAGGTAGGACCACCTTTTTTTACCTACTGGCAACAATTTTCCTAATGCAGCCCAGGATACTGTCAGACTTCTTTGCTACAGAACACGTTGCTGGTTCATGGTCAGCTTTTTGTCCACCAGGATTCTAAAGTTCTTCTAAAAAGACCTGCTTTCCAGACAGTTGACCACTGGCATGTGCTGATGCCTGGGATTATTCCTCCCCAGGTGCAAGATTTTGCATTTCTTCTTGTTGAACTGCATGAGATTTCTCTTGGCCCAACTCTCCAGCCTGAATGGTGGCACAACCATCTGGTATATCAGCCACTCCTCCCAGTTCTGTATAATCTGTGAACTTGCTAATGGTGTACACTCTCCCATTGTCCAGATCGTTAATGAAGATGCTGAACAGGACTGTATCAGCCCCTGGCACACAGCACTACTCTCTGGCCTCCAACTTGACTTTATGCCGCTGTGTTGTGTTTCAAGAGTGAAAAGACCATATATTTTCATATTTCTTCCAAATTATAGAAGATCTTGCATGCTAAATTGCAGTCTTAACATTTTAAATGAATGACATAACTAATCTTGCCTCCCTCTTGTCTCCCTCTCATGTCCCATATAAATCACTTGCCAGGAAATGACAGGGATTATTCGTGATACATTTTTTAGGTAATTCATAATGTATGGGCTAGTTTTGCTTGAGAAAGTTTTGCTCTCCATACCTGTTCACAGATTTACTAAACTGATCCGGTTTTTAATGAACTGAAAATCCATGATGAAAAAGAAGGTATTTCCTTCACTCATACTTACTTATACCCTTAGTTTTCAGCTGTGCATCTGTCTAGCTAAAATAAAATAAAATAAAAAAGCACCCCTTGATACTTTGGGACTACTTACTGGTGTTTTCAAAATGAAGAAAATACCTGTGGCTAATTTTTTCATTCTTGAACTAGAGAAAGTAACAGAATTGTCAGACAACTGTGAGAGACTGTGCTTAGATATGGGTAGTTTTTTTCTCTTTCATTTTTTCTTTTGTGTTTAAACACATAAATCTTGCTCTCCGAGTGAGAATTTATTGTATTATTTTAAAATGTTTTATAGACAGGAGTTATTTTGTTGTATACTTCATTGTAACTATAATCCAACATTTACGAAGTCGAAGAGAGGCCTATAACTTAACCTGCAATGATAAAAACATTCTCATATGCCCAGCTCTTATCTTTTCATATGTTGTTAGACAATTGATTACTATATTCAGATTATGTTTAAATAGATCAGGAAATAATATTAACTTATGTCTTTAAGAAGGTTAGAACTTGATAAAAGAAGTTGTTTTTTATAACCAAAAGGGGTAAGTTCACACGATATTATTCGAACATATAAAGAGTAGGCAAATTATGGTACTTTTTTCCATGACAGTTTATTAATACGTAAATAATTTGTTTCTGAGTAATTTATATTTCTGCTGCAACTGATTTTCTTGAAAATTCCATGATAAAAATATCACAACAACTTTTGTTCCTTAAAAAGTTTCTTTGGGTGATACTATTTTAACCATAGTGAGTGTAGGAAGCACTAGTCTCAGATTAAATCTAGTAACCAGTCTATCTACAATCTATTCTCAGAAACCAAGGATGGAATCCCACCCTTACTGATCTCAGTGCCAAATGAAAAACAACAGATCAATACAGTGTGGTTGGTTGACCATGGCTGGATGCCAGGTGTCCAACAAACCTCTCTGTCACTCCCCTCCTCATCAGGACAGAGGGCAGAGAAAATAAGATGGAAAAAACCTCATGGATCAAGATAAAGGGAGTTTAACAAAGCAAAAACAAAGGTCATGTATGGAAGTGAAGGAAAACAAAAGATTTATTCTCTACTTCTCATCAGCAGGCAATGTCCAGCCACTTCCCAGGAAGCAGGGCTTCAGTACATGTAACAGTGGCCCCACAAGACAAATGTCATAATAACAAATGCCCACTTCTCCTCCTCCTTTCTCTTAGCTTGTATTGCTGAGCAGATGTCACACAGTATGGAATATCCCTTTGGTCAGTTTGGGCCAGCTGTCCTAAAGAAGTGGAAAATTTAAGACTGATGAAGGCAGTGCTTTTTTTCATATAAAACATGCAATTAAGTGGTGAATTCCCTGCTATGAAAAGTTCATTAGCTAGGCCAAAGACTTAGGAAGAGCTTTTGTATGAATTTCAGAACTACCCAAATTGGTCATGAGACTGATCAACATTTTGTAAGACTTGTTAATTTATTTTTCTTTCAGTCTGTAGATTGACATCTAAGCTGCTTAGAAACTGAAAACAAATAATTAGGGACCCTTTCTGCATCTCCAAACTACGACTTCTCTGGAGCATCTGGAATTGATCACTGGAGTCAGGATGCTTGCCCATAAATACAAGGTAAAAAAGATTCACATAACTGGAAAAGAGATCAGAGTATGGAAAGAATTGTATATCACATTTGTCTGCTACAGGACAAAATCTTGGTGACATAGGAATTCTTTTAGTCCTGAGCTTAGGTTAAGCATTCACTAACCCTGCAATACTTGACAGCAACCCTGCAAAGAAAATTAACTTAAAGACCTATTGATTTCAACTCAAATAAAGCTTTCTTTGCAGCAGGTCAAGCACTTTTTCTAACTCAAATTTACTTGGGTTAAGGTGACCTTCAAGCTCTTCTGTTAGTACCTGTTTGCAGCTATTCTTGAGACATTTATCAGTTTTTCTAGTGTTATCAGGAGATTTTTAAGAATCGTAACTAGATCCATGGTCTGTAAATGAAAGTCTTTATGGATGTCTTCTTATGATCCAAATTCAAAGCGTTAGGAGTTCTGTCTGAGAACTGACATTCCTGCTGACATGAAATAGCATGGGCACCAGTTTTTCTGTACAAAAGTTTTTTACAGTTGGGATCTGACTTGTAAAGGTCCAGAGATCCCAACTGCTGTTGGTGCTATTCAAAGGTGAAGAGTGCCTCTGAAAATCACCTGCTCTTATTGATATTATTCACAAGGGATAAATCTCACAGTGGGTGCAGGATCACAAATTCAGGCAGGACTGTAACTATAGGTAAGTGGTCTTTTTCAGCTAGAGATTGTATTTGGAGGCACAGGGATTCACGTCCCTTCCTATATATTAATTTTCTTTAGTCTTAGTTCTGTATGTTCATTAAATGTGAAAAATCCCTCTTTCACTTCTGTTAGATTCTTAGAACCAATGAGTTGCACAATGTAATAATTCTACAGACAATTCGCATAGAGAGAAAGCTTAGTATTTTATCACTCTGTCCCTCAATTTTGTAATTCTTTCCACATCCTTTTTTATTTTTCTTTTGTCTCGAGACTGGGAGAAATTCTGAACCTACCCAAGCATTTTTAATAGGACAATGCTAGTGCATGACTGGGCTTTTTGACTTCCTTTTTCTCTTTCCCTAGAAATTTAGTAAGATACAGCAATTATAAAATATCATTTTTATAATCTGCAAAATCAACATGAAAGAAAAAAGAATATTTTGTGTTTTAGTTTGAATTATTCGAGTAAAAGAAGACTGTTTTAGCCTGGAATTATATATTGGGCAATAGCATAGTATGTTTCAATATTTAATATTATCAAGAATATCTGTGTTTTAATCAATTATTAAATATTTCATTTCACAATATATTTTTATAGATTGCTATATGTTCAAATGAGTTTTAGAAGCATCATCTGTTTATTTCTGTGGCAACTAAAAATAATATTTAATGCACAGAGGTGTTTCTGAGCTTTATTGTTAACTTCCTTGCAATGATTTTGTATTCAGTCAATATTTGTAAAGGTATATGATAATAACAGCGGTATAACAAATTGACGAATGCTACACCTTTTATTTATTTTATTTTTATTTATTTTTTCTGTAGAGATTTACTGTAATGGATTATTTTTGCTTAGCTACATTTTACATTGTAAGATAGAACTTGAGATTTAACCACAGCAAATGGTGCCAGGTGAGAGCTTTTACATATGGTTGACTTAGACTGAAGCAGCAACCACATTGTAGTTGCATTTCGGTCTTCTTAAGGTTTATCAGTGTTATGCAGCTGTTGCTTCTCCTAAAGAAAGTGCCAGCAAAACATAATGAGGTTACAGTGAACTCCAAAAAGCGAAAACTTTCAAAGCAAAATCACAGAGCTCTACAGCTGAAAGCTCAGTCTTATTGCTTATTTACATAACATTACCCTAAAAGCTTTGCCTTAGGATTTTACTTTGAAAACTTGTCTTCTCTGGGGAGACTTCCCAATGCTGTGTGTTTCTCTCTGGAACCCACACCATGCTGATAAGTCTTAAGAAAGCCAAAATATGTGGCTATAGATGCTTTTTCACCCAGAGCACAGCAATAAGACAACCTTGACTGCCAACAAAGTCATGCCAATCTAGGTGTGTTTACTAATTTCTGAGTAACAGAAAGATACTTGGCTTCTGAGTTACTGCTTCTGCATTAAATGTACTGTTTAAGAGGTCCATGTTTGACAACAGCAATAAAGAGTTTTACTGAGTTTAGTTCCTAATTTTTTAAATAAATGACAGCCAGCATATACTGTTCTATTGTGGAGCATACCAGCTTGTTTAGCTCTGGTTTCATGTTTAACGTCAGATTTGCAAATTACTTGAGTGTACATCTTTCACCTCACTGTCTGAGGCACTGATCCTATGGACATTTATGTACCTCGTTTCTAGGAGCTGGGGCAGTCCAACATCACCAACAGTTTGCCTTCAGCTGAATTCATGTCTACACCTTTCTCATGTGAAACAGCAGCAGATTCAGTGCTCCATTTTGCATAGTCACATCTGATTCATTTGAGATAAAATTTTTGATTCTAGGAGACTCCAACCAGGTCCTGAAAATGACTCAAGTACCTTGTAGCACACTATAGAGGTTTCAACTCTTTTATTAAGCACTAATGCTTCTATGCACTTCCAAGTATGAAACCCATTAGTAATCATTAGCTGTCGCTTTTCCAGATGTCTTAGGTTAATTAATGCCCCCGTGGTACCAAGGTCACCAGCAAAAGAATATGACTGGTAGTATTACAAGGGGTTTGGTAAATTCATATATATTGAAAATGCAAAGTTAAACATTTGACATTGATATTTGACAGCTACAATTCCTTGTTATCCCTCTTTTCAGGTACTGCTAGTAACACTAGCATTAAAATAGACATCCCATGCACAGGAAACAAGACAAAAATCTGTTTTTATTGCAATTCAACATATCTTAAAGCTATATTTCAAGTCCAGTAAAGCACAAAGGACAAAGAATTTCTAATCTACATTTGTAATATGTCATTCTATCACACTGAGTTATTTGGGTTTTGTTGAAAGAAAAGGTCTTATGATTTAACAGCTACCTGAACAAAATACATTAAAAATAGATGCCTCAATTCACTTCCTACAGGTCAGAGTAAAATTTCTGTTCCTACTGAAGGCAGTAGTTTTGTTACCGTATTTGCAGATTTGAGGTTTTTCAGTATTCAATATGCAGTGACAGAAATAATCTGATGTTCTGTTTTGATTTTTGCTTCTGAGTTCATTGTGTTAATTTCTTTTTCCACTTCTCCTACCTATTATCCATGTTGGTTTTGTCACAGTTACCCTCCTGAAACCTGAAGTCAAATATTCATTTAGCTTCTGGTCTGTACCTATTAGATCTTAAATCTCAAATCCATTTACACTGCTTACTAGCTCAAATACTTTTGTTTCATTTGTACTGCTACATAGCCTTTTACTGCTTGTTTTCATTTCCTTTGCAAGGTCTAATGCGGCTTGACTTTTGGAAATTGTCAATTTATCCCTTCACTTTCTGGCCTCCCAGGATGTAGTTTTCTTTGCTAGTTAAACTCTTTTTACCATTTCTCCTAGAATTTCCTCCTATTCCAAAACTATGCTGGGAGTAGAAATTAATCCATGTCAGCCTGGAGCCCTTCAACAAAACTTTAATCAGTATAGAAACCGTAATTTGGGGATAATTTGCACTCTTGGTTTTGAAAGATAACAGTGTCTCCTCTCAAGGTCTTTAGCTGACTTTACTAATAAAATTCCTAATTTCTTAGCGAGGTCCGGTTAGAGTTTCCCCCTTCATATTGTGAAGCTGCTTGCAGAACAACTTGTATATATCCTTCAATTTAAACTGAATCAGTTTGTGATCCCTTTGTCTAAAGATATTTACCTAACTGCTTACCCCATTCACATTAAATAGAATCCACTGTTATTGATTTAAAAACCTTTGGTGCAGAAAGACAGGAAAACTCAGCTGGATTTTTTTTCTAGCTGGTTCTAATAACTGGAGCCAGAATACCTTATTTTCCATTGATTGTAATTTAAAGGCAGAATTATTAAGAGTCTGATTCTTCCTACATATATATACTATATTTTTATTCAAACTAGAATTTGGACTTGAATTTTCCACACCAGGTGTCTGCCTCAGGCTAATCTTCCTTATTATTATTAGCACTAGCAACAAATTAAGATAAAAGAGTTAGACAGCTTCCTATAGAGAGAGGTCTGGTCTATTTTGATGGCAATAATTTCCCTAGAGCAAAGGGACTGGATCTTTTGGGTTCCTTTGTAAAAAGCTGGAGGTCAAGATCTTGAGAAACTGGGAAAAGGACCCAAAATTCCTAAGCCGCCTTCTCTGTGGCCACCAAATGGACGTTACACCAACAAATTATGAGTGACCTTTCATGCTGATTTTCCTAGTATATTCAGGTTAACAGTTAATTTAAGTTGCAGAAATCTACTGCTGTAAATTGCACATTTTCAAACCTCTTGATGGTCACCCTGAGCATAAGCAAGGCTCTGCATGCTAGATTTTCTAATTATGCTGATACTTTACGTTGTTATACCCCTGTGCTTCATGTACACAGTTGTAAAAGGGAATCCATGCTATTCCTGCTTTTTGGAGAGTGCTGCTTGGTATTCCATAGATTAACTATATAGGGGAAGAAATAAAACACAAACACTTCAATACTTTTATGTTCAGGATAGGACACAGGAAGAAGATCATATACCTTAAGTCAGCATCAGAATAAAACAAAATATTAAATGTGTGCTTGTTAAGTGAGAATCCCTAGTCCATTTCACTGTTTGAGGCAGCTATCCTTTGACTAAAACAATCTCTCAGTATATAATTCTTGATGTGTGTAAAAGGAGGGTGAACTGAATTTGCACCAAATGTTTCTAATTTCCTGATTTTTTTTTTGTCTATTTGATTTGTGCCCTGAAGAACAGTATTAACCAAGGATTTTATTTTGTGTTTTTACTACTTCTGTTACTCTTAATTTTTTAAATTCAGTTCCGGTTTCTTTACAAGCTGGAGAAGTAAATCCTTTTAGCTATTACTAATTGGATCCGGGTTTAGGCTGCAAGTTTTAGGCATGAATGAACAGTGCTCTACATATGTCTACTACTTGCAGGGTTACTGACCTGAAGGCACTCTTAAATTTGTACAGGTCACTGAAGTCACTAATTTGTAGGGTGAAGTCTTGCAAGTGAAGTCTGGTGAAATAAATAGATTCTGCGTGTTACAGAAGTAGGATTTGACTCACTATTCCCTGCAGCGTTCCTTGCAGTCTCACACAAACAGTGAAAATGCAAATCTCATCTGCACTTGCATAAATAGCTCCATATCAGACAGAAGTACTCCAGTTTCCAGGAGGCCTGGATGTGTGCTGTGTATGACATCAGATCAGCATCATTTTGTATGACATCTCTGTACACGACTGGGAGGATACTGTTTGCAGTTGGGTAAACAGAAGAAAAAGTAGTATTTTTAGATAGGTTGTGCATTTCATAGGGTTTCACGTGAAATTAATCTGTTCAACAAGAATTCAACTGGGTTAAATTAATCTGTTTGCTTTGGAATTGCATTCCAGGGCCTTTAGAGCAAAGATCCACAAAATCCTGATTTGGAGGTTTTCTGTCTGACTTAACCTGTGATTGGCTTCTGTATAAAGATAAAATACAGACATTATAGATGTGACTGTGGAGTTCATATTGGTCTGGGACAAAAAACATTGTGAGAGATTATATTCACCTTTTTGAGATGTTTTGTTTTCCGTGCATAGTGACCAGTGGCACTTGAGGCAACAACAGCTCAATCCAGATTTGCAGAATTATAAGGAAGGTAGTGCTTATTCCTCCACTGTTTTCCTTGAAATCTACAGGCCACCCTGAACTGAGGCATTTTAGTCCACATAAATCTGACAAAAATGTGAAAAGTATTAAACCACACACAAATGTTTTCAAAATATTATTAGGCGTTACTCCATTGGAAGGTGTTTCAGCATTAACTTTATATATACTGGCTTTGGCTGGGCTTAGTTGTACTACTTTTTAATAGTTTCTGACAGTTTAATTTCATTTTTTATTGTCATATGCTAAGATTTTTGTTTTATTTTGCTAAATTTGAGTTTTTTACTGTTCTCTAAAATTTGTGCAGCTATAAGTGAACTAGAGGCCTGTTGCATGCATATAATGGGAAATTCTTGATGAAATCAAGAGAAAGGATACACTTTAATCAGGCTTAAGGATCTGTTTGTTGTCTGTACAATGGAGCTGTTAAATTTCAGTCGCCTAGGAATGCAATGTATAAGTCATTTCTACGTCTATGGCACTTCATAAATTTTAGAACACAACATTACCTAACCTGTAGGTAAGCATTTCTTACCCATATATATTAACAGACTATTGTCTGAAAAGTAAGCAAGGTTTTCTAAATGGTTATTAATAACCTCTGGTTGCACAAGTAGTTAGTTGACTGATTTTTGGCATTGCTTGTCTGAAAATAAAATAAAAAATAAGTACCAAAAAGGTAAGAAACTAGATTAGATTCCAGTTAGTATCTGATATGGTTAAAGAAATCCAAGAAATGTGGATAGGAAGTGACATCTAGCAGTCATTATGTCTCAGAGCATGGGAATCGACAATTATTTTTGATTGTCCTTGACATGCACATATTTCAAAATCCTCCTGTGATGCTGGTTTCAACACCTTCCATTGCATAACAGAACTTTTTATACCTGAAGTTTAAATCTTCCTTGCTTGGAAGGCAATTATTTCTTGTCCCAGATTCAGTGTATGTGAATAAGACTGATAAGTTGCCTCTTTAATACTATATTCCACCCTCAGTTCCTTCTGTTATGGACCCCATGTCCTGAGTTCCCTTCTGTGTCCCAATGTGTTGAATACATATTATACTGGGTACATCAACACTAGACATGGACTCCATTTCAGTATGCCACAACAGCATGCAGTGACACAACTAACTCTCAGGTCTTATGGGTAGCTATATGTATCATTAATATTCACAGAAGTCATATCTCCCCTTTTTAGACACAACAACTCATCTTTCTGAAAGATCTCTGCCCAACACATTATTTTCCATCCCTTCCCTGTGCATTTGGTTTGTTTTTCATGGATTTAGTCCTATGTGTATTTCTGTATTCAAATCTGTCTTTTTGGCTTCTCCATTTTCTCAAGATCTGCTTAAACTCCAGTCCTGCCTTTCAAAATGAAATCCTTGTCATTCACAAACTTTCTAAGTACCTCTAAATTTTTGGTTGAAATATTGAATATCAGGTCAGCTTTGTGAAGGACATTATGTAATATATCCTATCCATTCTCCAACAAGCTATTAACGAGTTTTCTGGGTAAGATTTTACAGCAGCTTTACTCAGACCATATTTTTCCAGTTGGTTTATGAGTGTCATGTGAATCTGACATCTATTACTTTCCCAGATCTTGTTATCCTGTCAAAGAAATTGAATTACATTGACATGAGTTATTCTTGACAAATTCATGTTGGTTGTGTTTTGTCTTTAGGTGAATACAAATTGATTGTTTAATAATTTGCTTCAGTTATCTTTCTATCAAAGAAAAGCTGACTCTTCTGTAGTTCCCTGTGACCCTTTTATCCTTCCAGGCTTGTTTTCTGACTTTCTATACCTTATTCATATTCCACAAAACTCTCTCATTTCTCCTGCATCTCTAATGAAAGATCCCAGATTTCTTTGACTAACTCTGTAAGTACTTTAGGGTGATGCTTGTCAAGTCCTAATGACTTGGATATATTCAACTTATTTAATTGATTTTTCCGTTCTCAGGCTGGTGTTCCTATTTCCTCATTAATAATAATGAAGTCAAGCATCTGGTCACAGTTAGCCTTTTTGTGAAGACTGAACCAGAGAAAGATTTAAACATTTCATGTTTCCTTCAACTGTCCATTAATTGCTCAGTTTTCTTATTATACTTGCTTCTGTTTTCCTCATTTATTTAACGTTTTTATAGAACTTTTTCCATGCCTTTTATAGTTGTAATACATTTTCCATGTTATGTTTCCTTTATTTGTTCCCATATACTTTTGCTATTCCTTAGTCTTTAGTTTTGGTAAAGTTTTTGCAATATATTTATTTTAGTAAGATTTTATTTGGTTTTGTTTCTCAGATGATTTGTGTTTCATTATCTGATTTTTAAAAAACTCCTAATGCAGTCAGATAAGTAATTCCTTGTCATTGCACCTTTCACACTGTCTCTTTCACAGAAACAAGTGCTGATGTTCCTTACAAAATCTGTGTTGAAAGACTCACAGAGGAATCTGTTTTTGCTGTGATACAAACCCCTGTTCATGCTGGTGCCTGGAGAACAAGCAGAAGATGCTACTTTCACTGCAGATCAAGCCTATCTGTTATCGCTCAGCCCAATGGAAAAGGAATGAAGCTGTTCTTAGAAAAAATATGGCAGCAGAAGAGGCAGGTTTTTTCCTAGTCTTGAGAAAATAAGAGAAAATGTAATTGCACTTGGAAAGAATTGTATGTTTTAAAGTAAACTGTTGCTGAATAAAATAAAAGTGATCTAAATAAAAATACTGTTAGTGATAAACCCCATTTTCCCTGCTTCAGCTGACTGCCTTAAGCATCAAGGTCTTTCGTGCATGCTTTCCATCTGACTGCTTGACTCTTGAATTCCTAGCTAGTGAGTGTCCTTAAATTTGCCTTTATCTTTTTAGGAAATATCTCAAAGTCTATTTTTTTCTCCAGTGAAGCAGTGCTCAAACCACTCATACAGTAAGCATTGAAGGGGGAGCAACTTCAGAATTAGATATTTGATCACTGATGACTTTTTTAGTGCTTTATGTGACTCAAGCTTTATGGTGCTGTATGGGGAGAGATATGTTGGCTCCCGTAGAAATGGATCTTTAAAATTCCAGTTTCTATTTTTGCTTTACATGCAACATCCTACTTTTTTTTGTGTGTGTGTGTGTGTATACGTTGATTAGGCATGTTTGGTTTATTTTGAGACTAATAAGCTTAGCATACAAATTGCTTAACAGATTATGCACTATCCCAGTCAGCCCTGCTGTGAAGGTATTATGAGCCTCTCTAAAGTCTGGAAAAACTGTAGATATGTATAAAAATGTTGAGCAACCTATCCATGTGCACCTGTGAGTATCTTTCGTAGTGGTTCAGGACAATTCTTGACTTGTATTGTTAGAATTTTTTTCAAAAGAAAATATCTCTCTAATGAGAAAATACAGGTCTACTTTTAGTAAATAATTATGTTCTATAAATTATTTTGTCCTGTAGAACACCACTGGTCAGGTTTGAGGTACTGCAGATACACATTTTTGGACATAACAAAAGGCTTCAGTCTTTTCCCCTGCCTTTCTCTAACCTTTTCAGGCATTAAATTACCATAGCCCATATTTTAACTGGAAGAGATCAACATGACAGTATTTCATCAAACCCTACAGTTTGCTTGCAGTACAAACACTAATTCTAATAGATTGTCTCAATTTGTTATTTAATATTTACAATCCTGTCATCAGACTGACATGAGCAGTGAGTCTAATTTAATTAAAACATTATGGATTTTTTTTTTTTTTTTCATGAAAGAGCAACATTTGGGTTTGTTTCTGGCATAACTTTAAACAGTTAAAAACAAACAAACAAAAAAACCACCCAAAAGCCTACTATGAATAATCTCCCTAGCCCTCAAGATATTGGTTTTCCCTTTGCTTCCTTTCACACTGCCCCCCTGCTTGAAATCTGAAAAGCCACTTTTTATACATTGCCTTCCAAATAGCTACTAGACCAAATTTTCCTCAGCTGCCCTTCTGCTGGCCACGGGGCCATTAGTCTGCCTTTCTCCAGGCTAATCGCCAGCACAACCCACCTGGATGTTTTTCAACAGTACCACAAGTATTTGAGTAACTGAAAGAGCCCAGCTACAGAGAGACAGAGGCAAAAGGAAAAATAGCAAATGGCAGGACATGACAATTTTCTTTGCTCTATGTGTACTATTAATTTGGGAAATCATCCTGTCACAATGACAGGATTACTTGTAGAGAATGTGAGCAAAAATATATATGGTATACATATATACAGACTAAGTACCTAAATAAAAAGCCAGATAAAGCCTGTTTCAAAGACTACACATTTTTTCTTTTTTTTTTTTTCTTATGGTTAAAATTTTTTCCATGTTCCTTTGCCATGGAACATCCTGCAACACTAACTTGTGGCACTGATGAGACATTTGGTTGGTCAATGTTAGAACAGGAATTTGGCACCAATACCCTGGATAATATCTCAGTCCAGTAACTTTGTGATTCCAATTCTGAGTGTCCACAACATGATCTCTCTTTGATCAAAGCAATTTTGTTTATAAATCATTGCCTGTACTTACTCAGCAAAGGCACAGAAGATGCAAATGTATTTTTAAATACCATGTTTTCCTCGGGGACTTGACTGATAACACTATGGGGTGCCAGGCAGTCAATGTACTCGGAGTCACAGGCCACCCAAAATGCCATAGAAGAGATACTTTCTTCTTGTAGCGGTAGGAGCTCATCAGTCTGAATCTGATCACTTATATAAAAGGCTGAAGATTCAGGGTAGACCTGATTCTGATCCTACCCACAAACAAGATAGTTTCTGAAAATATTATTGAATAGATATGGCATTTACAGTGATACAAACCCGAAAAACATTAAAATGTGTTATCTTAGTGCTGGTTTTGTATGTCATGCAATACTGACAAGTGTTCTAGCATTCTTTTTTTTTTTTTTTCAGATGTGTTAAGGGCAATTTTTCTTAAAATATCAGTTTAACACTCCAGTAATTACAGTATGAAAAACAACCAGGTTTCCAGCTCTTATGAAATTCTAGACACTCTTCCATGGGCAACAAATGAGAGCTGATGAATATCGGTCCTACCAAGCCTTTCCAGTTTGGATGTACTTCAACTTGATCACAGTCTTGGGTATTCAGACATGCTTTTTGGTAAAATAAATATTTAGTGTGGGTGGGAAATACTGCAGATAATTAATATTTTAAATATTAAGAACACTTTTCTCTAAATAATGCTGCAACAGATTAACTGCTGTTTTATATCCAGACTTTCCCTCTGGTGTTATGTATATTTAAATAAAACATACTAACATTAAACATATACTTCCAAACTTCAGCGAACAAACATGCATACGCTTTTCCAGCCTTTATTAAAGTCTGAATTCCCGGTTTCTGTAGCACACTACACCCCAGCCCTCCGTCACTGATGAAGAATGGCACTTTTTCTTCCTCTCAGGAAGCAGTCTATGGATCGTCACAGCTGGTGGTATTTCAGCCCCTCACTCAACAGTTGACTGATCTGCTGTTAAAGCACAAAAATACATCTCAAAATCCAGAGGTACTGGAACGCAGAGTTACGGTTTGCAAGAGCTACCCCAGTCATTGGCTCACTCCTGACGGCCGTCTGCTCTTCCACTGTGGGTGACCAACCTTCAGCCTTGCTTTCTCTGGGGAGAAGCAGCAGCTGGACTGTCCCACAACAAAACTCCTCGTTCCATGTCAGGAGCTAGTGAGTTGTCTATCCTGTAACCACTACCTCCTGCTTCTAGATGTGCCTGGGTTTCCCAGCAGGGTACCTGGCTCTGAATGATGGTCTAAAATCCTCGTTTCCTTCCCAGTGTTCCTCCCCACCCCCTCCCATTCATTGGCCTTAACAAAGCCAAATGCTTCAACATGAAGCAGGTGTGTTACATATGTGCTGTTGAACATCTGGCTAATCCTCTGTGGAGGCCAGAGAAGTGTGCAAATCCTAGAATGGGCAACACTCCAGTTAAAAAAAAAAAAGAATCATTAACTCTGTAAGCAAGCTGTTTCTGGTCTCAGTTGAAATCCAGGCTTACAGCTTTCTCATTCGCCGTCAGCCCACTGAATTGAGGTTTTGATCTGCCTAAGTTTAAAGACAGAGTATGCATAATGTGATTTATTTTATATACGTTCTAGAAAAATCATTTCTACATATGTTTTCGCACCTTGAAACAGTTATGGTCCCAAGAGTGGTGTGGTTATACGGAAAATGAATAAGATGGAAAATGTCATTTTGGGTCTCCAGTACTGCTATGCATTCGTGGCTTCCTTTGAAATTGTGGCATGTGTGCATCTGAATGGGTAACTTTCTGTCTAATGTGTGATTTTGATCACACATATAAACAAAATACAAGTAATTGTTGCTTCCCTTCATCATGCTTCATACTGATTCCATCGTATTGTATTTTTATAGATTCCTCTATGAATCATATCCTCACATTTTCATCCTGCCAGTCCCCTGAGGATTTGTTCCAGATCAGATATAAAACCAGAAGAGTGTGTTTTCTGAATGTAATAATGTTGCAGCTTCATGATGGTGAAATGTTAATCTGGAGAACTGTTCTCAAATGTCAGGATGATAGAAATCAAATGGAGTTAACGCTATGGCATTTAAAATATTTTTAGCCCAACTCTTTTCTGAGCAAGTGGTGCAATTTTGATATTATCAAACTGGAAATTTTGCCCTGATTTGATCTTTAATCAAAAGCCTCTAGTCTCAGTCTGACCTGCATTTTAAAAGTTTTTTTTTTCTGACTTATATGAATTATTTTTGAAGATGGACCAGAAACTTAAATAGACAGTTGTGTTCCAAACAGAACTTTGATTTTATTCCATGCCCTTTCCAAAGTTCTTAATGCATAAAGTACAGAAAATACAATGAACAGCATAATAGTAAACTTTTGTGTTGAAATCCTTACTTGGATTTTGCCTCGGAGTAAATTTCTGAATAACATTGTCCTTTGCTCAGACACAAGGTAAGACTTAATGAATAACATGAAAACCTCACAGAGAGCAATGTGGTAAACAAAGACTATTTTTCGTTGCTGGAAATTGAAGAGTTCTTGAGGAAGCTATTGCATTTATAAATCAATACAAATTTATGCAAAATGAGTAATGACAGCATTAAAAAGATCATCACATTAAATATGTATTAAATATGTTTAATATTTGTTTTATTTTGGTTTACCAGAGGCATAGTAAGAAAAATACATTTTAGGTAAATTTTTTCTAATGCAAGTATAATCTTAAATATAATTCTTAATTCTTAAATAGAATTTTTAATGGAGCTATAGAGATGGGAGCCTAATACTCTCAGTAAGTTATTAATTTTTCTTTCTTTTCATGAACTTGTGGTAATTGGAATAGACTGTAGAAAGCTTTTTCCAGCTTGCTGTCACAAATCCAGCAAGGACCAGCAAAACTAAGCTAGCTGATTTATGTGATTTGTGTCACTGACTCTTTCACAGGGTCAAGAGTAGCAAGGATTACATCATTGACTAAAATAATTATTTCTGCAACAAAGTTTGATGATGTTTTAATGTCTGTACAGCTGTTTGCATGGGAAAGTTTCATATTCTAACACCAGTGGGACAAATTCACCCTTGAATTAGTGAAACTCCTTCATGTTCCATCAAAAATATTAACAGCAGAATGTCTGTTATTGGATCTGGGTTATATGTTCTGATATAATTATTTAAGTAACAGCAGTAGATTCAAGGTAGGGTCTGTTCCTCAAGATCAGGATGCATCTTCCAAAGATTGTTCCAAGATTTGCAGATTGGGAAGCCTTAAACGGCTTCTTCCCAGTTCCTGTTTAAGAAGATGAATAACCATGGTGTCAAGTTTCTCCCCCAACATGCTTTGGACATAGCCAAAAAGAGATCAGTGGAGACTCCCAGCTATGCTGAGAGACATTTGAATGAGTAGGGACCTTAAGGGCTAGATTTAAAGAAATGAAAGGTAAAAACATTGTAGTTAAAAGACATTTATGAAGAGATTGAAAGAGAGAAAAAGGGCATGAGATAAGTGAAAGAGGTCAGAGGAAAGTATTTTTTATAAGAGTTTTGCTAAAATGAAGAATGGTGCAGGTTTGAAAGACAGAAGTCCACATAGCTGTTGCATTTTCTTCAGAGGTTCTGTAAAGAACAAGAGCTCTGGGCAGACAAGCAGTGACCAGAGAATGAAGGATACATGAATATGGTTTTAGGAAATAGGAATGACTTAAGATGAGACAATCTTCTGCCTGTTCCTGCAGGACCTGAAGACTAATAGCAGCCAGAGAAACCTTTCCCTCCCATGTTGTGCTATTGTGGAAGAAATAGTTCAAACTTCACTGTTGTACTGGACACGTCAGCAGATATTTGATTTTTCATGAGGTTCTCCACAGTTGGAATGGTAATTGGTGGACTTGCCAGTGTTATGTTTAGGGTTGGACTCAATGATCATATAAGTCTTTTCCAGCCTAAATGGTTCTATGATTCTATGAATTGTCACTGTTGTAGTACCCATCCCATTTCAGATGTCCACCAGCACCAGACAGTCCTAACCTCACTCCCAGGCACTGACATTGCACAAATTCTCTACTTCTTGTGGACACAAATGTTCTTTTACTCTACTTTTTCTCTCTCCCTCCCCCTTCTGCTCCAATGGCCCTGAAGCCTTCTTTTGCCACCACCACTACTATTCTTCAGTGCCTTTCTTAAATTGTGGGGCTGAGCAAGACACCACCTATCAGCCTGGTAACTCTGATGGCACAAACATTTATGGCCTTGCTGTTTAGGGAGATCCCTAAGAGATGCATCTCTAACAGTTGAATTCTTTGTAATTAAAGGCAATCTGTTTTGAGAGGGTTTAATGTCTTTGTAGGTGACATGAACAGTGGGATTGAGTGTACACTTAGCAAGTGCACTGATGACACCAACTTGCGTGGCGCAGTCAACATGCTGGAGGGAAGGGATACCATCCAGAGGGACCCTGAGATGTGGACCCATGTGAGCCTCATGAAGTTCAACAAGGCCAAGTGGAAGGTCCTGCAATACCAAGCACAAAAACAGGCTGGTAAGAGAATGGATTGAGAGCAGCCCTGAGGAGAAGGACCCAGGGGTGTTTGTTGATGAGAAGCTCAACATGAGCCAGCAAAGTGTACTTGCAGCACATCAAAAGAAGTGCGACCAGCAAGTGGAGGAGACCCGACCTGTAGCACTGTGTATAGCTCTGGAATTCCCAAAACAAGAAGGACATGGACCTGTTGAAGTGAGTCCAGAGGAGGGCCATGAAGGTGATCAGGCACCTGGAGCACCTCTGCTATGAAGACAGGCCAAGAGGGTTGGGGTTGTTCAGCCTAGAGAAGAGAAGGCTCCAGGGTCACCTTATAGCAGCCTTCCATTACATAAAGGAGACCCACAAGAAATCTTTTGAGGCTTTTGACAAGGGCATGTAGTAATAGGACAAGGGGTAAGGGCTTTAAACTGAAAGAGGGTAGATCTAGCTTAGATGTAAGGAAGCAACTCCCCATGAGGGTGGTCAGGCACTGGAACAGGCTGCCCAGAGAAGCTCTGCGTGCCCCATCTCTGGGAATGTTCAAGGTCAGGTTGGGCGGAGCTTTGAGACACCTGTTGCAGAGGAAGGTGTCCCTGCCCATGGCAGGGGTGCTGGAACTAGGTGATCTTTAAGGTCCCTTCCAACTCAAACCATTCTATGATTCTGTGAAGGTGAATTAGGGGGCAAATTTGACACAGCTGCAGTACTACAAAATTCTTTTCATGTGGTGGAGTGATATAGTGACAGAGCACCACCAGAAATACATTGCATTATTTGTTAATGCAATTACCTGCAGAGTGATAGAGAGAGTGTAAAGGGTTTGCTATAGTAAAAATAGCTTTTTCAGCAGGAACAAGCAGCAGAGTGCTTGAGAATGACTGTTTCAATTGCTTGAAATTTCTCTGATCCACTTGATGGATCTTGGAGACCCCTTAAAAATATATTTCATTCCCTTGAGAGGAATGTAAAACATTATTGCCATGAAAAGTATATTTTATAAGTTTTAAGGCTGTAAGTACAAAAGGCAAAACAAAGCCCAAGCTACTGTTCAGAAATGAAAATGCAGAATCCTGGTAGAGAACTATGTTCTTAAACCATTACAATATTTTAATGGGTTTTAAAGTGAAAAAATTGAATTGTGCAAATCTTAAGGCAATTTTCCTTGTGATGTATCACATTTTGACTAATAGGTCAGTCATGTTCTCTCACATTTTTCACACTGAAGGTGTTTTTTTAATTTATACCTGTCATTAACAATGCAATAGTCAGTTCGTACTACAGAAAATATGACCAGTTTGTTTCATGTTGAAATCTTCGGTGAAAATCCATAGAATTTAAATTTATATGTAAATATGTACATACATATATAATAAAAACAAAAACTTGGAAGAAAAAAAAAAAAACAACTCTTTGTTTAAAGTCCTTCAAAAGGTCGTTTACAGAGTTATTCCTGCTGAGCTTGGAAGAAAGTGCTTTTCCTTTATGCTGAAATAAAGCTTTTTCTATGTTGTCATGAAGTAGAACAAGTACAATGAAAGATAATTCGTCTGAAAACTAAATTTATTACTTACAGAATGA
This sequence comes from Patagioenas fasciata, assembly GCF_037038585.1. Taxonomy (NCBI): domain Eukaryota; kingdom Metazoa; phylum Chordata; class Aves; order Columbiformes; family Columbidae; genus Patagioenas; species Patagioenas fasciata. The sequence goes on from NC_092522.1 coordinate 107,100,856, forward strand.
TGCTAATTTTAACCTATTTTTTAAAAATAGTACCTTTGTACAAAACCTATTCACATTTGCTGTACTATGAATACAATTTTACTTTTCAATGTTCAAAGCAGTTGGTGGAGCTTGCGTAAGTACTGTTAAAACCAAACCAAAACAAAACAGTCCCACTTTCCCAGCATGAAATCTCGGGAAATAGGGATGTATTATATTCATAAGCCATACTATGCTTTCCAAGAAAGGAGAAAGTGCTGCTTGGATTGATTTGTAAGATTGCTTACTATGTTTTCTTTTGAAGTCTTATTCTAGGCCTGTTGCTTGGGTAATTTTCTTTTTCTTTTCTTTCTTTCTTTCTTTCTTTCTTTCTTTCTTTCTTTCTTTCTTTCTTTCTTTCTTTCTTTCTTTCTTTCTTTCTTTCTTTCTTTCTTTCTTTCTTTCTTTCTTTCTTTCTTTCTTTCTTTCTTTCTTTCTTTCTTTCTTTCTTTCTTTCTTTCTTTCTTTCTTTTCCTTCCTTCCTTCCTTCCTTCCTTCCTTCCTTCCTTCCTTCCTTCCTTCCTTCCTTCCTTCCTTCCTTCCTTCCTTCCTTCCTTCCTTCCTTCCTTCCTGAGGAACTAATAAATTTTGAAAACAGGTATGTAGAACTGTAAAGCTGTATTAATTCTACTTGATCTCGAAGCATGTATTTGAGTCAAACAAATTCATTTTACAACATTTAGACCTGAAAGCATACTGTCTTGCCAATTGAGTGCAATGCATTGAAGCCTGATAATTGAATGCAACAAACTCATGTCAGTTTCTTAAAAAAAAAAAAACATAAAAAATTAAGTGGATTAGGTCTTCAACACATTTTTATACTTCTTCTGTTTCAGATTTCATACACTCAAAGTAATTTTTTTGTCCTCCATACTTCATTGTTATCACCAGGCATCTGTTAAGATCTCACAACTTTTGATCTCAGGTGAAAAGCAGCACAGGAAAGATAATAGGAGAAGAAATTAAGATACAGTTAAGGTATATGAAATTTGCATGTATAATACTATCAACTAGATTAAATGAATATTACTGGGGTCAGCAAGTCAGGTGACTTAAACTTAAAAGATGACAGATTCATAACCACACACACACTATTTTAATTTCTACCACTTTGAGAATACACTGAGACAGAAAAATATTTCTTCGCATTATCTATGTTCACTCTACAGCTTGGAAGATCCTGGATGTCCAGAGGAAAAAGTCAGGAATTTTAATGGTATTTTTGCTGCTGTATTGACATGGTGGTAATGTTCCTGCTTGTGGTTTGGGGCAATACCAAGCAGAAATACAGGCTAGGTAGAGAATGGATTGAGAGGAGCCCTGAGGAGAAGGACCCAGGGGTACTGGTTGATGAGAAGCTCAACATGAGCCAGCAATGTGCGCTTGCAGCCCAGAAAGCCAACTATATCCTGGGGTGCATGAAAAGAAGCATGACCAGCAGGTGGAGGGGGGTTATTCTACCCCTCTACTCTGCTTTTGTGAAACTGTGTTCAGCTCTGGAGTTCACAAGACAAGAAAGACATGGACCTGTTGAAGTGATTCCAGAGGAGGGCCATGAAGGTGATCAGATGTCTGGAGCAACTCTCCTATGAAGACAGGCCAAGAAGGTTGGGGTTGTTCAACCTAGAGAAGAAAAGGCTCCAGGGTCACCTTATAGGCTCCTGGGAGGCTGACAAGAAAGCTGGACAGAGGCTTTTTGACAAGGGCATGTGGTGATAGAACAAAGGGTAATGGTTTTAAACTGGAAGAGGGTAGGTCTAGCTTTGATATACGAAAGCAATTCTTCCCCATGAGTGTGGTGAGGCACTGGAACAGGCAGCCCAGAGAAGCTGTGGGTGCCCCATCCCTGGAAGTGTTCAAGGTCAGGTTGGATGAGGTTTTGAGCAACCTGGTCTAGTGGAAGGTGTCCCTGCCTACGACAGGGGTGTTGGAACTAGGTGATCTTTAAGGTCCCTTCCAACACAAACCATTCTATGATTCTGTGATTCTATCATTCTTAGCCTTGTATGACTGGGACTTTGTGGTGGGAAAGATCTAGTGTTTTCTTGCAGAACAAAACCAAGACAGTGGAAATTTTAAATGTAGATGTTGACAAAATGTTAATTGAAATTGCATGGGATGAAGAAAAAGTACTTCCGCCAAAAGTTTGCTGTGAATAATGATGTTCAATTACATTAAAGAACACAAAGACTTAACAGAGTATAGGATTTTACCTACATCCCTACTTGGAAGTGAAGAGTCTATAGAAGAGGGCTGGCGTGCACTAGCAGCAGCACTGATCGTATTGAGCACTGTAAAGTCTTTGATGTGTCTTTTTCCTGTATTTCTGAACTGACACTAACATGGGGTGATGCCATCCACATTTGAATAAATAAGGAAAAAAAATATGGCTTTAGTGTGTTGTTTATAACAGAAGACTACAAACTCTTTCATACTTGAATTCACTTTTTTCTTTTTAAAGATTAATTTTTCTAAGTGTTGCAAAATCCATGTACTTACCTTCCTTGCCTTCATGGTTTACCTTGGGGCTTCTTTAGACTAAAGAATCTTGAGTCATAGGCTCACAGTATGTTTTAAAGTTAATGATTACTCTAATTTTTTGTGTTTTGCACAGACATGGTGGCTCAGGTTGCAACCTCCCGTATAGTTTTAAACAGTTATGCTTTATCTGATTTAGTGCATAGCTCCAGCTAACACACAAAAAAGAAACAATTGAAAAGAAACATCAAAAGGGAGTGTGGTCTCTGGATTGATTGAAGCCAAACACACAAGATGGCGTGTGATGCTCATCTGCACTCACCAGCCAAGAGATTGTCTTGACATCTAGTGTTAATGCAGCTGGAGGGAGGGGAAGTGAGTGGGCTCTGGGAGGATATGCTGTGACCACTGACAGTGTGTGCCACCCAAGAAATTTAGCTTGAAAGTCTTCTTTTGCAGAAACCTGAGTTTTATTTAAGCATGCATTTAAAATTTTCTTCTGCTGTAGGTTGAACCAGGGATTAATTTTGGGGAAAAGTATAATCTGAGTAAAGAAGATAATTCAGAAATTGCTCAGGTTGTTTTGAAAAGAAATGGAGTACATACGTAAGTGTTTGATGGTTAGGGTTTAGTGTTTTGGGAACAAAGATATGGACTAGAAAAGCAAGTTAGGTTTTTGTGGAGAAAAGGCAGCATCAAGATTGATAATGAAAAATAGGTGGGAGAACAAAGTTATGGAGAAAGGGTCACAGGGAGAGAAGTTAAGCATGAGAATGGCTTGAATACTTGGTTTTGTGGGATAATAGAGTCAGGATGCCTGTCCTTATCAGTTCTTTTTCCTCTCACATCTCTTCCAAAATGCAGGCAAAAAGGTATCCTATTTTACTTGCTGTATCACATGTTATCTGAAATGACAGAGACATCTCTGAAACTGAAACAGCAGAAATCTCTGATTTCAGGTCAAATTCTAACATTTCATTCTGAACCCTAATCTGGGAAATCCACCCTTCTTGGTCAGGAGATGTAAACTGGAATGAAGAAAACATTTACCAAGAGTTATTCTTGCCAAAAGAATTCAGCTGTATTTTGGCATGTCTGCCTTGTGGTGTTGAATTTGTATCCCTAGCTAGGTGTTTATAGGCCCTGAGCAAGGTATAGGATAACAACGTGCCAAGGAATTGAATTCACAACAGCTGGCACTGAATGGGGTTCAACATCTAAGCCAGTAAGTGGTGAATACCAAAGTGTATCTGCAATCCACTTTTCTCCCAAGGTTTATGCACTGTGTGCCTGTGAAGCTGAAAATCACAGCCTAAAACCTTCATATCATTTAAGGTGCTGAATCGTCCTCTTGGGTGACTAATACATTCTAAAGTATAATGGTAGCAGTAATGTCCAATGGTTGTAAACTTACCAGTTTATAATAGTCTTTTGGTTTGAATGTCCACCTGTGAAATGTGTCTTTCAGAGGTAGATCAGACTCTCACCTCCAAGAAAATTGCCGTAGCTATTATACAGAAGCAAGACTTGTAGCAGTTCTTGGGCCAGAGCCCAAAATCTATGACTCCCAGATCCAATGTCTCTTCTGTGGGCTCCTAAGAGCATGCTTCTTGTATGAATTGGGCAAAACTCCTGTAAGTTTTCTGTCCTTTTTGCACTGTGTCTAGCACTGGTAGGGGTGGTGAAGTGTGTCCTCACGACTCATTGTTTCAAGTCTGATGGTTAGGTCATGTTCCTCAGCACCGGAAATAGTGGTTTGGGACTCCTTAGGTGTCCCTCATCATAATTTTCAGTTGTCTGTGTACTTTTAAGATTTTCTAGACAGTTTAAAGGGAATTTTGTCAAAATGCTTTTGCTTTAAAGCTGTATTAATGTATTTACTGGGAAAGAGGCCATGTCATAATTATTAGAATCATGTGAGATCCATAGCATATTACTTTCTCCCTCTCAGAAAAAAACCCAAAACAACAAGACCCCACAAAACCACAAAAAAACCCCTCTACAAACAAACGACAACAACCAAAAAAACCCACAAAAAACCCCAAACCAAACCAGAACACAAACTGCACCCCCCCACACATACACAAAAGACCAAACAGATAAAAACGTACCCAAACATTGGAGTTGATGTGCCTGAGGTCCTTATTTATCAAAAAAGCATTGCTTTCAAATTTCATATATCTGAAAACTAGCATTGTTACTCCTAAGCAATCATTCCTATTTAAACACAGGATTTCTCTAAAGCATGTGTTCACTAAGGTTTTTTTTTTAAATCCTCTGTGCCCTACTGGAGTATATAAAGGTATATTAACTATACAACTTTAGGATTAATTTAGCAAGAGGTCTCTCAGATATAAACCTCCAGCCATCCCAGGAACATGTGTAATTCACTCATTCTACCAGTCATTTGGAAAACAACCAAACCGTTGCTTTTTGAAGATTTTTATCTTCAGTCTATGGCTCCAGTTATTCTCCTAATATATTGTAGTTGCTTAACATATAGGATTTAACTTTTTCATGCCTTCTGAAGAAAGAGTAAAGAAAATTAAATATAAAGGTATCTAGCCCTGAGGATTTTAAGAGGTAGTCCCCATTTTAGCACTAAATACTTAAGGAGGCATTCCTGGTATATGTGTTGCCTGGAAATCCCTATAATTGAGATGGGATATGAAATCAGGATGTGGGTTTTAATGCATGGGGCAGATAAGTAGAAAGGGCAGTATAATGAAAGTGACAGTATAACGATTTTATTGTAAAAAAGGGAGAAGGGATTCTAATGCGTGGCCTAGATGTCTGTCTTTGTGAGCAGAGCATAGGCAGGAAACTCCTGTTAGACCTCAAAATGTAAAAATGACTCTGCTTTTGTGAAAAGATACTGATTGTGCTATAGTTGACACAGATACTGTTACCTGAATGACAATATCTGCAAAGGTGGAAGAGGGAGTGAGCCTTTTGTGAACACGTATGGTTAACGCTAGAGAGATTAGAAATAAAATTGAGTTAGTACATAGCTTAATATTTTGTTTTCTGGCTGTGAGATGTAATCATACCTCTCCTTCACCTTCCTGAAAGGCACAAGATATTTCAAAGCAACCTTAACAAAGTAAATCAGGAAAAAGCTGTACTATAACAGCATGTTCTAATATAATGGTTGATCTTTGGTCCCTACAGGGTGTCTGTGGCACCACTTCAAGACAGCATTTAGATGTATGCAAATGATGAGCCTGATCCACTGCTCAGAAGCATCCTGGAAACCTTTCCAAAGGGCTTTTGGATAACAGTGGTTGAACTGGTACTGCTGTTTTGTCAGTCGGGCCTTGAAGATAGCACTTTGAAAATATTCTCCTGAAGGAAATTTTAACAATCTTCCTTATTATCGGAACCCTCGTTTCCACAGATTTTCTTCTTTGGTTACTTGCTGTTAAGCTATTACATATTCACAGTATGCATTAGCTTGACCACAGAAAAGTTCGGCCAATATAGAGGTGCTTTTTTCTTTTTTTTTTTTCCCATAAATGTTATTGAAACTGTTTGTGCTTTTGTTGTCCATTGGAGAAGAGGAGACTGAGAGGTGACCTTATTAATGTTTACAAATATATAAAGGGTGAGTGTCACGAGGATGGAGCCAGGCTCTTCTTGGTGACAACCAACGGTAAGACAAGGGGTAATGGGTTCAAAGTGGAACACAAGAGGTTCCACTTAAATTTGAGAAGAAACTTCTTCTCAGTGAGGGTGACAGCACACTGGAACAGGCTGCCCAGGGAGGTTGTGGAGTCTCCTACTCTGGAGACATTCAAAACCCGCCTGGACACCTTCCTGTGTAACCTCATCTAGGTGTTCCTGCTTTGACAGGGATATTGGACTGGATGATCTTTTGACGTCCCTTCCAATCCCTAACATTCTGTGATTCTGTGAGTCTGTGAGTCTGTGAGTCTGTGAGTCTGTGAGTCTGTGACTGCATCAGTTGTTGGGTGATTCACTGTAGATTCTGTTTTTATATTTTCATGTTTCTTCTCTTGCTAAGACAGAGAAATAAAATCTGAATGAGAATTGCATGCCCCGCTGTCCTAGGAAACCACTGTTGAACTCAAGATGTCTGTGGGGTAGAAAGGGAATGCATGTGCAAAGTGGTAAGCCATGGTTAAGTTGCTCATCATTCAGTTATGATTTAATTTTCTGGGGAGCACAAATTAGACAGATTTTGCATCATGAAGAGGAAAACAATTAAGTAGCTGCAGTATCAGACAGAAAATACTATGTGGTGGGCAGCACTAGGAAACTCTTCATCCAAAAACGCATATATGCATAGTTTTGCTCAGTAGTTTGCAATGAACATATTATTCTGCTTTAAATATTCCTCAGACCTGTTTCACATACGACAATCTATCATTCCCACACATTACTAAGTCATGAGAAATACCAATTAAAAAAAAAAAATCTTTTTTTTTTTTTTTTAAAGTGGAGTACAGCTACATCAACTGTGGTTACTGGTTTGATTTCAAATCCAGAAACCACAATAAAGGCCCATTTCCTTACATCAGATGTGGTGATTAATATGTGGTAGACTTGGGCTCCAGATTTTTACAGCTCTGTTAATTGATCACAAGCCAGAGCCTGGGGCTGTATAATTAAGTTAGCTGGAAATTAATGCAGGAAGTGCCTTCTAGATTTGATTGGTTTAAAAATCTATGAATACACTTATTTAATCCTTTTGAATTAAACTTGGTGCCAAAAAAAATTATGTTAACTGTTAACTGTGTCTGCAATTTCATAACTTCAGGGCAGTATTTTTTTTCTGCCTTTGTAATCAGTGATGCCTGCATAAAATAGAGTCATCTTAGATGATACAGTAAAAGGTCTCCCTGTCACTGTTTAGAGTTACTGGATTGCCTGTGCCTTTGGTCTGACGCATGTAGGCACAGACATTAGATTAGCTGGGATCTAGGAACTGAATATCCTTCCTTACAGCTCAACAGTGGATTGCTATGCCTGTGGAAAAGTCCCCTGAGCTAAATCAAGCTCCGTGTGTAGGTTTACCTACACATTGTAGGATGATAGGAATAGGGCCTCATTAAACAGTGACTGATCTTATGAGTTGTGCCTATGGTATGGGAAAGTAGGTACGTTCTCTCTCTCTTGTACTCTGAGATTGAATGACATCTCCAGACAAGATTAGAAATGTTATAGCAAAAATATCCTTGATATTGATCCTTGATATGTCTTGAGTTCCGTAAATATGACATCTCAGGTGAACCTTCTTGGAGCTCTCCCTGCTGGGCAGTGTGGCTGTACGGCAGTGACCTCCCTTTGAGCTGGGACACCTCTCAAAGTTGCTCCTCCAGGCAGAGAGACTTTTACCAATGTTAGATCTTTGTTAAACTATTGATTTTGTGTATAACCTTGTAGTATAGTAACTTTGCTTTTGCCTTGGTAACTTTGATTGCATGCTAAATTGATATTAAACATTACTCAGCAGAAGGGTTTCCTTACCCTTTGCATCTGTGGTCTGTTTGTGAAACAGTGTAACTCAAGGCTATCTCAATTAATTAAGGTGAACCATGCCATCAAACTTGTTGAACCACTTCTAACTTTGTTAAATTCATTAAACTCTGTCAAATTATTATTTTACCTCAATAAAATATATTGCTCCTTTTCTCTTTTGAGTGAGGTGCATTCCACTCATCTGTGACAGAAGTGTAAGGAGTAAGTAAATGCTCTCTAGGTCTGAGCTCATCCAGTGCCTTCCCACAACTCAGGAATAAATACAGTCAGCAATTATACTGAAGTCACCATAATTAAAGTCAGTTCAGTAAGTCAGTGTAATATTGGAGATAGGGAAGTCAAGTTTAGGTTTAGTGAATAGATGAAGACAAGTGTTTTGAGAAAAGGTGTTGTGTTGTGTTTTGTTTTGTTTTATTTGTTTTGTTTTAAATCTGTAATCATTGTTTGCTTATTTATGTCACAAAATGTATTCAGCTTCTTCTGTCTTGGGTTAAGTTTGTCATTTGATACCACATTAAATGACTGTAACTCAGCAAGCTGTAGGTCTTTGTAAGATAATTTTAAGTCTGCTTTTCCTCACAGTGACATCATAAAGCCAAGAGAGAAGGAAAACTCATGATGGACAAATAAAAGCCAAATAAGAAATAGCTCTCTCAGGACTGCCCTGCACTTTAATTGCATTTAGACTTGTCAAAGAGAAAGAACCTTAATCAAGGGACTGTTAATGGTAATATATGTGGAGTATAAAATATTTTGTTAGAAAAAGTGCAAGGGAAAAGTAACAAGCCCATTACTGAAAGTGCACCAGGCATCAGTAATAAATAAACCAAGACTGAACATAATTGGGGTGAAGGGTTATGGTTGTATAATTAAAATTGTTATGCTAAGGTGATGTCCTAACATTGCTAGTACTTCCAAGAGGCAAGGCTCTATTCTAACTTTTAAAAGTAAGCTACTGTTAAGGAAAAGAAAGTCTTTCACGGCTTTATTTGCTTTATTTGGGAAATACAGAAATGATAGGCCAGAACTGAAGTTGTCTTACCTTTCTGGCAGTTCTGGATGGGGGAGAAGAAGGAGCACTCAGAGAGAACTCAATAAGCATGTATCTGCATGTCATCCTAAAGCAGCAGCAGATCATCGAATTTGTGAACGGAAATATTGTTGCTCTGAAAATTTAACATTTCTAATGTTATCACTAAACATGAAGTAAAAGTTTCCACATTCTTAAGTTCCTAACTGTCATTTTAATAGTGGTCCATGGTTAAAGAAACCTCTCAATTAACTTTTTTATCAGGATAAATTGGTCCAAAAAGAGAGCTTTTGTAATTTCTCCTACAACCTTCCTTCTGTCTATGTGACTTATTATTCAAAACCTTATAAATTATAGAGGTTCAACCAAGAAAATCAGTATCTATTTCAAGAAACTATTCCAGATTTTGAAATCCTATGGAATTATGTATAGTTCAAGTAAATCACAGGCTGCTTCCAGGGATACGTTTTCTGTAAAGTGAACAGCTTTAAACTAAGAATCCTTAGAAATAAGAATATAGACAATATTTCAAACATTATAGATAAAATTAAAAAGATAAATAATACTTAGAGAGAAATTAAGAAGTTTGTAGAACAAATCATTAGCATTGTTTATTTTACTAACTTCTCATCTATTTTAGTCCCTTGCAAGTTCTTCTTTTGATGGACATACGCATATATAATAAGGGCTTGATTTTCTTCCACTGGGGGTGACTGAAAAATTGGAACTGGGACAGTTTATTTTTCTTTTGTTTTATTTTCGTTTTGTTTTCTTATATGCTGTGCTGCCATTTACACCTTTATGAAAGGCACAACCATTGTCATTATGTTTAATTACATTTACGATGTCTGTTGCAAATTAGTATATGAAATACACTGTTTGAGGAAATCCATGTCAGCAACTTTTCCAGAAGTATATGTTTTTAAGGAGATTAGCACCCTGAAAACACTATATTTTATGTACAAAGGATACCATCCTGTGGTTTTTATTCAGATATAACTTCCATCCAGCATTGTATGAAAATTTCGGTGTTAGCTACAAAAAGTTCTATTTTCTTTTATGTGGTTGTGCTGGTAATGCCAACAGTGGGGGCTTTGGATCAGCTTTTGTCATGCCACACACAACTGGACATTTTAGAATCACAGAATCATTTCAGGACTGCCTTTCTTCATAGTAGTAGATAAAATTCTGTGTAAAAGTCTGATGGGCATGTAAAAGTGAAATCCAAACTGTGATACTGATATTTATTAGGAACATCATACAAGTAGTTTTCCCTGAACATGTCCCCTCCACCTGTGTGAAACTTGTTTCTGGGCAGAAATGGAAAACTTTGGATATTTCTGTGGGGTGCAGGCTGGATCTAACACCTCTGCTGTGCCTGAGCTCACAGGCAGCCAGCACACACAGGAAATTTCAGGTGCAAATCCAACATTCTGCATAGCACTGGACCACAGATTTCTGTCTGGAAAGTCCTGGGCACAAAATATCCAGGATTTCTTGGCAGAAGTAGGGTAAAACTACTTCGTCATCCCAATTATATATATTTGCTGTGTCTTTGCTAGGAGTTCTCTGCTGAAAAAATTTCCCAGTGAAGGTTCAGTGAAGCCAATAGTAGGTTCAGTGAAGCCAGTAGTAGCTAAGTTGGCAGTTTTCCCTTCCTTCCTTCCTTCCTTCCTTCCTTCCTTCCTTCCTTCCTTCCTTCCTTCCTTCCTTCCTTCCTTCCTTCCTTCCTTCCTTCCTTCCTTCCTTCCTTCCTTCCTTCCTTCCTTCCTTCCTTCCTTCCTTCCTTCCTTCCTTCCTTCCTTCCCTCCTTCCTTCCCTCCTTCCCTCCTTCCCTCCTTCCCTCCTTCCCTCCTTCCCTCCTTCCCTCCTTCCCTCCCTCCTTCCCTCCCTCCTTCCCTCCTTCCCTCCTTCCCTCCTTCCCTCCTTCCCTCCTTCCCTCCTTCCTTCCCTCCTTCCTTCCCTCCTTCCTTCCCTCCTTCCTTCCCTCCTTCCTTCCCTCCTTCCTTCCCTCCTTCCTTCCCTCCTTCCCTCCTTCCTTCCCTCCTTCCTTCCCTCCTTCCTTCCCTCCTTCCTTCCCTCCCTCCTTCCCTCCTTCCCTCCTTCCCTCCTTCCTTCCCTCCTTCCTTCCCTCCTTCCTTCCCTCCTTCCCTCCTTCCCTCCTTCCCTCCTTCCCTCCTTCCCTCCTTCCCTCCTTCCCTCCCTCCTTCCTTCCCTCCTTCCTTCCCTCCTTCCTTCCTTCCCTCCTTCCTTCCTTCCCTCCCTCCTTCCTTCCCTCCCTCCTTCCTTCCCTCCTTCCTTCCCTCCTTCCTTCCCTCCTTCCTTCCTTCCCTCCTTCCTTCCTTCCCTCCTTCCTTCCTTCCTTCCTTCCCTCCTTCCTTCCTTCCCTCCCTCCTTCCTTCCCTCCTTCCTTCCTTCCCTCCTTCCTTCCTTCCTTCCCTCCTTCCTTCCTTCCTTCCCTCCTTCCTTCCCTCCTTCCTTCCCTCCTTCCTTCCCTCCTTCCCTCCTTCCCTCCTTCCCTCCTTCCCTCCTTCCCTCCCTCCTTCCCTCCCTCCTTCCCTCCCTCCTTCCTTCCCTCCTTCCTTCCCTCCTTCCTTCCTTCCCTCCTTCCTTCCTTCCCTCCCTCCTTCCTTCTCTCCTTCCTTCCTTCCCTCCTTCCTTCCCTCCTTCCTTCCCTCCTTCCTTCCCTCCTTCCTTCCCTCCTTCCTTCCTTCCTTCCTTCCTTCCTTCCTTCCTTCCTTCCTTCCTTCCTTCCTTCCTTCCCTCCCTCCTTCCTTCCCTCCCTCCTTCCTTCCCTCCCTCCTTCCTTCCCTCCTTCCTTCCCTCCTTCCTTCCTTCCTTCCTTCCCTCCTTCCTTCCCTCCTTCCTTCCCTCCTTCCTTCCCTCCCTCCTTCCCTCCCTCCTTCCCTCCCTCCTTCCTTCCCTCCTTCCTTCCTTCCTTCCTTCCTTCCTTCCTTCCTTCCTTCCTTCCTTCCTTCCTTCCTTCCTTCCCTCCTTCCTTCCTTCCCTCCTTCCTTCCCTCCTTCCTTCCCTCCTTCCTTCCTTCCCTCCTTCCTTCCTTCCCTCCCTCCTTCCCTCCCTCCTTCCTTCCTTCCCTCCTTCCTTCCCTCCTTCCTTCCCTCCTTCCTTCCCTCCTTCCTTCCCTCCTTCCTTCCTTCCTTCCTTCCTTCCTTCCTTCCTTCCTTCCTTCCTTCCTTCCTTCCTTCCCTCCTTCCTTCCCTCCCTCCTTCCTTCCCTCCCTCCTTCCTTCCCTCCTTCCTTCCTTCCCTCCTTCCTTCCTTCCCTCCTTCCTTCCCTCCTTCCTTCCTTCCTTCCTTCCCTCCTTCCTTCCCTCCTTCCTTCCCTCCTTCCTTCCCTCCTTCCTTCCCTCCCTCCTTCCTTCCTTCCTTCCTTCCTTCCTTCCTTCCTTCCTTCCTTCCTTCCTTCCTTCCTTCCTTCCTTCCTTCCTTCCTTCCTTCCTTCCTTCCCTCCTTCCTTCCTTCCCTCCTTCCTTCCCTCCCTCCCTCCCTCCCTCCCTCCCTCCCTGCCTTCCTGCCTTCCTGCCTTCCTGCCTTCCTTCCCTCCCTGTTTAGCCCGTGAATTAATTCTCTAGGGCTTGGTCTTCAAAACCCTTACAGTCTTATACAGAAGAAGCCTAAGATAGAATGTAATAGCACTGAAGATCAGTTTGAGAAAGACTCTAGTGTATAGTAGTTTACTGACTTTATTTTCATCAAAAATGTGAAACTAGTATTAGAACTCAAATCCTCTTCATATATAGGGTTGTAGTAAGTTTTGCATCTTAGTGAGTTAAGCATTCAAAAAAATACAATGATGTGGCATGTATCTGCACAAATCTGTGGATTTTCTAAGGTCACAGGAAAATTTTGTGAATCCCAGGTCTCAGCATAGAGCAATAAAATGTAGGGTGCTGAGACTTTTTGCCTATTTCACCACAGCACACCCTTGGTAGGACAGATGGGTAGTTCCACACCCCTGAGGTTACAGCTAGTGACATTTCCAGATCCATGGAGGCATCACATCAGGTCCAATGTGAGTGGCTGTAATACTGTCCCAATGGGAGTAGTTCCATATCTGCAGGCAGGTGGAAAGCAATGTTAACATTCGGTTTCCAGCTGCTGATTTGTTCCTAACACACACTGTAGAATCCAGAAGACCTGTTTTTTTTTAATGGTTTTGAAGGCGGATGCAGAAGGATGACAATGAAATTAAAATTCTCTAAAGACAGAACTGAAATTGGTCTAGGAAGAGTGGTGGGTGCTCCTTCTCTTCAGTGGACATGTCTGAATTTTAAGCCACTCTCTGGTGGGCACACTGCCAGTCACTTCAGTTAGAGGGAGTATTATGGAGGAAGTCCAGTGTTGTAGGCCTGGTAAAGCAGGAGGAGAAAAAACAACACTTGCATTGCATAAAAGTAGTTAAAATAGTTGTAACAGTTTGAGTAACTGATTGTAAGTACTTAACAGCAGTGGTGAATCAAAAAAAAACCCAAGATGGTACTGTGAGCAAGGTGAAAAGATGGCCTTATTCTGTCTATCCTAATGCGTTCATCATAAAAACAACTCTGAAGAGCCCTGTTCTATAACTTTTGTAATTGGGGAGTTAACAGAAGTATTAATAACATGGATATCAAAAGACTCATCCTAGCACCTCCAGTCCTGGTCACTGTTCCTTTCAGGGGTATTAGTGACAGCACCACTTAAAAGCACAGAGCCTGGGTGATAAAGTTCCTGTTCAATTTGATGCATGAGAACTGTACTTTCCACATTACTGCAGACAATGGAACCATTAACTCCCGATCAATCACCTGGCTTGCAGCACAGCCCACTCTCTAACAAGAAGCCATGGGGCATAAGGTATAAATAGCAGACATAAGTCAACCTCCTTGACCAGCTGTAATTGTGAAAGAAGGACTGTAAACTGCATTTGGGCCTCTGTCCAGGTTTTCTGAAACATGCCAATGTGCACATGGAAACTCAGATAGGGACGTTCTGTTATATTAGAAGGCTCTGAGGGATGGATCTAGAGCCGAGATCCTTCTCTCTTCCCAAGCAATCATTTTATGTGTCTTGAGTACCTCTGGGTGGTTTAAAGAAGCTCTTTCTTTCTGTTGTAACAATATAGGTTAAATTTAAGCTATGTTGACCTTTCGAAGCATCTGTGTTGTTACATTGAGTATACTGGGGATAGCTCCACAGACAGCAAATGTGCAGGAGTAGGGAATAATATGCCAAGAATTAAGATGGCAGGGCAGAGAATAAATTTACGTTGTTGTGGATGCCGGGAGAATTCAGCCTAGATAGGCCTTTAGAGACAGATTTTTTAATTATTATTATTGCTATATGTGCAAGTTGGTTGGCTTGGTTCCATGAGAGCAGTTAAATAGCTGGATTCATACAGTACTCTTCTCCCTTTACTGATTCTCTTCCACAGGAAGCAAATGGAAGCTATTTTAATTGCCATTCTTAGAGGGAATGAGATCACAAACTAGCTGCAATCTCCTTTTATAGTTCCCTTTGTTACTTGGCATGAAGGGCTAGTACAAGCTTTTAAAAGTAGGCAATTCTGGCATAGAAGTCGTGTGGTCAAGGTCTGTGATTCTTCAATGACTTCCGCTGACAGCTTTATCAAAATTAAATTGCCCACTCTCCTATTCTGTAGTGGAAATCATGAGAGAAGGTAGCAGTGAAATAGCGCTCTGTTTTCAGCTGAAATGTACTCCATCCCTTATGCAAAGGGATTTGCTGATGCAAAGAAGTGTAATTTACACCTTCCTGTGACAGACTTTGTGACTTTGACCTGGAAAGTAGAAAAGAATCCAGGCATACTTACCGAAGGTGACTATAGATGGATTTAAATGCAGTGGCTTATCTTAACAATAAGCTGTCTTTACAGTGCTAACAAACTACACCACACAGCTTTATTTTGATTTTTACCTGAAGTATAGACCTGTGTGGTCTAGATGGATGATATCAATTACATTTGAAAGCCTGATAAAATGGAATGCAGATGATTTATCTAGCTGATACCAACCTCTCAATATAAGCCACAGTCATTAGTAAGCCTTGATACATATATCATTCTTATTCTTAGGAATGCATGTTGAATGCCTTTTTTTAATTCATGAATCTTCCTTTCTTTCAAGAGCTTTTCCCAGTGGTTGAGGGCACTGGATTATGGTGGTTATGGTGATTTTGCTGCAATTCACATTGTAACCAAAGCATGCTCTGCAGGTAGCTGGTGTATTAATCAGTGCTGCACAATCACAGACACACAGTCACAGACAGTTCCACATGTTTCTTCCATCAGCTGCTCAAAAACTTACTGGCTGAGAAAGTATTTTTATTTAAAGAAAAAAAAAAAACTATTGTTTAAATCTCTGGTGTTGAAAACAGTGCCTTCAAAGGTTTAAAAAACCCTAGAATTTCAGGTAATCACGGATTGCCCTGTGTGTACTGTGCTACTGTAAGTGAATAATTTAGCACTTAAGATGATAAAGTATATGACCCCTGTAAAATCGCTATTCCTTATTTACTAATTTTTTACAAACTTATGTGAAGAATAGGCAATACATGAAATCTCTTATCATGGAGTGTGGTTTCCACGTGAAACTGATTTGAAACTAGCTTGAAAGGTAGGTTAAGCATAAGTGTAATCATGGAAGTCATAGGGACATTCATACACCCACGTTAAGTGAGAAACATTCTGGTTGGCAACACACACATGGACATATGCATAGGTATTTCTGAATAACAGACAGAATGAAAATATTTCCAGCATTTTAAATGAAATATAAAATTCCGATGAAATAAAAAAATGCTAGGGGGAAAAAGGTTGAGGTTTGTATTTTACTAGTGTTTATTTTTCCTAAATGTCATCTTGTGACAAATTATGGTTTCTAAATGTGCAATTTTGATTTTAAAAAGGTGGAATTACTCAGTCTGTCACTTTGAAACTTTCATTCCACACCTGTGATTGATTTATTTTGGCCCAAATTAGGGTGGGAAGGATGAGGGAAATAAATTATTGTAATTTTGAAAGATTTAGAAATTTTGTTTTCTAGGGAGACATTTTGGACATGCGTTTTGGGAGGAAGAAAGCATGAATAAGCGTGAATTTCAGGAATGGAAGTCGGAAAAGGCTTGTTTCATTAATTGAGATACAAATTCATTGATTATGGGAGTCTCTTTTGCAGCTGTCATTGCTAAGCACTTCTGATTCATCAGGCTGAGATTCCAGGTGTGTGAAGAAGAGTAATGTAATAATTTCAGAAAATTAAATTTTGGAATAAAAGTTGTTACAGTTCCTCCTTGGATTTAATCTCGGGAATGTGAGCCTTAGAATAGGTCAGAGGTCCAGGATTTAAAGAAACCATTGGATGAAGCTGTGAAAACCCATCACTGCTATATATGGACATTTTAGTACATGTATCACTTGAATTTGTGAGGGCGTCTCTGCTCAAACATCCAGGTGTTTTACGCCAATAAATTCAGTATTGCTGCATGTTGATTTTTTAATGACAAACTGAGAATAACTGGGGACCAGAATTCAAGCTTTGGCTTCTGAGGTGATGTGATTCCAGGCATTCGCAGGAGTCTAAGTAGTAATCCCTTCTCAACTGTGTGTGTTTCACAAGGCTTGCAGAGCGCAGCCACATCTTGCTATTTTAGAAAGCAAGGAAGCATTATTTTACTTATATTGCAATTAGATTGTTGATGTTTCCAGCAGAGCGGGGGTCAATTTTTGTGCAACGATTCATGTGGTCAGAATGGGAAGATGACTAAATGCTTTTGTAGTCTCCAGTTTCTGGACTGCTCCAGAGGTCGCTGTGGCTTTTCTAACCGAAGATATACCCTCCTTCTGCTTACAGCAGTTTCCTCCATCCCCTGATATTCTCTCTCCCTCTGTGTCCCTCTTCTGAGATCAAACTGTGTCTCTTAGGGCCTCTCCATTGCCAAAGGTGTACCAAGGGGCTATTGGAAATGGAAGAATTGTACTCCTTGTCTCTACAGACTAGAGTTGCTCTAGCTAAGTGTACTTTCCATCTTGAGATTTATACCCAGGCTGAGCTGAAGACCAGACAAGTTGTGTGTTTGCAGTTTGTATAACCACAAGCAGTTGGAGAAGATCTGTTAAAAAAACATAGGAATCCTAATAGCTGAGCATGTCTAGTATCTGCACAGGCAACCACAAGAGCCTGCATCAGTTTTTCACATGCAGAATAAAGCGAGTCCGAGAGGAGACTGTATGAGATGCAGGCACAGGGTGTATGATGTGCCCATGGCTGCTTTCTAAAACTGGTGCAGACAGCTCTCTCCTTCTGGTGGATGCATTACGCCAATGTCTTTCAAATGCTTGACCACAGGCTCACAATTTTGCAAAGACACTGGTGGTTGTACAAGTAGCGGATTATATAAAAGGAGATGAAGTAGAAGTCCTCTTCTATGTTGGTTGCTTGCTTAGGCCTCAGGGAGAGCTTTTCTCCCTGTTGAATTCCCACAAGATTCCAGCAGATACATTTATTTCTAGTATTTCACAATATCACATTGTTTGACTTTGGAAATGTAGGGTTTTTTTATAATGCAGTTCTTACAGGTCCTACATGTAACCGTCTTAGCTGGTATCCCTTGTTCTTGGCTCTGCAAAACCAAAGACAAATATACAGTCTTTGGTTCTAAATGATATTACACATTATATTCCCTCCCTGCATCTTATTCACCAACACTCTTCTCAAAGCAAGAGTGAAATCAAGGGTTATGTAAAAAAAAAAAAAAAAGCAACAATAAAATGACAGCTATCACATAGTTTTCTTCCAAGTATTATTCCTGTGTAATTAGTGTATGAATGATCCTCAAGTGCCCAAACTTCCTGGCTACCACAAACTCAACCTCTTACATGAACACGGGCTATTCCTTTAGCTTGAGGTGTAGATTTACCAGTTTGCCAGTAGTGATCAATGAAGTGATCAACAAGACTCTTAGTCAGCAGAGATGCTGAGGTAGCATTCTTTCCTTCCAGGTAGCAGAAGGAAGTAAACATCTTAAGTTGTCTTTCTATACAGTTTTAATATGGGAATAGTAGTGGATATCCCCCACTGCTATTGGCCTACATGGGAAATCTAAAGGGAGACAACTGGAGTTTTAAGATAAATATGTGTGTATTGATAAGGTCAAGACTGTTTTGCAAGAGGGAAAGCTAAAATAAAATCCTCTTTCTGAATCAGCATCTACCAGTCTTTGCTGCCTGAGAAGAGTCTGTGAAACAACATAAGCTTGTTCTTTGTCAAGAATGTCTCATTATTTAGGTCCTGCTGATTTTTAAAATCTGGAATTTTCATACACTTAGCACAGATGGAGAACAAAAGTGATTGATTTTACTCAGTCATTAGGGAATTTTTGAGATAACTCATTAACACAAGGTGGATACACAAAAGATTGCTTTTTAAGGAAGACTTAAACTGATAATCAAATTTTATTGATATTCCTGAAGTCTTTCTTTAGGACATCATGAATCATCTGTACAACATAGCCTTTATGTTTTAAAACTGGGAACTAAAGTAAAAATGGCTTTTTCTATACATTAACCTAACAGATACTATTTTTGAAATGTAATATTTTATACTTAAACTACTAAAGAGCAAACAGAAATGTAATGATTTAGTTGAGTTTAAGAGACATGCAGATGACTGGGCTGTGACCATATAACAACATGCCATGCCATGCCATGCCATGCCATAACATAACACAAAACATATAACATTATAGTATATAGTAACATATAATAACAATTTGCACAATACAAAAAATTATTATTGTATCTACAACAAGTGAAAAGGAAAAAACAGACATTTGAAACTGCTCAAGTTTTCTATAAAATAATGAAGTGCAAAAATGAAAAATGTTGTATGATTTGAGTTCAAGTACAAATAATCTCTTTATCATAAAGAAATTTGCTTATAATGCAATAGTTACATTATGTGTATATATGTATTGCATAAAAATATAGAATATGTGCATATATATATATAGAAATTAAATAACTGTTGGAAACTAATAATATGCCACTTCTGCATTATTGCAATGAAAAATCTATTTATGGGGAGAAAACATTCATTACTGGAAATCACACAATTCGAAATACTTGTGTCACAAATGTTGCTAAGAGGCTGAAATCTTGTCCTTGATCTTTGGACACCCAAAGACCACATAAAATCCAAAGCTGTACTAGAAATACAATACAATCTAGTATAGTACAAATTCAAAGAAATAAAGAAAGCAAACAAGTTCCATCTGCTTTAGAAGTATCAAACACCTAGACTAACAGAACTGATCTAAAGCCTGTGGAAGTCAATGACAGTTAATTGTTAGTTAATTAACTTTGATGAGTTGTTCATCAAACCCCTAATTTACACTGGATCTCTGGACTCTTTTGTTTTTCAACTTGGATTCAGATATATTAACATCTCCTGAGTCCTCCTGTAAATATTCTGCTCTACTGAGAAAGCTGTATTTAATCTGGCTTCCAGGGAATCCATGGAAAAGTAAAATTAGGATTCAAGTTTTGTTTGGGAATTCTATGCACATATTTGGGAGGCCATTAATGTAGCACTAAGTAAATAAACAGATCCAATAAATCAACATATTATTAACTTTTGTAGAAATAAATGGGCTGCTGAGTAGCAATAGAACAAAAGATTATGAAAACCAAAACAGAATAACATCAGTCTATTTAAGCTAATATTCTTTCAAAGCCAGATTGTAATTTTCAGAGCTGGGTAGAAGGGTTTTTCTGATGAGACTGAAATAAAACTTTCTATGGACATATGTCCATTTCAGTGACATCTTCGCTTAAAGAAACCAAACCAAACCAAACCAGTCTAATCCAAACCAAACCAAACCCAAGATACGGAATAGTATGTGCCTTTTTTAAAAATTATTTATTTACTTATTTAAAAAATGTGTTTCCAAATCCACTTTGGAATGTGTCCTCTGTACAGAAATCTGTGTTTGATGACTCATTGTTGATCAGAATGAAAGCAAAGTTTGAAATAAATGAATGTCCCATGAAATGGAATTCTACCT
This sequence comes from Patagioenas fasciata, assembly GCF_037038585.1. Taxonomy (NCBI): domain Eukaryota; kingdom Metazoa; phylum Chordata; class Aves; order Columbiformes; family Columbidae; genus Patagioenas; species Patagioenas fasciata. The sequence continues at coordinate 107,120,965 of NC_092522.1, forward strand.
GTATCCTAAATCTATTAATTTTCATGTAAGCTAGAAGTCCATCTCCAGGCAAACTCTAAGATAGGAAGCACTCTCCAATGTACTAAATTATCTCTGGACATTTTAAAATAGAGAAAAATTTTTGCTTGATAGTAAAATTATTGTTGCTGAGATGTGAAGTGGGAAAACATTTATAAGGTGGCATATCTGAACGGCTTTACTGGCTGTCTCTATTTCAGAGCATGCGAGTCTTGTTAATACTGCCTTTTACACTGGAAAGCCATGTTATCCTTTTCCTGTAGTAGAATAACTTTTATATAAATAGCAGTGGATACCGTGGAAACCCTAGAGGTTAGTGCTTGACCTATAATTACTTTCTGGTCATTAGTAATTACTCCATGAGGTATTGCAGAGCATGTTCTCTGAGAAAATAATATTTAAAAACAAAACAAAAAAACAAAACAAAAAAAAAAAAACAAACAAAGACCCCAGACAAAACCAACAACAATAAAACACAAACACCACCACCCAGCAGCTGCAATAGACCAGATCTTTAATTTTTGGATATTTCATTGTCACCATACTGGCCTCAAAGGTCTGAATCATCAAGCCCACTTCTTGTCTAATTGCTATAGCAACATATATAATACGACTAACAATTTTTTCGGGATTCATATTTCTAGCTTTGCTTGCCCAGATTTGTTGTTGCTATCAAAATGTTTTCATTAATTAATGCTAATTACATATTTTCTTTTTACATTAATATTATGACAATTCATACTATATACATGAAAGAAAATGGGTTCTTTTGGTCTCAGTGAATGTTATTGATTTGAAGCGTCTGCTTTTCAAATAATTATTCAATGTTAAAGTGCATTACATTAAACTATTTTTTTTAATCAGTATTACTAATAAAGGGATGAGCTAGGGAAAAAAAAAAGAAATTTTGATTTTTTTTTTTTTTCAGTCTAATATTTTGGCAGACTTAAAACTGGTGAGCTGACTTAGTTTCTCATGAAAAGGTCATTGCAATCAATAGGTATCTTTCCACTGACTTAGATGCACTTTGATTAAGTGCAATTCTCCATCCCTGCCATGAAGCAAAATCATTTATATGAAAGCCAAATGAAGCCATGACACATAAAATGTTGACTCTGTTCTCTTTGCCTGTTTCATGTGTGTGATACTGCAGTGTGGTATAATTGAGATGATATGCAAGTACTCCTCTTCAGAAAACCTTGACAATTCTTCTAAAGAAAAAAAAAATAAATTCAGGTATATCTGAGAATTTCTTATGTTTTATTGGGTTTTGATAGATCTTAGTCGTTTTGAAATCTCATATTAATGAGGTTGATTAGTTCAGCAATATGATACATTTACTATTTGTATTGGCTTTATGTGGCAAGGTTTTTTGGGGTGCGTGGTCTGCAAGCCACCAGAAACTTCCCCGATGTGGGACAGAGCCAGTGACTGCCAGTGAATTTGAGCCTGGAAAGAAGGGAGGGTTGGGGAAAAGGTGTTTTTTAGATTTGTTCTTATTTCTTACTATCCTACATTGTTATTAGTTGGTAATAAATTAAATTAATTTCCCCAATTGGTATCTGTTTTGCCCATGATGGTAACTGGTAATTGATTTCCCCTGTCCTTATCTTCACCCATGAAGTTTTCATTGTATTTTCTCCCTCATCTTGCTGATGGAGGGGAAAATTATAGGCTTGGTGCGCATCTGCCAGCCAGCCAAAGTCAACTCACCATAGTATTATAACAATGTTCTATCACTTTAACACTGCTAGAATATTAAATGACCTGGTTGTTCATCACTGTTGAACAAATTGCAAATTCAGTTATAATGTATGCACTATATACTATTACATACTTTTTTCTTTTATTATTTTTTTTTTTAATAAGAGACTTGTCTGACTAATGTGAGAGATTCAGATACTCCAGTCTGCATTTGTGATTATACTGAAATTCAAACTCCATATTAAGAGCCACCACATCCACACAGATTGGTAAACACTGCAATTAAGAGATTCTCCTACTGAGGGGGTATAGAGCACCAGGGCCTGGGTGTGCCACCTTATGGGAAAGGAAATTCAGGAATAATCAACAGTGGAATAACCTTGGCCTTTGACTGGAAGGTGGAAGCAGAAAAATTTGTTGGAGGAAAACTGAGTCAGCATGGACAGGTGATCAAAACTCAGTCTGACTGTGGTTACAACTGGGAGGAAGGAGGGAAGAAAAACAATAAAATAATATAAACGGGATTTTTTTGTTGGTTGTGGGAGTCTTTGGTTGTTGTTGTTGGTGGTGTTTTTTTTGGTTTTGTTTTTTTTCTGTTTGTTTCTTTCCTTTAATAACACTTTTACGTCCTTTTTGTACCTTTTCATTTTCTTAACCTTGACCTACTAAAGACGTGAAGGAATACTTTCTAAAAGTGAGGTTTTCCATTAAAAAAATAAACAACGGATTTTTTTTAAATTCCGTATTAGATGACTGTTTTGTCTATATGGTCTTTTAAACTACTTGGAAGTTTTACTTTTTGCATGCCATCTGTTTAAGTGTTGCATCTTGTGGGAAGCTGTCCATGTTGCCTGTAATTTCATGTCTAGTCAAAGTTATAAGGGACTAGTTTTTACTAATTATTCATTTAAAAAATGCCCTCTATGAATATTTCTCCTCTGCCAATGAAATGGAAGTAGAATTTCAGGTCATACAGAAATCTCCATCTTTTCTCCCTAGAAGTGTTTTTTAAAAAATTGGTATAACTGTTCACATGGCACAATGGAAGAATTTCGTTATGGAAAAGTCTGGGGCAGTTTTCAGGTTTAGGGTTAGATTCCTGGCTGGTGTAAGTCAAGACAGTTTTATTTAAGTTTCAAGCCACCTAATAATAATAGATTGTTCATAAATCACTAGTGTTGTTTTCTTTTCTGTCTTTCTAATTAAAAAAGCATTTATGCAGTCAGAACAAGGGACACGTGCACACACATGGAGTTAAATGGCTTAACTGTCACATAAAAGACTGTGAACACCCCTAAAAAAACCCAATGGGATATTGCTTTTTGGAATGAAGAGCGAATAGCTTTTTACTTTATACCAGCCATTTCACATTTCAGTGGTTTTAATCTTAACATGAGAAGAGTTTAAATAGTTGTTCTTCCAAGACAGACAATTTTAGAATACCATATAGTTATGCAACGCATCCTGTGTAATGTTTGTCTGTCGGTTGTGCTGTTGTCTATATATCAGAACTATAAAACCTGTTACACCAAACAATGTTCATTGTATTGCTACACAACAAGTCTATTGTACTATACCACATTTTCTTGGAGCACCTATGAGCTTAGGTTATTTACTAACACCATTAGCTACCCTGTGATTGGGCTGATGGATTTGCTGCTTTCAGGTTTGAGTGGTTTAAGTCTCTTCTGTCATGTGTCAGCTAACAACTGGAAAAAAGGTGTAAAGCTCTGAGATTTATGAAGTAATGTGATAAGTATTTACAAATGTTCTTAGGCTTGGACTGAGGTAGCTTAAGCTTGAGCTCCTACAAGGTGAAGGACAGCTGCTGCAGTCATTGCTCGTCATGGTGTGGCTTCTGTTGATGCAAGGCAGCTCTCTTACCCTGTGAGCTGTGACACCCAAGGGTCACAGGAAACGGCAAAAAGAGATTGGAAGGGTGAAAAGAGGAAAGCATAAGTCTTTATATCTTAAATGCTTAATTATGAAATTGACTTGGGGATGCAGTTAAAATAAAAAAAATATTTAAAACAAATTATGATGATTTATAACTGCGAGCAGCTGAGTTCCTCGGGGAAGGGTAATGAGAAGTGACTGCAGATGTTTAGTTAGCTAACTGCTTTTAAATGCCTACACAACTTAGTTCATTCTGGATGAAGAGTGAGTTTTTTTAGTCTGCTACTTGTAGTTACAGCCAGTTTTTTTGTTCTGTCTTTATGAAAAGACTAAGGAACCGTTGGATGTTCCTATTCCTTAACTAGTGGTTGCATGCAAGGAGGGAGAAGTTCATAGGAAGTTCAAAATGAGACAATACTTCCATTATTTGAAAAGTACTGATGCAAAATAATTTTATCTATTCAAGTAAAATGAATAGGTACTTATTTGCAGGACTAAATGTTGTGGAATCTGGCTTTTTGTATGAACATAAATACATGCTTCTGTGCACAAGCACATATGTGTGTATCATAGTAAACACAGAGAGCTACAAATCCTTCTGTATTGTGTTGGGATTTCTTCGTGATGACGAGAAATAAGACACTATCCAGAGTAAGGGGGGCTCAGTGACATTAATTCTACTTCATTGACACTTCGATGCAAAGTATAGTCTTTCCTTAAATAATCCTGTCTTGTGCTTTCTTACTTTCACAGGATGTCCTCATTTAATTATGCTTCTCTTCAGGGAAAGTCACGAGTTGCTTCAAAGGCTCTGGTAGAATTTCTGAGTCCTCATTTGAACATATAAGTGTTTCTTGCTATGGTAACCAAGACAAAACTTAATCAAAGACTTTGTTTCCACTTTAGTGCTGGAAACCTTGGTACCAGTTCATCAGTGGATTTATGTTAGCCTCCTGTATATTATAAATCAAGGCACAAAGCTTCAGTATTTGAGTGTGAAGTATTGGTTAATGGCGTCTATAGACTAAAGGCAGGACTCAGTCTAATTTTAAAGGTATAAATTACTAAAACAGAATTAGGATTTTGGTAGTAATTGTTTTTTGGAATTGGGTGTAGTGAGGATCCAGTCAGGACTTTCTCATTTTTCAACTACCTCTAACCTGGTACCTTAGACAGATAGGTTGAAGAGCCATAGAAGGCAAATGGAGCATGTGGGACTGAAATCTTCCCTATTCTCTGGTTGCCATAATCTCAGGGTTAACACAGCTTTCAGTGGCAGGTACTTTTTCAAAATATAAGTGGAAAAACGTGAGCAACCTGTCTGTTCCTAGCAACACAGTATCCTACCAGCTGAATATTTTCCTTTTACGAGATTAAATTACTTTATATTAAATGAGAGCTGTTATGATATAGTAGCATAACTGAAAGGCAGATGTGCATAAAAAAAGGAAATTACAAACATTTCTATTATCTTTCTAAATAATAGCTTTTCAAAGAGCTAAATTAAAATATATACATACTATTAAGACAGAACTAATGACAGAAGGCCATAAATTGTGATTGTATACTAAATGTCCTGGTCATTCCAAATAACCTCAGATTCAAATGTGGCAACAAGTTCTAATACTCCAGCTGTGACAGTGATATGAAAAAAGGACTTAGGCATGGGAATTATTGCAAAAGACATAGTGAAAGAGTATTTTCTTCCATGCAGCTAAATATCTTTTGGTTGTCTATTTAATTTATTTAGTCCATTGAGTAGGAGTCCATGAAATTTTCCAACCAAATATTTCTTTGACAGAAAATTAAATAACTTTTTTTTTTTTTTTAATAGCTGAGTTTCATTTGTGGTGTGAGCAGTGGAATATGACAGGATTATTATTAGGAAGTTCTTCTGTTGCTAGTCTCTGAGAATGATCCCATTGTTGTTGTCATTCATTGTCAACACATGTGAAGAACTGTTTTGTCTGTGACCACGTCCATATTCTGTCTCCAACAATGCCTATGAACAGAAGAGATGATGTACACATTTTTCCCTCGCAGTATACGTGGTCGGATTCTCCAGATCTACTGCCAATTGTAGGAATGACTGCTGCCATTTGATCAGCTGTGCTCCTAGAGGCCTCATTTCATGACACCTTGCTTTGGAATAATCTGTGACCACCCACATCAGCCACAGCTTTGAAAACCCTCTTTTGTAGCTTACTTAAAACTGTCTTTTACCCCTATTGAAGAGTCCTGACTTACCCAACAGTTCCTTGTAGAGAAGCCATTCCCAGTGTTTTATCATCAAACTCAGATGGTCACATGAAGAGACAGCAAAACAGACATGGATGATACCAAGCTATAGAAACAAAGATGACAGATGCAAGATTAAAAAAGGCTTTGAGATAAAAAATTCATACTTCCCAGTGCCAAGAAATCCATGTTAAATATATAGCTGTTTGGAGGCAGGGAATTAGGAAGACATAAACAATAAAAAGGGAACAGAAAAGGTGTGGGGGAGTTCAGATGACTAGAAGATCACAGGGCTAGGTACAAAGTCAAACTGAGGTTAAAAGACAGTGGAGAAGGAGATGGAGAAAACATAATCAGAAGAGAAGCCTTTCAAGACAACCTATCTTAAATGTCCAAAAGTTCCTGATCTGACCACTCCTGTGGCTTTTCCTGTCTTTTGGGGTCACTGCTTATTCATTTCTGCAGCTTTTTTCTTGAGAGGACTATGCTCTTAAGACCACAGTGGTGCACAACATGGTATTATTAGAGAGTAAAGGACACTGTGCACTCTAAATTGAATGAGATTGTTAAATAAACACCCAAAATCTCATGTTCTGTGTTTACACCCCTGAGTACACAAATCCAGTCAGACCTTTGCTTTTCTTCCTGCTGTGGTTATTAGGTATATGTCTGGGCTTATTTTTTATCCTGAGGAAGTTGGCTGGTTAATGTAATTTTAGTCAATCTGTAAAGACATTTTTATTTTATTTTATTTTTTTTTAAAGAATTCTTGCAGCATTTTTTGAAGACATTAATATTCTAGGCTAGCCTGATCCCTAAAATCTCATTTAATTCCCTCTTGGGACAACTTGCTACATTTATGGTCACAGTACAAGAGAGCTGACATTGTAGGTGTTGCCCATATTTCTAGCTAGTGGAAACGTTTTTCAGAATGAGATAATCAGGGTAACACAAGAAGTCTATGTATTAAAGTCGTGCTTTTACCTGACAGCTTCAAAAATCTGTGGAGTTTCAAAAATCTGTAGAGCACAACAAATGCTGACACTGTCTTAAGCCTAAACTGAGGCTCTAGAAATTTGTTGTTATGCAGATTACAAAAAAATTAGTTTCAATTTCCCGGAAGGAGACAATATACAGATTGTTCAATACTGAACTGTCACATAGTAGAGAAGTGAGAAAAAAAAAAGTGAATTAATTTGGAGAAGATTTATTTGGTTTGTGTAATAGTGAGTGTAAAACAGTAAGAACCCAGTTGCCTAGCTGTCACCTGCCTCCAGGGTACAACCAAACACTGCCAGTGAATCAGTAGACTGAGAAGATTTTTTTTTTATGTAGCTCAAGTTTAACATAAGGCTGTAAGTGCTCCAGGTGGCAGGTTCATTTGTTCATTAGTGACTTTTCACAATAAACAATTGTGGTTCCATCACATGACAACAATAATTTACAAAGGAGGAGGAAGAAAAACAAAGAAGCCCCCAAATCCAGAACTCTGAAGGAAAAGACCTCTGAGAAAGACCTATAAATCCTAAGAAACACTAGTCAAGAAGATGGCAACAGGAGCAAATAGTGCAGTAAAAGCCCACTATGTTATTCAGTTGCAGCCTAACTGATCCACTTTATAAAGAATTTCCTTAAATTGCTTTTCATTAAAACCGGAGTCTGGTATCAATACTCACATCAGCCTGTGTGCTTCAGGCAGAGATTTAACTTTTACATTGTTGCTTTATACTCCTTTTTTTCACTCTTCTAAATGCAAAGCCTATAGAAGATCTGAAGGATGGATTCCAATGGGTACTGTGTTGTTAATTTATGAAATCTGTGCCTTTTAGAGATTATTTTGTTGAAATTATTGTAAGCACTGGTGATGCAAGATAAGAAGAAAGAGCATTACACTGTTTATGCATTTCTTCTGAAGTTTGAAAATCCTATTTAGAGACCAAATTTAACATGATTTAAGACTTCCAGCAGTGCTCCTGGAAGCATAATAAGTAACCTTCAAATTGTGAGAGTGGCTGTATCTCAGCTTCCAATTTCTTTTGGAGAATGTGGGATGTAAAAGTGGAGCTCAAATTTGACTGAATTTAAGGCTCTGGTGTTTGGCATTTGCTGCTTGCACGCCAACAGCATGACCACATGTTGGGAGGACACGCTGAAGAGAGACAGAAGAAGGATCTTTGAAGTTGAGTTTACCTCTTTAATAACCATTAAACAATCAATAAATAATCATCCTGTGTTTTGCTATTAAAATAAATATTTTTCTTATTTATGTCATTTTTTCAGTAAAACAACCAAGCGCCAGCTAAGCACTTTCTAAATCCTTTTGTGTTCATCTAATACTGATTACACTTTCTGAAGAGCTTCTTTTGCCTGCAATTGGGCTACCAACCCCTATGTGTTTCTGAACAGAACTTCACAGACCAGTTACTTGATAGAAGTGGTAAGCAAAGGGTAAGTAGCACTAAAAGGTTGGATACCAGCATCATTTGTTACTAAATACTTCAGGAAAAGAGGCTTGACCTGTTCTTCAATCATTCTGTTACTTGAGAAGGGTAGGAAGGAAAGCTGTTTTACCTTTTAGAAACATTCCTTTATGAAATGTGTGGAAAAACTGAATGTTGAACCACTTTTTTTTTTTTTTTAATTTATTTTTCTTGTACGTCCCTACTGGTTTCAGTGAAGTTTTAGATTAAGTTACTTTTCAGTGTTTAGCCTGTGGCACAATGTACATAATCCTAGTACAAGTGTGTCTTGTGTTCAGTTATCTCTGTTCTTAGATTGTTCATTACAATGGTTTATCTTACCCAAGGAAGTGGTTGAATTTTTAGCCACTATTGACATTGGACACACTTCAGAAATATTTTAAGCATGTGTTTCATTTTATGAATGTAAATAAAGAAGGCCTAGATGTCCTCCTCAGTACAGCACATTTTATATTCTTAGTTCTTTTTCCATTGAGATTGAAATTTTCTGTTCCTTAAAAATTTCAGCTTGAAGAAGTGTAAGTGCATGTACTGGAACAATGGTGATAATTCTGACTGGTCTAAACTTTCATGACATTTCAGAAAGGTTTTACCAGTTTCAGCAAGGATACAATGTCTGAAACAGGGAATAGTTTCGTTTATCCCTGAACACAGAACAATCTTTAGGTTAGCGCATTTATCTTGAAGCATCAATATTTTAATATGTGTTATTGTATGTTCAGAGAAAATAGCGCTTCCTTTTATGATACAACCATTTGTGTGCTTTGAAAAGCTTTCAGTCTGATACAGAAGATTGTCTTCAAATCCCTAGGTTTTAATAGTGTAGGGAGAATATCTTGTTGAATTCTATTTGTGACATCTAAGAGAAAAGAAATAAAATACAATTTTGGTTTTATAAATTTCTGAATATAGGGCTGTAAGAAGAGATGCTCTGGTTCCAAGCAGAACTTTTAGCCAGTATTCTGTCTTAAAGAGCATGTATGTGTGTCAATAGAGAGTGATCAGGTATGGAATGTCAGAGAATGAGATTGGGGTAAGTAGCCTTAACTCTTCCTTAATGATTCCCTAGCCTACCTGGATTTTCAGCTCAGATTTCCTAAGCTTTGTGCTGTTTATCTTTTTAACAACTTCCGTATACTTTAATAGAGTTGACAAATTAAAAATTTCACCTCTGTGTTTGGTTTAGGTGGCAAATTTTTGCTGGTGGGGGAACATCATGGATGGCTTCTGTGAGAAAAGATCAGCTTTTTCCATGTCAGACAAAACCACTTCCAGCTGTCTTCAAAACAGACCCACTGCTGCCCAAAGCTGAGCCCACCAATGATGCTGGAGGTGCCTCTGTTATTAATACATAACATATATATGTAACATATCCAATATTATTAGTATAGAATGTTCAAGAAAGGTAAAAACCACTGTGTAGCAGTTGCAAGAGAGAGGAGAAGAGCATGAACCAAACAGCTACGCAGACACCAAGGCCAGTGAAGAAGAGGAGGGGAGAGGTGCTCCAGGCACCAGAGCAGAGATTCCCCACAGCTCGTAGAAAAGGCCACTGTTTCCCTGGCAGCCCATGGGGAACCATGTATGAACATATATCTACTCTACCTTGTGAAGGACTCTACGTTGCAGCAGGTGGATGTGTCCTGAAGAACTGCAGCCAGTGAAAAGCATGCACATTAGAGTGATCCCACTCCAGAGCAGGGAAAAAGGTGTGACGAAGGATGATGGTAATTGGTAAATGATCTCACGGTCCTTGTCTTGATCTGCAAAGTTTCTCATCTTATTTTCTCCCTCTGTACTGCTGAAGGGGAGTAAGAGAGTGGCTGGGGGGGCACCTGGCAGCCAGCACAGGTTAACCCACCACAACCTCACTCTTCCTAGATTAAACAAGCCTACATCTCTCATTGTTTTCTTCTGGGTTGTGTTTTCAGTGTTTTCTGACCTATTTCTCATTTCCAATTCTACACAAAACTGATACACAGAAGTACCTTAACATGGCTTTGACTTCAGCTGATGAACTTCTGAGGTCTGCAAATTCATATTCTGCTTTACTTTGTATTTAGGGTATCTCTAAAACAACACAAAAGAAGAAGGAAAAGGAAAAGAAAAAAGAAAAGATAAAAGAAAGAGAAAAAGAAACAAAAAAGAAACAAAAAAGAAAAAGAAAAAGTAAAAGAAAGAGAAAAAGAAACAAGAAAGAGAGAAAAAGAGAGAAAAAGTAAAAGAAAGAGAAAAAGGAAAACACATGAAAAGAAAAAGAAAAAAGAAATAGAAAAAGAAAAACAAAAAGAAAAAGAAAAAAGAAAAAGAAAAAGAAAAAAGAAAAAGAAAAAATAAAAAGAAAAAAGAAATAGAAAAAGAAAAATGAAAAGAAAAAGAAAAAGAAAAAGTAAAAAGAAAAAGAAAAAGAAAAAGAAAAAGAAAAAGAAAAAGAAAAAGAAAAAGAAAAAGAAAAAGAAAAAGAAAAAGAAAAAGGAAAAGAAAAAGAAAAATAAACAAACTGCATATATATTTTAGGTTTTATTTGTTTTATTTGGTTGGTTTGGTTTGATTTTTTTTTTTGTTTTGTGTTTGTTTGTTTGTTTTTAGTTTAGCTAGGGAGTAAATGAGAAAGAATAGAGGTAACTTAAGCTGGATGAAATACTTCACATCTTCAAAATGCTATGCAAGCCATAAGTAATTAAACCTCACAGTGGGCAATATACTTCTTGGAAGCAAGCCAAAAGTATTTAGATATGATTTAGATCTGAGGAATAACAAATAACAGATCAAATAGTTTTAACAAATACCTCATTTTCCCCTCCAGTTTTGCTGTTTGACATGAAAATTTTAATGGAGGAAAAAATATTCATGTCTTTTAAAGGTTTTCTGAATTGAAGTTTTTAATTGAAAAGCTTTATTTTTCTTACAATTTAAATAAATTCTGTAAGAATTGTCTTCCATACATTAAGATGTTACAAATCAGAAAGATCTCTTAATAGAGATCAAGAGATTCATCATGCAAATGGGCTGGTTTGACAGATAAGTTTATATCATGTTAGCTTTGTCATTACTATGTTGGAAACTAGGTTCACATTGACTTTGTAAGAACTTAAGCATCACCAAACTGAAAGATCTCACATTAGGAAACATGTAACTTTATTCATAGATGAGGGAAAAGTAACTTCAGATTTAGGTTTTATGAGAGCAAGAAAAAGACCAGAGTTAATTAGACATTCAATAGAGTTATCTCAAGGTTGAATTTTTTGAAGATAATTTAAGCTACTCTTTTATCAATTACCTTAATGTCAGGCAAGCAACAATTTATTCTGATTAGTACCAAGTCTAATTTATTTTCTTTTCTTTTCCTCATATGACAATTCAAGGAAGTACTGGATCTTGCACTGTTTTTGCTAGTGCAACCACTATCTGTGAATTAACAGTTTTTAGGTCTAACTAACCAGAAAGGTTCCGGTCCTTCTGAAAATTTGAGTTAGACATTTAGAAGAGTATTGGAGGCTCTTCTCTTAACATTCATTTCTTAATTTCTTGCCCAGGAAAAAGTGTTGTATAATTTACCTTTGATTTGAAATAAAGCTTTTTTATGACTCAATAGTTTTTATTTAGCTTTTTTCCTATATTTGAGGCAGAGGTGAAGGTGATGCCTGAAAAGAAGTTTTTTACTCTTTATTAGAATTTAATTTTTGGAAATTCCTCTCATATTTAGAGGTTTCTCAGTCTACCAAGCAAATTTATTTCCATCCTTTGGCATTGATAGCTAAATTAATTGAGATGAATTCAGAATGCTTAGAACAATACAGGAGGTAGGGAAACTGATAAACCACTAATTGGAATTCAGTAATTTGCCTACACTGAAACACAAGGATCAGGTCATTAGTATCTTTTCACATTGCTGTGTCTTGACTGAAACAAAAATTGTGTTACCATAGCAGACTTTGACTGTTCCTATCTGCTAGCATCCAAACTATTTTCATGCCATTTTAGGAACCTGCAGATTAATACTGCATGTTTTACTAAAATTTTCCAGGGCTAGTCAGTGCTGGTGAATTTATGCATGTTAATGCACAGATATTTGTCTTAACTCAAGACAGTAGTTTTGCAATGTAATTTACAATGGAAACGAATTTATAAGTACCATGGAAATTAATCAGACCAGAATACATGCTGAAGCCATTTCTCTCAATAACATAAGCACCAATGAGGTGAGGATGAAGAAAGCAATTTAAAACCTCAACTACCAAGACTTGTTGACTTGAACAGCTTCACTAGATTATGCTTCTCCCTTGGCTCCCTCTTGAAGTCCCAGTCCAGTTCAAGTGTGTCAAATTAATGCAGTCTTATTTTGATTTGGATATTTGCTCTACAAAAAAAACAATGAGAAAATTATTATACACAACCCCAACAGACTATTTAGATTTTGATTCACGTGACACTTATGTTCTGTTCAAGTACTTTGCTCTACATGTTACTGAAGACCAATGTGTTCTGTATAATAAAAAATACAAATCACTTTCCCACTGAGAACAACTAATAAGTCTTTCATCTTTTTTATTACTAGATCTTTATTGGAAAAAATAAATTCTGTGCACTCAGGCATAATTTTACCTTACGTCTTAATATTTGTTTGTTAACAAAATAGAATTGTACTTTCCATCATTTTCTTGGAGTGTGTGTGGGAAGCTCCTGCTTGCCATCTCCTGAAAACTGAGACCTCTTTGTATGGAAATTGCAAAGGTAAGACTATATTCACCACTAGTAGTTTCAATTAGTAATTGAAATGCATATATGCTTGCCTATAAACAGAACAAAATCACACATTTGTGTCTTCTTTCAGAAAAAAAAAAAAAATTCAGAAACAGAAGAGTTGAATTTCAGTTACAAAAAGCAAAATTTTTATCATAGTAATTAATTCTTTTTAATGGATAAAGTTTGGAGAAATGGACTGCCAGGAACTTTGTGAAATTCAGAAAGATTTGTGAAGTCCTGCACCTGGGGAACAACAATCCCATTCATTAATATATGCTAGGGGCCACCCAGATGGAAAGCAGCTTGGCAGAAGGGGACTTGGGGGTTTACCCAAATGGAACATGAGCCACCAATGTACCCTTGCTGCAAAGAAGGCTAATGCCATCCTGGGCTGCATTAGGCAGAGCATTGCCATCAGGTCCAGGGAGGTCACCCTTCCCCTTTATTCAGTGCTGGTGAAACCACATCTGGAGTACTGTGTCCAGTTCTGGGCTCCTCAGTGCAAAAGGGATGTGGGCATACTGGAGATTTCAATGAAGGATGATGAACGGACTGGAGCATCTCTCCTATGAAGAACAGCTGAGACAGCTGGGACCATTCAGCTTGGAAAAAAAAAGGGTCATAGGGAATCTTACTAATCTATATAAACACCTGAAGGGAGAGTGCAAAAAGGAGAGAGACAGGCTTTTTTCAGTTGTGCCCAGTGATAGGACATGGAACAATAGTCACAAATTGAAACACAGGAGATGTCATCTGAACATCAGGAAACAATTTTTACTGTGAGAGTGATGAAGCACTGGGAAAAAGTTGCCAAGGGAGGTTGTAGAGTCTCTATCCTTAGAGATATTAAAAAATATTTCGGGGGTAATTGGCTCTGGGTGACCCTACTTGAGCAGAGGGGTAGGACAGATAGTATCCTGGCTTATATCAGATATAGTGTGGCCAGCAAATGATCATCCCCCTATACTTGGCACTGGTGAGGCTGCATCTTGAATACTGTGTTCATTTTTGGACCCCTCACAACAAGAAAGACATTGAGATGCTGGAGCGTGTCCAAAGAAGAACAAGGAAGCTGGTGAAGGGCCAAGAGCAGGTGTGTCAAACTCATTTTCACTGCTGGCCACATCAGCCTTGTGGTTGCCTTACATTACATGTGTTACATTCAGCCCTTTGAAGGCAACCACGAGGCTGATGTGGCCACCAATGAAAATGAGTTTGACACCCCTGGCCTAGAGCATAAGTCCTATGAGAAGCAGCTGAGGGTACTGGGGCTGTTTAGCAGCCTGGAGAAAAGGAGGCTGAGGGGAGACCTTATTGCTGTCTACAACAGAAAGGAGGTTGTAGTGAGGAGGTTGTCGGTCTCCTTTCCCAACTAGTAAGCAACAGGACAAGAAGAAATGGCCTTAAATCACGTCTTGGTGAAAGGGTTGTCAGGCATTGGAACAGGCTGCCCATGCAAGTGTTCGAGTCAACAACCCTGGAGGTGTTTAAAAGATGTGTAGATGTGGCACTTGGTTTAATGGTGGACTTGGCGGTGTTAGGTTGCAGTGGACTCGATCTTAAAGGTCTTTCTTAACTTGAATGATTCTACAATTCTATATGACCTCCAGCGGTCCCTTCCAAATTCAACGATTATGTGTTTCTGTAATTCTTTGATTCTGTGATACACAGTGTATGATTTGTATCATGGTTACATGGTTTGAGTTCACAGTTCCCACTGACTTACCGTGGGTATTTGGGTTCACAGTTCCCATTGACTTACAGTGGGTATTATGCTTTGGTTCCTAGAGATGCTTTGAAAATCTCTCCCATGAACACTGACAGTTTTCATTTTTTTCACTAAGTTTCCAAATTATGCATTTAGGACTTTACAGTTTAAAAACAAGTGGGTTTTGTGTTTTGTTTTGTTTTGTTTTGCTTTTTCCTATGTCCTCAGCTTCGTATTTGATGCTGTTCATGTATGGAACTACTCCATCATAAAATTACGTAGGTAGCTGTTTTCTTATGTCTCAAACCTCATCATTACCAATGTGAAAGCTCTACATGGATCTCAAATAATCCATGAACAAAAATAAACCGTTGTGAATGCTCTTCTCTTTAGAGGCATATTAGGGTGCTATTTGTCCATCGACAAAAGAGTTGAATAGTAATAATTGTAATGTAGGATCATTGACTAAGTCAGCATTCATATAATGATGTTAAATATAATTGGGTCAAGGATCAAGGATCTTTTGACTGATATAACACAAAAATCCAACAGTTTGTACAAATTTGAAAAGTGCCTTTAACCCAAAGAAACACTGTCTTGAATTATTCCATTCTATATATTCATACATCATTTTTTCTGGTAATGGTTTATGCTTGATGAAACAGTGGTCCAGCAACCTATTTTGGTGACATATGATATGTTGTGTCTTATTGGACTGACTTTTCTTATTTGCATGTGTGGCAGGATGCAAACCCCCCTTTCTCCCCCTCCCTCCTTCATCATGGAAGGAGTAGACACATCTCCCTCTCTCTCTGCTACTTGAGGCTAACAGCTTCTTTTGTTTGGCCCCAGAGCACCCTGGCCAGGGCCATTAGGAGAAGGGAGTGTCGAGGCACCAGTGAGCCGCTGGGTGCCCGCGACCAGTGTGGGGGATGTTTGGAAGCTTCAGGGGCACCCCATAGCCAGGGTGGGGGTGCAGAGAAGCTTCTGGAATGCCTACAGTCAGATCTGATCAGCCTATAAAAACGGGACTCTCTTCAAGACTCCGCCCATTGTCGCGGGTCTCTCGGAACAGGAACTGAAGATGCTGCCGCCGAGAGCCCCACCCCGGGATGGAGACTCCGCTTGCCTTGTCGCCATGTGTGTGAGTAAAATTTCTCCTCACAGGATTGCGAGTGTATTTACTTTCTGTGCACATATGCACGTGTAACTTTCCGTGCTCAATACGAGCACGTGTAAAATTAATCTTCGCATAATTGCGGGTGTGTTTTCCTCCCGTGCTTCCACATAAGCACGTGTAACTTTCCGTGCACAATACAAGCACGTGTACTTTCCGTGCACATTTGCACGTGTAACTTTCTGTGTTCAATACAAGCATGTGTATAAATTATTTCCTCACACAATCGAGAGTGTATTTGCCTCCCGTGCTTCCATATAAGCACGTGTAATATTCCGTGCTCAATAGGAACACGTGTATTTCTCCTCGGAGGATTGTGAGTGTATTATAAATTTTTCCTTGCACAATCACGAGTGTACCCTTCCCATACTCAATACGAGTATGTGTATCTCTTTAAAATAATCCCACACTGTGTTCAGGAAAGTGTGTACTCCTCTGGGACTCAGGGACGGCTCCAGCATTGTTTTGGTGAAGCCACGTGCATGCACTTTGTGGACTGCCTGTTGTATTAGTTGCTGCCCCTTAATAATTTTCCTCAACTGATATCCGAACCTGTATTCGAGTCACTTTTGGAGTGCTAAAACCCTGTTTCTCAGCGGTTTAATAAAAGTTGTTTTAGACCCTGTTGTCCCTTAAACTAACCTCGGGGTGCCTCCGTGACAGCATGAAATCAAAACTCTTTTCTACATTTTCTTAAAACATATCTCCTTTACTTCTATTACCTTTCCAGATAAGTGGTTCCTAAAATAACCAGTGAGACTGTTAAATAAAATAATATGTAAGCTGCGTGGCCACAGAAGGGACAGGATATAGAACTCCATCTTAGGAATTTCATTTAATAATTAAATTGTTAAGAATTATTATTAAGAATACAACTAGGTTACTAAATTAACAATTTCTATAATTGCCTAGTAACGAGTTATTCAAAGGTTATTTCTGCATGCATCTGAGCCTTGCTTTTAAAATTTTACACAGGTGATCTTGATTTCTGCAGAAAAGGTTCCTGGAATGGGAGATCCAACCACAAACAAGTTCTAAAGTGTTTCTTCATTCCCATTTTCCCTGTACACCAGATTCAACAGTGGAATGTAAATGTGCAGACCCTACGTGCCAATATAAACTCACACTGATCGGTTTGTAGGTTTGCAGCCAACATTTGTATTATCAACAGTGAATATCATGGAGAGGCTGTATGCAGTCATACTTCAAATTAGATTAAAAAATTAACACTTAATATGTCCTGATTTATAAAAGGGTATTTTACTGACAACAGTGGTAGGCTCATTGTTTCAATTAGGTTGGGATTCATTGCTTGTTACTGGGAATTCATATTGATTAAGAGATGAGATACCAGAAGGTATGCAACAATTTTATTGCTTCCCAGCAGTAAAAAAAGATATGTCAATTTCAAGAGTATTCCATGGAATGCAAGTATTTACAACACCTTTTCACAAAATCTTTTATGCTCAGTGATTCTAATTGTATGTGTTTGTCTTCACTGATCAGATGATCTATTCTGGAGGATTCATAAAAAATTAAATTTGAAGCCTGGGATGATAAAATAATATCTCTAATTAAGGGCTACTTATTAAACTAATGCATTTGAACTATTGTATACAAAGCCAGCGTATATATAAGACTTTAGACAAACAGTTTCTTGAAGTGCTGATTGATATCTCTTCCTCTGAGCATATGGCTAAGGTTCTCTTGCTGTATCCTGTCTGATGGAGCTATGTCTGTGCCTCTCTAATCCTATTTCTGATAAAGTTTAAGGTGTAAAATATGGGCATTGGTACTTTGATTCTTTCTTACAAGTCATTGTCAAGTCAAATAAAAAAGTACTGTCCCTTTCTCTTGGACAAGTCATAAGCCACATTTTTTTTTGTGCTCAGTCACACCATTTAGCAGTTAAAATAAGCATGTATATACAGTATCAGTGCTTGAATTTTTAGTAGCTTTTGTACTTGGTACTGAGGCTTTTGAGTCCTGAGTAAAGAAAACCAGCTTGTTTTAAGTCCATGTTTCTCATGTGCCATGGTAGGGGTTGATACTGCAGAGATTACAGTTTGTTCTTTGAAAATTCATTTTCCAAAACAAAAGTTTAAATTAAATGAGTGGAATTTGAAATCACCCATTCAGAAAAGTAATGAAAAACATGCTGTAGATTCTCCTGATGGCAGGATTTCCCCCTCTGGATAATGGTGGCTTGGTTATTTGGTCTACCAGAATGTCACTTCTTTCTTGAATCCTCCTTTGGCTCCTCCAAATGCCAAAAGCTTCACTGCAACCTTCCATGAAGGAAAACATGTAAGTCTCTAATACAAGGGGAAATGTCATCCTCCCACTTTCTAAAATGTCAGGTCACATCTTGACCTATTTGCCTTGGTACCCATAGAATTCCCAACATTAGTGGAGCAGCACACCCTGAGAATCTGTTTTTTTTGTCTAAAATTTCTCTCTGGAAGGAGATGTTCATCTGCCAGTCTTCAGTTAGCCTTCAGTTTGGTAGCACATGGATCATGACAGGAGACAGTCTTTGAAAGGTGAGCGTAACACTTTGTCCTGTTGGGAGAGGCAGGGCAGGAACACGACCTCGCTTTTGATTGTTGAATAACAGATTATGATTTTGAGTGGAGGAAGTATATGCACACCAGAACTGATATATGCAAATACCCCATATCTTAATTATGGAAAGGTATATGATTTTTCTTCCCTATTCATAGGAAATCAGTATTCTCAAATTAATTAATCCAATGTATCTTTGAATACTATGAAAAAAAAACATAACTGGAAAAAACAATCTATACTAAAATGTAATAAATCTTTAGCATATTTGTTGTTGAAGACATATATCAACACTAAAACTCCTATATAACCATGCTATAATATGCACAATGTAAGGTATCTAGACATATTCTCTAATTTCTGATGTCAATGAAGAATGTGCACAGAGTTTGTATATTCCCCTGCATTGGGTCTTATGGAAGGGCAACTTCTACCTTTTGTACTGTGTACATGAGGTTGTGGGACAAAACAGCTCTAAGCCTGTGCTTTGGCCTAGGGCTGCACTGGTTTCAAGGCCTTCTTAGGTGTGACTTCCCAGGTGACTGCAGGGTGTATGGTGTTTCCTTCTTAGCGAAGCAATTCATTGGCCACAACTGACGTTGTGAGATATCCAGAAGCAGTAGAAGTGTGTCCACAGATGTTGCTTTAGGAATGTGTCATGTACCGGGAAGTGTCATGTGAGTGGATGCTTGGACTAAATGCAAAGTGCAAGACCTGACAGATCTGATTAAACCACTACCTCATATCTTATAATAGAAGGACAAAGACTAGCACTTATTCTTTCAATGAAGGATTTTTTTTTAGTCAAGATTCAATACATGATGAGAAAACATTCGTCTTTCTGCAAATATTATCAAATATAGTACAATTTGTTCTTTAAAAAATCAAATAATAGCAAATGGATACTGTTATTGCAACCAGTGAGAGAAAGCAACAAATTTGATGCAAAAGATTTTTTCCATCAGAGGATTCAGCATTTGCAATGGTTACAGCTATGGACTCTTAATGACTTGCATGGGATATTGATTCAAATTGCCTTAAACATAGCAGGCAAAAACTGATTACATTAAGGAAAATTAAATTTAAACACCATGACTCTTACTGCCAGTAAGTGGAAGCTCTGAAACAGCAAAGCAGAAAATACATCATCTTTAGGTTTTCCAGATATGCTAAGTGTAAAATTGGCATTTGTTGCTGCTCTTGCATGTAGTGGCAGAGTTAATTGCAATAGTTTGCTGTGTGTACTATAGTAAATCACGAAACTAAACTTTGTTGAAGGTTCCACAGCTTTGCCAGTGGACAGTTGTTTACTACATAATTCAAATGTATGGTAAACTTTGAAGGATTCTAATCTCTTTTATAAAAATAGAATCCCACAATCTAAAGATGTTCTTTGCTTGCCTTTCAAAGCTAGGTAATTGCATGTTACACGCTCCTCACATTTAACAGCTGGTGTTTCCTCCAACTCTGAGGAAATAATTTGAAGTGTCTGATTTTTTTATAGGGGAAAAAGAATTTTGGCACTCTATTAAAGAATACTGAAACACTTCACAGAATATAAAGTCTGCCCACAGAATAAGGCTCTTATCTAAACAAGTTTTGCCTCTTATTTTAGAACCTGTCAATACATTAAGGCAAAACTCTGTGTTTGCATCACCTGAGGGAGACTTTCCTGTAGAGCATGAGTTCCGTTATAAAGCTGTCGAAGTCATAGCTGCCAGCTATGACTCTTAACACTTTAAGAGTTAAAGTGTTAAGTAAAATTTTTCAGTGGAGAAAAGTCGTCACAGAGGAGTTGTTCTCTAAATTACCAGAAAGACTAGAAATATGTAAACTAGCTCTGAACACGCTACAGGACAGTTTGCAAGATAAACCTTGCCTTGCTCTATAGGTTATGTCTAGATCTATATGAACTGAGTACCCTGCAGTTGGTGTTTCCCTGAAAATCAGTATCTCCCAGCCCTGTTTATTTGTAGCCACCCTGAACAAGGCTTAAGTCAGTTTGCATGTCATTCCCATCTGAATCTGAAGCCGGGCTTTGGAGCTGCTTCTGCACAGCAAAGGGACATAGACATCAAGCTGTGAGTTTAAAAAAAACCTAAAGTATACTTTTACTGCCTTGTTGGTAGTCATAATTTTAGTCTCATTTTTACCACTCTAGAGAGTAAACTTTACCTTGGCTAGAAACTTTGCTTCTACATGTCTCACACCCTTGATCCTTGTCTTAAAAGAAACCCCAGAAAAAAAAAAAACAAAACACATTGTATCCCTACCCATTATGACCAAATATCACCAAAACCTGCTTTAAAATTTAGTCACTTATTCCTGTCTCTTGGTTGCAGTGGTCTCAAAACAATGGTTAAAACATAGTAAACAAAAGTTACTTTGCTTTAAGGGGACTTTCACTTGGCGTGGAAAACTACAAATATTTTAATGTTCCAACAGCATGAGTGGTTAAAACATGAGGTGTTCCCCAGAAATGCAGTAAATTATGTTAGGGGTGCTGCTTAGTTTAAACACACCACCATCCTACCAATGCAGTCATATGTTTTATGGGCTTAACAATGGAGTTTTTTCCCCCACTGTATAGTAAGTGATTGTCAAACTGTATATTATAACAGGCTGTGTGTGAACATTAAATGACCATGACAAGTCAGGTATTTACACTCACCATCAAAGAGGAGGCACACCTGCATGTATATTTTCTCCATGTACAAGGTAATGTATCTAGAGAAGTTCCGGATATTTCAGAAACAATTTGCTCATCAAAAGCTAACTGTGACAGAGAACATTTCGTTGGCTAAAATGTCATATCTTGATTGAAGCAGTTTTCAAGATTAAAGGTTTTAGAAAATCCCCTGGGATATATAGGGAATACTCAGTGAACTCCTCAGTGACTGGAAATATTCATAAAGGATACCTCTACCAAAGATTTGCTCCATCCTTGAAAGCTATATCCAGGTTCATCAGCTGTTCTGATATACAGTTATTAAGTTTCAGGGAATACCAGATTTCTCAATGAACACACAGAAGATTCTGAAGTTAAATTATAATTTGGATAGACATAAACAAAATTTCTATTATAACTGATTTTACCTGTTATGAAATTTAGCAATACATTGTACATTCTTACCACACCCATTTGGCAAACAAAGAACTGATGAACTTTGCAAAGGCACTGGATTACTATCAAGGTACCAGATGCTATGATGACAAAGAAGTCCAGGAATAGTGAAAACTTTCTCAACAAAGCTGCAAGAGTTAGGTTGTCAGTCGGTGCCTTGATATCCTCAGTTAGCAGAAGGCTGACTCATGACAAACATGGACTATCATCTCTCTAGTAAACAAGAGAAAATAAGAGAGGACTCAAATTCACTTTTGAATCCTCTTAAAAATAGAATAAGTTTACCATCTCAAAAATAACTATTCATATTTACAGTAAAGAAAGTGGATTGGGCATTGACTGGAGGTTATTTCACATAGTCCATATAAATATTGGTAAAAATGAACTTGAGAATTTATACTGTTTGATTGTTCGAATAGTGCTAAGGATGGCCCTGGTCCAGGCCAACCAGCACAGTCCCAAATCAATGCTGGGCACCTGTTAGGACCTTGCACAGGCAAGGACCATTTCAGCAGTTTTGCTGTTGATATCTAAATGTTAACACCTCTTTTCTTTATTAATATTATCTCCCCCTTTTTAGATCTCTATCATGCTTCAATTGAGTATAGCAGTCAATGATTTTATTTAGAGATCAGGATTTTAGCAAAGTTCTCTGGAAATATGGACCCTGAGCTCGGAGTCCAAATTTGTACCTGGAATTCTGAATATCAGACCACAGGTTAGCTGTTTCTGTGTTTAATATGGATGTACCACTCTGATCTCAACAAATTGTTTATGAAATTTGGCTAAGGGCTTCAGTCATGCAGATAAACATCAGAGATTTAATGAGGCCTATTCTGTGGTAGTCTGAAAAATATGATCTGATTGAACATCTAGGGAAAGACACTAGCAAAATGTTAGGTAACTGCAAGATACCTTCGCAAACTGTTTGAGTAACAATATTGTCTTACATGGAACATATCACAAACAGTGATGGCTTTTAACTACATTCAGCTTCTTTCTCATATTATTTATAAATAATTATCCTTGCCCAGAGAACTCAGAGGACAAAAACAAGTAGAAATGTGAATGTGTCCTTTTAAAACTTTATGTTGGCATGTAGATTTATTGCAACAGTAACTACTGTGAACCTTTATCAGCAGGTTTATATATTAAAGAAAGAAACAGAATTTTTCTGTGATCACAGAGCAAGCTGCTTTCTTAACTCAGTATAAATGTGAGTATAAACTTGTTGGAAAGCTAAAAAAGTTACTCTAATTAATCCCTTAGAGAATAATTACTAGAGCTGAAGATATAAAATTTAAACCTCCCAGGTGTTTTCTTTTTTTCTATAACAGTCTCATAGAGCACTAATAAAAGTACTACACTTCTCCTAAGAGCTAATGCACTTGTAAAATGACCAGAGCATAAAATATTTGTGTAATAATCAGGAGATTGAAGCAAGAAGACTTTTTAAATGAATACCACTTGTCAAGGAGAATGGTTCCCTCACTTTCTCCTGTGTTAACATTTCCAGTTATTATGCTTTATGAGTCTGTTTTACAAGACATGATCATTTTTTATTCTATGTTTGTTTGGTTTTATTTTGAGAGAGAGTGAATTAAATTTGGACAGACTTGTGTATGCTGATTTAATTGAGGATACTAACATGCTCAAGTTAATCTGGGTGGTTCCAAAACTGAGGTCAAAGAAGTACAAGTGGCCAAAAAAATTATTATTATTATTTTTTTTAAATCAGCTTTTTTATTTAAATGGAAAATTCCAACAGAAAATTCATTATTTAAAGAAGAAACCCAAACAACCAAATCTATCAGTGATACTTCCTTTTGGCTTTTGGAAATATCAGAAAAGAAAACCAAGACAAAAAATTTAAGTTATATTTTGCTATATCTGCCTTGAAAATTTGCAATGGCAACAAAAACAAGTCTTGACCTTCTCTACTAAGGAGAAAGGTTGCATGAGAAAAGTGCAGGAAAGAAACACAGTAACTTGACACACTTACCAGACATAACAGTCCAAGGATTTGACCACTTAGGTATACTTACCTATGGAACGAAGAAAACATGTGTGCAACTGATACCTGGTGATGAAGATGAATGTAAGCATGGATGTTAATTTGGTTCTTGTGAATAATTTTTTCTCTCTGTTCAACCTATGTGAGACTTCCTTCTCCCATCCTCAAACTACATGTTGGCCATTTCCCCCTGTGCTGCCCTGCAGAACTCTAAGTGCTTCTTGGCATGGCAGTCACTGTGATGAGAAAGCTTCCATCACTCTGGAAGGACCTTAAGCCCTTTTTCTCAACCATTTAGGTAGAACGTAGCCTAACCCAAAGTAGGTGATCAATGGGCTTTGGAAAGTTTATTCAGCAACCTTAAAACTTTCTTGTAAAGCATCCAAATAATTACCAGTATGTTGAGTGGATCCTAATTCTGACAGTGTCTCTGAACATCTCTGACTCCAGCATTCAGAAGATGTCTTCTCTTTAACATCTGGCACAAAGACATTTGAAGACATCAGATGAAGCTACCGTATACATCAGGCTGAGATATGAGCATGGAGGCCAGAAGTATGTTTGGTAGTGAGTAAAGAAGGGAGAAGACAATCTGTAACAATACAGGAAAACAGAAGATTAAGAAGTTCAGGGTATCTTACATATTTTTTGTCTTTCACATAGATGCAAAATTGGTAATAAATTTGCAACTGTATGTGTGTGTATATTTCGACACCCCCAAACCACCCAGCTGAGATTTGTTTTTATCCTAAATATCAAAAAAGTAGCTGGCACTTGCATTGTCTGATTTAATAAATTAAATTTTGCTGCTTTAAAATAACTCTGGAGAGCAAAAACTGAGGCATTTTTACTTCTTTATTTTCAATACTATCAGCAAAGGATGGGCTATTCATACTAAGAGAATGGAATTTGAACTGGAAAATCGACGTTTATCAAGAAAACTAATACTAGAAAGAAACTGCATACCATGAACTATGCCTTATGAACAGTTACAACATTAAGTGCTTTTGTAGCTTTAAGTGGAAGCTATGTTCTATAATTTGTTAGCTGCACACTTCAGATTTAATTGGATGTACCATTTGAGGAGGCTGGACCCACCTCTTTGCTTTTCAGATACAGGGGAGGTTTATTCTGGATCTGAGCACAAATAACAGGTCATATTTACTCAAATTCCTTAGAATGTTGAAAAGAAAACTGAAAAAAAATACTGGCTAAATTTTAGCAGCCAATGGACTAAGTGGATTGATAGCAGATCTGATTAATTTCAGAATATTAGATCAAGAACATACATTTAATAAATAAAATCTGTTTCTTTCAAGTGAGATTAGAAATATTATTGACACAAGTACCTCTGATGTACTGTTTTTTTCAAAAGGAAGCAGTTAAAACAGCATGTGCAAATGGTTTGGATGTTCAGTCTCTTCCAGTGAACCCTTAGCACTTGTTGAATCCTTTGCAAAAAGCAGATTTAAAACTATCAGGGTGTTTCAGTAAGCTCTTAATAACTTCTAGGAAATTTTGTATAACTGTTTTTAAACAAATCATATGTTTTGGACCTCATCTGTTTTCTGAATGTGCTTGTTCAGCTTCAAGTGTTATAAATGGTAACAGTGCAGACAAAACAGAGGTCCTGAAGAACTCCTCCCTGTATTTTTTTCTGCAAATGCAGCTGTTGCCTGTGTTGTATTAATCTGTACCAGCAGTTTCTGCAAACAAGACAGTCTCAGCAATGACATAAAAACTGGTAATTATGGGCAACTGAGTCATATCCTTCCAATGTAAACTGGCCTTCAGCTCCCAGTTCGTGCCTCTGACTAACTGCACTGAAATCTGTGGTGGCATGAGGTCATACTGCATGGTATGTGACCCTTGTTCCCTTTCATGTTATCTCGACATAGGTTATGAAACAATAATGTACAGGGATATTTCTAATGATTGTGTATAAGTGTGAGTTTGAGACAGCAGCAGTGATTACTAACCAGTACACAATTTCCAGAAGGTGTGGAGAATTTGGAAAAAGTATACATAAGTTAAAACAACCTGCAATAGTCCTGGGTAGTCTAATCTTCATGATTCTGCCTACTGATTTCCTCAAGGGGAGAACCAAAAGCAAAACATTTGACCAGATGTACATATAACACATCATTCTGGACAGATTACTTACTGCAACATGGTGCTGGCTAATGCATTTATATTGATTCATGGTTCTCCTGCATTGCTCTGTAATTTTAAGATGCTTTGACAGCTGTCATAGGTCAAGGATCTGTGTAGTACCTGGCAAAGGTGGGTATAGCTTACACAAGTAGAAGTTGTTTGCAAGTTGCCTACTGTTCTCCATAAACAATTCTTGCTTCCTTTCCGTTGAAGGTCTTACAGGTACAGTGTTTTGCTGCTAAAATAAATCCCCATAGGCCTAAGGAAGTAGTGGTGGTTTTACAATACCATGAATCTCTAGTGAGCTGCTGCTGAGATTTATGTCAGCATTGCTTCAGTTTGCACTCTTCACCATGCTTTGGCAAAGTTTCAAAATAATGGCTAAATATAGGAACATTCAAAGGCAGGGGTCATATTACTGCCACAGCAACAGTAGCAGTAGCAACAGCAGACTATTTAAAGTTCCCAGGTTTTGCTGAGAGACTGCAGTTGAGAGGAGACCAGACACATCTTCTTCCTTCTCCAGTCACACTTCAACTAAGTCTCTGCTGACTAAAAATAAAAAAAGCCAGTGAGCAGAAAGATTGACCACTGCTTTCTGGTTACTTGTGTTTTTAACAGACATGCCACCTCACAAGGCTTTACCTTGTGATGATCATCACTCTCTCAGGCTGAGCTTAGGTGTATTTTTTGAGGAGAGTGAACACCAAAGTTTCTTGTCGTCAGGCAGTGTAAAGGGCATCACCTCTTTGTAGGGTGAAGATAGCTGAGGAGATGCAAGCTATGCTGTGACAGGGCATTAGAATAAGTTGTAAATCATTTTACTTCTGGTACAGATTCACCCTCTAAAGATGCCAAATTGTACAGGGGTTGTTTCGGGCTCCTCCATGCGCTGCAAATAG
Organism: Patagioenas fasciata; assembly: GCF_037038585.1. Taxonomy (NCBI): domain Eukaryota; kingdom Metazoa; phylum Chordata; class Aves; order Columbiformes; family Columbidae; genus Patagioenas; species Patagioenas fasciata. The sequence goes on from NC_092522.1 coordinate 107,147,691, forward strand.
CTTCTGTCCATTAAACTCTGCCATATAGGCTCATTCCCTTTTTCTGGTTATTGCAACATAAAGGGTGAGAAAAAGCAAGAAGAGGTAACAGCTAACTTTGTTCTTTTTTTTACACCCTGCTTCAGAAAGCCATGCCATCTCCAGCCTGTGTAATGAGTCTTTGGCCCTGTGAAGGTATGGAAATAGCCGTGACTGTCCAGAGCAACAGCAGAAGCAGACAACAGAGAGCTGGGCATGCTGGGCTCTCGCTTAAATAGCAACTCACTTTGGGTGGCAGTGCCCTACAATAAGACTTCTGTCATAGCTGTCTTGCAGTGCTTAAAGTTCAGGACAGAAGAATATTAATGATGTATGACAGGGATGGGGTGAGAACTCACCTATCCAGGGTTTCCTCTTAGCGCTAAAAAAAAAGGGAAATTCATGTATAATCACAAAAAAGCATTGTTTCCTCACATTCCATAGTCAAGCATATGAGAGATAGGATATGTTTGTAGCTTTTGTACAACTTTAAGTCTTCACTTACTTGGATATGCCAAATTTCTCTGTGTAGCTATATACCATCTTTTCCACAGTATCCACGTCTTCTCTGCTCAGTATGGCATATAAGTTGTCTATGTAAAAAACAACCCTGTCATTCATTAACTTAGAAATCATTCAAGTTCCCAACATTCATCATTATTTAACAACATCATCGTTATTTAACTTTACAATAGAATTTTCTGTATACAGTCTTTATATATCTACTAAATACAGTGGTCCTGCTGTAGAAATGGTGTTTAAAGTGTTATAAATTAGATTTTCTTCACTTATTTAAGACTCATGCCAGCTCTACCCATGTGTTAAGGAGCCTCAGTTAGTCTAAATGGCATGCTGAGGAGCTATAGGAAGATGGAAATTAAGTAACCAATCTCTTTTATGTTACATCTTCTTCAGGCTTCTAAGCACGTACATTATAATGAGACTACCTTTCACACCAGTAAAGTGGCTGTAATTAGACGTAAGTGAGTGGAAGCAAGCCTGAGTTACAGTTCCTTATACATTACTTCTTAATTTGGCACACTTTCAAATTTATCCAATCATCACGTCTAAGCTTCATATCATTACATCTAGACATTGCACAAGAGCTACAAAAAAGAACCAACTCTACATGAATCTTTCAACAGTGTTTGCCCTTGTCAACAGAAATAACTCCTCTCCTCCCCACACACAGGAGGTACCAGAGGACAGAAATGTTTTCACAGACTAACTACTGGTGTGGTTTTGGTATTAGGGCCCAAATAACACTTAATGATCATATTTTAACACTAAAAAGAAATAAATAAAATGGACTGAAACAATAAGAAGGCAGTTTTCCCTAAAAAAGAATGTCAAGTGTTGTGCATTTCTAGCTGGTGTGACTGACCAGATTCTGCAAGACTACTGATCTAAGAGACCAGAAGCAAATAAATGCCGATTTATCAAGCTATACATTGTCAGCATGAACACAAAAGGTGATTTCCTCCTAATAATCAATTACAAAGGAAGGAGAGGAAGACACAGATGAAGTAACACAAGTTTGTGCTCAGTATAAAGCACTTTTTAATGAAAGTCTGGTTTAATAACAGTGCTCTCTCTTGCTCAGGTAGCATCAAGAGCATATTTAAAGACTTTTTATGAACTGATTGTCCCACAAGTATGTGTTTGGCATTTTCTGCACAGTTGTAATGAAGTTTACTGCTACCTATTGCTATGCTGATGGAGCTATTTGTACATTGTCCTGGAGACAGCCTAAGTGAATGATGTGGACTGAAAAAGAGCTCCTCAAACATTTGTGTATATGTTTTATTTTAGTCATTTCATTTTTCTGGTTTATAGCGTGTTCCTACAAATAATTGCATTGGGATAAGCAGATGTGACAACAGAGTGAGGAAATTGGTTAAACTAGTTTTATTGCTAATAAAAAAAATGAACGCAAAACAATGAAATTTTATTCTCAGGAATAGTACTATGTGCTCAGAGATTTGCAGACTAGGTTCGTTAGGTGATCTTCATGTGATGCCTCTTTATTCAGTTTTTATTTCTGCAGGACTGGGTTTGCTCAGAAAACTTCTGATGTATCCCATGTAAAAACCAGAGGAGATGGGCAGCTATGCATGTCTGGCAGCTTAGGCAACCTTACTTGCCTATGAAAATGTGGGTGTCTCTCAGGGTAACTTAAGACTTTAAGGTATTAAGGTTTTGACCTAACACACTTGAAATTTTAGTTAGTTACCTAAACCTTTATTTTTTTGTATCTCAATCCAAGTTCTTGATTCAATATTTGAAAATATAACAGTGTACACACTGACTAAGCATAACACTGAATCAGAAACTCAACTATAAGCAGATACAGACATCCTTTCCAGACTGGAATAGTACTGATTGACTTCAGTCTGTTTTACATTCGTTCTTGAGTGTGCTACTGTCTCAAATGAAGAAAAAAATATTTCTACAACCAACTTTGTTGAAAGGGTAAATATGTAACTTGAAAAAAAGCCCAAATACAGAATCTTCAAAGTCCACCAAGACGTCTTGGAATATTAATATTCATTAAAAACTTAATTCTTTTGGAATAATAGTATGTTTATAAAACACAAATTGTCCTAATTCTTTTACAACTGTTGAACTGTGTGTCAGTGATAGCACTGTGTGCACATTTGTGTATTGAAACTTCTCTCTGAAGAGACTAAAACTACTTTTCCTAGGTTTAGGCATTCATATTCTCTTTTAAGCTGAAATCTGTCTGTCTGTTGATTTTTGAAAAGGGCATTTGGACAGTTTACTGACTCAAGTATAAGTTATACCAGTATACTAGTAGTGCTCACCATTTTATGATCCCGAGTGTCTCAGACTAGCCATTTATTTTCTTTTGATTCTGATAAGAAAGAGGTTTTTACACTTATTGACTACTTGTTACTTGCTTTCTAACATGTATAGCAACTTTCTTGAAATATAGCATGAAGAACACAAGTATGTAGTGGGCACCATGTGACAGGAGAGTCGTTTTTCCAGTTGCCTTTTAAGTGTGTGAGGGAGAGAAGAGGACCTCTGAATCCAGTGGACCAAGAGGTCTTTAATAGCTCTTAGAAAAAATGGTACAAATTAAAATTAACTATGCACCTTGCCAAGTGATGAGGCATAGAAGTGCATGTCAGGTCAGGAAATGGATGGCTGTCTACACTAAAGGCTTCCCTTTAATTTCCGTTGCTGTAGGCTAGTTTTGCATTGGAATAACTCTATTGTCTTGAGTGGAATAACGTGATTTTCAGTGATATAGTTTAACATGGATGAATATCACAAATAACGTCTAAACAATCCAGTCCTCTGGTAATGTAAATGGAAACCTTCTCTGTGACAGTGCAGATGCACCACTGTACAGCAGCACTTAGAGGTATGACATTTATTTGCCTATGAAACCTGTGCAATTATCTTGATTGAAAAGCAGGGAATTTTCTGTACTGCTTTCCTTTTTCATTTAATACAGCATAGGTTCAAAAATTCCTAACAGCGAAAGGGCATTTCTGAAAACAATACAGTGTTCTGGAAACTGAGAACTAAGAAACCCGGGTTTTAAGAGAAATAAATAGTATTATTTTTTTATATATATTTGTAAATGCATATCCTAAGAAGAGAGTAAGAGGAAGGGGGAGAGATAATGTCTTCCAGATGACAGCTCTCTGGATGGAATCTGAAATCTAAAGCAAGAAAAAAATTTCATTAACATTCAGATTACATGTCATTTTGATTCACACTCCCTAAGCAAGCTAATTTGGGTCGCAGCCAATGTTCTTACAGTGTGATGACAACACAACAAGCTTCACCGCCTCTCTTTCATTGCTAATGATTCCTTGAGTGACAGCCGTGGTCTCTGAGCTCGGCACGACACTTCACCCTGCAGCGACCTGCGATGTCAGAGCTGCCTCTGTCCTTGGCCCCCGCTGGGCTTTCTGCAGCAAGGACACTCCACCACCTCAGGACAGCAGCAACAAAGGGAAGGGTCTGATCAAGGCCACGCTCAGAGCATGGTGTGCTTTCTGTGCATATTGCTGTGGTATAATAGCCACAGTTGGTTATTTGATCCCCTCCTGATGCCTCTGCCATTTCACACCGAACAAAAAGGAACAAAAGAGAAAATCTTCACCTCAGCCCTCGCTTCTTTGTGAAAATGCGGACTGTGGTGTGCTTCCCTCACAAAGGTTTTCAGTAATCTATGGTCTTAAATTCTATCAAATATCTTAGTCAATACAGTCTCCGTGGTACTATGGAGGTTTAACACTGACCCAATATAGCAAATTGTTAAGAATTCACTTCAAGCTTTGTTAGCATGGGAAATATTTTACCCACATGCTCTTGTATATAGCTGCTGTAATGTCTGATCTCTTTCAAGATCTTCCCTCTATGGTAGCAATTTGGTCTGAGGCCTGTTAAGCTGCCTGTGCCTAAAAGCATAGCTATTCTAAAAATTCTCAAACTCATGTTTCTAAAAAAACAGAGAAGGTTTTGAAAACCCTAAACGTGTGTTTGCTCATTTCCCTTTTGAGAAAACCTGGATATAATCTTATCAGGATTTGGGAAATCTAAACTGACGTGTAGATTATTAAGAACTTCACATAACTATCCCTCAAGGGACTGAACCTTACTGGAGGGCTGCTGCAATATCCTTAAATTCAATGGAAATCTATGAGCTCTTACTGATATTTGGATTGATTACAAATGTGTGTATATATATTGATATATCTATATATATCTCTCTATATATATAATTCCCCTCCCAACACCGTTAATTTCCATTGAATAATATGGTAAATATGAAAAAAACCCCACAGTATCTAGAGCGGTATGCTATATGCTATATCCATAGTTCTGGGGTCTCGGTGCCTGCTTGAAAATTTTGCAACACTGTATTTAAAATTACGGTGACATGAACTCCACCATAGGAAGGACTAAATAAGAAAAGGTTCATACTCATAGTATCTGGAAAAGTGAAAAATGTTTGTTTAGATGTCTTCTCCATGAAATTCACATTGATTAGACTCCTTCTGTGGCACAAATGTTACTTGTATACTAGTAAACCAAAGGATTCATGGGTTTATTCACTGGCCCTAATAATAATTGCTCTAGTACCATAGTCCATTCTATTTTACCTTCTGCAAGATGAGTCATCTGCATATCCCTGCTAAGAATGGTCCTTGGTCCATGTTTAACTCAATGTATGTGCCAAGGAACTGTCTGAGAGGGTATAAGTAGTCCAAAAAACTGTGAGGTGCTAGCCTAACAATTTAGGTGTACATATGATGGAATTCCAGTGCTTTTGTGGATCTTGGTACTATGGAATTTGCTCATGCATGTGTGTGTGTGTATGTATATATACATATGTATAGAGATGTGTATCTATGCAAAGATGAAAGCAATAACAACAGTAAGAAATGAGGTCAGTCAAGGTGAGGACGTAGTGCATGTCCTGGTTGAGTGTGATGTCTGAGGGATGTCTTCTACTTGTTGGGGTGTATCAGCCCTCCCATGCCCATGGAAGAATCATGAGCTTCTGATGTGCTGTCCGTAACAGACAGATAACTAGACCATTTATTTCTCTGGCTGCTGTTGCTGCAAACTTCCCTACTGTTGTCATTGGTTTTACAAGTTATAGGCATCTTTAGAAACAGTTTCTGGTTATAAAAACACAAGCTAAAGTGTTGTGTAGAACACCCACATGGACTACCTGGGAGGTCCACTGAGAGAGCTCAGGACTTGTATTTAAGCACAGAAAAACCTTGAGCACTAACTTTGTGAGTGTGGGCAAGTGAAAGAGACTCATCAGATCATATTTTTGCAGTGTGGACCACAATTATGTTTTGCCTTTTCTTTTTGAAGTAAGTGTGTGTTGCCATCCTTCTACTGCTTCTGCTGCTTTCATATCTGGCATTAACAGCAGGATGTTTTGGCATCATATCTGGCATAAGAAGCAAGGTGGAGCAGCTCCTGTGTCAACACCCAGAGGCAGATTCAGCACTGAGAACTGCTACAATTTATAGTCCTTTCCAGCACAAGGCAAGATCTGTGCAGCAGCTGATTATACATTATATTTCAGTTATAAATTACAACCCATAAAAATAGTCTGTTAATAGTGAATGAAAGATATTGTTTTGCACATAATAGAATAAATCTTTTTTTATTTGCGGTTGAAGAAGAAAGGTTAGTGAGGAGTAGGCTGGGGAATTCCACTATTCCTAGGTAAGGTCATGATTTTTCCACTTAAACGATGTGCTTGGTAAAAGTGACTGTTCTTACTATACTTGGCCATGCTCCAACCTTTGCTGTGCAGTTTTCTTATTTAGAATTGGGAGCTTAATTTTGTGGCTTCTTTAATTTCCTTTTTTGATGCAGATATGCATAAGCCATTTCAGTGTGCACAAGAATTTTAGCATAATAAAAGCACCAGGGTGAATCTCTGGTTACTGGAACAGAGCAAAAATTTCATCCATTTCATATCAGGATTTAAAGTATGGATTACTTAAAAATGCATTTATTAAGTCTGACCTACTTTTTAATCTTCACTGTTGTAGACTCGTTTCCTTATAACATGGGGAGCTTCAAGGTCTCTTGCTCCTGCCCATTCTTACTCAGGTTTCTTTAATAGGTATAGAGCAGGGGTGTCAAACTCATTTTCACTGGTGGCCACATCAGCCACACGGTTACCTCCAAAGGTCCAAATGTAATTTTAGGACTGTATAAATATGGGTATAGAGAAATAACCTTCACTTGCAGTAGGCAACATGCCTCAATAGGCTATGTCTGGGGCTGGGAACTTGCAATTTGTCAATTCAAGTTTTGCTGGTGATGCTTTCTTAGAAGGGTTGCTCAGCTTTCCTGAATCTTTCCATTTGCAAGCATTGGGTTTCACATGCTTATATTTGCAACTTTGATAAGAAAGACTGGCTTTGGGTGATGCAGG